>NC_138032.1:52562161-53859661 GCF_964106645.2 Podarcis pityusensis | reverse complement strand
AATTAATACAAATCATTTCTTTTTCCTTTTCTGAATGGGGAGTAAGCCTGTATCTTCGGGACATTGGGTGGGTTATTGTTACTGTATTCTGTCACAGATGTCAATACATTTCAAACATTGCTATTTCGTGTTGGGTTTAATGGCTTCAGGGATAATTATCACTTCATTCTCTTTGCCTGAAGCATCCATACCTATCAGTTGCACTTATGTAATCCATTTTACTTTTGGGGGGGGTAGGTGGGTGTATATGGCTTGTGTGCCCAGTGAAGCAAAATGAACAAATGAGAAGCAGATGAGGAAAATACTCTATTCTCTCATTTTAAAACTCTTTCAAATGGGAGTTCGCATTTATAGCAGACTGTTGAAAGGCATTTTCATTAGCAAGAATCTCAGTGTGGGAAGTGATAGCTGAATTCAGATTGGAGGAGACAATATTGGAAAGTTATCTGGAGCGCAGGATGAGGGGGAGGTAAGTTTGATATGTGATCACTTTGTATTGCCCTCCTTTAGTATCAAGCTTCAGGGCCTGTTATTTTCAAGAGACTGATACAAGGGAACACAACACCTTCGACACCAGCTCTTAGGCTGAGGGTGGCTACTAAATAATACACATGCCAGAATTTTCGATAGGGTCCTGTGAGTGTCTACTTCCTTTGCTTCCAAAGGTTGCAGGAGTTTTTACAACCAGATATTTGAGTGTAAATGAGTAATTACACAACAGCTTCTTGTCTGACCATCCCACCCCTGCCCAAGCATTGTCCATTTTTAATACATGAAAAATAGACATGGGGATGTTAAATGCATACTCAGATATGCTTTACAGAGATCTATTAAGTGCTTATGTACCAACACTGGATGCCGATGAGCTTCAATATGCTGATGACAACATAGTGTGTGTACACTCAGAGGATGACCTCCAAACCATCTTAAATATCTTCACAGAAGCTTACAAAAAGCTTGGCCTATAGCTCAACATCCAAAAAACAAAGCACTGCATCAACAAGAACAACCCCTCTGCAGTGCCACAAATCCAACTCAATGGTGTAATGTTGGAAAGTGTCAATCAGTTCTCCTATTTGGGCAGTTATTTTTCCACAAGGGTTGACATTTATGCCGAAATCCAGCATTGTCTGAGCCCTGTGAGTGCAGCTTTTTCCCAATTGAAGTGCAGAGTGTTTGAGGACCAGGACATTCACAGGGAAACCAAAATGCTTGTTTACAAAGTTATTGTACAGTGGTGCCTCGCAAGACAAATGCCTCGCAAGACGAAAAATGCGCAAGACAAAAGAGTTTTCTGTTTTTTGAGTCGTTCCGCAAGACAAATTTCCCTATGGGCTTGCTTCGCAAGACGAAACGTCTTGCGAGTTCTTGCGAGTTTGTTTCCTTTTTCTTAAAGCCGCTAAGCCATTAATAGCCGCTAAGCCGCTAAGCCGTTAATAGCCGCTAAGCCGCTAATAGCCGCTAAGCCGCTAATAGCCGTGCTTCGCAAGACAAAAAAACCGCAAGACGAAGAGACTCGCGGAACGGATTAATTTCGTCTTGCGAGGCACAACTGTACTACCAACCTTACTGTACACTTGTGAAACATGGACCACTTATAAATGCCATCTCCAACTCCTCAAAAGATTCCATCAACAATGTCTCTGAAAAAGTCTACATATCACTTGGGAAGACAGGCGAACTAATGCCAGTGTAGTGGAAGAAGCAAAGATCACCAGTGTCTACGCAATGATTCTTCAACATCAACTTCGTTGGACTGGTCATGTTGTGTGGATGCCTGATTATCATCTTCCAAAGCAACTATTCTATTCTGAACTTAAAAATGGAAAGTGTAATGCTGGTGGTCAATGAAAGAGGTTTAAAGACTCTCTCAAGGCAAATCTTTAAAAAAAGTAGGATAAACACCAACAATTGGGAAACACTGGCCTGAGAGTGCTCCAATTGGATAACAGCCTTTACCAAAGGTGTTGTGGGCTCTGAAGACACTTGAACTCAGGATGAAAGTGCGAAATGTGCTAAGAGGAAGGCACGCTTGGCAAACCCTCAGCATGATCAATTACCACCCAGAAACCTATGTCCTCACTGTGGAAGGACATGTGGATCCAGAATTGGCCTGCACAGCCACTTATGGACTCACTGTTAAGAGTGTGTTCATGGAAGACAATCTTTCTCTGCTACAAGTGATCACCAAAGAAGAAGAATATAAAGAGGGTCACACATTAAAATGTCTCAACCAGAGCTTAACACCCACACAAAATGAGTTTTGGGGGGACACTTTTTAAGCCACTGATTTCACGTAAGACATACTAAGAAGACTGTCACATATTAATAGGCTTAGCACAGAGGTTTGTAATTACCACCCACAACTCTCTGCACAGAAGTGAACAGCTGATCCAGCTGTGAATCTCTTTTAACAGCTAGCATTAGCAGCAAACCTTAGCTAGAAACTAGCTTTTTATTACTGCTAACATGCCATGAATGGCACATGCCACTTGAAAGGAATACACAAGCAATGTCAGCAGAGCTTGCTATCTAAAATAGAGAATGAGGCAATAAAGGGGTGGGGAGGGTCAAGGGGAGGCAAGAAAGAAAATTGACAAATGCCTTTTTATGTTCTTTAAGTTTGGTTACAGCTGGAAATAAGGATTGAGAGGCAAAGCCATATGGAAAGCTGGGTTTTGAGGAGGGAGTAGTGGTAGTACTGCATCTGTGTTCAGGAGAGACAAATCCATACACAGGGAGCAACAACAGAGAGTGGACAAAGCAATTTAAGGTGTCAGAAAACCTACCATTGACTGAGGCTGGTAGAGTTAGAGGAATGGTCAGAGCCCAAGGCAATGAGATGCAATGAGAAACAGCATAAAAGATAGAGTAAGGACAAGGTTTGTGCAGGATGCTGTAGCAGGGTAGGAAAACAGGGTGTGGAGATTCATGCCCATCCGAAGCCAATACCTCTTTCCTGTCTATTGTGCTCTTTAATAAGAAAAATAAAAATAAACATTGCCCATCTGGCACACTTGGGAAATTGTCTTGTGTTCATGTTCCATCATTGGTCATATATAGTTCCAATTCGCTAGGTTAAAAATTGCTCAACTCCAAAGATGGATTTTTGAACAGCTGCTCCAAGGCAATATTTTTAGAAAGTAAAATGGGAAGTGTGTGAAAGATTAACAGGGGAAGCAGATATCAGAGTAATCTTAGGAAACTGTGGGAGTGTGCGTGTGGGTTCAGCAAGCTACACTCAGACTATATTTAAAAGATGATGGTATTGCCAGCAAAGAGGCAGTGCCTAATGGGGATTCTGCTCAAGCTTGTTAATTTTGTACAAGCCAAACACTTCACGGCAAATGGAAGGCAATTGGTTTTAGTAGCCGTGAACCATTTTCGAAGATCATCAGAAATTATTAAAAAAATAAACCGAGGGTACTAAGCTGTTTTTTTAAAAAAAATGACATCCCTTTTTCAGTAGTGCTGTGCTAAAACCAGTCCTTCAATTGCTCAAAGATTTTCTTTCCCTTCTGCTTTTCTACCTCTTTCATGGGGTGCTTTAGAATATATTTATACTTCTGGTGAGTGCCAGACTGATCTTTGTTGTCTATTGTTGTGACGTGGTCATAGCCTCCCCAACTGCTTATGCAGTTTCAAAAGTCACCATGGGAAGAGTTAGCACATGACCATTTTCCTCTGAGTTTCAGTTGAAGTGTGGGAAGCTGGGGTGTTTGTGGCTAGCAAGCACTTGAGATCAGTATGCTCACTGATTATGTTGGTAAGTTAAGTCTTCCCTTTATCTTTTTTTTCCTACACTGCTTTCTTTAAAATATGCAGGGCTTCTGTGCTAGGACCCTTTACGTTGATTGTGTGAGGGAGCTAAAAGGCATTTGCTTACTTCCCTGCAGTTTTATGGGCAATATTTTAGTACAAAAATGGCATTGTAGAGGTGCCACTAGGAAAGTAACCCACAACAGTTCATAACAATGGGGCTAGGGAGTTATAATGACCAAAAAAGACTTCCTTGCATTCAGTGTTCAGTGTTTTCCAGGCAAGGACCACTAACAGAACTAGTAAAGAACACTCAGGAAAAGCGCGATTCATTACTTCAGCATCTCTGCTAACAGACTGCATGATATTACTGCATAAACCAACAAGGCACAGAGAAAATACCTGGTGGCCTAACTTTACTTCTCTAGGACAGAACTTGCAATTTCAGTGCAAAACTGATGAGCTGTAACAAAGATAAAGTTTAACTGAACAGGTCTTTGTGAAATCTTTAAGGGATTTAGAAAAGCTGCTGTATTATGTGTCAAGAAGTTTCTTTATAGAGAGTTTTCCCCCCAAAAGTAGAAAAAAAGAGAATATAAAGAAAATGATATTTGGGGTGGGAAAGACGGCAATTTATTTCCTAACTAAATAGATGCCATGAAGGTAATTGGCAATTTAGATCCATATATAATGACAGAGTTTTTGAGACTGTGCTTCAGAGGATGGATACTTCCACACAAGGATGTAAATTTTTCTTCCTATCCTTTAAAGATCTTTGTAAATTGCATTTTTGCCAGTAACTGGGGCTGAATCTTCTGAAGGAGCAGAATGTTGCTATTTCCCTAATTGGTTAAACTTCCGCTTTCTAAAACAAACATTTCCCTTCTTTGAAGTTACCTTACAATAGATGAGTCATATACTTTCTCCAAGCAGTTAAATGGACTTCAAACATCACCAATTAATCACTCATAATCTTTTAGGAAGTGTTATTGGGTGCTGAAGACAGGCCTAGTTGCAGGGGTAATGAGACAAATGTGCACAGGATATATCACAAATTAAAGGGAATTCTTGCTGGGTTTTGTCCCATGGCTCAAGGATTTCAGGTGTGTTTATATATCAAGGCTTTAAGTATTTACAGTGCAGTCCTGCTCCAGGGCATGTGGGGTTAGGATTGCAGCTTCAAGCAGTAGATCTAACACATTATCCAAGATAGGGTTCAAATTGTGTTCCATGGACTTAATGCCAAAATAAATAATGGCAGGCAATTTTTAGCAAAAGCCTGTTTCCCTTCAAATTTGACACTGCATACCTAGGTAATTAATGGTGGGTGGCATTTCACTGCTTTTTGGGGTGGCGATGACTAAATTTGGTTTTGCTAATTTTGCAGGGAGGGGTGCTTATGATGGTGTGGAGGTTCACCACAACACCACCTCAAGCACAGCTTGCCCATAAACACTGATCAAACCAATTCAGAGACCACAATGTTTTCTGCTCCCAATGATTGGACACATTCCATTGGTAATGTGCATGGACAAAGCCTTGGTATTTTCCACAGATGGCATCAGTTTTGATTATATAGGAACAAGGAACTTATTTATTTTACATATTTATCAGCTGTCTGACATAAAACCAATTTTTCCCAAGGCAGAGTAAAAAAGCTGTAGTAAAAATAAATTAAAACCTTCAACTTGTGCTACAGTATATGCTCATTAATGTAGATTAATGGTGCTTAATATAATCAGAGAGTGTTATACATGACAAAAAGTAAATAGAATCAGCTGCAATGTGGCAAGCCATAGCAGTGTACAGGAACAGCAAGGCTGGGGAACCTTCTTCAGCCTGAGGACTCTGTTCACTTCTGGGCAAACTTTCTGAGATTACAGTAACAGCTGTCTCACTGTTGTCTCACGATAAAAAAATGGGATGTACCATTTTTTTGGGGGGGACACTTGTGGGATATGGCATTATCAGAGTTCAAGGACACATCCCAGTGATGCAAGCAGGGTTGGAGTAGGGCGTGAGGCTGGGGACCACCCTAAGGGTCAGATAGGGAGGCCTGGAGGACATTCAGCCCCCAGGACTAAGTGTGGTGCAACAAAACTGCCAGAATGTTGCAGCAGTCTATCCTTATAATACAGCTGAACCATCAAAAGCCTTAGATCAGGCATCCCCAACCTGCGGCCCTCCAGATGTTTTGGCCTACAACTCCCATGATCCCTAGCTAACAGGACCAGTGGTCAGGGATGATGGGAATTGTAGTCCAAAACATCTGGAGGGCCGAAGGTTGGGGATGCCTGCCTTAGATGAATCCTATGTAGTCAAAATTGGAAACAGAACTGCTAGATCCAAAAATCAAGAATTTGTCAAGAATGTATAACTTGCTGTTGAAATGGAACACTCAGGATGAAATGGTGAAATCAGCTATGATTAAATGGGCACAAGATGTTGGACATAACATAATGATGGCTGACTGGGAACAGTTATGGACTACAGGTATGAAATTCACGGCATGTAATGTTCTAAGAGAAAATTTAATGAAAATGATTTATAGGTGGTACATGACACCAGTCAAGCTTGCAAAAAAATTATCATTTGCCCGACAATAAATGTTGGAAATGTAATGAGACTGAAGGTACATTCTTTTACCTTTGGTGGACATGCCCAAAGATTAAGACATTCTGGGAGATGATCTATAACGAAATGAAAAAGGTATTTAAATATACCTTTCTGAAGAAACCAGAGGCCTTTCTCCTGGGCATGGTTGGCCAATTGGTGTCAAAGAAGGATAGAACTTTTTTTATGTATGCAACAACAGCAGCAAGAATACTCATCGCGAAGTATTGGAAGACACAAGATTTACCCACCCGGGAAGAATGGCAGACGAAGTTGATGGACTATATGAAATTGGCGGAAATGACTGGCAGAATCTGAGACCAGGGAGAAGAGTTGGTGGAAGAAGACTGGAAAAAGTTTAAAGACTATTTACAGAAATATTGTAAAATTAATGAATGTTAGAAAAATGTTGGAATGAAATTACATGGCTTTAGTAGAAATGCTATAAGGAAATAAATATAAATAGATTAATAGAGTATTAAAGGGAAAATAAGGTTAGAGTGTGTTAAGATAATTATAGGATAGAAAACAGAGGAAGATGGAAAGGAATTGCTGAAACAATTAACAGAAGTGGAATACAAAAAGGGAGGTGTGAGGAGGTCGAGGAAATAAGTGAATGAAAGATAAGATATTGAAATTGTTTGATGTTTTTTAAACTGTTTTTGTTTTGTTTTGTTAGTTTAATGTGCTATTGTTCTTTTTTTCTTTTTCTTTTTTGTGTGTGTTTAAATTGTTGGAAAAACAATAAATATTATATATATATATATATATATAGAGAGAGAGAGAGAGAGAGAGAGAGAGAGAGAGAGATGAATCCTATGTAGGCAGACAGAGGGTGGCTCCCCCATCAGCACAGTGTCACAGGAGAAAAGACACTGTAGTCTGACTGTTGGGACTCCTCTTCTGAGACTTGCAGTGCCTTACAATTAATAAGCAAAGACCAGGCTCTGCTATTGGTTTTCCACTTGCACTCAATTCTGTTAGGGTTACATAAGCAAACAATGGCACTGGAAGACTTGCTGGTAATTAGAAATATTTTTTTTTCCCCTACCACAAAGCTTTTTCAAAAGAAGCATTCCATCTTTCTGAAAGGAAATTGTTTTCCATAGTTGAATCACCAAGACACAGAAGAACAATTGTTAACATTCAGGTGTGCCTTTGTGTAAAAACATCATATAAAAAGCAATCTTTTAAATGTATGACATCATCTTGAATAGTGTACAGGAAACCAGTTTTTTTGGGTTTTTTAAATGAGCTCTGAAGGTAAATAGAGCTGAGTAGCAAATGAGTGGCAAACTGCTGACGAATGAAAGAGATGATGTGGGTATAGCAAATGAGTAAACCCTACTCCAGAGTGGAGTCCATAAAATGATTGGATAGCACTTTGTATTCCTCATTCTGGCAATTCCTGAAGCCAAACTGGTGCGGAATGTATTGCTCTGCTTTCCTTTGGACAACATCAGTGAGGGATCTTGTTGTCTGGGCAGTCCAGGACCTCCATACACACTGCCCAGGCTTCTGTCGTGGGGAGGTCACTTAAGTGCTTTTGACTTTAGTGGTTGACTTTACCTCTGGAAGTGCCCCCCCCCCATTGTCTCTCAAGACAGACAGATGCTAAAGACAACTGCAGTATGTTATTTACCGGGATGTTTTGTAGGATAAATGACATGCTGAAGAAGAGACAAGATAAAATTAACATTGATGTATTTGCCTATAATAGCATTTGGAGACATATTCATAACGTTGTAATAGATAAATGCGAGCCTGAGAAAGACTGGGATGAATTCACCATCACGCTCTCCTGGTCATTCCCTCAGTGGGAGCATTTTAGCTTGGCACATAGAATAATCCCCCTTTTCTCTCCCCATATTATGGGGGTTTTCCCAGCTCCCCCAAGCCAATTTCATGGGGGGGGGGTAATCCCAGTGCACAAACAGAAGTCTTTGTGCAGGGCTTCAGCTGATGGCACTCATGATGAATCCTGCCCATGGTTCCAGTCTTGCCAGTGTGAGTAGAGTGGTTAGTTATAACCTCCACTTTCCTGTAGTTTGAGGTTACAGATGATTACTTCCCTACGTAACTACCCTTTTAAGTAGTTATTTTTATGAGAGTCCCAATGATATAAACTCCACTTTCAGAACTGGGACGGACTTGTTCCTCCTGCTTAATATTCACTGTCTTTCTTTCCTGCTTTCTCTAACTATTGTCTATGAAAATATCATAATTTTACATTAAAACCCAGCTGAAATATTAATGAGCAGAAGAACCAAAATTGTTCTCCAGTGACAATAGAAGATTTGATTGCATTAATGTTTTCAGTGCACACAGAGCATTTGCAGTATGAAATGCCAAATTAATTTGATATTGGAAATTACCTCAGCGTAAGCATAATCTCTTGCTTCCCATTGTTTGTTTCAGAGAAAGACTGGGGACCATTAAAAAAATGTGATTTTGTTTAGATGAAACAAATAATCTGCTGGTTTGTTAGCATTAAGAATTCATCCAACATGAGAGTGCCATGGGATGATCACAACAATGATATTTTTTTTAATCATTTTGCAGAAATTTACAAGTATTCATCTCTTTTTACTGTTACTGTTTGTTTATATTTAAAGGTCTTGCACATTGTTTTTATTTAGCTTTATTGCTGCAGCAACAGGAATGATAACATTGCAATGAGATTGGGATTGGAATAAATGGGCTTTCAGGGTCCCCTCGAGCACTGTGACCAGTGGTGGCTGGTGTCCATTGGGACTAGTCAAGGGGAAGACAGGGAGACCAACACCAGGGGGAGCCAGAGCCAATGACAAGGAGAGCCAACTAATTATAGCCCCTCCCCCAATCTTCCTCCCTGCTGACTTCTACATGTGCAACACAGACTAAGAAGGAGGATAGTGACACAGCCAGCAATACCCACACTGGACTGGTTATAAGAAGGCAGACAGGTGAGGACACACAGGTTGGTGGGGCATAATGCACATAATATCATGCAACTAGAAGTAGTAGGATGAATAAAAACTGACTGCTCTTGGAATGAAAATTGTCCAGTCCATAAATATGGTTTAAAAGCTTTACTAACAGAACTGTCTTCAAAAAGAAACACAAAAAAATAATGTTACATCCAAATAGTTGCATGAAATCACATGCTTGTACAAGCACAGGCCCAGCTTCTTAGAAATATAAAATTACTCCAGAGAGACCTGAAATCAAAAGTTTGCTCTCCACAGACTCCATTGCATCCTGGAGCTGTTTTCTGTTGGTGAGACTCATTTGCACAGCTTTCTACTATGGTGGCTAAGAACAAAGACAACTTCCTCAAAATGGAGCTTTGCAACTGAATACCCCTCCCATATGAACTAAAGTTAAGCATCATGTGAGAGAGCAGCAGAGATACACCAACAGTTATTTACCAACCTCTTAGGGACCCAGAGAGCTCTTCTTAGCTTCAATGGAATTTTCCATGCCCCTTCAGCAATAAACATATAGTCATTTTCCATTTCAGTGTACATTTAAACAAATACTTAACAGGGCAGTGCCCCTTTTGCCCATGTGGACCAACCTACACTGCCTGTGATTCTGGTTGTACAATAAACTGCTAGAGGGGGACAAGGATAGCCTTCCCTTTCATTGGGATAACTGAACAAAGAGATGGCCAGAGATTTATTTCAGAGGGGGCAAGCCTTCTTCCATGCTCCCTTGGTTGAAGGCAATGCCACTGTGGTGCCTCTGTGTGAAAAGAAAAGCACTAAATGGACACTTTTGGAGTTCAGGCAGAAAAAATGAGAAAGGCCTGAACTGCTTGCTACAGAAATCCTGTGATGCTTGTGGTAACCCATGAAACCTGCGGGGGAGTTTTCAATACTTAAGAAAATTGGGGCAAGCCTGAAACAATCCTCTAAATCAAGCTAAGAAGCAGATAATTTTCATTGAGTCATCTAGGAGAGAAGCTTTTATAGCTTTTCTTCAAAGGGCACCTAAAATCGGCTTACATATGTGTGTATTAAAAATTGGGAGTCCAAACTAGAAATAAAGTTTTTTTCCTACTCCTTTGTTCAGTCTATTTATTTAGCTGCAATTGGAACTGAGACCCTCCTTGATCTTGATGTACCCAGTAGTGTAAAATGTTCACCAAACTAACTGGCTGTCAGCTATCCAATACAAGGATTGGGCTGATGTTTGCTGCTTGTATCACAGAGATATCTGGCTTTCTTTTTGCAATGTAAATACTTTGGTTTTGCAGTTAGCAAGATAGCTAAATCCTCTGGAATTAAAGAGATTATTTTTAATTTAATCATTGCCTATTGCAATGGGGGGGGCACCCACTCCGAGTGCAAATTCTCCATCATTCTGTTGAGATCTTAGTAATGCTCACATTAGTGAAATTGTGACGTGAATAACATGCTGGATTGTGAAAGAGAATCTGATTTTGTTGTAAATCAGAGCTATAGTTAGAAAGAAATGTATTTTCAGTGTGCTCCATATTGCCCCTATTCACCTTATTTGTGAGTGGGATTCAATTGCTTAACGGCAAATTCAAGATCTACAACTGAAGATGGTTCAAGGTGCAGGTTCAAGGTGGTCGCCCTAATTCATCCCCTCCAGAGAAGGTCCTCTGACATGTGTGAGAGAGTGAGTGAAAGGGAAGATATAGCATTTTGTCTCTTGTTTTCAAGACTCCCTGAGATATTCACTACAAAGTACCTTTAAGTTATGTAAGGTAAACCCAGGTCTGCTGAAACAAATTTGTAATTTATTTCTAAGCAATCTATTTCATCTACTATTCTGGGCAAAGGGGTCCTCAGGGAAGCTCCCTCTCATCAGAGACAATTTTGATGGTCTCGGAGAGATAAATTAGGTTTTCTGAAAAGTAGATTATTTTTTTTACCATTTGTTATGAGTTAGTCATGCAGGTGCTGTAAAGAAGACTGCCGCTCTGCTCGAGCCACTTAAATCCTCCCAATCAAAGAGCTGTTAACTACATGGAGCAAGACAGAGAATTCTAAGTTTCTTTTTGTGTGTCAGGCATCTCAGAATGTTAAAGCAAGTGAAAGAAGCAATGTGCTAATTCCTTTCATATCAAGCCATAATTAGGTTGCAGCTTGCAAATGTCACTGCTGAATACTACAGAAATTAAAATTAAAATTCCCCCAAGAGTTCTGAACTGGTTCACAGTAGCCCTATTCAGGCATTTCCCTCTCATGTATTTTCTGTATGTGAAGTTGGGAGTGAGGCTGCATTTGCTGCTCCTACCCTCTCCCTCGCAATCTGATAGCCTGAGCCTGCTGCCTCCATGCATTGGACATCAAAAGTCAGCAGTGTGGAACCAGCACTAGTGTGGAGGCTCCTTCTGCTATTTAGAACCGCGATGGCGCAGGGTTGTAAATCACAAGGGGAGCCACTAGAACAGGGGTCAGCAAACTTTTTCAGCAGGGGGCCGGTCCACTGCCCCTCAGACCTTGTGGGAGGGCGGACTATATTTTGAAAGGGAAAAAAAAAGAATGAATTCCTATGCCCCAGAAATAACCCAGAGATGCATTTTAAATAAAAGCACACATTGTACTCATGTAAAACACCAGGCAGGCCCCACAAATAACCCAGAGGTGCATTTTAAATACAAGGACACATTCTACTTATGTAAAAACATGCTGATTCCTAAATCCGTCTGTGGGCCGGATTTAGTAATAATAATAATAACAACAACAACAACAACAACAATAATAATAATTTATTATTTGTACCCCACCCAGCTGGCTGGGTTTCCCCAGCCACTCTGGGCGGCTTCCAACAAAGATGAAAAATACACTAAAATGTCACATATTAAAAACTTCCCTGAACAGGGCTGCCTTCAGATGTCTTCTGAATGTCAGGTAGTTGTTTATCGCTTTGACATCTGATGGGAGGGCGTTCCACAGGGCAGGCGCCACTACCGAGAAGGCCCTCTGCCTGGTTCCCTGTAACTTGGCCTCTCGCAGTGAGGGAACCGCCAGAAGGCCCTCGGAGCTGGACCTCAGTGTCCGGGCAGAACGATGGGGGAGGAGACGCTCCTTCAGATATACTGGACCGAGGCCGTTTAGGGCTTTAAAGGTCAGCACCAACACTTTGAATTGTGCTCGGAAATGTACTGGGAGCCAATGTAGGTCTTTCAAGACCGGTGTTATATGGTCTCGGCGGCCGCTCCCAGTCACCAGTCTAGCTGCCGCGTTCTGGATTAGTTGTAGTTTCCGGGTCACCTTCAAAGGTGATTGGGCCAGATCTGACCCCAGATCTGGTGGAAATATTGACTTGGAAATAGACTAGCATGGTGAAAGTCAGTAAGAATAGTCAGCATGAGGAGGATGTCACAATTAGCTTCTGCCTAGAGTTCATAATACATAGAGTAGCCCTCACCCTGAGCTTACACATTCTTGAAGAATATCCAATAAGCCGCTTGAGCTAATGTTTTTTATCCACTGGAGTTAATCACATTAGTGATTCACTTTTGAAGTCACTCACAAATCTTCCCCGAAGAATCCACATGCAGCAGATTCTGACAGAGCATTTCCCGCACACATACTTCTATAAGGAATTCTTCCAAAAGCACTCCTGGGAATTTAGGTCGCAAAGGTTTGGTGGACAGAAAGTCAAGATTTGGAACTGGAAGAGTAGGTTTGAATTCCAACCAATGTCACGTTAGCCAGTCTTGTGACAAGCCAGCTACCCTGCAAGGACACTGTTAAGCATATTGTGTTATAAACTCCCCTTTGTTCTTACATAGAACAAAAAAGATCAAGCATTGTGCACAAACGCGGAAAGTATTTCCAAATAAAAATTCAGCCTCAGAACAGCAGAGGGGCAGCATGTACGTATTGTCCTTTCTAGAGATGTGTATCATAAATGAGTAGGCTCTTCAGAGGTGAGTCGGGATGGGCTTGGCAGCTATATTGCTTGAGCATGCCCAAGTATCAGCACTTGACCCAAAGGAGTTGGTGACACAATTAGCAAAGGAAAAGGCATGCAAAGTGATATTTTGATGTGCCTGAAATTGACATTTTTAAGAGACATAAATTATTACCTTTCAGTTCACAAGAAGGTTTAAAACAATTTGTGTGCTAACATTTTCTTTTGTACTTGAAAAAGGTAATCAGAGATTGTTGTATTACTTAATTCTTCCAAAAAAAAAAAAAAAAAGGTGAGACAGGATCTGAATGAGGCAGCTTGAGACAAAGTAGAGACCCTTGAAGTATTTCACGGTGCCTCAGCAGTCCAGATAACAAAACAATGATGCAGACCAGCATCTACTAAAAGAAAAAACTAAATATAAAGTATTAACACCCTGGGAAAGGTAATAGGGAAAGGAAGAGCTTGCAGGCAGAGAGAATGATTTTATCCATAAAGTAAATTGATTCATGCCCTTGGAAGGGACAATCTTGCCTACAAATTTAATCCAATTCAACCCCAAAGTTTGGCAGGCTTTGTCCACTCTGGAGAGGCTACTATGTCTGCAAATTTCATCCACTTCTGGCAAGAGGGGGGAAGGTTCTACAGTAGTTATGCTGAATTGTGTGTGGGTGTGTAAAGTGAATTCAGATGGATACCAAGCCAAATCAGGCAGGCCACAAAGTGCCTTAGACTGAGGCAGGCTGTTTATGAAGCACCAGAAACAGAGTCCTAACCAAATATTCTAGTCACTACAGATCCCTAATATTTAACTTCCATATCTACCTATGCTTGCCCAAATGACACCAAGGAAGTTTCTAGCAGAATACTGGAACCAAATTGAAAGTATTAAATTACAGATGAGGAATGAATGCATAACAAGATTTATAGTTATTGTTAATCATTTCTATACCCTCAAAAAGAATAGGTTTTGCTTAGCTCCTAATAAGTGTGTATACAAGATTGCACTTTAAACATTGATTAAGTTCAGTTCCATTTCCTGTTCAGGGTTTCTTCTTACCAGTGATACTTTCACTCATGATAGGGCACTTTTTGATACAGCAGGCAAATTCACACAGCTGCAATTTGTAATGTTCAACTTGCTATGCCAACACAAGACTTAGGCCTCTCCAAGAAGCACTGCATGTCTCTAAATGCATCCAATTCTGAATGGTACTTAATTTTTTAGCCTGTAGGGGCATCAGAATTTCGTACAGGTTCTCCACAAGTATTTTAGAGCTGGCTAGATGTGCCTTATGCCTGCAAAATTTCCCCCTTTCAGTCACTGAAGATTATTAAGGAAATTTTCCACAGTAAATTGCTTCTTTCACATTATCTGTTCCTGCACATATGGTTCACATGATGCAAAAGATCTATTTTCCTTTTCACATAATTTACCTTTTGGGGCTTGTAGCAACTGCCACTCAATTAACTCAGATAGACTCAGACCCAGGATTAATTTGGGGGTGAGAATAACAGAGCACTCACTATATTTAGAAAAATAATACAAGAAGATGTCAGCTATCGGTTTCAGAAGATTAATGGGACTTTGTTTAACAAAAACCAACCTACCAGGCAGAAAATTCATTCCTGGCATAACTAAGTTTGCAGTGCTAAATGATATGAACATGGTAGCTGGAATTGCCTGAACTAATTCATTGAGATTATTTTAAAATCTCAACTCTTTCCCCCTTTCCATCCTCTTGGGACCTGTTGGGAAATAAACCTTTGCCTGGTGCTATTCATAATTGTCTTGAGTGCAAATGGGTCCAGAATGAGAAAGGATGGAAGCTGAGCTATATCTAAGTGAATGGATCAATGTTGTTTAGTCGTTTAGTCATGTCCGACTCTTTGTGACCCCATGGACCAGAGCATGCCAGGCACTCCTGTCTTCTGAATGGATCAGTAGCATGGTTTAAATGCTTCAGGGTCACCTGACGGGCATTGTTTTCAGGTGGGAATCATTTACAGGGGCCTGATTAGATACAGGGTATGCCAGGCCAGCACAGTGGGTAACATCCTTGTGCCTGACTGGGAAAAGAAAAGACAGGTCAGAATATTTAAACTAGCCACACTCAGAGAATTATGCAGCTGCAGGCTCCTGGTTTCATCAAGCCTCAAATCCACCCTTTAGGACTGTACCTATTGTCCAAATGGAGCTTGTCACCATTTGGTGTGTGTGTATGTTTGTTGCTAGATTAGTATGAAACCACTTTTTTATCCTTCCTCAGGGTGATGGGCTTGGAGAGGACATGTTGCTGATTTGTGAATTTGCCTAATTGGGTTCTGTTTTGTCAAAACTTGACAGATGGGCCAGTGGTGGAAGATCCCGTTAGACATAGGGCAGAAAGAACGTATCCTCAGGAGACAAGTAGGAGACATCAGGACACCTAGGAAAACTGTTGGGGGGAGAGGATTAGCTGGATGGCAGAGCTGTTGGCTGGCACTGCCCTTCATATTGAAAGGCAGGCTTGCCAGGTCTTCGGCAGCTCAGTGCTGAGCCAGCACTTGAGAACAACTGGCAGGACAGTCATTCCAGGTCCAAATGGCATAGGGACAACTGTGGCTCCATCACTGACCTAGAATGTCTGTAGCTTTGCACAGTTAACATATTTATGGTTTACAAGCAGTGGCGGCCTATTTAATTCCAGTCAATGTGCCCATTACCCTTGCAAATAAGTGTTTGTGTGAAAGTCAAGTTGACTTCAGCACTGGACAGCAGTACATATAACTTGCCCAGGCAACACCTTTCCACACTGTTGTTTAGGTTCCTACAGATTAACTACCGCATGCTGAAGCAGGACATGAGATCACCCAGTCTACTATTTCCTACACTAACTGACAGCTGCTGTCTTAGATCTCAGGCAGAGCTCTTTCCCGAGAGCCCAGCAGGGAATGGAAGTGGAGGGGGTTTTCTGTGCTCCACAGCTGAACTATGACAATCCCTTGAGCTCCTATGGTTCAGCAGCCTAATTGCAACTGAGTGAAACACTTGAGAAGGAATTAGAATATTTTTTAGGGTGAGCTATGCACATAACAAAGAAGTTGCTCCAAAGTCTCACAACAGATGACTGGAATGGTTTTGTGCTAATGGTATTTGGACATCAAGATTCTGAGTATTGGAAATGCAGGCAAATAGTGGATTTTCAGCTTGTTTTTATCATGTAACAGCTCTGTTTAGCAATCGACTCACATACACTAAATCGCACGGAGGTTAGCTGAGAGCTGCTAAACAACCAGAGAGAAAGCAATGAATGAATGTGCATAAATCTATCTGCAGTAGCCACTATTACTCACATTTTAATGAACTGTACATTAACATCAAATACAAGCTTGTCCCACTGGCTTTCTACCACTCAGTTATTCACTGAGAGTGGTATGCCACTCTCTCTTTCAACTCATACATTCACCCAGACAAGTAATCTCAGAATGCAGGGTAATCAATAAGTCACCCATAGTCTATTGATCTCTTTGCTTCTTCTCTTCCTTTTGTATCCAGTGTTTCTAATTCTCATCTAGAACCACTCACTCAGCAACTGGGTCTCAGGGCTGGTAAAGCACTAGTTGGAGAGTTGTGTATGACTTCGGACAATGGAATTTTAAAAGGATGCGAAGAATTTGGAAGATGAATTCTAGGAAAGCAACCAATATGAGAGGATAAAGCATGCATAGCAAAGAACAAAAACAATAAAAATCCACCCCACCCCGAAATTAGAATCCTACCTGCGATTTGAAAATTAAAATTAAATGAATTAAATTAAATTAAATTAAGATAAAACTCGATATACCAGCAGGAACCATGTGCACAAAACTCATGCATCAATTTTTCCAACAAAATGGATGAAGAGGCAAGTGGCACGTCTTCCTGGCCCTGTGATGTGCAGCAAGCAGCCACATTTCAGTACAACTTATGTTGCTCTCCAGGGGGAAGAAATGAGAGCTCCCTTGTTGGCTGTTACATGAAAGCCTGAAAAGCAAATGCATGAATGACTCTTTCCTCCATGCTCACTATTTCATCAGAACATCTGGAATTGTCATCGGTCCGTGACAATACTGAGAAAAGTAGCTTAGCACTGAAAATGGATTGGTTTGAGGCTGCTTTTGATCAGAAATGAAATCTCACCACCTATTTGCTATGCATCTTTCAAATTAAAATAAAATCCACCATCACACTAAAACAAAACAAAACTATGCACGCCCATCTTTATTCCTTGGACTTTTTTTCTGCAGAAATGCTTTTATTCAATCCTTATTCTGCAGTTTACATTTCTCTGGTCATTTAATCAAGTCACTCTGCTGTAAAGCAACTTTATCCCCAAGCCTGTTATTTTCTTTTTACTTCTGCCACTTTCCTCTTACATTTATCTTGTCTAATAGCTTATTTCCAGTTTTACTGGCACTCCAAGCTTCAAGGAAAGAAAATGTGATTTGAATTTCTCATATAGTTGCCTTTTCAGACTCTCTCTCTCTCTATACACAGACAGACAGACAGACAGACAGACATAAGAGTGACTGACTGCAGAAGCATCACAACCAGATAAAAATTTCACTGTTTTACATTCCTAGTAAAGAAGAATATATGAAGTGTGATATCTAAATAAATAAAATAGTTTTGATACTCCATTGACATATTTACTGTTGCTATTGTAGTTCTGTTTTTTATATTGTACACCACCTTGTTATATTTCCTATGAAAGTGTGGTTTTAAAATATCTATATAAAATATTTTTATAAGTTTTGTAGGCCTATAAGTGTTGTAAGAGGCATTATGTACTATATATTTTGGAAAGTGGTTTGTCTGTCTGTCCATTTTGTTTGTTCTCTGTGCATTCAAATGCCTTGCAAGATATTGCCAGCACATCAAGAAGAAAATCTTGATCTGTTTAACCAAGCATTTGGTGCTGAATCTGACATGTTAGTTAATTTGGTGAATCACCCCCAAAATGTTCAAGCTAGTAGATGTAACTACATGTTGGATCTGCTGGAGGCCTCACAATATTGCAATTTAGAGCAAACTGGAAAATGAAATCACAACATCCCCAGGATCAGATCTATCAATGTGGGGTATATTCTATCAATAAATACAACCTGTACCAGAAAATTGGAATTTAGGCAATGCATCTCTGGAAATGAAATTGTTCAATACCCAAGTGAGAACCAGGCAAACTGATAAACATAGTATGAGCTAGAGAAGAACCATAACAGTTTTGCTGAAGAGAAGGCATGACCTGTCAATCTTTCAAAATCTCTTGAGGATGGTATCTTTCAGATAAAGAACTTTGCCCAACTTTATAAAAAGCAATTAAGGAAGTGGCATAAGAGGGATGTCTTTTTTGCAGCGGAAGAAGATAGAGAAAAATATAAAGATGAGGAAGAGATAAAAATAATGGATAGCTTTAATAACTCAGAAGGATGTAAAATGCAGGTCATCTGAAGTGCTAAAGTGGAACCTATGCTATTTAAACATTGTTAATCGTGGCAATATAACAGAGAAGTCTGAAAAGCATAAAAAATAATTCCAGGAAGCTTAAAATTGGAATCTTTACAATAAGATCCTAAAGTGGTCCTTTTAAAATTTCTGAATATTATAATGATGCAACTCTGACATCCTTGGAAAATTTTCTCTCAGTATTATATAGATAATAAAACTTTCATTAATGTCAAATAGTACACGGAAAAGAAGAAGTAGAAACAGTTATGTGCACTGAAAGCGTATACTTACAAGAGTCCATTGGTCCAATTGTATAATGTCCATAGTGGCTGGCAGTAACTCTTCAGGGTCATAGACAGGATACTTTTAGGACTGTGGAAAACACCTGGTGGGTTTATGATCGGAGGCAATGCAGAAAGAAGCTTCAGGGTACTAAGTAGGTGGATAGGTCCCTGCACACCTTTCAGTGTTTGACTGCCTCATGAGTCAGCTTGCTTTGGCTTCTGCAGCCCAGTGACCCCATATCCATTTGCAGCAGTTCGGTCTGAGAAAAACTGTGCAATACCCAATTTCACCCTACGCATTTTGGGATGCCCTTGGATGCATCATTTTCTTAATTTGATCTCCACACTTCCTTTCTTATAAGCTAAGACTTTGGCCTCTGTCCAGGGAGAATGTAGTCAAATTTGAGTCCCATAGCAATTAATGGGGCTCCAACAAATGGCACAAAGTAGACAATGCCCAGGATACCTTCTAGGAAAGCAGCTTTCAGTCTATCAGCTTCACACAGACACCACAAGCACCCTGCCCCCGCATGCTTGCAATATAACAATGGCTGAAATTGTCATAGAATAATAGAACTGAAATGGACCATAAAGATCATACAGCCCAAACCACTGCAAGAATCTTTTAGCCCCCAACGTGGGGCTTGAACCCATGGCCTTGAGATTAAGACTCTTATGTTCCCCTGACCGAATTTTGTCCAAGTGTGAATCTAAAAGACACAATGACCACAATGAATTGCTAACAGAGCAATCCAGTGCCCCATCAAGCTTCATTAGAGCTTTTCCTTGCTTCCTTGTATATAGTATTACAGTCTTAAGCTGTCTGAAATCCATGGACTCAAGTTGGATTGTGACCATTAACTATAAGACCGGGTTTACTGCTTTTAAGTTCAGCACTGTGATGGTATTCTTTCCCATTTTTTAAATCAGGTAAAGGTAAAGGGACCCCTGACCATTAGGTCCAGTCGTGGCCGACTCTGGGGTTGCGGCGCTCATCTCGCTTTATTGGCCAAGGGAGCTGGCATACACCTTCCGGATCATGTAGCCAGCATAACTAAGCCACTTCTGGTGAACCAGAGCAGCACATGGAAACACCGTTTACCTTCCCGCTGGAACGGAACCTATTTATCTACTTGCACTTTGATGTGCTTTCGAACTGCTAGGTTGGCAGGAGCAGAGACTGAGCAACAGGAGCTCACCCTGTCACGGGGATTTGAACCGCCGACCTTCTGATCGGCAAGCCCTAGGCTCTGTGGTTTAACCCACAGTGCCACCTGCGTCCCTTTTTTAAATTATCTGCTATTTAATTATACCAGTCTCCATTTACTTTTCAGCAAAGGCTGTAGCAGCCCTTTTAACAGAGGTCTGTCTTCAGTAGGGCACACTGCCACCTTAGTGTTTTGAATGGAAGCTGTTCCATGTTCCTTCACAAGAGAAGGTCCCCTAAGAAAAGTACATGCTGGCAGGTGTATATGAATGGTTTTGTATCTTGCCCCAATAAAATCTTATATCAATAGACATTGGAATGCTGCTGTCTTCTAATGGTCCAGTAAAGGGAAAGAACATACCGGTGCCACATGTTTATATCGCCTTAAATGTGGGACTGATGCAGGTGCAGATTAAGCTATTTCATAAAAGCTCATTGCCTATGGGATTCAAACAAACCTAGGTATGATCATTAACAGCAAGGCACTATTAGAAAGGTGTTTGCCGCAGGGTAAGGATCTCATTTTAATCCTTCAGCAGAAACAAAATGAGGAAATAAGGCAGGACCTGAAACTACTATCTCTCTCTCTCTATTTATATATATATATTGTGGAGATCATTTTGCTGTTGATGTAAGTCTTTTTTATGCCTTGACATTGGCACATTGTAGGCAGAAAACATGCCTCGCATCTTTAAAATGTTGTCAACACCCCCTTTTTTATTATGCTTCCCAGACGTAAGTGCTCATCCATCATCGGTGATCACGAGGCACTGCAGATGTACAGTTACCATAATGAGGTGTCCAGAGCAAAGAAACAATAAATGTGAAGGTTTAAAACTCTCCCATTAATCAACAGCATCTTCATAAGCTGTCCTGAGAGTTCATTAAAGGGAACAAATATGCTACCATAGAATGTAGAATTTGTTTATAAATGGATGTGAGGGAATGAACTACTGCAACATTTTTTGTTTTGTTTCCCCCATCTCAAAATTGATGTTTCTGGTATATTGGAGTCCACAGCACTCTTATTGGAAAGAATAGATGCTGGTGATTTAATGCAGATAATGTCTCGTTGATGTTGGCTTGACCATACATATTATAATATTGACCATACATATTATAATATTTCATATTAACTTTGTTTTGAAGAAATCCTTGATATTTGTGGATGTTCACAAACTCTTAAATTATATTCCTGTGAGGTGGGGAATAACAGAGGGACAAGTACATCCTGTGGGACCTTATGGTGACAAAAAGACTTAAACTTCAAGGTTGGAAGGCTAAATATCTACCACCTGTTACTCAGTGGCCTGGAAATCTTACTGCTCTTTCTACATTTGAACATATAATCAACAATCTCATTTGGATACCTATTTGGCCATATGCATGACTTATACTGCTGTATATGTTTAAATTAGGGTGGATAGATTATTCTTACCTTTTTTGGTGGCTTATTTGCATTGTTAATTGGAGCTGGTGTGGGGCTTTTCCCCCTTGTCCATTTTTTCTATTGTTGTTGTTGTTGTAATGTGTGTGTGTGTGTATGTATGTGTGTGTATGAGTGTAAAATAAAAGCACATAATAAACACACAGCGCTTCTGTACAGGCAGGTCTCTCTATCTGCATGCTTGCTATGCAAAAAATCACTTATCTGAACTTATATAGTTATGCCGAAACCTCGCTATACACTCCACAGATTCAGATATCCAAACACCAAGAGCTTGCCCACTTCCTTACTCCCTTGTTTGTTTGTGGTTTGCTGGTTGGTGGCAACCATTTTCAGGCAGAAACCAGGGAGGGAGGGAGGGCGATCAGACAAATCAGAAAGCAGGAGAGGTCAGACAAAACACTTTTTCCTTTGTTGGTTGGCTGCAGCAATTTCAGAAAGAAACCATGTAGAGAGGGGCAGAGAGACGCTGGACAAATCCCTAATTAGAAATTTTCCCATAGGAATCAATGGAAACTGTGGACTTGTTATGCAAACACTCGCCTAGCAGAAGATTTCTCATTGTGAACACATTGTGTTCAGTAAGGGAGGCCTGCGTGTAAATGCTACACATTTTTTTAAAAGAAAATTGCATATCCAACTAACTTTCATTCATAGTTGACCCATTGAAATTAATTCTTTTAACTTAGCTATGTTCTTTAATATTCTGAGTAGATATTAGTTGAATATCACCCATATTCTATCCCACAGGGAAATATAAGTATATAATTAGAACATATTTTTAAAAGAAAGTATTTTTCCCCAAGGCACCAGCAAAATATTAGCTTAATAAATGCTTAAGTCAACTAGTTTTAACAACAAATCTGCTGTATATGCTTCTTATATAAGATTATATACATTTTTTGGTATGTTATGATAAAGTACAGCAAAAATCCCCAAAATATTTAATAATGTCATGTGTGAATTCTAGAGACAAAATTTTACATCTGTAAAAAGGCTTTCAGACAGCAATCTCTAATATTAGCATTCTGATTAGCTTCACTCATAATATTTTACTTAACAATCAAAAAGAAACATTTGCAGTGATTTCCCCATCTCTTACTCAAACAATAATTAGGGATTTGGATAAAGTGACATTGGAAGATAAATTAAAAATAAATATCTATTGTTTGAACAAATGACTAATGGGAAATGAGAACACAGTTGTCATGAAATACCTGAGTTGAGAAAGGCATTATGTTTGGGGGGGGGGGGTCAGTGATAAAATGGCAAAGGAATTTATTTAACGTTAGCATCTGGTAATGTGAAAGTGAATAATTACCTGAAACAGATGAAAGATAAATACCTTTTCTGAGGGAATCCAAAAGTGAATTTAGACTAGATTAATCACCCACAGTTAGTGGCTGAATCATCATGTCAGATGTCTTCAGCTGCTATCATTTGTACTATTTTTAATTCCAAATTATTATAAAGCCACTACAATTCACCAAGGCAAGTCACATGCTGAAACTTATCCCCATACACAATTAATCATATTTTCTGTATGCACAAGAGGCTTCAGGATGGATGTGGAAGGGAAACTCTGCATTTAGCTTTGCCAACTCAGTGCTTAGCTTTGATCCTACCTCAAGATCCACAAATGGGGCAGCAAGTTTTGTGCCTTTAGATGTACTCAGAAAAGTCCTCACCCCTTCTCCTCTATGTTGGAGGAAGTGAACACCTTCTTTTCACTTACTACTTATCATTGATTTAGTGCAGAGAACAGAATAATCCCCTGTATGCAACTCCTCTTACAGACCTTTGGATCAGAAACAATGTGCATCCTTAAGCTAAGAAGACCCATTAAGATTATCAGAATATGGTTAGGCACTTCATATCATGTGGGAAATTCTCATACCAAGTACTGCCTTCAAACATCCTCAAACAGAACTCCTAAGTAGTGTAAATTGCTGTGGAACTATGTTAGGGTTTTGTCTAATCTATGGGACATATCTTAAAAGTAGAGACATAACCTTGCCAACAAAGGTCCGTATAGTAAAAGCTATGGCTTGACCAGTACTGATGTATGGAAGTGAGAGCTGGACCATAAAGAAGGCTGATTGCCGAAGAATTGATGCTTTTGAATTATGGTGCTGGAGGAGACTCTTGAGAGTCCCACGGACTGAAAGAAGATCAAACCTATCCATTCTTAAGGAAATCAGCCCTGAGTGCTCACTGGAAGGACAGATCCTGAAGCTGAGGCTCCAATGCTTTGGCCACCTCATGAGAAGAGAAGACTCCCTGGAAAAGACCTTGATGTTGGGAAAGATGGAGGGCACAAGGAGAAGGGGACGACAGAGGACAAGATGGTTGGACAGTATTCTCGAAGCCACAAACATGAGTCTGACCAAACTGCGGGAGGCAGTGGAAGACAGGAGTGCCTGGCATGCTCTGGTCCACGGGGTCACGAAGAGTCGGACACGACTAAACGACTAAACAACAAAATGGGACATATCCAGCCAACAAACAGTTGTTGTTGTTGTTGTTGTTGTTGTTGTTGTTGTTGTTCATAGGATTTATATACTGCCTTTCTTTTGAAGAAGAAATGGGCAGCCCAGCACCTCCATACACAATGCACAGGCTTGAACCCCAAGGAGGTCACACAGTGATTTGATTTCATTCCCAGAGGTGTGCTCCATTGTCTCTCAAGACAGATGAATGCCAACAGCAGCAACAACACCACCACAAACAAATAAAAACCAAGAGCAAAAGAACAAAAATAAAACCAATTCTAAAAATAACAGCTGCCAGCAATTGAAATACATAGTAAAGCAGGTACCATACATTAAAATATCCATAATTAAAATATATAATTAAAAACTCTGTTAAATGGTGCAGTGGTCAAGACAACAGTTAGAGCAGAAGATTCAAGCCAGAAGATCAGGGAAGTGCTTATTTAAAAAAAGCATTCATGAGCCGGTTGAATGCCAATATTGATGAGAACTCCCGTATTTTAGCAGTATAAAACTGAACTGCTATTCAACAATAAGCTAAACTAGGGGTGCTTGAGGAATTTGATCTTTATAAAGCCCTATATGAAATATCCTGATCCTCACATCTCAAGATTAGTTTGTGGATTGGAATTTAACTACCCACCACTTGAAAAATACTGCAAATGTAATTTTCAGCAGTTTAGATATATCAAAACATAGATTCAGATACGTATTTTGAGACAGAATATTAAACTACAATTTTTGATACTTTCTTTTTTTAAAGTGCAGGTTAATGAAACTGAATTGGATTATGGGTAAAAACACGCAAAAGTGACACAGACTAGGAATGGAAGGATTTGTTCACCCCCAAGTAGAATACTGCAGCTTTTGCCTAACCCGATGCCGTCCAGATATTTTGGACTACAGCTTTTATCAGCCCCAACCACCATGCCGAATAGTCAGATGTAACCCATCAACATCTGGATGACACTAAGTTGGACAAGGCTGAACTACTGCATGAAATGATCTCCACTGACAACAACCTATCCCTATTAAGATACTGTTTTCTTTAAAGTGTCATTTTTATCTGATCAGCATACACCAGCAACTGGCACTTAATTCATATGAATAATTCACTTCAGCTGCTTTTATGAAGTTTTTGAGACTATTTGGATTATGATCAAGTTGATTAATACCCCCAACCCTTAACAGTAACTCAGCATGGATGGTGCTCTGCAGCTTCTAAGAATCTCAGTCAAACATGCCATAAAAATAGCACACACCTTTACTCAATTAACCATGGCAACAGTAATATTATAAGTGCTGCTTAATTAAACCTCATAGAGCAGCATCCACCTATGAAATGATACATGATTATCTCCAATGATCAGTTGAAGTTCAGATTAATGCAAAGCTTAATTTCCCATTGGAATAATTTTTATGATCACTGAGAAATTTCCTATACATCAGTGCCTTATCCCCTCTGAATATTAGTTCAAAATATGCAGCTCAGCTTCAACTTTTGAAAGTTAATCTTTGAATAAACTTGAGTGCCACCTACTCTGGAGCTCAAAGTGAATCAAATTCAAGTCTGTTGCTGAATGAATGAGCGCAGAATGAGAGAGTGGAAAGAAACAGAGTAGAATCATAATGGAATCAAGGCAGCAGTCAGTATGAGGAAATGAGAAGTAGAGCTATGTGTCAGTTGCACAATTGTAATACGTCAGTCCAAAATCTAAGTACCGGTAACTAGGAAACAATAGTAGGAAAGACTATTCCCCCATCATCTACCTGTAGACTTTCCATAGTCATGTAGTTGGCCCCTTTGAGAAATAAGATGCTAGACCAGATAGGCCTTTGGTCTCATCCAGGAGGGCTCTTCTTAATACGCAGATGACCTATCCCAGTGGTTTCAAGTAGATGTTAAAAAGCATGACATTGGAACCCTGAGATACCTCAAAGACCAATAATGCCAAGCATCATATTCTGGATTTACCCCTCCAGAAAGGACCAAATCTTGCGTCTAGCCCTACTCTGGCAACACAGTCCAGAAAAATGCCATGGCCAATGGCACTGAAAGCTGCTGAGAGGTCCACTGTAGTTTTTCTGCTGAAGGTCATCCACCAGCAACACCAAAGCAGTCCCAGTCCCATAACCTGGTAGTGCAGCTTATGCTATCCTTACATTTCTCTTGAATTCTACCTGTCAAATGGGCTTTTTCATTCAACATGTTATTAATTGATAGAGCTTACTGTCATGATACACGGTGCTGTGGTAGTGATGGTCCCTAGTTTAGATCAGACAAACCCATGGAGAACAGATTCACACATGATACCAGTGGTTCAGGTTCCAAGGCAGCACGCTTCTGAATACCAGGAGAGGTTAGCTCATGCCCTACTTGTGCACATCTCAGAGGCATCTAGATAGTCACTGTGGGGGGAAAGTTTAGATAGACATTTGACTTGATCCAAGGGGGCTATTCTTATGACATTATGTTGCTCTGTCATTTAAGGGATTCATAGCTTAAGGGTAGCTAAGCCATAATGTGCTACAGCTAAACACACTAGATGACACTAACAAATGATCAGTGATTAAACAGACAGCATAAGCATCAGACAGTTCAAAATGTCACGTTCATTGCCATCCCTGCTTACTTGGCAGGATATTAGCTTCCCAACACATGGCTTCCTGGGCTATGTGAAGCTGGATTGCAAATCATCCACATGTTTAGACAGGTAGAAAAGGGAGGTGCTTTTAAAGGTTACTCCTTCTGTGCAAGTTCTGGAGGGTGTTCCCTCTGAAGACTGTGATTAATGTGTTAATCAGTCCCCATCCCTTGGATAGCCTCAGAAGTAGGACAATAGTAACCAGAAACAGGGAGAATATTCACTCAGTGAAAGGGAAAGGGAGAAAGATTTGCTTCTTCGGAAGCCTTGGGCTATACCAGCTGCTTCCGCTGAACAGCAGGTTGACATTAGCATCTAAGGCAATCACTTTCCCACTGTGTCTCTTAGTAGGTTTCGAGTATTTCAGGATAATTCATTTCCTCTTCCCTACAGTGACAGTCAGAAACTCAATTCTGTTTCAATGGTCCACAGTTAGCACATTCCAGTCCTGCTTTTTTATTATTATTAAAAAGAAGTGAGTAGTTTCTTGCCTCAACAACATTCTCTGCCCATTTTTGCAGAGACGGAATTCTCTTTGCATTCTTGGTCTGTATGTTGCTGTCTACAGAAACCAAACAGAAGGGGAAAGAGACACAGACAATCAGATTGTTCTCAGTGACAGCCTTGAAGACTAACAATATACATTTAGCTGCATTAAGAGTGACTTATGAATAAACTGGTGATGTGTCAAATTAATTCTCTGTAGGAAGCGAAATCCCAACACTAGGATTATTCAATTTCGTAACACTGAGTTGCCACTTAATCCAGTCCTCCTTCCTTCACAGTGTCAGGGGGTATTCAGGCACATTTCTCTCAACTATGCAAAAACCAATACAAAGACCAATTTGTAAGTATAAAGGAGCAATTTGTAAACATCAGATTGGAGATTCAGCTCAATATTCTACTACCCATAATTACTAAGTTGACTTTTAGGTGCCTGAGTCAATAGGCATGTCTTTTCTAAGGGTGTTTGTTGCAACTCATTAGAATAATGAGCTTCTTTTCCCCTCAAGAAAGGCTTGCCTCTGATTCTTTTCTATAATTTCTGCTTCTCTGTCTTTGGCATCACAGCCTGCACCAAAGCGTTCAACATTTCTGGACCTGAGAGAAATGTGGTGTATGAGGACTGAGTCAAATGTTTATGGTCTGAGGTAAAGCATATGACCCCTATGACTGCATGTGAGTTTCCATAAAGAAGTAAGGAAATGTGACATTTCTTTCAAAAGTCTCTTCTACAAAAATATGCCCCGTTATCAGCACCTCTGTGATAGGCATGTCCAACCACCCTCCCATGTCATCTGGGGAAGAAAGTTCTGGCCACAGCAGAGTTTACACCTCTCCTCAGCTCACCCTGCCCTTCTTTGAGGTACTTGTTGCCATCAGATAAGGGACTGATTATTTTCCACCAGGCTGCCTTCAAAAGTTCCCCTGAGTCTCTCTGAAGCCTCCCTAGGTAGTACGAAGTTAAAATGATAGGCTTGAGGGTGCTTACATTACACTCAGACCACACAGTTTTATGAAACAAGAAATTAGTTTACTAAAATGGAAATATGGAATATAAGACATGCAGTTGTTGCAAAGAAAGAAATACAATGCGCCCAAATTACAGACAGCCAAAAAGCCTTTGGAGCAAAAATGAACAAAGTCTATACTGCCCCTAAAACTCACCAGGCTGTAGAATTCCTACTCATGAGTAGCCTTTTGTTCTTTCGAGCCTCCCTCCTAGACTCATCAAATTGTATAACTTCGAGACCTGTCTTGGTCTCAAGGTTGGTACCACTGCAAGCTTCCTGCTGCTGCTCCCGCTCTCAGTAGCCACCAGCAGCAATGCAACCTCATGTGTCAATGCTGGTCTATCTATTTATCTTCATTGACTGGCAACAACTCTCTGGCTCTTTAGTATTTCAAACATGAATCTTTTACTGCCGTACCTTAGATATGGCAGGGATTGAATCTGGGGTATTTTGCATGCAAAGCTTTTGCTCTATCAGTAAGCTGGATCATTTCCCCCAATAAATATTTGTCTGTTTAAGCCAGTATTGTCCACTCTAATGGTAGGCAATGACTCTCCAGGGTCTCAGGAAGAGTTCTTCTCCACCATCTGTTACCTGAACATTTTAACTAAAGATGACACAGACTTTCTGCATGCAAATTATGTGTTCTGCCATTGAGCTATGGACCTTCCCCAGCTAATAATAATGTGAATAGTAAAAAAGAAATGTGCTACTGCAGTAGGAAGATATTTCCTTCAAAGGTGGGCCATCATTACCAAATAAACCAACTGCAGTATTAGTGTGAAATGCATTTTTACAAGAAGCAAAACAATACAGTTACACTTTTGAAGATTCTCTGAATTCTCCAAGATCCATAGCAGGAACTCTCTTTCTTTCTTTCTTTCTTTCTTTCTTTCTTTCTTTCTTTCTTTCTTTCTTTTTCTTTTGAGCTAACTCCAGAAGTCTGAGATCCATCAAGTTTTTCATGTTTTGAAGTGCCTAGCAGCACCTCCGAAAATACTGTTAATGGTTTGCTAATTATTTACTAAGCCATGAATATTGCAGATTATAAAGATGGAGTTCTTAACCTATCAGGCATGCCAAAAATTTCAGTCCTTAAAATAAGCAAACAGGGCATGCTCACAGAAAGCATCAGTTGGACTGCATAGACTTGCATCGTGTGACAGTATTCCCTAAATAAAAATATTTTAGATCAACAGATACAAGGAATAGACAACATTGGCCCCTTCAGCTAGCCCAAGGACTCAGCTATACAGCTGCAAGCAAAACGTTTTGAATGTGCTGTAAAGTGCAATATACAATTGTGACACTAGATGAGCTATAGCAAATTCAATGCATTTCTCAAAATGATTTTTTTTAAAAAAAGCATTTTCACAACGTTTTCAGCATGTGTGTAGATTCCACCACAGTCTTTCCTTGAGGGGAGGGCTGAATGTCCTAATGTTTGTGTGAGCCCTTGTTAACATTACCTCTCAAGATGGGTGTTCCTGATCTGCCTAGTATGCCTGTATGCAAAGGGGAGTTGTCTCTTTCCCCTTCTACATTCAATGACTTCTTATTGAATGCTGATCAGAGAGTGCCCTGACTTTCAGGAGCGACATTTGAAAGCTGTGAGCTATTGCAGTTAGAATGCAGGGTCTGAAGTCTTGGTACACCCGCGGCAGTTTGTATCTTGATTAGGGGGGACTGCACATAATAGACCAATTTTATGAATACACACACACACACACACACACACACACACACACACACGATGGATGGAAACAATGAGCCAGCATTCCCATATCCTGTGTAAAATTGGTCAGATCTCTCAAAAGTAGTTGCATAACTCAAAATGAAAACCATTATCTCAAGTTAATGACATGGGATGAAAAGAAACAATATGCCGTTTCTAAGGTCATTCTGGGACAACTGGTTAATTCAGATCTAAGTTCTATATTGCTATCCACAGAGCCATTGCCCAAAAGCAAATTTAAAAAAAATATAACAAAGAGGTATATAGGATAGAAGCCTGTTCATTTCATTCTGAACCAAAAAGCAGCCATCTGTTGAATAGGATTCTCAATCTGTTTAATGGTCACAGAAGCGCTACATAATAAGTTAAGATGGGACATTGGCAAAAAATATTGCCTCTAATGAAAATACAGATGGTCGCAAGGCAGCAAAGGTCCATATGGCCCCCAAATACTTATGCACACTGTACAAAGCCTTGTTAAAAATGATATTAAAAACTAACTGATGTATTACGGCAAGAGATGTCAGAGGAATCCTTTGAAAGCGGACTATCAATATTATTTCCTTCTGTCATGGCAGCCCCTCATAGCAACAACTGCTGTGAACCCCAACAAGTACTTAAGGTGGAGCAAGGCAGATACACTAAAAAAAAAATTTGAACTAAGTGCAACACAAGAGTGGACAAAGAAACACAGGTTGCAGCTAGGAGTGGCTAGGAGGTAGGTAGAGTCATAGATCTAAAAAAAAAAGTATAGACTCACGCACACTGGCCAGCTTCTGTTTTGACTTGAAATGTTCTCAGAACATTGGGCTTCTCCGAAGTACATAAAGGCAGGAAGCGGGCAAGGGGACTGCCAGTCCGCAATAGTGTCCACTATTCCAGCATGCTCTGCTGGAAAAAAACCACCACCAAAACTAAGCCAGCTCATTAGTCTATTTAGTTCAATATTATTTACAGGGGAGTCTTTCAGATTGAACTGAGACCTTTTCCTTGCAATTTTGTCCTCAAACCACCAAACTGCCATTTCTCCCAATAAGCTCTGCAGAACCTAATTTTGGTCCATGTATGGGCAATCTATCCAGAAGATAAATTGTATTTCGGGGAGTTAGTGATCTGACATGGTTACCCTCTCTGACTCTGTTCCTTAAGTTTTTTGATGGCATGAAGAACAGCCTTTAATGCCCTAATCAGTTGGAAGGAAGTGATAGTGCTAGGTACCTTCTTTGATGTTGGACATTGTTTTGAGAAAGTGAGGCACTGGGAAGGGGTGGCTAATGAATGATCTGCATGTAGCCAGTCGGGCAAGCCACACAGGCTAGCTATCTATAAATCGGATGGTTTTGGGCAGAGTTTTTGAGAAGATCATGCACAGACTGATCTGGCCGCAGGGCCATGCAAACTGAGGCTACCTGGGGAGTCACTTTGCCGCTTCTTGAGGGCTTCCAAGTGGCAGACTGAAGTGCTTGCTTGGTATGTATATATTGCTTGCTGTTTAGAATAAAATCTTTAATCTTCTCACTCACTTGTGTTTTGTATTACTTCTGAATCTCATTTTAAAAGAACCACCTTGCATTTGGCAAGACAGCCCAGCATTCGGTATTGGCTACTCTGCAGAACTCATGCAGAAGCTTTCTAACCTCACCGCCAGGTATCCTTTCCGACTGAACCTGTGACTTTCTGCATGCAAAATGCATACCTCTCTCCCTGAGCTCTGGCTATCTCCAAGTGTTGGTCTTCACTGAAATACGACGAAGAAAAGGGAGATGCATAAACTTAATTTAGCATAGGAAGTTTCATATGCTAAGTGCCAGGTATATTGTACCAAAATAGCACCCTAAGTGCACCTCATCAAGGAATTTGTCATGGTAATTCAACGCAGGGGAGAGGCAGGATCAATCTGTCAAGATCATTTTATTTCAGCAAGGAGCATCAGCTATGTCTGCTTAAATCACTCTGTCCTCACTTCACCTTTAATACAAGGTATAAGTATTATTTTAGAGCTGAGTAAAAATGGGAAGGGGGTCAATTTTTGTGCCCCTGCAAAGCACCCCATCAGTGTTTTGGGAGTACATGAATGGCTGTGATATTGTTCAAAGTGAGGAAAATGTGTTAGTCCCTTGCGGTGGCAACCTGATCAGAGCTCCCTGTCTTGTTATATTGTGCTGGTGGGCAATGAAGCCCCAGCACAGCAAGGCAAGACAGACACCCCAGTCCAACAAAAGAGACTGATGTGTGGAATCAGGTCTTCATGTGCCAGTCATTCACTGGATTAGGAAACATGTCTTAAATCAGAATTCTGATGGGAGAGAGGGAAGGGCAATGTGTTATTTTAGCTTTGAAGGTTAACTGAAGAAACAGAGCCTGGTATATTCTGTCAAATTTAATACATAAACTTAAGTCAGGAGCACATAAATTATGAACTATGTTTGCGTCCAAAAGAGACAGTGGTAATATAAAAGAGATATGGCTTGAGTGAGACATGAAAGGAATAAGACTAACTTATTGGAGAAAAAGCTACACACACAAAAATAATAATAATGAAAGGCTGCATGATGGAACATTTCTTGCTCTGCAAGTGAAGGAAAGAGAAAGAGGAAAGGGTAGCAAAATAAATAGGACAAGAATTCGCAAACGACTGCGGCAAAAAATAAACGAAGATCTCACAAAAAAGTGGCTATCACCAAGGAGATGTGTAAATATAGTACCCAAGTTTACCAGCAATGGAACAAGAGGCAGACAGTTTGACATGTCAGGTCCTCCATCATGGAGGGCACGTGTTGCGGTGAGATCACCAGAAACTGCCTCCCTGTTGTGGGGTGGGACCGTTTGGATGGCCACAATGCCCCATTGGTTGCCCCTTTGTTGCTGGGGCAGAAATTTGGTCAGTTGGGTTGGCTATTGGCTGCTGAGGGGCTACTTAAGCTGCTGCACGTCTCTGGAGAGTTTCACTTTCTTGAGATGTGCAGCAGATCACCCACCCTTCTCTCCCTATATTTAGGGTTGTTCTCATGGCCTTGCTATGCCTGTTTAGGGGTCATCTTTTTTGGAGCAGGGGCCTGGTAGGAATTTTGCCATTTGGCTGATTGGCTGGTGCCACTTGGTTTTTGCCTACCATGTAGCAAATCGTCACAACTTTGTAAGGTTGGTGGTTAGACATTTGGTTCAATGTTTTGGGGAGGGAAGTGGTTGGCTATGCCTGCCCCTCCATTGCTGCTGCTAGGGAATTCCATTAAAGGAATCCAGGGGCTTGCCTTGCTTTTGTCTGAACCCTGTCAAGGGGCTAGGGCCATGCCAGAGCCCCTGGGAGCATCTGGGGTGAGCTGTGAGAGCGAAGGAGTTCTTGCTCCCCCAGGATGCTTTCCCTTACTGACATATGGTGGTGCCCAGTGTCAGTCCTGTTGCTGCCACCATGCAGGTTCAGGAAGTCTGGAACCAATGCCTAAGCAACCACTCCCATGCTGTAATCAATAAAGTTGTGGCCAAAATTTAATGCCAAAAACCTTAAACTAAAATCTATTGTGTCTTCATTTGGTGGTGGTTTTGGAGGTCTTCACACACAACTAACTCAAGAAAACAATTTTTGAATAGATATTAGAATTGTAGCATTAGGCAATTGAACAGGTTAGGAAAGTTTAATAATCACATTTATGAGAGGTATCTATGAAAAGTTTGTGAAATGATTTGTAGACAATGCTTAGAGCAGTAAATTGTGTCTACAAGGAACCAAGCCACATGATCTATAATGCCTCTCTCAGCTCCTAAAGGTATGATCAAGTCCCATTGATTTGGCTAGGAAAATTAAGCACGTATCTAATATCAACTGCTGAAATCAATGGGACTTTGTCTGGATTATGAGTCTAAAAAGGGACCAGAGTGGTTCTGAAATAAAGATTGCCTATCCTAGTTTTGCAATGTATTTCTTTTTCTTGGAGGAGAAGGTAGACCAAACTCATTGGATGCTTGCTGCACATACTAGATTCATCCTTGTAAAGTACATATTCATAACTGCTTACTCAGAAATCTCACTGTGTTCACTGATGGTGAGTTTCAAGTAAGCATGCACAGGACTGCAACCTTATGAGTGTAATATTCTGTATGCCTACTCAAAAGTAAATTCCATCTAGTGCACTTGGGCTTTCTCCAAAGAATGTGTGCATTGGATTGCAGCTTTCATCTGCCAATTTGTTCCACCTTTAATATACCCTCTTTAAAAAACAAAACAAAAAACTAAAGCCATGTTATTAATTGAAATAGTAATATGGTTTCACTTTCAACTTGACAGAATTTAGCATAACTTGAAATAATACAATTCTAATGTTCAAGAATAGCAGTGAACAAAAATTACTTGCCACATAGATCTTGATGACTTTCATGAAGGTCAGATATGACAGAGGTTTTACTCAAATTTATTAGTAGTTAATTGAAAGAATGAGCTACAGACATCAATCTGAATGTTGAATTGTTTGACTCTTCTAAATTTTAAGAGATAATGAACCAAGATTCCACTTTGCCAGTTTTCTGTCTCATTAAATTGCTGCAAGGCTTCCTGTGCCAGATAATTCAGTCCTTCATCAAGGCAACTCCAAGCATCTTCTATAGCCAGGTCATGGCACAAAATATTTTTTTCCTCAGAAAGAGACTAATAAAGTAGAGATAGACTCACTGAGGGAAGAGGGCCCGTTGCCCAAGTGCCCTCCAATACCTGGAGCTGACACTGTCAGAAGCCACTGAAGAAGCTCTCCATGCTTCTCTGTTGGTATCACTGAAAAAACGATTTGAACATCAGGATTTGCCCTTCAGGTGAGCCAGCAAAATATGTTCTTCTCAAAGTCAAAAGATTGTCACCATTCTCCCACTCGTGCATTGGAAATGTGGTACATTCCCCTCTCTTCACATGGGACACAGCACAGCCACCTCCTTTCTGAGATATTGGAGTCAGGAACTTTGTTCACCCTCTCACCAGCTGAAAGAAAAGAAATAAAAGACAGGGCATGAAGAGTAGCACTATCCTTGTCTTCTCTGGAAGTGAGAGGCTTGGGCCTACCTCGTGTTCCTCCCAACTACCGTAATATACAGGTAGCCCTGAGGTTCAGTTGGTAGAGCATGAGATTTTTAATCTCAGGGTAATGGGTTCAAGCTCCACATTGGGCAAAAGATTCCTGCATTGCAGGGGGCTGGACTAGATGATACTCGTGGTCCCTTCCAACTCTAGGATTCAAATTCACATCTTACACTTATTTAGCATACGTGATCGCAGCTTTACACGTGTTACTGATAAATAATTATTTATGAAATGGCACAAAAATGGTGCGCAGTGTGAGGTGGGTATAAGAAAATTGCATGTGGGTGAGGGGGAAGAGGGCAGGAGAGCAGAAAAATGCAGACAGCAATCTCAGAGTGTTTGGCTGCAGAAGAGGCGGTTGGAGAAGGTGATCAGAGGAGCCCAGTTAAGAAGGTGGTGATGACTTTGTTTACCTCTTCCAGGAAGACGTGGAATAGCTAACTGAGGGTCAGCAGGTACTGACTGTTCAAGAACTGGTCAAGAACTGGTCAGATCAAGTTCAGAATGTGAGGATGAGTCAGCAATCTGGCACCTCCAGAAATTTTCTCAACTCTTCCAAGTCATAAAGCACACAAATGATCTGATTGCTCCAGCTTGTGGATGTAAGGAGTGTGTTGGAGATGATCTCATTACAAGGAAATTGATGCAAATTATAGAGATACTGTACCTCGTTTAAAACTTTCATGTTTTACAATTCCCACAAATATTCTGAAGACAGGATTTAAAAGGGGTATTTTCCAATTAACCAGTGAAATTTCAGAAGTGGTGGCTTTAGAGAATGCACTGATTTTTTTCCTATCATCCACTTGAACTACTTGCTTCGGCAAGTTGATGCCATCTAATTCCCTTGCACTTAAATCCACAGAACTGTAACACACCTATAATGCTCCAGTCTTCAGAGACGACCCAAGGTCAAGGACTGCCTGATTCAACACTTAATGCCTACAATCATTCCTAGCTCCTTGTGCAACTCTCTCCATTTTACTAAAGAAAATAATTTCATTAGCGGGAGATGGGTGTAGGTTTTTCCCCCTCCTTGCAGGTAAGATTCCCAGAACTGCATAAGGGGTATTGAAAGATCTCATTAAGTTCTCCTCCTTACAGCTAACCTAGATAATATGCTCAAAAAAAGGAGAAAGGCAGTATGCTCATCTTCAGAACTGCTACCCTGTGTGGGTGCAGACAAGTAAAATATGCCCAATCTTTGGGCATTCTTACAGAGCAGCTCCAACTTGGCCCATTGCCCAGTTGATTTTGTGCTGTCTCACTTCAGAGTTATAGCAAGCAATAGCCCCACAATTACAAACTTTAAACATGCTTATGGAACCCATAGGTTGTATTTATTTAAATCATTTATCGTTGAAAGATTTGGATCAGTATATGTGATGCTTCCAAGTTGCATCCCATCTAAGCCTTTGCTTGGTCAGGGAATGCTGGGTTTCAGAGCTGAAGAAAATAAATTAGCCACATTCTCAGGCTGTTCTCAGATGCTGCAAGATGGACTATATCTTATGTCAGTTTCAAACATACAATTTTTTCAATCTTTCATATACCCTTTTTCAAGTCTGTCACCACAGGAACACCATGTTATTTCTGTTCCTGATACAAGTCTTGAATGATTTTTTATTTATTTATTGTGAGAATTTTTTGAAAGCTGCTTTGAGAGCCTCTTAGGACCACAAAGCAGGATATAAATATTCTAAACCAATAAATGTAGGCATATATTGGAAACAAATCATAACTACTTAGGGGTTCTTTATTATATAAGCCTGAATACAGATAGAGATGTGACCATGGGGTGTAGGGAGGAATCTAAGTGAAAAAGATCTTTTTCTGTGTTTGGCACATCAATAAATTTAGCGACCTCTTCAAGCTGCTCTGGTTTTAATGTCAGCATTTTGTAATGACCCAAGATGTAAAAGGCGCACTTTGTATGGGAAAGGTATAATGTGCTCTTAAACTGCTAAGTGAATGCGTTTCCCTGGACAATAAAATATTAAGCTGACTGGCAGAGTCTGGTCTTTTATGGAAAAAAAGTCCTTTTGTTTTTCATCCGCTGACTTTATAATTTTCTATGTTCAGTGAAGCTTTTTACGACTCTCTTCCCAACCAAAATTCCTCTGACAAATTTGGAAGGGCAAATTGCAGCTGCCACCCTCTCTTGGATCTAAGTGGTTACTCAGTCTCCTGGAGGAAATGACAGAAAAGCTTTTAGGCAAATCCAGTACTAAATGTCCCTCAGTTGTGGCAAACCCTATGGAAATTCAGGCCGTGCAACGATTTCACATTGTGTGGTGCCTCTGAAATCTGTGTCCTCATTGCTCTCTCACAACCTTTATGTACCTTATGTAGACATCACTATCTATCCCATCACCAACTCCTCGGGTGCCATGGGGGGGGGGGCAGTAGGATTACAGGTAGACACTAGCAACCTAAATCCTTGAGAAAACATCTATAGCAACTTCCCCATGGCAGAATGAAGGAAGAAAGCAATACTGAAAATGAATGCCAACTACAATCTGAAGTCTGGAAAGTCTTTTGAAGACAAATGAGTGATATTGAACACTATGAATCTTCAGACAATTGTAGTCAGACAGAGCTTCCTTTCCAGCTGAGCATTTAAACTTCCTTTTTGTACTTACTACACCTTTATATGTATATCTGTGGCTGCTGAGTTTTGTGGGTGGTTTTTTTTCTAGTTTGGCTAACTGAACTGAATCTTTTTGTGAATCTTTTTGTGTAACGTTGTCATTATAGCGTTGCTGGTTGTTCTAGTGGAACAAATTGTTTTGTGTTGAATATTGGATAGGGTATTGACATTGTCCTGTGCTTTTTAAAAGAGTTGTTGATTTATTAATTTTCATAATGAAGTTAATGATTACACTGTTGTTTCCATATCGGAGCCACATTGGGTGTGGGGTAATTGCAGTACACAAATGCAATTCTTGACTTACTTGCAGTTCTGGCAAACGATGACTAGGTGAAAAGATTCCCCCTGTTCCTCAAGACCAATGTTTAGGTTGATGATAGAAGCCACATCCAAGAGTGTCTTGCAAAATCTTGCCTTTGGCTTAAAATAAGCCTCAGGACTTTGTGCACCGATTTCTTAAATTTTACAAGCAGCAGGGGAAGTTGCACAGAGCATGCATTCGAAGCAGTAAAACAAATTATAGGTACTACCCATTTCTTCTTGTTATTTGGATATTTACTTTCTTTTTCTGCCAATTGCTTCTGTCCCATTCATACCAGACCAGGGAAGCTATAGCATACTCACCATACACTGAAAGACAATTTCCTTCCAAAGAATCATGGGAATTGTAGTTTGTTAAGGGTGCTGGGAATTGTAGCTAAATTGGAGTAGACCACAGTTCCAAGGATTACTGAGTGTGTGCTTTCAATGTATGTGTGTACATAGCCTATGTCTCTCTTCACATCCAAAAACAGCAGGTCCATTGATTAGCTAGGCTTATCAGGCACTGAATTAACATTTGTACAGTACAGTGCTATTTTTCTAGAAAAAGAGGTGCCAGAACGCACCATGAACATTCCTCTCATTTTCTTAGAATGGCATGTCAGTATATGAGAACATCGCAGCTGCAGACAGCCAGCTTGTTGACATCACAAGATGCGGCTAGCTGTGGGAAAGAAGATTCCCGGAAGTTCACAGGCTTCTCAGAGCTCTGTGAAGAGTGTAATTTGAAACCTTCCGTTTGCGTATGTACAGGAAGTTTTTCAGACTTGCTAGAAGAATTGAATTGATCGGACATGTTTTCTGTAATGCTGTAAAGTCAGAAATAAAAGAATGTAAATAGACGTTTCTGACTGTCTCCTTTCCCTGCTAGGGAAGCAGGAGGAGGGGGTGTGCATTTACCCACGCTGGGAAAATGTTGCCTATCAAAATCTCCCTGGTCTGTCCGGGATGTCAGCCAGAGGAGGTTACCAGTAAGCAAGCTCCGAGAGCAGTGAGTGGGGCCAGCCTCTCTGGAGGGGGCTTGTAAACCAACATGGCAATGGCGCCCACCTGAGAGGTGCCGGAACTGAATTCCAGAGAGTTCCGGATGAAAAAAGCCCTGGTACAGTATATTAATCTTCTCAAAGTATAGCCAAATTCACATTTATTACACACATTTATACACTTTATAATATCCAACACTCAGTAGGTGTTATGGGGTTGTAATCAAGTAGGTCCCTCTAAGGGCAGACCAATTGAAATTAATGAACCTAAGTTAGTCATGTCCATTCGTTTCAGTGGGTCTACTCTGAATAGGACTAGTGTTGAATACTGCTCACAGACTGTCGGCGACATTCAACATAGTGCTAAGTGGGGATCTGTGTGCAGGGAACAAGTTCTGCTTGCACAACAGGACATCTTCCCTCTTTCCCTCATGCACACCCTAAACCAGTTCTAGACTGAGAAATGGAAAAACCTCTGATTTTATCAGAAAGGTATTTTCTGGGATATTTCATCTGAGCTCCAACTGAAACCCAACACTAGGCACTCCACAACACTGTCTCTAGCAAGTGAGTGAATGATGGGTGCTTTTCACTAGAGCAAAACTGGTTTTAAAGAAATGTTTTGTACAAATGCCTGAATCCCAAAAATCTGCACAGAAAAATACCAGTGAACTAGAAAGCGGGGAGTTAAATGGAAAACTAGGCTACTTCTGTGTCCTCTCCCCACCCCCACCCTGCCTGCTGTTCCTGATTGTGGAGGTTTGGGTGGTGGTGAGAGAGGTACGCCTCATCTCACTGCCAGCATGTCCTGTGACAACTTTACTTAGAGGTGAATCTCATGGATCCCAGCAGCAATTACTTCCAAGTATGTTTAGGCTCCCACCCTAGGATAAATCTTCATGATAAGGCACGTCCTTGCTACTGTAAATAGCTCAGGACCCAAGTACTGTTGCGTGGAGCATTTAACAAGGAAGTATTAGCTTCCAGATAGCCTGCATGCATATCAATATTTAATGCTTACCACTGACACTTCAATAACAGATTTTGTTTTACAAAACCTTCCCCTTCTTCCGTACGCTGTACGATGCATGGAGCAGTGTCTCAGCTGGAAATTTACAGCTTGCTCCTGAAGTAGGTCTTTGTCTCTCCCAAACTTTCTACAAACTTTCCAGACAAAATGATGCTGTGCCAACTCTTTATCCATGCCTCTTTGCCTTGTGCCCTTTCCTCTTCAGTACCGGCAGAGAATATTACATGACTCCAGGGTACAGAGCTGTGGGTCTGTGCCCTTGTCATCTCCAGGACTGGCCCAATCCATTTTGCTGCCTAAAGTAAAGGCCAAGATGTTCCCTCTCTCCCTATTCCATGTGCAAAAGCCAACCAGATTGGTACGTGCATCTTACTTCAGACCAGTCTGGATAGTTATCTTCAAAAAAAGTTTTTGATTGAGTTTCCACTGAAATGAGGCTGCATTTTAATGCATTTTAATGTTTTAATGTTGTATTTTAATCTTGTTTTAAGCTGCATTTCAAGCAATTGTTTTTATATTTGGTGTTAGCCGCCCTGAGCCCGGTCTTGGCTGGGGAGGGCGGGGTATAAATAATAATAATAATTATTATTATTATTATTATTATTATTATTATTATTATTATTACTTCAACACTGAAAAGTGGGCGGTGTCCTCCATTACACCCCAGAGATGCTGTCTAGATTAGGGCAGGCCTGTGACATTTGCTCAGATGCCTCCCCATTGCTGCCTACCCTGCAGCATCTGCTGCCTCACTCTGCCTAATAATATAACCCCCCCCCCCCGGTCATCTCTATATTGCAGACTGCAGTGCGTTTGTTGGGGGGATAGTTTTCTTGCAGCGGAACCAAAATATTCTATCAGTAGCAGTGCACTGTGAATTCACACTAAAGGTGATATTTGAAGAAGGACATCCTGGCATGCAGATAGTTCTATTAACCACTATGATACATTACTTTCCAATTCGTTCTTCAATGGGACTCCCTAGAAACCTAGTTTACCTTGTCTCATAACAGGAGAGAACAAAGAAACAAGCACTTCTGAAAGGAATGTTTGTTTGCCTTTTTCATTATTGCTTTTACCACTATATCTATATTTACACTTCAGTGCAGGCACTCTAAAACTTCTCAAAGCACCTCAACAAAGCAGAGCGGAGGGAATATAGATAGCTGGATGGATGCAAATCACCTGCAAAAGTCCATATACACCAGCCTCCCTCACTGCCACTCTCCCCTCCTCTTGCTATTTACTGGAGTGAGCCACTGCATTTAATTAAATTAGTGGCCTCCCACAGGAAGATACCTTTCTTTATTTCCCATGTCGTCATTCTGAAATGAAACTCTGCTCCTGGGGATTGGAAAAAAATGATTTTTTAAGAGAAACAAAAAGATGCATGGTGATGAGGGACAGAGAAGGGAGGTATGAAGGCAAAATTATAGAGGAACAAATTGGAAAATGAGTACATGCCAGTTCCTTAGGAGAACATGACAGGAGAGTAAACATTGACTATGAGAGGAAGTCCCTTTGAACTCAACAGGACTTGAAATATGCTTAGCATTCTCTTGCATGCAATTGGGCAAATTTGTAGCCCAATTGGTTCATATCTTCCATGGAAAAAGGTTTAGACTGAACATTATGAAGAACTTCCTGACAGTACAAATATTTGACATTGGCACATGCTGCCTCTGAAAGTAGTGGATTCTCCTTCACTACATGTTTTCAAGCAGAGGTTAAATGTTCACCAAGCAGGGATGCTGTAGTGGTGGATTTCTTGCATGGGGTGAGAACCTGGACCAGATGATCTTTGAGACCCCTAGCAACTGTACAATTCTGTGAGATGAGCCCATCAGCCATGCTGCTTAAGATGAAAGGGTAGCAATGGTCTTGTTGTCTTTATCCCACAACCTGTCCTCCATGACACAAAAAAAGGTCAGTTAATCCTACCTTTATGGACCATTCTGAGTTGGACTTTCAACACACGCCTGGAACAGCAAAGCAAACACTATGTTTCCTATTGAAGACAGTCGGCACAACTCCTCGAGAACCTGGAAAACCACTGAGAGTCAGAGTAGACAGTACTGAACAAGATGGCCAAATAACCTGACCTGATATAAAGCACTTTCCTATGTCTGAATAATGCTCAGTGAGGAAGAGAGGGTAAGTTAGCAGCAAAAATCAAGCTCAGTTGCAGCAACCCCACATGACACATGCTGTTGCACAAAGAAGAATGTGATTATCTGCTATGTGCCTATGTTCTGCTCATTTTCCTACACAACTATAGTGAGTAACTCACATTTATAGTTATATAAACATGGGCATGCTCAGAAGCTTAAAAAAAAAAGTACTATGAACTACAGCTGTGCATTGTACTTTCAGAGATTTAAGTAATTCACCCTGATATGCAGGGAGTGGGAGCCAAACTTGGATTCTCTGGGGCAGCCCACAGACCCGGTGACTGCATTAGCAAAAGGTATTAAAATTCTGGGCATGTGTGCTCTATAACTCCTGAGGGTACATTTCTTCTAGTTGAATTTTCTGGGTAATAAATATTTCAGAGGCAAAGCACCACCTATGCAGTCATTCCTCCTATCACAGCTTCGCTCAAGGGTTCCAGCTCATTTATCATTTCCACAGAACCCCACAAGTCTCAGATGTTTGTCTGGTAGAATTAGGCAAGTGCTTTATAGAATGAGAAAGAGTAGTTCCTCATGGAGTGGGAGAAGAGCAAGCAGCAAAAATGGGCCACTTCCATGGAGGCCAACGCTGGCAAGCTCCACTAAATAATTTCTAAGTCTTTCTGCTTAATTATGTTCCAACCACCTCAACCAGGTCAGAATCCCGATAGCTGCATGGGTAGTTCCATCTTCCCAAGCTTTGAGACTGGGTTCAGGGGAAAACAATACTCTCTACCACATAGTGAACCACTTTTGAAACTGTCAAGACTTTTAGTAGTTGTTAGAGATATGAGAGGGCAGGGGCTTCTGGTTAAAGAAAAACAATCCGAAATCTTATAGAGCATTGAGAAGTCCATGAATTCTACTTCCAATAGTTCTTTGGACCCATATACAACTGATTGGCATTATTAAAACCTATCTTTATTATTGAAACCTATCTCAACAACCACAGATATGCAGATGACACAACATTGATGGCAGAAAGTGAGGAGGAATTAAAGAACCTTTTAATGAGGGTGAAAGAGGAGAATGCAAAATACGGTTTGAAGCTCAACATCAAAAAAACGAAGATCATGGCCACTGGTCCCATCACCTCCTGGCAAATAGAAGGGGAAGAAATGGACGCAGTGAGAAATTTTACTTTCTTGGGCTCCATGATCACTGCAGATGATGACAGCAGCCATGAAATTAAAAGACGCCTGCTTCTTGGGAGAAAAGCAATGACAAACCTAGACAGCATCTTAAAAAGCAGAGACATCACCGTATAGTAAAAGCTATGGTTTTCCCAGTAGTGATGTATGGAAGTGAGAGCTGGACCATAAAGAAGTCTGATGCTTTTGAATTATGGTGCTGGAGGAGACTCTTGAGAGTCCCATGTGTTGGGAAAGATTGAGGGCACAAGGAGAAGGGGACAACAGAGGACGAGATGGTTGGATAGTGTTCGCGAAGCTACCAGCATGAGTTTGACCAAACTGCGGAAGGCAGTGGAAGACAGGAGTGCCTGGTGTGCTCTGGTCCATGGAGTCACGAAGAGTCGGGCACGACTAAATGACTAAACAACAACATCATCATCTCTAGTGTGCCAGATCTAGCTCTTGCATACTATTATATTTCTGGATGTCACCTCACAGTGGATGCTAGCAAAGTCAACAAAGTATCTTATGGTACGTTAAAGACTAATATATATATATATGTTGTGGCATAAGATTTTTTTGTTCTAAATATACTCTCTATGTACTTCTGTCCACCTTTTTAAACAGCTTTTTAAGTTATTTTATGATTAAGTGGTTTACATATAAATGAATGAGAAATAACAGGCTGCCATCTATATCACCACGTGCATTTTATTTTATTTTACATTTATAGCCTAAGGCAGTATACATGGTTCTCTCTCTCTCCATTTTATTCTCTCAACATCTCATTAAGTCAATAAAAGCTGGTGCTGCACTATTAGCAAAACTCTTTTATAAACACCCACAATCTAGGTAAAGTCTACCTGGACTAAAGCTGCAGTCCTATGCCTGGTTACTTGTGAGTAAGCACCATTAAATCCAATGGTCTTGCTTTTGAAAATGCACACGTCGCATTGCTCTTTTAATCCTGTTGTTGGTTGCAACAAAGCTGTTCCATTTGTTTCATTGGACCAGTATCATTTATATTCTAGCAGGCCAGCACACTACTTTTTTAGAGTTCACAAATAAAGTTGTCAGAAACGTGTTTCCTTGCGTTTTCAGCTTGGTATCTCAGCAGTAAAAGAGCTATCTGGGCTGCTGTGCACTCACTAGGGACTCGTACACTGAAACTTAGTCACGGCGAGGTTTAGTAAGAAATATATACTGTACCAATTCAATTCTGGGATGCAATTCTTGGAAACCTCAATGAAAGAAAAAATAGTATCTTTTAAGTCTTGTGCACACCATGCAACAGTTGGACTCCAGATCATTACCTAGAGCTGCAATCCTATGCATACTTTCCTGCACAATGAAAGCAGTTGATACTTAGTTCTGTTCTGAGCAAGCATGCATAAAATTGTACTGTAATAGTGCAGCCCAAGGGACTACACAGAACTCAATGTCTACACTGAACCCAATGGCTCTTACACCTATGTAAATTTGTATAAGACTGCAATGTAAATCACTGAAAATCTCAGCTTTATCATATTCTATTTTAAGGAAGGTTTCTGGCCCTAGGGGGAGTGAAAAGAAATCTTAAAATGTGTAAGCAGTTCTGAAATCAGACCGATGTTTCACTTAATGAGGCTTGGTGAATATTTTTGCACCCTGTCAACACTTGATACAAGTTAGCAATGTTGCAAACGTGCCTTCAGAATCCACTATTTAGCCTCTTTGACAACGGAACATTCTGTTTCCTTTTAATGAAAGGTAGGGTAAGCATCTCTTTTTAAATCTATTGTAGCAGGGTGGCAGCAACCTTGCCCTTGCATTAAAAGATGTCAGAGAGAAAGAGGGAGAGAGAGAAATCCCAGCGATTCTTTTTTGATAAGAGAGGAGAGCATACATGAGGAAATTTCTGTACTGAATTGTGTTTCCATGTAGTTTATTTCCCTTGCCACTTTCTGTCATGTTATTATATAGTGGACACTAATAAAGATAGTGACTTCCAATGATCCGAATGAAATTGATGGTGTGTACATAAATAGCTTGCAATGCTGATTAAATGAGAAACAAGATAGGGTAGGAAAGAAAGCAATCTGATGCACGAGATAGCATCTCACAGGAAGGATATTTCAAATATAATAGTGTTGAGGAGAGTTCAGTGTTCAGCATGTACTGAATAGGAGTTGTTGGCTTAAAAACCATTCTTTAGCATTTATTCCCTGCCGCTGCTACATGCACAGGCCTGGAAGCCCCACTGAGTGCAGTGAGACTTACCTCGAAGTAAACCTCTATAGGAGTGTTATATAAATATACCAAACACTGTGATCAACTCCCAAATCTCATATTTTCATTGAATCACAACTCTGCAGAAAAGGGACAAAAGAGAATAAGTTGATAATCTCCAATTTTCTGAATAACCGATGCGCAGAAGTTGAAGAAGGACAAAGCTGCTTTTTCCATAAGGACCACGTGAAGAGAGCCATACATTTGAGGATTTGGTTGCTGTGCTATTAACTGCTGCCAGATTAACAACCGCAAACTAATTGGAAAACATCACATTTAAATTGATTAGAAATACAATATCAAGAAATGTGGACTACAGCGCTGATGGAAGAATTAACAATTAAGCTGCAAGCAATCAAGAAAAGAACTAAAGTAGATATATTTGGAGAAATTGTTTTATTGAATCTAATATATATACATATATATACACACACAAACCTTTACACCACCTGGGATGCATGGAAGCCTAGAGCCATTGGCTTTGGTTAACTGTTTAGTTAACTACTTCCCCTCTCAATTATCTATTAGTCTCAAAATTATAGCTTAACAACTACTCCATTATTAATATATGTACTCTCCTGATATTGTGTTGCCCTTATTATTTTTGTGATGTTATGTTTGTATGAAAAACTTTATAAATAGAAATATGAAATAAGAATAGCATATGGCGCTTTGACCTGATACTTCTTCAGCAAACAGCTTATCCAATTTATAGTTCTGTAATCAAATCAGTTAATTGTAATAGCTGGTTCCTCAATGACTTCCTAGTGTCATCCTAGACATGAAATTACTTAATTGGGGGAAGAGATTAGAGGGGATGTGAAGAACTTTCTAATTAACAACCTGACATAGCAAATGCACAGGTTGGAAGGGGGTGGGAACACGCTGGTCCAAGGTGCCAGGGGGTCACTTGGCAAGAAGTTATTCTGGTAATGCTTTAGGAATGAGATTTCTACAGCCAAATCAGTGACTGGATGCAGAGAGGTCTGTGGAGGAAATGACCAGGCCTATGAAAGGCAACAAACCAGCAGACTAATAGAATTGTAAATTGGCAGCAATGAAGGAAAAACACATTTTCTTCAGGATTGTATTTGCCACCTACGGACACAGAGAGAAGCAATGGAATAACAAGGTTTAATTTCCTCATTATAAAAATGCCACACGACTGGCAATTTTGAGCAGGTGGTACCCAATAAAACCCACACACTAATTATTTTACCGAGTGACTACATTTCATGCAATAGGACTTGAGGTATCATTTCATTAGGACAAAGACCGTCCTGCGGGAGTGGAGAAAGACGGTGCCTCTTCTATCCCCATCTTCCTTTTCAAATGTCACATTTCATGGTACCTTTAGCAAATGAGAATCAAACAGCTGTGGAAGCTTAATGGGAGCTTACAATATCGTTGCTTGATCACAAGATCCAAAGTTCTACAGCAGGCATAGGCAAACTCGGCCCTCTAGATGTTTTGGGACTACAATTCCCCTCATCCCTGACCACTGGTCCTGTTAGCTAGGGATGATGGGAGTTGTAGTCCCAAAACATCTAGAGGGCCGAGTTTGCCTATGCCTATTCTAGGGCCTACGGAACTGGGAGCAATCTTTGAAGTTAATATATTTTGTATTTGTGAAGTCTTGGAGTACGGTAATGTTTCCGGTGAGACTCTCTTCTCTCCCCCCCCCCCCACATAAACCTTCCCCCAAAACGCTCCTTACTATATACAATTTTTAAAGCCTAAACGAAACATTAGCACTGCAATGAATTGACTCAGGTTGGGTCTCCCCAGTGTGTGTGTGTGTGTGTGTGTGTGTGTTTGAGATGACTCAACAAAGCTTATTACAGCTAATAAAATTGTTCCTCCCATATAATCAAGATGTATGTTTTTCTGTCTTCCATCTATTTGGCCACTGAAAATATTTACATTATGTTTAGATAAGATAAGATAGGCACTGGCATAAGATTGTAGCCCTAATATAGTATTCCAGGATGGACATAACATACCATTGACAACTGAGCGTTTGGTAACTTCTTGACATGAAACAGAAAGAAAGCACTGGAACATCCAGACAGCACTGGAACATCTGTAGAAAGAAGTATTTTTGTTCCTACTATGTAGCTGGCAGCAGCTCCTGTGAATAAAGTAATCAGTAGTTGGTGCTAATTTCTCCAGCAAGCAAATATTTTCTCAGCCAAGGAGATTTACAGAAGCGGTGACATATGTTCATAGAGGTATTTCTTTCCTGAAGTGCTTCTGTTTCAATATCCAAAGGGAAACTAGGTGGATACATAATGCTAGCTTCATTAGAACATTTTGTGCTCGTATGCGTGGAGGAAATGAGCTCATCTGGACCTGTCGTTTCACAACTGCTAGAATGCTACAAATTCCAAACACTTCTTATAACTCCCAGATGGATGGAATAATCTTTGGAGGGAGATAGCTACCTTCTCTCTATGGTAATGACTTCCCAGTCTTAAATGGGCAAAACCTATCTTGGTCTCTCCTATATTCCTCCTTAAACACTTTGTAGCATGCAAGAACAGTTGGGCACACTTAGGGATAGAAGAATGTGCCATTTTTGGCTCCCTCTGTTTTTCATTCTTACAATCTTAAATTCAGTTCTCCACATTTTGCAGTGATATTTGATTTTATTTTAAAAAATCCTCATGAAATTTCATCAGTGTTTTAGTGCAAATTTCTCCTAATGAATGCATGTTTCTGCGGATCAATGTACAAATCTTTACAAGCAAATTCCCCTAATAGAATGCATTGGTGTGAGTTATTTCCACTAATATCTTCATTTCTACCCACATGTATTTCTGTAAAAAAGTGGTTTGGTTGGAGAACTGTATCATAAAACTCACATAAGTGCAAATTTTGAAGGATAGCTGTGTTTCAATTTGTGCACTGTTTTGTAAAGTGCAAATTTGATAGATGTGGCTTTAGATGCATACAGGAGGACTCTCCTGTGTGAGTGTCTGAGGGCCCTGCTCCTTCCTGCCACTCACCACCTGGCCCGGGCCGGGGCCTGAAGGACTCACAGGGACTGCTGCGCTCTGCTGCCCAGGAGGACTCTCCTGTGTGAGTGTCTGAGGGCCCTGCTCCTTCCTGCCACTCACCACCTGGCCCAGGGCGGGGCCTGAAGGACTCACAGGGACTGCTGCGCTCTGCTGCCCAGGAGGACTCTCCTGTGTGAGTGTCTGAGGGCCCTGCTCCTTCCTGCCACTCACCATCTGGCCCAGGGCGGGGCCTGAGGCCTCACAAGGACTGCTGCGCTCTGCTGCCCAGGAGGACTCTCCTGTGTGAGTGTCTGAGGGCCCTGCTCCTTCCTGCCACTCACCATCTGGCCCAGGGCGGGGCCTGAGGCCTCATAAGGACTGCTGCGTTCTGCTGCCCAGGAGGACTCTCCTGTGTGAGTGTCTGAGGGCACTGCTCCTTCCTGCCACTCACCATCTGGCCCGGGGCGGGGCCTGAAGGACTCACAGGGACTGCTGCGCTCTGCTGCCCAGGAGGACTCTCCTGTGTGAGTGTCTGAGGGCCCTGCTCCTTCCTGCCACTCACCACCTGGCCCAGGGCGGGGCCTGAAGGACTCACAGGGACTGCTGCGCTCTGCTGCCCAGGAGGACTCTCCTGTGTGAGTGTCTGAGGGCCCTGCTCCTTCCTGCCACTCACCACCTGGCCCAGGGCGGGGCCTGAAGGACTCACAGGGACTGCTGCGCTCTGCTGCCCAGGAGGACTCTCCTGTGTGAGTGTCTGAGGGCCCTGCTCCTTCCTGCCACTCACCACCTGGCCCAGGGCGGGGCCTGAAGGACTCACAGGGACTGCTGCGCTCTGCTGCCCAGGAGGACTCTCCTGTGTGAGTGTCTGAGGGCCCTGCTCCTTCCTGCCACTCACCACCTGGCCCAGGGCGGGGCCTGAAGGACTCACAGGGACTGCTGCGCTCTGCTGCCCAGGAGGACTCTCCTGTGTGAGTGTCTGAGGGCCCTGCTCCTTCCTGCCACTCACCACCTGGCCCAGGGCGGGGCCTGAAGGACTCACAGGGACTGCTGCGCTCTGCTGCCCAGGAGGACTCTCCTGTGTGAGTGTCTGAGGGCCCTGCTCCTTCCTGCCACTCACCATCTGGCCCAGGGCGGGGCCTGAAGGACTCACAAGGACTGCTGCGTTCTGCTGCCCAGGAGGACTCTCCTGTGTGAGTGTCTGAGGGCACTGCTCCTTCCTGCCACTCACCATCTGGCCCGGGGCGGGGCCTGAAGGACTCACAGGGACTGCTGCGCTCTGCTGCCCAGGAGGACTCTCCTGTGTGAGTGTCTGAGGGCCCTGCTCCTTCCTGCCACTCACCACCTGGCCCAGGGCGGGGCCTGAGGCCTCATAAGGACTGCTGCGCTCTGCTGCCCAGGAGGACTCTCCTGTGTGAGTGTCTGAGGGCCCTGCTCCTTCCTGCCACTCACCATCTGGCCCAGGGCGGGGCCTGAGGCCTCACAAGGACTGCTGCGTTCTGCTGCCCAGGAGGACTCTCCTGTGTGAGTGTCTGAGGGCCCTGCTCCTTCCTGCCACTCACCATCTGGCCCGGGGCGGGGCCTGAAGGACTCACAAGGACTGCTGCGTTCTGCTGCCCAGGAGGACTCTCCTGTGTGAGTGTCTGAGGGCACTGCTCCTTCCTGCCACTCACCATCTGGCCCGGGGCGGGGCCTGAAGGACTCACAGGGACTGCTGCGCTCTGCTGCCCAGGAGGACTCTCCTGTGTGAGTGTCTGAGGGCCCTGCTCCTTCCTGCCACTCACCACCTGGCCCAGGGCGGGGCCTGAAGGACTCACAGGGACTGCTGCGCTCTGCTGCCCAGGAGGACTCTCCTGTGTGAGTGTCTGAGGGCCCTGCTCCTTCCTGCCACTCACCACCTGGCCCAGGGCGGGGCCTGAAGGACTCACAGGGACTGCTGCGCTCTGCTGCCCAGGAGGACTCTCCTGTGTGAGTGTCTGAGGGCCCTGCTCCTTCCTGCCACTCACCATCTGGCCCAGGGCGGGGCCTGAGGCCTCATAAGGACTGCTGCGCTCTGCTGCCCAGGAGGACTCTCCTGTGTGAGTGTCTGAGGGCCCTGCTCCTTCCTGCCACTCACCATCTGGCCCAGGGCGGGGCCTGAGGCCTCACAAGGACTGCTGCGCTCTGCTGCCCAGGAGGACTCTCCTGTGTGAGTGTCTGAGGGCCCTGCTCCTTCCTGCCACTCACCATCTGGCCCAGGGCGGGGCCTGAGGCCTCACAAGGACTGCTGCGCTCTGCTGCCCAGGAGGACTCTCCTGTGTGAGTGTCTGAGGGCCCTGCTCCTTCCTGCCACTCACCATCTGGCCCAGGGCGGGGCCTGAAGGACTCACAGGGACTGCTGCGCTCTGCTGCCCAGGAGGACTCTCCTGTGTGAGTGTCTGAGGGCCCTGCTCCTTCCTGCCACTCACCATCTGGCCCGGGGCGGGGCCTGAAGGACTCACAGGGACTGCTGCGCTCTGCTGCCCAGGAGGACTCTCCTGTGTGAGTGTCTGAGGGCCCTGCTCCTTCCTGCCACTCACCATCTGGCCCAGGGCGGGGCCTGAGGCCTCATAAGGACTGCTGCGCTCTGCTGCCCAGGAGGACTCTCCTGTGTGAGTGTCTGAGGGCCCTGCTCCTTCCTGCCACTCACCATCTGGCCCAGGGCGGGGCCTGAAGGACTCACAGGGACTGCTGCGCTCTGCTGCCCAGGAGGACTCTCCTGTGTGAGTGTCTGAGGGCCCTGCTCCTTCCTGCCACTCACCATCTGGCCCAGGGCGGGGCCTGAGGCCTCACAAGGACTGCTGCGCTCTGCTGCCCAGGAGGACTCTCCTGTGTGAGTGTCTGAGGGCCCTGCTCCTTCCTGCCACTCACCATCTGGCCCAGGGCGGGGCCTGAGGCCTCACAAGGACTGCTGCGCTCTGCTGCCCAGGAGGACTCTCCTGTGTGAGTGTCTGAGGGCCCTGCTCCTTCCTGCCACTCACCATCTGGCCCAGGGCGGGGCCTGAAGGACTCACAGGGACTGCTGCGCTCTGCTGCCCAGGAGGACTCTCCTGTGTGAGTGTCTGAGGGCCCTGCTCCTTCCTGCCACTCACCATCTGGCCCGGGGCGGGGCCTGAAGGACTCACAGGGACTGCTGCGCTCTGCTGCCCAGGAGGACTCTCCTGTGTGAGTGTCTGAGGGCCCTGCTCCTTCCTGCCACTCACCATCTGGCCCAGGGCGGGGCCTGAGGCCTCATAAGGACTGCTGCGCTCTGCTGCCCAGGAGGACTCTCCTGTGTGAGTGTCTGAGGGCCCTGCTCCTTCCTGCCACTCACCATCTGGCCTGGGGCGGGGCCTGAGGCCTCATAAGGACTGCTGCGTTCTGCTGCCCAGGAGGACTCTCCTGTGTGGGTGTCTGAGGGCCCTGCTCCTTCCTGCCACTCACCATCTGGCCCAGGGCGGGGCCTGAGGCCTCACAAGGACTGCTGCGCTCTGCTGCCCAGGAGGACTCTCCTGTGTGGGTGTCTGAGGGCCCTGCTCCTTCCTGCCACTCACCACCTGGCCCAGGGCGGGGCCTGACAGGCCTCACAGGGACGGTTGTTGTCACTGCTGCTGCGACCCAGGGGGATCCGGAGGGGCGCAGAGTTTGTTTTAAAATGTTCCTTTTCCTTTCATTTTTTTGTATATGCGGGGACGGGGATGGGGGTGGGATGGATGTTTAGTTGGGAATTTGTTTGATTTTAATGGATTTGTAATTTTTATAGTTTTTCATTTGTATTGTTTTTTGTTTTCTGGGTTTTTTTTATTGTTTTAAGGTCTTATTTTGTTCTTAAGGGGAAGGGTCAGGGCTGCCGGGGAGTGGGTCCCAGCCAACAAAATGGCTGGGGTATGTTCCACGGAGGGGGATGCGCTGGGACAACCGATCTCAGTGATCACGGGTAGGAGGAGGAGTTACGCTAAGACCAGACCATGTCATTACAGAGGAGGCAGGTTTAGTCGTTGTCTGAGGACTATCCCTGCCTCCGGGTCTGGTCCTGTCCGGACGGATACTAGAATCAGCAAGGGATACCCACATAGCCTGAAGGTGCTGCTGTGCAATGCCAGGTCAATGATTCATAAGACCACTGCCATCCATGACGTGATCATGGATGGAGGATTTGACCTGGCTTGTGTAACAGAGACTTGGTTGGATGAAGCAGGTGGGCCTGTTCTTGCCGCTGCTTGTCCACCAGGTTTCTCTCACGCACAGCAACCCAGGCCCTGTGGGCGGGGAGGGGGGGTTGCAGTGATTTTTAGGAAGTCATTAGTTTGCACCAGGCATCCTATTGGGAAGACCCAGTTCTCTGAGTGCATGTTCTGGAAGTTGGGCAATAGGGGCAGTACAGGATTCCTTTTGGTGTACCGACCTCCCCGCTGCACCAAGGATTCCCTGCCCGAGCTGCTTCAGGTCGTGGCGGATGTTCTCCTGGAGACACCTAGTTTGGTTGTCCTAGGGGATTTTAACATCCATGCCGACACGACCTTACAAGGGGCCGCTCGGGACTTCGTGGAAAGCATGGCCTCCATGGGGCTGTCCCTGAATAAGTTTGGCCCAACCCATAGCCACGGACATGCCTTGGACCTGGTGTTTACCTCCATGGATGTTGGTGTTCTGACACTAAGTAAAAGCGAAACAAAAGAAGTGCCATGGTCAGACCACTTCCTGGTGCAACTTGACTTCTCCGCGACCCTTCCCCTCTGCAGGGAGGTGGGACCGATTCGGATGGTCCGCCCCCGCCACTTAATGGATCCAAATGGTTTCCAGAGAGCGGTAGGGGATGCTTTATCCCATGTTGATGGCCTTTCAGCTGATTCCCTGGTGGCCCGCTGGAATGTGGAGTTAACCAGGGCTATTGACTGTTTGGCTCCGAAGCGCCCTCTCCGATTGCATGGAGCCCGGATGGCCCCGTGGTTTTCCACGAATCTGAGGGCAATGAAACAATCGTTGAGACGGCTAGAGCGCCGGTGGCGGATGACCCATTCTGAAGCTGACCGGACACAGGTTAGAGCTCAGTGTCGAGCCTACCAAGTGGCGGTAGCGACGGCGAAGAAGGCTTTCTTCGCCGCCTCTATTGCATCTGCAGAAAACAGCAGCAGGAGACTTTTTCAGGTGGTCCGCAATTTAGCGGAACCACCTGCTACATCGGGGCCCAATACGGGCCACATGATCTCCTGCAATGATTTTGCAAAGTTTTTTGCAGATAAAGTCGCTCAGATTCGGGAAGAGGTAGACGCCACCGTGGGAGCAGGGCCGGGGCGGGGGAGTGCTAGAGTCCTGTCTAGTCAAATTGTGTGGGATCAATTCCAATCTGTTACCTCCGAGGATGTGGACAGGCTGCTTGGACGAGTGAAACCAACCACCTGTCTCCTTGATCCTTGCCCATCCTGGCTTATAAAAGCTAGCCGGGAAGGGCTGGGCGATGGGCTTCGTGGGGTGGTGAATGCTTCCCTCCGTGAGGGAGCCTTCCCAGACCCGCTGAAAGAGGCGGTTATTAAACCGCTTCTTAAAAAACCATCTTTAGATGCGGCCACGATGGCCAACTATCGCCCAGTCTCAAATCTTCCATTCTTGGGCAAGGTGATTGAGCGAGTGGTTGCTGAACAACTCCAGGCACGCCTGGAAGAAGCGGACCATTTGGATCCCTTCCAATCGGGATTCAGGCCTCATCACGGGACTGAAACTGCCTTGGTCGCACTGGTTGATGATCTCCGGCGGGCTAGGGACAAAGGTGAGAGCTGTTTCCTAGTTCTGCTGGATCTCTCAGCGGCGTTTGATACCATCGACCATAACATCTTTCTGGACCGTCTTGAGGGGCTGGGAGCTGGGGGCACTGTCATACAGTGGTTCCGCTCCTTCCTCCTGGGCCGTGTTCAGAAAGTGGTGTGGGGGATGAGTGTTCAGACCCTTGGGCTCTCACTTGTGGGGTGCCTCAGGGTTCTGTCCTCTCCCCCATGCTTTTTAATATCTATATGAAGCCGCTGGGAGAGATCATCAGGGGGTTTGGACTGGGTGTTCATCAGTATGCAGATGACACCCAGCTCTACCTCTCCTTTAAATCAGAACCAGTGAAGGCGGTGAAGGTCCTGTGTGAGTGTCTGGAGGCGGTTGGAGGATGGATGGCGGCAAACAGATTGAGGTTGAATCCTGACAAGACAGAAGTACTGTTTCTGGGGGACAGGAGGCGGGCAGGTGTGGGGGATTCCCTGGTCCTGAATGGGGTAACCGTGCCCCTGAAGGACCAGGTGCGCAGCCTGGGAGTCATTTTGGACTCACAGCTGTCCATGGAGGCACAGGTTAAATCCGTGTCCAGGGCAGCTGTGTACCAGCTCCATCTGGTACGTAGGTTGAGACCCTATCTGCCCGCGGACTGCCTCGCCAGAGTGGTGCATGCTCTGGTTATCTCCCGCTTGGACTACTGCAATGCGCTCTACGTGGGGCTACCTTTGAAGGTGACCCGGAAACTACAACTAATCCAGAATGCAGCAGCCAGACTGGTGACTGGGAACAGCCGCCGAGACCATATAACACCGGTCTTGAAAGACCTACATTGGCTCCCAGTACGTTTCCGAGCACAATTCAAAGTGTTGGTGCTGACCTTTAAAGCCCTAAACGGCCTCGGTCCAGTATACCTGAAGGAGCGTCTCCACCTCCATCGTTCTACCCGGACACTGAGGTCCAGCACCGAGGGCCTTCTGGCGGTTCCCTCACTGCGAGAAGCCAAGTTACAGGGAACCAGGCAGAGGGCCTTCTCGGTAGTGGCGCCCTCCCTGTGGAACGCCCTCCCACCAGATGTCAAAGAGAACAACAACTACCAGACTTTTAGAAGACATCTGAAGGCAGCCCTGTTTAGGGAAGCTTTTAATGTTTGATGTATCATAGTATTTTAATATTCTTTTGGAAGCCGCCCAGAGTGGCTGGGGAAACCCAGCCAGATGGGCGGGGTATAAATAATAAATTATTATTATTATTATTATTATACTGAGTTACATTTTTCGCCCATCCCTAGGCGCAGTAGGCAGATTTGTGGAGGACATGGCTGTCAATGGCTACTACTCATGATGGCTGTGTACTTCCCCAAGGACCAGAGGCAACTGAAGACTAAGCACCGAGGAACTGCCATCACAATCTGCCTGTGGGCTTCCCTGGACTAGATTTTCATTTGGTCTGATCCAGGAAGGCTCACCTTGTGTTCTTGTTCACCAGTCATAGGCCAGGTTCCTATTCAGTAGCTTGCTCCCTTACAAAGATAAAAGGGGAAAGTATTGTAGATAAACGGTTTAAATAAAAGAAAAGGTTCATGTGCTATCTCAGGTATTTGTTTTGGAGGGAAAAGCTGGGCAGTTAAGAGTGTGCTAGCACATCAGATATGAGCAGCAGTAGCTCTCTCCAGCAGAAAATGGCTGACATAATCTCCAAGTACGTAGCAATTTAAATCAAATACTTTACATTTAAATGTTTCATGCTGCTTGGGTACTCTGTTCCCAAGGGAGAAAATAAATCTTTTTTAAAAAAATCAAATGTACCTTTTTATTTTCAACTCCCCCCCACCAATTAAAATGTCAGTAGGATCAGCGTAATAGTCTCCTTTGTGGATCTCAGTAGGGAGAGCTTTACCAGGTTTTTATGTTGCACTGCAAACATCATATTATGACATTTGTGTTCAGATGGAACTGGGAAGATTTCTCCAAGGACATAACATTTATTTTCTCGGGTTTTTCTATGGACAATATTTACAATTGCTACATAATGAGGATGGCGAGAGCTTTTTAATGATCCAATAGAGACATTAGCCTTATGGTAGGAAAGGAAATAAATTGAGGGTCCAACTAGACAAGAATGCATTTAATGTCTCTGATTTTCCTTATTTAAATAGCAGCTGTGTGGAGTGGGAGTGAGGATAAGGATCAGGGCCATTTTGCACAGGGATGAGGCTGATCCTTTGTCCCTGTGGTCTTGATAAAAAAATGAAAAGGGGGGGGGACTCCCCTGTAGCTGCTATTTGGCTGGGTAGAAAAGCTGCCATTGGCGAGCATCATTTCCCTACCCCTGGTGGATGTTTTTCAAATAACAAAAATCAAGACATGTTTATTGCATTCACGCATTTAACATATCATGTACTTTGGCCCTAGGTGGCTGTGACTAAAATTCTGCTTCATTTTATACATTCTAATAATGAATTAAGCAATCAAAACATTGACTTTCCTTCCCTCCTTTAATTCTTTCCAGATCACTTTATATTCTCCTGGTGATATTCAAGACATAACTCCATCCTGACGTTTACAACTGAGTATTAAGTGGGTCACAGAGCTCATCTTTATACTTCTACATTTGTTTCTTCATTCTTAAGATATCCTTCCTCTGGAGGCTTGTACTCCCCTCTGGCAGTGACTCCAGTTGATACTGAAAATGTTCTTGGATCTGTTGCCAGCTCTCCCATAGTCCCTTCAGATGCTTTCCCCCCTCTTTATTCTCCTCACAGGGAGTTCCTTTTCCCTCCTTTTTTCTCATGCCTCATATTATTCCATTTGATCTTCTTCTCTTAACCTCTACATTTCTCAGGAACTTACTGGCTCACTCCTTAGATGTGGCTGACACCTCTTCACCCTGGGCCTCTGACACCTTGGGAGACATATTTTTAGGACACTTTCTAGGTTTGATTGAAATTTATTTTAAACCATTTTTAATGTTGTATTTATATTGCTGTAACTTACCCAGGACATCATCACCATTGACCGCTATTTCAAGCAGTGACTAGACTCTATTAAAGACTATTTTCAGGCATTCATCTCCTTAGGAAAAATAATATAACTAGCTGCACCATAACTCCAGATGGTCAACACAAGGTAGAGACCGTTGCCTGGGCGAGATTTCTTCTATGTTGGCTAAACATCTACCTCACATTAGACAAAGATCCTCTCCTCAGAGAAGTCTTGTCAGACCTCTTTCTTTCCCCAGGGCTACAACAGTTTAACATAAAGGTACAGCAACTTGGACTGTCAATGGAACTTTTGCGATCAATGCCTCCAACATCTGCCAAGGCTATAATAAAACTAGGTTGTGGGACATTGAACTCCAGGAACTAGCAGCAGCAGCAGCAGCAGCAGCAGAGAAAACATGTTCCCCTCTTTACTTTCAACTTTCTTGGGCACATGAAACTAATTATAATTATCTTGAATTTCTGCCAGGTTTAATTCAAACCCATCAAACCTCCTTTGGGGTAGGTTCTCGGGAATGGTGGAAGGAGAAAGAATATGCCCATGTGAAGACCACCTGCTGGAATCTCTTACTCACATGGTTCTTAAATGTAAACTATATGCTGATCTCCACCAGCAGTTTCTAGATCAACTCTGCATCCCCAAATGGAAACCAGAGTTGGAGGTCATACAAACGCATTGCAGACGTCTGATCTCCCTGGAGACCTAGAGATGTAACGTTAGACTTTTTCGCCTCTTTTCATTTGACAAATGTTCTGTGACATTGGGGAGGTGGTAATTCTGTATTGATTTACTATGGATGTTTGTATGTGATGCCAATAAAAGGTTTGATGATAATAATGATAACTCCAGACCAGTTTGTCTCAAAATATAAATTTAAGCTATATAAGAAAATACTCATCTGCCACAGGTTAGCCACAACAAACTGGCACCAAAAGGCTTATTTCATACGTTTTGTTTCAAATCAGTATTCCAGGTCTGAAATTACCCAAAGTGACAGAGATTCCCACTCATTTATTACATGTTATTTGACATCACCCCCACAGAGCCATCTCCAAGGAATTGAAGCTCCATAGTACAGACTCTGTGTCTGACTTTCAGAATGGTCAACCTTCAAGGCAACTTTGCAGGCAAGGGATTTTGGGGAAAATCCAATGAGTATAAGAGAAGTGAAATTTCTCTTGTGAGATTCATACAAGCATATTGGCTTCATCTTAGTACTAGTGATAGGTGAAATCACTACAGATTAAACTGGATTGGCTCAAACATTATCTTCCCCCCAATTATTGTACCTCACACATTGCAGCAGAACAGTTGTAGTGGGAGAGACTGTGTGTTCCCTTTCCTCCTTCAGTTTGCCATCACTTCTTGCCTCTATTATTGGCTGCTTCTATTACATGTCGGAATATATAATCCTTACCTTGTATTTCAGGTGAGTATTGTATGCTTGCAAGACTAATATCTGTGAACCTAGAAATACAAATTTCAATGATACCACTAAACCAGACTTTACCCAGTTATCTGACCAGCTATCCAATGCATTGAGTACCACTGTATGAAATAGCACAAATCTGCTGAGTGCCAAAAGCTCTCTTTGAGTGAGTTCTTATTATATGCACAGAAGGCAACTTCTCCCGATATACACATTGTCATTTCAGTATGCATTGATGGCTGCCAACAAGAAAATATTGTGTAATATAGCTACGATTGAATTTTTATTGTGCATAAGGGATAAGAATTAGGAACAGAAAAGGGACTGCTTTGAGAATGTGGGAACCACTTATCAAAAATAAATAAATTGTGCAGTTGGGTTGCCTGAAGCTATAATAAGTGCTTTGTAAATATAGCATTAGCTTTGTCAAAACTATTGATCAGGGGTAGGGCATCTATGGCTCTCCAGATATCATCAACTCATACTCCCATCAGCCTCAACTAGGATGGCCAATAATTGAGGATGATGGGAGTTGTAGTTGAGAAAAACCTGAAGGGAAACAGGTCCCCCAACCATGACCAATTATATAGGGTATAGGGCGGTGTATAAATTGAAATAATAATAAATAATAATGATAATGATAATACATCAAGGGTGGTCAATATAGTGCCCTCCATCTGCTTTGTGATACAACTTCCATCTGCCCTAACCACTAGTTATGTTGACTGAAGCTGATAGGAGTCTGCAATGTCTGGAGGGAGCCACATAGGCTATATCTGTGCTAAATAACCAGATGCAAAACTAGAGACAAATCTCTACTGTCCTGTAATTAATCTATGCATTTTCTGCTTCTACAAACCTACCAGCAACAGGGCTAGGATGAATGAAGCCAAAATTTAGCATCTTCTGCTTTAAAAAACAAACAAACAGAAGACTGAATCATAATTCATGTTTCACTGCCAGAGAAACAGATACCCAGAGCCTGAATGCGTCCACTGAACCAGGCAGCCGTGTTAAAAACCTGGTTTATAGTCTACTGGCTTTCTTTTCTCTCCATTTTCCCCTGGAGCTATAATTCAAAGTCACCTGGGCATCTATTGCTCTGAGTTGATTAGGCCCTAAGAATGTGATGCTACTTGCTTTCAGTTAAAGGACATAATATACCATCTCTGCTAAGCCAAACATTTTGATGCACAGAATCATATCATCATATGCTATCAGTCGCTCTCACATGCATCACAGAAACCACAGTTTCTCCTGGCAGAACGTAGAGAGGTAAACATGAATGAAGCTGAATCTATGACCAGAAAATTGGATTGTGGGAGTTGTATAAAAAGGAAAGAAATAAGATCATTTAGGGATTCAAGGAATATTACAGACGACATTTCCTTTGTGAGACAGCCGTGGGTACTTCCCAATACCAGCTTGATGACAGCTACTTGACAACATTATCAACATTCAGAAGTCAGTAGGGTTTAGAAAGCCAAGTCTCTTGCCAACAAAATGAAAATTACAGCATCACAATGTACAAAGTTCCCACATTCAAGTTCATTTTTATTGGTGCATTACAGCATTTACATTTCCTTCACATTAAAAGCACAAAATTAAAAAGACAGTGATCCACAAAAATGCCTTTTCCTCACCATCTTGCACTAGTAACTGCAGCTCTTCTGGATATTTCCATAAGGTTTACATCATTACATCCTCAGTAAATTTTAATTACATTAAAATCAAAAGCTTTTACATGGATTCTTTTATGGCCCTCAGTGTAATTACCTCCATTAAATACACTTCATTCTTTTGCCGCATTGCAAACTCTCTCCCAACTATTTATCTAGCAGTATAGATATATTTTTGTGGCACTGAATGCCACATTCTATAATCTGGTTAGCCGGGATTCATTTAATGGTTGGCAAGTCTTCTAATTATATCTTAAGGAAATGGGTGGAAATGGCTGGAGGAGGAAGGGATGTCTTCTTCCAAGACATGGTAAGTTCATACAGCATTCTGGAGGAGAGCCTATGTATTTCATTCATTTTTAAGAATTAGGCAGAACGAAATGCATTTAATGCATCACTTAGAAACATTCAGTCTTGTTGTGAGAGGAAACTAGGAAGGCAGCTTTGTTATGGAAGAGGGAACATTTATGAGGAAAATTAAGAATGATTGATGATACCTTAACATCATTATGCGAATCAAGCCAAGATCCAAATGCATACTGGAACAGTGGCTACATTCAAATCAGCAGAGTGAAGCTGCTCTACATAGTGACCAGGCCAATTTTGCCATTGACACTGCAAGCCACAGAAAAGAGCTTGAAATGGTACGGTGGAAGTCAAATGCCCTGCATAGTGAATTGTGGTGCACAAATGGCTTGCTACAAGAGGTTGCTTTCTTGCTTTTGAAATGGACACCATGTTCAGTTTGTTCCTGTAAACTGGGCCACCATGAGAAGTTTTTTTTAAAAAAACCATATGGATTAAGCCAGAGCTTGAGGGCCACATTCACCAACCTGGGCAACTTTCTGGGGGCCACGTATCAGTGGCAAAAGTGGTATGAGCAACAAGCATGAATTTTACTTTCATACAGTATGCTAGCTTCTTCACACTAACACACTTCTCTCGATCCTCCATCAAGACGCATTACCAGAGTTCAATGACATATTTCAGCCAAGTCAAAACACTCAAGGAACATGCCTAGTCAGGCATGTGGCTTTGGGGATGTATGGCCTAGAGGGGGTCTCAGACAGAGAGGCTTAGATTGCTGCATTTGCCTCCTGGGCCTGAAGTTTCCCATACAGTCTACTTGACTTGGTAGCCTCCAAAGCTCCACCTGGTTTAGAAATTCGAGATGTGCCAGTTTAGCAACTTTCAGTTTTTATCCCAAATATAGTGACATTGGTGGAGGGCATGTATGAGTAGTACAATAGCAGATTGGGGCCAGCCTCAAAGGAAATGAAGCAGGGGAAACAGACCATTGGAGAGAAACCTTGTGCCTGATCTACTAGTCTCACCAGGACACCTGAAGGCACAGGAGCAGCTAAACCTCCAGGAAAGCTTTTTAAACCCAGGGCAAGTTCAGCAACACCTCCTGCTTAAAGGCCGGTTCCCATGACAAAGGCTTTGGGTGTTCTTCAGGACATTCCCACAGTCCCTCCTCCAACCACAGTTGGCACATATAACATACTAAGGTTTTGAACTGTTTGTTTCATGCATAGACAGATGTCTGAATAAAAAAATTAGAGCACCTCTATAACAGAATTCATTCTGTAAGAATTTTTTTCTCTCAAAAATATAGATCTAGGACCATTGTGAAAATTTCACTAGTAAGACAGTAAAGACAAGTGATTCAGAGTATATGTAAGTATCTGATCATTGGGGGAAATACTGCAAAACTTCCCAAACCCTATAAGGTAGGCAAAAGTTATGTCATTGCATATTCAGGAAAAGTGAATCCTGATACTATTCTGACTTTCCGCCCATTCATAATTTCCTTTTCTCTCATACATACAGAGGTGTAAGATCCATATCTCCACAGTATATTTTACATCCCAATATATTTACATAAAAAACACACACAGGAACACAAATGTCTCTTCCTATTAAATTCTACAGGGCTTTTAAAAGAATGTGATTCTAATTTATTGTATATTTTCAGTGTATACAATCCTCATTCCGGGTATTTTTTTTATTTTACTGTGTGCAATGGATCTATTTTAAAAAGGGGGTTCATCTGTTCTCACCTCTGACCCAAAAAAAATCATAGTTGTCAACCAACAATTACTTCCTTCAGGTAACCCTTGACCCCCCGCCAAAAAGGAAAAAATTGGCAAAGAAAATGCTCAGTTTTTATAGGGGGATGTGAACTTGCTAAATTACAGACTAGGCCAATGCATAGTCCATCAGGCACACATTAGGTGTAAGTATAGCTATGGTAGCAATCCCTTCCAGTTGAAAGCACCATAATGGGTAGCATTGATCAAAGCAGTCTCTGTTAGTCCAGCTAGCTGATCAAACCAAAAAATCCCATTGTCAGATTATTACATAAAACATCTTCTTCCCTAGTACGCTTTTATAAAGATTTCAGTGGCATGTTTTTCTTTCTGTCATCAAAAGGGACATCATTTCACTGCAGTATGACACTTGCACAAAGAATTAATGGAAGAAGAAGAAATAAAGGAGGGAAAGATTAATGAATGTGGATATGCTACATAATTGCTCTGCTCCTATAAGGGTGGCAGAGACCTTCACCAATGCATCCCTAACTAAACTGGGGGAAAGATGCACAAGGCAGCAACCTGGACCACGTGGTTGTCTTCATGTCCTGAGGCTGTGAGCATTGCTCCCAACACTGGGTGTGCAGTGTGCAATGAGGGACCGAAGAAAGAAAAATCTCCCTTGAGTAATCCTGCCCACTTGTTATTCACCACACCAAACAGTGGCCAATGACTTTGTGAGTTTTTGCTGAGATATCTGAAATCTGAAGAGGGGCTGATGGAATAATGAACAGGATATAAACCATTTTGTCAGTAGATGCAGTCTTGTGCACACCTGTGAAATATCACAGCAGGTTCACGAATCTGAGGTACAGCCTGAGGTACTTATCAAAATACAGTGGGCTAGTTCATACTTCGAACACTGCCAACAACCTTGCATAAGCGAAAGGCTGCACACGAGTGAAGGGTCCCTATGGAGTTCACCAAAGCAGCATGCTCGGCTGGGAATCCCCGCTTTTTGCCACAGACTTCTGAAATGAGGTCTACGATTGTTCACATATATGCCACTGAGTGCTGCCACACACACACCTTCCCATGCATGCACTTGTAGTAATATAACAGCAGCCTCCCAAACAAGCATAGCTGTCAACTTTTCCCTTTTCTTGCAAGGAATCCTATTTGGAATAAGGGAATTTCCCTTTAAAAAAGGGAAACATTGACAGCTATGCAAACAAGGTGCTTGGGAAAGTGCTAGATTCAGAATTGCAGATGCAGAAGATAACACAAGTTAATATAGCGTTGGTGGGGGCAGGGAGAGTCAATCTTCCCAAAAACAGATTGCCATGAATGGCAAACTATTAAAATCCCCAGAAAATAAACAAAGGAAGAAAAACCCATTAGACTAATGTGACTCTAGCTCACGTATTCACAAAAATGTGTTGTTTTTTCACCTTCACAATTCAGGATATTTTCGGTGTTAGGTTTTTTTTGTTTTGTTTCTTTAAAAAAAGGATTACAACTTGCTGTTTGGCAATGAGTTATTCAGCTTGAATGTAAATTATGCTCTCAAGGGAAAGAGGAAAAAAAGTTCCGCTAATGTGTTAATATTAAGAGTGTCCAAGTCATCCTATCAATATACGTTATTGCCAGCTAAGAGTTCCAAGGTCTTTGCATAACTGTGCTGTGGACATCTTGCTCAGGAATGACTGATGCCTGCAATCTTGGCCTCCTCCAGCTCTTGCTCTTTTGTATATTTAAAACCATCATTTCATTATAGTCAGCACAGAAGAACGCTGCCAGACTTGATGGGCAGCACAAAGATATTTGCACTGCTACGTGTTAGACAACTGGGAGACACACAGAATGCTCTTGTAACCGCATACAGAGTTATGAAACATAAAAGAAATAAACCTTTTTGATACATGTTGAATGCCTTCGGAAAAGAAGGTGTGGTGTCAATCACGGTTCAGAATGCCTTTAACTTCTTAGCAGAAGATATTTAATCCCTTTGCAGTCGATATGGTCCATCCGAGTAAGAGTTGGTCCTGATCCGTGTTCTAGCTCAGCCACAGGTTCACTGGGTGGCCTTGAGCAACACATTCTCTTCCAGCCTCTGCCACCCATCTATAAAATGGGAATAATAATGACCTGCCTCAGACGGCTGTTGGTAAGTATGAATAAGCTAGCACTCTGCACGCTGGAAGTGCCATGTAAATAGAGATTAGTAATCATGAGCGGCGTCTCACGGATCTTAGTTCTGTATTTGTCCCCCTAAACAATCATTGCTTTTGCATGGAACAGAGGGTGTGGGAAACACAGGACAGAGGTGTGTGAGGGGAAAGAAAAGGATATGGAAAAGTAAGGGAGGGGTATGGCAGAATCACAGCTGTTTAAGAGACATTTGTTATGCAGAGAGACCAGTTTGGATTGGCGGAATGTATGAAAGGGCTAGAAGTTCATCCTGCATGTGTATTAGTCATACCGGACCTTCTGTTATCCCTTCCAGAGGCAGGCTGGTTGCATTATCCACTGTGGGCGCCTCTTCTTTCTTCAGCACGGTCTGAGCAAGCAGACTGACGTAAGGCTTGTGACAAGACAGGTTACCCAACGGAGGGTAGTGTTGTCTGTAGCAAATGTAAGCAAACATGAGGCCGATGACCCCTCCGACAAAGGCATCTAAATGTGGGAGGGAAAGGAAAACAATATTTGCTTAAAAGTCATGTATTACTGTTAGAACTACAGGAAAGGCAGAAAGGGAGGGAGCCCCCAAATTAGATACAGCATGAACTCACTACGGCCTTCCCATCCCCTTCAGATAGGGGGATAGCTCAGTTAGTGTGGGGAGGGTGGCTCGGTGGCTCTGGGCTACCACACCAGCAGGTACTGAACAATCTTCACGACACAATAGCTTGTCTTCTTAAACTGGACTGCTGAAATGAAGTCAGCTTGGAATGACCAGAGACTGATTTTTAAAAATGTAGCTCACCTGGTTCAAAACAAAATCCTATGCTCTCCTCAGAGGCAACATGTCTGCACATTAAAATTAATTGTTTGATTAATGCCTTGCTCCTGTTGAAGTTTGGGGTTCTAGTAAAACACAAGTGTCAGCTTCCTTCCCCCCCCATTTGGATGAGACTTTTCTGGCTTTAATGTTAATTATTACCTAGGGTTTTTATTTTGATCATCTTGTTATATTCAGTAAGTCAACAGAAACAAGCAACACACACACCAAAATTAAGAAAGGTAGGAATCACACGTGCTTGATTTTGGTTAACCAACATGTTCTGTATTAAAAGGGACCTGGAATACTTTAGCTGTGGAATTCTTACACTTTAGTTTCGTTGGTCAACTTTTGATAGTCAGCAGAAGAAACTGTACACAGAGAATCTGTCTTCAGGTGTTTATTTCCCTACAAGATTGATATTGCAAAGAGGAGGAAGCTGGGGTAACTGCCTCCCTGCCCCCAATGCCCTCCAGCGCTGTCCTCTACATAAAAAAGGCAACCTTCTGTACAGTTACATTCAGTGTAACAGTATGAATTACACTGTTACAAGAGCCTGTTACACTCATGTATGCTTCCTGCATACATTAGAGCCCTAATTTGCTTTATTTTGCAAATACATGTATTTAAATATATAAGGGTTCTAAAGCTGGGGTAGCCAACCCAGTGTTGTGGACTTCAACTCCCAACATGCCTGAGTCATTGCCAGGCTTGCTGTGGCTTATGGGAGTTGTAGTTCATAGCATCTGGAGAGCACTGCAATAGCTTTCCCTGTCCTTAAACATGTAAGGAGCTTACACAAGTGCAGCAGACTCCTCACTGCTGAAGTTCACACTCCAAATCATGGCAGATGGCAACAGACAGGTTGAAGAGAAACCCATAGAGGGTTCATATACAATTTCAATGTGATTATTAGCAGTAGCAGAAAACTAATTTGGGGTTTATCTCATGTTGTTAGGAAGCCTATTATCTGGAAATGCTATCGCCCTGAAAATCGCTTGCAAAGGTTAAGTGAGAATCACCACTGTAGTTAAACATATGATCTTTAATGACTAGTCCTGGTGCTAACAATTCCACATATTCACTTTAATAGTAACAACTACAATTGCCATGTGGATAGTATAATGGCTTGAAAACACTTCATATTAAAGCTGGTCTATGACAGTCATTCCATGCAGCAAAACCAGTTATCACATAAGTACAGTCGTACCTTGGAAGCCAAATGGAAGCCATCCCAGAAGTCCGTTCTACTTCCAAAACATTTGGAAACCAAAGCGCAGTTTCTGATTAGCTGTAGGAAGCTCTTGCAGCCAATCAGAAGCCACAGAAGCCCTGTCAGACATTTGGTTTCCAAAAATAGTTTACAAACCGGAACAGTCACTTCCGGGTTTGGAGCGTTTGGGAGCCAAAACGTTCGGGAACTAAGCTGTTCGAAAATCAAGGTGCGACTGTACTGGGTTATGCTGTTGCTATTACATTGGTGTTAAATAAATGAAATTTGTGCTTTTTAAGACCAACCCAAGCAATTTCCAAGCAACTGTAATTTGAATAGATTTACAAGGTGGCATCCAACTTCAACCTTGTTCATTATTTGAAACCACTAGAGGAAACTAATACTTTGTTCTATCAAGCAATTAGTGCAAAACAAAACATGCCATGCTGAACAATACGTATTTGTTTTAATTGATATTGATGACTAACACCCTCTCTCTGAGCATTATCACCCATTTCTTCCACCTTTATTAAACTCCTTTGCACCTATGTATGCACTCAAATGAGGGGCTTCAGCTACTTATTGCTACTTTTATTATATTTGACACAATAAAACCAGGACATTTAACCAAGATATTAGTGCAATATGCTTGTTCTTGTTTCTTAATTGCATGACTGCTTTCCACAAGGAATTGCAAAAGAAATCTATTTAAATACATGGCTTCATGTTTATAGTCTTTACCCTCAGCCTTTTAAAAGTTCCTACACAGAATTTATAGTGCCCTGTCACTAAATAACCAAGATCTATTTATTTTTCTCCATTTGTGTTCTGCACTCATTATAATTAGCATGCAGTACTTCTCTCCCATCCTCTATCAAGAGAATCTTCTTCCTTCCCATGAAAATAAATGGTGTCCCAAAGAAGATAAAACAAATTTAACACAAGCAAATATTGGAGATCATCTTGTATTCAAGAGAGCTGTATGCATCTAAGGTTGTCAACGACAACCATATAGAAATGTGAAACAGTGAGCCCCAGGATACTTGAACAATTACACTTGCACACACACATATTCACTTGCGCAACTAGTAAAATAAGAGACATTTTGGGGGACACATATATAGAGCAATTATTTCATGCAATAAACTTAACACTAATGTGTAGGATAATCAGAAACCTAAGAACATAAGAAGAACTGCTGGATCTAATCCAGCAATTCCCTCACAGTGGCCAACCAGATACCCATGGAAAGCCAGGAGTTTAATTTGAACACCCTGATGAGCATGCTTTCCCCATCTTGCTTGAAAATACCTCATCTTGCACAGGTGTGTTTCCACTTACTTCAAGGGAAACCTGTGAGTATTCCTCTTGAGTGAGAATCTTCTCCCGGGGTGGGCAAATATTTACATGGATTTTATGTCAATTTGCTTTTTTTAACATATAATTTTATGAGTAGTTAATGAATATTTTATATTTTTTATATAACCCACTTGGAGATTTTTGTCAATTAAGTTCTATGTAAGACTTTAAAAACAAAAGCCTGAAAGCTGAACCTGAATGCAACCCTACTCTTCTCTTTCCTCTTTGTGGTGCTTCCATTAGCAGCTGGCAAACTAGAAAGCCATTTCCCCAATCCCCCACCTCAAATGGAAGGGCCTGTGACTTTGAACTTTTTGGAACTGCCTCAGAATTATTTTACTTTATTTTTTTATCTCTACAGTATGGAAATAAACACAAAGGATGTCACAAGGAATAGGCTGTTAGCCCAGATTTAATGCTTGACACTCAGTAGCCTTTTATCCATTATAATTATTTCTGTGTACCTTGTTGGGAAAATAAATTGCAGTCTTTTTTTAAAAAAAAAGAAAAGAAAAGAAAAGAAAAGAAAAGGAGGGTGGAAAACCTTGTTAAAAGTAATTACCGACCTGCTTGGAATTCATAATGGAGCAAGTTCATCTGCCATCGTTCCACCGTTATGCTATGCTTTCCCATTAGAGTGGAAAGGGGGTTGTCATATTAATTTAGTCAAACTTATATATGACTTTTTAGGTGTATGCTGTCCTATTTGCCTTTCACATACAGTACCTGTGTCCCATATGTTATGCTGATCGTCCCTGTTTGTTCCCCACTGGGCAATAAAGGCTGTTATCACAAGTAATTCAGCACAATTGCCTGTCTCCTCTCATCATAAGAGACAATGACTGAGCAACAAAGCCTGTAGCTGCATTTTACTGAGTCATTTAAGTCTCCCCATTCTGGACGTGGTCCTTTTAGGTAAGTGCTAAGGCCACCTGCAGAAAAACATGTTGTTAATACAGTCCTTGGTTCCCATCAAAAAGCCAGCAGAGTTTTCCCAGTTCTACCTCCTTAAACTTCAAAGACAAGCATAGACAGCCATAATGGACATAGCAGTAATCCCCTTGGGTACAGTGTATTTCCACCATACAGAAAACGCTCCTGTAATTATCTGCCTCACAGCACACATTTCATTCCATGAATAATTCTGGCTTTTGGCACAGCAGATTTCTTAAGCACATACTTCGAGACTTACCTCTACAGCAGCCTTCGGAATAGTTTTGCCTTTTACACATATACGTATGCATACCCACAGGTACACACACATACACATTCTGAACACATCACATGCCCTGCATAGCAGATCAGGGGAAAGCATATTCTACAACATAATATCTATGAATTTGACAACACACTCTCAGTTCATGATATGAGGTTAAGAGAAGACTTCTTGTGTGAGTAGAATTCTGAAATAGTTTTCACTGAACTATCCCCAAGAGCCTTCCAACACACCCTCTACGTGCTCATCCAGATGCAAGACCCACTGTATTCAATGGGTCTTCACTTTATTCAATGGGTCTTTTTCTAAACCTTTGGTGCATTTATTAGGGAGTTGCAGGACTGTTATCTGACTACCTTTAAACAAACTGGGTTTCTTCTCCTTTTTTCTATATTATCTTAAAATGCAACCTTAAAGCTATTAAAGGATTCATTTTCAATGACTCAGAGCTGGATCAAAACACCAGATGATAAAATTATTCAATCCCTTGTCAAAAACAGAAGATAATCTACTCCCAGACCTTCAAAGTGTAAGATAGGTTATCAAAAAATTGCATTAATAGGCAACACCCAAAATGTGGAGAACGTAGACATTCAGACACAAATGCTGACTATAGCAAATGGTTTTTGTGTGTGTCTGAAAATAGTTATACATTCCCTCACTTCTTGAAAAAACACCAGTGTATGCTGACAAATCACATTTAGGAGTCTATTAACAGCCATCTGTTTATTTCTAAGATTCTGGGCATAAGATTCATCTGGGATGCTAATGTTCATATGAATGTAAACATTCACTATATTTTGGATTCACTATGTTAATGTTATATCATCTATAGTATGTTACAAATACAGTATTTATCTATATAGTTAACTACAGATCTAAACTACAGTGATTCTGCTTTCTGCAGGAGACGAAGAATCCTGAAAATACAGTTAAGCACCTGATGCCTGGATATAACACTTGATGATGTAAATCAAATACATGCATGCCTGTACCTCAAATCAGTACCTATCTATCGTAAAACATAACACAAAAATGGACACATGTAGGCTCAGTAAACTAACAGTTAGAGTGGACCATCATTTCTTTCTACTTTATTATGTAAAAAAAAATATATATTTCCAAAGGAATACCCTGGGGTCAGAAAATTTGTAAGGTGGAATGGGGGACAGGTTGGAGCCTCGCCAACTCTGTTCTGTTTTACACTGGCTAAACTAACTGCTGACCTGTAGCCAGAGATCTAGCTTCCAATTTGTAGTCAGGAATCTTGTGAGTAAATTGCTGCTTATGGGATACCCACTGGTGGAAGAGGCCATCAATACCAATCTCCCCTCTAACCTACATTCCTTCTTCCCTTGGAAAATCTGTTCCAGAGGGTTGGGAGACCCCCCAGAGTCACAAGAGAAGTGGGATGGGGAAGAGGAAATTGGCAAAAATGTTCCACAAGCCAGAGCCTCTGCTGGATTATTCATGGAAGAGCAACTCTGAAATTGGAACAGATGTCACTTACAAGCCTACAATTACAAAACTGAACTGGGTCAAAAAGCCTTAACTAATTACCTCTGCCCTGTATTTCATTTAAAAGATTTATTGTTGTTGTGTTTTTTTAAAAAATCCTATGTGTGGATACTGAATCAGAGCAGTGATTTGTCTTTCCCCTTACTGTACATGGATAAGAATCACTATAGCAGACAAAGAGCATGGACAACTGACATAAGGGGGGGATTCCCATGGCTCACCTTGCCAATGATGCTTGTAATCGCACATGCGTGACAGAGCGATCATCATGGCGCAATACAGAGGTAGAATCGCTGCACAGAGCCGCCAGCTTTTCCCACGGCCTTTCTCGGTAAAGCAATGCAACTTCCCAGCCAAGTAGAAGGTGGTGAAGCCAAGGCCTGAAAATGCAACTGCCAAAGGAAAAAGAAAATGTAGAACCAGGTAGCAGATGAGAGGTAGCAGAATGATACAAAGAGGCTGCTTAGAGAGTTGTGCATCTAGAAATCCAGTCCTTTTGCTGCAGGGAAGCAACAGCTAATGATGGGATCTTAAGCTCACAGTGCATCATCGTTAAGGATCTCTTGTGATTTCCAACAACTGGTATTCAGAGGCATTTTTCTGTATCTGCTCTCATACGACTTATTAGAGACTTACATTTTCTCCATCTTTTTTATCTGCAACAACCCCTAGGTACATTCTAGTTTCTTCCTGTTTTATTGCAATAAAGATTCACCTCCATAGCAATACCAGCATTGCTTAATTCACCTCTCCCCCCCCTCCCCATGGCACATTTCAATCATTTGTGAATATTTACATAATGTTACTCTGGTAAACATTATGTAAATATTCATAAATGGCTGATATATATCAAGATGCACATGTAATTGGCTTTAGGTAATGTGCGATGCTGACATTATTTATTTATTTTAAAGATTTCCTTACCATCTTTCTTTTTAAAAAATGTCAAAGTAGTTCACTTACTTTTTAAAAAAACAACAACACACACAAAATAGAATAAAACAAGCAATACAGCATCAGCTATAAGCCAATGCAAATCTCTGTAAGCTGGTAGTAATGACCAGTGAAGGCCTGGGAGAATAAATATTTTTTTTAGCAGGTTCTGATAGCAAAGCACCATTGGTGCCTGCTTTCTTTCAGAGGGGAGGTTGTTCAATACACTGGACTCCACCAAAACAGAAAGGCCCTGCCCCTGCTTGCTGTCAGCTGGATCTCATCAGGATGGTCCTCAGCAGGTTGTTTTGGAGCTATTTTTAAGGAAAATCGGCAAAAATAAGACTGCCAACATGGGTTGCCATACATCTGGACATTTTCCCCGATTTCTGCCCAGATACTGTTTCCGACTGCAGTATTCTGTGGTTGTCTGGGAAATTCCAGACACATGGCAACCCTCCAAGGGCCTCATTAGAAGATCTTAGTGAAAGAGCAGGTCAATATGGAAGAGGGCCAGTAGTCAATGGTGGGCTGGGATGGCAACTCTTGGTGGGGCGAGCTAGCACCTTATTGGCTCCACCGTTGCATTTGCACAGCAGAGCTCCTTGCCACTTTTCCACTTCCAGCTGCTGGTAAGTCAGGTGGGCATCTACATCCCACTCCACCCTAGTATCCACTACTGGAGAAGGCATTTCCTCAGATAAACTGGTTTAATATTTATAGGTCAGTACCAACACCGTACACCTGACTGTGGACAGCAAACTGGCAGCCAGCACAGTTCTTTTAAAAGCGGTGTCTCAGGATCATGGCAAGTAACTTCACTTAGCAACCTAGCCACTCCATTCTGCACCAACAGCAGCTTCTAGGCCAGTCTTAAGGGCAGATCCTTTTGTTGTGCCTGGTTTGTGATGCCTTGTCCTCAGGTTATTCAGGTTGGCTCTGGTGTGTCTATAAAAGGTAATTCCAAGAGTCCTGGGATAACTGGTGAGGATTCCCATCTCTAATTAAGGGGTTCCATTGCCAAAAGTGGGAACCAAAATATGAAAAATAAATGCAATTTCTCACTTGATTTAAAGGCATTGCTTACAGGGTGCTCTCTGGCTATCCAAGTAAATGGGAGTTGTGTTTACACATAGAGCATGTGAGATAATTTAAATGGAATAGCTACTGTTATTGCTCGCAAAGCACTTAAAGAAAAATCCCCATTAAATTCAAGTTCAAATATAATAATTTACACATTTGATTTCTATAAACTTGCCACAGGCCTCCACTCGTCCCACTGTACATACCTTCCCATACAAAATGAAAAAAAGAAAATATAATTACTTCAGTGCACTACAGATGAAGATGCAATTTTAGCTGAAATTATAATAGTTGTTTTTTTTAAGCATGCTCTAATTTGAAGCCTGCAAGCGTTTGTGCACAATTACTAAAGAGCTGCTTTTTGCCTTTAATCACACCAATACATCACCTCTTTGAAACAAAAACAACAACGGGGGAGCCCAGATACCAAATTCTCTCATGATGATTTCAAAAAAGTCTTGCAAAGATGCAGCAGCCCAATGTAGTGCAAGGAAGGCAGTTAGTGGAAGTAGCAAAATGCATAGACCACATCAACAGCTGATTTGCATGAAGGCATATAGGAATTATAAGATAAAACCTAGGGGGAGCACTGGTGAATAGATTGTCCCTTGAGCACAAGCTGTCAGTTTTCAAAACCACAATTTAAGTCAGAGCGATTACTGAAAACCCCTCTAGTTAGGGGTTTGCCCCACCTCTGAAAAGATCTGTGGGAAATGCACAGTGCTAAGAATTATAAACTTCATCATGCGAGCCTATTCTCATGAGATTGTTTCACGTGAACACTTCCAAAGGGGTCAGAAAAGTGGGTGAATCTTTTCTGTGGCATAACACTTCTTTGGTATAATGTCTTCTTTCATTTAGCATCAATGAAGGTCAATTTCTACACAGAAAAAGAATCAGCAGCTGCAATTTCCATCGGGACGGCAGCTCCTTACAGTTTTATAGTTATGCCTTGTCTAAAGATAAAACACCTCTCTCAATCAGCCTCCCAACTGAACTTGCCATCGATTTGAATCTGTGATTAAAAATGCATTTGTTTTGAGAGATGAAATGTGCCAAAAGCTTCAAAAACAAATGCCATTTTGGCCTTTGTTTTCAGAAGCAATGCATGCAAGATAAGAGGGTTAACAAAACTCCAGTACTCAATAATTATGCCTTTGTAGGAGTACAGTAGGGACACAGGTGGTGCTGTGGGCTAAACCACAGAACCTAGGACTTGCCGATCAGAAGGTAGGCGGTTCGAATCCCCGCAACGGGGTGAGCTCCCATTGCTCGGTCCCTGCTCCTGCCAACCTAGCAGTTTGAAAGCACGTCAAAGTGCAAGTAGATAAATAGGTACCGCTCCGGCGGGAAGGTAAACGGCGTTTCCGTGCGCTGCTCTGGTTCACCAGAAGCGGCTTAGTCATGCTGGCCACATGACCCGGAAGCTGTACGCCGGCTCCCTCGGCCAATAAAGCAAGATGAGCGCCGCAACCCCAGAGTTGGTCACGACTGGACCAAATGGTCAGAGGTCCCTTTACCTTTACCTATAGGAGTACAATGCCCATTCTTGGCTACTGGCAATTTAGGGAAAGTTTAAGTGAATGGAAGCAAATGGAGAAGGAAGCAAATGGTATCCTATTGGTTACTAATTCCTCTGTATTGAGCAATTAGGATAATGTAATGGAGTTGGGCAGGGAAGATCTGGATTACCATCAGTCATTTGCCTAGCTAAAATCAGTCATTTGCCTAGCTAAAACACATCATGTAGAAGGGGAGATGGGAATCTTGTGCAGGGGTGCGGAGAGTGACTGTCACATTTGGGGTATCTGCCACAGAGCTGTCTCAGGGAAGGGTATTGTAAAATAGTGATGAAAATGGTAAAATAGCTTACAAGCCATTTTAATAATCTAAATGGGCACTTGAAAATGATAGACAGATGGCAGATAGATAGATAGATAGATAGATATAGATATAGATATAGATATAGATATAGATATAGATATAGATATAGATATAGATAGATGATAGATGATAGATGATAGATGATAGATGATAGATGATAGATGATAGATGATAGATGATAGATGATAGATAGAGATAGATAGATGATAGATAGATAGATAGATAGATAGATGATAGATAGATTAGATAGATAGATGATAGATAGATAGATAGATAGATAGATAGATGATAGATAGATAGATGATAGATAGATAGATAGATATAGATAGATAGATGATAGATAGATAGATAGATAGATAAGATAGAAAGATAGATAGATAGATAGATAGATAGATGATAGATAGATGATAGATAGATAGATAGATAGATAGATAGATAGATGATAGATAGATAGAGACAGATAGATGATAGAGAGATAGATAATAGATATAGCTAGAATCATTATGAGTTTTCCTCCAGCCTCATAGAAACCAGAGATAATAGGCAGCTTCCTTGATGTTCCGCTTTTGCAGAACGGATAGTCTCAGGAGGGTTCCCAGAGTATGAGATATTATTTTTTCCTTTTAACTACACAAAGGCAACATGAAGAAGGCACAAATTATCACATCCACAGGGTTTCCAGGCCTTATTTTAGGGGGGGGGAGAGGCAGGCTTTAATGCTTTTCCCCCCTTTGAGAATAGAACAAATGTAATTGGGGCTAAGGGGCAAAAGACTGTGAAACAAATCAGACTGGAATGTATTACGACTGAATCAAACAGACTATGTGGAGCTGTTAATGTCAGATGTGAAGTAGAATTTGTTCCTATAACTAAGAATTGTTTAGGAATGGAGTTGTGTGGGTTTTTATTATTATTATTGTTTGGTTTTCATTTAAGAAAACTGACCTAATTCATACCTCCTAGACTAAGCATTGGGGTTTTTTGTATGAATGGTATAACAAATAGTTCAGTGTTGAATTTGTGGGGAAAGTGGCTGAATTTAGTTTGCTGGGAATGACATTTCAGGGCTCTTTACATTTCAGTGTCCCCACATTGTGTTTTGTATTGTTGTAATATTTTAATGCCATTTGATGCTGGTATGTTAGAGGGAAAGCACGTGTGATGTGGTCCACCTATGAAATGGAGTCTAATCTAACTGTTACAATCAATATAGCTCTTTCCTCTTCCCTTTATTAAGTATTATCTTTTGGCTGTGTGAAAACTGGTAAATAATAGAAAGAACATGATAGGATTGAACCAGAAGGTGAATATCTAGCAAACTCTGCCTTAAATTGTTAAGCTTATTCCTTTAAGGTGAAGGGGATGAGGGCAAATATTGACACTTACAGTCCTGAGTACCATCAAATCTTTCCTGTCACCTGGAGCTGCTACTCTTGTGCAAGATGACTAACTGAGGGAACCCTGCTGTGTTGTGTGGTTATGAAACTAAATACAATTTTTGCCAGCCCTAGCCTTTCTAGTGAAATATTTATTGTTAAGATTGATTTTCCCAGCTGTGAAACCATCCAAAATTGGGTTATTTATCCAACAACCAGTGCACATAATGTTAGCAGAAAAGAAAAGAAATGTAATTATCAGCAGTTTGAAAGCTCTCCAGTCTTGAGATGCATATGGATTTTGAAATTGTCGAATAGCTGTGCATTGTCTGTAGACTAATTCTCAGTTTGATAAGGTGAGGGTGTAATTAGTAAAATAAATAGGAGTGGTAATATTATGTCCTAAGGACTTGGGGATGCTGTTTCCTCTGCCACAAATTAGCTTTGCTTCTTCCAATACTATACTTTGTTTTACTACACTCTATACATTGTGAGGTGATCAGCCTGTGGTCACAATGTAATAGGGGCTTATGGCACACTGGCACAGTTGCAAAAGGATCCAGAGGATGAGTCACGGCATACAGAAGCCAGCCTCTCTCTCATATGCAACATACTGCTGCCAGGCACCTGGCTCAATGTTGTTGTTTAGTCGTTTAGTCGTGTCTGACTCTTCGTGACCCCATGGACCAGAGCACACCAGTTACCTGGCTCGATAGTACAGCTGATTCTCAATAGTACAACTGATCTGTATTTTCAAGATGGGGAGGTGGTGAGGCATTTTTCTACTAGGACCCTGCATGTACCCAATGATTAACCTTGTAACCATAACTGTGTTGTTAAAACAGTCCCATAGTTTTCTCAGTCTGTCCTCGGTTCACTTCTGTGATTTGAGTTTCAATTCACTCTGCGTAAATCAAAGCTCTGTGTTTCACATTCATTCTTAAGGGAAATCTAAAAATGAATATAATTTTTTTCCCTTTGGGCAGAAGCGTATTAAATTTGCAGGCACAGAAACTCCTACTGAGTGGGTTAAACCTGATGGCACAAAAAATGCTTTTGTGAAAATGGTAAAAGGCCCCTAAGAATGCTAGCTAAGTTCATATGTAATGGCAAGTATGGTTTGACTGGTGGTACCACCAGAATATTAGACATACATGTTTTCCTCTTCCTTCCCACATCATGCACTCTTGATTTGCTCCCTCACTTCCTTGGTTGAGGAAGTCTATGCTCTGCCATTACATTTGAACCAGTGAAACTATGGTTTCTGCAAAGTACGAAGTAAGGGAAGGAACTAGAATATGCAAAGAGAGGGAGCGTACAAGCCCAGATGTGGGAAATAGCAAAACCATAGCTTGCAATTATGTGAGAATCAAACCACTATTTGATAGGTTTCATGAAGGACGAGGAGGAGGAAGCTTAGGCATGGAAATGCAGCACTCAGTAGAGTGAAAAGGAAGGGGGAGGCAAAGGTAAATATTGGGGGATTTGATGTGGTTGGATTGAGATAGGTTATTGTAGTGGTTCTAGGGGTTGCTCGTGCGTAAGCCGGTGCAAACACCTGGCTGGGTTGCCTGAGTGAACCTTTTCTGTCCGGACAGCCACTCACCCGTGGCTGTCTCAATCACTGGCAGAATCCGTCAGTGGGCGTTTCTTAAACTTCTTCCAGCAAAGAAGCTCTTTGACGCCTAGTCTCCTCCTACTCTCTCTGCGCGAAAGCCTTCTGCGCAAGGAGGGCGTAGGCAGTGGAGGACCTCTACTCTCCCCGCTGGTCCCCGGCAAGGAGTCATGGGACCGCCTTGCTGCTTCCCCCATCTGCCCCCCTTCTCCACTGGTGCTACGCTGATTCTCTTCCCCAGAAGATGGGCTGCCTCTCCCAATCCCAGGACGCTCTCTGGAATCCCTCTGGATTTTGCTCTCTCCCTCCGGCACTGATGGCAGTTCCCTGACAGTTATGTACAGTCTGATCAAAATTATCTCACTATCTTATTTTCTCAGCAATTTCTTTCTTTCCACAATGATTAAGGAAAATGAAAAATCATTTGAGAATAGGTCATGAAGAAAGCACATTCAGTAATCCTATTAACCAAGGAGATACTCAAGCAAAGTATATATTTTTAAAATGCAAAGTATAAATTCATCACCTCCATCCAACCATGCAGACACAAACACACACACAATTCTAATAGACCTATACAAGCTAACAAATAAAGCTGGAAAACATCATATTAAAGTATTAACTGCAGTACTTTAAACAAGGTTTACATTCTACTTTTGCTCCATTATCAACTGCCTTTCCCCCTAGTTGTGAAGAATTAATATTCTGAGACGGTCCATGTAATGATTTGACATACTACAACTCCAGTGAAAACAGGAGAAAACAAATGGCAAACAATCATCAGAAAGTTTGTCAGGCTTTGATAAATCTACCATTAACATAAGCTCACTGTTTTCAAACCTTGATACTAGGAATACACCTATTCCAAGTCCATTCATCTTGGTGGATCTTGGGTTTGGTGTTAATAGGAAAATAAGAACCCTTGTACCAAGTGGGACTTACTTCTGAGTAAACACACTTGTGTTTTACATACTGTAGTGAACACTTAAGTCTATTGCACTATGTGTAATTGTCATTTGAAGAGGGCTCATGTTGAATGGATGGGAAAATAACCTGCAAGCCAATGGTCTCCATTTCCTTTTGTCTGCAAGCTCATCAATAGCTCCTTCTTAAAAAAAAAACCAAACAAAAAGAAAAACCCCCACAGAAGTATGGCTCATTGCATGATCTCCACATGAGGGAGGGCCAAAGCAATTTTTCTCCTCAAAGAGTTCCCCTATCTTTTCAATGCTGAGAAACATTCCATCAACCCACCATAGGCAGAGGTGAAGCAGTGCACATTCATTTCACGCAGGTTCTCACGGTGAAGTAATCCAAAACAGTATTTATCGTCTGCTTTGTAATAATTTAAGGGGCAGAAATTCACTGGGGGAGTTCACTGCTCTCTCCGCTTAGGACTCTGCAGTATGTCAGCAGCAATGCCAACCCTGACAAACACTGGAAATATTACAGGGTTTACTTTCTCTAGGCCTTTTGAAGCTATAAGTAAATGCTGCAGAGATAGAGGAAACAAAGCAACTGGGGCAGATCATTCCATAAACACTGTTCTTCTGTGGTGCCTGGCAAGGATGATAACAGACTGGCTTTCCTCTAGGCTGCTGAAGCCCATGGAAGACAGCAAGATGAAACAGAAACCATAAAATATTTGTATATAATATGAATTATAAATATTTAAATCATGTAAAATGATTCAATAGACTTAAATAAGAACATAAGAAAAGCCTGCTGAATCAGGCCAATGATCCATCTAATCTATTATCCTGTTCTCACAGTGGCCAACCAGATGCCTGTGGGAAACCAGCAAGCAAAATTTGAGCACAACAGCATTCCCCGTCTTCTGGTTTCCAGCAACTGGTATTCAGAAACATTGCTGCCTCCAACTGTGGAGGCAGAACATAGCCATCATGACCATGACTCTTTCCTCCATGAATGTGTCTTTTCCTCTTTTAAAGCCATCTAGGTTGGTTGCCATCACTGCCTTCAGTAGAAGTTCCATATGCACTGAGTGAAACGCTTTTATTGGTCCTGAATCTTCCATCATTCAGCTTTGCTGGATGCCCACAAGGGGTTAAATTCATTGGATGTCCACATTAAGACATACCTAAGCAGCTTTCCAGGACGCGGGTGGTGCTGTGGTCTAAACCACTGAGCCTAGGGCTTGCCAATCAGAAAGTCGGTGGTTCGAATCCCTGCGACGGGGTGAGCTTCCATTGCTCGGTCCCTGCTCCTGCTCAACTAGCAGTTCGAAAGCACGCCAAAGTACAAGTAGATAAATAGGTACCACTCCGGCAGGAAGGTAAACAGCATTTCTGTGCACTGCTCTGGTTCACCAGAAGTGGCTTAGTCATGTTGGCCACATGACCCAGAAGCTGTACGCCAGCTCCCTCGGCCAATAAAGCAAGATGAGCACTGCAACCCCAGAGTCGGTCACAACTGGACCTAATGGTCAGGGGTACCTTTACCTTTACCTTTAAGCAGCCTTCCCAACCTGGTGTTCTCCAGATGTTTTGGACAACAGCCAACAACATCCCTGACCATTGGCACTGCTGGCTGGGACTGACAGAAGCAGTAGTTAAAAATGTTCAGAGTGCACCTGGATCTGTAAAAATTGTGAAAGGCTGAAACTAAAGCTCAATTGTTTATCAGTGCTCCCAGCCTATTTGGTTGCAGTGGTGGAAAGTGGGCAACAGGTTCATGCCTTGCGGAACAATTGTCTAGCATTGTGATTTGGAAAGGACTCCCATCTGCTTGGAACCCTCTCGACATGGACCTATCTCTCAATAAACCCCTGAACATGGGTGAGCATTCTGAGGTACAGCCTAAGGCACACTCTAATCTAGGCAGGGTTGTTGGGACTAAAACTTCATCCATGTAATAAAGCATTACAGCCAAACTCCTCTGTGGTTGTTCATTTACAGGGGAAGATCAGTCATGGCAAAAAAAAACCCCTGATTTTCAGGGAAGCTTGGTCATCATGGCTGATTGTCTAATTAAGGAACACCTAATAAATACCCAGGGACATGGGTGGCGCTGTGGGTTAAACCATAGAGCCTAGGGCTTGCTGACCAGAAGGTCGGCGGTTCGAATCCCCGCGACGGGGTGAGCTCCCGTTGCTCGGTCCCTGCTTCTGCCAACCTAGCAGTTTGAAAGCACGTCAAAGTGCAAGTAGATAAATAGGTACTGCTCCGGCGGGAAGGTAAACGGCATTTCCGTGCGCTGCTCTGGTTTGCCAGAAGCGGCTTAGTCATGCTGGCCACATGACCCGGAAGCTGTCTGCGGACAAACGCCGGCTCCCGCAGCCAATAAAGCGAGATGAGCGCCGCAACCCCAGAGTCAGTCACGACTGGACCTAATGGTCAGGGGTCCCTTTACCTTTACCTAATAAATACCCAATAAACCCCAAGGTGTGCAAGAAGTGATGGCAAGCCTCATCTTCTTCGCTTAGAAAAGTGGTTCGGCATGATTTTTGCATGCAAACTTGGAGTGAATTTTCATTGATTGATTTGCACTTTTCATATCTAGAATGTGCAAAGCACAAGCTTGTTAGATTGATGCATTAAACCTCAATGGGTGGTATTCTGTGCTAGTCCTGCTCAGAGTAGCCCTACTAAAGTTAATGAGCATGACTAACTTGGGTTTATTCATTTCAGTGGATCTACTCTGAATAGGGCTTAGATACAACCCAAATACAACTAAGATGTGCATGCAGCATTTTTTGTATAAAATGAAACAAAAATTGTATTCCGATTTTAATACTGCAAAGCAACATGTATGACAAATTAGCTCTTTCTGTATACAGTTGTCACAGAATGTCTTAGCTTGAGGCAGCAGATGGTAAATATTCATGTGTTGATTTCGTTGTGAGACAGATATGTCTCCGAAGAGTCTTAACTCAGATTTGAGCTGGCTCTTCCCTTTAACATGTTACTTTTTTAGATCACAGAGGCCACAGAACAGGGGAAAGATTGGGAAGCTTAAGCAAAAAAGAAAGTGAAGCAGTGATCGTTTTCCTCTCCCACAGGCATTGTAAGATGTGAATGCATCCCCTCCCTCCCCCCTCCCTCTCTCTCTCTCTCTCTCTCTCTGAGAGAATTCTGGAAGAAAATAATTCAGGGTGAATATTTATTATTTATAAAGCACCAGAAGTGTGCCAGGTTTTTATTTATTTATTTGCAGAAACAGATGCACAAGAAATTTGCAGAGGAAGCTCCTGGACAGACAGATTTTTGTCCACATTTTAACCGACAAAAACAGGAAGGGTCTGATGAGGGCAAAAGCTCTAACTGCCCCAATCTTCCCTTCATCTGCACCTGAGGCCCAGAACCAGAAAGGGCAACAAAACAGTGGCACAGGTAAGGACCTTGAAAGACACTTCATGGCTGTGCAAAACTGACTTCTTTAAGTGCACCCTTACGGTCTCACTTCGGAGACTGGAAGGAGAGCAGCCATCTAGACAACATGGATTGGCTCCAGATTTCACAAAATACAGGCAACCCCTGATTTGCAGATCCCATTCCATCCTCATTCTGCTCTCTTCCAGATTCAAAACGACCCACACGTCTGCGGTTGCAAGTCAATTGCATGCACCCAAAATGGTCACAGCCTGTACACTATGTTAGTTCTGCAGCCCATAAGCATGACACACATTTGAACCCACGCATACCTGGCAACATGTTTCTGCATGTCAGTTGGTGAATACAATATAGTTATCATAATGAACTTCTCCTACTTTATGTAGGGTTAGTCGATGAATGCAACACCAGCACATTCCCCAGCCATTAAACGCTACCAAAACAGCCAGCCAGCCAGTCGACAAACAAAACAAAACAAACAAACAAACAAACAGAAATAGGAGAACAAAAATATATGGCCAAACATCTGAAGGCCCCAATTACGGGGCTATCATTTTAAAGCTGACTTCCGTAGTCGGGTACTAATCTTCTAGTACTGATACTTGACTTTGGAAAGCTTGACTTAGAAGTCTTTGCAATGTGTTACTATGCGTAACATGTAACCTTTTGGATCTGCTGCCAATGCAGCTGTGTTCTGAGTACTTGGAAGTGCTGTAATAACTGATACCCCCCCCCATCTGCCCTTTTCAATCCCTGAAAAAAAAATATGTGTGTGATGATGGTGAGGAACAGTTGAGACTTTCAGAGGTGGTTGGCTACCCTTAGTAACCCATCAGTATTCCCTTGGAAATTGGAAACAGAATGTCCCAGGGCAACAGAGCTACACCTATAATACAGCCCTGGTACCTAGTGCATTTCTTGCTTGTCTCCTGCAGTGGGCTGACATACCATACCTTGAGAATGCTAGGTCATAGAATTGTAGAGTTGGAAGAGACCTTAAGGGTCATCTAGCCCAGCCCCCTGCAACCTCATACAATATTGCAATGTCTGCTGAAATATGAGCTGCATCCGATGAGCATATATTACTTTGCACTAAAGAAGAAAATTGTCACAATTTCTAAATGGCAGAAAATTACAGAATTGCCAAAATACCAATTTACAAAGCTGCCCGAGCAACAGCAAGAGACAAATGATCCAGCGCTTTTGTTTATAGAGCCTGATACTTGCCATGATTACCATCTATTTTCCAAATGCAAACAGATAACATTCATCATTGGAATGGCACAACAACTTGCTACAATTCTAGAAGGGGTTTTACACTGCGAGCTTCACACTGTTCCTGCAACTGGATATATGTCTCTCTCCTTAAGGAAAATGCATGACATCAGATGGAAGCCGAAATTACAATCTGACTGTGCAACCAAAAGAACAGTTGATGGATGTACATTTCAAGGTCAACATTCTGGACTTATTGGCACAGGAACAATACCTTTGTGAACAAATGAGATAATAAACCAGGACAGAACGGTATGTTCTCACATTTTTTAATATACAGAGTAGCAGAGAAAGAAGGCAGTGAACATTTCAAAAGAAGGTATATGAATATTATGAATATGAGACAAAACATAATAAGCAAACAATATAGCAGACATTGGCGATAGGATTTTACAATGATACATAACTTACCAATGCTAGATACAGTATGTGTTCCTCACAGCATCCCTGTAAGGCAGGCCAGTCATATAATCTCCCTATAAAATATGGGAGACTGAGCTCCAACACCCCAACAGTGTTGACACTTCTCTAGAACTTTCCACATTCGGCAGCTGGGTCTGCGAGTATCCATTTAAATTTCCCACAATGCCCTGGAGTGACACTAACTTTTGGCATGCAACTTTTGGCATGGACGTGGCCAACTGAAGTGGCACCTCCCAGCTGCCCCTTGAAGGTTTCTTCTTATCCTATGAGGTTCACCAGGGGGCATTTTGCCCAGGACCACTCTCAGACTCAGAGCCTGCCCTCTAGGGTATGTAGGTATGTGAAGTCAGGCAGGTTGGAAAGCAAGCAAACCAAACAACCAAGAAACAAACCAAAAACACCTTTTGCTGAAGCATTTGTTACAGAGCGTTTATAGCTGGATTTGGATTTTTTATGTGAGGAACACTCAAAATAACTAAACCCATGCAGAAAGTTTGCCTTTCTACTAAGCACATTTATCCTTTTGATGCATTGTACCTCTGTAAGAGGTAAAGTACGGCTTATTAAAGTCAAAGGAGAGCAGAAGTGGACATTTTTTACCAGTCTTTTGGGATTTGTGTTTTATTGGAATCTGCCCAGTCTCCAATTACCTATAGCAAGCTTTTTCATCTCCCAAGTATGTATGAGACAAAGGTGTGTGGAATTACCTTTGGGGAAAATGTAGCAAATATTGTTCAAACTGAACTGGGTCATAGCATCACATTTATAATAGTATTACTTCAGCCAACAATGGGACTTCTTTTTTGCTTTCTCTCATAGAACGATATTTAATTTGGCGTTTAGTCACAAGCTGCTATGATTCTTCTCAATCCTGCTTTCTTGTCTGCTATTTTTAGCTTAATCATTTGGTTCCTTTCAGTTTCTTTGCCTTTCTTCCCAGAAGCCAGACCGGTGATTAATTTTCCTCATAAGATTTACTTCATCAGGTTCCTATATAATATTTGAGGCCACGCATTTTTTATTTATTTAAAAGTTTCTTGAGTAATAAAAAGCTAATAAACATTAAACTTTAAACAGGAGTTTTGTTTCTCCTCTGAAGCTTCAACCATGACCAATGGTAGGTAGCTGAAACTGGGGCAGGAACTTAGCTAATTAACTAATAATGTTTGCATCCCGAGGCCCCCAAGCCCTTCCCCTGAAAATAACTTCACACTGACATGTAATTTTAGTTTAAGTTATTGGGCAAAATTTAGGCCACAACTTTATTGATTACAGCAAAGTGAACGGTGTTGGCTTAGGCATTGGCAACAGACTATAACTGACTCCTGCCTCTCTGTATGGAAGTCTGAAAGGGTTAAAACCAAACGAGGGAGCAACATCGATGAAGACCAACGAAGCTCACCCCGGGGTTCCTGTGGTCCTGGCATGGCCCTAGCCCCTCAAGCGGACTTCGGACGAGATCCAGGACCCCCAGATTCCTTTACCAGAATACCCTTATTAATGGAGGGGCAGGTGATGGCCACACCTCCTCTCTCACACACTTCAATAAGCCAATGCCTAACTGCCAAATCTTACAAAGTGGTGGCGATTGCTAAGGGGGTAGGCGAAAACCAAGTGGCTACATCCAATCTGCCAAATGGAATAATTCCTACCCAGCCCCTGCTCCAAAGCAGGTGACCCAATCCAAAGCAAGGCCAAAGCAGCAGCACCTAAAATTAGGGAGGGAGGGTGGGTGTTCGGCAGCGTGATGCAAGTTCCCCCAGTTACGCCACACTGCCGCTTTTATAGGCCCCAGGAATCGCGCCAACTGCCCAGATTGGCCCAAACAGCCTGGCACGATCCCGGGGCCCAACAGTTAAGGCTTGGGCCGTGCCTGGCAACAACTCTCCCAGTGGGGTGGCTTAGGGGCCCGTGCGCAACCAGGACCCTCCATTAAGGAGGATCCCATATCCAGTGCTATTTTTCTTAGAATGGCAATGGTGCCCACCTGAGAGGTGCCGGAATTGAGTTCTGGTGAGTTCTGGCTGGAAAAAAAAGCCCTGGTTGTATCGATTCTAGAAGGAGAATTCTTGAGGTTGCAATCCTAAACAGATTTTTTATACACACTTAGGCTGCAACCCTATACTCACTTAATTGGGATTAAGTCCCATGGAACCCAAATAGTAATTAAGTCTGAGTAACTACATAGAGGACTTCAGTGAACAGGAGTAAATTCCATCAAACAAAGTGGGCATAACTTCTGTGTCAACATGCATAAGATTGCACTACAAACTAAATTTACGTTTTCACAGCTGAAGTAGATTAAAGTCCTCTGTCACAACAAGTACATTAGAAAATTGAAGTTTTGATGTTAAGAAAGTGATGCAGAAGTGCATTGAAAAGTGTGGAACGAATGTGTGATGAAAAGGAAGGCATACAAAAAGACTACAAGGAAACTGGGATAGAGATTGTCTGAATGCTCATTGTCATATAAATTTCCTGCAAACAAATCAAAATGAATGCTGTATAATCTAACCGCCTTTGTGCAACCTAATCCAAGATGGATGCTCAATAAACAAGAGGAACCTATAATCTGAGACTACCTGTTCATTTCATGTCCGACTGGCCTTCCCTGCCCAGTTTGAACACCAATGGAAATGTTATCTGAAGCACTTCTTGTGTTTCAAAAGTGGCTTGCTGTTCTAAGTGAAGAGGGGAGAAAGATTTAAAACTACACTGGGAGTGCAGTTCTCTAGACTGTGACGAAAATGCTCAACTCATACTTGTGTGGTGTGTGCACTGAAAAATCAATGTCATTTTCATCAAAGTAAGCAAGTAAACTGTTTGGTTATAATATACAGCATGAGTAGGCTGCATGCTACTCAAATGATTCTTCATGGCCCACTTCTCCCCAAGGTGTTTTGTGTTGGCAATTGGATTTTATTAAGCACCAAAGAATCCCAATGGTCCATTTGAAATAGTAAATTTACAGCTCTTGAGTCTTTGGGGGTAAGTTTGAAAACAATGATAGCAGTTCTCATTATTTCTAGGACTCTATCAAGGATTTCATTTCATTGGCTCAGGGGATTTTAAACATTTGGGGTTTAACAACACAGAACTGGAATGTAAAAGCAGCCCTACTCATAGCCCAAGCCCCAAAGCTACTAGTTCCAAATTTGCAGAGGACTGTGTAACAACAGGAAAAAATAGATTTCTGCTGTATGTTCCAATGCTCTGGGTGCTCAGAATTTTAGGACTACAAATGCAGATTAATCTAAACAGGATGCTTAGACATGTGCATTTTGTTCCCTTTCTTTTTCCTTTTACAAATAAAAAATAAAAAATGAAGTCATAGGAACTACACTTTACAGTGAAAAACTCGTGAAGGAGAGTGGCTTCTTAACCCTTTCCACTCCTGGCTACTTTTTGCCACAGAGAACATAATAATAATCTGGGTACCCATATTTGGATAGCTTTCTCCCTCTCAGTTTAGGGCTGCAGCCTCTGTAACTCTGCATTTTTTATAACAACAAAAAGAAAAACCCCAGCTGAAAGAAAAAGAACATCTTGTATAATTTGGCTGCAAGCTCTTCCCTGTCCCAAGCTTCTCTCTGAAAAGCTATTGATTGTCCTTAGTCCTTTGCAGATTTACAATTACACAACAGAATTTGACCAGCTAGATAGAGAATTCTTTTGTGGTTGACCAGTCTAGTGGTTTTCTTCTTAAGATTGGTTTTGTCTGTTGTCTTTGTTTCTACTGCTATTTACTTTTGTCAGTATATTTGCATATAACGTTGCATAATTAGCCAGGCTTTAAAAGGAAAACAACAATATGTGAGTGTCTCAGACATAAGAGGGTGTTCGAAACGGGGCAGACCAATGCAAGCAGAACTGAAATGGGTCAGAATTGCCAAATTTCAGGTGTGAATCCCTTAAAAAATATATTCCTCCTTCATCCCTACTGCAGATATTCCCCCCAAAGTGTAGGGAAGAAGCCAGTGCAATCCACAACAGCAGGGATGGGGCAAATGTGCACATCCATCATATGCTTGTCACTGCATGCTTCTGGGTGCCTTGAATAGGGCTCACCCCACTCGTGAAGTTTATGGAATTGCCCTTACAGAAGGGAGCGTTGCATGTATATATGGATTTGGATTTGATATCCCGCTTTATCACTACCCGAAGGAGTCTCAAAGCGGCTAACAATCTCCTTTCCCTTCCTCCCCCACAACAAACACTCTGTGAAGTGAGTGGGGCTGAGAGACTTCAAAGAAGTGTGACTGGCCCAAGGTCACCCAGCAGCTGCATGTGGAGGAGTGGAGACGCGAACCCGGTTCCCCAGATTACGAGTCGACTGCTCTTAACCACTACACTACACTGCATATGGTGCCTGGCGTGCTCTGGTCCATGGGGTCATGAAGAGCTGGACACGACTAAACGACTAAACAACAACAACTTAATGTAAACTGAATGCAACCCTTCAACTTCAACGCTAACAAGGAAGCACTGGATGGGGGCAGATGTCCTTAACTCAAATGTTGTTATGCTGGGAGACAATTAAGAGAAAGAAAACCTTCCAGGGTCCAAACTATTCTAAACAAATATAAGAGAATGAGGATAACAAATCACACTAAACGTCCCCAAACTAAAATTAGGAGGTGTACGGGAGGTCTTCATTCTCCTCAACTGAACTCTTCCCTTTATTGCTATGGCTTCTTCAGAGGGTGAAATATTTCAGAGAGACATTCCTACACAGTTGTTAATTAACAGATTTATCTTGAAAATAGGAAAGTGGTTGCAATTATGGCCAAAGACCTGGAGCTTGTAGCTCATCTATTACTTAAACTGTTCAATCAGTGCTGAAGGAAATATGGTTATACTCCATGAAATTACTAACTGAAGATAATTAATAGCTCAGATTCTCATACCCAACTATAATGGCATGTGCAGAAATCATGCATGATATAAATTCTCTTACTGTACAAAAGTAGGCTATTGAAACTAAATTATGTCTCCACTACACCACACACAGTTTGAGTTTCTTTAAGCTAATGAATAGCTTCAGGAAAAACAAGACTATTGTCTTCCATAATTCATTCATGTCCCAGTTAGTTTATGTGAAGAGATTTTTGATGAAAATAATCTGCCAGATTGCATATTTTTCTACATTAATCTTATTTCCTTTGGAATGCATCTTACTAAATCATACTCAGAGTACATCAACTGGAATCAATGAATTCTTTAGTCATCTGTGGTACGGAAGTAAATCCATATATTCAGAAATGAATTCAATTAGCAAGGTAGCCATGAATCACTTAAATTCATTGATTTCAATGGGTCTACTTAGTGTAACAATGACAAACCTAGACAGCATCTTAAAAAGTAGAGACATCACCTTGCCAACAAAGATCCTTATAGTAAAAGCTATGGTTTTCCCAGTAGTGATGTATGGAAGTGAGAGCTGGACTATAAAGAAGGCTGATCGCCAAAGAATTGATGCTTTTGAATTATGGTGCTGGAGGAGACTCTTGAGAGTCCCATGGACTGCAAGAAGATCAAACCTATCCATTCTTAAGGAAATCAGCCCTGAGTGCTCACTGGAAGGACAGATCGTGAAGCTGAGGCTCCAATACTTTGGCCACCTCATGAGAAGAGAAGACTCCCTGGAAAAGACCCTGATGTTGGGAAAGATGGAGGGCACAAGAAGAAGGGGACGACAGAGGATGAGATGGTTGGATAGTGTTCTCGAAGCTACCAGCATGAGTTTGACCAAACTGCGGGAGGCAGTGGAAGACAGAAGTGCCTGGCGTGCTCTGGTCCATGGGGTCATGAAGAGCTGGACACGACTAAACAACTAAACAACAACAACTTAATGTAAACTGAATGCAACCCTTCAACTTCAGCAGCAGAAATGCATATACACACACACACACACACACACACACACACACCATAGAGGATGTGCTTCTAAACTTAGGAATGCTTCAAACATGCATATCATCACTTCACAAACTTGAATGTGCAGATGTCTCATCACAGGTAAACCACAGATAGAACTTTCCTATTATCTCACACAACCGCTAATGCAGGTGTTAAGTTCAAATATTCAGATATTACATTGAAACATGTATGAATCATCCCATTTTATCTTCCCTCCATTATACCCTGACAGCTTTGCGAGGTATGTTAGGCTGACAGACAGCAACTGGTCCAAGGTGACCTATAACAGGATTTATGGCCAGGTAGCATTTGAACCTGTATCTCCAATGTCCTAGTTGCTAGTACAACCAGTACAACCCAGTGGCCAAGTGCAGCACTAATTCAATTTCAACTCAATTCAATTCAATTCATATCTAGTGTGTCAATCAAAATCAAGCTATCAATTTACCATGCAAGATTAAGGAGTGTGTGGTTTCCACCTTTTATTTCTTATGTAAGATTTGCCCTATATAATTTAGCTTATGCCTCAATGGCACCTTCAAATTACAACCATCCATTTCACACCACTAACTGGCTGCCTAATTAAACAAGAGATAAAACAAAATCATGAATGCAACCAGCTGGGTTAAGAAATGTATATTAAGTCGTGTCTGCTTTTTGGAATGTTGCCTGGATAATGCTAAAGCCATTTTTCTTTTGCACCACAAAATTGACCAAATTAGGAAGTTCTCACCTAAACATAAAATCTTCTTTAAAGTGATTTTATGATGTGTAAAATCCTGAAAACATTTTTTTTCTTAGAGGTGTGTTCACCCAACCAGATACTGGCAGTTACTCCTAAAAAATATGGAGTTATTGTCAAGGACCAACTGCTTCATAATTCTTACACAGTGAGTGCTTTTGAATACTGTAAACATATTGGGAATGGTTGGTATCTGCACAAAGACGTTGCAAGAGGAACAGCCCTGAGGTTACCATAGCTTAAAATGAAACTATTGTTGAATTTAAGAAGATAAGGGTGTAAGAAAAGCCTACTGGATCAGGCCAATGGCCCATATAGTCCAGCATCTCATATTGGCCATCCAGATGCTTGTGAGAAACCTGCAAACAGGACCCAAACACAAGAGCACTCTCTCTTTCTGCAGTTTCCAGCAACTGGTATACAGAAGCATTATCACCTGGGACTGTGGAGGTAGAATGGAGCTATTGTGGCTGGTAGCCACTGATAGCTTTATCCTTTATTACGTTGTCCAGTCCCAATTTAAAGCAATTTAAAAAGGTTACCGGAAAAATAGCAAAAACATCAGAAGGCTATAGTCTTGGGCAGAACACAATGAGATCAATCTGCATTTTGTGAAACAGATAATATTAAACACACACACAGAGAGAGAGAGAGAGAGAGAGAGAGAGAGAGAGAGAGAGAGAGAGAGAGACTATTTCACAAACAGCTCATCCAGCTAAAGAACTCTGGACAATTGCCCCTGTTTACTAATATGATGCAACTTGCAGCCATTTCATAGGCTATAAGTTGGCACTGGCACAACACATTCCTACATTTGAGAGTCCATGAGAAAAGGCTATAATTTCTATGCAAGGGGGAGCTGGACAGCAGCCTCAACCAATATATCTGGGTCCAATCAGTTACACACTGAAGTGCTCTTCTGCAGTCCACTGATCATGGAAATATCCAACATGCTGCTTCTATATTTTAGAGCTGTAATGTAGCGTAGTGTCAGTGTGAGCCTATGTCCTTGCACTCAATTTATTTTAATTTTTAAAGCAATATTATACCACTTTCTATACCCTCCCTAGCTATGGCAGCTATCCTGAGATTCCTTCACTGGATTTCTACTCATCTCCAGTCAATGCCCCATCGTCTATTGAATGCAATTGTTATTCAGGGACTTATGAGTGAGGGGTCATGCTAGCTGACAGCCTGCAGCTTTCAACACCCCCTCTGAATTCCTTGCTTACATATTAGGTATCTTCCTATTAGCTCACTGATTAAACTGCTGGGGTGGACACAGGCTTCTTAGATATGATACACACAGCTACTGCTCATGGGCATACCTTCCCCATCCCCACATAAGAACGGGAAGCCAAATCCTTGTCCTGTGCAATGGACCACAGTCAGGAGTTGCATACCCTTTGTGCTCCATCCCTGCAGGATGTGTAGCCCCTGGACCATGCGGTACCTAAACTCCAGGTATTCCAATGACCGCTCCCCACATCAAATGGGGGGCACCTTTCGCATGGTCATGTGCAGTCCCCCAGATCCCAATGTGGCTCCCAATAGTATGGGCTGGCTTCACCCTCCCCAGGCTGGATACCTGGAGTTCTCTGCCTACCTCAGCCAATTGCCCAATCCCGCCTGGGGAGGCATTGCCAAGGGATTGGCCAGGTTGGGGGGCCGCCCTGCCCACACATCAGAAGGTGAATCTCACCTGAGAAGCGTCAGTTGGCTCCAGAGCTTTTCCCACCCTGCCCTTCCTCAGTTAAACCTTCTTGTGTAGGTTAACCTCTTCTCCACAGGTATGCAGGCGCTGCTACGTCATGGTCGCTGTTGAAGGGCCGGAAATTAATTTTTCTGCATTGGCAGGTCTTGCCTTCCCCGTAGCAACTTTGGCGGTTTCAGGCCTTGGGCGGAATCCTTTAGTCTATCTTCCCTAAATGGGGGGGGGGGGCGGTGTGTGAAGCGGTGATCCACACACCCCTTGCGGCGGTGATTCCAGGGTTCCCCATTAAAGGGGTCTTGAGGGGAGGTATTGCCCATAGGCTGAGAGGTTGTCATTGCTCTCCCCTGAGACGGCAGCAAAACAGGAGGCAGGCTCTCTGCTTGAGCATATGTTCTCCAGAGCCAGCCCAATCCCCACACATTCCGGATAACCCTGATGGCCCCCAGATCCCCAGCTGGGGACTGGGAAGGATAGACGCCCAATGCCTGAGCCAAGATCTCCCTACATCTGAAACTTAATAAAGTTGTGGCCAATTATAATCCCATAGCACGTTGTCTTGAGTCATTATTCCACTCGGGCGTCACCTGGGGTTGGGGGGACTCCGCCTGTCCACGCAAATGTTTTCTGATACTCAGTTGCCTGCATTGGCACAGGAGGAATCTTTGCATCTCCTCATCTTAGCAGAATCCCAGGTGAGTAAATTCCATGTGACTCCAGTCTTCTCGCAGGAGTAGGTGGGGTGGGGTGATCAATAAACTTTATACTGGCTTTTAAAAACACTAGCAAAGGTTTTCTAGTGGTTTCGGTTAATGCTTGCTGTTTTATCATTCTTGGCAATAAAAATATAATGTAATATAAAAGAGCATGCTTTTTGACCAGAAAGCATCAATAGAAACAGCACCCCTTATTAGTGCATTAACTTTCAGTTTCATACTATTATGTGTATTAGTGAACCTGGAAAAGTGAAACAGCTTTTCTTTTATAGGGACATAATTCTTTCAAAGAAAGTAAAAAATAAAAAAATTCTACCTTAAAAAAAATGGAAGTCAGAGTGCAGCCACTTCCACAAGCAAAGGACACGATAATTACTGTTATAGAAGTTACAGCCAAATACACTGATTACAGGCTTTATCTCACGGTTTCTCATAATGAAAGACTCTGATCTGCTGTAGTCAACCGTAATTGCCACAACTATTATTCAGTCAATAGAACACACATAATGGTTAGATGAAAATAAACAGAAAGATTTAGCGTAAAGGGCTAAAACTTATAGTGGAAGAAATAAACAATGAGCAGAGATAATACCCGAAATAATGTCCTAAATATTCAGATCTCAAGTGAGTGTTGTTGTTTTTAAGTCAATGAAGGCTTTTGGCTTCAAAAGCAATTGCACACTCTACCCAAAAGTCAACATATCACATCAGTGAATCTTTACTAATTGAAATATGTCTAAGAAAATTAAACAACTTACAGGGGTAAGGGGAATAAATTAAATCAGGCACCCCCAAACTCGGCCCTCCAGATGTTTTGGGACTACAACTCCCATCATCCCTAGCTAACAGGACCAGTGGTCAAGGATGATGGGAATTGTAGTCCCAAAACATCTGGTGGGCCGAATTTGGGGATGCCTGAATTAAATGATCTCATCAGAGGCCACACAATTATTGGCAGGAGTGCAGCATACACATTAGCCCCTTTATTCATCAATATTAGGGTATATAAACATTTCTCACAATGTTATTTTTCATTTACAAAGTAATTCAAAGTCTCCAAAAGTCAAGAGAAGTTCAACAGAGTGCCAACATTTGGGCTGAAATTGTAACTGGGTGTTAAAAAACAGGGAATTCAGGAATTGCCTGGTAGAAAGGACATGGGTGATGGACAGGAAATAGCTTAATGCCCAGGTTAAAATATTGCACTCCACCCTGCCTGGATTGCAGAATCCCAGCTATATGGAAGAAACCCTGGTAAAGTATATACATTGCATGCAGAATGTTGAACCCAGGAGGGAAACACCCCCATATTTTTTAAAAAATTGATTCATTGCAATGAAAAGCTAGACAGTAGGCACCAGAAAAGCTCCATTTTTAAACAGATGGAAGTTAATTAAAAACTCAGATAATAACTTTGAAAAAGAGACTTGTCAGGTTCTCATACTGTTAGAAAATTGGTATGCTAATTCAGCAGGAGGCTGTGCATATAATGCCCAGCAGATTGTTTTCCAACTTCTAATGGCAATACACATTCCTCCTAATCTGATTGGGGTGGCTTGCTGCTTTTGTGCCCTCCTTGTGATACAAGACTAGATGGACCTTTGCTCTGATTTAGCAGGACTTTAATTACTTCCTTTTAAATTCAACAGCTGTGTGTGTGTGTGTGTATGTGTGCAAGCAATCTGGGAACCCCCATATATTCCATGCATACTGCATGTTCACAAAAGAAGTATTTGAGAAATGGTGCAGTTTTTTATAGCACAGTACACATAATTACAAAGGTTTTTAGCTAGACCTTTCAGAACAAACCACGCTTTAAAAGTTTAACATTAATAATTGTCCTAGAAGACATGCTTTTCAGAATACTTTCCAGTTGTATTAATAACACTGAGCCTTGTTGAGCTATGGTGAGACTTCCAGGCTAAAATAATCCAAGTGTTGATTTAGGTCACACTCAAGCCATTCATCTCCTCAGTTCAAGAATGAATGTAACTTCCCAACCCTCACAAGTAGCAGCTGGTGCCTGAAATCAAGTATTCACTGCAAGGGGCAGAAGGCATTCAGAAATGAGGCACTGAGAAATCATTCCTCAATTGCTCAAAAACAGAGGGCTACTTACAGTAACAAAGAGCGGAGCTATTTTTAAAAAGCACCTCCCAGATTTAATTTCCAACCTTTTATCGCTGGACATCTGGTCAGCCTGGATTTGCTTCACTGCATGCAAATGATGGCCTCGGAAGAGTTTATTTCCCATGCACTCTCACTCTGTGACATTGTTCAAAGCCAAAATTACACTTAACAAGAGACGCTTGTCCAGCGGAAGTTCTCCAACAAATATTCGAAGAGTGACACATTAGTAATTTGCTGATGAATTACCCTACAGGACTCAAGCCACATACCTCCCTTATGAAAGTATATTCTTGACTTGGCATGGATATTAGGACATTGATTACTTGAACCTGCCACAAGTCCAATCAAGAAGCACCATTTGATTATTCTGTTAAAGTACATGGAATGGTTGCCAACTTTTCTATCTTATTCAATTAAAACACATATACTGGTCTCTAGAGAACACAGGTGACTAGCCCTTAGCCTAGGGGCTGTATGTCCTCCCCTAGTGCTTCCTGAAGCAACCGCTTCCATCTACCCATCACAGCTCCTTCCTTTCCAGTTGTTTCCTTCTTATTCTTCCTGCTTTAAAAATGTTTCCCCCTCTTTCAAATGGGGGAGAATACAAGTGCAGACCCAGGCAGCAAGAATAGCAGATAAAAAGACCAGTACCAGAAAAGTATCTATCAAAAGGAATTTGGAATTTAAAAAAAAGGATTCAAATCCCATTTAAAAACCTTCAAAATAGAGGACATACAACATGATCTAGGAAGGGAATTCCATAGGCATTGGGCCATCACTGAAACCGAAGGGGAGAGAACAAAATATAGTAGTATTTTATGAGCTCCTTGGAGAAAGTGCAGGATAAAAATCTAACAATAATATATTTTGTTTTTACAAGATAATGAAGTCATAGGTACCTTCAAGATTTATCTGATAATTATGATTGGCCCTGATGGAGAATGGTGCTCAAAAAGGATTTTTTTAGCTTTGCTAAATCCTTTTGCAAGTTTTTATGGCTTTCTTCTTTTGCACTATTCCTGGCTGCTTTGGGAATAACTTTGGTTTGGATTTTTTCAGTGAGCCAACTCTCAAATTCCTTTCTTCGCCACCTGTCTGTCAATTTCTGCAAGTGAGCCAGACCAAAAGCTCCCACCTGTGACAAAACCCAACAGATAAAGCCATGGGCTTGTGTGGACCTTTCCCAAAGGCCAACAAGGATCTTGCGCTTCATTTTTATGGCTGACATGGAATTGATTTACTAATGGAACTCGGCATTTGTGTAGGACTTGTGTGAGTACTCAAGCACATTACAGTAGTACCTCAGGTTAAGTACTTAATTCGTTCCGGAGGTCCGTTCTTAACCTGAAACTGTTCTTAACCTGAAGCACTACTTTAGCTAATGGGGCTTCCTGCTGCCGCTGCGCCGCCGGAGCCCGATTTCTGTTCTTATCCTGAAGCAAAGTTCTTAACCTGAAGCACTATTTCTGGGTTAGTGGAGTCTATAACCTGAAGCGTATGTAACCTGAAGCGTATGTAGCCCGAGGTACCACTATACATGCATGCTGAGAACGATCTTTATGGCTCTGTAAGGGAAATCAGTATTATTAATATTAACCCCATTTTGAAGATAGGGGTGAAGAGACTGAGAAATAAGTGGCTTGTCAAAGATCACCCAATAACTCCATGGCTGTTCTGACATTTGAATAGGGGCATGCAAGGCTCATGTTCTTAATCACTATGTTCAGTCCTTTGCTCTTAAGAAACTGATAGGCAATCAACATCTCTGTAAACAAGCAGTATGTTTTGAAAGACTGAGAGCCTCTTTTTGTATTCCTCCGCTCTCTCATTTAATTTTGTTTTGCAGCCAGCTGAACAGACACCAGCATCTATAAAAAGACTGACAGAGCACAAAATAAGGCCTTTCTTCATGAACCACACACTTTTGTCAACTCCTGTTCATCAGTTTATTTCAGGGCCTACTCAGCTAATTGTCTTCCTATACATCCAAGGAACATCCAGCCTTCTCCCAGTGAAAAAGGATGGGCGGGGTATAAATAAGAAATTATTATTATTACTATTATATAAAGAGAAATACTCAGCAATACTTCCTGGAATAAGAATAATACAAGGACAGGCTGACATATCAAACAGTCCCCATTTTAGCACTGTCATAATCAGCCTGCAAAGAAATCACCCTCATTTGATGCCAAGAGCAAATTGTATGATTTAAAACATGTTTTGATCCTACCACCCACTGATCATTGATGGTAAGAATATGTTGTTGCTTATTGGATGTTCAGCTATCACACTTGCTCATTAATAAAGTGGAAAGATAGCAGAGGATTTTGGGTTTTTTAAGTCTGGCAGATCTAGGACTAGATGTACACAAGAGGATGGACTGCAGATTTATGTGAAAGCAAACTATTAAGCAATTTTCCCTCCCTCTTTAAGATGTGAGATTTGTCTTGTTTTGCTTTCAGTAGGACCCTCTCCAAGGTATAAAGAGAAGAGGAAAATCACAGAATATTCGCCAACATTCTGTTCTATCCAAAAGCATGTCATAAAGACAGGCAGTGAGATACATTGTAATGTATCTCCCTTCCAATGGAGTTCATGTGAGTGGAGGCCAGGAGTTCCACGTCAGGTAAAGTGAGCAGGTTTTGCAGGCACTATAATGCTGAACCCAAATGCAGCACTTTCTTCTTAGCCTGTGATCAAAGACCAGAACTCAAGGCCAACTTTGAATTGAAAATCTGTCCCCTGGCTCTTCCTCCTCCCCTGCAACTACATCCAGAATCACAATCCATTTATTTAGAAGGGAAAAAGCCTAGAAGGCATTTTCTTGGGCTTCCATGGTAATGGATTTCTAATCTCACTACATGACTCTTCCCTTTTGCTGAGGTGCTCATTGGATTCCTTCTTCTGGCGTTATGCAGCTTTCTCACTTCAGCTGTTAAATATTCAAAAGAACCGGAGAAGTTAATGCATGGTCTGGCTCTAGGACCAAGGTGGGAAATGTTATGTAATATGTCAAACATGCCAATCCAATCCTTGCTGAACACCGTCAAGAAAATGGAACCTCACATAGCAAGAATTTGATATTATGAACTAAGAAGATCATCTGCTTTCAACTGATCTTCTTTACTCATAGCGTGTGACATGTTAGCTTCATCTACAATTTCCTACCCATGTTCAGACAAACCTGGGTTGGGGGGGTATATTTAATCATAGGAGACTGCTTTTAATTCTCCTTTCAAGAGACCCATCATGCATTAATCATGGCAACTGCCATTCTTTTCTGAGAGAGCCAGCTACATTTAAAAAAAAACCCTACTGTAAAAAAAAATGAAAACAAGCAAAAAAGGGTTGTGTTGTCGTTGTTTTTGCAATATTTCCAAATGCAACAGGTGCTGGTGAAAATTTGTTGAACTAACCTTGAATGGTGTTTACAACAAGAGTGGGGAACCATTTTCAATCCGAGGGCCACATTCCCTCACTGACAGATTTAAGGTAAGGTTACCAGATGTCCCCGTTTCCTGGGAAGAGTCCCAGGATTTACAAATCAGTCCCTATACAAAATCCATTGAAGTTAAAAAGTGTCCCCGGATTCATTGAAAAAAATCTGGTATCCTTAATTTAAGGGTGCCACATTCCAATAGTGGACAGGTCCAAAGTACACAATTTTTTTCTATAGTAGGCTATGTTTCAACTATGCAAAAGCCAGAAGGTTCTGCACATGCACATCTCTCTCTATCCTCCATCCAGGCAAGCAAGAGGCATTATTAAGAGTGAAAGAGCACCTTCCAGCCAGGGGGAAAGCATTTGAGAAGAGTGTGGAGCAGGCAAGTGGGAAATGTGGCCTGAGGAGGGGGAAGGCCTGGGAAGAATCGTGAAGGATTGATAGATTTGGGAGGCCACCTTCAGCACCCAGGCCTGAGGTTCCCTATGACAACACAACATATATTAGCAGAATGCCATTCTGTTGAATTAACTGGCTACAAATAAGACCAACCCTCTCACTTCCATCTCCCGCCTGGCTCTCATGTGTTTCACAAATTCACAGGTTCGCCCCCTCTTTTCCTGCTTCAGACAACTGCTTCTTCAAGAGATCCTATATATTTTGGAAAGGGGCGTCTCAGATCAAACTCCATCAAAAGCATGCATATAATTCTACAGCCACTTCTCTAACAACACTGCTAATCTTTCAGCAATTTTCGCAAAGCAGATTACTTATTCATTCAAATGCAATGCACTTGAGTAGCTGCCACTCTCCGTGAATGCCTGACAGCTCTGCGTGCACAATGACAGTGTTCTTTTGCATTCTTCTGTACATAATTTGCTGGGTGTGTGTTACTGGTGCATCTACCTGCTCTAGTTTTTTATGTAAGTTTCTTTCTTCCTGTAAAAAACAACAACACAATAACAGTATCCCAACAGAAATGACAGGTGCTGAACAAAAGACTGCCAAGAGAGATGACAATCACAAAGGCTGCACTTCCTCCAACACATCATTTATTTCCTCATTTAAATTTATACAGTTACTTATCTTGTAAACCAAGCCTGAACAACTTGCGGTGCAACGTACTGAATGCAGCTCTCTAGCCATGTATGATGGCTTATCAAGGTTCGAAAAACTCATGGCCTTCCAAAAAACAGGGACTGATGAAGCAGGCCATTCTCAGGAGCACCTGGTAGAGAAGGGCAGAGTTCTGAACCTGGCCTCCCAAGGAGAGGCTTTGCTGCTGTATACTAGGATAGCGGGGAAGCATAGTAGCAAGGTTGTGACAGTTCAGATTGGCAGAGCCAATCTGGTGCTTCTGCCAATATGCTCAAACTGTCCTGACTTCGCTGCCACCACTCACAATCCCAATATCCAGTACTGAAGAACATTTGCTGGTCCTTTAGACCCAAAACATTTCTTTTTAACTTGCAGCCCTGGACATTCCTTCCATCTCAAATCACTCTTGAACCCTCAGGAGAAATAAAGGCGAAAAAGAAAGAAAGAGGTGAGCAAAAATGTGAAGCTACTTTGGGATGAACTTACAGGAAGAATGGATGCTTGGAAAGCTTTTCCTGCCTTCGGAGACCACATCTGGATCACCTGTGCAGTCCATGTTAGACTTCATGTCTCCATCTGGAAAGCAGCGGTAAAAGAAATCGGGACGAGGTCTGCAAGGAACACCATGGACATTTGAAACGAAAGAGCAGCCATTAGTAAAACCTCAAAGTGATAATTACATTAAACTGACTGTTTACACTGAGGGAGTTCATTTCCTCCTCTGTTCTGTTGAGCAAGGGTGCTGCAGGAAATCAATTTACTTGGTGATTTAATCTAGAGTGCTCTGGCCATGAAAGTTGTTAGGAATTCTAACAGCCTACTACATAGTGTTGGTAAAGAAATAGATGAGCCTCAGAGTGCAGAGCAGTTTCTTTAGAAAATTAACTGGATAGTTCAGTTTTAAAGTACATTTACTATATATATCAGGGAAGGGGAACCTGTAGTCCTCCAGAATGTAGGATTTATCTAGCCTCATATAGCCAACAAGCTTAACTCTAATTAATGCATGAAGGTGTTAAGACCATTGAGTAAGCTGTCCTGCCAGGCTTTGCTAGGTCACAACTTCTCACCTTGGGAGGAAGAGCTACTAAACACTTTGTTCTCTCTCTTTCCACCATGTGAACCCTACCCGTAAGGAAGTCTAAACTAGATCATCCAAGTTTAGACAGTGTGGCTTAAGCAAACCATCTTTGTGTTTTTATACAAATGATTTAGAAGCATTTACGACTTTTGGAACCTAAGTAAAGCTGCATGTCTTTTCTTGCTGCTGTATGGAGTAGCACCTGAATCTAACCATTGAAGAGTTTGTAAGTAAACCATTTCTAACTTACCAAATGTGTGGTCTCTTTCTATGCTAAGGGAAGTGGAGAACTTTGGAAGCAATTTAGAATGTGATATTTTAAAGGTCTTATATTTCCATACTTTGTTTTGTTTCATGTTTTGTTATTTTAAATCTCTGATGGGGCTCTCACCAGAGAGTACTTGCCCCAAACCTGGATCTAGGCATCCAGGGAATTCACCTTTTATTCTATCATATCTATTTTCCCTTTTACCAAACCAACACAGACACTGCCAGACTTCAGCTTTCATTACCCTCACCCAGCATGACCAGCAGTCAGGAATGAGAAAGCTGTAGTCCAACATCATCTCTGGGAGCCTCAGTTGGTATGGGCCCATATGTCATGCAGAAAGCACAACTAAATTCCAGATTATTATAAGTCTTTCTTTTAAGGCTGACAGAGATTTCAGCTGATGAAACCAAGCTAAAAGAGAGGGAGAGACTGGTGCGAACCTAAAAATTATTATGGACCCCTCCCCTCCCTCCAAAATTCACTATTTTATAAGGGACACCAGAGAAAGCTGAATATGTAAACAACAATTTATAGAAACAGTATGTATCTCACAGACACAAGAATGAAGAAACATTCAGGCAGGGGACAACTGTTCATAAATATTAAAGATCTTCAGCAAGCTAAGCTTTTATCTGCCCAACTCCTAATGAATCACTGGAGTGCACATTATCAAAATTCATGGGCAGAGAAGTGGTGAAAAAAACACCACACCCTCCTATTGCTCATGATGTTGACAAACTGATGCAAAACCATGGGTGAATGTCATGGGTCTTCCCAGCCCGCTGGCCACCACATCCCTGATCCATTCAAACTGAGTAACCCTGAGATGCTAATGTAAGGAAAACAAACCAAGCCTACGCTTTCCAAGTGATGCCCCCTTTTCACACACCAGAGAGAAGGAAAAGAGTAAGATTCCATTAAAACAAAGATGAGGAACCTATGGCCCTGGTCAGTGGTGAGGCCTATTGGGAGTTGTAGTCCAGCATTATCTAGAGCTGCTTTCTACAAGTGGTGTTCTCCAGATATTTTAGACTACAGCTCCCACCATCCCTGACCACTAGCCATGCTGATGGAGTTGTGGTCCAAAAAAGTTTAGAGGCATATCAGGTTGGAGAACGTGGATCTAGACAGCCAAGGTTCCCCAACGCTGAGTTAAGATATATTGCTGCAGCAAGTGTTTGAATGAAAAATAACTGGGATGGCGGGAGTAGGAGAAGCACAGAGCTTGACATCAGGCCCTCTATCTGACATTATACATAACAATAATCCCAAAAGGCCTTTTGGGGATTGTGCATAATGACAAGAGAATATACAAAATTCAGTTGATTAATGCATATTTCCCTGCTTAAAATTTTGCATATTGACCAAGCCACAATGTGCCACAATTCCCTCTGCACATTCTTTGTGAGGCGGTTGTTAACTATTCAAATTACATTCCCCTTAACCATCATTTAAGTGACACTTCCTCTTTGACCTTTTATGTTCTTGCTACTAGTTATTTTGCAAAAAAAAAAAAAAATGCTCTTCTAGGAAGAAATCTAACTATGTCCAGTCCATTCCACACCAACTTTCCATAATCTTTCAGTGTGGCTATGAGCTTGTTGCTGAAACTTATTTTCATGAGATTTTATTTTCAAGGACTATAAAATGCAGGGGTGGGGGGTGGAACTCTGGCTGCCAGATTGTTTTTTATAGCTTCTATCTGGGTACCTGCACCTCCGAAGAAGTGTGCATGCACATGAAAGCTCATACCAATAACAAACTTAGTTGGTCTCCAAGGTGCTACTGGAAGGAATTTTTTATTTTGTTTCAACTACAGCAGACCAACACGGCTACCTACCTGTAACTATAACTCCATTTATATTGTTCATTCTATTGGGCATTTAAAACAATTGTTGTGATTCCACACTGGCCATATGAAAAAAAGGTTCATGGGAGGTAGTTACTGGAAGAAGGAATACTGGATATGAATACTGTTTCATAAGGGGACTGCATTATTCCTGCTTATGCACAATGAACGATTTCAGGTACAGAAGATTAATACCTTCAGATGTGCTACTGAGCCCACACATACTAGATATTTCTAAAGAATAGCAGAACTGTTAGAACAAGCCATTAGTATCTCCATCCTTTATATAGCAGTTTCCTATTCTACAAGGACAGGTGCTGCAATCATCACACTACCTTTGTACTAACTTTTATTTATGTAAACTTCCTGATTACCATGTCCATTCAGAAGCGTTCATGGTTACTTGACAGTTAGCAAAGCTCAAGTCAACAGTTGGAATATTCCAAGACTTACCTCCCCACAATTAATTTAATAGTGTTTGTGCAGACTCCATTCAAAGCAAGAGCCAAGGAAACAGCTAAAAAACAAAATGAAACAAGAACATAATAACCCAGAAGCACAGCATATAGAGCCAGATTCAAGTCAGTTGTTGCACTAGTGCAACAGGATATTCCACCCCTCTCCTCTCCACATTCCCTCCCCAAATCTGTTCAAGAAGGTCAGAAGAACCCTCAGAATAGAGAGGAGAGATCATCCCTCCTAGCAAACAGAAATGCTTGCACTGAGGGAACAATCTCCTTAGCATGATGTTGAATTCCAACCATACATTTTAAGTGTTCAATATGTTGAGAACTCAGAAATAGATTGAAATAAGAGTCTTCAGTAAGGTTAACTCATAGCTTGTAAATATTCAAAGCGTGTGTGTGTGTGTGTGTGTGTGTGTGTGTGTATCACCCTTCCTTCAAAAATCACAGGGTGGTTTACAATCTAAAATATTGTATACAGGCTATTCTCAGAGAACCCACACTAAAATCAATGGGCAAGTTAGTCATTTCAGTAGATCTCCTCTGAGTATGACTTACAGTAGTCAGATACAACTCAAATACCCAATTCTCCTAGGTTTTCTTGCATCATGGGTTTGTGACTTAAAGTTGCCTCTTTATTGGCGAGATAGATGGTTTTGTGGTGGGCTCCAATTACACATATAGCACTGATGGAGCCCATAAGGCTCCTGATTTCTTAAGCTCCACCTCAATAAGAGATCTTCTTCTGGGGTACGTTGGGTAGTCCCCCACACTCCTGAGGTTTGGTCAGCCTTTAACAGGGACTAAGCCTTTAGTGTAACTGTCAAATGCCTTACCAACAGAGGTGTGGCAGGAGTCATCCATGCTTTCTCATCTTTTAAACACTGTACTGCTTAGCAGGTCTTTAAAAGTCTCATTGTTTCTCCAGCCAGCTTTTATCAAATGTTACTGTTCTTGTGCCATGCTTTCAGATTGCACATCACCTTGCTAGCTTTCCTATAAAAGCATGGTTTATAAATATCTAAATAAAGTAACACTACTAACCAATTAGGAAACTGGGTTGTGATTCCAAAGTTACACTGGGAAGGTCAGCCCTGTACTGAGTCAAGGAGATAAGAGGAAAGTGGACAGAAGAAAGCATATGGGTCCCAGCAAGCCAGCAATCAAAGAAGCAACAACCGATAGCAAAAGACCATCTCGGAATCTTCCATCCAACCAAAAGGACAAGCAGGGGATGTTGGTCAGTTCATTAGCATCCAGAAAAGTTATACAGAAAACTGCCAAGTGCTGAGACCTACAGATCCTAAAAAGCGAAAGAAAGCTTCTCCCCAACTGCCTTGTGGCTTTGATTAAAAAGCATCCTGCAGTATTTTGAGATAGATTACTCAGATGAGACTTGCTCCATGAGGTCTTGTGTTTTGTTTTAAAACAGGCATCCCCAAACTTGGCCCTCCAGATGTTTTGGGACTACAATTCCCATCATCCCTGACCACTGGTCCTATTAGCTAGGGATGATGGGAGTTGTAGTCCCAAAACATCTAGAGGGCTGAGTTTGGGGGTGCCTGTTTTAAAATCTCATGATGGCTCTCTAATTCAAGGTGATGATTTTAAAAGGCCACACAGTGAGACTTATGTATATTTTGAACTAACTACACCTGGAATCTTACATATCCAGTGGCATGAAGATTGTGCTAGTATGAGAGAAAAGCCCACCAATAGCTTAGTATTCCCCATCTTTGAGCAAAATATGTGTGGCTTCTCACTTGTCATAGTATTCCAGTGGAGTTCTTGCTCAACAACAAGTTATTTCGTCTAGTATAAAAAGGCTGTTTATGCAATACTATTTAAAGAACAGTATTTCATGGCCTCTGCTAACAAACTTATAGGGCTTTGCTACTCGGTGTTCCTTCCTGCAGAGTCATAGCACTGTGCAACACTGTTAGGTGACAAGTTAGCACAGGGTCATCCAGCAATTATCTGAAGTCATTCAATTGTCCTGAAAATTTCTGAACAATCGTTTCTTAAGGGTTACTTGCCTCTCAAAGGATTCATTGGAAATGCAAGCATGTCGCAGCACAAGTCTGTGGTATCACCTTGAGATGCTTCTGGTTTGAGGAGCCAGAATTAAATTAAGGTGTTGCCGTATGAATAGCATTCTTTCACGCTATATGCACCAGCAGAAAAGTGCTGGACAGCTCCTAAGAAACAGCTTTCTTGTGTAGAATGTGGCAAGGCACTTCACACTTTTGTGATTGAAAGCATCATTTTTTGCAATAGAGGTAGACAACCCAAGTAATGAAGGCTACAGTGCTGGAAGGGTCAAAGTTGACATTAAATATGTGCCATTCCAAGGAACAAGTTCCATGAAACAGCTTTGCAGCTGGTATGAAGAAAATAACTATGAACGGTAAATGAGCAGGGGATGCCAATAGTTTTGTGGTGGAATTGGAACTCTTCCACCCACAGTTCTTGTTTATGTTCACACTTCAAATGACTCAAGTAGGTGCTTTGAAATAGTGGCATGAGAGTACGTCCTCAGTGACTGCTCAAAGCAAATGTGCCTTTTTCCTTGTGTAGCATTTGGAGAGGCCGTAAAGATTTGCTAAAAAGCAAAGCCACTGAAAAGGCTAATGTAATAGGAAGGGACATGTAACTCTAGTGGTCTGGGCAAAATAGAGTGGAAAGGGGTAGAAGAAGAGGGATAGAACTGGTTTGATGGAGTGTAATGGGAGGTGACTAGATCTTTCCAGTCCCCAATTGCCCACAGGCTACTTTGACAGGTGATGCCACTAGCATGATAGCTGCTTCGGCTTCAAATGAAAGAGTAAAATCCTTTCTTCCTTGAAATCAAATGACACCTGCAAAGGAAGATCCATTTTATTCCCAAGATTAATTCAAACTGGGGATACATAGGAAAATTTGGACTCTAAGAGAACTCCTGGATTTTTTGTGTACACACCAGGTGTGGGGATCCTTAAGCCTTTCAGAGGTTGCTGAAATAATAAATTAGTAGTAGTAGTAGTAGTACCGTATTTGTTTGCCACTCTGGGTGGCTCTCAACAGAATATTAAAAGCATGATAAAACATCAAACATTTAAAACTTCCCTAAACAGGGTGCCTTCAGATGTCTTCTAAAAATCAGATAGGCACCCAATTCAAAAAGCACAGAGTGTTGGCTGCAAACAAAGACTTGAGAGTGTCATACAAGTTCTTTTGTCTTCACTGCAGCTTCAAATTTCAAGTCATGGCTTGAACTTTTCTGTGCCTGGTTATCATATATGATGCTGGGCCTGGGAAAGGTTGCTGGGCTTAGCCTAAAACTGCCTGGCAGACTGAATGTTAAGGCTTTGGTGTGAGGCTCACTTAGAAAGTTTAGAAATCTCTCACTCTTTCTCTTTAGATCAGTTACCACAAGAAGAAATGTAGGCTTCTTCCAAATAGCTGCAGCAGAAATTCAAACACGCACACCGCTGCTCATCTCCCCAAGGACAGAAAGAAACACTATTTTATACAACCTTCCACTGCCACATAGCTTTCGCCCACTCCTCTCACCTTTGCCTGTTCTTTACTGCTCTATCAGTAATTTCTGCTGACTTTAAGGTGCCGGAATGAACACAGGTTTCAGGAGGAATAAAAGCTCTTGCCTAACAAAGCCCAGGAAATGTTGGTTGTTTTTGTTTTACTTTTTCTTTTAAGGGTATAAGAACATCTGACACATGCTTCCTGAAAGAAATAAAAATGTTCTTCCCACATTTTCTGAGAGCAATAGCTTTCCAATAAAAAACAAATAAAAAAGCAAGAATATGATTTTCAGTTTACCTAAAAAAGCTTCCTTAATTTCAGTCTTGTCTGTCCGTCGAATGATTTTCACCACAAAAATGACAGCCAGAGGTGTCAGGAATGAAATGGCCTATGAGAGAGAGATAAAAAGGCATCATTTGTTACTGCATCTTCTCTCCATCAGTCCCATGGAATTAATAATTTCCAGTTAGCTTCATTTAGATGATCTGACTGAATTATCTCTGGCGAGTTCCCTAGATTAGAGCAAAGCTGCATGATCACTATCTGTAGCCAAATAGCACACATGCTTTAAAAAATAAATAAATGAAAAAATCAGAGGCTTAGTTCTGAATCTTAACTGATATATAAATCGCTTGGAGCCCTACTTAAAATGTGTCAGCTTTTAAAATGGAAACAAAGAGCTAAAAGAGGACTGATTACTAAGTTGCATATCAGCAGTGTTTCCCAGAAATAGCTACACTGTTTGTAAGCCCCATGTGTGGAAACTCTGTGTGTACATGACAGTCCAGTTTGTACGTCATGGTAAACCATAGTTAATGGTTTCCCATGAGCACACCAAACTGGGTACTTGCACTACTTCCCAATCACACCAGGGAGAAATAAGCCATGATCCCTGGTTAAATATTATGTCCAACCCAGGGAACATGATTTGTTTCTCTCCAACAAGCCAGAATCAGTAAGCCAAGAACAAACACTGGCTACATTTTGTTGTTTGTTGGGTTTGGATAAACTCTAAGGCAAGGATCATGGTTGGTTTCCTCCCAACACAAGCTGGAAAGCATGGGGCAGAGTGGCAATTGGTGCGGATAAGGAACTGCAGACAGAAAGGAAATCAACAGTCTCCTTAGGCTTGAGCATGAGCGTCCATGCATCCTTGATGTATGCGTTTATTGCCTGGTATGTATGGTAATGCACCTAAATGTTTGCAGCATCAGGATCTATTCCGATAGATAGTATACTATAAAAATAATGTTGCAAAGTTAAATAGTAAACTAGCCTGTATGATTTTTGCATTCTCCTAGGAAGCAAGGAATCCCTTGCTGCCATAGACAAAGCAAAGTTTGGCACAAGGATGTCAAGGCAGTTCATATTGCTTTGAATAGGTTTTCATGCTAGTGATATACAAAAATGCAACCTAGTGTTGTTGTTTTAAAAGCAACCATGTTGTTGGCCCTGGTACCACTAGGATGCCAGTGTAATTAACTGGCAGAGTCAGGTAGTTATTACTTGGGGGGGGGGGGGAGCAAGCAGCTAAAAGACCAACAATAAAACAATTCTAAAAGACCAACAATAAAACAATTCTTTAAATACATTAATAGCAGAAGGCTGACTAGGGAGAGGGCCGAATCCTCTAATGGAAAGGAAGTCAAAGGTATGCTAAAGAAGAATAAGGAGATTGTGGAGAAGCTGAATGAATCCTTTGCATGTGCCTTCACAACGGAAGATATAGCACAGATCCCAGTGTCTGAACTAACTTTTGCAGGAAGGGAGTCTGAGCAACTGAGGGAAATTGTGGTGACAAGAGATGATGTTCTCGGCCTAATAGACAAAATTAAAAATCACCAAACACCAGATCCAGATGGCATCCATTCTTTAAAAACTCAAATTTGAAATTGCTCATTTTCTAATGAAAATATGTAATCTGTCCTCAAGATCAGTCTGTATAGCTGAGAACTGGCCAATGTAACACCAATTAATAAAAAGGGGATCCAGAGGAGATATGGGAAATTTAAGAGCAGCTAACTTAACATCTCTTCTGGGAAATCATAGAAAGCATTACAAAAGATAAAATTATCAAGGCATGTTCAAGAAGAACAAGTCTTGCTGAAGCAGGGCCAGCATGGTTTCTGCAAGCGCAAGTCCTTTCTCACTGACCTATTAAGTGTTTCTTTGAGAGTTTCAAGAAGCATATAGACTAGTTGCTGGAAACCACAGAAGGGTAGAGTGCTCTGGCATTCAAATCCTGCTTGCTCATTTCCCACAAGTATCTGGTTGGCTACTGTGAGAACAGGATGATGGACTAGATGGGCCACTGGCCTGATCCAGCAGGATCATCTTACGTTCTTATGTTCTGTTTCTTGTTAACAAAGGGATTAGAGATTTTTGCTTTTCAGCCACAATGTTTCTGTGCAATGGCATGATGTGTTTGTGGGGTTTCTACTTGGGCTCAGTTCTCCAAGAATTGACAGTGTTCCTGTTCTTGCTTCCAAAAAATAAGGGAATGGGCTGATTTACAGTCCAGAGGTCTGGTAAGTGGAAATGCATGGGGCCTTGTCTGCTGTGAAATATGCCACTGCCCACAGCTTCCATCACTCTTATCACAAGCCTCATAAGCTTCATTAGTGCTGGGACACTGCTACCATTCATCATTTCAACTTGTTCCTGCCACTCTCACAGAAAGGATTATTTTTGTCTTGAGATGGGATTACGATATAAAATGTAAGTCTAAATTCAAAAGGCCCAATTAGTTGGAACAAGACTTACAGTGAAATCCTGTGTATGCTTACTCTGAAGAAAGTCTCATTACATTTAATGGGACTTACTCCCAGATAAGCATGTATAAGACTTTCCTTATACATAAGTTCTGGAAGCCTTCTCCATTGCTGCAATTATGTAGGCTCCACACATCACAAGGTTGCACCTGTGTTTACCATCCAGTTACCATATACAACATGACACATGAGAACCTCATAGATGCATGTGCGTGCATCTTTAAAAAATATTATTATTCCAAATGTTTGCAGGCTGTTAAGGGGGAAGAAACTTCTGCCTCTTCGGTCTCTTATTTGTATAAAGAATTGCATTGTACCATATTCAGACAAATGAGCCTGCCTTTGATTATCCCTTGGATAAATGCGTTTGGTGAGTTAGCTTTTCCACAATGGCTATAAATCATATTTTTTAATGCTATAAATCTTTAAGCAACCTGTGTTTGTGTATATAATTGAGATTGGATTCTGAGCTGCGTATACTAGCGGTGTGGCATCAGCTCTGTGTGTTTATATGAATTACGTGAGGTGATCCATGTTAACAAGGCGTGTCAAGGTGGATCAGGGAGTTCCCGAACTTCTGAGAGACTCTGCTGCCTTTTCCTTCTTTTTTGTACATAAAGTCAAACTCTCAGCTCCCTACCCACTGCCTTACTTTGCTTTCCCGAGAAATGAAATGAAGCTGACTAGGGAAATGTCAAGCAGTCAAGAAAGAAAAAGTTGGGTCATTTGTTTTGACAAGCAGGTCTACCTTTTAATCACAGTGAATTATTCTCCCAGTGAACTCCAATCAAAGTTATTTAGGGGAGGGATGCTGAAGGAAACACACAGATCCTCCTCCTTATAATTTTGGCTGGGAAAGCAGAACAAAAGTTGTTGGGTTAAACTATGGGGGTGATCTGCTTTCCCCCCAATCATTCTTTTTCTCTCTCTTACAAACAGATTCCTAGCACTTTGTTTTTTCTTCATGGAGGGTACTTCCAGGAAGAGTGATGAGAAAAAACCCCTAACTTTTCAGGGATTTTTTTACTGCAAAGGTGAAATCACTGAGCACAATAGCCAGTGGACCTATTACTCCAGACTTTTGTGGCTTTGGTACCCAGGCACCATGTATGAATGTTCCCTCATGTCCCCAGTTTTCAAAATGATTGCCCAAAACAATGTGAGAGAGGGAATGTGTCTGCTATTTTCTCGTCCTCAAATGGTAAAAGTCTGCCCTTGCAGGGAAATCGCTTCCACATATTTTTCTGAAATTTGGCAGGCTTCATTCCTTCAGAGAGCATCCAATTCTGGCAGAAAATAGAAGAGGCTAAGTCTTTTTTTAAAATACAAAACAAAACACCAACACATAAATGCCTTGATAAATTTGTTTGAAATTTGGCTGGCACAATCCACTCAGGAAGGGTTCCTTTGCAAGCAAATGTCAACCACTTATGTGTAAAGAGGGAAAAGTTATAGCCTTTTTAAGATTCCACATTATAGCCAACAGGGCCAAAATAGAGCTTTGGATTTAACCAATCTGACTGGGACCCAAATGACAAATCAAATTGGAATGACACAGAGCAGATTTGAAACAGACTGGGCTGTAGAACCGCTCCAGGTATAGGGCGGTATATAAATCCAGTAAATAATAATAAATAATAGAACACTACAGATACAAGGCTAATAGTGTGATTGCTGCACACACCTAGCATGTGCATGCATATGAGACTAGTAACACCAGCATTTCCTGCAGCAACTATGCTTTGTGAATATGACCTCAGTAACGTGAAGTGTGGAGCTGCCCTTGCAATAAAGAAAGCTGCTCAAAAGGTATTCCAAGCAGGTTAAAACAGGTCTCCTAGCCACCGGCAATCATACGCAATGCCCTATCCTGAGTTCCTATTCATATATGTGGGAATTCACAGAACATTTCCCTCTGTTGTTCTTTAAACTGCCTGAGGGCTGAACTACACATTATTGCAGTAGATCTGTGGTTGGCTGTCCAGGTGCTTTTCCTTCATTAAAGAAAAGAAGATGCCATGTGGGGATGGGCTGCCAATTTGTCTGGAGCACATAACGGTCCTGATAATTTTGATGGGCTTCCCTTTATGTGGGACATGATTAGAGCTCCCTGTTCTCTCCCCCCCCCCTTTTTTTTTTAATGAAATGTAGTTATAGAGCAACACTGCCAATTTGTTGAGAGCAGCAGGTTCAATACTTCCCCCCCTGAAGTTTTCCCACTCAAAAATCCTCCCCCTCCGGTGGGTGTATGAACTCAACAGTTCTTAGTTTATCTTTTGGTTGCTATTTTGTTGATGTTGTTAATACTGTTCTATAGATTGTAAATGCTGTGTTAACTCGTTAATCATCTGGCATGACTTTTGCTTTAATTGTGATTGTGACATTCAGCTTATTTTTTTAGTTGTTGCTTTGTTAACAGAGTTTAATAATTGCAATTGTTTCACTGATGATCTGTTACTCTATATGCTTTATGCTGTATTTGTGATGTTCCATTTTCTTATTATTATTTATTGTTTGTAAGCCACTTTGGGACTCATTTGAATGAAAAAGGGGCATAGAAATATTAAAAATCAGATCAGTTAAAGCAATCAATGGTAAGCTACCTTAAATCTTTTTGTGACCTGTACCATCTTTCCCCTACATACCATCCTTTCATTTCCTTACATAGTATCAGATTTTCTGTCCTTTGTCTTAACTATGCTATTTTCCAGCAACAGAGATCCCTGCATGCTTGTCCCTTCCATTAACTGCTATAGCAAAGTCCCATCTTTACAAATTAGCCACCTAAGGTCACCTAACTCCAAGGTCAATTCTAGACCTGACAGCAACCAACTCATAATAGCATAATGAATAGTACTTTGTGTTTATGCACACCCAAAAAATGTACCGTAAGTATAAATACAATGCTATGGTGTGCAACTCTAAAACATTCTTCTGTACTCCACACACCCCTTCAAGAGCCAAAGCTAGGGTAATTGGTTGTCTTTTACAAGTTGCTATCACTCCTAAGAATAAAATCCATAACATAATCCTAGATGAGATCTCCTCTATATAATTCCAGGTAATGTTTTCTGTCCTGCCAGTGACATTTTCCTGGATAGTGGCTGCTTTCATGGGCAAGACCTTCTTAAAATCAAGCACATTCATTATCTATCCTGGCAGCTGAAAGATACAGAGCTGTACAAACCTTCCAGAAAAGCACTTCATGCCCTCTCATTACTTCAGGAAAACCCACTATCAGATAAGATTTAATGTGTGTGCTGAAAAATATTGATTTTCATTTAGGGCCACCTGGATAATATTTTTCCTGGATAATATTTTTAATAGGTCACTGCTGAACTGAAACATCCCCCCCCCTTTCCTTTTAAACAAAAAAGTCAGTGGACAACTGGGCAGCCTTACTGCTATGAAATGAAAGGAAGCCATGTTTTGCTCCTGAAGTGCAGAACAACACATCAGTATACAGAATTTGCAAGATTTTACCTCCCTCTCCAATCAGAGAGTAGATTCATACCTATGTACGACAACCAAGTACAAAATGCTTATGGCCCATATCAGAAGTGAGGGGCACATTATGTATTAGGAGGGCTTGGCACAAATACAGGCCTAATCTTTTCCCACTAGACAACTTGTGCTTGTTAAAGAGAGAAGTGCCATGAAAAAAACATATGCATGCAGAGCTGACCTCAAACATTTGGCCATCTGAGGTAAAGGACAAGATCGTGCCAGCCATTCTGTGTACAGAAGACAACATGATTGGCAGTTCAATATTACTTCAGTGCTGGTGACAGGATCTTGTCCATACAGGCCATGGTGTTTTTTGGGTGAGGAGGGTGCTACATGGTGCACTCAGCTCTGATCTCTAACAGAACAGAATGAGTGGTGATTCAGGATGAATGGCTACAGGGCTGTCCCTGGCATATATTCTACCTGAGGTAATCACCTCACTCTGCCTAATGGTAGGGCTAGCCCTGCATGTATATCCTTTGCAGCAACCTCAGCTATGCATGCACCTCATGAAAGGTTAAGGAACAGAGAACACTTCTGTTCCTTTTCAATAGGAATCCAGAGGACTGAATCCATGTTGCAGAACTTGTCTGAGCAATGTCGAACAAAAAATAAATAAAAGCTAGCCTGCCTGCTCAATATATCCACTGGTGCTGAAAACAATTATATACTTCAGGCCTACTGGCTGGCTCTGAACTTATGGCAGTCCCACATCTCAAATGGCAAATGCATGTGGTGCATACAGTATGGGCTGTCATCTCCCTCAGCAAACAGGTTTGTAGTACACAGCAAGGTCTTCCAGCTGTAAAACACCAAACTGACTTGGTAAGATCTCCTGGAAAGCCAGATAGCATGATGGCACAGAGTCCATGAAGAAAAGCAGGGAACCCTCAAGCATTCTGGCCCAATCCCTGTTAGAATTACTCTACTGCCATCTGCACTGGGAAAAGATCAGAACAGTAGGCTAGACTGACCATCAGGCTAACTGCTGCAAGGATGCTTCTTCCTCTCACGCCTCCAAGGAAGCGTAGATGGCAATGATGAAACTGACAAGTTGGGGAGGAAATGTGGTGGATATTGAACAAGAGATGGGTGTTTAGCAGCAACTGTTTGAGTTCCAGAAGCCTCCTTTGATTTAAAACCACTATCACATCAATATTTAAAATGCTTTGGGATCCATGTTTACCTGACACAGGGAAAGCAGACTGGCACCAACAATTTTGGTTGCAGGCAGACATTTTTCTATTTCCTGGGGCATCTGAACAGCACCAATGATATGATATTGTATGGCTAAATCTATTTCAAATAATGCTCTTGTAATACACACGCACACACACGCACACACACAATCTTTGGTTGTAAATCAGTTTTGGAACTTCTGGAGAGGGAGTGATATATAAATTGAACAAACCTAATTTGACTGGCAGTCAACAATTTATAAAATGAGAACATCAATCAATCAGAATTTGTGACAGGGTGGCTTAAAGAAATGTCATACTGTCCTTCACCCCAGCATGCAAATAATATCATGTTCCATTTATGTTCTCACTGCAGCCTGCGAACGTAACTGTTCTTTTAAAAATGCACTCATTTCCAGTTTCGCTTTAGCTAACACACAGTCATCAAACAAGCCTCACACAGCCATCAAACAATCATTAAATCTCTAGTACTTACAAACATGAGGCGTGTAGGTATGTTGTCAGATTCAACCAAAGGGTTTTTATAGAGCCAGATCTCTTCTGGCTGAATTACTCTCTGGAATGGATCCAAAAATTCTGTAAAACTAAACAAAACAATAAAAGAACACATTGTTTCACCATGTACCTGGAGCAAGAGACCTCAAAAAGTACATCACGGGAGATTCCCGCTTGCCATAATGAAAGAGAGACATTGTTTAATCAAGCGCAAGCAAATACAAGGCAGAAAATGTTTGCTTATCTCCCTTCTTACCCTTACCCATCTCTAGAGTCCAGGGTGAATTCTATATTACAATATGCAAAAAGACATAGCAAAATAAAACCAGACTAAGAAAACAGAATACATATTATGAGTTGTATCCAATGAAGCTGTTGCACTTGTGCAATGGAACGTCCCCTCCTACCCCCAGCAACCTCTCATTGTACACCCTCAAAATGGGTTATGGGATTCTCCAGAGCAGATTTTTACAGTTCGCCAGAAAAGTAGAAGAAGGGGAAGCCATGTTACATGAATGGTACTCCACTCACTGCTTTACATCTCCAGTTCCTTATACCATACAAGCTGGAGTTTTCCTCACACCACTGTTGTCCAAAATGAAAAGGTTTCAGCAGCATGAAGAAAAAAACCTAAGTTATGTGGTAAACTTACAAAGCAGTGACAGACAGTATTTGGAGCAATGAGTCAGCGACAAAATGCCTGAAGTATTTTATTGTTGCCCAACACACTCTGGAAAATAACAAACTTCCTCACCAGCAACCTGCAAAAATATAGTACTCTAGCTTCCTCCTTTGCCAAACTATTAAGGAGGATTGTCCCATTGAAGAAATCTCTTGCTTCCAAAATTTGTGGGGCAGCAATATAATATTTTGGACCTTTTCCTCCACTTGTTTCCCCTTTGTTTGGCCTTAGAGAGTACAGTTGTGCCTCAGAAGTTGAACGGAATCGGTTTTGGAAGTCCATTCGACTTCCAAAACATTTGGAAACCAAAATGCGGCTTCCAATTGGCTGCAGGAAGCTCCTACAGCCAATCGGAAGCCACAAAAGCCCCATCAGACGTTCGGCTTACAAAAGAACATTCGAAAACCGAACACTCACTTCTGGTTTTTGGTCGTTCGGGAGCCGGAACGTTCGACTCCCAAGGCGTTCGGGAACCAAGGTACTACTGTACTTGGAACTACCTGAAAAGCTTCCACAGGGCAACCATAATATGTAAACTGACCCCCAAGAGGCACACATCTATCAAAGCTGCCACAAATGGCCACACATAGAAACACAGGAGCCTGGCTTAGGTTGAGTCAGACCACTGGTCCATCTAGCCCAGTCATTGTCTACATTTACTGGCAATGGCTCTGCAGGGTTTTAGGCAAGGCTCTGGCCAATCTAGAGATGCTGGCAATGGATTCTCTGCCACGCAGCCACAGCCCTTCACACTCATGAATCTCAGATCTGCAAACCAATGGCGTGCGCAGCAACAGTGGGTGTGGCCCAGCAGACACAATTCTTCATTCTCTATCCAAGCAATCAAGAGCTATTATCACAGATCAGGGACACAGTCTAGCCAGGTTAAATAACTAGAGGAGGCTCCTGGGCCAAAGGGGACTGTAGCCTGGAGTGGTATAGCCTGGACTGAATTCTATAAATCCCTGGAAAGCTACGTTCACCCTCTGGGGCTGAGATTCCCCACCTGTGATCTCTTCGTTCCTTCCCACCTCCCAGTCTTGCATTGGATGGGTGAAAAACCTATTAAAAGATGTGTTCAGAAGCGTTTTTGAGCAGGCTGGCCTGCACAGCCTGTGGCCCAGCAAGCCAACGTGACCCAAAGACTCATTCAAAATACTGGGTTTGCTACCTTTCTGGGAATGCAAAAGCAAAGGGTGAGGCGTTGTCATGCATCTGACATGCTCGAATGCATGCTGCATTTGGCATGCCAGCTCACCAGTTTCTTCAGGCCTGCGTTACCTTTTGTTTTATAAAGAAAAAGTAAATGTAGTCACAGCAACAAAATCCACTGCATTTAAATACTGTCAGATTGCTGCCTTCTACATTTCCTCTTCTGTCTATGTAAAATGTTCAAATTGTGTCTTTCAGCCATATGCGGGGGAGGGAGGGAACAGGCAAATTAACCTGATGAAAGCGAACAATAATCAACTAGAGTCACAACAGAAAAAGAAACTCCTGCTGAAGACTTGGCTGCAAATCCAAAAAACAAAACAGCACCGCTCCCCCTCCCGTCAAAAGACCAGATGTATTTCATGCTGTTTGTCAACACTTGTGCATATATGAACTCAGTAGTACAGTGGCTCCTAAACTCTACAGACCAATTATTGGAGGTCTCGGCAGACCACTTTTTTGCCTCTTTTTTAGCATTTGTAGTGCATGGTGCTAGATACCGAAGTCATCACTGGGGCCTGAATGAAGCTTGTGGGCCCCTGGTGGTCAATGGACCTCATTTTGGGAACCTCTGCTGTAGTGTACGAATTATATTAGTGGGCCTTCTCAATAATAATAATAATAATAATAATAATAATAATAATAATTTATTATTTGTACCCCGCCCATCTGGCTGGGCCTCCCCAGCCACTCTGAGCGGCTTCCATAGAAACCAAAAATACACTAAAATATCATAGATTAAAAACTTCCCTGAACAGGGCTGCCTTAAGATGTCTTCTGAATGTCAGGTAGTTGTTTATCGTTTTGACATCTGATGGGAGGGCGTTCCACAGGGCGGGCGCCACTACCGAAAAGGCCCTCTGCCTGGTTCCCTGTAGCTTTGCTTCTCGCAATGAGGGAACCGCCAGAAGGCCCTCGGCGCTGGACCTCACCGTCCGGGCAGAACGATGGGGGTGGAGATGCTCCTTCAGGTATACTGGGCCGAGGCCGTTTAGGGCTTTAAAGGTCAACACCAGCACTTTGAATTGTGTTCGGAAACGTACTGGGAGCCAATGTAGGTCTTTCAAGACCAGTGTTATGTGGTCTCGGTGGCCGCCCCCAGTCACCAGTCTAGCTGCCGCATTCTGGATTAGCTGTAGTTTCCGAGTCACCTTCAAAGGTAGCCCCACGTAGAGCGCATTGCAGTAGTCCAAGCGGGAGATAACTAGAGCATGCCACCACTCTGGCGAGACAGTCCGCGGGCAGGTAGGGTCTCAGCCTGCGTACCAGGTGGAGTTGGTAGACAGCTGCCCTGGATACAGAATTGACCTGCACCTCCATGGACAGCTGTGAGTCCAAAATGACTCCCAGGCTACGCACCTGGTCCTTCAGGGGCACAGTTAGCCTATTCAGGACCAGGGAGTCCTCCACACCAGCCCGCCTCCTGTCCCCCAAAAACAGTACTTCTGTCTTGTCAGGATTCAACTTCAATCCATTAGCCGCCATCCATCCTCCAACCGCCTCCAGGCACTCACACAGTGTTGGGTTTGGAACTTAACAGGTTAAGTTGTTCCCATGATGCCTCAGCATTCTGACGTCAGCTTTAGAAGCTGGGAGGAGTTTGGGAGGAGTTACGTTCTGTTCCCCTCTCGGTCTCTGAGGGAAGAGGTCGCAGTGTTTAGTCATGGCTGCGGTGAGCCCAGGAGATTCCTGGGGAATGTCGGAATAAAGGACTGATAAATAGACAAACCGGGCTCTGTGTGTTTGTCTGAAGCTAAGTGAAGCTACGTGACAGTTTTCGCTGCTGTGTTCAACTCTGCTGAGGCGTGACTGGAGAGCTACTGGAGACGGAGCTGAGTGGCGCAGCTCGGAGGAAGCGCGCCGGGCATAAAGAGCTAATTGGGGATCGTAAATCAATTAGCGGGGGTCACGCCAATAAATCAATTTCCACAGGTTATGGACCCTTAATCACCGATTGTAAAACTGTCACAGGAACGCTTTGAAGTGCCGGAATGCGTTTGAAGTCTGCGGTCTAAGGCAGAGAAAGCCGGCAGGACGCAGCGGAGATTTTTGCCTGGTGTTAAGAGGCAAAGGAGAGCTGCGGAGCTCAGAGCAGCTGAAAGACACTAAGTGGTTGCCTGTGCTGAGAGCTGAGTGCTGGGAGCTGAAGAGCAGCTGGAAAATCGTTTCTCCACGGATGAGTGCCGGAGGAGCTTGTGATCTGTGAGTACAGCTTGGGGCCCCTTGGGAGAACGGAAGACAATGGCAGGCAGCCAGGTCTTGGAGGACATTGCGTTTGAAATGCTCACTCTAAGAAGTGGAGCAAGGGCTGCCTGGGATGTGCTGTGAAGCTTCAGCAGGAGGCCAGAGCCCTGGAGAAAGCATTGAGAAAAGCCTGGAGATGGCTGGTGCCCCTGTTCCTGATGTTTTAGCCTCAAGGAGTGCTAGTGAGCAGATCGGGGGGGCGAAGGATTCCAAAGGCAAGTGTAAAGGCTTGTCCACTGTGCGTGCTGGAGTGGAATGTCAACAAAGCAGGTTCCCAGAAAGCCGCAGTGGGAGCCAGGCCAGAGGGGGCGGAGCTGGCAAGGAGTGCTTTTCCAGAAGAAGGAGGCCAGCTGGGAGGAGCCCCGGGCAGTGTTTTTCCACTGGAGTTCGTCGTTGCTACGTGTGCAATTTGACGCGACGCTTGCTACGTGCTGCCCATGGAGAGCGGAGACAGCTGGGCAGGAAGGTCCCAAGGTCAACCAGCTGAGTTCTCATGGGAGTCAGTCTCGGAGAGGAGGCCAGCGTGGGAACGCAAGGGAAAGACGTGGTTCAGACGCTGGGGAGGGTTGTTTTCTTATCACTGCTTCTATGGCAACTGTGAAGAACAACTCCAGCCAGGACACGGTGACACGCTGAGTTTTGAATACTGCTGTTGGTCAGCACCTGCTAAGCGAGCCTGCTGGCGAAATGCGGAACTGCAGGGCTGTTTCAACAGGACACAACTGTGATGTTAGCAGACGGAATGAGAAAGTCGGTTTCTGCTGTGGCTAACATGTTTTTTTCTCCTTTACAGGAGGAGCTAGAGGTCTACGTTGTGCCGGGTCTGAATTGTTGTTTGTTATCCATTTTCAGAGGGGGCAAACAAGTGGCCAACGTGAAAAGGGGGCAGAACAATCTCTTTGTTCTGGAGTCACCTCTGGAGGGTGGTGGGAATGCTGGAAAAGCACAGGCGCAGTGTGCTAAGGTTCCCAGTCATGTGCAAAAGCTGCACAGGTGCACAAAAGGGTACAAACTCCGGAAATGTGGGAGGTCCCTAGGGTGCAGGGCAGGCAAGGGTGCACAGGTACATGGTTTTCCCAGGTTTGGGAGGGTAGCCAAAGAGCCCTTTGAGCTCTTTGAGGCAGGTGGTCCAAAGGTTCAGGAAATGATCTCCTGTGGATATGATCCTGCAACCAATGGGTGGAAGTTTGCATACCCAGAGGGTGATCAAACCAAGCTGCTGGTCAGTAAGCAGGCTGAGTTCTGTGAACAGGGTGAGTGTTCAAGACTCAGGGATAGTCCTGATTTTTCTCTCAGAATGTCTGTCTGATTCTGAGGAGGAAAGGGAGCCAGAGGCTGATCCCGGTGATAGGGACCAGGTCCAAGATCAGGGTTCAGAACCCGGTGATGGGGACCAGGTCCAAGATCAGGGTTCAGGGCAGGTCTGGGCATCTCCAAAGGTTATGAAAGGAGTGTCCAGGTGTGAGGCTTCATCTCCGGTTAGCGTAATGGAGAAAGCTCACAAACAGGGTGTCAAGTCAGAGGGGGAAGGATCTGACGGAGAAGACACAACTGCTGGCCCAAATGGGTCAGTAGGGTATCAGGTCACAAGTGCGTGGAAAAGTGTCGCACAGTGTGATTCTGGGAGTGTTGAAGGGGTTCAACAGGTGCCTGGGAAAGATGCCGGGAAGGGGCACAAGGCAAAGGGAAAGGTGTTGAACTCAAAAAAGGTCTTGTCAGAATGGTTCGGCAAGAGGGGGTGTTGGGTTTGGAACTTAACAGGTTAAGTTGTTCCCATGATGCCTCAGCATTCTGACGTCAGCTTTAGAAGCTGGGAGGAGTTTGGGAGGAGTTACGTTCTGTTCCCCTCTCGGTCTCTGAGGGAAGAGGTCGCAGTGTTTAGTCATGGCTGCGGTGAGCCCAGGAGATTCCTGGGGAATGTCGGAATAAAGGACTGATAAATAGACAAACCGGGCTCTGTGTGTTTGTCTGAAGCTAAGTGAAGCTACGTGACAGTTTTCGCTGCTGTGTTCAACTCTGCTGAGGCGTGACTGGAGAGCTACTGGAGACGGAGCTGAGTGGCGCAGCTCGGAGGAAGCGCGCCGGGCATAAAGAGCTAATTGGGGATCGTAAATCAATTAGCGGGGGTCACGCCAATAAATCAATTTCCACACACAGGACCTTCACCGCCTTCACTGGTTCTGATTTGAAAGAGAGGTAGAGCTGGGTATCATCTGCATATTGATGGACACCCAGTCCAAACCCCCTGATGATCTCTCCCAGTGGCTTCATATAGATGTTAAAAAGCATGGGGGAGAGGACGGAACCCTGAGGCACCCCACAAGTGAGGGCCCAAGGGTCTGAACACTCATCCCCCACCACCACTTTCTGAACACGGCCCAGGAGGAAGGAGCGAAACCACTGTATAACAGTGCCCCCAGCTCCCAACCCCTCTAGACGGTCCAGAAGGATGTTATGGTCGATTGTATCAAAGGCCGCTGAGAGATCCAGCAGAACTAGGAAACAACTCTCACCTTTGTCCCTAGCTCGCCGGAGATCATCAACCAGTGCGACCAAGGCAGTTTCAGTCCCATGATGAGGCCTGAACCCCGATTGGAAGGGATCCAAATGGTCCGCATCCTCCAGGCGTGTCTGGAGTTGTTCAGCAACCACACGCTCAATCACCTTGCCCAAGAATGGAAGATTTGAGACTGGGCGATAGTTGGCCATACTGGCCGGGTCTAAATATGTTTTTTTAAGAAGCGGTTTAATGACCGCCTCTTTCAGCGGATCTGGGAATGTTCCCTCACAGAGGGAAGCATTCACCACCCCGCAGAGCCCATCGCCCGGCCCTTCCCGGCTTGCTTTTATTAGCCAGGGTGGGCAAGGATCAAGGAGACAGGTGATTGGTTTCATGCGTCCAAGCAGCCTGTCCACATCCTCGGGGGTAACGGATTGAAATTGATTCCATGCAACTTGACCAGACAGAGCTCTAGCACTCTCCCGCCCCAGCCCTGCTCCCACGGTGGTGTCTAGCTCCTTCCGAATATGAGTGATTTTATCTGCAAAAAACTTTGCAAAATCGTTGCAGGAGATCTTGGGGTCTTTACAAGGCCCCGGTGGTAAAGGTGGTTCCGTTAAATTGCGGACCACCTGAAAGAGTCTCCTGCTACTATTTTCTGCAGATGCAATAGAGGCGGTGAAGAAAGTCTTCTTCGCCGTCGCTATCGCCACTTGGTAGGCTCGACGTTGAGCTCTAACCTGTGTCCGGTCAGATTCGGAGTGAGTTTTCTGCCACCGACGCTCTAGCCGTCTCAGCGATTGTTTCATCACCCTCAGCTCCGAAGAAAACCACGGGGCTGTCTGGGCTCCATGCAATCGGAGAGGGCGCTTCGGAGCCAGACAGTCGATAGCCCTGGTTAACTCCGCATTCCAGCGGGCCACCAGGGAATCAGCTGAAAGGCCATCAACATGGGATAAAGCATCCCCTACCACTGTCTGGAAACCATTTGGATCCATTAGGTGGCGGGGGCGGACCATCCGAATTGGTCCCACCTCCCTGCAGAGGGGAAGGGTCGCGGAGAAGTCCAGTTGCACCAGAAAGTGATCTGACCATGGCACTTCTTTGGTTTCACTTTTACTTAGTGTCAGATCACCAACATCACTAGAGGTGAATACCAGGTCTAAGGCATGTCCATGACTATGAGTTGGGCCCAACTTATTCAGGGACAGCCCCATGGAGGCCATGCTTTCCACGAAGTCCCGAGCGGCCCCTTGTAAGGTCGTGTCGGCGTGGATGTTAAAATCCCCTAGGACAACCAAACTAGGTGTCTCCAGGAGAACATCCGCCACGACCTGAAGCAGCTCGGACAGGGAATCCTTGGTGCAGCGGGGAGGTCGGTACACCAAAAGGAATCCTGTACTGCCCCTATTGCCCAACTTCCAGAACATGCACTCAGAAAACTGGGTCTTCCCAGTAGGACGCCTGATGCAAACTAATGACTTCCTAAAAATCACTGCAACCCCCCCTCCCCGCCCACATGACCTGGGTTGCTGTGCGTAAGAGAAACCTGGTGGGCAAGCGGCAGCAAGGACAGGCCCATCTGCTTCCTCCAACCAGGTCTCTGTCACACATGCCAGGTCAAATCCTCCATCCACAATCAGGTCATGGATGGCAGTGGTTTTATTCATCATTGACCTGGCATTACACAGCAACACCTTCAGGTTATGTGGGTTTCCCCTGTTGATTCCGGTATCCATCCGGTCAAGGCCAGACCCGGAGGCAGGGATAGTCTTCAAACAACGACTAAACCTGCCTCCTCAGTAATGACATGGTCTGGTCTTAGCGTAACTCCTCCTCCTGCCCATGATCACCGAGATCGGATGTCCCAGTGCTTCCCCCCCCCTGTGGAACTTGTCCCAGCCATCGTGTTGGCTGGGGCCCCACTCCCAGGCAGCCCTGATCCTGCCCCTTAAAAACAAAACACAAACTATACAGAACCAATAAAACAACAGAAAACAAAAACAGAACAATTATACTAAAATTAATCCCCAACCAAATATCCATCCCACCCACCCACCCCCAACAAGGGAAAAAAGGAAAAAAAGAAATACAAATTTAAATTGCCACCGACTGCTTGAGGACATTTTAAAACACATTAACCACTTGGAACAGGGAAGCAATTGCATAACACTTCCCAGCTTCCCCAAAAGTTTGTTCCAAATAAGGGCCTGGGCCAGTTGGAAAAGGCCCTGGAAGGGAGCAGGCCCTGCAGTCCTCACCCAGCCAATGGGTGGGATTGCAGGATAATATCACCTATCCTGCAATCCCTGCCCCCCCTCCTCAGCAAAGGGCTGTTCGGAAGGTGCAAACTTGGCTCATAACATACATTGCACTCCTCTGTTTTATTGATGCTGTTGATGGATTCTTTGTTTTTACTGATGTATTTCTTTGTATTTTAAACTATAATGTGTGTGTGCGTGCACGCCATTTACTCTACTTTTTCTTGTCACTGGAAGGGGGGGGGAGCTCTGGAAGTCCTATAGTGAAACCCTTAGTACAACAAACACCCTCTGCCAAACACTTCACAGGGCTCGAAAGTCTATGGCAATAGCTATATCACAGTATTAATTAATGATGTAGCAACCTTGTAGATGTGGCCGGAACTTTGGGCTTAATCACATCTCCGTTTGCCCAGTCACTTTTCTCCAGAAAAACCCATCATTTAGCACTGAATTGGAACCAATAGCAATCATATTTTCCACAAAATTGCCTTTTGTTCTGATTTAGTGCTAAAGGGCGGGTTTTTCCTGGGACAAGCAGCAGGGCAAAGCCAAAACTGGTGGAAATGTGAACAAGCCCTAAGCAAGAGAGAGTCAGGAGTGCAGACAGCAGTTTCCAGAAGACATTTCCAAAGCAGCCATCAAATTGTGAAACCCAAATAATGGGTTTGGCAAAGTCAGTTGTTATTGCATCTGCAGGATCAGTGAAGAGGAACATATCTTTGAGTATGTGCTAATTTGCTGATAGTACAGTGGTACCTCGGGTTATATATGCTTCAGGTTACATACGCTTCAAGTTACAGACTCCGCTAACCCAGAAATAGTAGCTTGGGTTAAGAACTTTGCTTCAGGATGAGAACAGAAATCGTGCTCCGGCAACGCGGTGGCAGCTGGAGGCCCCATTAGCTAAAGTGGTGCTTCAGGTTAAGAACAGTTTCAGGTTAAGTACAGACCTCCGGAAGGAATTAAGTACTTAACCCGAGGTACCACTGTATAGGTGAATATTTGTTGTTGGGCAGGTTTTATTTCCTTTGCACCAGGCTCCAGTTGGTGGATCTTGGGATTCTAGTAAAAAAAAAAAAAGGAGTTTTCATAAGTTTGAAGGGTCTCTTGCCTCTCCTCATTCACACACACACACACACACACACACACCAGAGTTCCTTCAGGAAAGTTCAAACAAAGATTACTCCCAAAGACATACCGGAAAATATTTCACCAGACTTTCACAAAGGAAAGTCTGGCCTTTTTTCTTTTTTTCAGTGAAAATAGGAAGGTCTTTGTATTTCATCCAGAATCTCCAATCCAGAATACCATATGTAGGCTTCCAGCTATATATCAGTCATCAGAAACAAAATACTTACCCTGGTGTTCTTTCTTTTTGCCCTTTTCTGTACAGTTTGGCATAGAAATATGTATTTGCTGAAGGCTATGAGCAAACATTTCAAATCTAAAGCTATGATACAGGTGCCAATAAGCCAATGGAACAATATTTGCAGACTTTTAGTGCCTTTTAATAAGACTTTCCCAGAGAACAGAGTTTTCAGTTTTCATGGGAAGTCAAGATTGCCACATTTTATAAAAATTGGTTTGGGTTTCTGTGTTTTTTATTTTATGCTTTGCTGGAGGACCCAACATGAAAGGTTTTAGACTCAGACCATAGTTAAGGGACAGGTTTGGCTAAGTTTGTTAGATGAACCAGTGAGGACAGATATCTGATTTCTTCCGTATAATTGATGTTTCAATTATTTAACAATCAGAAGGTAGATTTAGCATTTATTTCATCATATTCATGTTAGCTACTTAACACACTGCACCCAGCCTCAGTCTCCATCTGCCTGAGGCTGCACCTTCTTACATAAACCTCCCAGAGAGTTTACCTCCAAAATATAGCAAGCCTCTCGAAAGGATATCACCACAAATTAAACTTGAGAACGTTCTAGAGGACAGGTCTCTCAAACCTTTCTTCCTCCCACAGCCACCTGCAAAGTGAGGCCATCTGTGAGAGGATGCACAGCAAGGCTAACTGAGGAAGATGATCTTAACAGGAGAGACTCTAAAGGATGGGAATGAACATGTTTGCAGGTATCAAGCCTAGATATCAAATTTGGAAGTAGAAGGGACTCCAGTGTAGAGAGAAGAGCTCCATTTTGAGAGACACCCTTTGGTATGAATGAAGGAGCCATGATGGGCCTCCAGATGCATCTGGACTTATCAGCCCTGGCCAGCATAGCCAAATGCCAAGGATGATGGGAAATGGAGTCCCATTCTCAGCATGACCAATTGCCAAGTTGTAGTCCACATACCCCAGGAAAACCACAGCTTCCCCATTCCTGACATAAGGAAAAGGAGGAATAGAGGTTCCACTCTTGAAAGATGTGGAGCAAGCCTTCTTTACTAAATAATAATGATGCATGTATTGTAGATTACTTCCAAATATAATCTGGGGTAAAGGTAAAAGTCCGCTGGATGGTTAAGTCCAGTCAAAAGCAGTCGCGGTGGGGTGCGGTGCTCATCTCGCTTCAGGATGAGGGAGCTGGCATTTGTCCACAGACAGATTCCTGGGTCATGTGGCCAGCATGACTAAACTGCTTCTGGCGTATGGAACACCATGACGGAAGCCAGAGCGCATGGATATGCTGTTTACCTTCCCGCTGCAGCAGTACCTATTTAGCTACTTGCACTGCTGCGCTTTCGAACTGCTAGGTTGGCAGGCGCTGGGACAGAGCAACGGGAGCTCACTCCATTGTGGGGATTCGAACTGCTGACATTCTGATCAGCAAGCCCAAGAAGCTCAGTGGTTTAGACCACAGCGCCACCCGCATCCTAATCTGGGGTACACTACTTAGAGATTTTTAAAAGTATTAAGCAGTTCATTTAAATGCTTACCAACAATTCCCTCCTTTTATTTCACTACTTAAACCTCACCTTTCATGCCTTGAAAATAACCACCATAAACGTTAAGGAACCTTTGCATCACAAAAGAAACTTTATGTCACCTTCATGCATATTTAAAATACCACTTTAAAAAACCAGTTTTTGAACCTCTTTCTAGTTCCTCTGCAAATAAATGACCGATATGAAATTCCTTACTGCAGCTTTGATGAAAAGCCAACCCAAAAGGAGGCCAGAAGCTGATAGTCAGGGGCATTGGTGAGGCAAGATAAGTACAAATGCCGGTGTTTATCACTGTCATCCTGTTTACCACATGGAAGTTGGAGGAATTCTATTAAACAGAACAAAATGTTGCTGACCAGTTGTGCTGCTCAAATAAACTGCTTTTATTTGAGCGCAAAGACTCCCCAGAGCAGGGAGGCTGTTTTCAGGACAGTTGCAATTCATTAGTCTGAAGGGTGCAATAAAATAAACAGAATACTATTACCAAAATATTAAGCTGGCATTGACAATGTCCCCCACTTCTACAGGGCAACATTCTGCCTTCTTTGCTGAATATATAAAGACTGCAACAGATTCAATGGAGCAGAGAGTATGGACCAGCTTCAGACGCCCATAGGATGAATGCTGAACGAACCACTGTGATGGCTACTAACCCTTATGGCTTCAGTCTTCCTCTGTGTCTGAATGCTGGTTGCTGGGAACCATAGGCGCCGACTCCATAGGGCCTGAGGGGGCCCGAGCCCCCTCAAAAATTCGTTTGGGGGGGCTCCGCCCCCCCAATAATCTCGGGCGCCCCTCCAGCAGAGCGCCACCGCCGCCCCTCCCCCAGCCCAAAATGCACAGGGTCGGGCTGCATGCCTCCTGCCCTCCCTCCCAAGCAAAAGCTCCACCCAATTTCCTTCGGAGCTGATTAATAGGCGCAGCACGCTCTCCCCTATTCGCTCACGAGGAGGCGGCGCCACTTTATTTGCATATTCATGAGCTCATTTATTATTCATGAGCTTTCGCGGGCTCCCCCAATATTTTTTATAAGTTGGCGCCCCTGCTGGGAACCATAACAGCGGAGATGATGCTGAGCTCAGGGTGCTGCTTGTGGATCTCACTGGCCTCTGGCCGGCCACTGTGGAAAAAGGATGCTGGACTAGATGGGCCACTGGCCTGATCCAGCAGGTCTATCCTTATGTGAGTGCACACATTATGGTTTCTGTATGTATAGTCCCCACACAGAGGAGGCAGTTCATATAAATGGCCATAAGGTCAGAATCTGTTTGGACAGTTCCCAAGTGATGGGAGACACATCACACCGATTATTGCTGTGGACCCCTGTTCAAAGGATGTTTGAGGAGCTCATGTTTTGCAAATTCCACTAGAAGCTGTCCTGACCCACATCTCCTGGCCTAATGCATGGATAAGAATTCAGTCATCCATTAGGTTTTGCTCTTCTCGGGCCATTTCTGTTTTCAGCCGAAAGAGGCAGCAACAAGCATTTCAAAATCAACATTTTGAGATGAAATCCTTTAAAATGTTTATCTTGAAGAACAAATGTTTCCATTGAGATCTGAATTTTTTCTTTGGGGTCTTCATAAAAAGCTAAAAAATAATGTGAAAACTGGAGGGAACAAACCTATGAGTGCGCACGTGTAAAAGTGGCATAGCTTAGGAAGAGACTGCTTTGTCCATGCCTACCCTGCCACCTTCATATTTTCCTGGGGTGAGGAATCTGTGGCTACAGGTCCTATCGGTTCTGACCATTGGCCACGCTGTTGCAAGTTGAAGTCCAGCATCTGGAGGGCCAGAGATTCCTCACTCCTGATATATATCGGAAGGGTGTGAAGACAATAGATTTAGCATGGGGAGAGAAAGATGTTTGCCAGACCTGAGAGAAGAAAAAAACTAAATTCCAGCAACACATTCTATTTCAGGGGTGGATAATTGGTGACTGACACCTTCCCTGTCCTGGCCCTTTGGCTATTTTTGCTGGTACTGATAGGACAAACAAGACCTGGGACTCGGATATAAGCTGCAAATAATACATTTTAAATGTGTTGTAAAGTGCAAGATACATATATGACACTAGTTGGCGACAGTCAGCTATGCCAAATTCAATGTATTTTTCAAAACGTTTTTTAAAAAAGATTTTCACAGCATTTTTTATATGTGCGTAGGTTCCACTCTGGAGAGCCACAGGTTTCCTACCCATGTCCAACATACAGCAGTATTTGTTCTTCTGAAAAACCATTGAAGTCTAGAATGCAATTATCTAAATAATTAAAAGCATCAATAATTATCCTGATTGCCCCCACACTTCAACAAATGTCCATCAAGTATACTTGTTGTGTTCATGCACTACAAAGGCTTATTGCAAACCATAAGATTTATAGTTTGACCAGGCTGTTAACACTATTGCAAATCAAATTTTGCCTCCTGTGTCGTAAAGGGGAAATGCCGCATGATAAGTTTCTGAACAAAGTAATATGCAGTGTTTACTCTCAGTTTTGATTAACAATCTATAAAGCAAACATGAGGCTCTATTGCCTTTGATTGTCCTAAGGGACAGAGGGTTCTTAATATTCAGCAAACACACCATGCAAAGAATTTAAAATTTGTTTCAGAAATGAACAGATCTAGTATCTCATTTTTATTCTTAGCCACACTGTAATTAGGGATTACTTTAAAAAAAATCAAAAAACCGCACCAAATATTAAGACAGCAGTAATGACAACTATTGGGAATAGATAATATAGTTTGCAGTAGGAGGCAGTCTAGATGACAAAGTTAGTAAAGCATGGGTCAAGAATCCAGGAAGCCCAATCAAAACTAAATGGCAAGTCAAATGAGATTCAAAACATAAAAGCGCATTCCAGGTACAGCCCAATGCTAAAATAGTACATCGCTATGCAAAGACAGTGAGTGCAGCAGCTGTAACCAAAGATATCTTTCTCAGAAGAAGCTGAAAACACCCACCCTCAAGTTCAGGAGTCCCCAAATCTTCTGGGAACAGGGGCACATTCAGAAATCTAAGAAATGGTCAAGAGCACCACAAAAAAGCAGGCAATACCCGCTTCCAAAAAATGGGCACCCAACCCAACAAAGGCCTTAGTGGGTGCCAAGAGTGGGGGGCATGCCCAGTGGTGAAATATTGGGAACCTGAGTCCAAGTAAAAGTTCTATGGCAATAAACCTATACACAGTTAAAAAGGTAAAGGTAAAGGTAAAGGACCCCTGACAGTTAAGTCCAGTCGTGAACGACTCTGGGGGTGCGGCTCATCTCGCTTTACAGGCGAGTTTTTCCAGGTCATGTGGCAACGGAACACCAAAACCAGAGCAGCGCACGGAAATGCTGTTTACCTTCCCGCCAGAGCAATACCTATTTATCTACTTGCACTTTTTTGGCGTGCTTTCGAACTGCTAGGTTGGCAGGAGCTGGGACCGAGCAACGGGAGCTCACCCCATCGCGGGGATTCAAACCGCCAACCTTCTGATAGGCAAGCCCAAGAGGCTCAGTGGTTTAGACCACAGCACCACCCACGTCCCTGGTTATACACAGTTCTCTGGGAGTATATCTCTGGAACTTAACATGCATTGACTTGCACAATTTTACACTATAAGTTTATTTTAAAGTATGCCTCATTGTTTCACTTGAACTTACTACCTTAGAAAAGGAGCACCTTTGAAGCCTGTGGCCCTTCAATTAGTTGTTTCCTGTTCATATTAGATATGAATTGGCTACAGTGGTACCTTGGTCCTCAAACGCCTTGATTCCCAAATGCCAAAAACCCAGAAGTAAGTATTCCAGTTTTCGAACCTTTTTCAGAAGCCAAACGTCTGATGTGGTTGTCAGCTATTGTTTCCAGGGCGCCTGCACCAATCAGAAGCTGCACTTTGGTTTTTGAACATTTCAGAAGTCAAACGGACTTCTGGAACGGATTAAGTTTCGCGCTTTTGTTTTTGCTATTTATTTTGCGTTTGTGGCTTTTTCAGTTAATTTGTTTTTGTGACTGTGTGGAACCCAGTTCAGCTACTGATTGATTCAGTGAGTGAGTGAGTGAGTGAGTGAGTGAGTGAGTTTGTCAGTGAGTGACTGCAGAAATGGATAAAAGCCCCCCATCCAAACAATGACTATCATCAGTGCAAATAAGATTTTTTTTTTAATTTTTATCATCTATTTTATAGTATAGTACATTTATTGCTTTCATTTTATGGATCAATGGTCTTGTTAGATAGTAAAATTCATATTAAATTGCTGTTTTAGGGTTGTTTTTAAAAGTCTGGAACGGATTAATCCATTTTGCGTTACTTTCTATGGGAAAGCGCGCCTTGGTTTTGAAACACTTTGGTTTTGGAACCGACTTCCAGAACGGATTAAGTTTGAGAACCAAGGAACCACTGTATTTAATTAGTCAGGTCCTCCTGTCAGGTAGGATCTTGAATTGTTCCTTTCCTCTTTTCAAGCCAGAGTAATTTCTCCTTCATTTATTTTCTTTTAATCTCCATTTGTTTCAGTTCGGTTTTATCATAGTTGTCGAAAACTAGTGTGGAGCAAACTCAACTGTAATTAAGGCGTATCCATTCTTAAAGAAATCAGCCCTGAGTGCTCACTGGAAGGACAGATCGTGAAGCTGAGGCTCCAATACTTTGGCCACCTCATGAGAAGAGAAGACTCCCTGGAAAAGACCCTGATGTTGGGAAAGATGGAGGGCATAAGGAGAAGGGGGCGACAGAGGACGAGATGGTTGGACAGTGTTCTCGAAGCTACGAACATGAGTCTGACCAAACTGCGGGAGGCAGTGGAAGACAGGAGTGCCTGGCGTGCTCTGGTCCATGGGGTCACGAAGAGTCAGACACGACTAAACGACTAAACAACAAATTAAGGCTATCACTTCTAATTCAGTGAAACAGCAGTTTTTATCCACTTCTTTTCTAACTCTCAAAGTAGCTTCCCCTTCCCAGAAATAGTGTCTCATTTGCAAAAGTTAAAACAAAGGATACAGTAATTGAAACAAAATATATCTTTGTCTATTTAAACACATATATAAAATTTTAGAAAACTCAAAGAGAATAAAAGGGTCCAAAGTTGTGGCTCCCTTATCCTACCTTGGTGAGCAGATAAATGGCTACAATTCACCTCCGGTTTTGATGGACATGGATCAAATGCATAACACACCCATTGGCCAGTCACATCTGTTAGAATTCCTGCTCCATGATTGCAGTCATGGGATTTTTGTCTATCACATGACGGTGCATGTTTTGACTCCACAGAGTGGGAAGTGACGGAGACAGGATGTTTGTGTTACTGTGTTCTGTGAAGTGGGACTATTGCCCTTTGCTCTTTCTCTTTGCTGTCTGATGCTAGAGAGAGGGGGAACCATGCTGCAGTGCTCTGGGTGTGTTTATATGTAAATAAAGTAGATTAGCCAAAATGCTGAGTTGCTGAGGTCTGTTACGCAAACCGCGAACACTCTGCAGATCCCTAAGTGTGCTGATGTCTGTTGGCATCAGTCGCTGTGATGTTCGGGCTGAAGAAAGCTTTTGAAGCTCCCGAACGATCGACCAGGAGGGAGATAACATGCCAGTCAGGCATGTGTCTCTGCCAGGGTCCTACTCAAGAGTAGGATGAGCTCCTTACAACATCTCCCCTCCATTAAATAATGTGTTCCTCCTCTGTCAAATGGAAATTGCTTTTATATACTGTCAATCTGGCCAACTGACTCCACAGGCCTGGAGCAGTTACCAAGCTATGCACTATTTATTTATCTTCTCTCCTTCGGGAGGAAGGGAAGAGCTAATTTTACAGAAATCACTGGTGTAAGTAGGTAAAGGATTATCACCCACTGTGCCCTATTGAGTCAAATGCTGGGGAAATATTATAGAAACTAAATTGCACTGGAATACTAATTGGCAAACAAAAAGTTATTAGAACACACCTGTATTTTCTGACAAACTTGGACTAGTAATCAGAAAGTCCGTCTCGCTTACATTTGTTTATTAAAATCAGCTTCCCAAAGAAACACTAATTTGTCGTGCACATCCTCGCCTGGGTATCCCAGATGAATAAGTAGGAGTGACCTCAGAATGTTTAACAACGTTGCTTCTTTGTGGAACCTATATCGTTTCAAACATGAAAAATTCATGGTTGCGCCCTGGAGATACTTTAAGGAAATCAGTAGAAATAATAAATTACTTTTAAAAGGGAATTTCAGTGGAGAAGGATTTGTCTTTGTCCTAGTCCAATGATACAGATAAGATAAAGATTCGCTATATATTCTTCCTTGTTGCTTTTAACGTCAAGGAAAATCAGCAGCAGTTCAAAAACTATGAGTTTTATTTTTACCACAGTCAGAAGCTTTCTGTGGAAAGCCCTTGAGAATGAACAAATTTTAAAAGTTTGTGCACACACAATTTATATCCAATAATCTGCTGATTTTGCAATTCACAATTTATTGTAATTTTATGCTGATCTTGATATCCCTATTAGTCTCGCTAGGGTATCTGCCATGAAATATACAATCCTGATACTCTGCTGATAAAGGAACATCAATTATACATTTACAAACGACCGAAGTTTGTTGAGGGATTTGGAAAGTTGAGTGTGAATGTAGATATTCAAAGGAAATGGATCCTTGCCACTGACTTACAATCTACTATGATAAGCAGGTAGGGAGGAAACAAAGGCTTTGAGTGTGTCTGTGGAACCCAATAGGCTTTTTCAGTAAGCCACCAGGTGTTCTGTAAATCAAGTTCTCTTCTAAGCACAACGGGGGGTTATAGCTGCTTTTTTCTGCTTTCTCACTCAGCAGATGGCTCCCAAACCAGGGCAGGCTTACCTTTCCCTAGGCTACAGCTGTTCTGCAGTGCAAGATCTCTTGCTCATATTCATTCTGCCTATATTTAAGGGCCTAAATCTCACTGAGCGTCAAGACCCCTAAACAGAGGTGCCAACTTATGCCGTAGGTTGAGGGGGCCCAGGGTCATGGGTCATGTTACACGTGAGATGCACGAGTGTGACGTCACACACACATTGTTAGAATGAGGCTGAGCAGGGAGCCATGCATGGTGTGGCTTCTAAGGCCAGCAGCTCATCCTCTCTCGTACTCAGCCTCCTTCCACAGCAGTAGCAGGAGGAGGAGCAACCAGCCACACCACCCAAGACAGCTCACCTCCCATGAGCTGGCACTGCTGTCCCCAAACCTAGATATTCTAAGGAAGATACAGAGGAAAGGAATTACACATTTGCCCCAACTAGAGGTCTTTGCGGCCCCTCCCCCGGCCCCTAGTCTGAAGATATAGCCCTTTTGCCTTTTTCAGACTCACAAACTGAACCCCAATAACATCTCAGTTCCTTGCAATATCATGAATTCTGCACATACAGACTTGATGGGGCTTTTTAAGACAACACAGCAAGCTGCTTCCAGGAGGAGTCAACTTTCCCAGCCTATTTATGGCCCTGCAGCTTGTAGAGAGATATGGGTTAAAACCAGTATCAGATCACAAGTATTACCACTCTCTGAAGATGCATTGTAGAGAGTTCTCTAGCAAGAACCAGGTGGAATCTACACACATATTAAAAAAAGCTGTGAAAATGCTTTTTAAAAAGTTTTGAAAAATACATGGAATTTTGCATAGCTCACTGTCACCAACTAGTGTCACATTTGTATATTGCACTTTAAAATACATTTAAAATGTTTTACTTGCAGCTGTGTAGGTGAGTCCCAGGAAACATTACAGTTAGTGTCCTTGTAATTGTAATTAGTGTCATATAGTACTATACTGTGTCACTAAGTGTTTGCGGCTGAGGTCAGGAGTTTCCTGTTGAAATTCTGTTCTCATTTAAGAGAGATAAACTTCTTGTTTAGCTAACTGTTCAGTGTGTCCTCACAGCTTTCCATGACAGTTTTTTTAATAAATAAAAATAAAACATTTATTGGTACGGAATCAGCACATTTTTAAAATGACTGTTGCTCTTGCTGAGTTTGTCTAAGATCTACTCTGTATCAAGCTGAGTTAGAACAGTGATTTAAAACTAATTGTGTGTTGATTCTGTACCTATGAATGAAATGCATTTATTTATTTAAAAACCCTTCAGGAAAAAGTGTCATAATACTGCAAAATACTTTAAACAAAACACTGAAGAGAGAAAAATTACCTTTTCTGTCTTCAAAGTAGTGTGTGTGTGTGTGTGTGTGTGTGTGTGTCAATACTGGGAAAATAACCCCAAATTTATAAATCCCACTTCATAGTCTAATAAAACACATTAATGTGATGGTGGGGGGTGGGGACTTTAAATTGTCAAGCAAAGCAATGTACAATCCTATAAATGTTTATTTTGAAATAAGCCCTGCGGTGTTCAGTGTGGCTTACTGTCTACTGTGTTTAGGATTGCAAACATGCACATTACAGCTTTAATAATGGAGGATGAAAAACAGTCTTGGAGGCACAGTAGATAGGAATAAACCATCACAATCCCGTAAGTATCTAAATACCAGATCATGGAGCTTAAATAAGTTTTAGCCCTTCATTCCAACCATGGGGATGAACTGAATTTCATTTATTGAAAGGATAAATCGTGCAATAGCGGAATATCCACCTCTACTCAGTAAAATATATGAAGACCAATTACTCAATAACAAACCATTGAGCTAAACCACTGAGATGTCACAAGTAGCAGCCGCCATTGACGCTGTGCAGTACATTATTCATTCTGGGCCCCTGACATTCAAATATTGGGAGGGCCTCCTGTAATAGGGCATCTTCTGTATCCATAGGGACTCTTTGTGCCTTTTAGAACCCTGCTTTCCCAGGGTTTTGAAATGTGTGGGGAGCATCCATGAACACAGAAGTCTCCCCGCTTCATGCGATCACACCCCACCCACCCCCAACTCAGAGAAGGTAACAAGGGGAAAGAGTGAGCACACTCATCCATACAGCCCACTATTATGGGATTACTCTACCCAGCAACAAAATGCCTGACCAAGGCTTCAGAATTTAATTTGTTCTGAGAAGTACCAGAACTGAACAGAGCTCAGATAAAAAAATCCACTCCTAGTGACCTCGAGCTTTCTTCATTTCAGCAGTACAATTTAGGGTGGATTGGGGGACGTCATTTTGTTGCTGCTATCGCTAAACAAATCAGAGTCAGAAATCCTTACTGATCTAATACCAATCACCCAGGGATCTACCAGCATATCTACCTTCTGCCAGCCACTGACTTAAAAAGGAAATCTGGCCGACACAATGTGAAACCTTGCCCCACAAATTTTACTTGTGTCCAAAGATTTCCGAGAGCTTAATAAACTAGCTTCTCTTATTATGAATTAGATAATGTTTGGTGAGCTCTTAAGGATGTGAAAAGCTCTATAGAACTGTTAAGTATCACTGTTTCAGATGTGACAGTAGTGAACCATTGAACCAAGATAGATACAGTTCAGTGAAGGGAAACACTGATCAAACAAGCTCTTTGCTTTCCTTTTTATTGCCATCTCCCCCTTAGTAGTGCTATGAAAACAGAAGCAAGGCAAGAAGTAATGGCTTTCAACAGTAGATATGGAGACGGAGGTAAAACAATTGTCCTAATCTTAAGAGCAGGTCAGAGTTGTGCAGGGATGGGGAATTGGACAGAGGTTGTTGGACTCCAACTCCCAACAGCATGATCAATAGTCAGGGATGCAGGAACACAAGCTTTGAAGGCTGGAGATGTGTAACACGTGGACCACACCAGGACCAGGTTCATACCCTGCAAAGTTGTTCTTTTTCTATTGCCTGAGCCCTTACCAATCACTGTGTGGCTTACCAGATGACTCACACACCAGGAGTGTATGATAACCATGCATTTACTTCAAAATAATTCACCAATAAGCATTATTACAGTAAATCATAACTCCTTTTCCCCTGTTGTAACCAAGTCTGCTTGGCTTCTTGGAAGCAAGCAGCTTCAGCGATGCAGATGGTAACTCAGCAGCCTGGGTGCTTTTACCCTCCAAGTAGGTCAGCCAGCCTGGAAGACGAGGCAGAGCACATCCCCAGCTTGCAAGCTGGAGCTTGACAACTGTAGCAGGGTCAGGATTTCCTGCCGGTTCTTCTGTAGCAAACGCACCGTTCCACTTGAGGTGTCCTGCTGCCCACATTGTTCTCCCTCAGCTTGCCCAGCATCTGATGCTGGTGGTTGAGAACTGGATTGTCACCTCACTAGAAAGGGCTTAACTGAACTCATTTACTGAAAGAACAGTGGGGCTCACATTGTAGAGTACTGCCCCATGCAAGGGGAGATCCTGATTTGCAAAGGATCTTCTCTTCCAAGGAGGAGCTAATAAATAATAATAATAATAATAGTAATACCTTGATTGTCATTGTACAACCTGTGTACAATGAAATTAAACAAGCCTCCCTCCCCCCCCACCACCACTCAATCTCTTAGCGAACAACACACCACCTCGCAAGTCAATTTCGTGATGTTATTTTCCGTTCAACAGCCTAACAGCCCATGGATAGAAGCTATTTTTTAGCCTGTTGGAACGGCTGATTATACTTCTATATCTCCTGCCCGAGGGTAGAAGATTAAAGAGGTGATGCCTGGGGTGTGAGTCATCCCTGAGAATTTTTTTCGCTCTCCTGAGGCAACGATCCCTTGCGATGTCATCTAGCGCAGTGTTCCCCAACCTTGGGCCTCCAGCTGTTTTTGGACTACAATTCCCATCATCCTTGACCACTGGTCTTGCTAGCGAGGGATGATGGGAGTTGTAGTCCAAAAACAGCTGGAGGCCCAAGGTTGGGGAACACTGATCTAGCGGACTCAAGGGACAGCCCATGATATCATGTGCTGTATTCACCAACCTCTGTAGAGACTTTCTGTCCGTGGCTGTCAGGCCAGCATACCACACTGTGATACAATATGAAAGGACACTTTCTATTGTGGACCGGTAAAAGGAGTTCATCAGTTGTTGTTTAACATTATTCTTTCGCAAAACCCTAAGGAAATGGAGTCTCTATTGGGCCTTTCTTACCACCTGAGTAATGTTGATTTTCCAATCCCAGGAATTTAAAGGAGGAGACTCTCTCCACACAGCCCCCCCAATATACAATGGGGCAGGTTCCCCTCTCTTCTTCCAGAAGTCCAACACCATCTCCTTCGTCTTACTAATATTTAGGTGCAAGTTATTCTCTAAGCACCATGTAGATACTTTTTGAACCTCCCCTACAGGTGCACAATGGGATGAGGCCCCTTCTCAACAGTTGCTGAACACATGTCTAGTGGGAGTTATGACCAGCCTGGGTTAGGATATAGGAGCACAGCGGAAGGGCTGCCTATGAACTGTGAATGAGGCAGAGATAGTAGATGGGTTGGAGCTCCTTTAATTTCCTTGGTCAAACCCAATGGGTGGGTGGGTGAGTGAGTGAGTGAGTGAGTGAGTGAGTGAAGGACAGACTATCCTTTTGGGGCACCTCTATTGTTGCTTGGGCCAGTCCTTGCATTTTTCTTTAGTGGGTTTGCTAACAAAATTCAATCTGCCTTGGATTCCTTTTCTCATCCCAAGTGTCAGGGACAGGCTGCCGGTTTTGGTGATGAAGGAAAACATTCTGCGCATGCATAGGCACTGTTCTTAACTTTTGTTGTGCATACTCCAGAGCTCAGCCTGACAACAAATCTAGGGCTGCTGAACCATTCTGTCATTTAAATTCCACTATCCAAGAAACACATCTTCTCCCACAGTGCTGATCTGAGGCAGTGGGAGTGGGGAGAGAAAGATTTACTAGAAGGGTATCTGGATATCTGGAATTTTCCCATATTTGTCAGTAGAATCCTGCAACACAACTACATGGGAGTAAGCACCATTAAACTTGGGGGGACTTATTTTGGAGAAGAGATCATACATTGGTGAGTAAATCAAAGGAACTTCTGCTTAAATATGCATAGGACTGGACTGAAAGCTTCATCGCAGTCTCCCAAGCTGCTCTGTTTTTTAAACCATGCCTAGAATTAAAATACTGAAGATCTGGAGGAGAGTTTTCAAAACACATTGTTCTCCTTGTGGATTAATTCAAAGCAGGTGGTTTTATAGCCTTTAGAACTAAATGAAAATCATCATTCATATTAGTGGTTTAAATTACAGAAAGGCAAAGGTAATTCATTGAAATGCCCTAATGTAGGGGAAATATAAGCTTCACTCTTGGTAGTCAAATCTGAAGACAATAGCATCTTCAAAGCAGTCACTCTCAATAGGAAATTAGTTTCTACTGCAAAGATGGCTTCATACAGCTACAAACATTTTGTCGTCAAAACACTGATTTCAGGAAGGTATATAAATATGGCTCGATGGTTCATACAAATGCTTTTGTTTCACCACCCCTTTCCCCCCTCTCTGTGTGTTTTTCTTGTATCTGCACATTTCCTTTGCTCCTCCAGTACATCATCTTAAATTTAAGCACTTGTGGTTCACTGAGTTGTGCCTCGTGTCACAGATATGTCATTCTTGATAGGACAAGAGGAGAACAACATCCAGCAAAATTACTAGCCATGTGACTGTTATTGACTAAAATCCAGATCCTCCAGCTTATACACTTCAAAGCATGCTTCTGAATACGTAAGGGTAACATTTTCTTCCTTTGCAGCTGTGAAAGGCGGCAGGGAGCCATCTCTTTACAGGTCTGAAATTGGCAGACCATGTCTTGTCCAAGTTCACAGTTCAGAGTTTTGTTCAGTTATTAGAAATCACAAGATGGAGATTGCAAAAATAAAAAGTAACTGACAGCAGCGGTGCCAAGGAGCAGTCTCAGAGCCAAGTCCTCCTTATTTATCTACCACAGTAGAAAAGGTCGATGATGTTGTTTTGCAACAGAATGAATTACATTTCTCATTGCAAGTGAAAAACATGCACTTGATGGCACTACAGCCTCCCCACAATACAAAATTGCAATGGAAATCGATTGTAACCAAAATTCAATCAACAGGTTCAAAAGGAAACTGGCCACTTTTTCGACTGGGTGCAACAATGTAGCACACTCACATTATAACTGAACATCCAGACATTCACATGGAATAGAAAAGATGGAGACATAAAATGATAATACCCAATTTATTTGCAGAATCCGTTTCACAGTCTTGTCTCAACAAGAGCCCTTGGCAGCTTCGTTGTTGAAGGGTTACTGAAAAATGACAACAAGGAAGATGAAATTGATGGTGACTTATTGACAATGATGTGGAAAGTGCCGAAGCAGCAGTGACTGGTACCCAATATAGCTGGTGAGGTGGAAGGCAGGAAGCCCACCAGGAGATGCAGCCAGACCAGCAAGGAAGGGCTGGGCCATGGGAAGTAGTCTGGAGCAAGTCCGGAGTTGGGAGCCAGGACTCTGGATCAAAGAGCAATCAAAGATCAAACCAGGAAGCAGAACCAAAGTATAATTAGGATCCAATGGAGAACATGCAGGCAAGGCGGGAGAACAAGTCAGGATTCAAGGAAAGATCAGAAATGCAGAGATATGCCAGGGCTTAGGCAGAGTTTGCTGCTCAAGCAAGACACAGATGAAAAGGGGAAGCCTTTTATACCTTTTCCTGCAAGGGAAAAACAATGATCAGCCAACGTAGTGGGAAGTGGGGGGCAGTTAAGAAGGTTTCTTAATGCATTTCAGTGGTTTACCACATGAGGCAGCCACACATGTCCTTAAGCTGCTCTTGACAGGAAGCTGGACAAGAATTTCATCACCTCTGAAAACAGGAACAGAAGAGCTGTAGAGAGCACTCAGCTCCACTCTAAGTCCAGGGTCACCAAGTGACTCAACCATAACATGACATTAGAGGTTGGGTGGTCATTGGTTAGTCATGATTTAGTTGAGATTCCTGCATTGCAGAGGTTGGACTAGATGAGCCTTGGGAATCCTTTCCAATTCTACAAGTCTATGATTCATTCCCCGCACAAATGTAGCAAATGGTTCAGCAGTTTAGTTACTCCTTGCAGACAGCAGAGTTCAGAACAGATAAGAGAACAGTCAGGAACATTAATCTGTCATTAGCAGGATGCCCACCAAATGTGGACAATGCCTGTAGTTTTAAACATAGGCTACCTTTCCATTGTAATCTCAGACTTTCCAAGCATGTAAATACAGGGAGGGCAGACAGAGAGAATCAACTTCTGACTCCTGGGATAAAAACAACCCTTAAGATATGTTTGTCCTTCCTGCTCTTCTTAAGTGGGTATTTCATTTGGGAGGGCTGTCACCAAACTGCCTTTGCCCCTTCCCCTTCCTTGCCATCTTTCTGACAGTCCACACTGGTCAAAAGACAGGTGCACAGACATTTGGAAATCATATAAAATTGTTCTGGCTTCTCAAGGAGACTGTTTCAAGAAAAAGTTGCATCTGAGGCACCAAAAATCTTTCTGCAGAGGAACCCCAATTCACTGTCCATCAAGTCATATCAGTGAGAGCATGAGACAAAATTACTCTGTCTGCATTAAATACATAATCTTCTGAAGATCAATTGCTTGTGCTGTTGGATGGTCTATTTTCTACTTACCACCACAATTTCGTGCCAATATAAAAGCTTTAATCCTTTCTGCTTACCTAGTACTAATACTACTTATTATAAATCACCAGTTGTTTGCTGGTACCTTGAAGTACATAAAAATGGCATGCTCCATGTTGAGGAGGTTTGCAATAGTAAATGAGAGCCACCGTCACACACACACCCCGCACAAAACACCTGCATTGAGGACATTGAGATTAAATATAAATAAGGTGAGAGACAGGACCAATTTGAGGAACTTTTGCATCATCATACAGCACAGGTGGGAGAGAAGAAAATATGTTCGTATCTTTGTTTCTCATGGGGACTGAAATGTAGGATTCTATCTATAGTCATGAGTGAATGTATTTGTTATGCCACCCACAAAGGACAGGTCTGGGTTACCAATAGCTGATTAAGTCTTAACTGACGTAGGATTACACAGGTTTAATATAATAACTATTCAATAATAATAATGTACATGTCTATACAGATTACATCCATATCACCCCACAGATATACACATGTCTCCAAGGGATGCTGTTAACAAGATATTGCTTCTAAAGCACAATCCAATTACCCTGAATGACATTTCTACTGTGAATTACCTCACAATCAGTGAAGATCTCAAGCTATGATAAAATGGCCCTGAAAAGATGTTGTTCTTAATCAACACGTGAAACAATTTTTAATGTTAGACAATGTCACCTTAATCAACACTAGATCCCAGTCATGGCTGCAGTAGCCAAATCTGAAAAGTCACAAAATAGCATTCTTTTTACGAATGCCATCTCACCAAAAAGCTAAATGTGACCATGCAAAGGCATGCATGGTATGTAGGCTTTTTGCAGTTTGATAATGAAAACTGTTACTTTGCATGTTCCTTTATTTAGGCTGGCAGCCAGGAAATCAAGAGCTAAATTTGTGACTCAACTATGATTTTTTTCCTGTTGTTTATTTTTTGCATTCTGTTTTGTTATGGCTTTTAAGCTAAGCAAATAAAATTATTCCTAGCTAATGACAACCATACCCCACCTTGTCACTGCTGTATTTTTAAAGTCCATGCATCTTATAAGCAGCCATGTTACTTTTTTAAAAAAAAATACACCCAAATCTACTTCAAGTGTTTAATGAGCAGACACTTTGTTCCAATTTGTATCTTGTATTCTAGATAAATATATTTATATGGTATCAGGTATACAAGATACAAAATGTAGAAACCAAGCTCACAAATCAATGCAGAGAACATAATAAAATACAGTATATATCAATGAGTTCACAGAATACAATATGAGACACTTTCAAAGACTTGCTGGAACAGTAACATTTTATTATTTAGCCATTTTTCTTAACACTTAGCTAACGCCTAAAACACATTGCAGATAGTGCCAGCCTGATCCCAGTGGACACAGAGTTCCATAATCTCAGTAGCCACAACTCTGCATGCACATTTCTAGTTAGTGATAACATGACATTACAAGAGCAGTCAATCATGCCTCAGTGATGGACCATAAATGTAGCGCTGGGATATAAAAAGTAAGGTGGTCCTTTAAATACCACAGAACTATGAAGAAGCCATAAACTTCACTCTGACTTTGTGCTTTGTCTAGTCTAACAGCAAAAAATAGTAACACTTTTCAAAAGGAACATTTTGATTTAGCATCACTGCAAGCCTTATTCAGGCATTATGGTCGCCACAAGTAGAAATCTGCTTTGTACACTTTCAGCAGTAGTAAACCATGTAGAATTAGTGGTCTGTGTTCCTCTGCCCACATCTGCCTTGAGGTTCTAAGTTAAAACTGAATCTTTGTTTAAGCAGGTTCTAGATCATGCAATCTCCCCTTGACTTCTCTTATCCATCTCGCATCCTCACTGTCATTCATTTTAACATCATAACACCATATCTAAGTTGTCATTTTGGTGGTGTGATTCATCCCAGCCCCCTGTCCAAAGTCTGGATATTCAACCCTATATTTCATCCTACAGTATCCAGCATGCTACATGCAAACAGGTGGCTACAGAAGGTCAGAAAGAATAGAAAGGTGCATGCAAGTGTATGTAGAAATTAAACTACTGTACAAATGTAAGAGGTATACTTGTTCCTCCACTTGCCTTTGCTTCTGGCCCTGCCTACCTCAGGCATACAGTCCAAAAGGTTATCCAGAATGGAATGCACACCTTGATACCAAAAAGGTTGCCCCAACCCTGCTGTAGACAGAGATGGACAGAGAACAGGAGGATCTGGCAGGCTTTTCCTCTCCAAGAAAAGGCAGGAAAGGGAACCAGGATTGCAAAGCAATCTACTTTATCTCTTGTGTCTGCCTGTGGGGAAAAAACACCATTACTCCAAAGAGTAAATCGGGGATGCAGATAGATATTCAACTATTTACTGGGCACAGAAATGTCTAACTATGACTATGAATCATGTCTGAATAGACCTGCTAGGTCAAACATTCTGCCTTCAAAAGCCTTCACTTCATTCTGCCTTCAAAAGCATACACTTATCTTACCCCTGATTTGAACCATCATTAGGCTACTTAAGCTATCTAACTTCAGTAGTAGAACACCCTGGAGGATGAGGTAACCTTCACCATTTGATATTTCTAAATGCAAAGGAGTATTCACTTACTCAAATTTTAATTAGGTTATTAATTACTCATTCATCAAGTACAGCTGATGCCATCTCAAACAATTGCTTGCAGTTTTATTACTTTTATGGATGCCATACTCCCACTCTAACTCAAATACGTGTCACACCCCAGTGCTCTGCGATAACTTAGGCCCAAGAGTTTTCACCACTTTGAAATAGCTGGAGATTGCTAGTCAAGTCCAGCCAGGGTCATTCACATGCAAAACCCAGTCTGAATCTTGAGTGCCTGGATGCTCACAAAAGAGAGGCATGGTGAGAAAAAGAAAGCTAGTCCCATGAGTATGCACAGGCATTCATGGTTATTATGTGCTCTGCACATCACCCTTGCACTGCACCACTGTTGGTGCTCTGGAGAAGTGGAAGTACAGTAGTACCTTGGGTTAAGTACTTAATTTGTGCCGGAGGTCTGTTCTTAACCTGAAGCACCACTTTAGCTAATGGGGCCTCCCGCTGCTGCCGCGCCGCCGCCGCACAGTTTCTGTTCTCATCCTGAAGCAAAGTTCTTAACCCGAGGTAATATTTCTGGGTTAGCGGAGTCTGTAACCTGAAGCGTATGTAACCTAAACCGTATGTAACCCGAGGTACCACTGTACTATAAATATAGGTACTGTCCATTGTCCTGAAACAGGGCATCAGCACTGTCCTACTGGACAGCACCCGTTCTTGGCTGCACTGCAAGGAAAGGCAGACTATTGGGAGAATTTTATGCACAACACAAAGAAAATAGCCCATTACAGCACTGGTGTTTGTTATCACAGTTAAAGAACACGGCCAGGATACTATATATGCAAAACAGATGGCTCTTTTACTGTTATCGGACAAGCAACTGAATTCCTGTTAAAGATGATCTGGTGGGACGAGTTAACTTTTCTGCCTGTACTTCTTTTTCATTCATTAAAGCTAGAACTAATGAACACAGGATGTCTCTCTTATGTGGTTTAAAGTGCCAGACTCTGGAAATGTATTTGGAGTAATAGATACCTTAGAAAACCAGTAATAATTTGCAAATCCCTTCTCATTAAAATCAATCTTTTGATCCAGCAATGAATTTGATAACCTGGCTTGATAAAGAATTATATTTTTCTTTCTCCACTTTCATCCAACTTTAGTATTCAAGGAAGAGTGGAGTTTATTCCCATGAATACAGAATGCAAACCTGGCAGAATTTGCCCCAGATGAACCAGCAACTCTGCGACATCGTCACAAAGAACAAAAAGAGCTTTCACCAACTCTCCCCCTTCTCCTGAGAAAAGTGCAGTTTCAGTTCCAGCAGCCTGGGGGGGGGGGGAATATTAGTACTGTGGTTCGTGGTTCACTTTTTCAGGTAGCACATCAGACCAATGGGGGAAGATAAGGAAAACCAAGAGAAATGGGGTTGTCTTTGAAGTTACCACTACAGTGATGAGGATTTCATAGCAATGAACACCATGAAACTGGTTTCTCCTGTTGTGGAAATAACATTAGACAATTGTGGCCCAATACAACAGAAGAAGAAGAAGAAGAGTTTGGATTTGATATCCCGCCTTTCACTCCCTTTAAGGAGTCTCAAAGCGGCTAACAATCTCCTTTCCCTTCCTCCCCCACAACAAACACTCTGTGAGGTAAGTGGGGCTGAGAGACTTCAAAGAAGTATGACTGGCCCAAGGTCACCCAGCAGCTGCATGTGGAGGAGCGGAGACGCGAACCCGGTTTCCCAGATTACGAGACTACCGCTCTTAACCACTACACCACACTGGCTCCACACAACAAAGACTAACTCATCGCCATTTTGCTGACCCTTGGTAAACCCCACTGGAAAAGTATTGTTTGGGAACTAGTTCCACAGCCATTATACTACTCTGGGAACTGGAGTTCCAACAGCATTGGGTGGGCCCCAGCTTCTGCACTCCTGCAATAGCCTATCCCTGCAACGAACCATGCTTTGTCATGACATGAATGCATTACTTCAGTGATCTAAAGTGTGTTCCTGTAATCAGTATGATCACCCTCTTGCTTATAGGGAAGGGAATTATCAGAACTTTCTTGTGCCCTGATAATTAATTTCTGGCACAGGTGAGATGTCTTTTCCACCAGGACTTACTTTCTGGTCGAAAGTTCAGTTTCATAGCCATTCTGCTGCACTAGCTCCCCCCAGACCCTTCTACTAAACACAAACACATAAAACATAACAGAGGATTGTAGCAAAATGCATCATACTAGCATAAATCTGTGAGTAGTTCCCATGGTAGTTAGCACACATGGAAATCTTATCACTTGCCAGCAGGAGTCCCACTGAAAGTACTTCTGACAAATACAATTCCATCTTTATTTGACTCTTTTATCACAAATCAGCAAACAACAAAGCTTCCACAACATCTATTGTAATTATCATTAAAATCATGCTGCCTAAATCCATGCCTAGTGATGTGTCGTTTCCATAATGAGAGCATCCAAGTATGAATTCTGGTGCTGTTCTGTATTTTATCAACCTTACCAATTTATGTGGGACAACATTTATGGAGCAACAGACAAATGTGACATCTTCATGTTAAAGCAGTTAATCAAGTATTATTCATTCCCCCCCTCTCTCTATATATATATGCAAAGAGGGGGCCAATGTACTTTTGAAACCTCATTCAGCTAACAATCTATCAGCAACAATACAAATCCCAATGACTTTTGCAAATATGTGGTAGAAGGGAAGTGGCATTGCATTTTTCTGTGCTACCAAGCTCCAGCAACAGATACACCAGGCACTTAAATTCCCTCATCATTATTTTCATCTATTCAACTGGAATATTATACACATGGATCCCAAATTTTCAGGTGGATTAAATGCTTGGGGCAGTCACTATGGGGAATGTTTCCTTGTCAAGAGAGCGCAGTAGAGAGTAGTGGCATTTTTGTGCCGTCAATTGACAAATGTATTTGTTTAGAATATTTATAGTCCACTCTCCATCTGGATATATCTGGGCAAGTAAACAATAAAATCTATTTAAATAAAAAATACAAGACCATAACAATTATGAGCAGAATACAATACACTGAACAATTAATCACAGAAATGGAAAAAGAAAACTGCTGTTCCAGCTGGGTATTAATAACATACAAAAGCCAGAGTGAAGAGCCGAGTTTTAAGCTATGTCTGAGTGAAACAACTATAGGCACCTGCTGAATTTCAGAGGAGAGAGTTCCACAGTCGGGGAAGAAGGTTTATGAACATAACATAATGGAACAGGTGGGAAATCAGCTAAAAGGAGGAAGCTCCTTGGTAATATTATATGCTTTGGATGTAAAAGATAGCAGATTCAAATCCTGGTATCTCCAGGTAGACTTCAATGTGAAATGGTGGAGAGTTCCTGCCATTCAGTGTAGTCCAGGGATGGAGAAATGTTTTCCGCTCCGGGGCTGTATCAAAAGTGAGTAGAGCAACAGATATGTATAGGAGGCTACATTCCAGCCATGCAAAAGTCAGATGTTTCTACACATGGGTTCACACACACCTCTCCATTCAGTAAGCAAGAGGCAACCTCACAATACAAGGAATATGATAGTTCAGCCAAGCAAAAGCAGGGAAGTAGGGCTGGTGGAGTGAATGGCCTGTCCTACCAGACAGAGAAGCTTGGAGCACCACATTCAGCCCTGGGCCTGATGTTCCCAACTCCTGGTGTAGACAATGACCAATGTTCTAGCTCAATATCAGGCAACTTCCCTATGGACAAGCCTCAGCTCTCTAAGAAACAAACAGATTCAACCTGGAGAAGCCCCCATTCAAGGCTCCTTCTTTTAGGCAACTGCAAATTTTTCACTGAATAGACCACAACCCTCCAGCCCACAGCCAACCATGATGGGGAATCTCCTAGTTCAGAAGCTATCAGCCGTTGATGTGCAACAAAGTAGTATCTTCGGGCTATCGAAAGTTGTTGTACCAACATTTTCAGCCAGTTCTGGAAACATCAGATGGCATGATCATCAATGTTAATTAAAAAGCAATCAAGCTGAACAAAAGATGGTAATCTCTACATTTGCCAGTACAGGGTAAACTTTTGTCTTACACAGCATGTTAACCAGCTCATGTTTTTTTAAAGAACTGAGAATAACTACAAGCCTTCTATCTAAACTCAAGACCAACAGAACTGGAAATGCATGAAACATCTCAGAGTATACCCGCCCCCCTCCCCGAGTTGATCACTTTAATGCAGCAACAGTCTTGCTCCCCAAGTAAGAATTTTGCCACCTTCCATTCTTCTGAATTAACTCTAGTCTCACCTTCAATGTTAACAGGAGCATATTCTCTGTGGGTAGCCAACAAACCTTTGCATGCTGTTGAACTCCATCTCACATCAGTCCCAGTCAATACAGTCAGGGGTTCTCAACTGCCAGCCCAATCCACAAACCAAAACACTTGGGATTTTAGAATGGGGGGGAAGGGGATTTCCCCTTTTCTTCAGCTGGGTTGAAGACTGTAGCTGTTTGATCTGTCCTCCCTTATATTGCATCCCCATCTTGAACTCATTCACTGCCATTTAGAAAAGGATATCTATGCATGCGTGCATGCAACCATGCTTATCTCATCTGGAAAGGACTTAGTGGGTACATCTGATGCTTCCAGGAAGCACTGATGGGCAATGTGCCAGCTTGTGGGAAGAGAAAGCAACAGCTTTAAGCATGCCCTACCTAGAGGTGTTCCTCACAGCTTCTGACCAACAACAATCTATCTCTCCCTATATGCAGTATAGAATTTGCTGGCTGTGTCAAAGAGTTGAATGGGAACCTTTTTGTCCTGTGCTTTGATTGGCCTGGAAGAATGGCTTTTGTTTTTTTCTACTCTGAAGACTGACCATTAGTGAGGGGCCCAAGTTAAATAGGTTGGTTGTATTTGTGCAGGTATGTGCAGGAACAGGTAGGTACCCTGAGACATTTTTGCAGGTGATTGAACAGTGATTCCTGAGGCTTCCACTCAGGGCTGTGAGACCCAGGAGACCATATGAATCATTTGGGGGGCTAACCTGTATCACCCACTTAGAGCTACGAGGTACGAAGGAGAGATGAGACAGGAAGACCTTCCTCCTCACTTGAAAGGTGTGGCCAGGGGGCTGGGGGATATATTTCACTACTTCTTTCCTTGGCAGGAGAGTTTCATCCAGTTATATCTGCTTTATTTCCCTGTTAGAAGTATTGAAATTTATCCCCACATATGTTTTCCACCCATTCAGATCCTACAATGTAGCAAATGAAAGTGACCCTAGTTAAACCCCACACTTGGTGTCTTACTACACTATTTACATGTTTCCGCACACAACCATCTAATGTGGTAGCCAATCCAAGCTGGAACATTAATGTTTTCTTTTCCTCTCATAGCCTACAGTACAATTCTGTGAAGATTTCCCTGCTTTGGGTTTTCTTATGGGGCATTTCAAACTGCAACCTTTTTAACACCCCGTCATTTTTAGTGGTACCAGAGGGAGGTCTTTTTTTAAAAAAGAAGAAGGGGAGATCCCATACAAAGGGAGTCTTTCGCCTCCCTCTCATCAGTTTTGGCTCCTGCGCTCAGCAACCAGGCAAGACTATTCTGAATATTTAACTGAAAGCATGCACACTATTTTGTAATGTATTGATTGGCCTAATAAAAATCCCTAATGTGGATTTTTATTACGGGCCAACACCTTTGCTTTCTCTATAGTCAAACAAATAGTCTACTGACACAGAGAACAGAAATCACAAAATGTGCACTGCAAATCCTTCCAGGCTTAGCAGCATAAAAGTGAACACTTTCAGCATGCACTAACTTAATAAAAAGTTGAGCCAAACAAAATTGTACCGTAAGCTTTTCTGATCAGTGTATCTGGAGGGTGAAGGCTGGTATTAACAGGCAAAGGAGGGAGTATGGAGAAATCTCGCATCCAGTCATTGGAGCAAGCCCTTAATGTTACTTTGGAAGCTCCTTAAGGTAGCCTTGCCGAACAAAACACTTGTGATAAGTTATTTAAAAAGATTTGCATTGTTCTTTTCCTTTGTGCTGAATACGTGCCCTTCAAATCCTTAGTCCATGCTGCAGGTTTCAACGGAAAGGAGAATCCCAAATATGATCATAAGGGTTACCAGCTGCTGTGTGGCATTTCAAGGCTGTAAAGTGAAAGCCAAGTGTGTTCCCAAGGGGGGGGGGGAATATCTGCTACATAATTTTTTTTTCCTTAGAGAAAGGTGGTTTGCCTCTTCTAAGAAAGGTGGGGTACAGAAGGGTGAGTTTTTGTTTAAAAACAAGAAATGTGACAAATCATTAATAAATGCACACAAGATTCCTTTTTTAGCTCCAGAGTCCCTTTGAGCAAAATAGACCCTGCACCATTTTTAAGTTATGTTACATAACATGTCCTCCTCCACCCTGCAAGGAAAAAAAAGAGACAAAACAAGGCACCAAATACAGCTGATTCACTTTCTTTTTTAAAAGAAGATGAGAATCGGCAACTGTTTTCTACTACTTCCAAGCTACAGCATGCACTACAAAAGCCAAACACTTGGTGGAAATTACTCAGCACAAGTGTCCAAGATCCTTTACAATTATCAAACATGCAACACTAACACAAGCATCCCAGCCAATTAAGAAGCAGCAGTGGTGCAGGGAGGCTGTGGAGGCAGCAGGACAAAAACCTGCTTTCTTCTGTCCCCCCACTTTCCAAATCACAGTCATCTTTCTCCCTCTTGTCAGCTTCCAGCAAAAGGCAGGAGGAACCTATTCAGCAGATTCCTGGCACAGGCAAGGAGGAGAGAACAGAGCATATAAACCAAGCCTCACTGCAGCACCTGGGCTCTCAGGTCAAGATTCCTTGATGTTGTTCAACTGGTCAAAGGAAGCATGTTTTTTCTATCCTTGGTGGAGTGAGGAATTGAAACAAACAACTCTGCTAGCAACCTTGGTGCCATTTATCACTTTCTGTACATTTTTTTTTTTTTTTTACACTACAAGCCTATGCATGACTACTCAAAAAGTAAGTCTCACTGACGTCAATGGGACCTATTCTGGGGAAAGCAGCCATTGGGCTGCCACCTTACAGCATGTTGGGAAAGGGCTGCAGCTTAGGGTTGGAGCATGCAGAAGGTCCTATGTCCAATCGCGGGCATCTCCAGGGAGGGCTGGTAAAAACCCTGGAGAGCTACTGCCAGTCAGTGAAGGCAGTACTGAACTAGAAGGACCAATGGTCTGACTCAGTATAAGGCAGCTTCCTATGTTAACTCGGAAGTTAGTGCCACTGAGTTCAGCAGGGCTTACTCCCTTTTAAGTGGGCATAGGATCGCAACTGAAAGTTATAATGAGGAGAAGAGAAGGAACAGAAAAGTTGAAGCAGGTTGAGGGAGAATTGAAAGTATGGATAGGATACTAAAGTGAGCCACTAACAATGATTTATTTATTTTTAACAGAACAAAATTTAAACAAGCCATAGAACAAATACAGTGCTAGTCATGAGGCTTACTTTTGGGGAGACAGGCACCGGATTGCACTGTAAGTCAAGTAGAGAAAGGGACAAATATTGAGGAACAAAAAAAGGATTTCTCCTGGTGTTGATCCCCTCCTCCCCTTCTAAACCATTCCCAGCAGATAATGAACAGAACTTATACAGAGGGACACTTTGCAGCCACACGGTTGCAATCATGTTCCGTTATCTTCTAGATGGTGCTGTTTTACAAATTCTTCAAAATTATTAATTTTCATGAGAAGAAGAAGAAAATGTTTTATTTCTTTTCCCCCTGTGGACCAAACTGCACCAACCAATGGCCGGCTGTGTCAATGTTTTACTGTTGGGAGCATTTTGACACCCCTCCCCTCAGGCAGCTTTCGGACTGAAAAACACGTTCTTTGCGGCTGGATTCGTTTGTGCCAGGGCTGCCTGTTTCCAGTGACAGGACTTAACTCTGGAGCACGCAGAGACACCTCTGAGAAAGGTGTCTGAACGCGTGCAGAGTGCATTTCTTTTCCTACCATGTGACCACAAGCAGGCTTCGCGTATTTGGCGGGGGGGGGTGTATAGAGAAGGACTTTTAAGTTAAAAGAGAGGGTACCCTTTGGTTAGAGTAAGGATTTAAGGGGAGGCAAGTTCATTTTGGGAAGCTTTCAGTAACGCAGGTCCTCCCTGACCACCTTGACAGGTAGGGCGCGCAGCTGGAGCCTCTCCCTCCCGCAGCCACAGATCTCCCGGGTTGGCGGCACCCAAAGGCCATCTAGTCCATCACCTCCCCTCTATCTCTCCCCGGCTCTGGCAACGGAGCTTTTAAAAATAATAATAACAAACAATAATAATACTCGGTTGGTGCGCACTGGCGAGGCGAGCCGCCGTCTAGAGGAAACTTCCTGGGCTACTTACATGAAGACGCCGAAGAGCAGGACCCGTATCCCCACCTCCAGAGCGAGGTCCCACATGGCTCGGTCCAAAGAGAAGACGGGCTTTTGGGGGGCTGATGGTGGTGTGGAGGAAGGTGAGAGGTCCGATCCACTCGGCCGGCGGCTGCTTCACCACCTTGGTTTTAATCCCATGGAAAGAGGCAACAGGGAGGCGAGAACCTCAGCCCAAGCGCGGCGTCTCTCCGGAGCCCTCCGTGGCCAGCCGAGTCCAGCGCGGCGCTCCCAGTCCATGCCAAGCGCCAGCCAAGCGCCCGGGAGTGCAGCCTGCGCCCTAGACGGCAGCCGCGACTGCGGCGACAGCGCGCTGGCCTCTTGGAGCTGCTGCTGACTCTCCCGCGCTGCCCACCCGGCGCTGCTGCTCTTCGCCTTCTGGCCGGGACTCCCTTTCCTCTCGCAGTCTCGCTCCAAGCACGCCTGACAGCAGAGACGCCTTTCGCTTCCGAGAGCAGTCTGGGCTGAAGGGATCCTGGGGGGTTTCCATGCCCCTCCCCGTCGAGAAAAACTATCTGTTGCCTGCCTCTAGCGGTCCGACGCTCTCCTGCCTCTCCGCCTCCCGCCCACCAGCTCGGGAGATTCCCCTCTGGCAGGATCTCCTTGGCTCTCTTGATCAGCATCCGGAGTTGCCCATTTTCGCCCGGAGAGACGCGTTACCCAGGAGCGAAATGCCAACGCTCATTCAGTGTGTAGCACGGCGTGGGAAATCACCCGTTATGTTTACGGGGTTGCAAGGTGGTGGAATAAGGGCTAACGCTCCTGTCAAGCCTGCGTAGCGCAGCATCACAGGCAGAGACTGAGCAGGTAAAGCTTTCAGCAGGCAGGCATCAGGAAAGCTTTCTTGGATGAATGGTTTGCTTTCTGTTCCCCTGACACAGAAGCCCTGCCAGGAAGAGTTCCTAAATAAGGCAAAAATCTTTCAGAAGTACTACCCCCCCCCAAAAAAAATCCCCAATCAGCATTTATTTATTAGCTTCATAATCATGCTTCCACTCTCTCCTTCCATTTTTGTTCTCACAACAACCCTTTGAGGTAGGCTAGCGTGTGAAAGAATGGCTGTCCCGATGTGCTCTGCAAGCTTCATGGGTGAATTGAGATTTGAACCTAGGTCACCATAGCCTCCCTATATAGCAGGTTTTCATCCCCCTGGTCAACAAATTTCGACAAGGGCTGAACTGGGAATAAGAGAATCAGGACCCTTACACCAAGAAAAGAGCATTTTGTGTGAGCTTTTGCATGCAGTTTTCAACTATAGCACTCAAGCTCTTCACTAGTTTTCTAAAAGATAGCCAACAGAATATTTGGGTCCAGGGCAAATAGCAGCTCTTGGGCTGGAGAGTGAGCGCAATTTTCATTGGGATCAGAGAGTTGGGAGGAAAGGGTTAACCTAAGGTTACCAGATTTTTTTCCAATGAATCCGGGGACACTTTTCAACTTCAATAGGAATGATAGGATTTTGTCAGGGGACTGATTTGTAAATCTGGGGACTGTCCCCTGTAAATGGGGACGTCTGGTAACCTTAGGTTAACCTGTCCTGCCTGCCACAGTAAAACTCCTGCTTGGTGCCCCTCTCCACCCCCATATTAGCTATTTACATTGGGGAAAACATGCACATTAATTCATGTAACTAATGTCACGTTTAGTTTGGCTGCTAACTGCAAGAAGCAGTGTCTTGACCACAAATGCCTGGACATGATTGTGCTTGTATTGCTTTTCTCCTTAAAATATCTAAAGTCCTTCACCCCATCACCCAATATCTTGATTCTAATGTACTGCGAGAAGATAGAACATGTGTAGATACTGGAATATTAAAAGTCACAAAATAAAGGCACCTTGGAAGAGAGAATAATCCTGCTAAATTCCCAAGAAAAACTTCAAGCATGGCACTCCTTCTCTTCCCCTCATGCACATTTATAACACCCAATATCCCACACTGAAACCAGCAGAGGTTTTATATATTTTATTTAATGAACACATTTACATCCTGTCTTTCTGATTAATTGTCCAAGGTAGCTCACATTGAACATATAAAATGATAAATCAACCATAAAACCATAAAATGCCAATGAACATTGCTAAGACTCTCTTCGACTAGGGAATATCCACCCGGCAAAGGCACAAGGAGCCTATGGCTCACCATATGTTGTTGGACTGGGTCTCCCATCATCCCCAGCCACTGGCCATGCTGCCTGGAGCTCATGGGAGTTGGAGTCCAACAACACCTGGAGGGTCACGCATTGCCCACCACTGCCCTAGCAGATAAAAGAGCAGAGCAGGTGGTAGGTGAGCCTTCTTGCGAGGAGAGTGTCCCAAAGTCAGGGTGCCACAAACATAACGGCCACCTGTTTAACTTCTGAGAACGGGGCAGCATTTCAATCAATGGCAGGGCCAGGCTGACCATGAGGCAGGCTGAAGCAGCCGCCTTGGCCAGCAGAACCCAAAGAGGCGATGGCCCAGTAGACCAGCCCACTTGCGGAGAAGCAGCGGTGATAGTGGCTACCAGTGAGATCTTGCAGGAGCTCACCCAAATATCATGAGATCTTGTAGGCTCCATGAGATGTGCTGGAGCTCACTGTTGCCGCTTTGCAGCTGCAGCCACACAAGCTAGGTAAGGGGGAGGCTTCAGCAGCCGGAGGCTTCAGCGGTGGAGCAGTGATAGCAGGGTGGCACCTTTCTGTTTTGCTTCACGCAACAAAATTGGATGCATCGCCCCTGGTCAATGGGCAGATTTCTAGGGGAGGGGAAATCGGGTCCTCCCTTAAAGAGGGCACGTATTGTGGTGAGACCAGGAAAACTGACACCCTGTGTTGTGGGTGGGTACAATTGGTCAGCCACAACACCCGATTGGTAGGCCCCTTATAGCTGGGTGCAATCTGGCCAATGGGACACAGTCCAAATGGTTTGAGGGACCTATTAATGCCCATGCACGTGACCCAGAGCTTCCTCTTTTGGCGCATGCATTCAGAACACCCATCCACCTCTCCCTACCTTTAGGGCTTTGCACTTGGCCTTGCTATGCTGTCGTGTGTCGTCTATCGTTGGGACAGGGGCACGGCAGGAATTTTCCCCACTTGGCTGATTGGCTGTTGCCTTTTGGGTTTCGCCTGCCACATAGCAAATCGTCACAATTTGTAAGGTTGCGGATAGGCTCTGGTTCAGGTGATAGGGATGGGAGAATGCTCTCACCATCCCTATGTGAAGGATTAAAGGAATCCAGGGACGTGATGGTTTGGTCAACCCCTGAGAGGGGGTTGTGCCCATGCCTGAGTCCAGGGGGACATTTGGGTGGCGGAGTTGGCCTGTTCCTGGCTTTCCGTTTCAGGCCTGCTAGACAAACACACTTCCAATTGGGCATGTAATTATACTCGGATGTGGATGAAAAGTTATAATCACAGTATACTAAAAAAGGTGGGGGGGGGGATTAAGGAGGCTCTGATTTCTTGGGGCATAGTTGATATACCATGCATGCATGTAACATCCTCCAGTGTTTAAAGCCAGCTGTTGTCTCCTTAAAGGTTTGCTGCTGAAGCATAAAATAGTCTACCTGAAATCAACTGAAATAGCTACAACATATTCAGTAAGGCATATAATCTGAGTTTTTAGTTTGATTCCTTTATCATAGCTTCTGTTTTTTCTTTACTGATGAAGACTTCATGAAAACAGTAGTCAACAAAATAACTGTGGTCCTGCACAGCAGTGCAATGGGGCTTTCTAGATTTATTCACTGGGTGCCTGTGGAATAGAGGTGCACAGGCTCTGGGCTGTGATCTCCAATCAGGTGAGCTGTGGAAAGGTTATGAAGCAACTGAGAATGTCTAGTTGGTGGCACACCTGATGTTCCTACTAAAGGGGACTTTCTAAGCAGCCTAGCCTAGGGCCTGTGATATTCATAACACAGCACTCCTTTTGATGAATATGCCATTGCTGAAGGGAATATATATATATATATATATATATATATATATATATATATATATGAATGAAGTGGTCTGCTGAGACTCTAGTCATTTTCAAGTCATCTGCAGGTGGAAGTTTTAGATCTTCTGCTTGAGGCGAGTAATACACGTATTCCAAAGCTAGAATGTAACACTTGTAGATGCAGGGATAACTAGGCATGCCACATATTCCAGCATTAACTGAACACATATAAAGCAATAAATAATTCTGTATCTAGGAGTATTCCATATCTTTTTTCTTCTGTAATATTTTTTGCTTCTGTTTGTTTTGTGTTTTGCCTTAATTACTAAAAAGGTGTCTATATAGTTGCCAGCAAAGGAATGCCACTGCTGAATCTTCTTAGCAGTTGCTTAGGCAAGCAACAAATGTTAGAAGTGTTTTTTTATCTGATCCCCTACAGGCTAAAATAATCCCCAAGATTCAATAGTAATATATGTATTTTTTTTCCTTCATAACAAAAGCCAAATGGCTGATTTCTCTCTTCCCCCCAGGTAGTAGATGTAAATGGAAATGTCAGGCATAATATGCCTGCTGTCATTCTCATGAAGCATTTAAGTATCAGATCAGAGATTCTCCAAGAGTTATCTGTTAAATCTCTACAGCCAGGTATTCCGTTTGATGATACGGAGAGAATTCAGAATGGTGAACAGTCTGCTTACCTGAGTATGTCACTATTAAATTTCTCTCCATAGCCAGTATCTGCCACCAGACTATACAAGCTCACTGCATTCTGCACTATATGCACTCTCAGAGCCAACACCCATCTAAACCAGTATCCAAATTATGAGCAAGAAGAAAGGCTCTGACCCATTAACCTCAGATGTCATCTCCCTTAGCTATTGTTTTCAGAAGGCTAGAAGTGGCAAGGTTAAGCTAAACTGGGAGGAGTCAGTGGTCAGGGCTGGTGAATTTCACAAAGGACCCACCATAAATTGAATACAGTACTATCCAGCGCCAGTCCAATACATTTTGCTGCTGGAATCAAGGTGGTGCTTCCAGTACAGTACAGAAAGTGGTTACACCAGAGATTGGATCTTCTTTCAACATGGATGAGAAGACAGCACCCTCGATGGGGTGAGGAGAGACATTTGGTTCAGCTGGCATTTTAATGAGAAACTACGAGAGTCACACATCCCAAAACAAAATGCAAACTATCAGCTACCCTCTGAAATTATCATTTCTCTAAATTTTGTGATGCAGTAATTCAGCCAGGCAATGTATCCAAAAATGCATATGGCTGGGGAAAGTGTGCATAAAATAATTTACAAAACTCAGTATATTGGGGGAAAATACTTGCAAAAAAATTACTTGTATACAGTGGTACCTCGGGTTACCTACGCTTCAGGTTACATACGCTTCAGGTTACACACTCTGCTAACCCAGAAATAGTGCTTCAGGTTAAGAACTTTGCTTCAGGATGAGAACAGAAATCGTGCTCTGGCGGCACGGCGGCAGCAGGAGGCCCCATTAGCTAAAGTGGTGCTTCAGGTTAAGAACAGTTTCAGGTTAAGAACGGACCTCTGGAACGAATTAACCCAAGGTACCACTGTATTAGTGAAAATAGATTACAAAATGTGTATTGTAGGAGAATGTGGTTTTGAGAAGTCATATATAACACTTTGATACACATTGAGCACTGAACTTAAAATTGTGAATTTGAGAAAAATCAAAATCAACAGATTTATTCCTCCCTAGATAAGGATGTGTAGGGCAGCCTGTAGGGGCCAGGACTGATCTGTTCTCCCAACACCTCGCCACTTCTCTCCACCAAGCAGCTGCCTCACTCTGTTTAATGACAGGGCTAGCCCAGCCACCACGAACTTCTGAATAAACATTCAAAACCCTGGCAAGCTACAACAGGGATCTGTGGCACCTCCTGATTGTTGGAATCCGGCTTCCATCAGCCCCATCTAGCATGGCATATGGTTAGGGGTGATGGGAGTTGTAGTCCAACAACATCTGGAGATCCTCAGGTTCCCTTCCTCTGGGTTATGAAATGGCCTCTTCTCTGCACTTGTAAAGCACCAGATGTGAGTCTGGATAGATATATTTATTTGCTTTATCTTTGATTCATTATCTGGGATGCTTATGCCACTGAATCCATATTACTGGCCTTTATATCATCAGGCTTTTTCAGTGGATAGTCTCACTTGCAATATTCCTGCTTAGAAGTAATTTACACACATGGATACTGCTTTATTAAATTTTTCAAGCTCATTTCCAGTGGTTTTTTGTTGTTTTTAAAAAAGCCAGTCTATATTTGTGACCCATTGCACAGAAATGATGCAGCTCACATATGTGCGAAAATAGTATAGAGGTGGCATTTTTCAAAAAAGTCAGCCTGTCATCCCCATGCATCGAACTGTCAGACAAATGTTGGGGGTGTAGACTTAAATCTCTCTCTGGGCATCATCATTTTCTACGTTCTACTTGGAATCTAGCTCACAAATGACATTAAGTAAATGTTAAGCAGAAACAATGGCATCATGCTAAGTCCCACTGAGTCCAATGAGACTTCATAGAAGGTGTGTTGAGGATTAAATCTAAAGCACTTTGAACATTTAAAAAACTGAAATATAAATTATGAAAACTTTTTTTAAAAAAGTCTAAAAAGCTAAAAACACTGAATATTCTTATCAGCTCAGAGATTATTCATGTTGTAAAACTTTTCATCTGTTATATTTTTTTAGAATGGCAGACAGGAAGAAATCAAAATTAAGAGGCAATTATTTCTGTAGTAACAAACCAAAGAACACTTTCTCTCCCTTGATCTATTATAGTGCTAAACTGTGGATCTAGCCTTAAGTATATGGGATTCAGGCAGCAGAAAAATATTCCTTTTCATTTTCCATATTGAACACATCATTTAATTTGGCTAGAAGCTGCCTTCTTAATTTAAATTCATTAGGTACTTGCTATCCTGCGCAGTGAAAACAAGATTTTTTCCTCCTGAGATTGCTTATATGTCCCATTACCTGCTGTAATAGTCATCATAATAAATTCATAAAAATGAAGCAAAGTTTTTCCCCTGCTATCATCATTGGCTTGCTGATGCCTGATCACTAAACATTTATTGCTCCTGGTTATTTATGTAGCATAAAGATTGAAGATTGATTTTCTAATACTAGGTGGGGTTTGCTGTGCTAGCAGCTGGTTAAATTTCCTTTGGAGTATTCAAGAGAGCAAAATTGATCTAAGGATAGAGGAAAATAATTAAGATATATACTGTACTCTATCAATGCCCCTCAATGGAAGCTCCACGATATCACTCAATGCACATTTGTTACTCTACATCTCCATGATTGTGTCTTGTTCTGAAATCAGGTTCTAAGGCCAAGGGCAGAGACAAATGCAATACAAGATGGCGGCTCACAGTGGCATCCTCCTACCTTTGCAACTGCTCTGCCATCCAGATAGATTTAATGCTGCTCTTGCTCCTTTTGGGCCATGCTTCAGTCTCAGCCAACATCTGAAGGGCCACAGGTTCCCCATCTCTACTCTAAGCCATGGTTTGTCTGCTGTACATCTGGAAGCCCAAACCATAGTGTGTGTTCTCAGTTCTGGTTAGCACATGGTTTCGCGTGATGTCTGAATTGAGCCACAGATAGAGGGAATGAGAGAAATGTAGGAAGCTGTTGTAGGCTCAGAATAAGGCTGAGATTTCTGGAGGTTTGTAGAGGACTGGTGATGCTATGAACATTCACAAGGCCCCTAGCTGGGATTGAAATGCAGGACTGGCCCAAGACTCCACTTCATAAAACAATGTGTTTGCCATGATATCTGAGAGAAAGAGAAGAGAGCTTGGCAGGCACTGGAGCTTTACAGGAGAAAGCTGCTTATTCACTTTGCAAGGCTTTGGTCAGACTTTTGATGATACACAGAAGGGAAATATAAGGCAACAGAAGAACTTGGCTGCTGCATCACTTTATTCCTTTGAGACAGGATGACACAAGTCTTCCTAGCATAACTTCTGAAATTGCCACCACAGAAACTAGAGTAATAAAAAAAAAAAGTTTGTCCCTTGGGACCAGAGAAGGGGAATGGCATTTTGAATACCGTATATGCTGCCACACAGCTTCGTTTCTTCAACATCAATGAATACAGCAAGTGTATTCTTTCTGTGGCTTAGGGACTTCTGCCCTCCCCACACTGTTCTACCTGGCTGCATCAGCTGTGGTGTGAGGGAAAACACAAGAGGAAAGCAGTCTGTCTTTCTCCTCTAAGAAGATAGCCTGACAAAACTCCCTCCAGAGCCAATGGCTATACAGTGGTACCTCGGGTTACATACGCTTCAGGTTACATATGCTTCAGGTTACAGACTCCACTAACACAGAAATATTACCTCGGGTTAAGAACTTTGCTTCAGGATGAGAACAGAAATCGTGCAGTGGCGGCGCAGCAGCAGGAGGCCCCATTAGCTAAAGTGGTACCTCAGGTTAAGAACAGTTTCAGGTTAAGAACGGACCTCTGAAACAAATTAAGTAATGAACCCGAGGTACCACTGTATATTTATGGTCCCAGTGTGGGGGAGTAATTAAGAGTTTTTGACCAGCATTCAGGAGACCAGGGTTCAAATCCCCACTCAGCCATGGAGCTCACTGGCAACCTTTGACCACCCACTGGCTTTCAAACTAACCTGCTTCACAGTGCTGTTGTGATGATAAAATGGGAAGGGGAAGAAGCATGTAGACTACTTTGAGCCACTTGGAGGGGGTTGGACTAGATGACCCTGGAGTCCCTTCTAACTCTACAGTTCTATGATTCTGTGTTTATGCAACCACAGCTGGGCATTTTGAATAACGTTCTTTTTCATGAACAGAGTTCTCAGAGGATCAATCCCATCTGCAGCTCTGGACCTCTTGAATAGTTACATTTTCCCTCTACCAATTTACAGGCAACTCAGCTTTACTCTCTCAGACTACGCTGAGCAAGTTAATTTACCAGCAAGCAGGTGCTTTTATTCCTGCCAAATCTCATATGATTACATTTTGCCGGTGCCACACAGTTGCAGACTTCAGTTTAGCTTAGCACGATACAATTCTGGACATCATCTTAAAATCTGCACATATGCACAAATGATTGCTTCGGAAAAGCCCTGGCTGTTATAAATAAGGGCAATAAAATGGCAGAAACAGTGCAGGCAGAGGGGCATAACCAGTGCTTTTCTTCTTAAAAAAAAATGTTCAAGGGCACTCTCATTTTCCTACTCATATTGAAATACCGCCCCTCAATGAGGCCAAACGTAGATTCACAAAATGTTTAGGGGTATGTGTACCCCTGCGTCCCCCCCCCAAAACAGCACTGAGAGTAACTGGCACGCCATGAAACAGTGTTGGGCATCAGAGAGAGCACAGCAACAGCTCTGTTTAAAGCAGTACTTTAAATATCAATGGCTTCCACAAAAGAATCCTGGGAAGTTCAGTTTGATAAGAGTGCTGAGAATTGTTAGAATGCCTCTCTTCCCCTCCCAGAGCTACAGTCCCCAGAGTAACAGTCCATTCCTCTTCCCTGGAAGCTCTGGGAGCTCTTTAAGCTGCCTATATTCTAACTGTTTGAAAGGCTCTTTTCGGTACATGTTGCCAGAAGTGGCTGACTGGAAGGGAGAGGCTGATGGATGAGGTGGTGGAGAGATCAGCACGGTGCAAATGCACCAGCAGGAATACTGAAATGGCTCTGCCATTGCATTTGTACCACACCATACTCCCCATCATCTCCCCCCTCCCTCTTGGTAAGGTAATATTGACACACCTGCTGTGAACCTAGGATAGCACCTCTGCCCCAATTGATGAGCCATTTTTGGCGCATACTGTCATAGGAGATATGAAATAGACCAGTATGTTGCCCACTTCATCCTCAGACACTCTGCTCGGCTCTCCAGTGTTGCTGGTTTTAGATTTTTAAAATAAAATAAAATCTCAGTCTCTTAAAAACTATGATCACCTTCACTACAGCCATTATTATGCATAATTCTGTTGAAATATGGGAGGGATTTTTATGAGTCCACAGAATGGAAAGATCTAATTTATTCAACTCAATTACTCACATAGATGCACAGTGCAGGCTCTTTGTTTGGATTTTTGATATATATAAAAACAGACCTGAAGAAGTTCATCTCCTGATCCAAATAGCAAAGATATGTTTTGGAAAAGTCAGTTCAGCTAATGTCCTGAACCCCTGGCCTACCTGGCAGCAAGTCAGTATGTCAAGTCCAAAGTCTAGGAGTCCAAAGGTTAGAAAACACAGTCCAGGGTCATTCCAAGTAGGCCAAGTCTAAAGTCCAGCAGTCAGGATACAGTCCAGAGTCAAACCCCAAACACAGCCCCTTAGAGGTCCAGGAGCATCCAAGCCAAGGTCCCTCAACATGGGCAGGTGAGCAGACCCAGCACTTCATCTCTGCTGTCCTTTTATACTTTGTCTGCTGTTTGCAGGACCTGGGTTTGATGAGTCATGTGACCCTCATCTGCTCCAAGCCTACTTCAGCTGAGGAATCACACACCTCCTCCCAGAGCTAGCAAGCCCCACCTGGCCAGGAGGGAGCTGGGCTGTGGGCCCTTGCTTACCTCTGCTTCCTAATGTGTCCTTCCTGCTGCCTCCTGCACCTCAGAGTCTGCCAGGTTCATGATAGGGCTCCCTCTGACTCTGGTAATGGATCCTGCTGCTCTGGTTCCTGTGTTCCTGTGCCTTGCCCTCCATGCCCTCGCCATCCTCCATCACCCTCTGAGTACTTACTTCCCCATCTCCTGCTCATCTCAATGTGTCCCAGTCCAGGCTACACGCTCACCAAGACCCTCTCCCTCCTCCCTGTTGCCCTACCAGTTCACGACACCTAAATACCAGTTGTTGTCACAAGCAGATATCTGGACTGATGAGAGCACTTTGAACCAATCTCACCCACATATCAGCCCAGCCACTAACCTTTGCTGTCACAACCATGGGTGCCTCCTTCTCCTCCAGACTGTCACTATTTTGTGGGAGGGATTCAATAACATACTGGAAATTTAGGTTTGCACAGTTAAAGTTTGCACGATTAAAGTGCTCTGTCTCCCTAGCACAAGAAGTTCACTTTTAAAAAAGCATATGCAAAAAATAAATAAATGTGCCATTACAAAAGTGACAGGGGAATGCAGTGGAAAGTGTTGTATGAACAAATAATTAAAAGGAAGATGTGTGAACACCCCACAAGCAAATCAGGATCAAGCATGCTCATTATTGTTGCATAACTAACAAATCAGAAAGAACATTCACATCAGAAAGAACTTGGACATGGTCTAACTTATGTGTAAGCTTTTTTGCAAGCAAATCAAGAGGAAAGCTTCATACACAAGACGTCTGAATGAGTCCTGTAATGCACTCAAGGCATAGGCTCTGTGTATGTTGAGTTCTTGGCAGAACAGGAAAAACTGATTCAGGCATACTGATTCAGAGGCAGAAATGTGACCTTGTCTCTTAGCAAGAGAAGTTGTTCTGTGGCAAGTGAGGCAGAAGAGAGTATCAGTGCCACATGAAAGTCATTCCACAGGACAGGGTCTTTCAATAGGAAAGAAAGACTCAAAGGACTTGCAGACTTCAGTCACTTTGATGTAATCATCCACATCTTAATTACTTTATGCAGCAAATCTTAGCCTTCCAAAAAAAAACAAAAACCACAGTTCACACTTCTGCTGGGTTCTTGTATAACCAATTGCAATTGTCTGGTGTCTGTGGCTAATTGGACAGCTATTCTGTTCATTAAAGTATCAGTGTTGCTTTAGCACTGTTCATTTAAAGAAATTATGTCAGCTACGGACAGGAAATTTATGAGGCTTTGAATATATGTGATGGGAGCCCCCTTGTGTCCTAAAATCACACTGCAATGTGTAGTAACACAAGATGGATATGCATACTGGGTGGCCAGGGGTATATACCAGGGGCAGTAATAATGTCCATGGCGTATGTGTTCAGCAATTTGCTTTAAATCCTGGTTTATAACCCTAATGTAGCAATCAGTATGACTGATAGTCTAATTAATATTGTTAAGCAGGATGATTTTGCTGGATGCCACTGACAAGTATTTCACAATAGGACTAAAAGAAGGGGGATCATTGGTGGAATGGAGAAGAGAAAATACATTACAATAAGAGAAATTCCAGAGAGAATTTTTGTCACACTTCAAAATGTCTACATTCTGGTGGGGAAACCCATTTAAGACTCTAGAAATGGATTGCTTTTGCTCATCCCCTCCTAAATTCATGGCAGTAGGAGGGGATGAAGAAGACTCAAGTCGTCTTCTTTTTTGTTTTTTCCCATCTCTACTTGACAGCTTCATGGGGGAAAAGAGAAGGGGACTTGAATAACCTAATAGGCCATTTTAACTAAATCATTGTTCCATCAGGAAAGCCAAGATTTGAGTGCTGCTCTGGTGCCAGACAACCTTACCTAGAGGGTTCCTATTTATCATAATGCTGTGATGGAGTTTGAATTGACATTTTATGTCTCTCCTCTGGCAATGCCTGGAGCTTTCCTCTACACTCCAGCATTGACATAAAATCTTTCTTTTTCCTGAATGGAAGTAGAGCACCTGCTCCTTAAGATTATCCGTAACTCCATCCAGCTACACCAACTTTTATTTTCTTTTGACTATGTGTGTGTGCGGAGAAGTATCATAAAAGTTTAGTAACACAGGTCCAGTTCTCATTCTGCCGCCACTGCCCGCCTGCCCGCCCCCCCCCCCCCCAGCTAGATATATAACTGTCAGGTGCAATGTGGGATGTAGAACAGTCAACATGGATACAGAATTAGGTGCTTGGGCTCAAAGCAGCCACACCAAGGGACTTCAGAAGCACTGAGCCAGGAACTTCCCAGAATGAATCACAGTATTCTGTCATTCCACCTGCAGTGAATAGACAGTTAAGTAGAACTTCAGGTAGAGAACTGGGGGGAAAACAGCACCTGCCAGTGTGCTATTCTACCGCACCCCAAAAATGTGCTCCTACAAGCGGAATATGCTTTGCAAACTTACAGAATAATTGGACATCTGTTTATGGCCACTTTTACCAGTGGTGCTGAGGAAAACTTTATTTTAGTATTTAATTTGGAGGATGGCTATTTTTAAAATTTCAATTTATAGCCCATAGGAGTATGGTTATTACAGTCAAGTGATCAAGCAGATACCTTTTTCCCCCTCACTTGGTTTACCATAACAGGTGAGGCATTGCTTCAAGATGACATCATTCCATTATGTCAGAGAGCTGCCTAGTACAAAGTCCAGCATTGTCTGACACCACTCTTCCAGGTTTTCAGAAGGAGGTCTTTTTCCTGCCAGCTTGATGCCAGAGATTGAGCCCATTACATTATGCATGCAAAACATGCACATTCCCATTGATGTGGACCCTGATGCTGATCATTATCTTAAGCAGATAAAGATACAATGTTTCTTTGCCCTGCCCCATACCAGATCATTGCAGATGACATTGTTCAAGGAGCAGAGAAAGCAGAAAACTTTGAAAATGCTTCACACAATTAGTTGTGGACAGAAAATTCTGAAATTCTCTCTAGTGGAATCAGCATTGCCAGTTTGAAAATGTATTGATTTCTGCCATTGAGCAGAAAGGATGAATTAATCAGATGGGCCTGTGCAAAAGCATTCCATTATCGCAGATCTGGAAAGCGTTCAGATACTTTAGCAAGAGGGGTAATGAAGAGAACAGATCCATGTATTACCAGAAACACATTTGTGCCAATCTGTGCCTTCATTAGAAGTGCAGCAATATATGTGACCATGTAAATGAGCAACGTAATATTCATTTTACCTACCCTTCACATCCTGTAAAACGAATAGCTAAAATAAAAGTGCACCCAGTGCATCTTAAAATGCATTGTGTGTCCTCCACGACACAACTGTAATTAGGTGACTAATGTACACCCGATTGTGCAGACTTCTACCAGATTTTAATGTTGTCATTGTTATTCTAAAGAATTCTGTGTACTAGCAAAACAAGACACCTTTGTGAATTTACTGCTTTGCGGTGTTCTTACAACATCAGCTAATTCTGGCAATCAGGAGTAATAAAACTGCCTGTGATGGTTATGTAGCAGCTTATGTGTTCGAGGTTTGAACAGAGTCATAAAGTATCGTTTTCCTTTTTAAATCTTACTAATGGTTATAGCAAATCATTTCGAAGAGGGAAAATTATCATTGTTTGCTTGCCTAAAATGAGTGGAATTCTTATGCAAGCTTTTGTTCATTTCTTCCATGAGATAAATGATCATTCAAAGTCTTGTAACATACCAGACTCAGAAAAGTGTACAGCAGCTTTACTCAGCTATGGGTTCATTCACATTTCTGTTTGGTCCATGACTTGTGGGCATGGGTCCAATAGGTTTTTCTCTTGTCCCACTGGTTTCACTGGGAAAACCTGCTGTTTATTGCTGAATCAGAGCAAATGTCAATCAAGCTTCCTGCAGACTGACGTTTGTTCCAATTCAGTGGCAAACGGGTTTTTCCTGGGGAAGTGGTGGAACAAAAGAAAAACAGCTTGGACATGTGCCTAGAAGTCATGGACCAAATGGAAGAAATCCCGGACAAGAGAAATTGTGGGTGAGCCCTTAGTGCCCTCCAGATGTTTTGGATTACAATGGACTTGGGGTGCATTATTTCAATGCCATAAGGCAGCCTTCTCCAACCTCGTGTCTTCCAGGTGTTTTGCATGGCAGCTCACATCAGCCACAGCTGCACTGCCTGAGGCTGATGGAGCTTCTAGTTCAAAACATCTGGATGACACCAGCTTGCAAAACATGAGATGATGTATCACGTGCTGCAAATTTCCCCCACTCCTGCTCCACATCTCCGGCTACTGCTTGTGGGGAAAATACATGCCACATTTTGTTTCTAATCATTACTAAGAAAGAAGAGAAGATGTGAGACTGCTGCTGCTGCTGTTGTTGTTGTTTTAAAAATTAATAAAATGCAAAATTAAGCACAGAACAAAATCATTGCAGAAAACAAGTATGAAACATTGAAGCAGGGGCCATATATTCCAGATTGTTGAAATAAGAGAGATTAACAAGTTATAAAAATAAAATCACTATTGACATGGATATTCCTTATTTTCCAGAGGAATGAGCTGCATTTCCAGCAAACCTTCTTTTGTGAAGCTCTGCACGTATTCCTGCTTTATTGTATTATCCACAGACATTTATAGGCCGGGGTGGGGAGCAGGAGATTGGTGATGTTCTGCATAATTAATGTAAACAATAAAGTCATACCAGAAAGAAATTTGCCTTTACTTTTTTGACCTCTAGAGTTTCTCCGTTTATTTGTCAATTTTTCTAGCAGGGCTGATTCCCATGTCTTCGTGTACCAGCAAGAAGTGTATGTTCTGGTTATGTCCCTCCAAAAAATCAGGCTATAAGTGGCTCTGGCCACATTTAGCATACGGATAATCAACTCCTTACAGCATAATCCTTTATTATCTTCCTCAAAGATGTTTAGAAGAGCCAGTTGTTGCGTGGGTGTTATGGGTGTTAGCGTGGGTGTTATGTTACAATTTGTAATTGTGTTAATCTCTTGAAACACAGAAAACCAGGAATTATTTAATATCATATATTTTACACATATTTTCTGTAAAAGATTCATATAGAATATGTATTTTTCTGATGAGCGCACTGCAAAGTGTGAATTTTACATAAACGTCTGTCCTTTATGTATAAAGTGTGCATAAATGCAACAGAAAGGCCTGGAATGGTATGAAACAGATCTGTTATTGAATGATACCCAAATAGGACAGAAGCGGCTCCTCAGTCCTTCCCTGTCTCAGAAAAAGGGGAGAAGAATTATGCCATCCTTTTTTCTTTCACACCAAATCATCACTTGAGGAGCATCCCATCTAAAGTAGTTTTCTTGCACTTGCCAGATGTTCCCAGTGATATAAAACTAGGTCAGCTCTCTGTTAATAATGTGTCTCTTCAGTGAAAGAATGTCATTATTACCTTTGTGTTTCTTGAGAATTTTAAAAACAAAGTTCCATCACTGCCTTCCCTGAAACATAAGGCCCAGTATACTGAAACATTTGAGTTCCTATCTTAGGGCCTCTCCAGACTGGTGATGGATTTATGCTAGTGATGGATTTATTCTGAACATTTACATATCAATTCATTGTTCTGTTATGCTTCCACAGGGTTGCTGCATCATTGCTGCCTAAAACGGCACTCTTATGCTATAATGCAATAGAAGTGATACAAAACAACAACAACAACAGCAACAGAACATTTGTAGTAGGAAAAGTTACAGGATTTTTTGCAGGAAGCTATGAGACGTGTCCCAACTGGAAACGCAGCAGTAGATCCATTCTTAAACCTCAGCAGGTACAAAAAAGAAAAGAAACAGGTATTGCATATAACCACCCTGATAGCATCATGAGCACAAATCATCATCAATAAAGAACAAAAAAAATGATTTCTAGAAGGACCTTTAGGGCAATGACTCGTAAGGTTGGATAATTACTTCTTTGTATGTTCCCTGAGAAAAGGACCACAGGGCTCCTTTAGTGTACTAGTTAAATGATCTCCTTTAATATTTTTCTTCTTTTGTGCTGTTTCCCATGCAATTTCCCACAAAATTGTAACTTTGAAGAAGATAAAAAGGCAACATGATTCACAGCTGTGCATGAGAGTGTTCATGCAAGCATAAATGTATTGTTAATTTCCTGCAATCTATGGTACAGTGAAGGTTCTTTATTAAGCAAGAAAACTGCTTGAGTCCTGGCTTCCAAGGTATAATAAATCAGTCCTGGGTTTCAAGTTCATGATTCCTCTTAATAGCAAACTGAAGTGATTGAGTGCAATCAGTATGGGAGAAAAACAGAGTCACCAAAGGTGGTGGTTTTCACATACTCTGGGGACTCCTTAAATATACAAAATATATATACTTGCATACTAAGAGGAAAATACATTTACTTTTCTTTCTATAAAAGCCTGACCTATGAGCTTCCAGGGCAAATGAAATGCTGAGCTCTCCAGTCCATGCCATACCAAATGCTCCAAACTGATCTCATGTTATGTAATTTCAACAATAATCAGCTGCCCCATCCTCACCGGAAGCAAAGGGACACCTGCATCAGAGATCAAATAGAATACTTTGCCCATGCCTCTTTCCAGCAGTGCTGGTTAAATAATGTGGATGACCCATATAGCTAAAGACGTGTACAGAACTATGCAGATAGGGTGAATATATCAGAGCTTGCTCTGGTCCCTCCACCACTGCCTAAAAAGGTTTCTCTGAGCCTTTGCAAGGTGAACGTCACAGAGAAGTTTCTTGCATCATTGTGGAAAGAGAAACTACGTATATCTGCTTGGTTTCTTTGCATAACCAGTTGTTAAAGGCAGGCCTTAGGGGCGTGGGAAGTTCTGGAGATGCACCTGCTGATACGAGCTATCACACATTGCAATTTTGCAACAAAGCAAAATTTGTCTCCATGACAGTTTTCTGCCACACCAAATTTGCAGTCATTAGATAATGAGGTCAATGTAGATTACATTTTACCCAGACTCTCCTGAATCTACTATTCTAACTATCTGCACTGGAGTTAATTCTGTCCTCGTGGCAGGAGTGGAGAGACACAAGATGGGGGTCTAAAAGCTGGCTTGATAATAAGTCCCACTTTTAGGATCAGGTTGTTAATCTTTTTAGCCTATTCCGTAAGTGTTCAGTAAATCTGACTGCCCTTCATTTGACTTTTTCCAACAGAGACCCGTCCTTGCATTTATGTAAACAAAATTGTACAATAATGCAAAATTCTGCAGCAAAATAGCTTATCAGATTTGGTGACATAATGAAGTCAATTGGCAACAATTCTCCAGGATTTCAGACAGAAGTCTTTTCAAGCCATGCGTGGAGATGCTGAAGATTGAACCTGGGATCTTCTGCATGCAAAGCATGAGCTCTGCCCCCAAGCAATAGCCCTTCCCTAAGCAGAGTGGGTTAAACCAGAAAGCCTAGGACTTGCTGATCAGAAGGTTGGCGGTTCGAATCCCCGCGACGGGGTGAGCTCCTGTTGCTCGGTCCCTGCTGCTGCCAACCTAGCAGTTCGAAAGCACATCAAAGTGCAAGTAGATAAATAGGTACCGCTCCAGCAGGAAAGTAAACGGCGTTTCCGTGCGCTGCTCTGGTTCGCCAGAAGCGGCTTAGTCATGCTGGCCACATGACCCGGAAGCTGTATGCCGGCTCCCTCAGCCAATAAAGCGAGATAAGCGCCGCAACCCCAGAGTCGGCCATGACTGGACCTAATGGTCAGGGGTCCCTTTACCTTTACCTTAAGCAGAGCATTAGGGTATAAAAAGAGCATTGTGGGAACACTGGAAGAGTAATAGCTGGGGTGTATTACAAAATTAACACTCCCTGCCCAACAGAATCATAGAATTGGAAGGTGCACAATGATCATTTAGTTCAATTCCCTGCAATGCCGGAATCTTTCACCCAACATGGGGCTTGAACCTACATACCTGAGATTAAGAGTCTCATGCTCTACCACCTGAGCTATCCCTCAGGGGTTGCTAGGCTTCAAGCATCTATCTATGCAAGTTCTCCACATGCAGAAGTGACTTCCTGCAACATCAAGAAAAGAAGTCAATAAATCTAATACATGAAGAGGATCTTAAGGTGTTTATTATTATTATTTATTATTATTATTATTATTATTATTATTATTATTATAAAAATCTCTAGACTGATTTTTGCAACTACCAGAACATGATTTCATAGAGAAAGCGCCTTGTGCCATAATTAATATCAACATAGAATAATACTGTACTACAGAGAGATATTTTGGATCAAAGCCTAAGTATTTTATGAATATATGAAGGGAATCAGTGTGATGGAGGTGCTCAGCAAGGATATCATTTAATGCAGATGGTGTCAATTAAATTAAAATCACAATGGGGGGGTTTCCTATGTTCTAATTTCTAATTAATTCTCTGCCCCACATAATAAATATTATGGGTACCCAGAACTATCAGATAAATTGATGATTAGAAGGTATTTTTGAGATGAATAGCTCCATAGCTGTCATGGCATAGTTTCCCTGAATAAAAGAGAACAATATATTTTTGATTATAATAAAGCCCACAAATAGGTCAGGATTTCCCAAGATTTGAGTATATATGCCCCCCACCCACTGAAGAAGTGTGTTAGATCCTAATTTAATCTAAGGAGAATTTCTAACCAAGCTTCAGTTTACGGTTGAGAGTGGGTAGGAAAACTTTATGTGATCATCAAAGTTAACCTCACCTTAGGGTGGAACAATACTATAGCAGTGGCTATAAAGTATTCTTTTTGAAATGGACTTGATTGGCACACTAGAGGATCCCTAGATAAGTCATAAAGCTTCACTGTTCTTCCATCTGCCTGGTTTTTCTGTTTATTCCAAAATGCAGTTTTATATCTGTCTTCCCAGACCTTAATAGGATGAAGGAGATGATGCCAGTAAAACCTTTGCATGGAGCTTTTCCTACCATGAAAGGAATGTGGTAAGAAATATTTAGTGTTCTGACATAATTTTTGTCATTTCTCTGTGCTTATTTTTCCTGTTTATTAATGTTGCCCAGGTTGAATCTTATGGGTGTTATTATCCTGGATCTTGCCCAGATCACAATCACATTGGCTTTTACTTGAGAGTAAGGAAGATATCGATCTTCAGACAGAAAAGAGATATGAGCTCAGGAACAGTTCACAGCAGCCACTATACTCAGGCTAGATGATTAATGAAGCATAGGAACAGGTCATAAAAGCTTTTAAATATGGTCCAGCTGTTTAAGGCAGCTGACCCACTTTCAACCCTCATGCAATGAAACAGACCACAATCTGAAGTAAGTTTAAAAATGATTTACTTACTTAATCTGATGTCACAATCATGCACTACCTTCATGCAACAATAAGAATATGCAGGTAAATGTTCTTGGGTAAAAATATATAGCAAAGGCAGCCTCAGACACATATCTGAGGCAGAGAGATAAGTTGAAGCATGTCTGTCTCTGTGGCTTGAGTGTGAAAGGGCAGGGGGGAGAGAGAGAGAGAACAGGAACAGAAAACATCACCTGGCATACTGTAGCAATCATAGAATCATAACATCAGCTGTTCCTAAAAGCTTGGGGAAACATAAAGTAAGAGCTGATTAAGTTAGAGCAGGTTAAACTTTTTGTCTGTTTGAATGGGCTGTTTCTGTACAGTATTTTAATTTGCTCCATTATTTCATATGGTTATATGGTTAATAATAATAATTATCCTTCTCTTCCCAGCAGAGGTACATCTGGCAAGATCATTTTTCAGCAAATGCAGGACTTTGACACCTGAGATGTATATTATTAGGATCCATAAGATTTTTGTGACTGCATTGTGCATAACTGTAGATTTTTAAACTGCTTTTAATGTTGCATTTTAAATTGTGGGACCATAGGGTGAAGGGCGGGCAATCAATAATAATAATAGGGGCTACAATGCATGCATGAAGCTTTTTTTAAGAAGTAAAATTCTGCTATTCAGAAGGGAATGGGAGGCTGGATTCTCAGTGATGAGGGTAGACCCATGTATGCCATCTTGAGTTAAAGGTGAGCTATAAAGAAGAAGTTTGTGAATATCAGCAGAGATGGGCAAGAGTTGCCTGTCAATGAACACAATGGACAATAGTCTACTTAGTCATAATCAGAGTAGGCCTATTAAAATATATTAACTCAGAGTAGACCCATTTACCCCAATTTGATGATTGATTTCCATGTTGGTATGACTAACATTGACTATCACTGAATAAATCAGTTCAAACATTTCTAGTCAAAACTGACTAGCCTCATAACCTTCATGGGTTTCAGCTATGAGAAACCTTGGTGTAGACTCTAATATTTTTTGGCCACTTTGGAGGAAAAGAGAAACCACACTCACACCACTATGTGTTTCTAATGGACTCTTCACAGTATACATCTTGACCTGGAGGGGCAGAGGAGAAGAGTTAATTACTCCCTTTAAAATGTGCTAATCGCTTACACTTTTTATCTTAGATGTCTGCCTGCATCTGAAGTGAGCTACATACCTTCACTTTTCAGCAATGCACTGAATCCACAATACTAACTTGTTTTGATGTCATTATTATTACTACTATACTGAGGAATTGCTAGGGATAAGAAAAGCTTGCCTTGCTTTGTATGGTAACACATCACAGCATTTCCTGTCAAAACTTAAAGAGGATTTTCTTGCCTTCCATACACTGGCAAGAACTACAAAATGCACATCCGGCAGTTTCGGAAGCTATCAGCACACCACTGTAGAAATATTCCTCAATCACGGTTTCCTAGCAGTGTTCTTTGTGCTTTTGAGTGGTATTGTTATAATTGTTTTCGAATGGCACATAAGGTTTGGATCCTAAGTAAATTTGAGGCAAGGGTCACCACTGTGGCACCCACAGGCACACATGTGCCTACAAAGGTCTTCCCTGGGGCCCACCAGACTCTCCCCCCCCCCCTTTCTAAAACAGGCTTTAAAGAAGCTTCCAGTACATTTCTAAGCACAACTCAACGTGTTGGTGCTGACCTTTAAAGCCCTAAATGGCCTCAGCCCAGTATACCTGAAGGAGCATCTCCACCCCCATCGTTCTGCCCGGACAATGAGGTACAGCGCTGAGGGAGTTCTGGTGGTTCCCTCACTGCGAGAAGCCAAGTCACAGGGAACCAGGCAGAGGGCCTTCTCGGTAGTGGCACCCCCCTGTGGAACGCCCTCCCACCAGATGTCAAGGAAATAAGCAACTATCTGACTTTTAGAAGACATCTGAAGACAGCCCTGTTTAGGGAAGTTTATAATGTTTGATGTTTTATCGTGTTTTTAATATTTTGTTGGAAGCCGCCCAGAGTGGCTGGGGAAACCCAGTCAGATGGGCAGGGTATAAATAATAAATTTATTATTATTATTATTATTATTATTATTATTATTATTATTATTTTGCAAGCAACAGGATATGCTGAGGTGCATGCTATGCATATGTGGTGCCACAGCAGTTTCTTTCATTTGCAAATGTTCCGCCCAAAATTAGTCACCCCAAGTAAAGAAATTAATGGAAAGAAAGCTTCTTGTCCCCTTCTCCCTTGTGCAGCCTGTGCCCCCTTTGCACAAGGAGAGGAATTTGGTGAAAGTCTCTTCTGCCACTTCCACCACTGGGAGCACTCATGAAGGGGTGCTCTCTCTAATGGAAAGGAACTCAATATCCCAGCCTGTATGTTAGCTGCATAAAATATTGCTGCAAGACTGTACTTCTCTCACATACATTTGCATTGTAAAGTGTGAGGCTGCTATAAACAACAGTTCAGACATCCCATATAGGCAGGGCTTTCAAAGAATGAATCATTCACCTTTCTGCAAGTTACACAAACACGGCACATCCAAATCAGCTCTTGCAAGAGAATAATGAACACCTTTGTAGCATCTTTTCATCAGCAGTTTTTCAAGCCCATCACAAGCTTTATGTCATTAAATCTCCCAATATGTTTGCTGTGATACACCACTCATGCCATTATAAAGGTGGATGATATTAAAAAAAAGTTGAACTTATTTACATGAATGATGGAGATAATAATGAATCCCCCAAGAGACAACCTATCGTTTCTTTGTGGCACTGTCATGGTGCATAAATAGCAGATCTTGATTAAGATTCATGATTAAGTCTCCAGCAGTGTTGTAATCTTTGCAGTGCTGTCAAGAAAAAAGATTGACTTTGAAGAAGGTTTGATCAGAATTTGGTTCATCGGGACCCAAAGAAAATTCAGGAAAGACAAGCCATTCAAAGCTTCTTCATAGGGGAGCAGGGTTGTGGCAAATTCATCAAAATCAAGAGTAGGAATGGCAGTACCAAAATCTCTTCTCCAATTTCCTGGATGCTTTATTCCATTTTTCAGTCCATTATTTTTAGGGTGCTTGCAAGTTCCTCCTTTGAGAAGGGCAGAAGACCCTCAGAGATGTTATTGTGAAAGTTGCATGCACAACCACACAACAACATGGAGACAGTTCCTCTCCTGCCTCAGAGCACCAAATTGGACAACATACTTTCCAAATGCAGGAACTTCACAAAGCTCTAATAGCAGCAGACAGGACATTCTTCATGCTTTCAGGTCTTGTTAAGAACTCAGCTCAGCAGAAACGTTCAACACAGTCAATCTGCATAGCTATCTCTTTGCCAATTGGAACCGTACATCTGGAAACAATTTAAGAAAAGGAAAGCGACCCATTAATCTTGGGCCTCAGGATTATTCTGCTGTAAGAAAAACACGGAAGCTAATCAGTTCTTGCTAGGAAAACATGTCTGCTTGGAATGGATAAAGCCAAGCCTGTTGTTCAATGAAATTCAAGCTCACAATTCTCTCCTTCTCGTTTCTCATTCTGCCATGATTTTTTTTTTTTTTAAGAGCTACCATATTTTTCGCCCTATAGGAAGCACTTTTCCCCTCCAAAAATGAAGGGGAAATGTGTGTGCATCCTATGGGGCGAATGCAGGCTTTCGCTGAAGCCTGGAGAGTGAGAGGCGTTGGTGCGCACCGACCCCTCTCGCTCTCCAGGCTTCAGGAAGCTATCCGCAAGCCTTGCGCGCCTGGCGGGAGTTCCCCCGGGCGTGCAAGGCTTGTGGGCAGTAGCCTGCAGCGCGGAGCATGGGGGGCCCTCCGGAGGACGCCTGGTGCTTTGTGCAGGTGTCCGCAAGCCTCGTGCGCCCGGGGGAACTCCGCTTGCGGGCGGCAGCCTGCAGCGTGGAGCACGGGGCACGCTGCGGAGCACGGGGCGCTCTGCGGAGCACGCCCCATGCTTCGGGCAAATGTCCACAAGCCTCGCCTGCCCAGCGGGAGGTCCCGCCGGGCTCCCACGGCTTGCAGGCAGCAGCCTGTTCTGGGGGCTGGGGTCGGGGGAAGCTCGGGCTTCCCCCGCACCAGCCCCGTGCCAGGGGGGAAATAATTTTTTTTTCTTTATTTCCCCCCCCCCAAAAAAAAAAATCTAGGTGCGTCCTATGGGGCGGTGCGTCCTATGGGGCGAAAAATACGGTACTTATGGCATTTCCACAGTAAAAGTTAGTGCAGATTGTTCAACAGAGGCAGTCAGTCCACGATAATAAATGAGATGCTACCTTCTTCACTACCTATAGCTTCCCTCCTGAAGCTGTGGCTAAAGGAGATATGTGGATTTTTATCCATGAATCTAAATAAGTAGCAAATTAGAGCTAGGCTAAAGTCTCTCAGAATACTTCTTTGCTTAGAAAAAGTCTGAGATTTTTCTATTTCTCATCTCCTGCCCCACCAAGAAGAAGATCACATCACAGAATTTTCTCTGACTATTGTCCACCTTTGTCGTGTGTGTGTTTTTAAACCACCATTCCTCCTACCTCCACAATGTCTCAGAGTGATGCTGGGTCTGCAAAATTGTGGAGGCTACAAAATGGTGACCAGATCAGTATATATTTTTAAAAACACAACAAATGGAGAGCGTTGGAGAAAGAAATTGTGCTACTGCCATTGCTAATGGTGGGCTCCACCTCTGAAAAGCTGTTGGATAATTTCTCCTTCCCTGGTAGAAGAGCAATTTAGCACATTTGCAAAGCTGGGCAGAGTCTGACATGGTTTCAGATTGGATGGGGGACCATGTGTTGAGATTCCTTTATTTCAGGGGGTTGGACCAGATGACCCTCTTGGTCCCTTCCAACTCTATGATTCTATGAAAAAATGGGGATCCCTCAAATGTAACTGTTGTAGTAGCTAATCAGGTACAGTGAGGCTCATTCTGAGAATGAAATTAAACCATTATATGACTTGTAGGGTTTTCTCTAGATGGTAACCTTATACATTTCCAACAGTGCCTGGTAGACTTGGAGGCTGAGAAGAGTCCCAGGAAAAATCTATCATTTTTGCCACCAGTGCTCCCTTGATCTGTCCAAGAGGCCATTTTTGTGGACTGCTCAATCACTATTATGCCTGCCATTGTCCTGTTTACTCATGAGGAGTGACAGTGTAGACGGAGCTGCATGTATTGAATCATTCTGTAGCTCAAGATAGCACTGAATCTCTTTAAAAAAAACTAACATCCCTCATTCCACAATTGGAGGTATTTGGGTACGCCAATGCAACGTGGTTGCATTTGGACTTTACTGCTATCCCCACTAACCTGTTGCCCATATTGCTTTGTGAATATGAGCCATTATCTTTTGGTGCATATGGACAGGCTTATCATGGTCTGCAGGAAGTTACGATGAGAAGGATTTTGGCTGATCAGCGCAAAAAAAGGCACACAGTTATAATGCTTTAGTAACACCATTATGTTCTTGCTGTCGAGATAAGTTCCTCCAGTGGAACCTGGTTGTGCTTTTTTGTCCATTTGTTTCTTTGTCATTTGTTTTGTATTATATGTTCAGAACATAATAAGCATTTTTATTGTGCAGCAGCAATGAAGCTTTCCTGCAAAACAGGGGGGGAACCACCAGCATTCTTGTTTATCAGCTTTATGGCACTTTTACGGTTCTGTCAAGCATCATAAAATTGAACTCACAGCAGCTCATCCCAGGGTTTCCCAGGGCACATTTTGTCATATGCAATAGCCTTAAATGGAAGGCAAGTTGCTGATTGAGGAAATCGTCAGTGTAGGAGATAGCAAAATACAACACTATTTTGGGATAAACTTGAAAAAATGGAATTGTCCTTGAAAAGGACTTTTAACCCTTAATGGTAGTTAGGCAGCAGATTTCCTCCTTTCCCTATATTTCCTTTTCTGTTTTGTAGCATCTGTTGAGAGCTTCCCCTCTCTCACTTTTGCTAGAAATTGATGGTGCACTCATCTGCTTTCTCAATTATGGGGAAAAAGGCAAGTGCTTAAGGGGATTGAGAAATATCATCCGCCTGAAAGGGAGGATTCCTCCTCCTTTCTGCGGTCTAGCACATTCCCTGCACTGTTGAGCAGACAGGGTAGAGTAGGAGGTATTTAGATCTTCAGCTGAATTAGGTTTTGAGAAAACTATCTGTGAAGAGTTAAGCTCAGGTCCTGCGAGCTGCTGATCACTAGCCCTAGGTTCAGTATCAAGAACTCAGTATAGCTTCTCAGTTCATGGGTACTGTAGTTGTGAACTTGGTTGATTCATTCTCGTCTGACTCTGAGAGCCATATAGTGCATACTTGTGCTTTCAGGTAGGTGAGTCATGAGTTCTAGCTCAGTCACCTGTGCCATAATTCAACAAATAAGGCTCAGAACTGAGAGATGAAATCACCAATGAAAAATGCTACACAGAAATGCCCAATGGCAATACAAGGAAGCATCAAAGGAATGCCAAGGTGCATAAAACTGCAGTTATTTGAAGGGAACCGTGTGCCTGCGTAGGTCATGTGAATTTGCAGCATCCCCTTTACGAAAAGAAGACCCCCACCAACTGAATAGAACCTTGATCACAACCATCATTTCATGATAATACAGGATAGTACCAGCTGCCCTAACATCACCTAGCTGTCAGTATTCCAGAGCACCATGACTGATGTTAGCAATTAAAGAACAAAATGGAAAGAGGCTTTAAACTACTGGAGTTCAAATCTTAAAGACGGCATATGGTATTGGGCTCTGTGCTACTGAAGCTGGAATTGGACTTATAAAAAAAGGAGTAGAGAGCAAAGAGAAAGAGAGAGAAATTGTTTTTTAAATGGTTACAGCACTGCAGGTCAGAGGATTTCTTTTCATCCTTAACCGCGGGAGCATTTGTGAAACAATCCCTACAATCCGGTATAGCATGCTAGGAAAATGATCTATGCAGTTGCAGGGAGATTAGACAAATTCATGGAGGATCAATGAATTCCAGTGGCTATGGATCATCTGTCTATCTGCTACATCCATTTTTAAGTGTTGGATTTTCCTAGGTGTTCCAGGGTTTCTCATCCACACCAGTAGGTTGTCCTTGTTGAAATGTTTCTGTGTTGCGTTTCTTGGCAATTGCTACTCCCCCATCGTTCACTACTTTTTCTCATTTTGGGCTTGCATACAAGTGTTTTCACAGGAAGTGTGCAGCTGTTACAAGGCCCTATTTGTCAATATTTACCCTAGGGTGGGAGCCTAAGGATACTTCAGAGTAACTCTGGTTGAAACCCAAGAGATGTATCTGTGAGTAAATAGGGATAGAATCAAGTTGATACCTGCCTGTTTGGGAGGGCTAGTCCTATAGGGAGCGTAAAAGGATACAAGGGAGATGGTTACCCTTTCTTACAGTGCAGCCTCCAAGTCTGAATTCCTGGCTCATGCAATCCTACCTTGTAATGCTCACCTCTACAAAAAAGCCATTAGCATTAAATGAAAAGTTGTATCTCTACTGTGGAATTCCAAGTGATGTATTAAAAAGAACTATGGGAACCAGATTGCAGTGCACAATCATGTCAGATACATACACACACACACACACACACCCCTACCTATTAAATTTCCTTTTAAAAAAACCTTCTACTCAATAAAAAAACAAGCAGAAAATACATATTCAAGAGCTCAAAGTTATCCATAATGGATGGCAAGCATGAGACCATATTATCTCTCATGGGCACAAGACAGATTGCTGGAAAGAGGAAGACACAGCGAAATGTGAAAGGTGCAGATACTAGTAAAGTAACTTGGAAAGTCTGTGAAGTTTGTTTGATAACAAAATGACGGCAAGGATTCTTTAAGACAAGCAGCAAATGAAGACCCAACAGTCACTGCAAATTAAAACAAATAAAAGCACACTTATAACATTTATTGAAATGTGGCAGTAAATCAATGTTATCCTGCAGAAGCCTTATTTCCACAGTTACAGATCAGAGCTGGGATTCAAAATAAAAGTAATAATTTAGGGGGGAAACCTCTCTGTAACCCTGGGGATATTGGAAAATACTGTCTTTCACGTAAGTGAAGTCAGAATTTAAGCAGCCCTGGAATCTGCTATACTCCAGCAACATACACATAAATAGTGTCTCTGGGCAAATGGAGAATGTCTTTCCCTTAGCCCTAAGTCCTCACACATGGGGAAATAGCATCCAGATTAGAAGTTGCAACTGCCTGCAAAATATGCTTGAGTTTCATCACCTCTCGCACTAGAAACAAAGTCTTGATTAGTGACTGCTTCTTGCACCTTCCCCCAATGCATCCAGGAAGCAACTTCAATGAAACCAATCAGCTTATTTAAAATGGGAGGATTGGCATTCTATTCCACTTAAGCATCCGCAATCAGCACCCATTTTGGGAGCACCGTATTTTGCACTGGTGGAGAGAGCTGGGAACTGCCACCTTGCTTCATTTAGTCCAGCTAAAACACTGAAGGAGGGGATGATGAGAAAAATCAAATTCCTCCCTCGCGATACTCCATGCTTTCCTTGAGAGGTCCATTTCAAAGTTGAGACAAGTGATTCTATAGCATGTTTTCTTCTAAATTGCACAGCATGTTATAGTGGAGTCAATGGTATGGCTCTTAAGGGACATTTGCTGCTGTTACAAGATACCTTAATAGTTGCTAGGCAACTGTTGCATTGGGTTCACTATGGCCAAGGAGAGCTACTGTTTTCACTGCTTATTGTGGGTCCAAAAATGCCGGGTTTGCATAAGAGCAATTGAGCATATGCCGTCAGTCCATTGAAGGGACAGAGCTGCAGTTCCCAGAATGGCTGAACAATCGTTCCTTCTACACAATGAAGTCGGGGGGGGCAGCTCAGTGAGGGGGTATCCAAACAACTCTCAACACACTTAACAAATTCTTTGGGGAAAGCCATGACTGCTTGAAGTAGTCTAATATTGCTTTAACTATGTTCAGCTGCGATCCTAGACACTACTATTCTCTTGTGGCCCAGCCGCTTTACATCTAATGGTGATAGGGCACAAAGTGGAACCTCTGATGCCAATCTTAGGGCTTGGAAGGAGGCAGCTCTTATGGTATCTTGGTACCAGACTGTATGGGGCTTTTAGTGCAAGCATTTTGAATGTAACTCAGAACCATAATCTCAGGATTACATGACCCATGTAACAGTACATAACCCTTATTTGGCACATGGAAATGTGCCTTCCTCTGGTTCCTCTCTTGCCAGTACGATGCAGCTGTTGCAGAGGAGTGTTGAGCCCAGCATGATCGAGAGCTTTTTCTAGCTTGCACATTAGGGCTCTCAGATTCATCTCATTTCAGCAGGAGGACCTTTGCACCTGTTGCTATGAGCTGCTGGCTCAGCAGAGTAGGTCATTAGCAGCAAATATATAGCAGTATATTGTCTTGTCAAACACACAAATTTGCACTGCATGGCTTGTAAAGTTCAAGTCACATATTTGCAAGTTGTAAGCATCCATGTTACTATAAAAATATTTGAACAGCTACCAATTTACACCCTAATCCTAAACACATTTGCTTGGGCAAAGACCTATTGATTTCAGCAGAATGACTTTGAAGGGAACTGTTCCAATCCAGCAAAAAGAAAATTGCTGGATTAGGTCCATGCATCCCCTGCTGAATAAGGAATACCTTAAAATAAACGGATACTGTCTGGGAAGCTTGGAGCTATTCATGTGCACCCCAATTGGGCAAATGCACTGATTGTATGTTCAAAGCTTCACCCCAAGGCTCACATGCCCAAGATCAAGCCAGAAATCAACCCCCATAACTGTTAGACAGCTGCCAGATTTAGTGCATTTGCATTTCCTTGACTGTGCTGCCCATTGATCAACTGCCCAGGTACCACAGCTACAGGTTTAGTCAGCACCTGAAAAGCCAGGCAAAAAAAAAATTAATTTCTTGCATTGCTCCTAACATTGCATCACTCTAGAATTGTGGGGAAATTAAATGGCCCAGACTCAGGGACCACAGATGCTCAAGGAGATCCATCAGAAGGCACTTCCTCAAGCCTCAATAGCAGCCAGTGGGGCAGCACAGGAAGGGATGTGTTACTAACCTGGATTCCCAGTGTTGGTCACCACTGCTGGTTACTGAGAGGGCAAGGGGCAAGGTAACAGGGAGGTAAGCACAGTGCAGGCACAGTGTTGAGGCATCAGATTGGCCACACTGTGGTGAGCTCCAGGCTGCCTCCCCCTCCCCCTCCCCCTCCCCCTCTCAGTAAGTGGCAGTTGTGTACAATGTTGGGAATCAGCGCAGCCCCACCTTTGCTGACCCATCAGCCACTGCTGTTAAGTCTTAAGAGGCACCATTGCTGGGTCTCAAAATTGTGCCTGCAGAGCCCCAAAGCGAAGCTAGGAAGATACTCCTCAGTTGCAAGTACACCATAAACTACTGTTGTGTATGCACACATACCTGAATTAGGGGTTTAAAAAAAAGGACTGAGAAGTTACATCCCACACCAACAAATTGTGAAGGAGAGAAGCTTTTTTCTCTGAAATGTATAATCAGAGAATTTAACCAACAACATTTGCACTTAGTACCAATAGCTGGCAATCCATCTTTAAATTCCACATGCAACCCCCAACTCCAAATGTTGCAGGAATTCACATACAGCTTTAGCCTATTTGTTGACATTTGAAACTCTGCATGAGTATTTCGCACAAGTTTCCTTGAAAAAATCCACAGGCTTTATAGAACATGTTTGATGGTCCACGGGAGAGAAATTGCCCATAGTTAGCAAGAGAAAGAGGCCGCCTCAGAACAGACACAAATGGAGACTGTTGTATGCATTTAGTTGAAGATGGGCACATTATTTGAAATATACATGCCCTTCAGAGAGACAGGAAACCATGAAAAAAGGAGAGTTTAAAAGGAAGGCTAGACAAGGCAAAAGAGAGAGTAAGGAGGTCATAACAAGGCTGGAAGGCAGAAAAATGGAAAGCTGGCTGGGTTGTCAAGATAAGTGAATTATAGTCAAGAGAGAAAGAAGAATCCTAGATGTTTTCTTTAATCTCCAGGTCAGCCATCCAAGCCACATCAGTTTGGCAGGAGCATTTGACAGCCACTTCAGATCCTTTGTGAAATCACTCTAAGACCTAGAAGACAAATGGCTATGCAATCAAAGATGCCATCCTGTCACAACTGTCATTCGCTGCATCAATAGAAGTCCTAAAAGGCCAAACAGGAAACAGCAGATTGAAAATTCTGGCCATTTGAGCTCTTCCAGGCCATTATTGCAGGGCACATTATGGCAGCTCTGCTGTGAATTCTTCTGAGATGCTGTTCATACAAATACATTTCAATACTCTAAAAGGAAGAAATTCAGTTTCTGGATATCTGGCCAGAATGCCCAATGCTATTTTCTGTATTGCAATTAAAAAAACCAAAACCTTAAATGCATTGGTCTATATCGTTATGGATTTGAGGGGACCCTCCTAAAACCTAGAAATTAATAAATTTTGATTATTTGGGATGTAAAGGAGAAAATACAAGCTGTATAAAGAATCCAAAAGAATTCTCAAGGTGGCTCCCATTTCCTCCCCATTAGATCTGACCATCAATGATTGCTCAGTGTATATTGAACCAGATATGTCATCTATCTATCTATCTATCTATCTATCTATCTATCAATCATCTATCTATCTACAGTGGTACCTCGGGTTAAGTACTTATTTCATTCTGGAGGTCGGTACTTAACCTGAAACTGTCCTTAACCTGAAGCACCACTTTAGCTAATGGGGCCTCCTGCTGCCACCACACCACCACCGGAGCACAATTTCTGTTCTCATCCTGAAGCAAAGTTCTTAACCTGAAGCACTATTTCTGGGTTAGCGGAGTCTGTAACCTGAGGTACCACTGTATCTCCAGGCACAATACAACCAGAAGTAAGCATCTTGGTGGTACCCATTATTTCAATGGGAGATAGTTAAGCATATGGGATGGGCAAGTAGCTCTATAGCACAGCACCTGCTTTGCATGCAGAAGATCCCAGGTCCAATCCCTGGCACCTCCAGGTAAGGCTACGGGAGACCCCTGGCTGAAACCTTGGGGAGCCACTGCCAGTCAAAGTAGGCAATGCTGAGCCAGATGGGCCAATGGTCAGACCCAGTATATGGCAGCTTGCTATGTGTTTCACTCTCCCATTGAAATGCAGTTCTGTGTTTCTGTAATTTTTATTTGCTGCTTCTTTGCTTAGGTTAGCCACCTTGAGCGTAACGAGAAAAGCAGGATTTATACTCAGATTAATAAATAAACAGAAAGCCCTATGCCCACAATATTTTTGTTTCTTTGTTTCTGTTGTTGCCCCTGTTGCCATATCTCATTTACGTATGCGCAGGAGGAAAGGAATGTTGGAAAGGATGTTTGGTAAATATGAACAGGTTTGAAATGCATTTCAGGATTTCATATGCGGATCTCATTATGGGTATTTTAAAAAGTTACATGAAATATTGATTCAGCATGGTTATTATTTTATTTGAAAAACACACCACTGGCATTAAAAAACAACAACCCTGCTATACTTCGTTAAAGCAACCTCCTGTGAAATCCCATAGTTACACATTCTGCACAAAATAAATGTAGCATTTTATTAGGACAGACCAGGATGAGGTCTAGCTGATTTTGTGGAACCCAGGGTGTGTGTGAAGCATTATTCCACTGTGGTGCCAGGAACAAAGCTGGCAAGGAATGTACTGCTTATTTCTGAATAATAGATAGTATTGCTTTTTCGGTTTATCATTTACTCCTCCTCATTTTCGTTGTGAAGTTTTTGAGTCCTGGGAGTGGGGAAAACCTGCTCTTTGTGTTTCCAGCCAGGAGAAATAGTTTGAAAGATCCAGTACTGTATTTGTTTCAGATTTTTGCTAGTGCAGTTAAAGCATTTCCTTCCAGCCTTTGTTTATTTAGTCGTATTCTTTTCTCCAAAATCATCTTTCTTGCTCTTAAGGTAACAATATGACCAACATTTCAGGGACTTCCTTCTTTTATGTCTGTGAAAGTAGAATGGATTATGCTAATTAGTATAATTAGTGCAATTCCTTGACGGAGGTGGAATTAATTGCATTCATTTACTTTGGATCAGTTCACTGAATTGCAAAACTAGCACTAGCTTTTCAGTCAAGGCAGTGGGGGAAGGGTTAAAATGACTTTCTCCAGAAATGTATCTATATTAATGCTGAAAGACAAACAGTAGGAAAAATACTGGTGATAGAAGTTCTTCCTCTACAATCCTAGGTATGCCAGTGAGAGGGCTTTTTATTGCAAGTCTAATTAGAAATAGGTATCACTGAGTTCAGTGGGAGCTGCAATCCTATACACATTTACCTGAAAGTAAACTTCTATGCAGAATTCATCATGCGAAAGGCAGGACTGGACGAATCCCAAGCCAGAATTAAGATTGCCAGAAGAAATATCAACAACCTCAGATATGCAGATGACACAACCTTGATGGCAGAAAGTGATGAGGAAAGAACCTTTTAATGAAGGTGAAAGAGGAGAGCGCAAAATATGGTCTGAAGCTCAATATCAAAAAACACATCCTCAATAAACCCCAACAAAAGTGCAGCAACCCTCCCAAATAACATCTGAGGAGCACTTAGAAGCCCTATCTCAAGGATGAGAACCTGTGGCCTTCCAGATGTTGGTGGACTCAACTCCCATAATCAACTGATCATTGACTATGTTGACTGGAGTGGAAGGGAGCTGGAGTCCAGCAACATCGGATGGGTCACAGGTTCTCCATTCCTGTCCTATGAAGTCTTAACCAACTCCTGAGATAACTGCTATAAGTAATTGACAACTGAGATGGCAAAACATTGGAGTCCAATAATGCCACCAAATATTATGCAGACACAGATGCTGTTCCTATTTGCTATTGGTATGGGAAATCAGAAATCCTTTCACTATGTGGCTGGGCAAGGAAAATGGAGTGTTTGTATATGGAGAAGGGGCACTAGATCTTTACAAGGTTGCCTCTAGGGCACAATTATTATTTGGATTACTTTGAAATAGGACCAATCTACCACAGCGTGGCTGTGGAATTGATTCTCTCTCGGTCTCAAGAAGGAGTTTCTCCAATAGTGAGAATTAAGTTGGTTCTACAGCAACTTCGCTTCACTCTGGCCTGTCAATTGATTTCTTCGTTTTAGAGTCCCCAAAGCATTTTCAGCCCATCTTCGTTCGCATGCTTGCTCCAAATAAGCTCCATTCCTATGCTGTTCCAGTAATGGTAAAACTCAGAGGTGCCTTCTAAGATGAGAGATGTGATCTTAGGCTTTACCGAGCTCTTGATTAGTTGTCCCTGACTTTTCATTTCTACTACTACTGTTATCATTAATTCAAGGGTCATTCCTGGTCTATCCCCCTTGGAATCTGCTCTGCTTGCGGGAAGTTGGCCTCTGCTTTTCTCAAGAAACATTCAACGTTTACTCATTAGCCTGGTTTGGTGTGATTTTTCTCCGTATATTCCACCACCATCACAACCCAACACAGCAAGCAGCTTGTATCCTTGCCAAGGGTTTTAATGGGGACTCTGTCACCCCCAGGACTTTTAAAACTAGTGCAACTTGAACTTCAGCTTCCCTCTCTACTTCTTTCATGAATTATTTCCCCTCTTAGCATAGTCTCAACGTTTTCAAATTCACCTTTTCTTTAATAGTGCCCTGGATGTTTCTTGACATCTTGGAGACATCCTTTACCACAATCTTGTTCTACGGTTTTAGCTTCGGGGTTTGATTTAATCACAACCCCTCTCTGACAAGAAGGATGCATTTGTAGATTAATATTTATAAAGGGAAGCTCACATTTCCATGAGTTAGGTTGCTCTCTAAATAATACAGAGTCGTGCTTTTTTACATCAACAAGGAGCTGGTGACCTTGAAATATGTCCTCGTATTCACCATCCATTCTAATCAGTTTTAATTCACAAAAGCCCAGCCAGAGACTCCTAACAAGGATGATAATGCATTTAACCTCTGAAATAAATCTAACATACCAAAGTTAGGCAAAGAGATTGAAAAAAAGCCATAGATATCAATCTTTATCAACTGAGGTTTTGAAGGAATAGCAAGCTGGGGGGAGAGGCCCTTCCCATCAGGGATGAGCATCCTGTGGCCACATGGGTTATATGTGTCCCTAAGACTAATTTAATGCAGCCCATATAGATATGGTAGAAGAGAGGGAGAGAGAGAAAGAGAGAGAGGGAGAAAGAGAGAGAGAGAGAGAGAGAATGCTGCTTGAAATGAAAAAAGGTTCTCTACCTTTGCTATGGATTTTTATATTTATGTTTCTTTTTTTGAAGTGCAGTAAAATGCAGCACAAACATTAAAAATGAACTAAAGAGGGAGGTATAATCCATGGAAAATATATGCATAGATATCTTAGAATCTGTTAGTATTCCAACAGTTGAATATTCATGCTGTATTTAATGAAAAATGAACAGTTGCTGGAATTTACAACCACCTTTACAATAGTACTGATTGTAGTACTGATTCTTCACATTGTTCCAATGCTTACATAACACTGCCCCACCACCAAACGCTGGTTTGACAAGCAGAAGCCCCGACTTCCGGGTTGGCGCCATCGGCAATGGCGGAATTCCTCTGACCGGGAGGAATTTGCCCCGTGGGAAATTGGGTCTGGCCGCCACGGCGAAGGTGGAGACCCGTAAAAATCACAGGCGGGAGAAGCCTGTGAACGTGGGATTCGGCGGGCACCTTCTGCGCCTCCCCTACTCACGGGGAAACCCGTTTTCGGGGCTCCGGAGCGACATGGGGTGAGTGGCGCGGTGCTTCGAATCATCTGCTTCTTCCACGGAGCGAAGCCGCACAGCCGTTGCCGGAGAGCGCTGACTTTTTCCTGTGGACAATTTGACTTTAAAGTAATTACCCGTGAGTAGAGCTGAAATGGGAGAATTGGATTTTTTAAAGTATAATTTGGTATCGAAGCGGGGAGGTTCAAAACAGGAAGTCCGCCTCCCCCTTTTGTAAATAGACTGAGGCAATGAAGTTGCAAGCTGGAGTCCTGGAAAGTCTTTTGTAAAAGATTAAATTTCCATCGGTAAAGAACAAAACCCCCCTTTGGAGGCAGGAGAAGAGGGGGGGGAGTTGTGGACTGAATATGCCTGCAGGAGAGAGCGAAGAGATCTAAAACACCGCCGCTCTGACCCTGGAAACGGGCTGCTAGTAGGACTGACGTATTTTGGAATGTTCATTGACAGCATTTAGAACGTTCATTGACAGCTAGTTAAACAAGAGAAATACATTGTTTCTACTGTTTCCGGCTGCTTTAAAAAGGAGTAAAAGTAACTGAAAATTGAAACTAACTTGAAACTAATTTTCGGATTGTTTAAAAGAGGATACTATTGACTATTACAAATAGAAACTGTTTCCCCCTAGTGGAAGCCTTTGAAACCGGTTGCTTTACAAGAATTGGGTTAGGGAAATTTCCAGCTGCAAGTTAAAAACCGTGAGACTCTGGGGCTGACCTTGAATCTTTTAAGTGTTATGGTTAATGGAAGAGGAAAAACAGACCAGTCAACTGCTGACAAAACATTAAGGTCTGGGAGGACTTGGCAATAATCCAGGAGAGCTTCACCATCAGGCCCCCCTGCTTTTTTTGTTGTTGCCTTTGTACCAGTATATGTAAAACCAAGAGAAATGTTGACAGAAGAGGCTCTAGTGGCTGCATTATTTAAGATAAATGATTCATTGGATCAGCTTCACAGGAAAATGGACACGATAAATGCGAAAGTGGATGTTTCAATCATTAAAACCAGCTTAAATATAGAAAGTATAAATAATACTAATATAGAAACTACCCAGAAATTGACACAGGAACCTTTTTCAATATGGCAAACTGCGGAGGAGGCCAGGGGAAAAGCTGTTGTTGCTGAATGTAAAGAAACACAACTGGAGAGAAGCCAGCCCTTCTGTAGCCCCAGCCCTACAGAAGCAACTTGATGAATATAAGTTGACGCTTCCTATGACTGAACTTAAAGAAAAACAGACGAATTTGAGGATTAGAGTTCACCTTTGGTGGACATGCCCAAGGATTAAGACACTTTGGGAGATGATTCATAATGAAATGAAAAAGGTATTTAAATATACCTTTTTGAAGAAACCAGAGGCCTTTCTCCTGGGCATGGTCGGCCAATTGGTGTTAAAGAAGGATAGAACTCTTTTCATGTATGTAACAATAGCAGCAAGAATACTCATTGTGAAGTACTGGAAGACACAAGATTTATCTATCCGGGAAGAATGGCAGATGAAGTTGATGGACTATATGGAATTGGCGGAAACGACTGGCAGAAATCCGAGACCAGGGAGAAGAGTCGGTGGAAGAAGACTGGAAAAAGTTTAAGACTATTTATAGAAATATTGTAAAAATAATGAATGTTAGAAAAATGTTGGAATGAAGTTATATGGCTTTAGTAGAAATGCTATAAGGAATTAAGTAGAAATAGACTAATAGAGTATTAAAGGGAAAAATAAGATTAGAATATGTTAAGATAATTATAGGATAGAAAACAGAGGAAGATGGAAAGGAATTGCTGAAACAATTAATAGAAGTGGAATACAAAAAGGGAGGTGTGAGGAGGTCGTGGAAATAAGGGAATGAAAGTTAAGATATTGAAATTGTTTTGTGTTTTAAATGGTGTGCGTCTTAATTTGTTAATCTTATGTTTTTTCTTTTCTTTGCTTTGCTTTTTCTTTTTCTTTTTCTTTTGTTTTATTGTGTTTAAATGGTTGGAAAATCAATAAATATTATTTTTTTTTAAAAAAAAAAGACAAGCAGAAGCACCAATGTGCTCTTCCTTTTCCCCCATCATCACATAAAGGTATCTACTCCTCCCTTTCAGTTTTGAAGATATCTGTGGGTATATTTACATCTGTGCCAATCTTATTTTATTATACTATTGTGAACCAAAGTGAATGCCAAACCACAGTTTGCCATCATGGTCAGAAGCAGGTTGGCAGACTGTGCTAACTATGGTTAGCAAAAATATCAGAACAGGTATAACAATAACTATAGCTCTTTCCTACTCTGAAAGAGAAGGACAGTGCCTATAATGAGAGATAAAGAGGGAGTGAGGAAGGAGTGTGTGAGCCCTTCTAGTCACCAACCCATGGTTGGCAATATGGAAACACTGCATCTGTACTAGGCTATAGTTTACTGCACATCCTGTTCACTTTTTCTCTAAAAGAATCCAGAATATAAGCACGATTCAAGTAATAATCTTCCTATATTCGTGTGCTGGCTATAACCAAATCTGATCTGAACGGTGTGTTCTCCAAGTCTCTGAGGTCAGTGGCTGGGCCCTAAAATGCTCTGTTGATTGGTCAAGGATAGAAGGTTTGGCTCACAGTATGCATACTAGGCCTGGACAACAGCGGCTTCCTATTACCTTCCGGTAGTAAGAGCCAATATTACATAGTCCACTTCTGTTCTCCATCTGAAAATCTTTTTGGGCCTTAACGGCTTGCCAGGCTTAGGAGCCAACCTCAGGTTTCTGATTCAAAGTCTGGGCTTCCTAACAGATGAGGCAACTTCACAGAACCATTTTTCTATATTAATATTGTGAGGGAAAACCCACCTCATTTGATATTCTCTCACTCCACACACTGTCCTATAAATTAGCCCACATTGTGCTGTATTTCATATTTCAGCTCCTACAAAGATAAAAAATGCTAATACACAGTTGTTTTATGTTATATGTTACAGTAGCTCAAGGAATATCAAGGAATTCCAGATCTGTGATATCTATGTCAATTTTTCAGTGCCAGTTTTGGATGATTTCAAATTAATGCCACTCAACAATTTATGATTTTTGATCATCTTCAACCAATAACAAATTTGAAATCCAGCTTTCTGTCTTGTAATGTAATGTTTCCCCCCAGTGCCAGATTCAGTAAGTAGATTTTCTGAGAGCAGACCTAATCAGGGACAAAATTGCTGAAGAATTAGCTCCTCTCAAGAAGCTGACACCAGATGTGATCAATGGCATTGTTTAAGAAAGTTCATAAATGTATCATTTTTCCCAGCTGGCACATCACTCAGAAGCACATTAGCCGAAACTGAACAGATTAAATTATTAATAGTTTTATAAGATGGGCAGACTCGCCACAGTATGAAGTCTCCAGAATATGTTGGATCTTTGATCTTCAGAGACCAATAAATCATAATGAACTGGGGAGCCTTCCCACACATACTAAAATATGTGATCTACTGCCTTTGTTCTTATTGTTTTAAATTATGGGGGTGCTCTGGATGCTACTGAAACATTACTCCAGCTGCAGAAGTTGTTTTCTGGAGAAAGGGAAGGGAAAAGGTTACAGTATTATACCAAGCCAAGATATGGGAACTTTCAGAACTCTGTTGTTAATGCAGTAAGTCTGCAGTTGTTACACAGAATTTGCTATGTTTTATCCTGAGGAAAACCAGCTCACATAGCCACTGCTGGTGTCACTGCTGTGTTTGATAGGCTGACCATCTGAAGAGTGCTAAACAGTGTCTGGGGCAATTGACTTGGAGCTAAGAGCAACCAGAAGCAGGCAGTGGGATGCGGTGGAAAAGAGAAGATTTTGGAGAGCGGAGAAGTGGGCTGAAATTGCTGCTTTCAGATTCAGTTACTACAGGACCTTGGAGAGCTCCCAGGGACATCCAGAGCTGATTCAAGAAAGTCCAATGCTAAGCTGAGCCTTCAAAAGCCCTAGTAGGGTCAGATGATGGCTAGGGTCCCAGATGGTGTGTCTGTAATAGGATGTGCATTTGAATATACAACCATTTCCGCTTTGTAATTTAAATGACCCTGTGGCAGAGCTGGGCTCAGGGTACAGGTGCATGGGGTCTGAGGGTGCATGTTTTTTTGGGGGGGGGCACTTTTAGGCTCCAGGCTAAAAAGAGGTTTTATGTAAAACTGAGGTATTTATGATTAAGCAGATTATAAATCCTCATTAATGAAATTTTAAATTGACAAGCCATTTGCTTCCCTTTTGTCTCTCAACTCCAGAGGGTGAGAGCTTGTGCTCTGCTCTCTAACTCATCTGAATTCAGTGACAGCGTGAGGGCAGTCCCTCCAGTTTTGGGGGAAGTGGGAGCTTGACTTCTCTAAATGCTCTCATCTTCAGAGACTCTTGTACCTTACTCCATTTTTGTATATGCTTTATGAACATATGGGCAACATATTTTATTGATAGCAGTTTTCAAAAAATCAAAAGCAGCCTGGACAGGCTAGGAGACTGAGAGGAAAGATGTTGAGAGGGAGGCTAAATAATCATTCCATCACCTCCCAAGTCCTTTTGAGCTCGAGAGTTTCCTCTCCCAGCTGTTTCTTTTAGTCCAGAATGTCCCCCTAGGGACCTATATTTTTTTTCCCCTGCAGGTGAAAAAGCAACCGGGGAGCATTTCTGGACTGAAATAATGACCAAAGGGTGAAAAGATTTACCCACCACCCTTCTTCCTCTCAAACCTGCAGCTCTCCCTGGACAGCTGAGAAGAGGAATTATAGAATACCATATAGCAAGATGTTTGAACCTAAGATTAATATACCTCTTGAACTTTATTAAAAATGATGTCCACAGGAGTTTGTGCTGAATTTTATCTGCAAGAATGACACAAGGGTTTGGAAAGGACAGCTTAGAACCATCTAAAATGTTTTTTTTTAAAAAAAACAAACCACAATATGGATTAGGCTACAATCCTACGCAAGCTTACCCAGGAGTAAATACCATTGAACTCAGTTGAATTTACTTCTGATTAGACGTTTATAAAATTGGTTAAGCTAACAGCACACTAGAAGCCACTATGAGTAATGTTTGCTGTGCAGCACAATCCTCTGCATGTTTACTCAGAAGTAAATCCCACTGTGGTCAATGGAGCTTCCTTCCTAGTAAATGCATTTAGGATTGCATCCAAAGAGTGCTAGTCTGGACTCAGCATGTCTGTTCCAAAGCTGCTTCTCCATTCCTTACTCCAAAATAAACAACAGGATTACACAAGAGGTGAAATACAGATAGCTTTGTTTGGTTTTGCTGTTCTCTTAGAGCCAATTATTTTCTCTGCTTTTATTCACTTTATAACAATGTGCTTGCATTTTTTTATTATCAAACCATCCAGGCAGTTACTGCTTTGAGGATAAGAGTATTAATCTTCTCTTGTTCTCAACAATCTGTCGGATACAATTCTCTAGTGAAAATTCAGTGTAATTTAATTCCTGTTTCAGGGGGCCACAGTGAAATGCAAGAAGTGCCCTTCATTAGCCTCACTTTTAATTGTTTTTCTATCTCTGCGGGATTTAAAAATAGAGAGAGAGAGAAGAAAATCAGACAACAACAGCTTTTAACACTGCAATTTGAGGACTGATCAGATTCTCATGATCCTGGCACATGCTCAAAAGTTTTGAGCAAAGCAAAACAGCTGTACTTAAACACAGTGTATCTCTTGTCATCTGCCTGAAATGCATTGTCAGAAGGAGTGGAGTAATGGTGAAGATATCTAGCAAGGTAGCACAAATCGCATGGGGTTCACTGTCTGTGTATTATCCTGCTGTGTTTGATACATGATAGCTCAGGCAGATTCAAGCAATCCTATACAAAGGTTTAACTTCATTGCAATCCTCACAGAGACAACTGCCACATCAGACTTTCCCACAATCCTTCTCCCTGCATGGCACAGCTATGTTGTATGGAAGAATTGAATGGAGCTTTCCTGGTCTGGCACCAGCAATGGACCACCCAGTGCTGCCCTCCTTCGTAGGGAATTAGAAGCTATGGCACCACTTTTCTATATTGTTAAGAGAAATGAAATGTATTTTTTAGTTTTATGGGTTGGTGGGCATAAGCTGTACGCTGAGACCCTTCTAATTCCTGGATCCAGCAAGTGTTAAAATCTAAGTAAGGTTCAAATTCCTGGAACAGCCAAGCTAGCTTCCTGAAGAGGTAATGGCCCTCTTAGTATGGGTCTTTAAGGTAACAAAGGAAGTGGTTCTGTGCCAGATGCCAAATGTCTGGGGGCCCCTCCCTCAACTCGCTGGTAGTTAGACAAAGACAGAGTAGAAAGTTGAGTTATGTGATCTAGAAGCTAGAAACTGGCAGGATGAAGGTTGGGCAGCTGGAAGACAGAGTCATGCCTGATTTCTGTTGGAATCCAAGGCTGTGGCTATGGGGGAAGCAAGACCTTCCTTGGGTGTTAATGCTGTGGGCTCCTCCATAACAGGATCAGCTTGTATAATGTCTAATTTACGCTTTTGCTATTTCTATCATCCAGTTAGGAACAACATAAATGGAAATGCATTTTTTACTTTCAATAAAGGAATGAAACATATAGCAAAAGCACTATGAGACTGGTTTCAAATCATATTAAACAAACTGATGCCCTTTCCAAACTTTGGTGCCAAGAAGGTAACTCAAAGGAATTATTTCACAGATACAGGAGGTGAACCAGCAGAGAAAAGAAATAGGCATTTGTCTATTGTGTGTGAATGTAGATAATGCACTGTACCATGTAACCTGTTGCTTTGTGTATTCACCAATAGATGTCACCTGTAACAATTCTTCCCATTCATTAGCGCTAACTAAGATAAATATTGGCTGCATCTTGTCAGAAACAAATTGGATTTGGTGCCTTTTCAGACACCCTATGAAGTCCAAGCTGTGTGAGAAAATTGAGCATGATTGAATTATTCCCATCTTGATACTTTGGGGTGCCAAGAGGTACAAAAATTAGAATAAATGGGAGGCTGCATGTCAAGAAAGAAGCCACGTGTGTGTGTGTGTGTGTGTGTGTGTGTGAGAGAGAGAGAGAGAGAGAGAGAGAGAGAGAGAGAGAGGTCAGTAACTGTCAGAGCAACTGAAGGAACATGGTAAGTAGATCGCAGTCTCTTGGGAGTTGGCCACCCCTGATATAAGGTACAGTAGTACCTCGGGTTGAGTACTTAATTCATTCCAGAGGTCCATTCTTAACCTGAAGCACCACTTTAGCTAATGGGGCCTCCTGCGGCTGTCACGCCACCGGAGCACGATTTCTGTTGTCATCCTGAAGCAAAGTTCTTAACCCGAGGTAATATTTCTGGGTTAGCGGAGTCTGTAACCTGAAGAGTATCTAACCTGAAGAGTATGTAACCCGAGGTACCACTGCATTCATTTCTGCCCATTCACTTTAGCCAAGGGAGAGCTGCAGGGACAAAAAGCACAGTCAGAGCTATCCCTTTCCATCAGTAGGAATGGGCCTTCTCCCTCTGAGGAGACGAAGAACTTCATCAAGGTGAGAGAATTAACTACTCAGGACCCCTGAGCATGAAGTCTCAACCCACCAAAGGGGTAGGGCATAAGCAGGAATTGGCCAATGCCTTAACTGTTGATGGGGAACCCTTTCTCAGCCCAGTTCCCTACTGAAGCCCACATGCCAGGGTTGAGCAAGACAGTGGCAACAGTGGGCAGAGGAACAGATGCAATTTTTACCTTTGTATAGTAGGCTAGTTTCTACAAGCACTCACACACATGTCTCTATTCTCCATCCCGGCAAGCAAAAGGCATTATCAGAGTTCAAGGACCCGTTCTGGTCAGGCCAAAATATTCAAGGAAGGTGCAAAGCAGCACTGGCAAAGGGAGAATCCTGAGGGTCAGACTGAATGGCTCAGGGCAGCTTTGGCTCCTGGTCCTGGGGTTCCCCAGCTCTACATTACATCAATAGGGAGCCACACTGCAGAGATATACTTTTGTACCTAGCATTCCATTCAGCACAGATGCTTTTGAAAAGTTGTCTTTAATAAAGCTGTTGCTCATAATAAAGCCAATTTGGTTATGGCTGCATCTGAGGGGGAAACCGCACAACGCCAATCACAAGCTGTCGTCCACTCCCCAGAGGCACCATTCTTACTATCCTATTTGAGGCAAAACAAAAACCTGTATCAATAATTTTATTTGAAAATTAATGAATTAGAACCAAACTCCTGAAGCAAGCAGTGCAAGAGACCGCTTTGAATCTCAGCTGTATTAATCAGCATCCATGCCGTTACAAAGAATAATGTCAAATCTATTAGAGCTGCTAGAAAGCGAGTTGGGACTGGATTGTGTATTGCCTTGAAAATCCTTCTGGCTAGAAAGAGGCCTATATAGACAATACTATTCTTTATCTTTCCCTCTCCCCATATTTTAGATATTCTGTCTCAGTTTTCAGAATGGGAAGTGTGTGAAGTGTTTTCATATTTTCTAGAACTTTCCATTTTTTCCAAGCCCCAGACTCAGTGGCATAGCATAAGCCAACGCCACCACCTGGCAGCTTCCTTACATGCCACAGCCTCTTTCTGCCCCCTGGGCAGGCTTGAACCAGGGGTGGAACTGCAGCTGGCAGCGTTGAGCTGTCGCATGAGGAAGCTGTCTCTGCAGCTCCTTTGCATGCCAGAGCCAGGCTCTCATGAGGGAACATGTTGTGGGGGTGCCTGGTCTCACCCCCTAAAAAAAAAATGCACCCAGGGCTGGATGGGCCCCCCCATGCCATGCTACTGCCACCCAAAGGTCTGTGTAGCTAAAGCACTCAGCATACAAAATTCACTGTTCTTACAACAATGTTGTAATGATTTGATCTTATTTGAATTATTGAACTCAATTGTTATGAAAATGTTGGGAATCCACAAGAGGCAACATATAGTGAAACAGTAAGCCACCTTCCCCATAGATTTGATGTCAGTGTTTCTTGCATGAAGAGTCCTCCCCTCTCTTTGGTAACTTTACAAACAAGAATTAACGAGCAGCTTATATTTTATGGTTCTTTTTATTCAGTCATCTGGTTACAAGCAAAAATCCATATCTCTCCATAAGGAGAGCAGTTGGCTAATCTCCGTCCTCCCCCTTCCGTCCCCAGCAACATCCTGGGCACCAACAGGAAGTTCCTCCTCCTCTCTGTTCTTTGTTCTCTAATACAGACGGACCTCCTAGTTCTTGGGGAGGGAGGGTCCCCCACACTCTAATGACGTCTCTGCTGGCTGTTCGCTCCCTTCTGTTTCTCCTTCCACTATCTTGTAACTAGGCAACTCCTGTCGAAGCTGCTCAGTGTCTGTGTCTCTCTCTGCTCCTGAAACCACTGGAAACATGGGGAGGCGAATCTTCCCCCTCCTCCTTCTCTTCAGAAAGGAGCAGATCTGCCTGAGAATGCATTCCCCACTCCTCTGATTCAGACCATTCCCCGACACACTGCAATGGAATGAAAGAAGGCCTTGAGCTGGCCCATTTTGCGTGAGAACAGACTGCTTCAGTGCAAATTTATAGGTCTATAGGTTTAATAGGGCTACTTGCAACAAACCAATATCCAGCGCAAAACTTGAGTGTGTCTGCATAGCAATGTGGACCACTGGAATATAATAAGAACACTTAGCATTCATATAGGTCCAGTCCAGGTGTAATTCTAAACATTAATTTAGCATTCCAGAAACAAGCCATTTTTGACACCCCCCTCCCCCTCTTCCTCCAACAGATACCAAAGAAGGAGGTTGGAAGCATTCACTTCCTTGTAAATTGCAGTTTCTTATTACATCAGAATCAGGAATTACAGTTCAATAAACTTATCAATTTTGGAAGTTATGGTTTGATCTTGACTTGTTTCAATAAGCCATAGTTTCAACAAAACACAGTTAAAATTGCATGACAAACTGTGGTTAGTGCAAAACAAGAATCTGATGCTTCCAATTTCCTCCTCTGGTGCAACCCTGGACTTTGGAGTGAGGAATGCTCAATGATTTAGTTTTGCATCTGAACCAGGTCATCATACGTTTCAAACATTCCATGTTTTTTCTTATATTTTCAGAAATATGTTTAAAAGTCATTTAAGACAGGGCCTGAGAGAACAGAGTCTTGTCTAATACTATGTTTGCTCTGATTCTTTTAGATTCCTTTACCACACCAACCACATTTTAATTCTCAAAGGCCATTTGGCACAAAAATCTATTTCCAGGATTCCAAAAAGTTTCATTCCTTAATGCAGACCAAACTGCTACTGAATCAGGTTTTGAATTTTTTTGGGAACCATTATAATAGTCTCCAAGGAAACTGGCAGTACAAATATGTTCTACACAAATAACTATTTCCACATTAATGTAAGGGCTCACTTTTTCACAAGAATTGAAGTATACAGGAAATATCTTTGTATTGAAAGAATGCTAGAAATCCATTCTTTTGAAAGGAAAATGCCTATATGCATCATCTATTATCCCTTTATTACTTTCCATCCTTGCAGTATGGAAACAATGTTGACATTTAATATTTGTTCTGGAGAATTGATTTCGTAGCATGATGAGGTCCGGTGAGACAAAAAGGGGAGTGGGGAATACTTCATTGCAATGTATTTCCTAGGGTTTTTTAATCATTCAAATCCTAAATGAAATTGGGGAAATAAATTGCTTTTCATTCTTTTTCTTCATTTCTCATAGGAAAAGCATCTGACAGCAGCTGTACACTGTAATACTTGAGCCTGTGACACCGTCCGTAGAGGACAAGCCTGGGAATTATTTTTATTTATTTATTACTATTACAAAACATTGTTTGAGCTAGAGATACGAAACCTGTAGCTACAGAGACTTCACTGGGGGAGGGGGGAGGAGGCATATTATAATAATAAGCAGAACAACACGATAACCCCCAACTTCCCCTCATGCAACACACTTAGCTGTCTTGCTGCGAGTAGTGAAATGATATATCAGTGCATTTTCAAGTCAACAAGACAATTTGCAAACTCCCAGTCCCCAAAGTGTCAGAAGATTATCATATTGCTGTCTGGTAACTCAGGATAATAGACCCTTTTGGGGAGGCTACAATAGCAGCTTCAGAGATGTAGGTTTTTTCCAGCCAAATATTGGCAGGATATCTTGAAATGCACCATGTGTTATTTACAGGTTGTACTTTTTGCAGAAAGCAGTAGTGTCACTTGTTGCAGCAATGCACGGATGAGGCGCTTGTCGCAAACAAGCTGCTGGTACTCAAAAGTGGGGAGAGTGGCTGTACCACTCAGGTCCTGTTTGCAGGCTGCACATAGGCAACTGGTTGGCCACTGTGAGAACAGAATGCTGGACCAGATGGAGCCTTGGCCTGAGCTAGCAGACACTCACAGAGTGAAACAAACAAACCATCTCAGGTCTGAATGTATTGCTAAACCATTGCTTTGCCCTGGATATCATGACAGCAGCAGGACTGCGTGAGGAATGCAATAGCTCCAATCTTCACTCTAAGAAACTGCACACTTGTTCATTCTAAGCCATGGTTGGGATATGCAAATTGGGCCTGTGTCAGTTGGCTATGGAAAGCCCTGAAATTTCAGGTGACCTCTACAAGAAGTACTTTCAACCCCGTGTAAAACATATATGCCCTATTTAAAAAATAAAACGAAAGAGTGAGTGGTGGCCTCTCTTTAAATTCAGGCTTAGAATGAAACCTGAATCTTGTAATAAAAACCCAAGCCCTATATTCTAAAATGAAAAGAACATTTTCCCATTTCTAACTGGAAAGACACACAGATTCTAAAGTGCAAGAAGAAAATTAAAACTTGTGATTTAGCTCACTTAAAGTTGATTTTGCCAGTTTAGAATCTCGTACATTTATTGCTGAGACTCAGAATTGTTACAGGTAATATATTTTATTGAACCAAACTGAATTACAAGAAATAAAATTCGGAGCTGATTAGGTTTCATATTCTTCCTTTATAATGGTCTTCATACCTTTGGCAACTGACCTTGACCCATTTTCCTGCCTTTTACAAATGCCTTATGTGATTTTCCAACAATCACTATACGTTTCATTAAGACTTACTATTGACATATTCCCCAGAAAATTTGTGAATTAATAAATGTAAATGCTAAAATGAATAGCTATGGCAATTGCAGCTATTCTTTTTAACAGCCTAATGCATAAGTAAGTTGTTCAAGACTTCTTAATCCTGTTTTCTCCCCTTAAATTGCCATAAATGGGTTTAAGGATCTTCATTACTGGCTCCAGAAAATGCTCTCAAGTGAGTATCTGTGTACCTTGGGTGGGGGGGGGGCACATGGTCCAATACATCTGTATGCATTTAGTTTCTTATTTGTTTAAGGTTTTTTTGTTTATTACACAACCACTCAACAACTCTCCAGTGAAACAAATCCTTCCATCAGTGCATCATTTCCCAAACAGTTCCATTATAACGGTGCAATAAATCAAAGAGGTGATTTGTGATTTGTAAACAGCATAGCATCATTATCTGAATGAGTACCCTTTATGATCTTGTGCAGTAATGTGTTCAGGTTGTTAGCAATTGTTAATTAAAAGGACAGGTTTTCCATTATAAATGCAGGGACGGTTCAAACAGGATTATACCCACCTAAAGGTAAAAAAAGACATTGAGCATTTGCTACTGACGTAGATGCTTTAGCAAAGGTGTTGTACTCTAAATAGGGAAAATATATAGGGTGGAATTCAATGTCATATAGGGTAGGGGAGAGAGGAGGGGCAAGCCCCACTGCACTAGCAGGAGTCCTTGCACTAGCTTCTGCTAGTAGAACAACATTTTTTAATCTGGCCCTTAATTCCTAGAGCAGCAGTCAGCAAACTTTTTCAGCAGGGGGCCGGTCCACTGTCCCTCAAAGCTTGTGGGAGGCCGGACTATATTTTGAAGAAAAAAAACTGATGCAAGAGCACCACAAGCCCCAGTGGCAGCTTACCTGTGTCTTGCAAGCGGCAGGGGCTGGCAGTGGCAACGGGACATTGAGCGGAGTGCGAAAGGGCTCTGGAGGGGGCTGCTTAAAATGGCGGCCGCTCGAGCACTGCTGCTGCTGGCATCAACAAAGCCCAGCCTCCTTCCTCCCCTAGGCAGGGTGGGGAGAAGCCAGGAGGAGGGAGGGAGGAGACACCGCCACCCTGTGAGGGAGAGGGAGGGAGAGGGAAAGAACACATGCGCTGGCGATCCACACTGCAATTCCCGAACCATCCAGGGGCCAGATCCAGAAGGCAATTGGGCCTGATCCAGCCCATGGCCCTTAGTTTGCCGACTCATGTCCTAGAGAGTCAAATGCACATGTAGAGAAGAATCTGCAAGAAGCTCTGCTTGCTCATCTATAGCCAGATAGAGAGCCTGGAAGTGCATAAGGGTGGCGTAAGAGCTGAAAGAACGAAGTGGAGCAGGTTGCCATGGGTTAGGATCAGTGGCGTAGCGTGGGTTGTCAGCACCTGGAGCAAGGCAAGTAATTTGCGCCCCCTAACCCGTGGATTTTAGTAGGGGCAGAGAGCTGCGAGTGCGAGCGCCCCCCCCCCCGATGTTGCGCCCGGTGCGGCCGGCCCCCCCTGCACCCCCCACGCTACGCCACTGGTTAGGATAAATGTCTGTGCAGTGTGTTCACTAAAAGTGATGCTTACATTTATAAGCAGCTGAGCTCGTATTCACATAGGACAGTAGATGGTCTTGAATGGAGTGTCATGCATCTATACTACTGTTAGCCTCACTCTGCAGAAACCAACCGATGTATAGTACGTTCAGGAGCTACTACAGTATATTTCTGCTGTGCTAGTTTTAGCTTCACCACCCTTGGGTTCTAATGGAGTCAGTTGCAAATGGGGTGATGGAGCTGCAAGCTCACCTGATCTCTCTCTGACTGAGTCACAGCTGCATGCTGGGATGGAGAGAGGAATGGACTAGGCAGAGAGCTCAGTGCAGTAGAAATGCACCTGCAGGAGCACAAATGTGCCAGGATAGCTCCGCCAGCTTGTTTGCACCACGACAACCTGGCCACCACCTGGCCCCTCCTGCTCTCAGTACAACCACACCACCATTCACTGTTGTATAGAGCCCTAGAGAGCAGTTCATAACAATTGTTTGTGTATAGCAGAAATTCTAACAGGAAGAAAAGGCAACAGAAGCCTTCCTTTATTCACTAGGGACCACGCAACCAAATGTCAGTTTCATAAATATTTATAAAGATAATCATCAGACAAACTATATTTGAGTCTTAACTGTTTAAGGATATTACAACTGCTTTACATTTTTTAACAAAACCTGTAGCTCTTCCATACTCTTGGGATCACACCTTCCTGACGCTGTGTTTTTACAACTCAATGAAAATAATGTGATATTCCATCATGAGATTTAAAAGGTTCACAGATGCAATTTTCTAGAACTCTCCAAAAGATCACTAATTTCATTGCTTACATAAAACAATGCCCTGAACTTCTGCCCTGAGCTTTTTTGGGCAATAGAGCAGAATTGATGATGATGATGATGATGATGATGATGAATACCAGCACCAGCATTATTACTATTAATCTCATTATTGTTATTGTTAACGTCACTACCCACTACCCACTTCACTAACAATTGTTATTGTTAACTTCACAGTACCCATAACTACCAGGCATGCTCTTCTCAAAAATTTCTCCCACATCTCTTTTTTAAACCATTCTCCATAATTAATGAAAAAAGAAATTGTTTTTGAAAATTATGAAGGGGAGATAGAAAATATAGTGACATTCTCATGGGTGGGATGCAGTATTTGTGTTTGTGAGTGTTCTCCCTTTCCAGTCGTCTCACCAGTGGCCTGCACTGTACAGCCTTCATAGATGCCCATGCTTCAATTAAAGACCATCATGAGGTAGCTCCTCCCATGGGGCTTTTGCAGATCTGGAAGCATGAGCAGACAGGGAAGCTACAGGGAGTGCTGGATAAATGTTAACCAGAAAGGAAAAAGCACACACCACGGTTGGCCACCTTGCAGTAACAAGGTAAGCTCAAAACCCTTCACTCACCAAAATTATAAAGGAGTTCTAAAGTGCAAAGAGAACAAGGTAGAAAAATGGACACCACTTTCAAAGCAGGAGGAAACTTTTGAGGAATTGGAGGGTGGATTTAAGCATAGCACTTCTCAAAAGAGTACTGCCCCCCAATAATAAGATGTCTTCCTAGGGACTGTTTCTCACCCTCCACAGGACCTCTGCTTAAGACTGAAGTCCAGTTAATATAATAAGTAGTCTTGCTGTGAAGAATCAGAAAGCACGCCATAGCTCTCTTTCCTTATTATCCTGTATTTTTTTTAATTAATACTCTGCATATCCCATTAAAGCATTCCTACATGTTGAAAAATGCAGGTAAATTACTGATGATTCTGAATAGGAATATGTAATGGATTCTCATGAAAACTCAAATGCTAAGTAATAGACATTGTCCTTCTACAGAGTGGCTTAGGTTACATCAATGTGCACGGCAACATAAAAGGGTCCAAATAGCATTTTCTTAAGAAGTGAAGAGTTTACTTTAAGCAGGAGCCTGTCACTAAAGAACTTGAGTTTTATCACTGAGGTGTTCCACAAATTAGAGTTACATCCATAGAATCATTTCCTATTCAAACAGTCTCTAAACCCAGATCACTCCAGTATCTAAAATGGAAGCCTCTGCCTGTGCTGCCCACATGAAATGTCTCCTCTATCTGATGAGTAATTAATGCCTTATTTTCATATTGGCTCCTAAGACAGATGTCCTTCATCTTCTCAGGGGCGCTAAGACTCCAACTGCCTGATGCTCAGGCAGGGACAAGGCGCAAACTCCTTGTACTTTTTTGGGGGAGGACAATTACATTGTATTTCTATGTCTGCACAGACGTAAGTGCCATTGATACTGCCATATATCTAGGCTTTCCCTCTAGAACTCTTATAGGAGTATTCAAGAAAGTGACCACCTCAAATTCTTAGGTACTTCATTTATTTGATAAATTTATATCCTGTCCTCCCTCCCAAAGCAGCCCAGAGAAGCAACCCCTAAGTGCTATGGAATGAAATAATGAAATGTTACAAAATAAGAGCAATGGCTAGAATCCCAACCCTTTCGGCTCAGAAGTTAAGTCTTGGTGAATTCATGGACTTATGACCAGGTAAACTGACTTCAGATTGCAGCCTTAGTCTCCGTACGTTCACTTCAAAGTAAGAGTCTCGGGTGTGGTTTGGACAAAAACATCCCTGCAATGCAGCAAAAAAGGAAAGCCCCACCTCATAACACAAAGGGAAGCTCAACCCTGACCTCACTGGAATGCTAAAGAAATTCTAGAACCATCTGCGAAAGTTCTTTTAGAAAAAATGGTGGACAGGTTTCAACAGAGAGCTAGCTATTTGTGTGGTAAGCAGCACACAGTGATGCACATGCTGTAAGATTAAAGAGATCAGAGGAATTGTGTCTTCCCAGCTTCCTCTAGCTAAATTCTCAAAATCGTGACTTCTTGCTCGCTAGGCTTGTCTCATTACTCCGTGATAATTAGATTGAAGATGACAGGTAGCTTTGTTGTGAGAGCAGTCTTTTTGATGCACCACTTTTTCCAGTTGCAATCCATTATCTTGGGAGCAAAGTCAATTCAGTTCAAAGGCAGCTAGACGATGGGGAGAAGATACTTTTAATATGTGTTCATGTTGAAAGAATGACAAGCCAAGGTGGTTCTCAAGAATCATCTGAAATCATATTCTCAGGCTGACTCCATGGTAGGCAGTGGCTTTTGGTCAGCCTAGAATGTCTTTTTTTTTATGCAGTCATGAGTTCATATGGTAATGTAAAATCAGACCAAAGTTTAGCTCAAAGCCTGTTGCACACTAAGCTCTTCTTGGGACAGCTCTTTGCAACCATTGCCTGATCCAGGCTGAACTCAATGTGCATTTGGAAGCAGTGACCAGATGTCACATGGCTTTTCTGACCCTATAGCTTTGCAAGGGGGGGGGGGAATCACTTCAAGTTAAAGAAAAATATCACATCATCCACTGGCTCAAGAAGTTATGTGAATTGAGATTGGGTCATATGATCAGTAACTGATGGTCAAAATACAGGGTGTTATTTCCCCCCCCCCAAGGGAGCTAATCCTTTTGCTAAAAAGAGTGTTCACACTCCAGGAATGTGCAACACAAGCGATCAGGCCTGTCAAGTCCCACTCAGCCAGTAGCTCACCCTCTTGCCTATCATCATAGCTCTTCACCTTTCCTGAAACCCCCGTGGGTATTATCTCAAAGCTTTTTTAATTCTGTTCTGGGTCACTTTACATACTGCAGCAGTGCAGCTGACACTGGAAAATGAAAGGGGCTCTCTACTTACTAGAAGCGAGAAATGTTTCTCTGTAAGGTCCACCAGTGGCTATGTTGTACTGCCAGTGTGCGACCTCGGCTGGCTTTAAAAAAGGATTGGACAAATTAATAGAGGATGCAGTTGGGCTCTTTTTATATGTGTTAAACACATTACATGCATGCATGCATACTTGTATGCCACTTTTCCTTACTCCAAACCATTAGCATTTGCAGCCCTTCTTGGAGATTTGTAGCAACGGGAAAGAAATTGTCCTTTTTCAAAATGATTCTAAAAGGAAATTGTATTTCACTTTTTTTTCTTGAAGGACACTGTTAACTTGTCTCAGCTCCCTATGACATTGGAGCTTATCTGAGGAAAGCTCTTTCAGGATTTGTATTTGTTTGCCATTATGTGAAAAGTCTTTAACTCACCATAGTTATCCCATCAATTCTTCCTTTTGATGAAAACAAATTACAATATCTCTGGCTTGAGATTTATCTCTTGGCCAGGGCTGTAAAGTCCAAAGGAGATCGCTCTAATTCTGTCTTGGAAATTTCAAAATCAGGAGGGAGAGGATTGATCTAGTTAATAATAGATGCTTTCAAATCCTCCAATTCAATTCCATCATTCCCCTCACCCTAAGAGGAAGATTGTTTGTGATTGTTCTCATGATGTTCCAGTTTAAGGGCTTTCTGAGCATGTATAAGGTTTATATATATATTAAAAATGGTTATTAATGTTTAGCTCCAAGATTCATAGTTGAGTTAGCAGTTTTAGCTATTTCATCTACTGTGGAGGTTAATGCTGTAATCTTTTCCTCAAGAGGTTTAAAAGCTTTATCAAACTTCTCTGTGAACTCTGTTGTAATTTGCTGAAAATGCTTCATAAACTATTTTGTACTCAGAGGCCCATTTTCCTCATCAAGTGTTCTGGGGATTTTGAAGTGGACATAACCACTTTAGAACCACAATGCGATCCCTTCTCATTAGTGTCCAATATTTTCCTCACCTTGAAACAGCTTGTTAACAGCCACTCCTTTTCAATACAGGCCCAGGAAACATTCCCCTCAGCTCCTACCTCAAATCAATCAATCAATCATCACTTTAGTATGGTCAATGACCTGTATTCCTACCTCAACATTTTTTCATCTCACCACTTTTTCTAGGAATCTCAGTCTTTTTGTTTTCTGTCAGCATCAGAGCTTCAAGTTCACGTTGCAATCTTGGATCCTGGCAAAACCACACAACACACACACACACACACACACACACACACCAGTTTCAAATCTATGTCACTTTTGCATATGTGCATCCACAGTTCCATTTCTGCATTTTGCAACTTTGCAATCATTTTCAAGGCAAAGAAGGATAGAAGCCTATCCTTCCACAACAAGGTGCCTTCAACCAGCAGCTCCCCCTGCTCCTGAATTTGCGCGGACAGGCGGAGTCCCCAGATCCTGAGCGGTCTCCCCTGTCATGTGGAATAACGACTCAAGACAATGTGCTATGGGATTAAATTGGCCACAACTTTATTAAATTTCAAATGTGGGTAGACCTTGGCTCAGGCATTGGGCGTTCTCCCTCCCCAGTCCCCAGCCGGGGACCTAGGGAGCTTCAGGGTTATCCAGTGTGTGTGTGGGGGATGGGCCGGCTCTGGAGAACATATGTTCAAGCAGAGATAGCCGCCCCCGTTACGCCGCCGCCGCAGGGGAGAGCAATGACGACCTTTCGGCATACGGTCAAAGCCTCCCTTCAGAAACCCCTTTAACAGGGAACCCTGGTATCGCCGCCGCAAAGAGGAAGATGGACTAAAGGATTCCGCCCAAGGCCTGATACCGCCAAAGTTGTGACGTTTTGCTACAGGAAAGGCGAAACCTGCCAATGCAGGGAAATTCCTTTCCAGCCCTTTAACAGCGACCTTATCGTAGCAGTGCCCGCATACCTGTGAAGAAAAGTTAACCTGCAAAACCTATGAAGAAAAGTTAACCTGCAAAGGAAGACATTAACTGAGGGTGGGTAGGGTGGGAGAAGCTCTGGAGCCAAGTGAGGATTCCCCAGGTAAGATCCTCCCTCTATTGTGTGGGCAGGTAATCCCTCCCCCTACCTGGCCTGGTCTCCTTGGCAACGCTTCCCCCAGGTGGGATTGGACAACTGACTGAGGTAGGCGGGGACCTCCAGGTATCCCACCTGAGGGAAGGCAAAGCCAAGCCTATGCTGATGGGGCCGCTCCAGATCCAGGGCTGCGCGCGTCCACGCAAAGGGCGCCCCCCGTTTTAAGCGGGGAGCGGTCATTGTCTCTTTCAAACTGCAAACTTGCTGTTTCTTCATGAACACACACTCACTCACACTTGGTCCCTCCCCTAAACTGAAGTAGGCATACAGGTAATTTAATATCCCAGGAACTTATTACGAGATTTTGAGACCGCCCTAGGGTGTATTCATACCTCAACATTTTTTTTATCGCACCACTATTTCTAGGATTAGACCTTCCCCAAACTCTGATTTCCCCTCAAAGAACTAAAGAGCGATTCCCTGCCCACCCCCATTATTTCTTGCACTGACGATTTAAAAAACAAACAACCAGTGTTGTTTGGTTTACTGTTTTCTACAGATACTTGCACACATGAACAAAATTGTCCTTAGAGTGGGGAAAATAGGTGCCTCCTATAAGTTATTTCATAGCACATTGGTCAAATAAACATGGAAAAATTGCACCAAAGTTACAGGTAATCCCCTAAAACTTCTCAATAGTATTCTAGGACCGTTAAACAATTTGCATCTTTCAGTGTGTTAAGAACAGAACTGAAAAACAAAGATCTGCTTGAAAACATGGTCACGTATCTTAAGCATTTGTGTTTTCATTTCCAGGAACTTGTGGGGAAGAAGAGTTGATCCTCTATAGCCAGGACCAAGCTGCAAGAATTTACCTTGTATGCAAAAGAAAATGGTAATTCCTGAGCTCAGTAAATTACCAATACAATGGCCCTCTTTTATTGTAATGTTCTTATCTCACCATAGCACCTTTTGCAATGTCATAAACATGTCCTTGCTTTTCTTCTAACCACCCAGGTAAAGATTTTTCTTTGTACAATCTTGAGAGGAAACCAATAGGTCAGCAACTTATCTGTATTGGTTTTCCTGGAACAGAATGTTGATTTACACCAACAAAGGATCAGGCCTGTGCTTTTTAAAAGGACTCACTTTGTCCTAGGGTGACCTTTTCCTTACATTCCCATCATTCAGAAAATGATCTCCAGAAGCTCATGTTCTAGTTGTTAATCATGAGACAGTAGCTATAGTTGTAACTTGCAACCTAAGAGAAAATCCTTTGTAGATTACCATTCCCCCCTCTGCTTTAAAGGTGGAAATAAGAGGGGAAAGCTGTGTATGTTGTACTCGTTTCCTGGCAACAACATCTTTGCCATTTTCTACATAAAGTTGTCACTAGATCACCTAGGCATTAGAATTCTTGGTAATACAACATTAAAGGTACAATTCTGTTGTTTTCTTTTTTTCTCTTAAGTATGAATATTTGACTACAGTGTTACGAGAATTCAGTATCTGGTAGCAAGGGATTTGTATATATGATATTGACTGGGAACAGAATGTTAGTCATACCCTCCAAGGAGAAGCCATTAGAGCCGAATTAGTGGTTCATCAAAAGCGCATGATAAGAGTTTTTATGGGATTGTACCGCTTCATAATGCTGGGGTGCGGAGAAGTGGGGAGAATCACTTTTTTTTTAATGTTCCCATTTATCAAACAAAAGGAAGGAAGCTTCTGCATACAATAAATATGCAGAATCCAATCCAGCTTTTCCTTTCTGTGCGGGAGCTACAGCATTTCAAATGCAAGCCCTCACCTGTAGTCTGAAGTGGTTTGGCCCCACGAGGACTCCTAAGTGGTGCATTAACTCTGCCTAATGTCACTCAGCATTGATTATATTTCTGAGCGTCTATGAATGTCTTATCACTGAGTGTGTTTGACACTTTTAAATCATGTATGCCAAGCCATATAAGCTGTATTTGAAGCAACTCTAAAAATTCTTTCTTATCCATATCTACATGCGGGGCTTTGTCCTTTGGCTTTGACTTTCAGCAGACTCCTAAATTGCTGTAGGGGTCCAGTCCTGAATGTGCTGGAATAGGTGGGACTTGGTTGCGAAGAAATACATTTCATTAGGACTGGGAGTAGATGATGCTGTCTGAGAAGGCACATTCAGCTCACAGCACTATCTTCACAACTGGCTGGGCTGAAGTGTCTGGAAGTCAGCATGAGCTTGCTTTTTCTTCTGTCTGACATGCTGAAAAGGCTGTGTAAAGAAGTCCTGTGTTTGCTTATCTCTCTTCCCGCCGCCTTCCACCTTCATAGTTTGCTGAGCTCTCAACATTTCAGGAGTTTCTTACCACCAATGAATTAAGCATCAATATTTCAGTGACAGGTAGGCAGGAAGACAGATAGATGGAATTTTTTTATTTTTTATTTTTTTGAGAATGGGAATCTCGTAGCTATGTTAGTTTTGGCAGGATGGTGACAGACAATAACATTAATTGATTTTTTAAAAAATATATAATGTCTGTGTTTTCATTAAGCATTGATGCTAATGGCAGCGCAGGCTTCTAACGATCAACCTGCTTATCCACTCAGATGCAAATCTTTACAGCTATAGCACAGTTTAATGAAAATCTTCTGAATGCTAGTGATGTATTTTTAATCAGCTGCATGATTTTGCACAGGAGGTTCTAAAATGTGCAGGGATCCTCCAAGCATGTAAGAGGTTCCCAATGGCAGGCAACTGCCTTCCATGGGCTGGAAGGTGACAAAAACAATGACAGATGACCATCTGTGCCCTTCCCCCAGGCACATATTAATATTGCCCTCTTTGCAATGCCGGACAAGGTCTAAAGACTAACAGTTCTAATGAAACCACAATTGTCACTGATAACAATAGTGTAATCATAATGTAAGCAGTTGTGAGACCAGGAAGTGGAAGCTTTTGAAGTATTTGGGTTGGAAGGGGGATGTCATCACAAGAATAGAAAATAAAGGGACATAGGTCGTGTCCTCTGCTTCCATATTTTATAAGCCCATATGCACTCTCAGGGTTGAAATAAAAGTGATTTCAGTTCTTCCCATCATGGATAATTTGCATTCTAGTACAAATGGATTTAGTTATCTTCATACTTAATGGGTCCTAGGGCTGACAGGATGGGGGAATTCAATTCAGTTTGCATTTAAAATTTCTGAAATACTATGAGAACTGAAACAGAGCCTTCCTTTGAAAAATGCATTTTTCCACATTTTGCAATGCAGTTTTCTCTTCTAACAAGTATCTTGGATGATTGTTCTTTTAAAGGGCACCTCTTTTTAAGAAAGCATGGGGGAAGTGTGATTTAAAACACAGGCACAACCTATAGGTGCCAGTGGCTCTTATGAACCTAATGAATGTGCAGTTTTGGAGCGAGCTGGAGAACAGAGGGATGCACACATTCTGGTGTGAAAGTTCTTCTTTGCAGTTCCCTGGCCTTCTTTGCATGGTGTATAAACACAGAGACTCTTGGCAGGTTGTGCCATGATTGTCATTCAGACTGTGCTAGTGAGCCAAAGGAAACTCAACAGGAGATCACAACCTTGACCTTCCAGCTCTTCAGTCAGAGAGAACTAATAAGCAAAATGCCATCTGCTGATCACATTGGCCCTTCAGCTGAGGTGCAATAGCTAATTATCTAGAGTGCTGGGTATTAAGATTTTAAAATGACATAATCTCTTCAGTCAACATGCTAAACATTTTGGAATTCACACCACTGGGGGATTATAATGCCTATATCTTTCCATCCTGGATTTACCACAGAATGGCAAAGTGCAAAGATGGAATAAAACTTTTACAATACTAGCATCAGACATGTTTCATAAGAGACGGCTGTGGTCTACTAATACCCTGAGATCCTTTTCACATATACTACTGGCAAGCTAGGTGTCCGCCATCTTATATTTGTGCAGTTAGTTCTTCCTGCTTAAGTGTAGAATCTTTTGCATTTGCCCCTTTTGAAATTCATTTTGTTAGTTTTGCCTCAGTTCTCCAATCTGCTGAGGCCATCTTGAATCCTGATTCTATCTTCTGTGGCATTAGCTATCCTTCCCAGTTGGTGTCATCTGCAAATTGGATGAGCCCTCTCCCCTCAATTCCTTTGTCCATTTATAAAGACATTGAACAGCGGTTAGACCCAGGACAGAACCCTGTGGCTCATTAAACTTTAGTTAATTGGGCCAAATGAGCACTGTAACTCCCTATTGTCATGCAGAATAATGCAAAATGCCCAAGATTTCTCAAACCTCAATTTTCCATTATGTCTGAACAAAAAGCCTGTGATTAATCTCTGGCTACAAACAAGGTTTGAAAATTAGGTTCAGGTCTTTATTTCAGATCCTGTGGTATAGTAAGAAATTAAACTACAGCTTCCCAGTGCAGCTATAAGATTTGCTTCAGGACACGTAAGAGAGGGCAGGAAGAAAGTGGAAAAGGAGGCATTTTGGCACAATAGTTACAGTATTTGTAGACTACTAAGCCATGGTTATGGCTGAATTGAACCAGAGAAGCATTGTCCTATATGTTATCCATGCATCATCTTTATTGCTACAATTTGTGCATCCCTAAATGAGAAGATTCGGAATCATCAGAGAATAAATATTCAGTTATCATGAGCATGGGGTTTTACTCTACCTGCTGAACTACTCCTGTTGTTTTGGCATGTATTCTCTAAATTCATGTCCTCATGTTCACAGCATGGCATGATCAATACATATATTGTTCTCAATACGTATGAACTTTACACAGCATGTTATTATGGGGCTTTTGCCTTTATCAGCAGGGAGGATTTCAGACTCTGGGCTTTCTTTTGAGTGTAAGATTTATGTACGTGAAATTGTGCTGACAGGATTACTCATGAGTGACAGAATGAAATGGAGCCACAAGTGTGTAAAGTGGTCATCCCAAATGAGTATAAATAAATCCAATATTTGGAGAAAGATGATGCCTTGCTTGATTTATGCCTCCGCTGCCTTGGAAAACACTATTGAAGATTTTCAATTATTTTTGTTTGAGGTTGTCAGGAGGTATCTGTGCTTAAGGAAAATGGCCATTATGATCACTGGAGTAGAAAGGGAGCTGGTTTTGTCAGGAAGGACTTCACTGTGCTTTAAAAAAAAAGCTGCCTTTATGTAAAACTTTCCATATGTTCTCAATACACTTTACATGTTATCTCAGCAACTAGCCCCCAAGACAGGTCACTACTGTATCTCCACATTACAGATAGGAAACAATGAGAGCCAGAAGATGGTTCAAGATCCCCAAAGAGCTAAGACTTCAGCTGGGAGGTTATCACTTGTATTTCATTCATCTCCACAAGTGCATTTATGTGGCAAGGAGCTATTGCTTCCAACTGCAGAGAAGGAACTAAGAAAAAGACTGACTTACCACCTAAACGTCATCCCATGAGTGCTGGGCTGAGGAGGGATTTGAACCTCAGTCTCCAATCCAACCTTTTTGATACTAGAGCCTGGTATTAAACCTTCCACTCATCAACAGGATAAATCCTGCTTTCTGCAGGGGTCTGCTCTGCTAGTGTGGTGCCCACATGGAGCACACTGGCAAAGCATTACTAAGCAGCTGATGAGTGAAAGGTTCAATCCTGCTTTCTTCAAGGTTCTCCTATGCCAGTGCATTCACCACAGGAAACATGCTGGCAAAGCAAGATCAATGTCAGGGACTGGGCAGAGGAGGAATGGTGGAGACCATCTCCTCAGCCTGAGCCTTCCAGAGAAGAAGAAGACAGTTCAGAATTACAACAGGGGGTAGAGGGAGGCCACAGCTCAGAGGCAGATGAGGGGGAAAGCTGGGAAATAATGGGAGAGGAGAAGGAAGAAGAAGCACCAGAGGGGGGACAGCTGACAGACACAGTGTTTTTAGAAAGCATTCCAGTCCCTCCCTCCCAGAACCCAGGGAGCCTTGAAAGTGGGAGAGCAGAGAGCTCAAAGGCAAAGAACACTTTTTAGCACCTGTAGCGATGACGCATGAGGAAGTGGGAGAGACGGAGAGGGTGGAGACAACACCATTATTCTAAGAGGCTGCATTCCCAAGCCTCTCTCTGTAAATACTGGATAAAAAGCAGATGGTAAAGACATTTCCTTGTCTTATCGATTCCTGGCAACCTGCCGTGGGGGTTGATTCCTCTGACGCCTGACAATTAGGCAGGATTGAGCTCTCCACTCACCAACTGATGAGCAGGGACTTGATTCCTGCTATCTGCAGAAGTCTGCGTTGCCAGCATATTCACTGCTATGCCACCTAGTGGCATAAGCTCATTGATGGGTGGACATGGCTATGGCCAAATTCGACCCCCTAACTGGCTATTATTGACCCATGGTCTGGAGGCTGCCCATTCCTGTATAAGAGCATGTTAGCTCTCATATCTCATAATGAGCTGACCAACACTGAATTCTCCTGATTAGTACTCATGCTGTCTACAGGGTTCCTGCTGCATCAAACTCTAAAAAATGAGAAACACATTGCAGCTTTAGCAATTGAAATAAGGCCATCAATGATCTAATGGCAAGTATTGATCTGAATCTGTCAGGTCAAAGTCCAGCATTCTACTTTCAAGACCATGCTGGCTCTTAAAAATACTTTAAGATAGTTTAGGCAAATAAACCATCAAAAAAACTCTATATTGTTAGAAACATAGTGGATGACTTGAACCGCTGAACTGAAAATGCAGTCTCTGCAGGGAAATCTGAAGGACTATAAAATTCCATAGCACAGAGAGAGCAAATTGGCTGATGTCAATTTGCCAGGGTCAGTGAATTTGAAAACAGTAACATTTTAGTCAAAAGGAAAGGTCAGTCATAAACCCAAGACACTCATTATGGTTCTCCTTGTGAAACTTCATCTCTTAGCTTTGTACTTCCATCAGAACATGTGTACAGTCTGTAAAAATAAGTAAGACATCTCATATCCTCTTAATGGATACAATTTGTTTCTCATTTCTACATATGGCTGGTCATAAAATTAAGACTGCAATGCTATAGCTACATAACTGGGAGCCATCTCCATAGGATTGCACTGTAATTTATTTACTAATAATTATTTATTCTCCTGTTCACATAAGGATATGTTTCTTACATATAATAAAAAATTAAGTCTGTCATCAAGCTACAGCCTGCTTAGCCACTAACAGGTGGCTCTGCAAACTACAGTATGCTGAGACACTTCTGAGACTTGCTGCACCAGTGGAAGGCGGATTTGGAGACAGAGGTAGGCAGGCAGGTGTAAAGGAAAGTGATGGTTCAGGTTTGGCAATGAGTATAGGGAAGGGTGAGGTGTTAAAGAAGGGTTTTTGTGAGGTGTAAAGCAAGGAGATGGTTGGTTTTGGCAAATTTTAAATGGTCTGTGGGTGGTTTGGGTGAGGTATAAAGTAAGTCAGTGGGTGAGGTGTAAAGGGAGGCATTCTTTTTGTGAGTTGGAGATGTTGGTTTCTGTGTGTTGCCACTGTGCAGTGCTTTGGAGTCACAAGACTCTGTTTTGCATTCCAGACTGTTGGAAGTCTCACGGAAGACGGGAGACGGAAGTGACGTTACTGGTTTCCTGTTCCTTTGGTTCAGTTGCTCTCTGCTCTCACAGAGAGAGGATGTATTTCTTTTCTGTCTGCGTAGCTTAGCAATAAAACTCTTAGCATGTGGCTCATATTTCTCGTCACTTCTGCTGCTTTGAAACTCTGCGTAATGGGAATGTGCTTGGAGCCTTATCCAAGGCTCAGGTCATTAATCACGTCGGAGGGCGATTCCGGAGGAGTCGCTCGGTCGAACGCAGGTTCCGACAGGAGACAGGTGAGGTTGGTGAGTAAAGCAAAGTGAGCAGGGGTGTAAGCCCCTTAGTATGCAGTCTATCTACATGCAATTAATACATGGTAGGGAGACTGGAATTGTTCTGGTTTTCCCTAGCCCTGCCCAAGTTCCACACATTGAACTAGTCATGTATACAGAGCCTGCAGCTGTTCAAGCTTGCAGGGTACAGATAACACAATCAGAACCTATGTAGTCAACATTTAGCTTCTTTGGAGATTTCTCACTCAGTAAGGGTGGTCAGCAGGGATGATCCACCCCTGTTCGCTACCTGAAGCAAAACCTTCTGCCCTTCACTGCGCATCGCCTTCCGTCACCAGGGCACTCCTCAAAGTGTTGCTACTTGGCTTACCTCCACCCCAGGTGGGGAACCAATCTGCAACGTGGCACACAGGAACACTCTGGCTCCCACCAAACTTAGTGGGAGCCAGGGCACTTCTCAAAGCATTGCTGCTTGTTCAGCTTCGCCCAGGGACAGGGAAGACAAGCAGCAATTCCATGCACCATTACACCTTCCTCTTGGTGGAGGGAAGCAGTGGGACAGGTGGAGCGCTGCCTCTTGCACTTTTGCCACCTGAAGCAGACACTTTGGACTGGCTCTGGTAGTCAGGGTACAGTCAGTGGGTCCAGCTTGCTCCTCTCATTCACATGTTGCCTGCTTATAAGAATAGGGTGCTAGCCTAGATGGGGCAGTGGCCCCAGCCTCTTATGTTCTTATGTTGATGGTAATCAGATCAGTTCTCTGAGCAGACCTACCTAAAAGTAGAGGAATAAGAGCTTTTCTGTCTTTGACATAAAATGTAGGAGTTTAATTAATGATGTTGAGAAACACTCTTGGCCAATTTACATTAAAAAGTAAAATCACCACCAATTAACACAGCATTCTTTGCACATTGTATAATTAATCAACCTATAGCACTCACAGAATGCTGGAATGAACTCTATCAGAACCTTTAAAAAGTTTTCAGCAATTCCACCATAGATGCATCTGTCAATGCATAACAGAACACTCTGTGCTTTGTGCTGGGAATGTATACAGGGCCCACAGTGTTGTTCCAGCACAGTACTATGGGACAATGCTGCTGTAGCAATGGCCACCTTCAGCTCATGCTCTTTTAACATGTTTAATTATTATGCCGTTTAACAAGTTTGTTTTATTATATATTTTAATTATAGATGTTTTAAATGCTTTGCTGGGATGGTTTTATTGTGAATTTTAATTAGGCATGGATATTTTATAAATCATTTAATACTTGTAAACAGCTTAGAAGCCTTTGTCAGATACAAACTTTGCAAACCTAGAAGCATTTGTCAGATAAGCAGGATATAAATTAATTAATAAAATAGCAGAATACTATGCTGCACAGCACACAGCTGAGGGGAGATGGAGCGGAGGCTGGAGACACTATACGTGAAGGCATTTTAACTATTATTATTATTATTATTGACAATTACAATTTGCTCCTTCCCCACAGAGGTGCATCTAGCATCTTTGTTTTATATAAGATCTTAAAGTTCAGCTTTAGCAGGAGAGGCAGTCCAGGTATCCTAGTCCCAAGGCATTTGCAGCTTTAGATATCGGCAGCAAAATCTTGAACTTGGCTTGGTAGCTAATCTTTCAGTGCAGATCTTTCAACCCAATGAAGGTTCCCATCTAAGTACCTGAGCCACTACATTTTCCACTAGCAGAAGCTTCAGAACCAAGCACAAAGGTAGCCCCACATTCAGCACACCACAGGAGTCAAATCATGAGGTTGCCAATGTGTGAACCATGGTGAAGTCAAGGCATGGCTATCCTTGACTATAAATAACTCATATATGAATTCAATACATGGGTGCCTAACTGATATCTGCTTGTTGCTTTCTCTAATGAGACTGTGGTTGCCTTGCGCTATAGCAATGTAACTCTGGCCTCTCCTTGCCATACCAAGATTGCCCCCTAAGCAATGAAAGTACAAGCCATTCTGTGTGTCATTGAAGCTATCTATACTTAAAGGACTGTGTGCTTGCTGCTTATAAATGCTACCGTGTGCAGTAAATCTGAACCGAAGCTATCCTGGGGACTATTGAAACAGTTTGGCAGGTGAGCGTTACAAAAATAAATATAAATAGCTAATGCTCTCTTCAAAGCCTTGCCCACTGAACCAAAAATGTTAATATAAGCACATGCCCTTTCCCTGAGAGCTGAAATATCAGGCATCAGCATTTAAGTGGCTTGCAAGGATATTACCAGAGCGCCTTGATCCACTTACCTGCTGATAGTACACAGCATAAATTATTGTAGTATATAAGAAAGCCACCACAGCAGATCACACACTTCACTGGAATTGTCCACATACCAGTTTGGAAGAGCTTTCATTTTCCCCCACCCCTAAATTCTGTTGCTTAGTAGAAAGTTGTTTCCCGGCCTGGAATCTGTTCAAGCTAACAATGAGCTGAATATGAGACACATTTCTTTCTTTTCTTGATGGACTGAAGCTTAGCATGACCTTGGTTAACCTTTTGTTATTAACTGGGTAGTGATGCATGATTTAATCATGAATTTTATAATGAAAGTAGCCAAAAAAGCTGGGAAGCAATTAATTATTTACCATCTTAAACCACTACAGGTTTAGAAATGCATAGTTAAATGTGTTTTTCCCAAATTCAGTGTCCTGAGGTAATTATTATTTTTTAACTATTTTATTTTATGTTTACATGTCTCAGCCCATATTCTTATTCTTATTAGAATATATCCTCTTTTTTTGCAGCTGACAAAGACACAAACCTCTGAGGCAAAAATGTGAAGCCTTTGTTATGTCAATAATGTTTTAAAAGTTTTAAGAATTAAAAAGGCCCTTGAAATAAGAATGTGTCAGATCCTCCTTGCCTCAGTTTTCCCCAAGTGCCCCCATCTGTGTACTTTCAAATGAAAATGCCTCCTGATGATACACATAATGGGCTAAATGCTTAGCCTGTGGGAACAGAAAATCTGGATTAACAGGCAAAACTATAATCAATTCATCTTCTGTATATTTCCAGGTTAAAATAACAAAAACCTGAAATACCAAATAATCTAACTTGCATATTCCCATGTCATGTGTGACTGTCTAGATTGAATACTACTGGAGCATTAATAGGTCTCAGAGGGTTTTTCATAATCAGACAAGACAAGCTGACATCTAATCTGGTCCTCTGTGATGCAAGGCGAATAGCAATGGCCAAGACAGGCACCTGTGGTCTTGCTGAGCTTCAAAATGCATCACACACAAATAACAGTTTTCCCCTCCCCCATCATCTTGGCAGGAATCAAAAATGCTCCATCTTGGAACATGTTGACAGCCGTAATTTATTCTTTTAGTGTGTTGGAGAAAAGGGTCACTAAACAGTTAGTGTTCTATTAGGGATTGCAACACACCTGCCAAGAACTCTGAAACCAGGATATTAAATTTCCCATTCCAGATGGTACTTCAATAGAAAAAGAAACAGAAAAGGAAGGCTGGTGTCTGATCCACAGCATATGTGGAATTTATTCCTATATCAGCTCAGGTCTTTTTTATTTTTACTTTTAAAAACTCTACTTCAATTCATATCACTCCATCTATCATGGAGTACTTCATGCATCATCCCAATAAACAGCAGCAAGGTAGGAAACTGTTATTATTGTTTTTTTTTAAAAAATGCTAATCCACTTTTCTACACAAAAGTGTTCCATTAATAAAACAACAGTGGCAAATCCTAAATTGCAAATCTGCAATAAATACCAATTATTTAAAGCAACAAGGAGACCATAGGAAGCTGCCTTAACATCATGCCAGACCTCTTGGCCATTGAGCAAACTCACTGCTGCACTGATTGACAGTGACTCTCCAGGTATTCAGAAATGGACCTTTCCCAGTCCTACCTGAAGATGCTAGGGATTGAATCTAGAGCCTTCCATAGGAAAAGCAGATGCTCTACCACTAAGCTATGGTTTGAGAGCAGCAGACTAGTTATGGAGATGGGGGGGGCAGGCTATGTGACACACACAGCTCTATCAGCTAACAGAAGGGCCCAGCTAGGAGGCTCACAAGGAATAGTCAGGGGTCTGCCACTGCTGCCCAAGGTAGTTACCTCACTCTACCCATTGATAGGGACGGCCCTGTTGCCTTGCTGTAACCCAAAAGCCTGGCCCCATCATTTCTCCTCATAGGCTTTCCTTACCAGATTCTACCCCTTCTGAATGTGCCATGTAGTGATTTATCATGTTTTAATTGCCTGGCATTTTAAGTCAGTGAATTCAGTGGAGATAAGATGGTGGTTCTGGGGGGAGAGAGAACACAAGTCTTTATAGATGTGGTTGTGGTACTCTGAGGCATACAGAAAGTGATACAGAATAATTAAGGGAGGTTGTCATTACAGGAGAATAACATTTAACAGAAACAGAGGCTCCTCTAAGTGCACTACTAGAAATCAGTCAATATTACGGAAAATGCTACAAAGGCAATTAATAGAATCCTGATAGTAAACTCTAATGAATGGATCAGGAATGAGATTGTAGTGGATAGCTCAATGAAGATGTCGGCCTTGTGTGCAACAGCTGTGAAAAAGGCACATGCCTTGTTAGGGATCATTAGGAAAGAGACTGAAAATAAAACTGCTGATATCATGATGCCATTGAACAAATAAATGGTGCAATTGCAACTGAAGTACTTTGTTGTCACACTTCAAAAAAGGATATATAGCACTAGAAAGGTTCAGAAAAGAACAACCCAAATGTTTGAAAGGTTGGAGTAAATCCATTATGAGGAAATGTTACAACATTTGGGGCTTTCAGTTTGGAGAAAAGGCAAGTAAGAGTGGGCATAATAGAAGTACCCTCTTTTCACCCTGAATCTTCTTAGGCAATATGGAGAAAGTCCTTACACCATGCCTAATTTTGTACACCTCTAACATGCCCCCCCTCCATGACTTTTTCCTATGCAAAATCAGTCAAAGATTGTTGTGGATTGTTTCTGAGCTTGTGGAATTCCTGGGACACACTTCCAACCAATGTGAATGAAAGAAAGAACGGTGTTCAGTAAGCTTTTTGAGATCAGCTACATACAGTGGTACCTCGGGTTACAAATGCTTCAGGTTACAGACTCTGCTAACCCAGAAATAGTACCTCGGGTTAAGAACTTTGCTTCAGGATGAGAACAGAAATCGCATGGCAGCAGCGGGAGGCCCCATTAGTGGTACCTCACATTAAGAACGGACCTCCAGAATGAACTAAGTTCTTAACCCAAGTTACCACTGTACTCCAATATTGATTGACCTTCCTTCCTCCCCCTCTTTTGACATTTGAAACATTCCACATTTATGCTTTGCCTCGGAGCATAGTAGCCAGACAAGATCTTTTGCAACTATGCCAAACTTTTATCCTCTGCCTTTTGTGGTTGCACCAAACTTCTTAAAAGGAAATAAGTTTGACTCTCACAAGCACTGGAAAATATTGTCTTTTGTTTGTCACCCTCAGTGATTTCATTAGCAAGGAAACAGTGGCCCAGTCTTTCCACATATTGCTACAATTCTTCTGTTTGTGGATTAAATTTCTCATTTCTTCCACAGGATGGAATATCTATCTGATTTTTCTCTACACCACTGCTAAGTTCTTATTTAATATATGAGGCAGGACTACTCATTTTGTATGATGGGACAAGAAGCTGTTTATTGAGGAATAAGCTAACACACAACTGCAAAGGAAAATGAAATCAACTATAAGTTCAAGCTACAGAATGGAGTCTTGACTCCAGCCCATATTAATTAAGGGCTTATACATACTTACCGTTCCTCTGCTCATTTCAGGTATGGTCCACACTTTAAAATTGCATGTCCAAATGTCCCCCCATTCCCCCCTTTTTTTGCTCTGAAGCTTTCCCTGTGAAAACCCACTCTTTAAATCTCGATTGAAGCAAACACAGAATTGACATTTGCTCCCATTCAGCTTTAAAGACAAGGGGGGGGGGGGTTGCAGGAAAGCTCAAGGATAGGGACACACACAGTGTGTGTGTTTGTGTGTGTGTGTGTGTGTGTGTGTGTGTGAATGAAATGGAGTGTTAAAGCATAGACCTTTGCCTGAAAGAGCTGGGCAAAAGGTAAATGTGGTTGAGCTGTAAGGCAATGTTTCACTGTACCATTGCTCATTACTACAGTAACATTTGTTTCTTCAGAACTCCTACAGCCCATTGCAGATTTTGTGGGAATTCATTCCCAGCTGTTGTTGAAAAGGCTTAGCTACTTTCTGACCTTCGTTGAGGGATGCAGGCAGTCCATACAGTTGACCCTAAAATACACCCACATACTTTTGACTTTGGGGTAAATAGGTTCTTCTAACTTTTTGTTCTTATTTTCAGGCCAATATATCTCCAATCCATCTTTTTATGCTCAGCCATGTTTGCCCCTTGTGAGTAATAACTCCTAACTGCAGTTCTTTATCTCCCTCTCACTTGCTAGAGGGCATATAGCACTAGACCACATCAGAAACATGTTCAACTACTAATGGAGAGGAAGAAGTGAGAAAAATTGCACTGCCCTCTTGGATACTTGTAAAGTGTAAAACTCATGAATCAAGTCTTCCCTTTGGTATCACTCTTGGCTATTTGATGGGAGAAAGAGATTATCCTAAAAAATGTAATGAAATGAGGAAGTCGTGCTGAACCTTGGTCTGAATGTCTTATCCGACTTTTGTTATGAGCAGAATGATAAATGCACAGCTAAGGCAAATTGTACAACTTTTCAGCTGGTTCCTTGAACCTTTTCTCTGTTATGGACTGTGTCCAATGTAGCACTAAGTTAAAAACACTTAGCAGTATACAAGTTCCACTGACAAAATGTTTTGTGCCGGATTAACATTGTTGGTCAAGAGAATGCATAAGCAGGTTGTGGATTGCTTTGCTGCATAATAGATAGTAGAATCTGTTGCACTGTATTCCTTTGTTGCATAGCATTAGTATTCACTCATCTGCCAGTGGACAGAGAATATTCGCCACAGCCCAAGGAACACATCATTAGTTTAGTGAAATCTTAAACCGACCTGGAAAATGTCATTCTGATGAAGACCATTTTTTGTAGAGGAATCCATGACTCTCTGAAACATTGCATTTCTTGATATTCAGAGGTGATGATCTCTGAGGTGCCATAACATATGCATTAGAGTATGCAGCAGATCATTAAGGAGCACAGCAATTTCATGTGCAATAAAAACATGACAGTCCCTCCTCCATATCAAAAACTGCTTGGAAGGAAGGGAGCAATTAGTGCAGAGAAAGAACTAGAAGGAAGGGAGTGTTCTCATTCTTCCTTTGCTAGCCAGGTAACAACTGAAACTTCTCTCTTCCTAGAAGTTCCCTGCAGAGTTCCTGATCTGTGCTTTCAAGTTAAAGGTGGTTCTGGAACAGTACTACTCAAAGGGGTGGTCCGCAGGCAGGTGTCTGTCCACAAGCCCATCGACTTCTGGTCCCCACTGATTCCACCACAGCCCTTCTTCCAGGACCAATTATGGTACTGGTCACAGGACATTGGGTGTGGGGGGGGGAATTGCCTGCCCACCACATCAGATAGCTTGAGAAGCACTGCTCTAGAACATTGGTGGGAATTAAGGCAGCTGGGGCTGTGGTCTAAACCACTGAGCCTTGGGCTTGCCGATCAAAAGATCAGTGGTTTGAATCCCTGCAACGGGGTGATCGCTCATTGCTTGGTCCCAGCTAATGCCAACCTAGCAGTTCGAAAGCACACCAAAAAGTGCAAGTAGATTAATAGGTACCACTCGGGCAGGAAGGTAAACAGCGTTCCATACGCTGCTCTGGTGTCAGTGTTCCGTTGCGCCAGAAGCGGCTTAGTCGTGCTGGCCACATGACCCGAAAAAACTGTCTGCGGAGAGGACAAACGCAGCCTCCCTCGGCCTGTAAAGCAAGATGAGCGCAGCAACCCCAGAGTCGTTCACAACTGGACTTAACTGTCAGGGGTCCCTTTACCTTTACCTTTAAGGCAGCTGGGAGCACTCAAGAGGAAAGCAACTAATAAAGGAAAGGTTAAGCATCCACCACCACCCCCAAGCTTTTTCCCTATTCAGACAGCCAGTGGAGAATTAGGCCTCTGGTCTTGGTTGCACATGGCTTGTCCATACAATATTGTTACAAAAGTTGGGTGCTACCCCATCTCTCTGCCGAGTGGTAGCAAGGTTCCAGGGGGTTCCAGGCACTCACCCAGGGTTTCTGCTCCTTTAGAGGATTGAAGGCGTGGCGGAGACAGTCATAGCTTTAAGAAATGTGGTTTCTTCACCTATTTACACCTTCATGGGGGGAGTCCAGCTCTTACAGCATGGTCATCTCAAGCAGGGCTTGTTCCCCACAGCAGTGCAAAACAGGAGTCCAAAGCATCTTTCCCAGTCAGTCTCCAGCCAGCCAGCCTGCCCCAAATGGATCTCTCCTTGTTCTTTCCCTTCTTCTTCCCAGCACGCCTTGCTAAATACGTTCTTTTGCTCTCACTTCACACCCAGTTACCCTGGCACCTTTCTGCCTGGCCCTGATGGGCCCTGCCTAGGAAAGGAAGCTTAGCCTGTTGCAGTCTTCCCTTCAATATTCCAAATACCGTATTTTTTGCTCTATAAGACTCACTTTTTCCCTCCTAAAAAGTAAGGGGAAATGTGTGTGCGTCTTATGGAGTGAATGCAGGCTGCACAGCTATCCCAGAAGCCAGAACAGCAAGAGGGTTCGCTGCTTTCGCTGTGCAGCGATCCCTCTTGTTGCTCTGGCTTCTTAGATTCAGAATATTTTTTTTCTTGTTTTCCTCCTCCAAAAACTGGGTGCGTCTTATGGTCTGGTGCGGCTTATAGAGCGAAAAATACGGTAATCAAATTCCTACCATTTATTAATTCCTAGGGTTTATAACAGTATAAGCATTTGGGTGAGGGGCATGCTGGATGTGAATGCAACCACTGTGAAAGCAATTACTTGCTTGTGAGTAAAAGCCAGGGAGAAGACTAAGCAGCCTCAGACCTATGGGTGCTTGGGGGGAAAGAGGAAGTTTAACTCTTCCTCTCCCAGTATTCCTGACAAAAACACAAAGCTGATATTTAAGAACATGGGAAACTGCTTTCTAGAGAATCAGACCATTGGTCCATCTAGTTCAGCACTGTCTACACAGATGGGCAGCAGCTCTCCAAGGTTCAATCCCAGTGCTAGCTGGGGATTCTGGGGATTGAACTAAGACCCTCTGCATACAGCAGATGCTCAACCACAGAGCCTTGAACAAAGGATATTCATGTTTTCGTTTAGTCCGTAAAGGGTTCCTTGGTGAGAAGATTGGCTCTAACTTCACTTAAGAATAAAGTCAGGGCTGTGGAATGGAAGAAAAAATTGCCAGCTCTGTGGTGAAACCGTAAAATAACAATGTCGCCTTTCCACAGCAAGGAAGAAAGAGGAACAAGAGTTACAAAGGCAGCTGTTGAAAGCTGAAGGAGAGCGGATGAGGTGATCATTCTCACTCACATCAGCCAGTGGCGACATGAAAGAAATGGCTTGCATCTCTTTCCATAGGGAGAAAGGGGAGATATTGGGTGCATCATGTATCATCTGAGTTAAGTGGAGGCGAAAAGATCCAGGCATGTTTTTATTGTCACAATAATTTAGAGCTTCACTTTACCAATTTACAAAAGCTGGAGGAGGACAAAGAATGGCTCTATGGGAAAAAATGCTGTATTCACTCCTCAGGTTACCAGGCAGCGAGTACAGTCATTAAATACAATTTCTCATGAGTTACCATATGCCCAAGTTCTACTTGAACCATTATTCTGTCTCCAGTGCTGATCAACCAAATGCCTGGAAAACCCACAATTGGGGTATCCTGTGAAGTTTGCCCTCAGCCTCTGTCAATCAGAAGCCTGTTTTGTCTGAACAGAGAAAGGCCATTATTATCTATCTTGTACACTATTTATGAAAGCAACATCCTCGAGTGAGTCCTTATGCAGCCAAAATAGCTCCATGCACACACAAGAGAGCTTTGAGCAGACTTTACCAAGATTTATTCAAATCGTGTCCTCCCTAAAACAGGGCACGTGTTGCGGTGAGACCTGGAGACTGACCTCCTGGCTGTGGGTGGATATATTGGACAGCCACAACACCCGATTGGTAGGTCCCTTGTTGCTGGATTTAATCTGGCCAATGGGGTGCAATCTAAATGGATTGAGGGACCTATATATACCTGTGCAAGTGACCCAGAGCTTCCTCTTTTGGCTCGTGCATCGGAACACCGGCCCACCTCTCCCTACTTTTGGGGCATTTTGCAATTGACCTTGCTATGCTGTCGTGTGTCGTCTGTTGTTAGGACAGGGGCACAGCAAGAATTTTCCCCACTTGGCTGATTGGCTGTTGCCATTTGGGTTTCATTGCTCGGTCCCAGCTCCTGCCAACCTAGCAGTTCAAAAGCACACCAAAAAGTGCAAGTAGATAAATAGGTACCACTCCGGCGGGAAGGTAAATGGCGTTTCTGTGCACTGCTCTGGTTTCAGTGTTCCGTTGCGCCAGAAGCGGCTTAGTCATGCTGGCCACATGACCCAGAAAAACTGTCTGCAGACAAATGCCGGCTCCCTCGGCCTATAAAGCGAGATGAGCGCCGCAACCCCAGAGTCCTTTATCTTTACCTTTTTAATGGGACATTACTTCCCCTCACATATTATTAATTTCCTTAGAAAAGTCACAACCATCTGTCCACTTTAGCATAAGCTAAAGTATACCCTGACACCATTGACGAAGACTCAAGAGCCGCTCCCTCGGCCAATAAAGTAAGATGAGCACTGCAACTGCAGAGTCGGCCACGACTGGACCTAATGGTCAGGGGTCCCTTTACCTTTACCTTTAATGGCAGGAAAGCCATTCTGATACAATATCCCAGCCAGTATTCTACAGAGCACAAATCACAGAATCACAGAATTGTCAGGTTGGAACGTATCTTGAGGGTCATCTAGTCCAACACAGGGATCTCAAATGGAGGAAAGACAAACATTTTTGACCTGTTTCCATGTATGAAGCCTCTGAATTGTATATATCTAAGGCTCTTTACCCAAATAAATGTGCATCAGTGCATCAGCAGCTGTGTTTAAATGGGCTAAATGAAAAACCTAATTAGATATTATAATAGGAAACACCAGGATGTTTCTTAATTAACATCTAGCTTTCAATAAATCCTTCTTTAATTTAAGATTACGGCATCAGCCATTTGTCATCCTTTGACTAATGACATAAATCTGTCAATTATTTATTAAATGAAATACTGAGCCTATGATAAACGCTTGAAAACTGATAACTTGCACATGTAAGAATTAAACCCTTTTATGTGAAATATTTACTCCCCTACAACTTTGTGGGAAATAAGCACTGCAGATAAAGAAATAACCAGACTATTTTGTTTAAAAAAGGAAAAAGAGAGAGAACCTGATTATTCTACAGACCAAAAAAGGTATTCCCAACACAAGTCCAACAGTACTGGGTCCTATTACTGATTTATAGGTGGGAATCAAGCCCTGCTATAATCCTGCAGAAAATTTCAGTCCACCCAGGGAAAGAAGTCTGTGTTTCAGAAGGGAGCTGCAGATTTATTATACCAGCTCTTAAAGAACAAGCGATACTGTAGAATGGTTTTGTGTAGCTGTGAGATTTTTTTTTAATTCCAGGGACGTCCCTGATTTAGAGACGCCATCCCAATTTCTGATTTGATCCCAGAATGTCCCACTTTTCCTTAGAACATCCCTATTTTCATTGGGGAAACATTGGAGGGTATGGAGTTATTCTACTCCTGAGCTGTCTGAAATTGTATACGGAAGGTTTTTTAATGCTTTATATTTTATGATGTCTTTATTTATGTTGGAAGCTGCCCAGAGTGGCTGGGGCAACCCAGTAAGATGTGTGGGGTATAAATAGTAAAAGTATAAATATGGAATGGGACGTCCCTATTTTCCTTGGAGAAATGTTGGAGGGTATGAATATATAGTGTGGATCTGACCTAGAAGGGGATTGGCTTGGCCTTTAAACATTACAGGCTCACAAAGAAGAAGCCCACCATTTTACTTATAAGTGACATCTTAAGGGGCTGGCTAGGGAAACTTCCAAAAAATGGATAGGTGTCAGATGTTGTGGCTGCATTATACTGTGTCAGGGCCGTGTAGACCAGCGTCGTCTACCCCAGAGGTGCAACCTGTGACCTTTGCTGATGGTTACAACACAGATATCACCCCTGACCATGGGGCCATGTTGGGTAGGGCTATTGGGAGTTGGAGTCCAACAACGTCATATGGAGGCCCGCTGGTTCGTCATCACAGGCCTACACTAACTGGCAACATAACTGCAGGATTTCAGGTAGAGATCTTTCTCAGCACTACCTAGAGATGTTGAGGATTGAACCTGCAGCCTTTTTATCTACAAAGCAAGCAGCAGGTGCTCAGCCAGTGAGCTCGGACTTTTTCCATCAAAATAGCTGGACCAAGGGTGAGGAAAGCTAATGAAGGTGCTCTGTAGAAACAGAAACAACAGTAGTGACCTGACACAAGACAACAAGTAGCAAAATCTTTGAATGGTTGGCTGCTAAGTTATTATTCCAGGACACTGCATTACTATAGGCATGTGCTTTACATTTGCCTACCTTCAAGAAGATTTACGCTAATAGAATGTCTCTTCCCAGTATTTGGTTCTGATCCACACTTTATTCTTATTCAGATTTATGTGTTTATTCAGTGGTCTGAATTAAAGCTAACTAAAATTTACTATTTTCCTGAAGTAATGTCCCATCCTTGTCTCTCCAGTGCAAAGTGATTAAGAACATGTGAATCATGAATTCCTTTAAAGACAGTAAATAGATACCCATTCCCACAATATATTAGTCTGTGTTGCAATGTGCATAACGGATGCCCACAGTTTCTTATTGTAGTGTGCCATGCTTAGTCCATCGGACACTGTTGACAACAAACCCATAGTTCCTGCTTAATAATCCATTCTGTAGAAACAAATTGCACTACTCAATCAGCATATTTATTGCACATAGTATAAAATGCATTAATGGTACTCAATATATCTCGCGTCCAAGGTATAGCTATTGCTTTCTCAGGGGCAGGCTATTAAGCACATGCCAGCTAAACAAATTAAGATAAGACTCACCTAGTCAAGAAGATCAAAGGAAGGACTGTAAGATTAACACTTGAATGATTAATAAAATCTATTACAAGAGAACAAAAGCTAAATAGCCTTGTCGTAAATAGTAATAGTGGGGCTGATCTCTCTGGCTTCTAGATTCCTACTGTGTACGCACCATGTGTTTAATACACATGTAATACATATGACTTCCCCCATGGATTCCTGGGAACTGTAGTTTGTTGAGAGTGCTGGGAATTGTAGCTTGGGGTTCTCGGAGTTCTTTGGAGGAAATCACCTGCCTCTGTCTCCATCCTTCTCTTTCCCAATGACCCTTGCCAGGAAAAAAAACCCAAGCCTCGTGTAAAATAAAATGACCCTTTTTTACTGTGGGCAAATTCTGCCCCTTCCTCTATTTTCCTACATCACAGAAGCTGAAATCCTAAACCATGGTGAAATATACTCAGAGTCGCAAACTGATTTCATGCTCTTTATTCAGCTCATAGTGGTGAGGAGGAATGAGTGAATGTCCCCTCAAAGTATCTGCTTTATATACATTATTTACACAATGGGCTGCACATGATTGGCTAATTCTGGAATTCTACTGTAAGCCAATCAGGTTGTGGATTCACTTATATCTGGAGCATGATTGGGTGGTTCCTGCCAACCAATCATACTGCTGCATTGTTCTAGGACCAATCAGACTGCTGCATTCTGAATCCTGTTGTTCTAGGACCAATCAGACTGCTGCCTTTTGGATCCTATTGTTCTAGGACCAATCAGACTGCTGCAGTTTGGAACCTATTCAACTCAGTACATAACACATGGGAATTTCCCCCTCCTGCCCTGAAGATGGTTTTCACTGATGGGTTAATGACTTGCCTCCAGCACCTTCTGTCATTCTTAACTTCTTTTATCCCAGGTGAAGCACTGGCCTGGAAAAGAAGCTTGGCTTGTATTTTTCACTAGCCTGGTATCTAGGGAAGTAATAGTGCCACTGTATTCTGCTCTGGTCAGATCTCACCTGGAGTACTGTGTCCAGTTCTGGGCACCACAGTTCAACAAGGACACTGACAAACTGGAACGTGTCCAGAGGAGGGCAACCAAAATGGTCAAAGGCCTGGAAACGATGCCTTATGAGGAACGGCTAAGGAAGCTAGGCATGTTTAGCCTGGAGAAGAGGAGGTTAAGGGGTGATATGATAGCCATGTTCAAATATATAAAAGGATGTCACATAGAGGAGGGAGAAAGGTTGTTTTCTGCTGCTCCAGAGAAGCGGACACGGAGCAATGGATCCAAACTACAAGAAAGAAGATTCCACCTAAACATTAGGAAGAACTTCCTGACAGTGAGAGCTGTTCGACAGTGGAATTTGCTGCCAAGGAGTGTGGTGGAGTCTCCTTCTTTGGAGGTCTTTAAGGAGGTCTTTAACAACCATATGTCAGGAGTGCTCTGATGGTGTTTCCTGCTTGGCAGGGGGTTGGACTCGATGGCCCTTGTGGTCTCTTCCAACTCTATGATTCTATGATTCTATGATCTTCCTTTAAATACTCCAAATATTATCTAAATTCAGTCATTTATTAATTTATACCATCCAGTAATTCTACCTGTAATGGGTGCTGTTGCACCGCCAGAATCTGCTACCCCACATCTATAACAAAATGTCCCCTGTCTACTGAACTACCTAGTCTAGTGGCAAGGAGATGCAAGGACATTGGGATAGAAAAGGCAGGTTGTGATTCTCAGACATACGCAGGGCATGGTTACCTGGGTAAGGGAAACATGTGCAGATAGGAGTGCTTTGCATGGCAGGGTTGAAGTATATGTGAACTTCTGCATTCAGCCATCACACATTAAGCTTATATTTTGAAGGTTAAAGTGTTTGGAAGTGTTTTTTTAAAAGGCAGCCAAAATAAAGAAATAAATGAAGCCATTTCGATTTCTGTTTGAGGTATCTAATTTGGGGTTTTTTACACTGAAAACAAACACCTTTAATCTCTTTGATACATGCAACCATTTCTTTTTTTTTTTTTAAAGCAATTTATTAGGTTTTACAATAAAAATAAACATAATAAGCAATATAACATTGATCTTAACATATTTTCACATTTTCCTTGGACTTCCTCACATCTCCCGCTCCCACTTTCATCGTTGTAACATTTTGTCAGCAATTTATCATCTTATTTAAATTCTTATATCCCTTCTATATTTCATAATCTTATAATTCTCAGAAGGAGCTAAATTTCACAGTCTTACTTATTTTCTTAAAAACTTCTAAATTTAGTGGTGCTCAGTTATTTTGATCTAGCATCTTATTTAGCATTCACTCAAATTACAATACTTTTGTAAATAGTTCTTAAATTTCTTCCAGTCCTCCTCAATCCTCTCTTCTCCCAGGTCACGGATTCTGCCGGTCATTTCAGCTAGTTCCATGTAGTCTATCAGTTGTATCTGCCATTCTTCCAGTGTGGGTAGATCTTGAGTTTTCCAATGTTTTGCGAGAAGTATCCTTGCTGCTGTTGTTGCATACATAAAAAATGTCTGGTCCTTCTTTGCCACCCCTTGGCCGACAATACCCAAAAGGAAAGCCTCTGGTTTCTTAGTGAAGGTATATTTAAATACCTTTTTCAGTTCATTATAAATCATTTCCCAGAACGCCTTCACTTTAGGGCAAGTCCACCAGAGGTGGAAGAACGTTCCCTCACACTCTTTGCATTTCCAACACTTATTATCAGACAGGTGGTAAATTTTGGCAAGTTTGACTGGGGTCATATACCATCTATAAATCATTTTCATTACATTTTCTTTCAGAGCGTTACATGCAGTAAATTTCAATCCATTACTCCACAACCTCTCCCAGTCCTCAAACATGATATTGTGCCCAATGTCCTGTGCCCACCTTATCATAGCCGATTTAACCGTTTCGTCTTGTGTATTCCATTTCAACAGCAAGTTATACATCCTTGAAAGTACCTTAATCTTTGGTTCTAGCAATTCTGTTTCTAATTTCGATTTCTCCACCTGGAACCCTAGTTTCTTATCATTTTTAAAAACTTCTTTAATCTGAGCGTAATGTAACCAATCTCGCACTTTGTCTTTCATTTTCTCCAAACTCTGCAATTTCCAATTGTCTCCATCCTTTTCTAGTATTTCCCAATATTTTGGCCATTTAGCCTCCATATTGGGTCTTTTTCGGGCCTTGGCTTCCAAAGGTGAAAGCCACCTTGGTGTTTTATTTTCCAGCAAGTCTTTATATTTTGTCCAGACATTAAACAATGATTTTCTGACAATATGGTTCTTAAAGGCCTTATTTGCTTTAACCTTGTCATACCAGATACATGCAACCATTTCTAATCTACCTACCAGCAAACTGCTTAGCTACATAGTGAAAGGTGTAATGCACAGGTCATGAATTAAACAGGGATCTGTCCAGATGGAAAAGTAAGATGTCCTTCACTTTGATTTACTTGGAAGCTCCTGACTTTGAAAGCGCTGCATGCACATCAATCATTCATTTTGAAGGCATTCTTTCTTTCCAAACTCATTTTTAAATATAAAATGGCAAGATGGCAGCAATAACTCTCATGAGGTCCCCTCTTCGCATGAGTAATGTGAAATAAACAAGAGCTTTCTCAGCACTGCACAGAATTCGGCCCCTTCCACGGATTTATATTAGCAATGTGCTATGTAGGCTTTGATATTTTCCCTGTAACAAGCTTGATCCATAACTTTGTGGCTCTCGCTGCTTGCTCCTGCTTGCATGTCCACTACATCTTATCTGCACTGCCATTTCTTACTGCACCTATTCCTTGCTGACATCACAGAGGTTTGTTGTTCTTGTCTCCCAAGCTCTGCTTCCAGGGCTGTTACTATGGACTACCATCATTTTAGCATGCATTAGGTGAGTAATAATTCACCTAATAATAGGTGATAATACCTATGTGAATACTAATGCTTAGGTGAATAATAATTCACAATAAAGGTATTATTATTATTATTATTATTATTATTATTAATACCCTGCCCATCTGGGCACTCTGGGCAGCTCCCAACAGAATATTAAAAACACAATACAGCATCAAACATTAAAAACTTCCCTAAACAGGGCTGCCTTCAGATGTCTCCTAAAAGTCAGATAGTTATTTATTTCCTTGACATCTGATGGGAGGGCATTCCACAGGACGGGCGCCATTATCGAGAAGGCCCTCTGCCTGGTTCCCTGCAACCTCACAGTGAGGGAACCACCAGAAGGCCCTTGGAGATGGACCTCAGTGTCCGAGCTGAACGATGGGGGTGGAGACGCTCCTTCAGATATACTGGACCGAGGCCGTTTAGGGCTTTAAAGGTCAGCACCAACACTTTGAATTGTGCTCAGAAACATACTGGGAGCCAATGCAGGTCTCTCAGGACTGGTGTTATATGGTCTCATTAGCCACTCCCAGTCACCAGTGAAGGGTACGAACAAAAGCAGTGGTAGGATGCAAAACCTGAAAATATCCATTGCGAGTCATATTTGGATTTGTCTCTTATATATTATTTATTTTTGCATAAAAAATGGAAAAGGTGGAGGTCATTAGTGATAACTGCCCAATAACAGGGGCATCCCATAGCTTCAGGTTTGCTTTCCTGGAAGTTTCAAAGTTCAGATTCAAGACCTAAAACTGTGTATGTGAATTTAAAATAATTCTAAATTGGTTCTATATTTATTTCTTTATGTTGGAATAGCTTTAAATGATAGCTCCAGGAGCACATTCCATGTCATCAAATGTTTGACATGAGTCTCACATTGGAGACCAGGACAATGTCTTCATAAGCTGCGCTATTTGTCTGTTACCATGGTTTGTAGGGCAAGTGGAATTTGGCTGATAAGCACACAAACACAAAATAAAAAAAATCCTTCCAGTAGCACCTTTAAGACCAACTAAGTTAGTTCTTGGTATGAGCTTTCGTGTGCAAGCACACTTCTTCCTATAACATATGCTGATTTTGACTATGGCAGACCAACACGGCTACCTATCTGTAACTGGAACCACACAAACGCAGTTCACCTCAATGATTACAATCTCAATTGCAACAAGCTGAATGAGCCTTCCAAACAAAGCAGGACACACAAAAGCCAGATGAAATGAGGGGAAGGTAGTCTTGACTCTCAACGATTATAGAATCATAGAATTGTAGAATTGGAAGGGAGCCCGAGAATAATCTAGTCCAACTACCTGCAATGAAGGAATCTCAGCTAAAGCATCCATGATAACTGTTGGATGGCCATCTTTCAATTCAAATTCCAAGGATAATTCTTTCAAAATGTGTACTGCTTAAACATATGAAATGATTGGTTTATCTTATAAGGTAAAGGTAAAGGGACCCCTGACCATTAGGTCCAGTCTTGACTGACTCTGGGGTTGCAGCGCTCATCTCGCTTTATTGGCCGAGGGAGCCGGCGTCCAGCTTCCGGGTCATGTGGCCAGCATGACTAAGCCGCTTCTGGCGAACCAGAACAGCGCATGGAAACGCCGTTTATCTTCCCGCCGGAGCAGTACCTATTTATCTACTTACACTTTGACGTGCTTTCAAACTGCTAGGTAGGCAGGAGCAGGGACCCAGCAACGGGAGCTCACCCCGTCACGGGGATTCGAACCGCCAACCTTCTGATCGGCAAGTCCTAGGCTCTGTGGTTTAACCCACAGCGCCACCCGCGTCCCGGATTATCTTATACGTACTCCTAAAACAATTCACTAGCCTTCCCCACTCATAGCTTTAACCAATTGCAATTACAAATAATGGTTTTACTTCATTCTTTGACTGTGTCATGGAATTTGCACAGGTCTTGCTGAAGGGTGGGGGCAGAAAAACCTCCCTGAAGCCTGTGAGGAGAACATCTGGATGGCAGAGAAACCTTTGGGAGAGGGTTTCTGTTTTTAATTACAGTGTGGAGAAGGCTTCTTTCTTTTTCTTTCCTTTTTCATCTTCTTTTTTGACTTTTGAAAAGCCTAGGCACAGCTTAGCGTCAGGCCCAGCAGCCCAGCTGCCAAAGACATTGAAATGCTAACTGCAGATGCCCCTGGGGACAATGCTGTGTGATGATCTAATGTTGTAGCCGGAGGCATTCCTGGGACAAAATGATTATTTGCCCAAATGGGCTGTCCATGGGGACAGCAGACTCCAGGAATGCTGCAGAGAACGAAAGTATGTCATCATCACACAGCATCCCTCCCAAGGGCCTCTGCGGCTAGATCAGCTTTCCAAATGTCAAAGAAGAAAGGAAAGGACAGGGAAAGCCCTTTCCACCTTGGAATCATTAGCAGGACCTGCGCCACCCAAAAGTTGTACAATTTTCAACCTCATATCTTCCTCTCATGCCTCTTCAGGAGAGAATGCTTCGGTGAATCTGGGAGCAGAATGAAAGCGTCAACCAGTATTCTTAGAATTTTAATACAGTGGTACCTCAGGTTACATACACTTCAGGTTACAGACTCCGCTAACGCAGAAATAATGCTTCAGGTTAAGAACTTTGCTTCAGGATGAGAACAGAAATCGGGCTCCGGCGACGCAGCAGCAGCAGGAGGCCCCATTAGCTGAAGTGGTGCTTCAGGTTAAGAACAGTTTCAGGTTAAGTACAAACCTCCGGAACGAATTAAGTACTTAACCTGAGGTACCACTGTACATGGTGCTTTGCCAACCCTTCTTATCTTACCTCTCTGATCAATGGATAAAATATGCAAGGTACTGGACATGAAGGCACCAAAGGGGGGCAGGGAGCAAGTGTCTCCCCAACAAGGATGTTTTCCTTTCATTAACATATGCTGTTCTTTTCCTTTTTCACCCACCTTTCTTGTCCCTTCTGTGCCCCCCCCCCCGAAAAGTTTCTGTTGATGCCACTATACCTCAGAGACCTTATGGCTTAAGGTCTCTGTTTTTGTTCATTTTTTAAGCAAGTAAGTCACTCCTATCATCTTTCTTTTTCCATCTCTGTACAGTGGTACCTCAGGTTAAGTACTTAATTCATTCTGGAGGTCCGTACTTAACCCGAAAGTGTTCTTAACCTGAGGTACCACTTTAGCTAATGGGGCCTCCTGCTGCTGCCACGCCACCAGAGCACGATTTCTGTTCTCATCCTGAAGCAAAGTTCTTAACCTGAAGCACTATTTCTGGGTTAGCGGAGTCTGTAACCTGAAGCGCATGTAACCTGAGGTACCACTGTACAAGATGGGCTCTTGGGAATTAGAAATATTTTTCCGTATTTGATGGTGGGAAGGGAATGAGGAGATGGGGTAACTTCACAAAGCTTATAAACTGGGCAATTGCCAACCACACCAAGGGCTCAGTTCAAAGAAATTAATATCAAGCAGGCAAACAAGGGTTACATTTCTGCGCATTATTGCTGACTTGTTCAGCAATGTTCCCAATGCCCTGTCCAATATTAGAGAGGAGTAGAAACTCAACAATAAATCTGCCTTCCCTAAGGCCAAAAATAAGAGAGTTAGGAATCTGCTTAACTGCTGAAGGTGGGGATTTGCTACCCTTGTAAAAAAATGCGTCTGTGAAACAGTTGTGGTAATCAAGCAAGGAGACAGGCAAAGTAGAGGAACTAAATTAATGGTATTATTAGCACTTAGATTAAAGTGACAAAAATATTACCACAGTGCACATCTCACTGTTAGCTCTCTCGCTGGAATTATTTTGAAAGTAATTGCAACATAGTCATTGATTTTGTGATTTCAGAAGTCATGCTTGGTGCATCGAGCTTCGTATTATGTTTGCTCCATTATAATTGCTATTCCCGTTAGGAAGAGAATGATTATCACTTTCAAAATATACAGCAGAAATTTGAAAATAAGATCATCTCAGATGCTATGCTGTCCATAAGAGCCAGCTTCCGATTTTATGTCACCCTTCCTGGCATGACCAAGAAACAGTCTTCCAAATGGATGTACAGGCGATACAGAAGGGATGTTCATTCAGGCCCCATTCTCCACCTTATATTGAAAACAGTATAATACCTCTTTAAACAGTTGTGGCTTTTCTGAAAGTACTCCAGGTAGCGTAGCTTGTAAAGTGTGCTTAGAGTTGTTAGGAGACTCCTATTCCCCTTACAGAGCTGCATAATAATCCCTCTTCCCAGGCAATTCTATTAATGTTTAATTATTCTTTAATGGTCTTTTTTTCTATGTTTTTAGTAGAAAGGGTTAAAATAATGCAAAAATCCTAATAATAATAATAAATAATAAATTTTTATTTGTATCCTGCCCTCCCGGCCAAAGCCGGGCTCAGAGCGGCTAACAACAAGTAAAAATAGTACAGTGTACATAAAATCACACAGTCAATTAATTAAAATACATTCTAAAATCAATTCAGAATCAAATTAATGGCAACCATTGGGTTAGAGTTCTATGAGGATTACAGAAGGAGAGAGGGGGTCAGACTGTGCCTTGGCCAAAGGCCTGGCAGAACAGCTCCACCTTGCAGGCCCTGTGGAAAGATGTCAAGTCCCTCAGGGCCCTGGTCTCTTGTGACAGAGTGTTCCACCAGATCGGGGCCATGGCTGAAAAAGCCCTGGCTCTGGTCGAGGCCAGCCTAACCTCCCTGTGGCCCGGGATCTCCAAGATGCTTTTATTTGAAGACCATAAGGTCCTCTGTGGGACATACCAGGAGAGGCGGTTCCGTAGGTGTTCCTAGTGGGTGTCCTCAGGGTCTTGGGTAAACTGAAGTAGTTAGGAGAAAGTTTGTATTACTAGGTAGTATAACTGGGGGCAAAATCTCTACCCCAAAGGTAGACAGCTTGGTGTCCTCCAGATGTTGTGGGACTACAAGTCCCATTAACTCTGACCATTGGTCATGCTGGCTAGAACTGGTGGGAGCTGGTGTCCAGCCACATCTGGAGGGGACTCAGCAAATCCAAACTTCACCAGAAATTGGTCTGACCATGACAATGGAGTGATTTCAAAACACTATCCCTGTCAGACCACGTGAGATCTATATGCTGTTTAGGGAAGTTTTTAATGTCTGATGTTTTATTGTATTTTTAATATTTTGTTGGAAGCCACCCAGAGTGGCTGAGGAACCCCAGCCAGATGGGCAGGGTATAAATATTTTTTAAAATATATATATATGTTGTTGTTGTTGTTGTTGTTGTTGTTGTTGTTGTTGTTATAACATTTGACACATCTCTAATAGCAATGTTAATAGCACTTTGGGAGTGTTGGCTTGTGAGCTCTGGCCTCTTGTGTGGTGTGTGTGGAGAACTTGTAAATAATACAGGTATGGAAATCTCATGGACAAAATACAATTGGGAAAAGCAAGCATGCAAGCTCAAGATCAGAAATGTTTGCTCTGAAAATAAATTCTTGTTTGCACTTTTCTGCCATTATATTGAAAACAAACACAACAGGAGAGATGAAACAGCATTTGGCAGCAAGACCTCAACAGTATAATAAACTTGCTGTCAGCTACGAGTGATCTGCGAATCCAGTATTACTCCTAGAAGGAAGCATGCAGTCAAAAACTAATTCAGGACCAAGGACAGAACTGATGAAGCAGTGCCAATAAGTGATAAGAAGCTAGGATTTGAAAACTGGGGAAATAGATGATTGACTTGATAAATAACAACTCACAGCAGAGAGGTTATGAGAAACACATGAAATGTTGACCAGGGAGAGTAGAACAGCAATTCATCTTTTGAATAACTCATGCATGCAAGATAGTAGGTTTTCCAGCAGTAAAGACAAGGCAAAAACTTCATAGCTGTTTGAAAGGCAGCCTGAAAAACATATCAAAGCAGGTTAAATTGAGTGATGTGCCCTCTTCTAATCTCAGATTGATTCATGAGACAGTAAGCAATATCTGCACTGTCTGGTTTGGTGCAGAGGAATGTAAGATCTAAAGCAATTTCTACCTATCGGAAAATCAACTCTCACAGGGTTAAAAGAAAAAGCAGTGACTCTAGTTTCATGCCATGAGGTCCAAATTCAATTGCTTATTGACAAACCCAGAGCTACAGTTGAGCTGCAAAGAATGTCAGGGTGTTCATGAAGCAGCTTATGAGACAGATGCAAACTACAAGATGCATATGAAAACCATGACGTTCACCCTAATTTATACTTTTATCATCATCTAGATTCCACCCAGCTCTCTTGAGAGGTAGCAACTTCCCAGTCCATTATTATATGTAAGTCTACTTTATTTCCCAGTTCGGGGGGGGGGGGGTAGATAATAAGACCTGGGTTCAAACAGCAGTGGGATGAATGAGGGGAAAGGGTATTAGGGCTCCAAAACAGTGTGAAGTGCCACCTGTCCCATATTTCCTAAAAGGGAAAGGTGGGGAATGGAGTACAGTGCAGAACTTGACAGAAGTGCAGTTTAAATACTTCCTGTATAATCAACCTTTTATTTCTGTTACGAGTGCATATTGATCTATTTACCTTCTTGTAATAGATTGCATAGTAAAAGCTATGGTTTTCCCAGTAGTGATGTATGGAAATGAAAGCTGGACCATAAAGAAGGCTGATCGTCGAAGAATTGATGCTTTTGAATTATGGTGCTGGAGGAGACTCTTGAGAGTCCCATGGACTGCAAGAAGATCAAACCTATCCATTCTTAAGGAAATCAGCTCTGAGTGCTCACTGGAAGGACAGATCCTGAAGCTGAGACTCCAATACTTGGGCCAGCTCATGAGAAGAGAAGACTCCCTGGAAAAGACCCTGATGTTGGGAAAGATGGAGGGCACAAGGAGAAGGGGACGAAGAGGATGAGATAGTTGGATAGTGTTCTCGAAGCTACCAGCATGAATTTGACCAAATTGGGGGAGGCAGTGGAAGACAGGAGTGCCTGGCGTGCTCTGGTCCATGGGGTCACGAAGAGTCGGACATGACTAAACGACTAAACAGCAACAACAATAGATTGCATATTCTTTTATTTTAAGCTCTGGCCTGTTGTCTGCTTTACTCTGGGCATATATGTATTAAGTGTAATTTGTCATATGGTACACTTTGACTCTGAGCTACGAGGTCAACATGTGTTTCCTCCTTTTTGTGTGCATTCCTGCAACATGCATAGATGAAGACTTGTGGTACCATTTGAAAGCAAACCCTTCTGTCTCCTACAATGTTGCCTAGAGGCTTTAAAGGGCTTCCGGCATTTCCCAGGGCACTACACATTGCACAGCTGCATCTATACTGCGAGGCTCCAGTTGTGAGCATACAACTGTTCTTTGCCAACTACTGTCATGATGAGATTGGAGTATGTTGGAAATCGTTATAGCATGGCTCTGTAGATTACCCATGCTATACTTAGTAGAGCAGGTGTGACTGCTGAGCCCATGTTATACAGGAAAAAGACACTTCCCAGGCAGCTATGCCCTGCTCCCTCACATCAAAGTGTTGCAGCGAGATGAAAAAAGACCTCTGTCTTCTAGGTTCATAATGTATCACAGCACCAAGATGGTGTACATGCTTTTTATCTTGCCATTCCCTTTGTAAATTCCTGCACTGAGAAGAAATAGACTTCCTCTCTATTCCTAGAAATGTGTTCTTTACATTTGTGCACCCTTTAGCCTTGAAAAGAGCTGCATGTATTTTGTTGTTAAGTATCTATACACCCATTCAAAATGTATAGTCCTGAACTATTCTTTGACTAGCTCTACGTTTTATGTAGATCTAGTGGTTCCTACTGCTTAACGCACTAACACTCTAATCTCCAATATTGTTTCAGAACAAAGTGCCTCTAGCAGCTCTAAACAAGCAGTAAAACAGGGAGCGAGTTTCCATAAGGGTGTGATTACTTGAATAAAGAGTGGAAGGTTTAAATGAATGGAGTGCATTCATTTGATTCATGGTTCATTACGGAACAAATGGCAGAGTAACAAATGAGTTCTGAATGTCCATAGATTCGTTCGTTACTCATTCAGAATTCATTCATTTCCATTTTCCTCTAGGAGCCAAGGCAGGACAGGTCATCTGAAGGTTACAGGTTGGTGGTAGAGGAGAAAGAACATGCATTTAGATTTCTAGCTAAATCTATTTTTGGTCCAAGTCTCATTGCTGCTCACAAAGAGCAGCAACAACAAAACACGTTCGGACATTAAGTCTCTAAGGACTGGTGGGAAGCCCAGTGATGCTCCTTTGCCAGGAAGCTAGGTGTTCATCTAACAAGCCTAAGATAGGAACAAATACTACTATAGAACATGCAAGGTAACCTATGTATACTCAGGGATGGAGAACATCAGGTCTGGGGGCCCTCCACACCTATCTGGCTCTCTGGACCACACCCCACACTGGAGCTGCTCTGTCCCATTTGCCTGACTGGAATGTGTGCAGATTCGGGTGATAATACCTCTTGCATTTCTAAATGGAAGATGCAGAGGTATCTGCGGGCAAGAGGACCTCTGACTTTGGCAAGGGTGGAATATACCTATTGTACAACAGTAAGAGCCACACCTGTTGCTCCACCCACTTTTGCTTCAGGCCCCACTCACAATGGGCATTTGAGCCAGGAAGGTCGCCCTTGATGGAAGGTGACCCTCTTGTGTCTTGATTTCTTTAGCTTATGGTGAGGTAAATGCAAAAACAGCCAACAGCCTCTATAATAGGCTGCCTTGTTGTTGTTTTTTTAAAATAATATTTATTGATTTTCCAACCATTTAAACACAATAAAACAGAAAAAACAAAAAAGAAAAAGAAAAAGCAAAGAAAAGAAAAGAAAAAACATAAGATTAACAAAATAAGACGCAAACCATTTAAAACACAAAACAATTTCAATATCTTAACTTTCATTCCCTTATTTCCACGACCTCCTCACACCTCCCCTTTTGTATTCCACTTCTATTAATTGTTTCAGCAATTCCTTTCCATCTTCCTCTGTTTTCTATCCTATAATTATCTTAACATATTCTAATCTTATTTTTCCCTTTAATACTCTATTAGTCTATTTCTACTTAATTCCTTATAGCATTTCTACTAAAGCCATATAACTTCATTCCAACATTTTTCTAACATTCATTATTTTTACAATATTTCTATAAATAGTCTTAAACTTTTTCCAGTCTTCTTCCACCGACTCTTCTCCCTGGTCTCGAATTTCTGCCAGTCGGTTTTCTCTTGTTTAACTAGCTGTCAATGAACATTCTAAACGCTGTCAATGAACATTCCAAAATACGTCAGTCCTACTAGCAGCCCGTTTCCAGGGTCAGAGCGGCGGTGTTTTAGATCTCTTCACTCTCTCCTGCAGGCATATTCAGTCCACAACTTCCCCCCCTCTTCTCCTGCCTCCAAAGGGTTTTTTGTTTTTTTTTACCGATGGAAATTTAATCTTTTACAAAAGACTTTCCAGGACTCCAGCTTGCAACTTCATTGCCTCAGTCTATTTACAAAAGGGGGAGGCGGACTTCCTGTTTTGAACCTCCCCGCTTCGATACCAAATTATACTTTTAAAAATCCAATTCTCCCGTTTCAGCTCTACTCACGGGTAATTACTTTAAAGTCAAATTGTCCACAGGAAAAAGTCAGCGCTCTCCGGCAACGGCTGTGCGGCTTCGCTCCGTGGAAGAAGCAGACGATTCGAAGCACCGCACCACTCACCCCACGTCGCTCCGGAGCCCCGAAAACGGGTTTCCCCGCGAGTGGGGGAGGCGCAGAAGGTGCCCGCCGAATCCCACGTTCACAGGCTTCTCCCGCCTGTGATTTTTACGGGTCTCCGCCTTCGCCGTGGCAGCCAGACCCAATTTCCCACGGGGCAAATTCCTCCCGGTCAGAGGAATTCCGCCATTGCTGATGGCGTCAACCCGGAAGTCTATAATAGGCTGCCTTGTCCCAACGCTTGCAAGTGTTACTGCACTTCTTCACTGGCCTGTGAGGCTTTTAGTTTGCCCTCTGTGAGCCCCTATTGGCATCCATGACTTTGACTAAAATAAACGATATTTTAAATAGTAGTTACATCTTACATGCTTTTTAAAATTACCTGTAATATGTCTGATATTTGACAAGTTGGATCTGAAACAGATGGAAAGCACAGGTGTTATAGGCAGCCGATTATGAGCTCAGCCTCTCATTGAAAGGAATGGGAAGTAAACAAATAAGAGTAATAAAAAATAAACCAAATAATAAGTAAATAACATAACAAGTAGGATTTTAAGAAATGAATGGTGAGCAACAAATAACAAAAAAAAAACCCTGCTTGCGCACTCCTAATGAATTGCATAAGATCAGAATGCAGGCAAGATATGCACATTCCCCAAGGCCTCACTCACCATGAGACCTGGTGAATGTGCACAATGTCCAGCCGTTGTGCACATTAACCAACATATATTCCCCTCAACATATAAATATATATCCTTTTGTTGAACCTATGCTGTTCTGTTTGGTTGGAATAGTGTTACTTGTTCTCTTAGCTGTAATTGCTCTGCTTGCTTTGGTAACTGCAGTGTTGCTGAAACTCACCCCAGGACCTTCTGGTGAGGGGTGGGTAGGAGATCTTATAAATAAATAAATTAACTATTAAAACACTTGTTCTATTGCAGGGTATAGCTGCAATCCATTTTGATATGTGTGAATTCTCCCTGCTGCAAATCTTATTTCTTTGTTCTTTGTCCCAAGTTACATGTACACTCACTAGTTGCATCGAACGGCACAGCACAATAAAAAAAGGCTATTGTAACAGCCAATTAAATTTAAGTCCTTATACCACCTCATCCCCATGGCAAACATGAAACAGAAGTAAAGATTAATCACTGAAGCAAATAACCAGTTCCTGCCATACACTGCCCACTCACAACACTCCAGAAAGATTTTATTACGTAACAAAAGCCACATATTGGCAGGAATATATAAATTATACAGTTAGAAAGAAAACAAGCTGCCTGCCAGTTTGCACTGCATGGGTTGTTCTTATACATGTCAGCTAGTAACGTGTTTAATCGGAATCATACTTTGCTATGGATTATTCAGTTTGATCCATATAGATCAACCCACAGGTTTCAAATGTATTTTGTTTCAAACGCCAAGCTCATCATCAGACCTCGTAAGAAGACAATGCTCACAATACTGGTGAAGAGGTATCTCATCTGATGCAAATGGAGATAATCAAACCTAGTTATCACATAAGATAAGATGTTTTCCCCCTCCCCCCTCCCACACATAAACCCGACTTCCCTCAGTTCCAGTCTTTGGTTTCTCTAAAAATGCTGTTTTCTGCATGTTACAAAGTTGTATAGATCCTCAAACTATTTAGCTGATTATTATCAATAAAAAGTTTGTGAATGTTTATTCAAAACCTGCCAAGGAGTCCAGTTCGCTTTGTTGCGTCTTCAGATACTTTGTAAAGGGTTCCCTTTCATCCTTAAAGTCACAGTTATCCTTGTCCCGTAGCTTATATGTCAGTTTTGCCAGTTCTGCATAGTCTATCAATTTTTCTTGCCATGATTCTTTAGTTGGGGTTTCTTCAGTCTTCCATCCTTGTGCTACCAAAACTTTCGCGGCCGTTGTCGCATACATGAAGATGTTTTTCAACTTTTTTGGCAGGTCTTTCCCTACAATCCCCAACAAAAATGCCTCGGGTTTTTTAACAAATGTTAAATGGAACATTTTCTTCAATTCGTTGTATATCATTTCCCAAATTTTTTTTAATTACCTTACAATCCCACCACATATGATAAAATGTCCCCTCCTTTTCCTTACATTTCCAACATATATTTGAGCTAGTTTTGTACATTTCCCCTAACTGCACTGGTGTTGTGTACCATCTGTACATCATCTTCATGTAATTCTCCTTCAATAGGGAACAATCTGTAAATCTTAAGTCAGTTTTCCATAATTTAAATGTTGTGACCTACATCTTGTGCCCATTTAATCATAACTGATTTTACCTCTTCATCTTTCATCTCCCATTCTAATAGTATGCTGTATGTGGCCTTCAGTAGTTTCACTTTCCCTTCAATCACTTCCATTTGAAACCTAGATCTAGTATAACTAAATCCTTTCTTGCTGTCTTCTTTATGTGTTTCATATAGTTGTCGATAATGCAACCAACTCTGAAAATGGTCTTTGATCTCATCATAATCTCTTAATTTCCATTTTCCATCATGTTCCTTTAATAAATCAGCATATGTGAGCCATTTTCCTTTCTTTCCAAGTGGTTTGAGCAGTAATGCTTCATGTGGTGAAAGCCACCATGGGGTCTTTTGTTCCAATAAATCTTTGTATCTCTCCCATACTCTCATTAGTGATTTCCTGATTATATGGTTGTAAAAACTTCTATGAACCTTCCCTTTCCCGTACCATAAGTATGCATGCCAGCCAAATGCGTGCCAGATGTTGCCAGCTTATTTTCGTGCCAAATCATCTGAGGGAAAATTGAAATTTTACTTAGCAGGGGATCTAACACAGGCTTCCTCAACTTCACCCTCCAGATGTTTTTGGCCTACAACTCCCATGATCCCTAGCTAGCAGGACCAGTGGTCAGGGATGCTGGGAACTGTAGTCTCAAAACATCTGGAGGGCTGAGGTTCAGGAAGCCTGATATAACATGAAAGAAGAACTAGATGCACATCTGAGAAACTAAGATGGCTCTCCAGGTTGTTGTAGGATTGGGGTTTGGTAAAATACAATGAGTCTCGATTTCAATTTATTTGATCTCCCTGAGCATTTTGTCGGCACTTGGTTCCCTTGCCAAAATGTAGACAAATAGGTTGGGGGGCTTTTTTGGGTGGCATATTTAAAGTTGATTTTGGGGGTGGAAAGAACTAAAAGAAATTTGCTTTCTGGCTAATTCTGGCTCTGGATGTAAGTTAGATCTGTCAATCACAAGGGTGGTCCCTCTCCTGCTTTCCATCCTGCCATCTTCCGTAAGCTTAGAGACATAGGTTTTACTCCTGAGAAGCTGCTCCCTTCTGCAGAGCAAGGGGTTCAAGAGTGTTGGTGAAATGATTCCCTCTGCTTAAAAACTAGACCTGTCAGCTGCAAATAACTTTCTCCTTTCCCTTCTGATCCTTGCATTTCCCTTAAGTTATTGATGCAAGTCTAGGTTTTGCACACCTGCTCCTTCGCCCACATTGTCGATGCACAAGATGCTTCAAGGGTCACTCTTTGGGTTTGTGCAGTCTTGCGTAGATCCAGCTTCTCCCTAAGTCCCACATCCCTCCAAGGCACCTTGTTTTGCCTTGGGATTCATCCAAATCCAGTGTCTACTCCGAATCAAAGTATATATAGAAAATACAGTAATAAACAAGGTTGTAAAGAAGAGCAGCCCAGAGAAACAGTAAAATATGAAATCAATGAACCTTTGAAATGATGGCATACTAAGACACAAAGCTGAAAGAACTCCAAATTCAAGAGCCAGGTGCCATCCTTACTACAGTTGTACCTTGGATCTCAAAGGTCTTGGCCCCCGAAGAAATTGGCTCCTGAACAATCGAAACCCGGAAGTGGGTGTTCCGTTTTTTGAACTATTTTTGGAAGCCGAACGTCCAACGGGGCTTCTGCAGCTTCCAATTGGCTGCAGGGGCTTCCTGCTGCCGATCAGAAGCCACGCTTTGGTTTCCAAATGTTTTGGAAGTCGAATGGACTTCTAGAACGGATTTTGTTCGACTTCCAAAGTACAACTGTGTTTTGGTACATGGCAATGAAACTGCTTCTGAGAGGCCGTATCTATGATTCTTTGTTGAGATTCCTGCATTACGACGGTTGGACCAGATGACTATACAATTCTATGATTCTACCACTGCTCCTTCACACTGGCTGTTCTTCCAGCATTCTGTGGTTCCCAGAGCACCTCCTACCCAGACACAGATAATACACAGACCGGCTAAGCTTCCCCAAGACTGTGGCTTCATGTGTCTTCACAACATACCCTACCAGGCTCTGACAGATTAATACTTTAGAAATCTTTTCTGGCCATTTTTCTTTCTGATACTTAACACCTTGTACTGAGACTATGTTTTCACTTTTCTGCTAGCCATAGCTATGAAAGGATGAGTGCTTATTTTCTTATTTTTCCCCAAAGCGGAAAGTCTTGCCATTTTATTTTAGGCAAATCAAAGCCCTGGGAAAGAAAATTGTTGTATTTTGCCTCACTGATTTCCACTCTACGAAAAAAGTAATGGGAGCTACTTCTAGCTTGATCAGTATAGGATTGCACTTTTAATCATCATTCCCAATTTCAAGTCAATAGCATTTAAATATCCATTTTCTTTTATTATTTGTTTCCTCAAAGTCTGGTCCAGAATAGCAAGTAAATAAATAGTTGGCTTCCATCACAAAATATTTTTCCCCCTTGCGGAGTAAGGATTTGGAAAAGATCCTAGTTCTAAAACATAAGTAACAGCAGAAGTTTATAACCTATACCAAGATATTGCTTCTTGGTGATGCCTCTTTTTGAATCATAAATATGGAGATATATATATGGATTTTCTTGGACCTTTGTAGGTTTCAAGTGCAGTAAATCTTACTCTGTTGTGAAAGTGAATCAACTTATTGAAGAAATGCTATATCTTTTTTTAAAAAATAAAAAAATATTGATTACTGCCAGCCTGACGCTTTGTAGATAACTAAGATAAGCAAGGAACGAGAGCTGTCCCTAGGTGAAACCAAGAGTAACAGTTTTGCCAAGGTTTGATGGACTTGTTTCAAAGTTTCAGGACAAATAGTTAGGTGCAAAAAATATGTCAACCACCTTGTTGTTAATTTGAAATTAAGAAACAATGATTATCAATGCAATAAGCAGGCCTCTCTTTGCACATCCATGTTTGTTGACAATCCACCCATTTAAATATTGGGTGGTTTTCAACTAAGTTATACTCACAGTAGACCTTTCTAAATTAAGGAACCTATTTTAGTCATGTTCATTAATTCCAGTGGGTCCACTCTAACAAAAATTTAGTTGAATCCCACCCAGTAAGATTATACTTATCTCATTCACCTTTGCAACTATAAGTTGAACAAATCCCCATTTTACAGATTGGATAAACTGAGTGCTGAGGGACAGTACTTTGTCTGAAGCTACACCCAGCAAGCCCCAGGCTAAACAGGAATGTACAGCCATCATAAGATGATACTGCAACTAACAGTGCAACCCAAGGCATGTTTACTAAAATAAAATAAAAAATCCTGTTGTGTTCATTGGGGTTCACTCTCTAATGTTTCTAGGACTGCAGCCTAAATCAATTGGCTAAGTAAATATCATGCTTTCTGTGAAGTTTATCCTCACATCTGTGCTGGGGGAATACTCTGAAACTCTAGCAGCACAGTCCTTAAGTATGTCACATTGAGTTCTGTGTGGTCTGCTTCCAAGCGTGCTTAAAACTACAGCCTTGGTGCTAAAGAGGAAAGGACATTTTCTGAAGTTTGGTTTTTCTGAACCTTGTGCTATCCTTTGTACTGAGCATGATGAACAATTCTGGAAATTTGACATACGGTCTTTGCATGTGGTTCATTAAACCCTACACTGCACTCAAAATTATTTTTCAAATAAAATGTCCATTATAGCACTGCAAATTAACTTAGCCAGTGAAGTGAAGTGACAGTAATTCCACAATTGGCAAAAGCAATGTAGAAATCATCTCCAATATAACCTAATAAGGAACACATCATGGAAATGAAATCACCCTATGGTGTTTCCCAGTCAATATATTAGATGCTGCTTCCTTAAGCATTGTTGTTTCTAATAAACGGTGCTTAAGAAAGGAGCATGAAATGCTTCTTTATGAGAACTATCAGTTATTTAATTTCCATGATGTGTTCCTTATTGGGTTATATTTGAGTCTAATTCTATGCTGGCTTGTTGCACAAGATTTGTAACCAACACCAGCTATAGGCTCCAATCCTATGCATTCACCCAGGACCAAGTCCCACTCAACTCAATAGGATTTACTGCTACGTAGACATGGCACAGAATTGCATAGTAAATCTGCATTAGCAAGATTTTAATCCCACTTGTAATGTAACATATTTTATGGACAATATGGATAGATACAAAACATAGACTATGAAACAATATGCTGTTGGAAATGTTGACAACAGGACCCATGGAGGGGATGGGAGGAAGTCGCAAGATTCAGAGAAATCTCTTTTTATGTATTTGGCATTGTAATTAATTTGCATTTGTAAAATCAAATAAAAATGATTTCATAAAGGGGGGAGCCTACATATCAGCACTTAGGCAACCCAGTCTTCTGGATATTTATTTTTAAGTAAGCTCTATAGATTCAGTGGGGTTACTCCCATGTAAGGTGGCCAGGTGAAGCAGAGTGCAGAGCTTCTACAACTATTAAAGGTGCAGAAGTTATCCCAAGGATATGTCCATAGAACTGCAGCCTGAAAGTGCAATCCTATTCATCAGTTGTGGGGGAAGTTTGCTCCTCCAAATGTTGCTGTTCTGCAACTCCCATCATCTCTGGCTGTTGGCCATGCTTCCTGAGGTTGATGGGAGTTGTAGTTCCAGCACATCTGGAGGGCCAAAGGTTCCCCGCCCCTGCTATACATGTCTTCTTTGAAGTAAGGTCAACTTGAGTTTAATGGGAGTTATTTCTGAATAGGATCTGTAGGACTGCACTCTGTCTCTTTGGCTTAAGTAGTCAAATGGCTTCCTCCATGTCTTTACACTGGGAGAAAACATGAAGGTGACTGGGATCATGTGGTACAACCCACGAGGCTCTTCCAGCTACCATTACATCATAAATATATTTCTTTTCTAATAATGAAGTTTGAATCAAAGGGTCCAGCGTCAAACCTGATTTATCCATGGGAATCAAACTTTCTATTTATAAAGTTCTGCAAAATGTCATTTGCAATTCAAGCTGCATTTTCATACATCTTAACTGTTCAAGGGTTCTGTGGAATTTATTTGCCTCAGACTTTCCTCAGAGACTGTTTAACTGTCTCTTAAAAATGAGTTATTTATCTCAGTGTGGGGGTTTTTTTAACATTCACCTCCAAGTAAATATTATAAGTCACTTATATCTGGAATATGCTTTGCCTTTAAGCATCCTCATTCAGTGTTGTATCTTATTTGTTTAACTTCTTAGACATAACTATTCTATGTATAATAAATATGTGGACCAAAGAAAATGCTCTGTGTTTGGTTTTTACTGATCCTGGAAAAGAAATAATCTAAGTTGACTGCATATGTTTTCAGATGTCACAAATCATTCTGAAATACCGAATCCAGAATCCCTTTTATTTAGGAAAGTGTTATTCAAGATCTTAGATTTTACCCTTTGTTCTTTTATATGAATGCACCAACCACTAAGAATGAGACATGAGGTCCACTGAATTCACAGTCCTGTCACTGGCATAACAATGGCTACTAGGCATATTCCTCATTCTCACTGAAGGCCCATTGGGGAAGTGGGCTGACCTGCCAGGAAAAGGAGGACAGGCAAATGAAAGGTTTAGGCTAATGAAATTATATAACTGCATAGGCAGTCGATCAGGGTGGTGAGCAGAAGAAGAAACTTTTGCAATGACCTTTCAACATATAATAAATGTTCCTCAGGATTTGGGGGGGAGGGGCCTCTAGGTGGTGGTGTGTCCACGACTGTGTGAGAACTCTAGCAAGATGCCCATTCATGCCCATCACTCCAGTTAGACCTGAGACCAGCTAACCAGTGAGGATTTATAAAATAAAATAACATAACGATACAATCCTTAGTTATGCATTCAACCCAGATATTCAAGTTCTAGCAGCCTCTGTGACTTTTCTTGTTTCCATGCCACCAAATGGATTTTTGATGCTTTACAAAAAGAGATAATCAGCAAACATTGCATTTCTTTGGAAGAGGCAATAATCAAAGCCAGACATTATATGCAAAGACACTATTCATTCTGCCAGGGGCTTTCCCAAACAAAAAAAATATATGAAATATTAGAACTGGAAGAGCTGTCTCTGTGTTACAAAAATCACACATGTTGCTCCAAAATAATGAATGCCTCTTGGGCAAAACTGATAGCCTAATTCAAGGATGGGAGGGGAATGCAAGAAAAGCTTCACATAGGATTTCTTTTTCTCCCTACCGATTGCTAGCTGGCCGGTATAAGAAATCAGAGCAAGGAAAACAAATTAGTTTGAAACCACATTAATAATGTCTAGAGCACCAGCATGAAAACAATCAGAGATGAGCGCTGCTAAATTCTGAATGTAAAACTATATTCACCCAAGCACCAAATATATATATAAGATAGAAACCAGTCACGAATCTATATGATTCTTTCCTATAAAGATTCTTCCTGTAATGCAGGGAGGAAGAGTTCAGTTACCATTCTGATAATCCTCTGCAGGTTCAAAGCACTTCACAACACATGCATTATTTCACTAACCCTTAACAGTTTGTAAGGAAAGTCAGGATCCAGGTTTGAGGGAGCGTTGGACAAAATGCCCTCTGGTGTGCCTCTTCCTCTGCAAGTGGGTCCTGGATTCTGACTTGGCTTGCATTACTTCAAGTAGTACTGAACAGCTGGGTCTAGCAAGGGGAGGGGTCTGAGCTCAGTTGCAGTTCAAATGCTTGACATGCAAGAGGTCCCAGGTACAGCATCTAACATAGGGCTGGAAGCCTGGGAACATCCCCTACCTGAAACCCAGTAGAACCACATGCAGTCTACGTAGAGAATACTGAACTAGATAAAGCAGCTTCCTATGCAACTATTCTAATTTCCCATGCTGCCTACTAGAGTAATGCTAGATGTAGGGCCTTGTGGGAGATTAAAAGGTGGTGGCTAGATCTAGCTGCCTGGAGGAACTCAACATACTGGGTTAAAACAACAACAACAACAGGAAGCCTGGTCAAGGTGAGGATCAGCAGTGAGTCCGCTTACTCAGTGGCACCAGTATTGTTCTACCCATATCACAGACAAGAGACTAAAGTTGAAATAGATCAGATTGCCTATAGTGGAACGGGTCTTTGACTGATGGAAAAGGAACACTCAGCTGGGTCAACACTGGCACACCCCAACCGAAGGCAAGTTGCGCCACTGATATCTCTACCACTTTTCTGTCTCTTGTTTGTCACCTGAAAGGAGTGGCTAAAACCTGAAAGCTATCAGGACCTAGTGAACCTATGGCTGAATCAGAAATTCCCAAGTCATTCTCTAATTTTATTTATTTATTTATTTATTTTCAACAATTATCTCTATACTATCATATATTAAACTTTCACAGGGGTGTACATCATTAAAACATTTGTTTTTAAAAAATATCAAAAACATCCCCAAAAAGTAATAACGTACAATACAGATACACATGTGGTCAAAAATTTTAAAAATCTGTAAAGCTGCAAAGGCTTGTCGGAATAAAAAGGTATTCAAGAGAGGGCTGAAAGTTAAAAGTGAGGATACCTGCCCAAGTCTCTGTTGGAATATTATTTCACGGCATGAGACCAGCAATTCAAAACAGCCAGCACGCTACACTAATTCTTCTAAGCCTCCTTTCCACAAAGAATTCTGAGCTACAAATCCTGCTCATAAACAGGAATGTTATGAACCTGCTTGGATTTATGCATCATGACTTAACTGTGTACAACATCTCTGTCCTGAAGCCTGATCCTACCCAAGTTTAGTCAAGATCTGCGTTCAGTGGAGTTTTCTCCATATGAGTCACTGTAACTTTGATGTGGACCCACATCTCAAACTGTAGGTTGGTTCAAAAAGATTGGCAGTTGTATCATAGCTTAACATTATATAGCTGAAGCAGACAAATAAGGACCCTGCTGCTAAATAAGGCTTAGTTGAAACAGTGTTGTTTCTTACTCAATATTCACTTTTTTAAAAAAAAATCAAACCTGTGTACCAGTGTTTCGGTTTGCTGATTTGATTAGCTAATCAGTTATATCACATGTTATGGTCCTTGCTGAAACAGGTGAGTCTCTTCTGCGATGTTGTCTGGTGTTCAAAGAGGAAAATAGAAAATGTAAGGGTTTGTTTGTTTTTAGGCACCTGGCAAAAGCTTTTTTAAAATAGTCACTCAGACTTAAAAAAAAAATAAATACTTTCTTAAATATCTTAAGCTGACTTTCAATTGTGTTTTCATCTGCTGGCTGCTCTGTTTGAATGTTATTGCTGTTTGGATTTTTTGTAAACCACCCTGAAATCATCAATAAAGATGACATATAAGTGCTTCAAATAAGACAGCACACGCATCATCCAATTGTCATTTGTAGCCAATTTTTCCAAGATTTTTCAGACAATACTAGGAAAAAGTGTTCTCTGAAAGCTTGGAAATACAGTGGTACCTTAGGTTAAAGACGCTTCAGGTTACAGACTCCGCTAACCCAGAAATAGTACCTCGGGTTAAGAACTTTGCTTCAGGATGAGAACAGAAATCACGCGGCAGCAGCGGGAGGCCCCATTAGCTAAAGTGGTACCTCAGGTTAAGAATGGTTTCAGGTTAAGAACGGACCTCCAGAATGAATTAAGTCCTTAACCCAAGGTACCATTGTACATTGTCCACCTCATCCTCAGCATCCTCAGTAATTGGTTTACCTCCTTCCCCAGTTTCCTAAGGGGTGGTTGAGAGAAACTGGCACTAGGGACAATAAGAAGCTCTTGCTGTGTTTCTGAGCGTGTGTTAGATATCTCCACTGTGTCTCTGCAAATCCTGGAATTTGTGGCTTCAGTTTGTCTTGCTTATGTGTAGGGTGGAACACAGATTACAGGTGCCCTGACATTGAGGCTGCTTAGGAAACATCTGGCAGAGAAGGAGACCTAGAGGAAGTAGAGGGCAAGGACCGTCAGTCCTGCCATCTGCTTGATGGGGCAAGTCCTGTCAGGAGGCATTGCTGAGCTGTATGCCATTTTCTTGAATACAGAATTAACTACACTGCCAAACTCTGCATCTTGTGTGCTGACCTGCATCTGACCGAGTGCCAACATTGTATAAATCCACTGCTAATGCACTGTTATTGCATCCATGACATGTTACAGAATACCTCTGAAAAAGAAAACCCACCTTAATCTGAAGGGGCCCAAAAACTGGCAACAGGGAAGACTGCAAACAGCTGGTGCCAAGACCAGCTAATTATGAGTTAGGCTAAGGGAGTTTGTTGCTGAGCCCTGCCAATTCCAAAAGTTTCAAGGCTTTCTTTCCAACTTGTCTGTTATATGAGCTAATCTGATGACTCCCACCCTGATATCATTAAAATGATCAAACACTGAGATTTCAAAGCAAATAGACACGTATTCAAGCATCCCCTGGTTGATTAGAAGTGCCAAGCTTTGTACCAGCAAGCATACAGTTCTCAATGATTACAGTTCTTAATGAATACTGACCCTAAATAATAAAGGCTTTCTAGAGAAGCTGGCAACTGGTCCCATCGTAAAGATGATAGGCAAGCCTTCAAGGTGCCTTCTCACTCAAGACACAATTCTGAGCCCGTAAATGTCAGTGGCAAATCTCCACTTGATTTGGATAACTGAAGCCCCCGATTGCAATTGTGAATTGGTTTCTATATATTCTACATTCCTATACACTTCTATGTATTACTAACCAAGCAGCACATGTGAAGATGATAAGATGTGGTGTTCCAACACAACAGGCAAAATCATTACCACCAACATTCTCCATTTCCATATTATTTCATTTTTATGGCATGTGTTAAATATGAAATCAGTTTTGCTCTTCATCATCCATCACCTTAGTCTGTGCTATAAACTCCTACTGCTTCTACCGTTCCTGTGAGGCACCATGTTCAAATGAGCTTTTACATTCCCTGCAGTGATAATGTGAACGCAAAACTTTATGACTTTCCTTCCCCAGGCATTGCAAACTCTCCTTTTCTTTTAGGGCAGAAGGGGCGTGGCAAATTTGCACACCTACCTCACCATATTGCAGATATATAGCTAAGATGATAGGGTAGGACCTACAGTTCAGTGATGAAGCATTCTGGAAATTGTGGCAAAAAAAGAAGACCATTGAACACCACTAGCCTTGGAATAAATATTTTGCAGATGAGTGCTAGAAGTTCTGTATTCAGGGGAAGGGACCAAAAACTTTGACATTAGAACTGATGGGATAATTTACATATAGGAAATTTTGCTTCCCAATCCAATGGAAATAATTTAATTTAGTGATTTTGTAAAAAAAGTCAAGAGGGTCTCTCACACTTCCACAATTCCTTATGGGACATTTAATCAGCAAAATGCCTGCTATTTTCATAAATGCTGCCAGTTTTTTGCTTAATCAAATCCAGTTGCACTGATTATGAGTGTCAGCTAAGGAGCCATGCACAGGGAGGGTAAAGCTTTCTGGCACACATTTCAGCAACATGATAGACAACAAGCTGTTGCTCACAAAACACTTTGAACAAATAATCACTTGGAAATGAACTAGGAAAAACATGATTAGAAAATGTTGATTAAATGAACTAACTTAATGAGAATATTGAGCATTTGTTTAATTGTACTAGGAGTTTTGGAATGAGTTCTAATTCTAATTTAACTGAAACTATCATTGCATCTCAGCCCAGTAAAGTCCCTCTTGGCAATCGCCATCTGCATTTGTTCCATCTTTAAGAAGCTGATATATCTTTCGCAGAAGTCAACAGGACAGTTCTGCCATGGATTTTAACATCATTTGAGATGGTTGGTGCTTTTTATTTAAAGAATCCATGAAAGGCTCTGGCCTCCCCCTCTTCAGTGTACTGGCAAGATGGAGAGCAGATGAAGGTTTACTTGACCAAGACAGACACTGGCTCAAGGCCAGAAGATAAAAGTCTCTTCCTTTCATGTTAAGGAGGAAAACAGTTTAATTAAAAATGAGGACAAAGCTAGAACAACCTGGAACCAGAGCAAGCGAGATAATGGCAATTTATTCAGAGACTAATTGATATTTCAATTGTGTAATGATGATGAACATGTTATATCTAAAATATATAAACTTCTGTTGAATTTGAAATGGAAGAGGAACAAGTTAAAGAATGTACAACTAAATGAGCAAAAAACATGGTTATAAAATATAGGTGGATCAGTGGGAACACATGTGGACTAAAGGTTCTAAAACAATGTATCATTGGTATCTAACGCCTGATAAATTCACTGGTCAACAACAAATTTGTTGTCTGTGTTGTCAGGACGAATCTGATGCGCTGAATCCAAAATCGCATTGGTTTTGCTCAATCAGGTCAAGTTTTTGAGCTATGGCCACATGTCATTTTTTTACATTTTTGTTCACATGTACGCTTGTGTGGAGCATTTTAGAAGAAGTTGGTGGGGGTAAAATGCCATGTCGAATAATTGTTTTGATTGGAAATGATTATTTTAATGACAAGAAGTATTCAGGTCCGATAGTTCTGGGTGATTATGTCGAAAAGGGATCAGTTTGAAGTCATAAAACCTCGAAATCCTCCATAAATTGGTGCGGCTGGGATCAACAGAAAGAACCGGAGCAGCCTCAAGTATCCTGATCTTCAATCAGCATGTCGTCCTGTAGCTCATTGTGAAGAAATTGCAGTGCCCATCTTCGGAGAACTTCCTGACATTAGTGACGAAGATGCCTCCAGTGTTGAAGGACATGAAGAAGAAGAAGTGGTTCTTGAAGATGATGCGCCACATCCATTTTCCCAAAAGGAGTTGAATGATCTAGTTCGCGAACTCAGCTTGTCAAAGGACTCTGCCGAACTGTTGGCATCCAGATTGAAGGAAAAAAACCTCCTCTCTGACAGTGCTCGCATCAGCTTCTTCCTCAACAGGCATCAAGAGTACCTCCGTTTTTTCTCGGAAGAGAAGGACTTGGTGTACTGTGCAGATATTGCGCAGCTTCTGCTCAAGCTTGGAGTGCCACAGTACAAACCCAGAATTGGAGACTGTTCATTGACAGCAGCAAGTGATCACTGAAATGTGTTCTGCTACACAACGGCAACCAGTTTGCCTCTATACCCCTGGCTTACTCGAGTACACTGAAGGAGAACTATGAAGCGGTGAAGTATGTGCTGGAGAAAATTGGTTATGATCAGCATAAGTGGTTTATTTGTGTTGACCTGAAGATGGTGAACTTTTTGTTGGGACAACAGTCTGGCTTCACCAAGTACCCATGTTTTCTGTGCATGTGGGATAGTAGGGACCGTGCTCAGCATTACACGAAGAAGGACTGGCCTGTGCGGTAGGAATTGGTGCCTTGCAAAGAAAGGAACGTCATCAACGACCCTCTGGTGGACAGAGACAGAATACTCTTTCCACCGCTGCACATCAAGCTCGGCTTAATCAAGCAGTTTACCAAGGCTCTGGACAAGGATGATGACTGCTTCACTTACTTGTGCCAGGTTTTTCCAGGATTGACCATGGAGAAGTTGAAAGCTGGCATATTTGACGGTCCTCAGATCCGTCAGCTCATCAGAGATCCAGAGTTCGGAAACTCAATGAACGAAGTCGAACTGGAAGCGTGGAAGGCATTTGTTCTGGTAGTGAAGAACTTTCTTGGCAACAATAAAGCCAGACACTACGCAGAACTTGTCAACAACATGCTGACTGCTTTCAGAAACCTGGGCTGCAACATGAGCGTCAAGATGCACTACCTATTTTCACATATGGACCGGTTTCCTGAGAACCTGGGTTCAATGAGTGATGAGCATGCGGAGAGATTCCATCAGGACATGAAAGAGATGGAGACCAGGTATCAGGGTCGCTGGGATGCAGTCATGATGGCTGGCTACTGTTGGACTCTGAAGAGAGACCTCCCTGCCGCTGAGCATTCCAGGAGTTCCAAGAAATGGAAGTTTAAGCCCTGAAGTTTGAAAAATGGTGAAGCAACATGCAATTTACGTGTACTTACCTTTGTCAATGCCCACCATTCAGTTTACAGTAAACCTGACCTGATGGAGAGAAACAGATGCCATTTCCTGATTCAGCAGTGCAAAAATACCCTAAATCAGTTGTAGAAATCTAGACAACATTCAAAAAGTAAAAAATTGTTACCCAGTGAGAATGTATAAAAGGGTTCCAAATGTTTGTTGAAAATGTCAGGAACAAGAAGGGACATTTTATCATGGATTGTTGATGTGTAAAAAAGCTTTAAAAATGGATACAAATACATACAGAAGTTTTTAAAGATGAATGTTCAATCAAAAGCAGAGCTTTTTCTACTGGAACTTATGGATATACAACTAGAAAAAGAATATGGAAAACTACTGCAGTATATGATCACAGCACTGTTATGTGCACAAAGATGGAAGGACTTTTTATTACTTACTATGGTCTTATTAACTGCTACTCTCTGTTAGTTATCAATTCAGACCTCTGGTATGGGCATTCAGTCCCTATTCTGGAAACCTGCTGGCTGGAGAAGAACAGCCCAGCCTGTAGCAGCCAGAGCCAGAGCTGGTACTGAGTTAGGAACAGCTGAGGATTAGCATCCTCAAAAGGTCTTTGCTCTTGAAGCCAGAAGCAATTGGGGATCAAGGCAGGGTTTGTGGGGGCAGGCAAAACACTGCCTCCAGAACTTCAGGTGGAATGAGGTCCACCATGGAGCCCCAGGCCTTCTCTCTAGGGTCTTGGTAAGATGAGGTCCTGATGGAGGGGGGATGGTGACACCCACTTTTGTTCTAGTCCTGTCCACCATGTCTTCAGTCTCATTTACAGCTGGCATAATTTTCAGAAGAAATTCAAGGTGGCTAACAATCAAATATGACAGGAAAAAAATGGGAGGGGATCCACCGTTCAACCAAGTTGTAAAACAAACTATTAGCACAGTGGCCATTGCAAAATACAGAGCCGCCATCGGAATTACAGCATCAAAACTCCCTATCAAATGTAACCTGAAAGCACTTTATCACCTTGCACCCAGCATTTCTTCACTGCTTCTTACCACTCCTGGCAGTGGCAGGGACTGTACTGTCTGCATTTTCCACACTTCCACTCTGACAGATTGAGGATAGGAGGGCTTCCCCCCCCCCCCCACTCTGAGTTGGCTTCATGACTCCTTGATATAGCCAGAAACCATTGTGATGATGCCACATTGCCAACCAGATGTTTCACAGAGTCAAAACATAAGGAGGGCATGAGTGTTCTCACTACGGCACAGATGTCAAGGGAAGTAAAGGGTGTAATCGCTGCCTCCACTAGGACTTCTGGTAACAACATGGATGTGAACATTTCACCTGTATTCAGGGATTCCCATCCAAAAAAATACCCAGGTGTGGACTTCTTTGCAAGTGGAGTTAGAGGAGTCATCTCAGCTTCATCCTGTTCTAGACCCTTTGTATACATCCCTTTCTCTGTTGTCCCTTAATATCTCAACTCTCCCTCTCTAGTCTGTAACAAAATTCTTAAAGCACTATCCAGGTTCCACATAAAAAAAGAAGAACAGATTGTCAATAAAACTCATTGCCCAATCCTGCAAGTCCAGCTTTCTTTCCAGGAGAGTGCATGCCATAGAATTTTGCCTTAAAGCAGTCAAAGGGGGGATAAATCTGGGGATATTTTTTGTGACACAATCAAGCAACATAGAACTTGGATTCCTAAAACAGGCTAGAATGAAAAAGGTGCTCCAAATTGTTTCATAGATATGCTGTGTGCCTGACTTTCAAAACCTCAAACCACACCACTAATCAGAATGTACCAAGCTGTCTCTTTATATTTAGATAAGAGGGAAAATACTTGGTCGGGAGGCGCAAGGAAATCTAGTCCATTTGTATTTTGCAGACATCATGTCCAGACAGGATAATGCATTTCATTTAAAAGCAGCCTGTAAATAAAGATTTTTATGGTATGGTAGTAATTTTGGGCTGAAAAGGGAGCTTTGAGCATCCTGATAGTATCTGATCAACTGTCAAAAGATCTACCTTGTCTCGACAGAACTATGTGCTCACCTTTCTTTGATGGAACCTTAAAGAAAGCAAATCACTTGCTATTTTCCATTTATCTTTGTAGCGCTGTTAGAGTAAACGATGGCACTTGCTAAAGGCACTGATAATCTCCCTAGTTACAGCTGACCTTGTGTAGCAAGCAAGTATTCTATAAATTCCCTGAATGATTATAAGGATGTGGCAGAAGACTCCCTGGGCTATTTAGCTTCTGCCAAGTTTGCAAACAACAGGTGCAGTGCCTTCTAAACACCTGTCTGTGATCCATCTTCTCTGCACACACACACACACACACACACACACACACACTACTTGAAACGTGAATAGTGCCTGCCTGCTAGTCTGCCATGAAGTATTAAAGGAACAGTACAAAATAACATTCTTCTATGACTTGTGTGATTTGTCCCTTTGCTGAAGGTTTAAGTGCATCTCCCCAGATCAAAAGATGGACGTTCATTATTTGCAATAATACCAGTAGTACAGAGTGTGCCATCACAGGACAGATTAAAATTTGAGCCAACAATTAATTAATTGTAATCCATTAATCAGACTATAAAACCAATTAATATTTTCAGCGCCACAGTCCAAGGCTGGAGTTTTGCACCTCCCAGCAATTGCTTTGATGAACTGAAGTTGTTCACTGTGAGCTCAAACAACAAACACAAAGGGTCATGAACTAGCAGGATGATGGGGAGGAGGGAGAGGATCTGGGAGAGGGGTGTAACTGGGCCTGGGACACATCAGGGAAAGCAAGCGATGGGGAAGTAAGTACTCAGAGGGTGATGGAGGATGGCGAGGGGATGGAGGACAGGGCACAGGAACCAGAGCAGCAGGACCCACCACCAGAGCCAGAGGGGCCCCTGTCCTCATGAACACAGAGGGCTCTGAGGCATAAGGAGCAGTGGAAATGGAGCTCTCGGAGGCAGAGGCAGGCAAGGGCCCACAACCCAGCTCCCTAGCTGCCCAGGTGGGGTTTGCTAGCTGTAGGAGCAGGTGTGTGATTCCTCAGCAGGAGAAGGCTTGGAACAGGTGAGAATCGCATGCCTTATCAAGCCCATATGCTGCAAAAGTACATGAAAAGTACAAAAGGGAAGCAGAGATGAGGTGCTGGGTCTTGGCTTGGATGTTCCTGTACCTCTTTAGGTTTGACTCTGCACTGTATCCTGACTGCTGGACTTCAGACTTGGCCTACTTGGAATGACCCTGGACTGTGTTTCCTGACTTTGGTTTTTGGACTTTGCTTGCATGGAGTGACCCCTAGTCTTGGAACTTTGGACTTGACATAGTGACTTGCCACCAGGTAGGCCAGGGGTTCAGGACACAAAGATGCCCAGTGTAGATTTATCAGCAGCGTGCAAAAATCAGTTTCCTCTCATGACCACCATTTCAGTCAGCTCACTCACTTGCACAATGCAATCCACTGGCTTTCCATCCACACGGTGGTGAACATTTATCTATGGAAGTGCTTTTTAGGGCCATGCTGTCAATAGGTCACTGGAATGCATTCACACAACACCATTTTTCTGGAGCAGTTGTGAAATTATTCATAAGGAGGCTATAGAGAATGTAGACAGCTGCTGCTGCTGCCCAGAGTTATGTTGTTTAACTTGTATTTTCCAGTGGTTCCAAAACTGAGAATGAAATACACCCCCCACTGTATCTGTATATTAAACTATAGTATGTTGTGTATTAACATAGACCAGGATTTGAAGAGCTACGTAGACTGACTCACACATGGGCTTTGCACAGGTCCAACAGAATTATTCTTTTCTTTGAGCAGTGAACACCTCCTTCTGCCAATGTCATATTGCAAACCGCTTTTATAAATCATTCTGTCTCAAAGGCAATTTGCCATATGGCTGGGAGCTTTGGATACCATTCCATTACTCAATTTGCACAGGTGTCAATCCCCAGCATCTCCAGTTAAGGATGAGATCACAGGTAAAAGACCTTAGAAGAGCCACTGCCAATCCAAGTAGACAACACTGGACTAGATGGACCTATGGTGTGACAGGTCCTATGTTCCAATAAATATACTGCAGTTAATTAAAAATAGCAATCAGTTGTTATAAACTACTGTTTTTTAATTAATGGCCACTGTTGCTAAAGTAGTTAGCATTTGATTTTCTTCTGACCTCACTGTATACAGTTCCCACCCCTCAGTCATGTCTGCAACTCAGAATAGTAATTTATGCATTTGGTGAACTGGTGTGTAGTGCATGAGCTCTTATGCTATAATAAATGTGTTGGTCTCTAAGTTGCCTCAAGACTCTGATGTTTTTTCTGTATTGTTTTTCTTTTGGATGTCTCTACCCACCAGCCTCCTGCCCACCTGGCACTGAGCTACAGTGTATTTTCACTTCTCACTCTCTTGAACAGCTGAGGAAGAACAATACCTCTGGCTAAATGCACATCAAACTCCTGTAATTATCATTACAAATTGGCTACTAAATGATTCAGAAATTCCAAAGTGGGGAAACGACCTTTTTGCATTCTGTTTGGCAGTAATAAATGGGCCGCCTTGGTTTTGGGAGAACTGTTACACAGTTTCACTTCAACTTCAAAAAAAGCCTGACACCTAATTAAAATAGCCTATATTATAGAACCACCTTGGTGTGGGCACAGTCTTCCAGGCATTGCTCAGTAAACCTTTTTATGGGTGGACATCTTGGTTAATTGCTGTGCTCACTCAAGGGAATCACCTTCCATCATCTTCTGAACCATGCCAGGATTCTTGGCAGGACAGAGGCAGAAGAAAAATGCAGTCTTGATGTTTATCATTAGATGCAATTAGCTTGCAATCATTAGCAAGAGATTTATGCATTCTGAGTGCACGACAACACATGGTAGACCGAACTACATATTTAGATGTCCATTTGCTTTGCAAATAAATACATGTTACATAGTTTTTATTTTCTACTTTTGGGTGTTTTTACTTTGCAAGCTTTAGCCATCCATGAGTTTAATGCAGCATCTAACCGCTGAGAAGGGTGATATATTACAGACATAATTTCAATCAGTTGTCTCTCCTACTGCTAAATTAATGTTAGTGCTGTGATAAGGACTTTCAGCAGCAAATACCTCCTTGCGGAGGTGCCCTTCACATAAAATCTACTGAGCAGTGAGAAATGCTTTTCTCTATGATGTGCTCCCAAGCGCCTGGGGGATGTCGGGGAATAATGCACCCATACTGATGGGGGCAATAGTGTCAATCTTTCTTACAGAACTGGCAATGGTTTTGTGGGAAAGACACTCATGACCAGCCCCATCCATTCACATGTCTTGCCCAGCTCATTACAGAAAACTTCTTTCTCACTACACAGGTGGGGGTGGAGGAAGAGATTCATTTCAAGGTCACCTGAGGCAAAAACACTTGAAGTTTCTATGTAAGACATCTTGTTTTCCCTCTTCTGCCAATACCTTTTCCTTTAGAATTAATTTCTGACCTTGGATGGTGGGCTGGTAGCGAAGCTATCATTCTTTTCTGAACAATAAACTCCAACTGGTGTGACTTGCCAAACACTGTGCATGTCGAAAGAGATCTATCAATCTACACCAGCTGGAGCCCTATCCTTTCTGCTGTGTCCTAATTTTATAATAAATGCAGCAAAATTACCACAGCACTATTATAGCTGAATGGCAATTGGCACGTATCTTTTCAAAGCATTTGACAAATTCTTGTGAATTGTTCTTACACTCATACAACTGACCGTGACACATAACCGGTACCATTCTTCAGTGTGTCCGTCCTGCATCTATTCACATGGTTTCATTTCCTGTTAACCATGTGCCACAGCAGACTCCGGTGAAAGAAAATGCACAGTGAAAACTTATTAGGTGTTCAGACCTTTAAATCTCCCCCTTAAATAAATTCAGACAAGACTCAAATTTTGGTTTGGTTTTTTGGCCACAACTTTATTGATTACAGCAAGTGAGTGGTTGCATAGGCTCTGGTTCGACTAGCTCCCTGCACCCTTGCAGGTAGCGCTGACCCAGAGCTCTATCATAGGTCAACCAAGGGTGAACACCTGGATAAGCGAAAAGCCAGGAACGGGCTATCTCCACCACCCAAATGTCCCCCTGGACTCAGGCACGGGCACAACCCCCTCTCAGGGGTTGACCAAACAATCAGGTCCCTGGATTCCTTTAACAGAATACCCTTCACATAGGGATGGCAAGTGTGTTCTCCCATCCCTATCACCTGATCCAGAGCCTATCCACAACCTTACAAGTTGTGACGAATTGCTACATGGCAGGCGAAACTCAAATGGCAACAGCCAATCAGCCACGTGGGGAAAATTCCTGCCGTGCCCCCAGTCCCAACGACAGACAACAAACAACGTCATAGCCAGGTCAAGCGCACAAGCCCTAAAATTAGGGAGAGGTGGGTGGGTGTTCTGATGCACGCAGCAAAAGAGGAAGCTCTGCGTCACGTGCATAGGTATATATAGGTCCCTTGATCCATTTAGCCTGCGTCCCATTGGCCTGATTAAACCCTGCATCAAGGGACCTACCAATTGAGTGTTGTGGCCAACCAATCTTACCCACCCACAACGCAGAGTTTAGTTGCCAGGTCTCACTGCAACACGTGCCCTCTTTAAGGGAGGACCCGATTTGACGTCCTATTTCAAGATTTAAAAGAGGTGGAGCAACTTTGAATTGTGCCTTGAACTTGCTAAGAAGAAGATGAAATTATTTGTGAGGTGCAATGGTTCTGCATTTGTACAGTTGAGAGGGCAGGTAATAGTTTTCTATTCCAAGAAAATGTCTAGAGTGCTGTTCCTATCAGATGCAGTCGGAAAAGTGAATAACCATAATCAAGGCGATAGCACGGAGAAGGACTCTGGAGAGGTGGGCCCACGTCTGAGGTTACATACAAACAAGGTTAAACACAAACAAGGTTTAAACAAACTTCTGGCCAGACTGCAGTATCAAAGCCAATGCCCTGGTGGCAATTGGATGAATAGGAAACTGAAGCAATCTGAGGTAAAGGTAGAAAGTTTCAGAGATTGGCTATAAAAACTGATATAGCGCATGAAACCATGGAGCATCCTTGTTAAAATCAACCATAAAACAGGGTACTGTTTTCTTACGCTGCAGAGTGGTCATAACTCTTTCTCGCATAGCCACCAAAAGTGCTTCCTGCATACAAGTTGGGATGGGAGGATTTACTTTGAACTCAGATTTAAGTAGCAATTAACACTGTATACCTCAAAGTTAAGTTTCAAAAACTGTTTTGCACTACTATATCCATGAGAAGCAGAATTCCCTTTTTAAAAAGTATAAGAAGCAATGGACACTTGGGGAGTCTTGGAAATGTTTTGTTATGACTTTCTACTACAAACCTTTTAAAAGAACTGTGTTGGGTCCTTCTGTACCACATTGTTTTGTCCTTGATAATAGATTCAAGCGCATTAATTCTGAACCTTTCACAAATGGCGATGTAGTTGTTATATGAGCCTTAGGAGCACACTCGTCTCCACGCACCATTTCAGAGTTAGATTTCGTGGAATTAAACCTTGGCATTTAACAAAGTGACTCCTGAGCCACTAATACGAGTCCCGTGTGCTCTATCACACTTTAAAAGCAGATACAGCCGCTGTTGTTGCTTGATGCTAGAATTATAGCCTCTCTGCTCTAATGCATTCCACTACCTGAGATAATAACTACAGCCAGGGAGGAAGCTGTAAATTGTCTGGCGTCGGCCCTTATCTTCTCTCCAACAGAAACGTCTCAGAGATTTGCTACCAAGCACTAAGAGTTGAAATAGTGAAGATGGAAAGAAATGCTTACAAATGTGCTGTAAAAAGAGAAACAAATACAAATAAATGTAGCCTGTGCTTAAAAGATCAGATTCATCAGTAAATGGATCCTTTTCCTGACGAACCATAGACCATGGTGGTCCTGAATATGTTCTGTTTATGGCCAATAGGCCTCTGCCTGCAGAACTGCCATTTTGCTGCCATTGGACTCAGTTGCTGACGAGTCCATCCCATTTTTCTCACTGTCCTTGTGACTGTTGATTCTGGTGACAGATCCCTTTTCAAATTTGAAGTTGATTTTAAAAATGATCATCTATGTCACAAAAGCAGCTAGTAGGATGAGCACTGATGTTAGTGGAACATAAAACTGGGAGAGGTTTCATTTACAGCGATTTGACAGAGGTTTGCTTCCAATAAGGCTCAAAAAAACTCAATAAAATAACATGGCGGTAACATATGGAGGTAACAGCTTGTTTCTTTTTGTTTATGTCTTGTATGCTTGTATCTACACTATTGTGTTACTGTAAAGTATTATGTAATATTCTCAACTTCAGCTGTACTAAAAATCGACCACAAAGAATGTATTACGATGCATTTATCTATACTTTCCCCATAGCTTCATTTGTATATTGAAGTTAAATTTTATGCCTGATTTCCTTTCATGTTTTTAAGTAGCCCCAAATTACTCTCTTGCTCAGCACCTCCCCACAAACCCTGCTGCCACGACTGATATTAGCAGCAAATTTTATGTGCACCTTCCACCTGGCCACTGCAGAAGTCCTCTGCGTAATTTTTTTCCTGTCTAATGCTACACAGGTAGAGTTCTCACCACTGTAGTGCTATGTTAAAGTCACGTAATGGTATACTTGCTCCACTGGTGAAATGTTTTGTGCCAGTGGAACATCGTTGCCTAACAGAATGCATAAGCAGGTTAATGGTAACTTTGTGCAATGAGTTTCCATTAGCGCAACTGTTGCATTGGATGCCTCTGTTGCCCTAGATTAAAACTCACCCATTCACTAGTGCAAGAGTCCTTGTGCTAGCAGACAGAGAAGGTTAGATACAGCCCTCAATATGTGAATGCAATGTTTCAGTCAGATGCACATTCATCATTTCATAGTTTATTTTTATTTTATCACAGACCACTTTTAAAGGGTCACTGCAGATAGAAGTATGTTGAAATCTTCTGGAAGTTGAAAGACACCAAAGAGATTTTGATTAGCTACTAAAGAAAATACTTTTGATTAGCTGCTATAGAAAATGCATTACCATAGAGAGAAACTAGTTGTAAATGGCATCATTACTTCTTAGTGCATTCATGTTGGGCAGTGCTCTGTTTTCTAGTGCTTACAAATTACTGTATTATTCCTCTTTCTGGGTGCTGATGTCAAGGCAACTAATGTGTATTTTAATGGCTCTTCCTTAAAATCTCTCTCTCTCTTTAATCGCCTCCTTTCTTGTTTCAAGGACTTCATCATTCTTCACGAACTCGTATACATAAATGGCAGCAGTTGTGAGATTTACACACACAGAATCCTTCAGTGAATGTCATTAGGCCCCACTGATTTTCATCCTTTCACATTCTTCCAGATATCTAAACTTGTTTCATGGTTATTAATCCTTCTTGCACCAGTTTCAAATTTTTACAGGATGATAGTGTGGCTCTTGCATTTAACACCACAGCAAAAAGGGACAAATGGAATTATCCAGCTCATTGCCATATCCATCCCTATGTACAGTGGTACCTCGGGTTACATACGCTTCAGGTTACATACGCTTCAGGTTACAGACTCCACTAACCCAGAAATAGTGCTTCAGGTTAAGAACTTTGCTTCAGGATAAGAACAGAAATTGTGCTCCAGCGGGGCAGCAGCAGCAGGAGGCCCCATTAGCTAAAGTGGTGCTTCAGGTTAAGAACAATTTCAGGTTAAGTACGGACCTCCAGAATGAATTAAGTACTTAACCCGAGGTACCACTGTATACACATGGGAATTCCCTTACCTGTGGCCTCTTTCTAGGCCATCCCAATCTTGTATAACCCACCAGGTTCACACACCTTGACACATAGCAACAGAGGCTGCACTAATCTAAAATATTTCTTCATGTTTGTACCTAAATCCAGCATTTATTTTTATACCACTTTTCTAGGTAAAAGGCATTCTCACAATGGTTTACAGGCAAAAGTAATTATATATGTGTGTGTGTATACACACATGCATACACACACGAACACAGAGCTTTTTCTGGGGGGACACAGGGGGACACATACCCCTAAACATTTTTTGAATCTTTGTACTTTTGTCCATTTACTGTATTTTTCCTGATTTGAACTATAAAATGGTGATTTTCTTGAGTCAAAATGAGAGTACCCCTAAACATTTTTTTAGGAAAAAAAGCACTGTGTGTGTGTGTGTGTGTGTGTGTGTGTGTGTAAGCAATGCAGCAGCTAAAGCCATCGGTAGAAAACATTCCATTTCACTACAAACCAAAAATATCAGTGACCGTTTAAAAACTACTGTTCATAACATTTAGACCAGCAACATTATTCACTTAAAAGCAAATTGAAACATACAGGTCCTTAAGGCCCATAAAGGGAGCCAGGTACCTGTCCTACAGAAAAGGCCCTGTCTCTTATGTCCACCAATCTGATGAATGTCAGTGGCAAGCCCTTGAGCAACCCTTCCTGGCCAATCTTAGAGCCGGGACAGGTCCTTCAAATAACACAGCCCCAAGTCAATTTAGAACTTCAAAGGAAATCACCACCTAACTGGGAACTGGAAAAGCACTGGCAACCAGTACAGCTGGTTACAGAATCACTGTTATACTTTCTAAATATTAATCTCCCATCTCACCCCACCCCAAGCATGAGGCAGTTGCATTCTATATCAGCTGCTTTTCCAAAAGGTCTTTGAAGACAGCCATAAGGACATAACAAGAACCCTGATGAAAGAGACCAAAGTCACATGGGCCAACCAGATATATGTAGGAAACTCACAAGCAAGACAACGATCATAACAGCATTCTCCCCACCTTTGCTTTCTCCAGCCAATGGCATTTATTTGTGTTTGTTCATTTGTTTGTTTGTTTGTTTGTTAGATTTATGCACCATCCAAAGATCTCAGGGAGGTTCACAATATAAAAATACAAGAGGCATCCCACCTCAGAGACTAGCAGTACACACCCATCATCATGACTAGTAGGAATCCTCTTCTAAAGCAGTCTAAGTTGCTGACTGTCACTGTAGAGAATGCATTACAGAGCAACCAGGGCATGGGTGACTGTAACACAGTCAACTATCTCTAGATATGGCAGAGATGATGATGATGATGATGATGATGATGATGATGATGATGATGATTTTTTAATTTATACCCCGCCCATCTGGCTGGGTTTCCCCAGCCACTCTGGGCAGCTCCCAACAGAATATTAAAAACACAATAAAACATCAAACGTTTAGAAACTTCCCCAAACAGGGCTGCCTTCAGATGTTTTCTAAAAGTCGGATAGTTGTTTATTTCCTTGACATCTGTTGGGAGGGCATTCCACAGGACGGATGCCACTACTGAAAAGGCCCTCTGCCTGGTTCCCTGTAACCTCACTTGTCACAGTGAGGGAACCGCCAGAAGGCTATTGGAGCTGGACTTCAGTGTCCGGGCTGAACGATGAGGGTGGAGATGCCCCTTCAGCTATACTGGGCCAATGAATCTGATGAAGGGAACGCCAGCTAAAAGGCACTATCAGTACTTCACAGATAGCGCCAAGTCCAGGAAAGCAGCCAAGCTGCACACATGGTCCTTGAGGAAGCTTCCTTCAAGACCAGTTGGGCTCTTCCATCCAGCATGCATCATTTAGGAGCTCTTTAGCCACACACATTTTACTTACCTGCATTTAAAGTGACCAAACCCTTATTTTGCCTTGAGAGAGTTTTTGACACAACTAATTCAACTGCCATTAACATTTATATTAAAACTGAAATTATAAAAGTACAAAGCCCTCATCAATCCCCTGACAGTTTAGAAAGCTAATTTATTAGAGTCTTTCATGGGTTGTTGTTTTTTTTAAAAAAAAGAATAATAATTGAATACTGGGGTGGGGTGGGGAGTGTTCAAGCAGAAAGCCTTGCATCCTTGTCTATGTATGGGCATACTACAGAGAAAGAAATCAGGCTGGTGCTCAACAGCATGGCAGAAGAGGGGGAGTGAGAGCAATTGATGTGTTCAGAGGCAGGGAGGAAACTCTGGAGATGCATGGGAAGATGTGTACACTGCTAAGCAAAAGCACGAGATTAAAAAATGATGGCAGCTGGTAAACACAAAACAGAGAAATGCAGGGAGGGAAATTGAAAGCAGGCAGGAAGCTTCAGAAAGGCATGGTGAGCGAGAAGACAAAAAGCAATAACATTTTAAATAAGAGACATCCAAGGGAAAAGCAATAAGCAATCAAATTCCAAACAGTAGTCTGCAGGGGGAAAGGCAAAGCTGAGAGTTTAAAGTCTTAATAGCAGCTGAAATCGGGGCGGCAGAGGCCACAGCGATGCAGGAACAAATTGATGCATTGCACACAAATGTATGGGCAAGGCGGTGGACCACCTCCAGGCATCATAGATTTTAATTGCTTAGGAAGTATTTGGTGAAGTGGGCATATCCACAGCAACAACTGATAAAAGATTTTTATGTTGTAGACTTCAAGGCTATGTACTTAGATACTGATGTGGTTCAAGGTTCTAAATCAGTATAGGAAATGTGCTTATATCGTTCCTAATATTGAAAGGTCTTTTGAAGCCACATTAGCAGAGGTTAGATTCCTTGGCTGTGCACACTGTAGTGTCCAACTTGAAGCAAATGACTAGGGATAGGAATATTTCTATGTAGGAAGCATCCGTCCACCAGGCACTATCATCCCTTGGGCCACCCAGAGAGGCGGGGGAAACCCAGTCCGATGGGTGGCATATAAATTTATCATCATCATCATCTACACAGCATATAGCTCTTTGTATCCATCTGCAAGTGAATGTCTTCATGCCCCACTGAAATCTACATAGGCAATTAAGAATGTGGATGTTCCATCAATATCAGTTTCAAGTCAACTAATATTAACATACTCTGCCTTTGGTCAGCTGCCCACTAGAAAACTGTTTCTTAAGTCTGAGCACCTTTCAGAAACTGGATTTCATACCTCATGAAATCACCTGGGTACCAGCTCTTTTCATCATTTCAATGCCAAAGATTGACATGTTCGCCCAAACATTCACAGTGTTGCAGCATATTTATTGACATAGGTTGAGCAGCCCATTCTGTAGTTTTAGCTGCTCTGATAGTTTATATTGGGTTGTATAGTTTATGGTGGTTTTTATGTGATTTGTATTAATCTGTACCCTGCCCTGTGAACTGTTGTGATGAAGGGCATGTTATAAATGTTCTCAAATAAAAATAAACAGTTAAGTTCAGAGAGAGTTTCTGTTCATACTGCTATTTGAGGGTTGAGACTACACTATCAGGGCTTACTCTCAGGCAAGTGGGGTTAGGATTGCTGGCTAAATTTACTTCAGATTGCTTCAATCCCAAACACATCTACTTGGGGTAAAGTCCCATTGGACACAAGTAAGACTTCTCAAGAGACTTGCATAGGAATTCACTGCAAATGTTGAGCATAATTTCTTCCAGGAAGCCATATCCAACCAAGCTAAAATTCAGATGTAGGATTTTAGGAAACCTTGGTGAATATTTTATGAACCTCCCAACCCACTTCCTACCTGTGAACCCTTCAGATGGCCTGTCAAATTCTGACTACAGTGGTACCTCGGGTTACAGACACTTCAGGTTACAGACGCTTCAGGTTACAGACTCCACTAACCCAAAAATAGTACCTTGGGTTAAGAACTTTGCTTCAGGGTGAGAACAGAAATCATGCTCCGGCAGCACGGCAGCAGCAGGAGGCCCCATTAGCTAAAGTGGTGCTTCAGGTTAAGAACAGTTTCAGGTTAAGAACGGACCTCCGGAACGAATTAAGTTCTTAATCCAAGGTACCACTGTATTTACTTTCTCTGTTTCCCAAAGCCTGGTCCCACCAGTCTCTTATCTGGGGACAGGTAAATTGAAAATCTAGTTGATCCAAATCCAAAATCAGAAAGCTTGAAGCCACGAGGAAGGATCAGTGGTTGTTCTCTTCTACCTTCTGGCATTTAAGTTTCTGCTGGCAGGAAATTGAAATGTCAGGGAGTTCAGCAGAATGCAGCTTTGTTCTGTTTCAGCTTGGCTGATGAATACTTTTTAAATAGTGATATTCTCTGAGTGGTTATAGTACCCCTCTGAATTAAGAAGCTTGCACTTCTGTACACGGTCAGGATGACTTCAATGAGATTCAGTTACTCCAGCCTACAGGGTGCTCAGGGTGAAACCATTCTCCAATACTGGCCAGTATGCCAGAATATTCTGATCCATTTCAAGTTTTATAGGGTGTAAATGGGAATGAAGTAGCACCTTTGTGAGCAGGATTGCATTTTGAATGGAAACAGGAGGAGATAAGGTGAGCATATTATTGATTATCTGTGGTCAGTTTCTTTAGGGTGAATTGATGTCAACAGAAATAATTTCATGTGGGTGATGGAAGTGGACAAACTATTTCTCCCAATAAGTATTAAATGAGTATTCAAATGAGAATCCTTCCTTATAGCACATTACAAAGAAAAATAGACAGAGAATCAGCATTCCCAATAGTTCTTATGCATATTGCACCATTATTCTGAAAGTACCAATGTATATTGATCAGTCTGTCAGTCAATAAGTCAGTCTGCTGTAACAGTGACTGTTGTTTTCTTTGATAGCTATTTCAACTTGGAAGACACTTTTATTTTCTTACTGTAAATGAAAATAATAGACAATGCACAACAGGGTAACATTAGGTCATCATCCTTGGTATATTACTACTACTACTACTACTACTACTACTACTACTACTACGGACCCCTGGACGGTTAAGTTCAGTTAAAGGTGACTATGGGGTGCAGTGCTCATCTCATTTCTAAACCACTTCTGGTGCAACAGGACACGATGACGGAAGCCAGAGCGCACGGAAACGCCATTTACCTTCCTGCCGCAGCAGTACCTATTTATCTACTTGCACTGGTGTGCTTTGAAATGCTAGGTTGGCAGAAGATGGGACAGAGCAACAGGAGCTCACCTGTCATGGGGATTCGAACCACCAACCTTCTGATCGGCAAGCCCAAGAGGCTCAGTGGTTTAGATCACAGCACCACCTGCTTCCTACACTACTACTACTACTAAAGGTAAAGGGACCTCTGACCATTAGGTCCAGTCGTGACCGACTCTGGGGTTGCAGTGCCCATTCATAACCCAGAAGATTTCTCTATCTTTGCCACTATTGAAATCAGCAATGTGTTTATAATGGATCAATATTCCCTTATACCAACCAGAATGACTGAGAAACTGCAAGAGTTGTCCATTCCACACGTGCTAATGAACTAAAGGATAAGTAGCACTCTAGGAAGAACATGGACATGTTCTTGTCTGTTATGACCTGAGACGTTCAAATGTCCAGGAGTGGGTAATAATCTTTTTTTGTTCAAGTTGATTTTCCTCAGGGGTGATCTGTCAAAGGCTGGCTGTGGGTGGTGCTGGAGCTGAAAGTAGCTGGGCAGCCCTTTTCTCTTTCTGCTACTTCCTTTCCCTCAGTTTTCTCTTCCTTGCCCCCCCCCCCCCAAGAAATTAATTCAAAAGCCACAGGAAATTGAGCCAAAAACCACTTGCAGCACTTAGGTTAGAGGTCGCTAGTCCCTCACCCAGGCTCTGGTTTTAGTTGCAGGCCATTTCTCAATGGAGGCTGCCACACACACCACAAACAAAAAACCCTCCACACTCAGAAAATGCTGGAATCCAGGTCCAGCAACACTACCTGAGGAAGTGACTCAGTCACACTACTCTGGCTGAGCATGCTGAGCTCGGCGTGGGTTGGCTTTTAGCATGCCACTGCACTGATGAGGTCCAATTGTAGTGGACTGAAATAAAGCAAAATCGTGTGGCTTTTAACACTTCATAACAATGAAAACATTTTCAGGCCTTGCAATGCTAAAAGCCAATCCATGCTGAGCTCAGCATGTCCCAGGAGCAGCCACTAATGATGGCCGATCTCCACCCCCTGCTTGGTTTTTAATTGGCTGGAAAGGTCAACAGGATAATACTGTGTGCTCCTTGTGAACTGTACTTTGGTTGTTGAAGCAAGACTGAATTTTTGGCAAGTGCGGGTGACACCACTTTTTGACTGAACACCTCTCGTGAGGTTGGGAAAGTGAAGAAGATACTTGCATGCTGCCATTTGTGGCTAACTTGCCAATGGATAAGCACAGAATAGTAGACCAGACCAGAGACTGGAGGCTGGCTGGGGCTGGTCTCTCAGATATTCCCATTGTATTGCTGTTTTCCATTGTGATGTGCAACATTGTTTATGGGTGTGTAAAAGAGATTCTCTTCCGTGTGGTCAGGTAACTGACTCATAGACTCAATCTGCAGCATGCATAAAAGCTATTATTGAGAGATCAGTTTCCCCACTGTCTTTTTCATCAGGATTTTTGTTTCATTGTTGTTGCTCTAAACCAAACAAGGTAATAATAATTGCAATTATTGTTTAATCATATTGCACATATATAACTCAAGGTGGCGTACAAAATAGCTAGAGAGCCTTGGAGGTTAAGCAGCATAAAAAGTTCCCTTCAGAGTTAGCTCTACCATTAGACAAAGTGAGGTAACTGCTTCAGGTGGTAGATGTTTAGGAGAGCAGCAGTTATTCCTCCTGAGCAGACATGCACACCAACTATTGCCCTGTTGTTGTCTGTCTGAGGGATTTGGTCCAGCTCACTGCCTCAGGTGCAGTGAAGGATGCTATCCTCTCACCAGTGTTTAGTCCATTTAGCTTCCATATACCATATTGTCATCAGGCAGCAGCATGATGCCCTCCAGATGTTGTGGACTACAACTCCCATCTTCCCTGACTGGCCATGGAGGCTGAAGCTGATGGGAACTATAGTCCACAACATCTGGAGAACACCGTGTTGGCTAGCCCTGTTTTAGTTGTCCCCCATTTATACAAGGGACAGTGCATGGATTGGGCCTCATCCCTCTGTCATTAAAGACTGTGGCAATGTTCAGTGCATTGTGTGTGGCAATATAGTGTGTTTTTAGATGTGGAGGAGGGGCAAGGGAGATAGTTTTTCCATCTCCTGTCCATATTTGTGGGCAATAGCTGCAGGACTTTGAAACTTCCCAAGCCTGAATGGTTTAAAACAGCCCACTGCCTCAACAGCTAAAGTCAAATTGAGACCATATAACAGCACCACAGAGTAAGAACCAAAGATTTTAGAAGACCAGTAGTGGGCAAGGGAGTTGCAGCTGAAAAAACTTATACAATCTGGGGTTTTTTGTTTTTGTATTCAGGACATTTATCTTGGTTCAAATATATATTAGTTTGGCCTAATACGTGCCATGCAATTAAGCGGTATCTGAATCTGAACATAAGAGATACCCCATTGTTCTTTATTATTAAAATACCTACTGCCGAGCCTGAGAATCTCACTTGATGGTTAGGCAACTCTTCTTTGGCAAGGAAAAGCTGTGGTTTCATAACATGGCTCTTAACACAAGATATTTTATTGAATGCGCCCCATGAAAATAAACTAAAAAGGCATTATAGTTCTCAGAAAAGCCCTGATGAAGCCAAGAAAAGTACCCCACACCCCACAAAAAAACCCACACTGCTAGGCCACTTCCCCCACATAATCAATCAGATGTAAACCTCATTCCTGGTATAGTACCAGATACAGATAGAAAGGATTATTTTACTTTTGGGGAAGCAAAATAACTTTGACCAAAGGGATTAATTTAGGATATCTACTGTTTATTGAAATCAGTCTGCATCAAGATAGCTACAGAACTAAATCACATATTCTTATTAGCCCCCCGGCACTGGATGTTAAGATTTAATCATACTAACCTCTAGGGGGGAGAGGCAGAAGCATTTTGTTTTATTGAGTAGCTTAAAGGCTAACTTTTAGCGCCACTGGGTTAATTATTTCAGTGAAATATCTTCTTTGCTTTCCCCTCTTGTTAGCACAGAATGTTTCTTGGCCTTAGAAGAATTGCCTTGGGAAATCATTCGTTGGATTGCTCTGATTTTGGAATGGAATGAAGTACCCTTCAGAGGAAGAAGATGTCAGGATGAAGACAGTCACACACCAAGTAGGACTATGAATTGCCACCACACTCCATGGGTTAGAACGGCAATGGGTTACAAAAGAATGGAGTCCCAAGTGATGGTGCCCAATTTTGTGCTGGGTCTACACCAGTTAACTATTATCCCAATCCAGGGTTGGGAGCTGAACTACAACTCCCATCCTCCCTAATCATTGGGTGTGCTGGCTGAGAGGGATGGGAGTCCAGCATCTTCTGGAGGGCCTCAGTTTCTTTGCCCCTGCCCTGATCTTTAACTATGTGCTTTGGAAAATACTCCACTTTCCAAGATGGAAAACTAACAACACATCACTATATTCTCAATATTGATCAAATTATTTTGGTTGTGCTACCCCAAACCATTCAGATTGCACTACATAATTGCTCAGCTCAGTTCATTTTATCATTTTCAGCAACTAGCTATCACAAAACACACACACACACAGAGAGATTTAAAATGTCACAGTTATGCAGTCAAGTAGACTATTGAACAGCTGTGACATGGTCAATTATATTCTGTTTAGTAAGGCCCACTTGTGGCTTAGTTAACCCCAAAATGCAGCAACTCTACTCAAACAACTCTTTAAAACAATGAAATCTATCTTTTGAGTGACAGACAGGTTATTGAAATTATTGAAATGTACAGGAGGTATTTTTCCTTCACATGCAGCTCACATACTTTTTCATCACATGCTACATACTCCCACAACAAGAGAAACATAGGCTTTAAGGGGTCTTAGACAGCAAGCCCTCAAACCCAGTGGTAGGTAACCATCCCCACCCCCACCCCATGGGCTGCATGACCTCAAGGAAAGTTGTCAAGATGTACCATGACCACTGCTCGTGGATGGGGTCAAAGCATATACAGTCTCTTGCTCTCACACACTATTCAGTCAAAAGCAGGGAACCACACAGTCCACTAACTTTTGTTTCCAGCTCTTCTGTGTTTGGAGCCCACTTGCTCATTCTGCTCAGTGGGGTCCTGGACACCTGCCCCAAGTCCTGCCCTGAGAGCTTCACTGGCCTTAACCTATGGAAATGGTTTGCGTCTAGGACTGTGTAATCAGTCACTGCCCTGGCAATTCCATGCACAGCAGACTTATGGCAGAATCCCAAAAAGTCAGTCCCTCCTCTGTTAACCATATCAACAGAATTGGGATATGGATGCTGTCTTGGGGGAGACTAGCTCATGGCAGACACATGGATGAGTTGGAGTGCTAGGTATGTCACACACCAGACTCAGATAAAGAGCCAGTGTGGTATAGTGGTCAGACTAGTGTTGAACTAGAACCTGAGAGAACAGGGTTGAAATCCCCACTTCACCATGAAGTTCACTAGGTGACCTTGGGACAGTTACTCACTCTCAACCTAACCTACCCTGTAGTGTGGTTGAGAAGATAAAATGAGGAGAAGGATTATATGTGTCACCTTGAACTCCTTAGAAGAAAGATGGGATATAAATGTTAATAATAATATGGTTTTGTTCATGACATATAGCTTGTCCATTCCTGCAAACCATTTGCATTAAATAAAATAGAGCTGGTAACTATACTTTTCAACATTAATATTCAATATCAATATCAATATGTTGATTTTGTAGTGAAAAGCCTATTAGTTATGGTGCATAGTTAAATTTAGCAGCCTTCAAACTGCTGTTGAAATTAGACTGTGTGAATACAGCAATGTTTTAAGGGCAAAACAAAGCTGTTTATCATTCAGATTATTTCTGTGGCTTTTGTCACACCACATCTAGATAAAGAAACACCCCTATGAATTTTTGCTCAAGGGTCGGTCACACATGAGGCTTACTCATGAGTAAGTAATGTTCAGGAATGCAGCCAGTTGGAATGTGGTAAAAAGGATCACATCTGTTCTTTCGTTTTTCTGGCATATGTAATTCCCAGTTCATGTGATCTGATACAACTCAGGAGGAATGGGGTTGATAATGTTTAAAATATTGAGACACACAGTAAAAATACAAGAAGCTCAGCATTCAGAACCTGTCTTTCCTCTCTCTCTTTCAACATTTAAATTGTGGAGGGAGGGGGGCAAGATTCACACAACAGCAGAGGCATAGCAGTTGCATCTTTGCTCAGTATCTTAAAGGGTTCTCTTGGACATATTTGTGATTTTAAGAGCATTTGTTGTGGTTACTTTTGCAAACCTCTTAAGGAACAGAGATTAGACCACTGGGAAATGCACAATTTTATTAATCCATTTCTGAAATGTAGTATGCCCTGTCCAATACAATTAATAGAGTTGCTTTTGGGAATGGGGAGCACAGCACAGAGGCAAAAACATTATTATGATCACCTCAGACACCTCTAATTTTGACCTAGTTACATTTATTTAGGTGAATGAATAGGGAACCCCAACAAAGCCCTGTGTACATAACTCCACCACTGGTTGTTTGTTAAGGGAACTGTGAATTATAGCTCTTTGAAGGCTAAAATACAGTTCCCAGGAGTCTCTGGGAAAGTGGTACGAGTGCGTTAAATGTATGGTGATGATGTGACCACAAAGTCTTTGCTGCTTGCCATCAAGCCCTGCAGTTACATGGGGGTACTAGCTTTAAATTTGTGGTTAAAGCAGTAGTGACTAGTCATGCAGATTAACCAATTAAAAATTGCTGCTCATTTTAAATAGATCTTGGCCATGACTTGGCCCTATTGTCAGCACAAGCAGCTCATAGGATCAGGTTGCAAATGAGTTTGGTCCGATTGATTTAACGCTGTTTAATTTTGTCAATGGAGGGACACGGGTGGCGCTGTAGGTAAAACCTCAGCGCCTAGGATTTGCCGATCATATGGTCGGCGGTTCGAATCCCCGCGGCGGGGTGAGCTCCCGTCATTCGGTCCCAGCTCCTGCCCACCTAGCAGTTCGAAAGCACTCTTAAGTGCAAGTAGATAAATAGGTATCGCTTTACAGTGGGAAGGTAAACGGCGTTTCCGTGTGCTGCGCTGGTGCTGGCTCGCCAGAGTAGCTTCGTCACGCTGGCCACGTGAGCCGGAAGTGTCTCCAGACAGCGCTGGCCCCCGGCCTCTTAAGTGAGATGGGCGCACAACCCTAGAGTCAGACACGACTGGCCCGTACGGGCAGGGGTACCTTTACCTTTTAATTTTGTCAATAGCCAGTCTTGTCAAGCATGTCCTTTTGTGGACTACAGCTTAATGCTGATATCCTGAGACCATTTACAAGCTCGCAAATTTCAATAGGACTTGAGTGTTTTAAGTAAAAATAACAGCTGAGCCAGCCTGATACCATCCATAAATACTTGAGTGAGCCCCACTGATTTCTGTGGGGCTTACTATCAAATATATGTCCTAATAATGCAATGTAGGATTACAGCCTTCAGCCATCTGTTGGTTACTACATTGTAAATCTCTTCAGAGAATTCTGTCAATGCAAAATGTTTTAAAAGCTGCAAACTGTCAGTCATGGTTAATTTCTTTCCTATATTGAATTCCTTTACTTTCCCATTAATTACTAGCTCTGTCTTGTTCAAGTTTTAATTCTACACTTGTAATTTGCTTCTGGGGTTTCTTTGATACACTGAACACTTTTCATAGCTGGGGGGACAGGGGAAGTTGAATGGGCATCATTCAGGCAAAATTTAAACACTCTTGAGTCAAATTGATTTCAGCTTGAGCTGCATTGTTCTCATTGTCTGAACACACAAAAGAAAAATGGGGGGGTGGTTACTTCCTTAAATAAATAAAAAATACAGTGGAGGCAAATTGGTCACTCCTTGCCTTGATTTTTAAGAAGAGTTTGATTGGATTAGTTAAAGCAGCCATCTCCAGCCTAGATTTCAAGGAGACTGAGGCTATGTATAACATTAGCAGCTTAAAATGCAGTGAGGTCATTTTTCACCGTTGCATATCAGGTTGCTTTTGCACATTGTTGTATATGCGGGGGGGGGGGCAGGCACGTCTTCACCCAAAGCACATTACCTGTTTGGTTTCCCCAAGCCTGCGTGACATACACCCCAAGTCCTATTCACTGAAGCAGTCACCTGCATATGTCCCCTCTTCTGCACATGTGCAACGGCTGCCACCAGTCTACACGCTTCAGCAAAACAAATGTGGCTTCCATTTGCAAATTGGATGGAAGCTGGTTTGAGGGGCAACGCGTCAAACAACATTTCTCTACAGGACAGGTGTGTGTTGTGGCTAGCGCCATGTGTCCATGGCTTCAAACAGCAGCAGTGGAAGTGCACTGGAGACAGAGTAAGTGGTACCCTTACCACTTTAGTCACACAGCTTTACTCTTACAGCTTTAGTCTAAAAACTCATTTTGGCTGGGCTGGAGCCACAGGCTGGATGCTGTCGTTAAGAGCAAAAGCTCTATCATCAAAATAACTTGCAACCATTCTCAGTGTTGCCTGCCCCTGTTTACTGTTGTTTTCTGCTGTTGTGTATCCCTGACAGATACAGTAATTTATATTTGTATCAAGATTATCTTTAGGGAAGAGGCTATAGCTCAGCGACAGAATACATTTTACTAAATAATAGGAGTGGTGCAGTATTTCCCAGTATCTATGATTTCCAGCTGCAACTGAGTCTTTGCATAAAACATCAGTAGCCAGAGCTTTCCTTTTTCATATTTATACCTCAGCATCTTCCCATTGCTGTAGGCAAAAGGATTTGTTTCTTTTTCAGGTCAAGCTACCAATGCTGCTGAAATCTCGCCTTCATTAAGGTACCGCTTTTGGCAAGCTTTCCAGAGCTCAATAAAGGAAGTAGCTACACAATAGAAATATAGATTTCTTAAACTTGATTGTTTAGCCTTATTGACTCCTTGAAAGTGATATAAGCTTGCATTTGTTTTGTGCTAGCTTTGCTCTGGCTCCAGAAACTTAAAAGCAGAAGCAGAAATTCAGCCTCCAGGGGCAGGCAGGAGGAGATTCACCCTAGGGCTCATAATCCTCCTTGTGGATAGATAGATATATAAGCATGTTTTATATTTCCTTTTTGTAGTTCCCAATAACCAGAGATATAGATGTTCCATCACATGTGATCCAAAGCACATGAGGGAGAACAAATGCTCTCCTTTCTAAATGACACTTCTGAACTTCTATCCTTGAGTGAATCATGAGATGATTGACATGCACATTTATATAAAATGAAATCAAGCTATGACACTTTGGATTGTTTTGTGTTATCATTGTCTAAGAAAGAAATATATTTGAATAAAATTCAGATTCTGAATATGCGAGTCCCTTCCAAAAGCAGCCATTGGAAAGTCCTGAATCGGGGTGCTCTGGGAGAGGAGAGACAGTCTAGGGCCCATTAAATTCTGAGTGATATTAAGCTCTAGGGCAGCAGCCAGAGTTAAGATTGCAGCCATCAGCTGCCTTCAGCCATTAACACCCACACTTTAGCCCACACATTCATTAGCAAGTCCAAATTTTGGAGAAAGGCTAACCTCTGAACCTTACACTGATTTCAGCAGGCATTCAAGAGGAAAACACTCTCACCCAAAGCCATTGATTTGAAAGAGAGAGTCTTATGTTTATGGGATTGGAATATCTGACTTTGCCTTCTTGGTACTTTATTCAACCCACAGTTTGTTAAGCCTGCATCTTGAGCTTCTACTTGCATGCAAATTTAAAATTGATAGATTAGTTGTCAAAAACTCTTACTTTAAACTGACTAAGATTTATTTGATTGACACCCCTAAATATGAGGAACAGACTTTGACATCCTGGAAAAGGCCAACACTTCACATGTCAAGGTGAGAGAGAAGCAGATGATCCTGTGGCTTATGATATATCATGAACATAGCAATACACCTTGGTTTGTTGATGCACTACCACTTCACAGGTGAAAACAGATGCTGCAGTCAAAAGCTCAAGGTGACCAATGAACCAGATCTCTTTCACATTTAAGTGCAACTTATTATTATTATTATTATTATTATTACTACTACTACATTCAAATTTTCAAATTCAAATTTTATTATTAAACGGTCACAGACCAGGTTAACTCGTACAGCTAGTCAGCGAAGCATAACACCGGAAAAAACAAAGGACAATTTCAATACAGATTAGGCCATAACAGCAATTTGAAATTAGACAGCATAAATAAAATTAAGTATTTGCCTTCGCCTGCATATTGACATTGGAAAGCTCTTGTTTCCTGCGCCTAATAGCGGCTACACAGAATTTAGCAACATTGATCGTAATTTCAGGAACCTTATCTTCTACCAAGGCTCTCATACGTTGGGGTTCTGGTACATTTTTAAGCTTTTGTAGAACTGGGGCAATAAAGGTCAGGCGTAGATCCTCGTAGTAACTACAGTGCAGCAATACATGCAGACTTGTTTCCACTTCCGATGAGCCACATGGGCAAACACGTGACTCATATGGTTTGCCCTCATATCTGCCTAGCAGCAGGGCAGAGGGCAGAACGTTAAATCTGGCCAGGGTAAAGGAGTGTCTGTACTTAGGTATTTGTAAATCAGCCAGATAATTTGCGGGTGAGAACCCTCTTCCAAAGTCTCTAATTGTGGCATGTTTATCCATTTTGCCCATATGACATTGCAGCTCTATGTCCCTAATGCGTTGGAGCACTTGACTTCTGGCTCTCTCATATCCTGCCGCTATCAAGATCTGCGGGGAGAATCCCAAGCTTCTTATCTTTTCAAACAGGGAAGCTTTCCAGGTAGAATGAAAGGTGTCTAAGAGTGTTAAAGGAGCCAAACCGGCCGGGAAAAAAATAAGTTTTAACCAGTAGTGTATCTTTAGAATCCACAACCGCACGTTAACGGGTGGTTGTCCAACTTCTAAGCGGACAGCTATATTAGATACACAGGGGGGGATCCCCAATAAACACCGATAGAATTTTGTTTGAAATGCCTCCATAGGCGCAAAATTTTTAAAACTGCAAACCTGGGATCCATAAGTGAGTTGTGGGAGTATTTTTGCAGCAAAAACCTGGGAGGCCGCCAGAACGTATTTACCCCCTTTCCCGTGAAAAAATCTTGTAAGGGCTTTATTGGCCCTTCCTGCATTGGCAATGGCGTTTTTCATCTGTTGGTGCCACGAGACCCTTTCCTGAAAAGTTATTCCCAGATATTTGAAAGTTGCTACCTGGTCAATAGGATGTCCATTAATTCTCCATTTGTGTTTCCTTCTTTTTTTTGAAAACACCATAATTTTAGATTTGCTATAATTTATTGATAGTTGTTCCGCTTGACAATAGTCAGCAAGTGATCTCAAAAGCTTCCTCAAGCCAACGCAGGAAAAGGAGAGCAGGACTGCGTCGTCCGCATACAGAAGCACCGGGAGGGGCATACCTGCCAGTTTGGGAGGGTGGGCATTTTCTTTCTCCATATTTACTGCTAAAGAGTTGATGTAGAAATTAAATAGCATTGGCGCGAGGACACATCCTTGTTTAACCCCATAGTGCGTTTGGATTTCTTTAGTTAGATGGCCTGACCGGTCGCATCTTACCCTCACCCTGGTGTTTTCGTATAGACCACGGATAAGGCGTAATAAGCGCTTGTCTATGTTTGTAGCGCCAAGCTTTTCCCAGAGTCTGTCCCTTGGTATTAGATCAAAAGCCGATCTAAAATCCACAAAAGCTGCATATAAAGACCCTCCTTTTCTAGAGTATTTGTCTGCCAGGTGTTGAAGGATAAGGGCCTGGTCTATAGTTGAACGCTTTGCTCTAAAACCAGCTTGAGCTTCTGATAGAATATGCTCTCTTTCCATCCACTCCACTAATTTATTACATAAATGAGCAGCGTACAGTTTGCTAATAATACTTAATAGACTGATTGGTCTGTAGTTAGCTGGCTCAGTTCTGTTTCCTTTCTTGAATATTGGAATGATGATGGCTAAACCCCAGTCCTCGGGGATAATAGCCGCTTGATTTATACTAGTGAACAAGGCGGCTAGCACAGGGGCCCACCATTCAACATTTGCCTTAAGAATTTCTGGTGGGATATTGTCAGCACCCGGGGCTTTCCCTGATTTAAGAGATTGAATAAGGCCAATAATTTCTTCTGTGGTTACAGGGGGCCATTCCTTGCCAAATTCACTTGAAGCAGGAAGCAGAGCTGGGACCAGTTGATTTGATGAATATAATGAGAGGAAATAAGCCTCCCATGCTCCAGCGGGTATAGAGTATTCAATTTCAATCGGGGAGTCTCTCCAGTTTTTTGCAATTATTTTCCAAAACGTGGCAGAATCTTTTCTTTGGGAGGCCTCCACTAGGCACTGCCAATCCTCCCTTTGTGCCTGGAGCTTTTTCTTGTTAATCAAAGCTTTATAACTGCGTTTTAACTCAAACCAGTCTAATGGAAGCGAAGGCAAGTTCGCTGATCTATAGTTCCTGTACTTATCCAGCAGGAGGCGTTTCATAGCCATGCATTCTTGGTCAAACCAAGGTTTGGATTTGTTAGAGTGTAGAGATTGCCGTGGCGTTTTTTTGTTGGTCAGATAAGGTTGTAGGGACGAAATCAGTTCCCGGAACATGTCTAATCTAGCCTCAGGAGTTGGGGAATTAACGAGGTTCTCCTTTCTAGCAAGAAAAGTATCTGAGTGAAGTCTTTCCGATATTTCATCACTCAATTTGCTGGACCATTTAATGCGTGAGTATCTTAGCTCCATGTTTTCGAAACATGGGGCTACAAGTTTATCAGAGCAAAATAAATCTTTTCTCACATCCAGTATTAAACAGAGCGGTAGATGGTCGCTGTCAACCCTCTCCACCACTTTACATTCCCGTGCTCTGCTCAAAAGGTTAGATGACACCAGGACATAATCGATAGTGGAGGCTCCCATGTTGGATATAAATGTAAATTCCCCACTGGGTTCTCTGTCGACACGACCATTTAATACAGTCAGATCCAGATTGTTGGAAAAACGTAGAAGGCATAATCCTGCGTAGTTGCAGCCCTTGTCTTTTGAGAGCCTTGGGGGAATAGAATGGGCTTCTTCAGAAATGGGAGGTACGTCATGGAAATGAGCATATAACGCTTCATCTGATTGGCCAATTCTGGCGTTTAAGTCCCCAGCCAGCAGCACTGCCGCTGCAGGAGTTTGATTCATTAGCTCATCGACATATGCTTCTAGCCTATGCCAGATATTTTTGGTAAGCTGCTTGCCTCTTTGGGGAGGGGCATATATATTAATCAATAGAAGTGTGCAATATCTGCATTTCATTAATAATGCCATGGCCACACTGTTCAGAGGCTCCAGCTCGACGAAAGATGCTCTCAGCCTTGTGGATATTAGAATGCCTAGCCCACCCTTAACTCGTCCCCCTTTGTTGCTTGGTGAACCTGCGAGCGAAAATGAGGCAAAACCATTTACATCTAAAACCCCTGTTAGCCATGTCTCTTGCAAGAAGACTATATCATGATCTTGAATAAAATTGACAAATGATTGATCAGTCGCCTTGTTGAGCCAACCAGCAATGTTCCATGATAAAAATTTAAGATTGGCTTTATCACAGTCGAGTCTTTGTCAATTATTACCTAACGTACTTTTAGGGTTTGTCGCTTTATGTATCGGTCGCCTATCGTCTTTGTATGGCGGGCTATCCAGCCGCTCTATGATTTCAATAGGTGGATGCAAAGTGCTCACGTTTGTGAACACCGGATCTTTATTATGCATAAATTCCTTCTGTAGATATTCTGTTGCGGCCTGATTTTGGCCCAATTCTGTTTCATCTAGGTATCTCATTTTGTCCCATACGTCTGGTGGGGTCACCTTAGGGATATTTCTCCTTCGGGGGGGTGATGGAGTGCTCTCCTTGAAGGGTGGCACATTCTCTCTTGGTGGGAAGTTAATCTCCGCTTTAATCTGATGGTTACGTGTTGTGGTCTTTTTTTGGTCTCCCTTAATAACCTCGTTGCCTGGAGCTCTCTCGGCCAGCTTATCTCTTAGCTTGTCTAGTCTTCCCAAGATGTCAGTTTGTATTAATGGTGGGAACATCCAGAATTGGTCAATTAGGATGTTTTCTTCCATAGTAAAGAGATCCTCACCTTTGCTCACAAGGCGTTGCGGATTCTGTTTGTCAGGCCATAATTTTGAGAGTTGTTTCCCCTTTCTAAGATTTGCCTGCTTAGTTTTCAAAAGGGGGCTCAAAGGAGCCTTATTTTCAAAGAGCCTAAGTATTGTTATCCGTGCTTTTAAAAAGGCAAGTCTTGACCTAAAAATAAACTTGGCCAGGTTCTGATCCCTAAAAGTGGTCAGTGCTCTCACTGAGTGACCATCATAATGTAGATATTCCACCGAGGTGATATCATTAGAATTAACCATTCCTGGCAGTATGTCATTTAGGCTAGATACAAAGTTCATTATTCGCTGTTTCCCTGTAAGGAAGCCCTTAGGCTTCGGGAAGTTCATGAATACCAATTTTTGGGGATTTAAGATCAAATTCCAATCTCTTTCCTGACTGGAGGCTTGCCAGGTCTGAAGGGGGGTATCATCTCTACTGAACGCTTCCTCTTCCTCGCTGTTCGATTTGCTAAGTGTTTTATTGCCTTCATAGGTAGAGGCCTCTACTTCCGCAGCATCAGGTTTGTTAAATAGTTGGTTATCCAGGGACTGAATTGTTACTTCTGCCTTCTCACTTGCTACTGGAATCAGCCTTGGCGAGTCCTCCTTAGCCGGTTGCTGTGTAACTATCTTTGTTTCTCTCTTTTTTCCCTTCTTTTTGCTGCCCCGTGTGGTCGATTTATTTGGGGCCGAGGGAAGAAGTTTGAACAATTTCTGCCAATGTATGCTTCGATTACTGCAGGTGTACTTGGCTTTCCTTGTTGTTTTGATATTTTTACTTTTCTTCACTTTTACCCTTGAGTTATGTCTTTGCAGATTCTTATTTATTACTGGTTTGTTCGTCCCCACTAGCTCAACTGTTTTATATTCTTGGTGCATATCATTTAATTTTATCTCTTTTAATTGAGGTGTGAAATTTTCTACTAACGTCAGCAGTAGCCCATTTGTTATTGTTAGATAATTTTTTATGTTGGCTAGATCAGTACTTATTGCTAGGGAATACTCCAAAGGGTGGCCGTCACTCAATTCTGTTTGAGAGTATTTTGAAATAGATATCTGGTTTTGATGGGTTGGTGTAATTTCTTCCGTGGGCAGCTGTTCCTTAGTAATAGAGGTATTTCCCTCCTGAAGTTCCTCGGCTAAAGCTAGTTCTTGCGCTAGGCTGCATGGGGAGTTAATATTTCCAGTATCTTGATATATCTCTTTAGGATAAGACGTCCAATCAAGAACAGTAAGAGAGGGGGGTATTACTTCATCAAGAATTAACTCTTTTTGTGGACTCTTACCCTCCTCCATCTTAGGAAAATAATTTGTGATTTTGCTTTGTCTTTTACCAGGGCCCGGGGGGCTGATTGCCGAGTCAGGCAGTATACCCAACTCCTTATATGTTCTTCTAGTAAAAACCATGGTAAAAGTTGTCTTAATATAGAGAGAGGGCAGTTTACCCCGGGTGCGACTGCCTTAAATTGGGGGGCAAGTGGGGGTGTCAATCTATATTCCCACCTGCTCTCTGCAGCAGCTTCCTAATGTGCTCATCAACAACCTCAGTATATTTCTCTATTTTGAGTTCTCTGCTTTTAAATCTTAGCGATTATCCTAAGCCTGTAGTTTTCACCTCAGTCATGCGACCAGCGCTGTTTCACAAATGCTGCAACCTAGTCGGAATATAATAATAAAACAAAACAATGCTGCCAAAGAGACAGCAGTAATAAAATGGCTAAAAACTACGTTAAAATTAAAATTGCCTTATTTAGGCAATTTATGTGCAGCTGGAAAAGGATAATAATGGAGTTTGGCTATAGCGCATGTGCAGCTATGATAACCTTGTATTTCGGGCCCTAGCTTAGTCTTTGGAGACCATCTCCCACCGCCCTATACTGAACGAAGGATATCCAAGAGCCCCAGAAGGGAAACTTTCTGTGGGCTGGTTCACTGACTCCTTCTAAGCAGTCTTTCAGAGGCCTACCACATAAGGCAGGGCACAGGACGATATCTTGCTGAAGCCGGTTTTCCAAACCTCCAGAGGGTCCTATCCGATACACTGTTATAGAGTTATTGTGTAGATTAAAATCTTCCTGTAAAAAACTCAAGATGCCTTCACCAGGAGTCTCTGAGAGTATAAATGCTGGTCTCCTCAGAACAGTTTGTTAAAATGGAGAGTCTTTCCAGCTACTGTACTTCCTCTTCAGCTGCGAAGCAGGAATGCTGTCCCCAGCTAGTTCACACAGCCCCCCAGCTGGGCGGGGGTCAGTTAACCCCCGAATCTCCAAGCTTTATCTTTCTCTGTGTTCAGCAGAGCTGGGTGTCTATGGGCCAGTCTCAAAGCAGGGCTCACAGTCGTGTCTCTCCTTACCCTCCTTCTCCAGGCACCGTTGGTCCGGTAAGCAGTTCACAGTTCTGTCTTTAGACCTCTTCTCTCTCTGCTCTCAGTTCAGGCAGCAGCTTTCTCTCCTCTCTGGCAACCTTGACCGGGCAGCTGATAAGGAGGGAGGGAGCAGGCTGGGACAAGCTGAAGACAAGCTGAAGCTCGCAGTGCCAACAGGAATTATGAAAGTGCTCAGAGTCTTTAAAATGTTTTCCGTTTGTTAGAAATTGGCATCCGGCGGGCAATTAAGATAAGGTTTTAAAAGAATAAAAGTGAGCGCCGGAGAGCGTGACTTGCCTCGGCGCCATCTTGCCTCCTCTCCCCGGCGTACAGAAAAACTACTACTACTACTACTACTACTACAGTAGTACCTCTGGTTACGTACTTAATTCGTTCCGGACGTCCATTCTTAACCTGAAACTGTTCTTAACCTGAAGCACCACTTTAGCTAATGGGGCCTCCTGCTGCCGCCGCACCGCTGGAGCACGATTTCTGTTCTCATCCTGAAGCAAAGTTCTTAACCCGAGGTACTATTTCTGGGTTAGCGGAGTCTGTAACCTGAAGCCACTGTAACCTGAAGCGTATGTAACCCGAGGTACCACTATATTACTATTAACTGTATGCCTAGATACTCTTCAATTGTACTAATCTGAATAGGAGTAGATGGGAAGAGGTTATAATATGAGCCACAAAACAAACAAGCCAACATGGATTCCATTTACCTTCACACTATCAAAAACTCTTTCTGTGACTGATTAATGGGGATGCTGGAGGGAGGTGTACCCTGGTAACCTCTCAAATGACAACAGCATGTCAAGTGAGATTGTTTAGAACAGCCTGCAGTACCTAGCACTGGATGAATTGGGTTTAGATCCATCCCTCACCAGTGACTTTGGCTATGTCAGTATCCCCATCTGTGAAGTAGTAATATGCTTTGTAAGGTTATGGTGATACCGTTCTTTATATAATGATTTTGAGCTTTCTGCAGAACGATGTGGAGAACCTTATTTTGTAAGCTGTGATTTCCTAGATAAAGAAACAAACAAATACATAAATGAAACTTTTCCAGAAAATTGACTTTAAAAATATGTATCTGGAAATTTAATTTCCACAAAGACTTGGATCTACTCCTGATGATGAATGATGGTGATGATATCAATAAACCTAAGGAGCTTCAAACCAGCTCTAAGTTATTGGTTTAAGGTTCCAATACTGAAAACATCCCCTGCCATAGTTAAGGGAAGATGAAATCAGGGTCTTTTTTGGCTTGTAACCCCCCAGAACTGGCACTAAAATGGAAAGGGGAAAGCAGTGGTCTATTATTGGATTGAATTTTGAATTCATGAATCTCAAGGCCTGGAAAGCTCAGCTGGTTAGAGCACGGTGCTGATAAATGCCAAGGTTGCAAGTTTGATCCCTGTATGGGACAGCTGCATATTTCTGGATTGTAGGGGGCTGGACTAGAAGATTCTCAGGATCCCTTCCAACTTTACAATTCTATGATTCTAAGACAATTCTTTCTCTACGTTAAGATTCTTTCCATGTTGTGTATAATTCTGAGAAGGTACACAATGGAAGAGACTATGCTTCTGAAATGTCAACCAGAACAAACCCCTGATAAGAAACCGGTGATGGTGTAAAGTGGGATCTGTTCATACATTTATAAGCATCATGTATTATTCGTCTCACAACCAGCACCCCCCTCTTGATGTTTTAGAAGACAAGGAAAAAAGAAAGGCCACATCCCATTTTTTTAAGTTCCATCATTCCCCACTCACATCAGCTGCCCAGCAGTTTTGAACACCAGTTCCTAGATGCTGCTGTGTAGTGCAGAATAGGTTTAGGTAATTGGAGGAAAAAATACAGAGCTAAAAGGACTGGTCTTTCTAAGGGCGCTCTTCTCCTGGTGGAGGCAAAAAGAAAAAGGTTTGAGTTTTTATAATTATGAAGAGCAATATATTGTGTAGTGGAAAGCCTCCAAGCTATCTACTTCCACCAAGCCATATATTTATTTATCATCTTACTTCAATTCCCCGAGACTTCTGTGGAAAACAGAAAATTCCTACCCTACAGCAAAAGAGATTTGTGCAGCTAGCACAAGTGATATAGAGAGCCACAGCCCTCCTGAACCAAATTCTCCAAGAGATTAAAAAGAAATGGCTTAACAAAAGGACCCTAAAGCTCCAAAACCAAAGGCTTCAGCTCAGATTGCAAGAGACAAGCATCACTTGCCCTTTGTTTAGCAGTGGAAGTCTTTCTGGCAGCTGTAAATAATTGTTGTTAATTATTTTAAGCAGTGCTACTGCGCTCGTGTTAATAGCCCCAACATTCACGGCTATGTCACTAAATTAACTTAATTTGAGGCTCCCAAAATTTAACTAATGGCTCACTCACACTTCTGCTTTTGTCATGCCTAGAAAGCACAGATCCAAGCAGTTTTCCTTTTGCCCTGCTCCTTTCCAAGAGAAAACCCTCTGTTTAGTTGTAGATTGGGACAAACAGCAATCCGGGGGAAACCTGAATTGCCATTTGGTCTGATTGTGCACTAAAGAGAAGTTTTCCCAGGGGCAAAGAAGAGGAACAAAAGGAAGTGTGAACAAGCCCTAAGAGCTCCATTAAGGTAAGAACATAAGACATCTATTGGTTCAGATGCAAAGTTCATCGTAGCTAGTATACAGTCTTCTATGACGGCCCACAAGATACATCTGAGAAGGTCATGGACAGGACTTGGTCATTAGCTCTCAGCAACTGGTACACAGAGGAACAGTGCCTTGCAGTGGAGGTTCCATGTACCTATCATGACTAATAACCAGTATGGATCCGCCCTCCCTGAACTTATCAAATCACCTTTGGGAGCAAGCTAAACTAGTGGGTCATGGCCATCACTGGGAGAGGAAGTGCTTTCTTTTGCTTGTCCATCATCTGCTGGTACAGAGGGACACATGTTCCTACTTTCCTTACATAGGTTCCAGCTCCTGGGGGCCAAGGCACTTTGGAACCCCTCAATGGTTTTTTTAGGGTGCCCCCGCCATTGTTGAGACCAAATATGGAGCCAGGCATGCAGCAATGTCAGGGCATCCTGCAATGTCTGCCTGGAATTTGGCCTTACTATCAACCTTATGAAGACCAACATCCTGGGTCAGGAAGTAACCAGCACTCCATGCATGAGCAGTGGTGAGCACACGCTTGAGATGGTAGGTGTCTACCTGGATTCTACCCTAACCAGCAACCTCTCAATTGACACTGAGCTGGACAAAAGCTATGGCAATGGCTTGCCTCTCCAAACGGATATTGGAGAATGTGATGCTAACATCCAATAGCAAGATAAAGGTCTACCAGGCTTGTATGTTGAGCACACTGCCTTCTGGGCAACTTACACAGGCAACCTACACCCACCAGGAATGACGGCTCAATGCCTACCACATGCTCTGCATCAGGAAGATTTTGGGCATCACATGACAAGACAAGTCTCAAACAAAGATGTGGTCTCCCAAGCCTACATTCCCAGCATGTTCGCAGTTCTGTCTCAGTCACATCTATGCTGGCATAGAATTGAAGATGGCAGGATCTCCAAGGATGTGCTCTACGGGGAACTGGCTTCAGGCACCAGGCCCATTGACAGACCAATTCTGTGTTGCAAAGATGTCTGGAGACATGACATGAAGGCTGGCAGCATTAACCACATTGTGTGGGAATCCCTGGCAGATGGTCACAGCACTTGAAAACAATCATAGAATCATAGAGTTGGAAGAGACCACAAGGGCCATCGAGTCCAACCCCCTGCCAAGCAGGAAACACCATCAGAGCACTCCTGACATATGGTTGTCAAGCCTCTGCTTAAAGACCTCCAAAGAAGGAGACTCCACCACACTCCTTGGCAGCAAATTCCACTGTCGAACAGCTCTTACTGTCAGGAAGTTCTTCCTAATGTTTAGGTGGAATCTTCTTTCTTGTAGTTTGGATCCATTGCTCCGTGTCCGCTTCTCTGGAGCAGCAGAAAACAACCTTTCTCCTTCCTCTATGTGACATCCTTTTATATATTTGAACATGGCTATCATATCACCCCTTAACCTCCTCTTCTCCAGGCTAAACATGCCCAGCTCCCTTAGCCGTTCCTCATAAGGCATTGTTTCCAGGCCTTTGACCATTTTGGTTGCCCTCCTCTGGACACGTTCCAGTTTGTCAGTGTCCTTCTTGAACTGTGGTGCCCAGAACTGGACACAGTACTCCAGGTGAGGTCTGACCAGAGCAGAATACAGTGGCACTATTACTTCCCTTGATCTAGATGCTATACTCCTATTGATGCAGCCCAGAATTGCATTGGCTTTTTTAGCTGCAACCAGGAAGCAGTGAGCAGAGGAGAAATGACCACTCCACTGGGACAAGTGCAGAAAGAAGAGACACCATGGTAAACCTGCATCAGCACAACCAGATACGTTCATCTGCCCCAACTGCCCCAAAACATATCTCTCCCATATCAGTCTCTACAGCCACAGCAGACACTGTAACTCTACAATGGTTTGACCTCCCCCCCCCCCAAAGGCACACACTTCCATTGTTTCCCGAGACAGACAGATGCCAGCCAACCAGTCCTGGATGTGGGAGGTCTCAGCTTATCTAAACAGTGAAAGGTTTGAATATGTACACGCTAGAATACTTTAGAAGCCTGTGGAAGTACATTTTGGTGTCTTTAATTTATGCATTGATTTTCCTTCCTAATATGATAAATGCTTCCCCTGTAAGTTTTTGTCCTCTTCTTGGCCTTGGCAGGTTCCCTCCATCATTGATGTCTGGCTCCAAATAATGAGTAATAACCTGATAAATGCCTTCTTGCCTTGCCCTAGTTTAGGCATCTATTATCAGTATTACTCAAAGCTACTCAAATAAATCCTAATTCCATATCCTGCAACCCTTCTTCCCTGTACCTAATGGAACATGAAATACCCCTTTTAAAATGTCATTCCACCTGTGTGTGCTTCAATCGTGCATTTGTGCTAATTAACTATCAGTGTGCATGTTCAATGAGTTGTCAGAATTAAGAAAGAATTGACTCGGTTTGAAGTGAAAGAGCATCCTCCAATGAGATCACTTTTTCTTTCCTACCTTGCAGTTCTTTGCAATCTGTAAAAATGCTGGTTAATTCAGAAGTTGCACAGAAGCCCCTTCGGCATTTTCTGTAATGTGGGGAAGATTACTTAAGTGATTTGGAGCTGCATAACATCCACATATCTTTTGTGTGTTGTGTCTTGGCGTGTGTGGCTTTTTAAAAAAATTTAGATGTTTTTCATAAAAATATTAACATTAAACAGCTTAAAGAATTCACCACTTACAATGCAACAGTGAACATACATAAACTTTCTAGCTGTGGAATAATTAAAAAGTTGTCTCAATAAGGAATCAGATGCTTTTAAAGATAAATATCCACAAGCCTGTTGTATCTGGAAGCTTAATGTCCCTGCAATTATGTAGAAAACTCATTAATTGTACTGATTGTATAAACAGCATTGTAAAGTTGCAATCCTATGCACATTTTCCTGGGAATAAGCTCCACTGAAGACAATAGGATTCACTCCTGGGTAAACATATAAAGGATTGCGATTTGAGTCAAAAGGCTGCTGTTTCTTATTGTTGTAGGATCACAATAACTGTAGGATCATAATCAAAAGCTAAGCGAGTCTCCCGTGTATACAAGGATTCCAATAAATATCAGAATTTCGATATTAGGGAACTCTCACTCAGTGCTGGATAAAAGTGGACAGCCACCTCTCCACCACAACCCCAATTGTTGCAGTGTAGCTCAGTGTTCAGCCAACGATTAAATACTGGTTCAGCCCCAGATCACACTATTAGATCATAAGGCAGTTAGGAATTCTGGAGAATGCTCTGCCCCCACTGTTCTGCAGTCACCACATACAGTGGTACCTCGGGTTACATACGCTTCAGGTTACAGTGGCTTCAGGTTACAGACTCCACTAACCCAGAAATAGTACCTCGGGTTAAGAACTTTGCTTCAGGATGAGAACAGAAATCGTGCTCCGGTGGCGTAGCGGCAGCAGCAGCGGCAGCAGGAGTGGGAGCCCCCATTAGCTAACATGGTGCTTCAGATTAAGAACAGTTTCAGGTTAAGAACAGACCTATGGAATAAATTAAGTTCTTAACACGAGGTACCACTGTAGTTTATTGCAGGGGCAAAACCATAAGTGGTTCTGCATCTTTTTTTAGTGATGCGGCGTGAATGGTGGGAAAGTAAGCTGTGTAGGGTGTCCTCTGGCTGGCACCCCCCAAACACACATTTCTCCTATCCAGTCCCAGCCCACCCACGAGGTGGGGTGAAGCACCTGCCTTAGGCAGTGGAAGTGTAACAGGTAGTCTGCCCCACCACCTCCCCCACCATGTATCCTAAAGACACCGTTCTAAGGAAACTGAATCCTGGGTAGTTGCTTGGGGCTGATCTTCCATTTCAGCTGCAGGGGTGCACATCATCTGTGCAAGTTGCGAAGATAGACTCACACAATAGGTAATGGGCAAGGATTTCTTGCCTTTACCTATGCTTTGAAAATGCTACACCTGAACTTATCCTCAAAACATATGTGCATGTTCTATCATTGTGCCTACATCTCTTGGAAGAAACAACCTTCAGGCAACAATGTATTTGAAAATCATTTTCCTTTAAATATTTCAGGAAATGCATCTGTCTGGCTCTCTCTTGAGTTAAAATTCCAATCTATGATTTGAAGGATGGGGGCCTTTCGTCTTATTTAGCCACGTATGTTCCTTTGTCCAATATGAAATGAGAACTGTTCCTGACATCTGTACCATACAGTCATTTTGCCTTTGATATTTCTTCCTGCTGTACTCATTAGCCTGTGCCCTCCAGGCATTTAAATATTTCATCTGCCCCTGCTAGACTATATTCATTCTGAAAGAAATCTAACTACTGTAGCTTGTAGAAATGAAACCAAATATTTTGAAGATGCGTCATAAGTCTGCGTTTCAGATTCTTACTACCTGAAAGTTATTACTGGGAATGAAGGTACAGACTCTCCCCACCAGGAAAAAAAATGTCATTGTGTTTAGAAATACTTGGTTCAGTTTTGTCTTATCTCTGGTTTTGTTTCAAGTACCCATCCTATCTACATCACAATATCAAGTCCCATCATCCCTGGCCATTGGCCATACTGGCTGGGGCTAATGGGAGTTGTAGTCCAGCAATGTATGGAGGGCCATGAGTTCCCCATTACTGATCTAGAACATGGATGACAGAGAGACATTGTCCTTATTCAACTTCCCAAAATTCCAATCATGAAAGAGGTTCCACCCCACCGCGCACACCCATCCCCATCACTGTCTTCTACACATCAGAGCAGGCATAGGCAAACTCAGTCCTCCAGATGTTTTTGAGACTACAATTCCCATCATCCCTGACCACTGGTCCTGTTAGCTAGGGGTGATGGGAGTTGTAGTCCCAAAACATCTGGAGGGCCAAGTTTGCCTATGCCTGCATTAGAGGGATAATATCTGCAGCTGAGAGCCTGCTGTCCTTGTATAGATGCCCTGCATGATCTAGACTTCTGTTAGATCAGGGTGCTAAAACACATTGAGAGCCTACATAACGTCAAGTCCCCACACTTTTAATATTCGCCACTGAACATGCAGAAGTCAGTGATGGAGAGACAGCAGAGGTTGCTGTTCTATGAATACCTAGATTCTCCAACAACAGATCCCCTGTTCCTTCTGTAAAGGTTTAGGGGAGTCTTGTGAGAGTTTCAGTGACCCAATTAGTTTCTTAATTATGGGGATGGGGCTCAACACCACATTCTCTGATGCTATTCCAATATTATATCCAGCAGGTCTGAGCATCATCAGGTATCAACTAACACACAACTGAATCCCTGTGGTCCTTTTAAAGCACACAACTTTCCTCTAAGCCTAGAGGATTTGCCTTTCCTAGCAAAACTACAAGCTAAAGAGATTAACTTCATTTGTTATGTAAGGTGATGGATAGCCTTATAAAAGGGTGGTCTCTTAAAAATCCTGGGGTTTAATGATGTTTAAGCTCTCTGTGCCAAAATGGAAATTAATGAACTGTCTAAAGAAACGTGTACCTATTTTATTGGGGTCCCCAAACCGCTCCAGTTTCAGGAATGCAATCACATCCAGGAGTATAGAAGATATCACCCACGATGGGACGAATAGGTACAAACACACTCAGCTCTCTAGAAATGCATAATGAATCAGACAGATGAAATGTAGCCCACGGCATCCAAGAATGGTTCTGAGCCGGAATAATTGTATGCCGAATTGCTAGAAATGGAGTTCTTCACTTTTAAAAATAGTTAGATAAACTTGCTTTTCTAGGACACTTGGTGGAGGTTTTGAAATGAGAGCATCCTCTCTGGGTACAAATGATTGATTTGTACTGGTGCATAACTGTTCCTAAATAAGTCACAGTAGCTATTAACCTCAAAATGAGACCTCCAATTACATTTCATTGCTTTAAAAGATGTCAGTTTAAAACTTGTTATAATGCCTCTGCATTATATATATTTAGAAGGTAACTTGCAAAAGTTAAACCTATCATTTTCTCCATACCGATATGCTTAATATATGTTGTGTGGCATGAACGTTACTACGAAAGACTTGCCTATGCCAGCTCCCTTGGCCCTCTGTCAATAAAGAGGAAATTATGAGCACTGGCCACCAGGCAAGATTTGAATGTGGTACTCACTGCAAAGGTTTGTAAAAGGACATTTGAAAGGGCATGCCTAAAGACGAAGCCTACACGAGCTCTGCTTCCTAGACTTGAATTCTAACCTTGGTGGCATGCCAACAAGCTCAGATCAGCTGGAATTCTGCAATGTCCAGGAATTATGTGCTTATATTGGCTTTGCTCTGAGCTCTGCCATTGCCAAGGAATAGTTCAAACTATGTATACTTTCAGTGGTTCTCCCCAAATACCCTCTCCATAGTCCAGTACCTGAAGGAGCGTCTCCACCCCCATCGTTCTGCCCAGACACTGAGGTCCAGCGCCGAGGACCTTTTGGCGGTTCCCTCGCTGCGAGAAGCCAAGTTACAGGGAACCAGGCAGAGGGTCTTCTCGGTAGTGGCACCTGCCCTGTGGAATGCCCTCCCATCAGATGTCAAAGATATAAACAGCTATCTGACTTTTAGAAGAAATCTGAAGGCAGCCCTGTTTAGGGAAGCTTTTAATGTTTAATAGATTACTGTATTTTAATCTTCTGTTGGAAGCTGCCCAGAATGGCTGGGGAAACCCAGCCAGATAGGTGGGGTATAATAGTACAGTGGTGCCTCGCAAGACGAAATTAATCCGTTCCGCGAGTGTCTTCGTCTAGCAGTTTTTTCGTCTTGCGAAGCAACCCTATTAGCGGCTTAGCGGATTAGCGCTATTAGCGGTTTAGCGGCTATTAAAGGCTTAGCGGCTTAGCGGCTTAGCTGCTAAAAGGCTATTAGCAGCTTAGCGGCTTAGAAAAAGGGGGGGGAGCGGGAAAAAAATCTCAAGACTCGCAAGACATTTTCGTCTTGCGAAGCAAGCCCATAGGGAAATTCGTCCTGCGAAGCAACTCAAAAACAGAAAACCCTTTCGTCTAGCGGGTTTTCCGTCTTGCGAGGCATTCGTCTTGCAGGGCACCACTGTAGCAGTTGTAATAGAGATGCATTAGATTTGGGTTAACCACAAATCCTCAACTGAAATCCTCAGACTGATTCAGGGCTTGTTCAAGCTGAAATTAATAAAAATAATTAATAAAAAATTAATAAAAATCAATGTGTGTCTGCGAGTTTCCCTCAAGCTTTCAATATAGGGAAAGCACGTGGGGTGGAGAGAGGCAGCTCTTTTATGTCTGACAGCTCTAGTTTCTAATCAGAGATAATGTTTTTGCCAGTGCTTTGGGGGAGGGACATTGAAGAAGTGTATCACCTTGTTCTTGTGTGTTCCGTGCTCTTTGCTAGATCTGCTGGAGGTGCTTGCTTAGAAAATGCTGGACATTTACCGTATATGAAAGAATTTCTTATGCTGCTGGTGGACTGTGATTGTTGCTTATTAGGGCATTACAGTACATTCAATTTTTCACGTGTTTTTAATCTTATTCATATTCAGCAGCAACAAAGGAGTTGTTGAATTTAGCAGTGCTTTTACACAGTGATCAGTTTGCTTTATTGGTTGGGTGTAAGTCCTTATTACTGGAGTCATTGGGATGTTTCAGGGGAACATCTCTGGCTGAGAGTGGGGGAGCTATGTGGACCAGAAAGAGTCAAAAAACCAACAGAACTTCACAATGTCTAAATTGCAGGAATCAGATAACACCAGAAATAACCCACAACTGCTGAACTCAAAGGAGCTTGGATAATGGAGATGCTCTTATCCAAAGATGCCATGCAAATAAGGGCAACCAAATGCCTCCATCCATTTCATAGCAACCATCAATGGCCCCATTCATTAATAATCTTGTTCTAACAACAGGTGGAAGAGAAGAGAATTTGAAGTCATAGAAACAGCATTCTCACTTGGGGTTGCTTCAACAATGCCCCCCACCCCAGTTAGATTTCCTATAGCTCACTCACTGCTTATTATGTTCACGGAGTCATGCGGCAACTTTCTCCATATTTTAATAAGTAAATGAACCTCACTCAGACAGGCTATGAATATCAACACTTCCGACATTCAAGCTTAGCAAAGCACCATTCCATTGGCACCCAGTTCCTTACTCGTAGCCTTTCTGTCAAAAAGCCAGACTGAGGTGAGCGGAGAAGCAGCACACGCCGTGTGAGGGAGATATAAATAAATACCTATGCAAATCCATGCGTTTGAATACATCAAGTCATGGGAGAAAGACAACTACATTGTGGGGAGAGAATGTGCTGGCACATTCAGATATTCAAAGCATGCATTTGAAAATCTAGCGATTCGCATGGCAGACCTAGTCTGGAAAACAGCCCTGTGAAGGGTGCCAATGTGAATGGCTGTCAAAAAGCATGAGTCAAATTCACAGAGGATGAAGGTTATCAATGGCTGCTTCCCTGATGGCTAAATTCTACCTCCACCATCAGAGGCAATAGGCCTCTGAAGACCTGTTGCTGGGAATCTGCAAGTAGGGAGAGTGCTGTTGGGCTCAAGTCCTGCTTGCAGACTTCCCATCGGCATCTGAATCCTCTTGGGGAAACAGGCCATTTTGCATCTTCAGCAGGCAGAGAGAAGCCTGCAGCATCCCCTGCTGAACTGAGAGTCTGTGTTGTTGTTGTTGTTGTTTAGTCATTTAGTCGTGTCCGACTCTTCGTGACCCCATGGACCAGAGCACGCCAGGCACTTCTGTCCTCCACTGCCTCCCGCAGTTTGATCAAACTCATGCTGGCAGCTTCAAGAACACCATCCAACCATCTCGTCCTCTGTCGTCCCCTTCTTCTTGTGCCCTCCATCTTTCCCAACATCAGGGCCTTTTCCAGGGAGTCTTCTCTTCTCATGAGGTGGCCAAAGTATTGGAGCCTCAGCTTCATGATCTGTCCTTCCAGTGAGCACTCAGGGCTGATTTCCTTAAGAATGGATACGTTTGATCTTCTTGCAGTCCATGGGACTCTCAAGAGTCTCCTCCAGCACCATAATTCAAAAGCATCAATTCTTCGGCGATCAGCCTTCTTTATGGTCCAGCTCTCACTTCCATACATCAATTGAGAGTCTACCTGAGCTCAATCTACCATGGGAATAAGGGCTATATCAAGACTTGGTTGCCCTTTGAGGTGAGCAGCAAAGGGCATAACACCATCTCATAACACCATCTTCATAACACCATCTTCTCTGGGATAGCCTCACCCAAATGGCTTTAACTGCCATTTAACTTGTGTATTTTTAATTTGGGTATTTGTTTGTTTGTTTTTAATTCAGGGGGGTAAGATATGCCAGGGAAATAAGGATCTGGGGAGAGCAGGGTGGACCCCAATCAAAGAATTATAGAGTCAGAAGGGACCCTGAGAATCATCTAGTTTAACACACTGCAATGCAGAGATAGGCAACTGTCCCAGATGGGGATCAAACCTGCAACCTTGACATTTATCAGAACCACACTCCAACCAACTGAGCTATCTTCTGGGTAAGGTATGGGCCCAGCCAAATTCCCTTGTCACATCTTCACTGAATAGGTGAAGGTTTTCATCTGAACAGTGCTACACTGACTACTGTGTAAGCAATATGAGGCCTTATTTTTGGAACTGGCCACTCCTCAGGGCATTTCATCCTCTTCTCTTCCTCTGTCCAAATGCAGAAAAGGTTAATAGCTGTTCTTTGTGACAGATCAGTTGTTCGAAATTATTACTTGTCAGGACTAGATGAGGCACGCTTGTGATAGACTGGTTGTCTAAGTCTCAGTAGGATCTATCAACAAAGTATTGTCTGCTTCTCTGGTCCATTTTAGTACAGTTGGGCCAGCGGGGGAGGAGGGGGAGTCCTTTAATGCAACACTTGGAGACAGTGCTGCCATTCACAACAGTCAATCTATAGCTAGGTCCAAATATCCCTTTTTCCATGTGATCAGCAGCATATGCTCAATCAAGGACAGGGGTGCCCAAACTTTTTTTCTAAGAGGGCTAGATTTGATGAAGTGAACAAAGTTTTTGAGCTTTTTTTAGGACTGAAGTTTACCCCAAAGTTGCTGAGCTGGGGTTTTACCTCAGGACAAATACTGCCATGGGTGCCAGATTAAATCGACCGGTGGGCCAAATTAGGCCGCTGAAACAGACTTTTGACATGCCTGGTCAAGGAGGACTCCATGCTCAACCACAAGATTTGCTTTATCTCTGTGTCAGTAGTGGGTCAAAATCTGATCTGTTAAATCCGAAGTTCTGTTTTGCTCCTATGGACTGTAATGGGAAATCTTTAAAACAGCTATTATAAAGAATTATGCAAAGGTAGATGAAATTTGCAGGCAAAGGAAACTCTCCGGAGTGGATTAAATCTATGAAATTTCAGGCAGAATCATCTAGGGGATTTCATATAGTAAACCTTTAAACTGCGCGGGTGGGGGGGGAGCAAATTTCAGGCACAATCACCCCTTCCAAGGGAGATAACACTGGGGAAAGGAAAACAGAAATAACGTCCTCCTCTACTACACTTCTACTATGTTTTTGAGGGGAAAATAAGTTTGAAAACTGAGGAAATGAGGGAACTGCCCCTGAGCAAAAAAAACTGCTAAAGGTCAGAGAAATATACATGGGGGCTACCGTTAAGATTATTTTTAAAAAAATCAGGAAGAGTCACAAGTTTTTCCTCAACATAGAACTCCCCCTTCCTGGAAATAGAGAATAATAAAGAGGGGGAGCCAGGAGGAGATGTTTTAATTGTTTCAGGTGGAAGAGGATGACCAGGAAAGAAGCTGGCCACCCCAATAGCTTAACTCACCTGCCTACTCCCTGCTTTCCCAGGCAAAACTTAGAGAATGATAGAGCCATGTGTAAAATAGTGGCTTAGCAGGATGGTCATTCACTAAAAATTAACCATAGGGTGCTTCTAATCCCATTCTCAGTCCAAAAATTTATGATAAGTATCAGAATCAAGCTCACAAGAACTTCCACACAAAAATCCACACTTAGCCTCTCCCTGCTTCCCCCCCCATTCCCCCCCCCCCAGCAATTTAATTTAGAGGGCAAAAGCTTTTTTGTTATTGCTACCGTTAGACAATTGGAAGCCAATCTTCTTCCAATCCAGAGTCTGCAAGTTCTAAGGAAATAAGAAAGCTGGTTCCCGCTTCCTGTCTCTGCTGGCATCTCTTTTAAATTAAGTCATTAATATTTGAGGATAAGTTCTGCCCATTCGGGAACTAACCAGTGGAATATCATGTTGTTTACGACTCCTAAGGCAAAATTTAAAAGGTGTCATTTTTCCATTTAAAAAAAAAAAACCACCAAAAACCCAAATATGATCTTTTAATGTATTTGCCTCTTAAGGGAGCGATTCAAAGAAAGATGCTTAGAACTTCTGATAGGAATTTTATAATGGTATGAAATGCTTTACCGCCCCAGAGCTCCTCTCTGCTTGCCACTGTTTCAGAGAAATGGTTTTAAAAATGGCCCTGACAACGGATGCATTTAGCAGCTCCTGAAACCACAGGTGGATAACAAATATTCTGGCCTCGTCATTTCTAATTCATAGCTCTTAACTGCGTGTAGCTGTTGTTACACCCACTCCTCCTCTCCAAGCAGTTTAGGCATTCGAAGGGCACAGCTCTTGGCCAGGATTGGGTCCCTCTGGAAGAAGGTCTCTGGTTTTCTGTCAGAAATGTGTTTGAATACAAATATACGAGTTTGCATATTTGATGGGGCTCACACACAAGATCTCAAGGGAGTACCAACACCCCAAAATGTTGTTAGCTCTCAAAGACTAAATCCAGCCATCTCAAGTCTCTGCAATAGACCTTATAGATTTTCTATTCAGTTCATTCCCAAAATGGTCCTGGATCGATTGTCTAACCATTTTGTTCCCATGGCAACTTAGCACCTAAGAAAAATGATGCCCTGGCCAGCAAATTCAACCACATTTAACCAGTCATTTTTGGGTCCATTTAACCCTTTCCCATCCAACCCCCAATCTTACAGCACTAGGTTTTGTCTCCACATTTCCCCTTTTCTTTCAATTGCTACCACAATGCAGTTTTTCCCCCCAGAGTTTCTTTTTGTTTTCAAGCTTTGTTTCATCTGTCCTATCTTTGATTTATAGGCTTCCCAAGCAGGAGGGAAGGCAGGCTCTTGAAATCAACAGCACAGCAAGAGCAGGAGGGGATAATTTTTTTAACATCTTGGCATAAAGTAATTAGAAGACACCAAGCCATTCCATTCCAAGCTGGCAATGTCACAAGTCAACCAATATGTCCAGGCAATTAGCACCTTATAAAAGTTAGTAGGCTGAAAATTTCCTGCTCTCAGATTTCCCCAGCCTTCCATCTGGACGTTGATTACTTTTAAAAGAGTCATTACTCCAATGCCTTAGGAACCTTCCCTAAGGCCCACCACAATATAGTTTAGCAACACAGTATTTCTCTGTAACTGATAATGGTAAGAACCCACTGGAGGAGTATCTAATGGATACTGGAAGAGGTTTGTTACTGGAAAAGATGTTCTACTCAGTGTACCTCACACAGGTGGGCATGATACAAAAATGCAGTTAAGCATTTTCTAAGCAGTATGCTGTCCAGTAACTCCCAGCAGCAAAGAAAACTGTTAGGGGCCCATCTTGTACACTGCTAACATCATGCTATTAGGACATTGAATTGTTTCTCATTGTCAAACACGCTTCATCTACTTTCAGTTAACCCTCACGATACCTTTCAGAAGGAAAATACAACCAAGAAATATGTTATTACGGCAGAAGCTTCCATTGGCAAGAGACCACATAGACAACGAGTTGCACATCGGTGAAGGCACAGTTTAAACACTCCAGCAGAAAGACATTTTCCCAGGGGGCACAGCCAGCACCATAAGAAGATGTTCACAAATTCAGCTCACTCTACCTGTCTGATAAAACTGCAATCTGCAGTCTGACCCATACCGCCACACTGCAGTCTGACACTTAGATTTCATCATTTTAAGATGGAAGGGGGGGTAGACATTCCTTTTAGCAAAATAGCTCTCCCCTTTGAAAGGTGTCTCCAGCTATTGTGGACCATTTACTGGTCTTTTCCCTGGCATGTTTGTCATCTTTGTCTGGGCCATTAACAATACTTCTGGCCCCGTTAACCTTCCTTTGTCCAAACCCCCAATCTTACAGCACTACAAAGAAGTACAGAGATTGTAAGTGGTAGGGTAGGTTCAGATGATCAAGAAATGTAAACATAAAATAAAATACAGTCAATTACAGTTGCAGGCAGTGTCATCGTTTGGCTCTCAGGAATTATAAAAATGGAGACATCACCTCTAACGTGTCACCTAGGGACAAAGGGGCAAAGCCTGTGCTTGATTATAGGCTTAGTCAGCATTCATTTAAGAATAAGCAAGCTCAATAAGAAGAGCCTGCTGGATCAGGCAATGGTCCAGCTTGTCTAGCATCTGGTTCTCACAGTGAGAAAACCTCAAGCAGGACTTGAGCTAAAGAACGCTGGAAGATTGTAAGTCTATTGAGTCCAGAGCCTAAAATTTCCTAACTGCACCACTGTTCTTCCTGATTTCCTCTCCCCGTCCTTAGATTCATCAGCAGGGTGACTCATGTTCTTACTGGGATGTCTGCCACCCAACAGTACTTTCCGTACCGTTCCATCCATAGCAGCAAAGCTCACTTTGTTGCAAATCAAACACAGGTTTCTGATTGAAAGTGATGGCATTCTGTTGTTATTACAAAAGAATAAGAATAAATCAATGCTTCCTCATCAGCCTCTGCATCGTTTTAATTGTGGTTTAATTCTAGGTGACCATGCATCTTACTTTAAAGTTTAAAGATAAAGAATCGTAAAAAGGGAGAGAAGGCGGCTTGACGTTGCACATCAAAAGTTAGCACCTGGACTGAACAGTCAGAGGTCACCTGGTGGCAATCTCCACCCCCCTGGTGAGATCATTATATTTCTGTTTAAATTGCAGCAATTATATCAATATTTATAAATTAGCATATGCAGTTTTTATGCTAATCTGTGTCCCCTTTGCCCTCTTCTTTGTTAATGCATTTCCTCTTGTTTCGGTAATGTGAAAGCAGGCGCCCTGTTTAATTCACTTTAGCTTATAATGTTCGTGCCTAAGTGCTAATATAACACACAAATATGTAGAGTAATATTTATCTTTCCAGGATGAAGAACAATCCTCCAGAAGTACAAACTGAAAAATGACCTCTCTCTATCACCGATGTTCAATAAAACCATAAACAAACAATTTATTTTACTCATCATCTTGTTTCTGAACGGTGCGCAATGTAGCAAAGGGGGTCAAAGCTTGGAGAATTAGTCTCTATCTATTTAGAAATCCAGCATCTGTTCACAGTAAATGCAGCCAAATAGTCTCACATTCTTTTTCACTTTGTAACATGGTGTGTTTTTGCTCTGCAGAAGTAAACACTATCTTTAGCAACTGTTCATACACCAAAGAGCATCTGTGTCCTAATTGGACCACTGCCTTAGGGTGAGGGCTCCCTGGTTTAAGATGTGCATCCCTGATACCATTTGACCCATGGGAACATCACAAGTTAATTTTGAAGAGAGATATAAGCAACAGCATCCTCTCATGATTAGTGGGCCATTCTGCTTTAGAACTCCTAAGCAGTCATATCATTTAGTATTCCATTCAAAAACTGCTGCTGGCAGAGCACCACATGCAGCGTGACCACCAATGACAAATGCAGACGCTGTACAGTTGCCCAGCATCATTCACTGATGCTAAGTTAAGTCACAAACAACTTAATTGAATAATTGTGAGTGATTTATCCTTTCCATGGTGCTTAGAGAATGTTTATGGATGCCATTTCTTTCAGGATCAGGGCTGTTCAGACAAAATATTTTCTAGCATAGCTATTAATGGTGTGATAAAAGACCACTCTTAAAGACTAGTCTTGTGCAATAATATTTGGAATTAGAGGAGCACGCAGTTACCACCTGCTGTTTCAGAGACATATTTGTCATAGATTATAGACAGCCTGACTGGAAATAAATGGGTGGGTGGGTCAAAAGTGATGCAACACAGTGACTGGATGCCCTACCCCCCCCCCCCCCAGATGCAAAAAGGGGAGGCAAGACCAGTGAGAAGAAAGAGAGCAGCTGCAGCATTATGTCTCTGGAACTATTTCATCCAATATGTGGGAAGGAGAGAACAGCCACCAGCTACACATGGGCATCTTTAGGAGAAGAGCATAAAGAATGGGAACATTGATTCATTTGACTATTTTGTCCAGCAGACACTACAAATAATGACCCTTCATAGAGGGGAAAAGAGTTCGCTGATCATTTGTTGATTTATCATTCTGTACGATTGTGAGATTTTGAAACTTAAACATTTAATAAATATAAGCATTTTAAAAAAACCCCACACAAAACAACCAGTTCCTGCAACTGAGTTTGGAAGCAGAGAGAGTGTGGAGTTATTTAAATGCAGGTGAGAGATGATATCTTCAGGCACTTTACACTCTAGCCTCAGTGTTTTCAACTAGCTGCAGTTTCTAAACTGCTTTCAATAGCAGCCCCATGTAAAATGCATTTCACAATTCAAACTTGTAAGTTACCAGAGCATGGATAACTGTAGCCAGACTATCTCTGTATAAGGCGGCATATTTGCCTCTGGCTAAAAGGCCTTTCGTGCTACCGAGACTACTTGAGCTTTAAGTGATAAAGATTAATAGCACTCCCAGGCTGTGCACCTGATCTTTATGGGAGAGGTAAGGAAGCTGTGGTCTTCCATATGTTGTGGAACAACAACTCCCACTAGGCCAAGCTAGTATAGTCATTGGGTCACAGAAGATGGGAGTTTTATCGCAACATCTGGAGGGTCACAGCTTCTCCATTTCTGCTTTAGTGTGTGTGATTCTTTCCAGAACTAGTTGATCACCAGCTCTCTGATTGGGGAAACCACCCATTAAGAACATTTCTATCTTGTCCAGATTTGAGTTTTAATCTATTTACCTTTATTCCACTCATTACTGCTTCCAAACACCAGATCAGCATTTCCTCCATGTTACCTAACTAGGCTAGGAAAGACAGATGGAGCTGGGCGCTATCAGCATATTGATGACACCCAGCTCCAAATCCTCTGAAGGCCTTGTTCATTAACACATGCATTTTTGGAACAACATGGGAGACAGCAGTGATCCCTGAAGGACCCCATAGTACAAGTGCTGCAGGGGTGGACTGTTAATTGGAATTGCCCATCTCAGGTAGGAACAAAGCTACCAAAAGATGGGGAAGTAAGAAGGAAAGATTACCCCCAATGTTTTATGGATTGTTCATCTAAGGCTCTTTGTGTGTATATACTTATTTGTACTTTTACAGATAAATTTCCAAAATATTTTTAAAGTGAGACGTGCATTTTGCAAACCAGTCATCTGTGACATTCTGGGACATGGGGGGTGTACCTAGAGGTCTGTATGTACCCATCACTATTTGGTCCTAATAGCTGTTTCCATGACTAAGGGTCAAACTAGATGTTCGCTTAATGCATTGGCATGCTACTTGCAGCCCACACTACTATGTTATCCCTTATTTGCTGTTACAGAGAGCTAGATTGCACCAGGACTCAGCCGAGGAATGTTTTTAATACTAAGTTCACTCCTTTTCCTTTTCTCTCCACCCCCTCCTTTTTTCCCCAACCTACCTACCTACCTTCTTTCTTTCTCTCTCTCTCTTTCTTTCTTTTTCTTTCTTTCTTTCTTTTTCTCTTTTGCTCATTTCAGATGGCTCCCTACATACCTTATAATGAATTCACATAGCCTGAAGAGGAGCTCCCACCCTTGCTTTGCCAGGTCCCACCTCCCTGCTCATTTCGTATCTGAAAAGCATCTCTTCCCTGCCCCATATATATACCCATATATGTGTTGGAGGCAGCAGTACTTCTGAATGCAAGTTTCTGGGAACCACCGGAGGGGAAAGTGCTCTTCTGCTCAGGTCCTGCTTGTAGGTTTCCCACTGGCATCTGTGTCATCAACTGGCAGGACAAGGGGGAGGAGGAAGAGGAGTCCAACTTGAGGTGTGGCTGGGACTGGGACACACTGGGGTAAGCTGGAGATGGGGAAGGAGAGGTTGGTGTAGGAAGTATTCACAGGTTGACAGAGGGTGGTGAAGGGATGGGGGTCAGTGCACAGTAACCAGAACAGCAGGACCCACCACCAGAGCTGGAGGGACCCCCGTCTCCATGATCATGTCAAATTCTGAGGTGTAGGAAGCAGCAGGAAAAATGCTCTAGTAGGCTGAGGCAGCCAAGGGCCCACAGCCCCTCTTTCTAGCTAGCCAGGTGGGACTCGCTAGCTTTGTGAGGAGATGTGTGATTCCTTAGCTGGAGTGGGCTTGGAGCAGGTGAGGGTCACCTGCCTCACCAAGCCCAGTTGCTGCAATCAGCAGGCAAAGTACCAAAGGCAAGCAGAGCTGAGGTGCTGGGTCTGCTCAGCTGCCCACAGCTTGGATGGTCCAGGATTGTCTGTGTGTGGAACTGACCTCCAGGTGCCCTGATTAGCTGCAGAGGTAGGAGCTAGACTTTTGACTTCTTGGCCTTCCGGACTACATGCTAGTATCTGCTGTGGGATTGTGCACTTCAGCCAGCCTGACTGCCAGGTACCCTGTGGTCCAGAACAATCTGTTTGGCCACTGTGAGAACAGGATGTTAGATCAAATGCGCCTTTTCTTATGTTTTTATGTTCTTTTCCTAGCAAGTCTTCATTGGTTCTTGCTTCAGAATAAGAAGGTTTAGTATCAAACTTCATGACAATGCCTATTGATACCATAGAAGCTTTCTCGATGCTGCATTTTATTGTTCAGAAATTCAAGGCATGGGTGCAGTTTATGGAGGTCTTTACTATTTGCCCCTATTATGAATGTTGTTTTCTTTGATGATAGCAAAGCCTATTTTACTTTCTGTGATTTGACCCCTCTCTTCACTGAGCTTTTGGCTGTGAAAGCATGGTCACACATTTATGAAAAGGGTGTGTGCTGTTTGAGTGTGCATATAAACATGTGCCACTCTTTCATTGGGTGAAATATGTGAAGCTTTTAAAATTCACTCAAGTGTTAATGGTTTTTATGTGATGAGGGGAGACTGTTCGTCATGAAATAAACATTCTATGTTGTTGTGTTTGGGCTTTTTAAGTAAGACTTTGTATTTATACCAGAGGGATTATGGAGAAATTTAATGAAAGCAGCCTTACCCCCATCAATAACTTATCCTCACCAGATAAACTGTAATTACAAGAGCATAGCTTGATCATTATTCACCTGCAGAAATTGTGTTTCGTTTCTGAAAGATGTCACATGAACTCTCTGCAGTCTGACTGAGGCTTCAGAAAGGAATTTATTGCTCTTCCAGATGTTTTCAAGACAGCATTTAGCTCTTTTTGTTGTGGTGTTTAGTATGGGAGCTGCAGTATTATGTTGTTGAGAAGACAATATACCTTTTACACCCATATTTCTTTAATTTCAGAAGAAACACATTATTAGATCACCTTAGAAGCAGCCCAGAGGCACCAGTTTCATGCAAAATATATTGTGTTCAAGAGATCACATTAACCCAGAGAGGGAAGATGAAAGAACAACCATTCTTACACCATCCAAACTTTTTTATTACTCTTGTGCTTCACAAATTGGCTTTGGGGCAAGGAGGACTGACTTGTTTCTATCTTGGCTGCTGAGAAGTATATGGTTGCAGAAGAGGTGGGCAACTTATCGCCAAAGAGCCCAGTGCAGCCCTCTAGTCTTCCTTAACTAGCTCTTCCAGGCCACACCTCTCATTAAGCTTGCTCCACGTCAACTTCAGGTGCTTTTGTCTGGCTGGAATGTCTCCTTGAACTATGGTAATGCCTTTTGCCCGCTAGAGATGGGCAAATGTGTCAATTTCAGTTTCTCTCTGTTTCTTGTTTTTCCGATCTGCAATTTGATTCTCTCTTCATTTCCATAACGGTTTGTGATTTTTTTGTGAAATGAAGTCCTCTTGAAAATTCATCAGCATTTTAGTGTGAATTTAACTTAATAAACACATTTGTATGCAATTTTCTTTAATATACAATATTTTACAAGACAGTTTCCCCCAATATAATGTGTTTTGTATATTATTTTCACTTATAAATGTGCATGCACATAAATGCACATATGAGGGTAAAGTGTGCAAGTGACTTGGCTGGGGAACTGCACTGCAGAATTCAGAGAAGTGAAAATTTCAAACAGGGCTGCACCCATACAATAAATCATTGATTAAGTGCAAATTTCAAAGGGTGGCTGTATTTTGGTTCACATCGTTTCAGAAAATTCAGATTTGTCAAGATTGCTTTTGGATGCAAACTGAAATGAATTTGATGCTCATCCCTACTTGCTTGCCTGAATATTATTATTATTATTATTATTAATAATAATAATAATAATACCCAGCAGCAAAATATAAAAGCATAATAAAAGGATGGTGAGATGGCATGCAGGTAGTATAGAAGCTTCTGGCTTTTGTGTGGCTGGAATATAGCATTCTATAAAAAGGGAAGACATAGAAACTGTAGTGCTGTGTGCCTACTTGTTTTGCTGAAGCATACTCAGCTGAATAGCCCAGAGGGTTTTCATTAGTCCAGCTGCTATATCCTCTCTCAGAAGACACAGAAATAAGAGAAATATCACTTGTCGGGGATATTGCAAATTCTGTGGCTTCATGGCACCTGTAGGGGAACAGATTGTTAAGCCATATATTTTTTCTGTAGGAGCCAAGTGCTCATTGCACATGAAATCCTGAGCTTAAATATTTAAAAGACCCCTCCTGTGCAACTTTTGATGTAAAGTAGGGGTTCCCCATCCTTTCAGTAGGGAGATAATTTTAATTATTTGTTTCATTTTATATACCATCTTTCCCCACCATGGATCTCAAGATGGTGTACATGGTTTTCCTCTGCCCAATTTATCCTCACCTCACAACAACCCTGTGAGGTAAGTTAGGCTGAGAGACAGTGACTAGCCCAAAATCACCCAGTGAGCTTCATGGGTGAGTAGGGATTCGACAATGACTAGAGGTTGTTATATAACTGGTCTTCATTACTTTTATTGCAACTACATACCAAGCTCATCATTCTTTTGAAATATTCAGTTCATCAATTTGTTTCTTAACCAGTGGAAGCTTATTTTGAAACAGCAGTAGGGTTTTTCTAATTTATCTTTTCTCTGGGAAAAAAAGAGGAAAGAACTTTTGCAATAAAAAGTAATATTAGCAAAGCCCTCAGGTTTCTACATAAAGACATTGGAAAATCTACAAGCACCATTTAGAAACATCAATAACTCTTGGCTTACTTTCAAGCTCCTTATGGGAACTGCAGAGTTATTTGTCTGCTTCCTTTAGCATGCTTTGAGAAGTGAACTAGATTGTTTTTCCTGTTTAGGAAAAAAATAATAATCCTGAGACTGTGATAAACTTGGTGTCAGAGATCTGCCAAGGTCTCACATATGAAATGGCTTGTTTTAGAATGGCAAAGAAAATATGTTTTGTAATGGGCGACAAAGAGAGTCTAAATGGTTATGCCTGGAATTCCCAAACAAAGAATAAAATGCTGAAGGTCAAAAAGCTTGTTAGAAGAAGGGTGCAAGGTTCTGGGCATAACCCTCCAAAAACGTGGGTCCAGGTAGAACTTGCCATAAACAAAATAAATAGTAAGTAAAGGTAAAGGGACCCCTGACCATTAGGTCCAGTTGTGGGAGACTCTGGGGTTGCGGCGTTCATCTCGCTTTATTGGCTGAGGGAGCCAGCGTACAGCTTCCGGGTCATGTGCTCAGCATGACTAAGCCGCTTCTGGCGAACCAGAGCAGTGCACAGAAACACCGTTTACCTTCCTGCCAGAGCGGTACCTATTTATCTACTTGCACTTTGACGTGCTTTCGAACTGCTAGGTTGGCAGGAGCAGGGACCGGGCACACCCCAGTTGCGGGGATTCGAACTGCCGACCTTCTGATCGGCAAGTCCTAGGCTCTGTAGTTTAACCCACAGTGCCACCCGCGTCCCCTAAATAAATAGTACACATGTCTATTTTATTTGCACCCAGGTTCCTGTCAGCTCTGTGGCAGAGTACATGCTTTGCCAAAATATAGTCAAATGTTAGTCCCCAGTTTGTCCAGAATAAAATTGTCCAGAATCAAATAGTCCAGAATCAAATTAGGTGTGTCCAATTTTTACAGCAAAAGAGACACACGGGTGGATGCTGATGAATGCTCTCTTCACCAGAAGTTTACCACCTGGTGTCCTGTCCCCTAGTCACGTTTCTCCTCAGCTAGGACAGCTCAGAGCTTGAGATAAGAGAGAAATGGAAAGTAAAGGAAGGGTTTGGCTCCCCTCTTCTGTACATTCTTTTCCCTCTAAAATCCAAACTACTTACCCCTCTGCTATTATACAAGGTTAGGGCAGACCAAATTTGTTTAAAGAAGCTGATCAGTCTAGAGACAGTGAGTGTTTAGAAAGCTTACCAGGCATATCCAAAATGGTGCACTGCGATGGCTGTTTAGAACACACTGACTTATTAGAAGCCAGCCTGGCATAGTTTGCTTGCTGACATCCAATTCAAATGCAACTGTGATCAGGATTAAAAAAAACAAATTATGATTAGTATTGCTTCGTCAGACAGAAGCTCTAAAGCTGAGCAGCAAAGCCTGGCAGTTCCTAATTAACAATGGCCCTTGAGGTTTTTTAATGTGGTGCATAAGGACAGGCTCACGCCATTATGAAAAATACTCTACTTGGAATTGACCACAGCCAAAGTGAGTTCAAGGGCTAGGGTGAGAATTTTGCCCACTAGAGGAAAGGATGAAAGAAAACACAAAGCAGGCTTGCCATACGTCAGGAAAACTCCTAACATGTCCTAATTTTCAGGTGTAAAAATGGCATCATAACAACTTTGCAGGTGTTTGAAATATGGCAACTTTACTTTTTGAAATATGGAAACCCAGCTTCCAGTCACTGAAGATTTACCAGCTAATTTGAATTCTGCATGTGGTCCCTTACAATTCACTTGATTGCTACAAATGGATTGTCTCTTCTTTAATTCTAGTAATGAGCATTTAAAAACCTCCACAGGATCAGGATTTCAGCTATAGTTATCTTTCATTCAGAAAAGTGGCAGCTTCACTTTGTTTACAATGGCAATTCATAGTCTGGAGCATGCGGAAGGCACCTTGCTGGGGAAGGCTTACATGACTCAGTCAAATTCCACTAAATAAAGAAGAATATGATGCGGATTCAGAGGCAGGAGCAGCGGCGCACGAGGCGGGCAGAGCAACTGTGGTGCCCTCCCTCCAGTGGTCCTGCTATGCTCCTGAAACAGGGGCTGGATGGGTCTTTGGGAGACAGCAGCAAAGCTGGTTGATGTCCAGATTGGGGAGAGCAGCATTCTGCCCCTGAACCTGTGGGACGCTGATACCACCAAACCAGAGCTTCCCCCCTTTGCATCACCTCTTCCCCACATCCCAGTGAGTCACCAGCACTGGTGCCACTCCTTTGCCCTCCATGCCACTACTGGGCAGAAGAAAGGAGATGATTTGACTGGTTTCTAAGTTTCATATAGAAACTTTCCTTTTGATCAGGAGAAAAATAATGCATACGGGACGGTTGGGGCACAGCCTTTCAAAGAATCCTAGTGCGAACAAATTGCCTGTGAGAAGGGGAAAGGGTTTATAAAGCAATCTAAAGGAAATGAGACACAAACACCCCAGCGATCAGCACAGCATCTTGGTGTTTCCTCATGTATTTTAAATATTCTTTGTGGAACAAAGGTCTGCAGGTCAAAATAGATGTAATAAATACATAACTATGCTAGCTTCTGTAGGCAATTAAGGGAGAACTGTGTTTTCTTTCTTTTTCATTTGTCATTATGTATTTCCTGTGACAATAAATTCTCTAAATATTATGCCTCGCAGCAGATTGTAAGGCGTCTCATCCACAAATTCCCCAAAGTGTCAGTCTGATATTCAGCCTAGTATTGCAATTATAATGAGGTATGCTCTGAATTTATAAGTGCCTACCTTCCACCATCTGGAGAGCTTCCTTTATTAAATTTGTTTCCTGTATTTATATAGTTGCGCGTTAATTAATTTAAGAGTTAAAAGAAATCATCTTCTACGTTCAGCAGCCTGTCACTCCTCTATTTAATGGCAAGCTGAGGGGTGGGGGGGGGGAGAGAGCGCTGAAAGCTGAACTGAATGTGTCTATCAGATGGATGGATGTCGGATTTCTCATTGGAAGGAAATGCACATGTTGAGACTCCATCTGCATCAGCATAAATCCTCATCCAGAGTTAAGTCCTATCCAGTGATGAATTTCATAGTGCAGGTCATGGCAGCCCCTATAGCTGTCCCTAAGGAGAATCCACAGCAACACCAAGTTGTGTCCCTCTATATGTATCCCAAATGCCATTTACGGAACTTTTTTGATAGCAAACAACTGACAGTTTTGAAGTGACAGGGCAACACAGTTTTTGTGAAATGGATCCTACATGTTACAATGATTAGTTATCACCACATTCAGGAAAATACTAGAAAAGAAACACTGGGCAACTAATTAAATGGAGGCTTATGCCAATATGCAGGCCAAAGGTACAAATCCCTTTCCTTCAAAATCAGTAACTTTTTTGTGTGTGTCTTATAACAAAATTTGATATCTTCTTGCATCTGCCCCAGCTGCAACAAAACATGTCTTTCTCATATTGATCTCTACAGCAGGCGCCATAACCTTCCAACAGTTTGATGTCTCCCCAAAAGACACACTCCTCCATTGTCTCATGAGACAGATGGATGCCAACAACTGTTTAGGTTACATGGTTTTGAAAATAAGTTTAATCACAACACATATTCCTAAAATACACAACGGTTTGCAGTTGTTGTTGTTGTTGTTGTTGTTGTTGTTGTTGTTGTTGTTGTCGTTGTTGTTGTTTTATATGTCACTCATCTGACTGGGTTGCCCCCGCCACTCTGGGCAGCTTCAAGCAAAATACAAAACCCCAATAAAACATCAAACATTAAAAACTTCCCAATACAGGGGTGCCTTCAGATGTCTTCTAAAAGTTATATTTCCTGTATACAATACAGTGGTACCTCAGGTTACAGATGCTTCAGGTTACAGACGCTTCAGGTTACAGACTCTGCTAACCCAGAAATAGTACCTCAGGTTAAGAACATTGCTTCAGGATGAGAACAGAAATCGTGTGGTGGCAGCAGCAGGAGGCCCCATTAGCTAAAGTGGTACCTCAGGTTAAGAACGGACCTCCAGAACAAATTAAGTTCTTAACCCAGGGTACCACTGTACTAGACTTTTGTGCAGCAGCTTTGCAGCGATGATGTGCCCTGCGTGCAGTCCTGCTGGCTGCAGGGGTCTACTTCACCAACAGCTTCTCCACAGGGTGCACATTGCCAAAGGTCCATCCAGCGGGACTGAAGTCTCCTGCTCACTGCAGTTTGCTTGAAAGAGGAAAGGAGATGCAGTGTCTCTTTCCTTCTGACCAGATAGCATTTTAAGAACTCTAATCCACCACCAGATTGATCCGGGACCAGATCTGGGTCAGCAGATGATTCTCTCTAACACACACATACACATACACACCCACACCCCAGTGAAGGCTGGCCCATTTGGACAAATGGGGCACAGTGCCGCCAACTTCAGTCAGTCATTGGCAAGACTCCCCTTGCCTGCCTTCTTACTTACAACCAGTCAATAGGGTGTCGTTGCCTGTCAGCTTCCTCCTCCTCAGGGAGTCTCAATGTTGCCCTTTTACAGAGCTCAGTAGGGAGGAAGATGGGGGTGGAACTAGAATTAGTTAGCCCTGCCTGTCACTGGTTCTAGTTCAACCTCCTGTTGGCTTCTCCACCTTCAGCCCTACCAATTCCAGTGGCCTAGCAGTAGCTGACATTAGCAACAGATGTTTGGAATAGTCAGTGGCTGTTGGAAGCACAAGTGGCCTTGGCATTGTATTCTGGAACACCACCTCAAAATGCCCATCTCCTTTCATCTGTGCTCTATCAGCCTCTGGAAGACAATTGCATTATATCAATTGGGCAGTGCTTCCTTATACTCTATGCAATGATTGTCCCTGCTGCTATCAGACCAGCAACCCTCTTATCTTCTGTAATGTGCTATGAACTCCTTGAATAATCCATTTCTCGGGAAGCAAATAAACGTTTATTCATTGCTTTTTTTTTTTACGTTTCCTAAAGATACTTAAGCATGCTATAATGGTTTCATTAATGGCCAAGCAAGGTTACGCTATTGGCCTTGCATTTTCAGCTTTGGCAGACTGAATCATGTACATGCAAAGTAATTAAGATTAATTTACATTTTTATTTGCAATAAAAAGGAAATTATTCACTTTACCCAGAATGCATTTCCAGAGCTGATACGGATGAAAACCCAGAGTGAGAAAATCACATTTAGGTTTACCATTCTCACTTTCTTTGATACTACCAAGTTTTTACGTGCCATCTCTACTAAGGTTCGTATGAGTCTCATAGGATACATGCAATATCATTTCACACTGTGAGTCAGGGCATAAGAATTAAAATAGTCAATCACCCCACGGGTTCAGATAACACCATATTCAACAGACACCAGCTTGAGGATCACAAACAGAGCATGATGGAAATAAACATTTCCTATTATTCCCCACCCCAAGTATGTGGTACCTGGAAGTCCTCTGCCTCTGAATAGTAATGCTCCACCCTTTTCTTTTCTGGTAGATGTTATTGATATATTCCTCTCTATGTATTCCTCTAACCCTTTTTTTAAGCTTTTAGAGTTATGGACCATTGCATCTTGTGGCACTGAATTTATAAGTCAATTATGGGCTGAAGAAGTACTTTTGTTTCTCCTGAACCTTCTGCCAGTCAGGTTTAATGAATAATCCCAAATTCTAAATGTTTTGAGGCAAAGCTATTCAGATTTTTCACTTTCTTCATAACTTTATAAGCCTTTATCACATCCTTCCTTGGTTCTCTTTTTAAACCAAAACCAACACAATATAATATACAGTCTGTCAAATATGAAGAGGCTATAGATTTTCATAATGGCATTTCCACTAAAGCTGTGGCACTGGATCCAGCTGAGACCTGAGCCAAATTGGGCCTATTTGGAGGGTTCCAGGCATCAGCTGAGTCAGCCTGAGACAGCTACTTATCACTGCAGGTGGGGTTGGGTGGCCCAGAGTGATCTGGGCCTGTCAAGAGGTGGGGCATCAGGCAGGAAGGAGAGGCAGACTGGCATCCATGATTCCTGGAACCTCTGCTGACACTTGCTGGCATCAGGTTCCACTTCCACATGCAGAAGATGAGTGGAAGATGTGCAGAGGAGCAGGTCCCTCCTCAGACACAGCAGCCACCTATTGTCTTAAGGATGAGGCTGTGTGCTCACTTCAGCAGCACATATCCTAAAAACATTAAGGGTGAGGCTGCCACCTCTAGTGCCACCATAGATGTTGGTGGTGATGCTCTATGTTCAGACAGTCCAGAGAATTGTGACACAGGATAAACAAGGGGCCAGTTAGGACCCAGGACATTGTGACACTTTGTGAATAGGCAAACAAGTAGGGTTTGGGCATTGAGACACATGGTAGAGAGGAGCATTGTGCAATTTATTCCTATTATTTTTTTCATTGTGCAGTTTCTTCCAAATTGCTTCCTTTCCACTCCTGCACTAGACTTCAGCACTGCTAAAACATTACAAGACAATTTGGAATTAATGGAGAGGCTATAATATTATTTATTATTATTAAAATGGAAACTTGCAATAAGTGGCCCAAATACAATTTGAGTGAAGGGAAATCTCATATCACTAGTATCTAAACTCTAATTTGTTCTCTGCACTATACTTGAAGAAGAAGAAGTATCCCCAGATGGCAAGAAAAAATGCCTCTTGTGTTGAGAACACACTTCTGAAATTATTTCTTCTCTCTCCCACATCAGCTTGTGTTGTTCTTCGTGTGGCATATCTCTGAAATTTTACTTTGCAGTGGAAAAGTTAGCCACTCAAAAAATCTGTTACAAAGGAACAGTGTGCCCAGAGAGTACCAAAATACTAATCAAATTAAAAATAATAATTACAGCTCTATATATACAAAATATATCATCAGTGGAAATATAATCAGGAGCTCCCAGGGGAAGAGATGCAATGAATCTTTTCACTCTGAGAGATAAACAAATGTAAGGAAGAGAAACAGCTTTTGTGACAACATCACATGCTGCTTACAATAAAGTAAAAAATGCTATTCAACACAATGGGATTATTAAAACAGCAGAACAGCATCATAAGACATTTATTAGCTATTTATTTATTTATTTGTTCACATTCATCCGTCTATCCCCATGGCACGCTACACTGATGCTGTGGCAGATTCATACAAATTAAAAACTGAAATGATTTTGGATTAGAGCACTTTAGTAATGAGTTGTGGACGTGAGGTGGTTTTTAATTGGCACAAACAACCCTGGATTTGTAAGACCGATGAGTGGACCATTTCCTCAAAGCTATTGATAGCCTTGTGAATTGAATTACCCATAAACAGAAAGGGGCAATTCGATCCATAAAGCTACCAATAATTTGAAAGCATGGTTCTCTCATCGGTCTTCCAGATTCTGCTGCTTGTGCCAGTTAAAAGCCACCTCACCTTCTCAACTCAGAACCTATCATCATCGTTGTCATCATCATCATGTATAGCCATTCTTATTTTCTCACAAGTTAAAGCACATGTGAACCACTGACCTATGAAGATGAATGTTGTAAAATATGAAGGGAAATGTTGAAAGTAAGGGGGGAAGGAAGGAAGGAAGGAAGGGGTTCCTTGAGAAGTCAATGCTTTGTCTTTCTTTTCTTTTTTAAATAAAATATATTAGGAAAGGTGCTGCATCAGCTTTTTAGAAAATGCAAAATAAAGCAAGTGGTCTATCCTAACTAGAATTGTTTCCTTTTATATGAATAGAGGCTTTATGCCTTTTGGAGCCATAAAGGAACAGAACTTCATCAAGCAAAAGCATCTTTTAATTTCTGCCCTATTGTAGAGTTGGTATACAGTCATAGAGCCTCGGTCCATAAAACAGGGGCAAACCTAAGTCTATCTAAGGAAAGTCAGCTTTATAATTACAGAACCTAAGTGACAAGGCCCATCACTATAAGCTCTGAGCTCCTTGGAGGAAGGAAGCAAAGGTACAAATGCGACAGTCTAATAAATAAGTGTTCCCACATGGTCATTTACCTCTAGTTGGAGTTCCATTTGATTGCTTTCATCCCAGTGCTTCCCAGGAAAACTGATAAGTTTGGCACTGAACATCTCATTTAAACAAAACCAGAAAACTATGAAATGAGCAAAACATGGCTCTTCATGAAATGAAGAAGCTCTGCAATAGAAGCAATTCTGCAAGTTTGCCAAATAAGCTACGGTCAACCTTTGCCAACCTGGTGCGCTCCAGATATTTTAGACTACAACCCCCATCAGCTTCAGCCAACGTGGACTGATGGAAGTTGTAGTCCAACAACATCTGAGGAACACCAGGTTGGCAAAGGGGATCTCACACTCTCCTAGAGGGATTTTCCCCCAAGGTCAGTTCCTTGGGTAACCATTTTTCATTTGTGCCAAATCAGATCTACAATGTGATGCATTTGTCATTTGTCATTTCAGAGTGCTAGCTTTTTCACAGCCTTGAGCAGTGATGAGTGGTTGGGGCATACGTAATGCATGTACTGTAAAAGCTGCTCAGTGGGTATGAGACACCTTGCAGCAAACGCTCAAAGTTCAAGCCACAGAGTCCTTTAGTATGCCGAAGAAAGCTGTGGTTCAGAGCTCAATGACATTCAAAATCTAGAGCTCCCCAGGCTTGGTTTTCTGCACAAAGGTTAAGGAAACAAAAAGACGCAGCCGCTTTTATGCACCAATAAAAGAACCCTCAGATCCATACAGATGTAAGCAATGAAATGCATCTGCCTGGAAGAACTCAGACTGGTATAACCAGAGAACAGTATTATGGGGAAAGACCATTTTTTTACCAGCTGACCTTGTGTCTCCCTCTGCTCTGTGAAAATCCTAATATAACATTTATGAGAAGCTTATTAAAGTAGGGACATTCTTGTAACCAGCCAAAGGGCAGTAAACTACTGAGGTATTACATGCATGAATGCAGAGGTAGTCCCAACATGGATATTTGCCAGAGTTGGGAATCATCTTCAGCTTGAAGAGGCACAAGCACTCTTCAGGCATTCTTCTAAACCTGGGAGTTCTACATACCTGGGTTCTGTGGGGGACGAAGATGCCAGCTTCCCCACCTCCATTCATGTTGTCCTCCGCAGGTTGTGAAGCAACTGGCGTGTGGAGCTTCCTGCATTCATGGAGGCTTCCTGAGCAATGCAGAACTTTGGGAAATTGGGTTCTGCATCACCCAGGAAGCCTAGATGAGTAGAAGCAGGCCCCAAACTCTGAGGTTAGCAGGATGCCTGAAGAGGACTACACTGGACTAGAAATGGTAAATTCGTTCCTGAAAAATGATATGGCATTAAAAGAAATAAAGACATAAACAGAACCTGCTGGATCAGGCCAATGGCCCATTAGTCCAGTATCCTGTTCTCACAGGTTTCTTACAGGCCAACTTGATGTGATGCATCTTCAAGAGTTGCTAGCAGTGCTTTTTTTCTAGAAAAAGATTGACCCCCCACCACCAGAATCACATTATAATGTCACTTCCAACACACAGCTTTGGCCGCTTTGACACTTACAGCAGCCAAGACACTACAAAGAGGTGCCAGAATGCACCAAAGAGGTGGCGGGACTCTGCTGCGTTCCAGCTGGAAAAAAGTCCTGGTTGCCTAGATGCCTAGACATAGTAGTGACTGGTGGGAATGTGTCGCTCTGCTGTAGGTGGCAGAGTGCTGCCACTTTCAAGGAGGAAAAGGGGTAAGGTAGCAAGAGTTCAGCGTGGTGTGGGCACTGCAGCAGAACCAAGCCAATGCTCCCACTGCTGCTTCGGTGCTGTGCCTACGCTGAGCAACCACTGCCTTGCCCCTCCCACGCTGCCCTGTTGGACATTACAAGTTGAGGAGACAGGAGCTCTCATCTTTAAGGATGGAGTGTGTTCCACAACACTCATAGTATTGGGTGGGGTGGAGTGGAATCTCCTTATCATCACAAATAAGGAAGGAAGCTAGCAAGTCAGCAGAAGCCACTGAAAACTACCCCAATCCCTAACACACAAACACACACACAAATATATGAAAGAAAGCAGAGAAAGATGCGTAACAAAAATGCCCATATGTGGGAGAAATTAAATATTTGTCGGCCTATGTGCCTATTAACTTTTGCTAAGCAGAAAATATTTTGACTGAAGTGGCTTAATCCCCAAACACACAAGCTATGAATAGGCTTTGATCTTTTCAAAAGACAGAAAGTTCTTTTGGGGGTTTCTTTCTCTCTCTACATATTTCAAATGTATATGTGAAGTTCTTTATATTTTAGAAGACTGCCAACTGTTCAGGGAATTATTTATGTGTTGAATCTTGACTGGTTTAGAAATTTAAAGCCAGAACACCACCACAAAAGAAATAGTTTTAGTTTCTATGTGGAACGTATACAGTTAGAGGAGAGTTTTAGCAAGTGAGGCAAGCTGCAATAAGGGGGGAGGCAGGAATTAATTTGACAACATGATACAGTAGACCTACTAGATGTTAGATGACTGTGGCCTTCAGATCTCAGGGTACGCACGCAGGTATATTCAATTTGCACTGCAGGAATGTGGACGTTCTTCTGTGCAAAAAGCACCCAATGATTCAAAGATGTGAACTTCAAGCCCCAATTCTGTCATATGAAAGCAAAGTTAAAAGACTCAGAGAAGACACTGCATCTTCTTTCAGGCCTTTTAAATCTGCTGAATTTTGTCAGCTGATCTCACGGGTGTTGCTGGGAATCGAGGCCGTTCCCGGGGTGTGGCCACTGTTGCATGTTGACAACTTCTAGGAGCCGCAAATGAGAGTTGCATGCAGCGTGGGAACCAAACTACCCAAGAAGGGGCACAATGTTGTCCCCCATCCCATACATCTGAAGGACAGTATACAAATTTAATAAATAATGATAATATAAATAACAACAACTCAGCATAACACACTGTGCATCCGGACAAGTGGACTGCAACCCACAAAAGTGCATGCTATGAAAATGTGTTAGTCCTTAAGGTGCCACAAGCTTCCTTGTTGTTTTTGATTAATAATAGGCCTTAGTAGATCAGTAATAAGAAGATTTCATGGTCAAGTCATCGGAGGTTGACTTGTTCAAACAGTAATTTTTTTGCAAAACCACAGGATAAGATATGGTAACTGGCTCAGAAGAAATTGCAGCCTTGATGTCGCATGTCATAGTTTACAAGGATCTAATAGTAACACTCTTTTGTTACAGGAATTATTTTTCCTCGCCTTTGATCTGCTGATGACTTTTCTGCCTGTATCCAGAGATTACATAATATGACTTACAACTGGAACCAATTATATCCATACTACACAGAACAATTTGATTCTTCAAGTAGGAATTGAAGTAGAACTGGCTGCACTTCAGCTCTCAAGTGCTGCTGAGTTCAATCATCCATACAAAGCAGGCACAAACAGCAAAGGGTCTTATTAATTAAAGCTGAAAGCTAAAAAATGAAGAGCAGAATGCAGTTGCCACTCTTAACCTTGTTTGCCAAGCAATGGGCTCCTGCATCTGCCCTACTCATACCGTGGGGGATGGATAAAATAATACAGTTCTTCACCGAATGGCTGCAACACATCTCCACACAATAATGTTCAATATCACCTTGATTGGCGTTACTGTTGCTCAAAATTGTATTTGGTTGAATAAAATTGGTGCTAAACTTATACACTATAATGTGAAGAGGGAGCCTGAAGGCTGGATAGAATAATTTATAGACTGAACATGCTGCCTTTGCTCCAGTGTTCATTTGCTTTGACCCTAAAGGTCTTAATTCACTTTAAAACAAACAAATAAATTTATATACCAACTAGAATGAGGGGGGGTTCATTTTCTTTGCCCCTAAACAGTTGAGAATGGAAGTCTGCTTCCCCAGATCTTGCACCATCATTCAGTTGTGTTTCTAGACCGCATCTCTGTTGGTTGCTACTCCTGTCTACCAAAAATCTAAATGTGATAATGGCAGGGAAATCTGTGGTGGGATCTCCCACTTTTTTAAAGGCAAAAGCAGCCACAGGATCGAAAGGATATAGTACAAAGCATGTTCTCCTTCATGGAGAGCACGTGTTGCGGTGGGGGCCGACAGGACACTCCAAAGTTGTGGGGCAGGCTAATTAGTCATTGGCCACTGTTGTGATTGGGCTTCCCTTGTTGTTGGGATGAAGTTAATGTTGCCATTTGATGATTGACAGCCAGAAATGTTAAAACTCCGTGCACGAGGTGTAGAGTTTCCTCTTTTAGGTCCATGCATTGGATTGCCCGTCCCCCCCCCTCCCTATATTTAGGAGTTGTTCGCTTTGACCTTGCTATGCCTGTCATGGGGTCGTCTGCTCTTGGGGCAGGGACCCGGTAGGAATTTTGTCCATTTGGCTGATTAGCTGGGGCCATTTTGTTTTTGCCTACTGCGTAGCAAATCATCACAACTTGTAAGGTTGTGGTTAGGCATTGGTTTATGGTTTGTTTGGTGGAGGGGCATGGATTGGCTGTGCCTGCCCCTATAATGCTGCTGCTGCTGCAAGGGATTCCGTTAAAGGAATACAGGGGCTCACTATTGCTTTTGACCGAACCCTGTTAAGGGGCTAGGGCCATGCAAGAGCCCCTGGTTGCATTTGGGGAAGGCTGAGGGCAGGTTCCCTGCTCCATCGCTACCCCCAAATGTATTCCCCTTTTCTGACTTTCACAGGCTTGCGAAATGTCATTCTGTCCCCCACTGGGGGGCAGATAGTCGCAACCAATGCCTAAGCAACCACTCACATTTTTTGTATTTTAATAAAGCTGTGGCCAAAATTATGCCAAAAACCTTAAACAAAAATTCTGTGTGATGTGTGAGTTATTTGGGGTGGCCTGGGGACCTCAACACACAATGATCTGAGACAATACAAGACAGTTTCCTGGTTTCCTTTCCATATTTTTAGACCCACACAGCTCACTCCCTAGTCTCTCAGGAAAATATCTTTTCAAAGTCTTATACCCAAAGCAAAGCATTCCTTTTTCTACTAGTCTCTCCTGGCTATATGCAGCAAAATGTTAACTGGCCGTTAACATGCAGAACAAAAACACTTTCCAAATGCATTTATGTACTAGGCTTAGGGACACTTCTCTCTATAGATGTATATTGGTTTTCCATGTGTTCAGCAGCTGTGACACAATTAAAGAGCCGGCTAATTAAAGGTATGAGTAATCTTTCAAGGCATTGTATGGGGAACTAAAAGGGTAAAGGCACTGATCATAAAATAGGTGAACAATTAATCAAGTAACTCTGAGCATTAGACTTGGCCAATAAAACTTTACATTTGATAACCAGAACAACCCTCAAAGAGCTTTATGGTGTTGTTCCAGCAAATTGTCCAAGGATTAAATTGTCCATAAGCAATTGTGCTACAGTGATGGTGGGGTGGGGGAAATAAGCCTCTTACAGGATGTGTTGAAAATATGTCACAGTAATAACACATCATTCAGTCCAGACACTGAGGTCCAGCTCTGAGGGACTTCTGGTGGTTTCCTCACTGTGAGAAGTGAAATTACAGGGAACCAGGCAGAAGGTCTTTTCAGTAGACACACCAGCCCTGTGGAATGCCCTCCCAGCAGATATCAAAGAATTAAACAACTATATAAATTTCTGTAACCATCTGAAGGCAGCCCTGTTTCAGGAAGCTTTAATATTAATATTATTATTTTATTTTATTATAGTAGATGGGATGGCATGCATTGCAGTCATAGGCTTGTTTACTCTGAAGTACGTCTCACTGAGTTCAGTGGAAGTTGCCTCTCATTGTATTTAGAAACACTTCGTTCAGTTTTGTCTTCTCTCTGGTTTTGTTTCAAGTACCCATTCTATCAATATCACAATGACAAGTCCCATCATCCCTGACTATGGGCCATGCTGGCTGGAGCTAATGGGAGTTAGAGTCCAACAACATCTAGATGGAAAAATGATTTAAGCATAATATTTTGAAATAAGCAAAGTAAGTCTTCCATTATCTATAACTATAAAGATGCTCAAAACTACAATAGACTTTCTATAATATAACAAATAGACTGGAATGCAACATGTTTTGCTAGATACAATTTTAATTTTGTTGATAGGTGCATTTGTAATCTTGTCTTCTGATTTATAATCTTGTAGTATTTTTAGAAAACACTCCCAAAATAGATTCCCAGAACCAAACAAACAATTGCCCATGTTGAATTTCGGTTTGGTTATCATTGCAGATTCTGTCCATAACACACAAGCTGAGCTTGACATCATAACAGTGGGGGAACGGTGTCTGAATCATTCATGTGCCCCTCTGAATAAATGTCAAAAAAACCCTACAGCTTACATTAAGGTGCCAGACACACTTCTTTCCTTTTCCTAATGCATTGTCATTAAGACAACAGCACCTTCCTCATTAAGTATGTGAGGTCCTCTGCCTGGGACACCTGGCAACCAGTTATGATTCTCTAAGCCCCACATGGTGAAGTTATCGCATAAGGTATTATTGCAGCGCGTCTTATAATTAGGTGTGCCAGATGTGATCTAGCTCTACTGCCAATAGTCTCTGGGCCATAACTTAGAAGATTTTGTGACAGGCGAATAGTGCAAACCAGAACTGAATGCCAAGTTAACATCTGGCATGCTTTCAGGCAATCTTCCAAACCAGTGCTGGACCGAAGGGCATTAGAGCCCTATATGAAGCATACTCTCAGTCCCTGCCACCAATATGTAAACTTCATCCTCTGTCTGCTCTCCGCCAAATATGATTGTGCAGGAACCTGTGCCATCAAATCCCCACTCAGACATGAAGCTCACTGGATAACCATCCACTCTCGACCTAAGCTACCTCACAGGGTTGTCATGAGGATAAAATGGGAGGGGAAAGAAGAATGATATACACCACTTTCAAGTCCTTGGAGTGGGATATGAACAAACAAACAAATACTTAGCCTAGCAGTTATTCTCCAAGGCACAAGGAGAAGGGGAGTGGCCTTTCTTGGCCCAGCCACTTAATAGCCTTCAAACTGAATATGTCAAGGACTAAATTTGAGACCTTCCATATGCAATGCATGTGCTTTGCTAGAATATATGATTTGTGGAATGTAGTTTCTGAGTAGTGGTGCTTGACCATCTTCAGCCTGTGCCTTCCTCATCACAAAAGATCCTGCCCCAAATGTCTACTTTTATGGGAATGTATGTGACTGCAGGATTCACATAGTACCTTGCACACACGTGCACACCCAGACCAGAACAAAAGCAAAGTAGGTATATCTCCAGCTCAAAGTCATTTTAAAACGAAAGGTGCACTTTTTATTGTTTACATCTTTTAAAATATTGTGTTTCTATCCTGCAAATGTTTCTTGATGCCCACTTGAGTAATTACTTATTGGAATTATGACTTTGAATAGTCCTATCGAAAGCAATGGAAAACTCATTGCTAGTAATTCATAGCTATCAGGAAAACTGAGTCTTTCATCTTTTGTCAACGACAAAGGCATTTCCTAGAATTCATTATTTTTCCACTTCATACATGCATAACTGTCTGTGGCACCTACATTCCGCCAGAACCAATAGCTAAAAATAAAATGTACTTAGCTAGAGGGAAACTATTTATTTTCTCCTGAGTGAAACAAAGTGACAGGTAGGTAAATGAAGGGGAAGGGGGGTCATAGATGGTCATTTTGTGTAAAGATTCTCATTAGTATAAATGCAAAACAGGGAAATGGTTCAGTAAAAATTGCTATTACAAAACTTTCATTTCATATAGCTTTCCAAAGATATATGCACAGCAATTATGTTCCCTACTAGCAGCTTCTGTTTGGTGTCAGATATCATGTTTTTACATCAGAGGAGAGCATATGGAAGGATGGAATAAGAAGCAAAAGTCTAAATCAGGTATAGCATAAGAGCATCCTAAAATGGACGTGACTATTGTAGCCTTTCTTGAGTACGGATGACACTTGCTCTATGCTACAACTTAATGCCACTGATTTATATCAAGCCCACATTAATAGTTTTGCTTGAGCTGTCATGGCTTTTCCCAAAGAATCCTGGGAGGAAGAGTTTGACCAAGTACTGAGGAATCTGTAAGAGATTGTACACACAGTATAGCAATTCTCATGTTTCCCGTGGAAAAGGGAATAATAATTGAAACAATTTAAGGGCCAAATTCAATGTTGTTAGACTTTCTCCCCACTCTCGTATGCATTCAGAACTGTACCAGACAAATATGTAACACTGTCCTATAGGTGTCGCTGCCCATCACACAATTTCTTCCACCAGTCATAATTACAGTATTCCAGCATTAGGCTACATCCGCCCCCTCCCTCTGCTTTGTTGGATTATTCTTTCTAGCGTTCACTCATATGAAAACCACTCTGGAGCGACCTTATGTTTCTATTGTACATTCCCTTTTGGATTATCCAGCTCAAACTGGACACATGGGAGTGTTTGCGTGACAGAATTCATACCTGTCAGAGTAGTACGGAAGAAATTCAGAGAGATTAACATCCCAAGAAAGTCACTGTTCCTGCCTCTCAACCTGATACCTTTCAGATGGTGTTTGTCTGCAACTCCCATTAATTCTGACCACTGGGCCTTACCTGCAGGGGCTAATGGGAGTTGACATCCAGCAATATCTAGAGGGCAAGCTGGGTAAGGCTGCTCTAAACTGTGTTCTACAGCCTGTCTCCCATTTGCTGTCGCAACTCACATCCATGCCATACACTCAAAGCACTCTTATGCCCCTTTAACATGGCTTCCCCCAAAGAATCTTGGGAACTGTAGAGATGTAGTTTGACATACGTTTTCACCCTGCATACTATCCAACAGACTTCTTGCATTTCCTGGTCCATGGCAATTTGTGATCCACTGAGCTAGTGGCAGAAATTAATGTTACTGCTGACAGCTTGCCTAACAATAGTTTAATGTTATAATGTTGTTACATTTCTGCAGCTAACATAACTTTCAGTACTGCAGATATTATCTCCATACGTTTCCTGGTGGTTCTTACTTACAAATCAACAAGCCAGCTAATTGCCCATCAAGTAACCATCTGCCCATAGGGTTATAGCCTGTTTGGACATGAATGATGAAAGGATGCAAACAACATGGTTGGGTTTTCCCCTAAAGTACTACTACTACTACTACTACTACTATTATTATTATTATTATTATTATTATTATTATTATTAGCTTGCTGAGCTGATGAAAATTATTTTTAAGTATTTTGCAATGATGAAACATAGAACATAGAAACCTACTTTGTCAGTTTGTTGTTTGATGCTAATAGAACACATAGAAAGTTCACTATGAGTCCAGCTCCTAGAAAACAGTTTTGTTGTAGTTTTATGGCTTTCCTAAAGACATTATTTCAATGTTTTGATTGCATTCCATGCACTGTTCTTCCGAGCTGACTCAAAGACTCTGAGCAAGTTCCCCATACACCTGGTTGTGAGTGACACAGGAAGAAAAGGGAGGCAGGAAGGAGGAGCTAGTACAGGGATAAGAAATAGATGGATAGCTCAGTTGGTTAGAGCATGGTGCTGATAATGCCAGGGTTGCTGGTTTGATCCCTATATGGGACAGCTGCATATTCCTGCACTGCAGGGAGTTGGACTAGATGACCCTCAAGGTCCCTTCCAACCCCTCCAACTCTATGGTTTCATGATTCTATGATATCCCACCTTTCTTCCAAGGTGCACAAAGCAAAGTTCACCATTCTTCCATGCCACAATTGTATCCCCAAAACAACCCTGTGAGGTAGGTTAGGCTGAGAGGCAGTGGCTGGCTCAAAGTCATTTAGTGAGCTACATAGACAAGTTGGAATTTGAACCCTGGTCTCCTAGGTCCTAGACTGACACTCTAACCACTGCACCAAGCTCGTTCAAGAGCATATGGCAGGCTCCCCATTCATCAACCCTCTTTACCTATTCTCTGGAGCAAAGAAAACGGAACTCATACACCTTTAAATATCTGTACAAAAGAGGCAGTTTCAGAAGATGCAGCCCCCATCCCCCAGCCTGGCAAGCATCTACGTCTGTCAGAATTCCCTTTCCTATAGGATTATTAAAAGGCTCAAGAGTCCGTTGATTCGGGTTACCCAGAAAAGTGCAGGCTCAATGATTTCAGGTATTTGGTGTGTCAGGCTGTCCCACCACTAACCACTTTTTATTATTAAAAGAGTAAAATATTCTTGCAAATGCCCTCACCCTTCTATGCCTATTTGCCTCGGCAGAAGAGGGTTATTCTCTTCCTATTGAAAGGCACATGTGCAAGAAAGGGGAGGCAAGAACCATGTCGAAATTCAAATCCCTCATCCTTCTAGTCATCCCTGTGCAATCAGGCTCTCCCGTATTTCTGGATGAGACATGAGGACCACTTAATCCCTTGAAAGAAAAAAGGTGATGAACCAAAAAAAATGGATGAATCACGAGCAAGTGCATATAATCCTTGAGAGAACAATAGATTTGATGGCAACTTTGCAGGCACGTTTTGAGTATAATATGAAAATGTCAGGCTGTTTTTGTCTTATTCTCTCTGCTTTGCTGTTATATCCCCCAACAGGAGAACTAGAGATGTATTTGAAAGTTGGTTTTAAATGGTAACCAAAATGAGGGAAAACATTGTTTGTCTCATTCCAAATTTGGAGTACATACAATATATATGGGGATTAGGCACTTGTAATGGGAAACATTCTTCATGAGCACAAGATGAAGTTACTGATCAGTTTATTTATTTGTCATCCATCTACTCTGAACAAAAATAATATATATGAATTTGCCGTATTCTGAGTCAGACTACTTGTCCATTTAGTGCAGTGCTATTCATTTTATGTGGCAGTGACCTTCCATGGCTCAGGCAGATAGGGTGGCCTCTCTCAGCCCTACCACCAATATTGCTTCAAATTGGCTTAAGGAACTTGACCATAGAATTATGGAAATCCTGCTCACCTTTCTGTGGGCAGCAGTTGCAGCTCCATGTGCCCACTGCCATGACAGAGGCCATAATTGCTGGCGGGAGACACATTCTTCTCCTTCTGGGCCATGGTGAGTTTGAATTTGCTTGACTGTGAAAGTGACGCATCACAGGCAGGCCAAGGCTGGCATCACGGGCAGGGCGGACCCAGGGAAGACCCACCAGGGGTTTTCATTGTCACCAGTGCCACTCTCCTGACTGTAGCTTGTGCCACTTACGAAGCTGGTCCCAGAGTTTGATGGCCCTTTTGGAACAGTGTGGACAGGCGCAGCAGGTAAGGGTCATAGCTGTCAACTTTTCCCTTTTCTTGAGAGAAATCCTATTCAGAATAAGGGAATTTCCCTTTAAAAAAAAAGGGAAACGTTGACAGCTATGGGTAAGGGTACCTGGCAAAAATGGGGAGGGGTGCCTTTCATGAGCAGAAGGGCTTCTGTAAGCAAAGCCATCAGCGGATACAAGCCTGTATTAGCACATTTGCTGTCCATTTTTATTGAGCTATTGACTTGATAAGGCAGGCAGGGTGGAGAAGGGGCAGAAATGTTACATCTCTTTCTTTCTTTGTCTCTCGCTCCCTTCCGGTGTTGATCATAAGTATTCCGTTAGTTTCAAAAAGTTTCAACTTTGAAATGACCCCATCTTTCACCATATACTGGAACTAACATTATTCAATAAGTTCTGTTCTAGACATCAATCATTCTTTCTTTGTTTCTGGTTTTTCTTGTACACAAGTGCTACCTGCTTTCTGTCGGATATGGAATATTGCACCACAGTTTCATTTATATCAGATGCAAAACATGATAAATGTGACATTTCTATTATCTTACAAGGTCTGGGGGGCTTTTTTTGCAACTTATCACTGGGAAAATGCAATTAAATTCAGCTTCAGCCAAATCACCATGTCAAAAACATAACTGATTGGATTTAAAATGGCAAATGCAATTATTTGTGAGGTAGGTGTTTGGAAAATAGTTTGATCAATCTGAAGCTAGGTTTTAAAAGTTGAATCGAAGTTACTCATAATTTCTGGGAGTAAATTTGAAGTAACACACTGCAGTTTTATACAGCAGGCTTACTCGGATGTAAGCCCATGGTGTTCCTGGGAGTTTACTCTCTCATTGGCGTTTAGGATTGCAGCAATAGGAGGAAGCCCCACTGAACACAGAGGTATTTAGTTCCAAGTAAACACGCACATAGGATTGCACTCTACGTGTGTAAATTATTTCTATATTAGGATTTGAACTGTATGCTGTTATACTAAAACTTTCTGACCATAAGAGCTGTTCAATAGAGCTGTTCAACCTTCCTTGGAGGTTTTTAAGCAGAGGTTGGATGGTCATCTGTCATGTATGATCTAGTTGATATTCCTGCATTGCAGGGAGTTGGATTAGCTTATCCTTGTGTTCCTTTCCAACTATACAATTCTATGATTATGATGTGTGCCTTCCAAGTCTCCTTTGTTACTCCTTCCCACCCCACCCCACCCCACACACCTTTTCATTTGGAAAGCAAATTAACCATTATTTTGCTTAGATTAAATAATATTGGAATCACCTTTTTTTTTTTTTTTTTAAATAGGCATCATGGTTAAGCCTCAACCACAATTGTAGATGGTGACATATATATGAATGTGTCTAACTGAACCTGCACTGATCCTTCTCTTGGTGGTTGCTTATGCTAAATCCGAAAAGTCATGTAGCTACTTAGTCAAAATATTCAGTAGAAATGAGGCAGAAATTCATTTCCATTACAATTCATTTTCCATTTGCAAACCTACCTAATTCATACTCTCTGAAACAAAATGCAAACCAAAGCCATCTTTTGAAATTCATATTTCTCTGAATTTTGCAGTGCAGTTCTTTAGCCAAGTAAAGTACCCAGAATTCAAATACTAAAGTGTGTGTATAAATGCATATATTGCAGAAAATAACATACAAGAATGCATTATATCAAGGGAAATTGCTTTGCAAAAATGTCTATATTTACCCCCAAAAAATCACACATATTAGGAAGTGCTAAAATGCTGAAGAAAGAAACCCTAACTGATGTGGAAATTTGCAGAACAGAACTGGAAAACTGCAGCATGAAAGGAACATTAGAAAACAGGAAAGGAGCACTAGCATTACAATCAGGAAAGCAAACAAAATATTCCCCGTGTCTGAATGGACCCTATAGTCTGTCAGTGCTACACCAATGCAATGGGAGGGCAGTTTTACACTGTAGTCTGAAAACAGTGGCTCTTTAGTCAGATTGCATTAATAACATTTGATGAGTGACTTCAGTATGTTCATTTTTTAGGTTGCCATATGATTCTATTTTGCTTTTAATCTAATTTTAAGCTGTATTTTAATCAAGCGTTTGATTTAATGTCTTAGTGTATTATATATTTTGATGTTAGCCGTCCTGAGCCCAGCCTCAACAGGAAGGGCAGGATATAAATTATTATTATTATTATTATTATTAATTTCCATTCCTAACTTTCCATTCCTTCTTTCATTCCTACTATGGAGGGTGGGGGGAAGCACTCCCTTATTACAACAATAATAGATCTTTTGTATTCCCTTTCAACAAGCCATTTACCTCCCATCTTTTTCACTAACCCAAATAAGGCTGTTATTAATTATGTTCCTTTACAAAAAATAATAATAGAACATGGTATTTGCTTTTTAAATGAGAGGTTAAAAATACTGTTACACACCACTCCAATCTCTGAGCAGACTCTAGGTATTCCAGTACTTGCCCATGGCTTGGTTTGCTTCAAATAAAGGTGAGGGGAGACTGTGATGACATTAGGATATACGGTTTCATTTGCACATATATACAACCTAAGCACAGGATAGACGGGCTCACAGCAGTAACACTCCAACAGATCTTGCTTCCCCCTTAGGTTTCCAGGGGAGCTCATAGTCCAGCACAGAGCAGAACATGTCTCTCTGTCTGCAACCTCTCACATTTCATATCCAGCTTCCAGATTCCGCCCCCCCCCCCACAACTTTGACTATGGTTCTCCTACACAGCAGCTAAGTAAAAGGTAACGGTAAATGACCGCTGGACTGTTAAGTCCTTTCAAAGGTGACTATGGGGTGTGGCGTTCATTTCGCTTTCAGGCCCAGGGAGCCAGTGTTTGTCCACAGACAGCTTTCCGGGTCAGGTGGCCAGCATGACTACACCACTGCTAGTGCAACAGAACACCGTCACGGAAACCAGAGCACACGGAAACACTGTTTACCTTCCCACTGCAGCAGTACCTATTTATCTACTTGCACTGGCATGCTTTCGAACTGCTAGGTTGACAGTAGCTGGGACAGAGCAGCAGGAGCTCACCCCGTCGCGGGGATTCGAACTGCCGACCTTCCGATCAGCAAGCCCAGGAGGACCGGTGGTTTAGACCACAGTGCCACCCATGTCCTCCACATAGCAGCTACGGGTGGGGGAAAGGCCCACTCCTTTTTTCTATGGCATAGAGCTGCTTCTTTTGTTATGCTAAATCATGGTGCTTAACCAGCCAGCCAAAGCCAAAAGAACTAGTTTGGCAAGGTTGCTCTTATACTGGATCGCAAGCTCTGGAAATGGGACTCAGGTTTCTATCCAGATTGACCCATCGCCCCCCCCCCCACAAAAAACCCTCATAAAAACACAAACAACAAATACACAAACATATTCCAATGTAACAAACTTGCTGATAACAATCTTGAGTATAGCATGCCTGAGGAATAACTATATGATGCATAGCTTGTACATGTCATATATATCAGGCAGGGAGGGGGAATATACTGGGTGCTATCCAACATTGGTCATAGTGTGGACCCATTGAAAGTGCATTGAGGATGACTTAGCTGGATATAACTCACAGAGTCTATGAACCGTCCTTCTGTAATGGTGGAATATTAGGAATTCTGTCCACTTCTGTGTGACTGACCTTGTTGTCCTGCTGGAACTCCTCTTATGAAGCAACCTGCTTCTACTTCTTTTAGTACTGTTGTCCCTATCAGCTGAATGCCAAGCAGGCTTCAAAGATCTTGGGTCGATTCAGATACGTAATTCTGAGGGGAAATGCTCATGTAATGACTTTACTACCGCAGTTTCCCACAGGGAGACATTCATCTCCGACTAGGCTCACTGGCACACTAACGTCAGTGATTTTCACATAAAAGAGTAAAATCATGAGGCCTTTTAGATGTAGCCTCAGAAATAAACTGCTGAACCGGCTATTTCTTTGGGCCAATTTTTTGTTTAAAAATTAAAAGGAAACACAGAGCAGCTCTGCTGTATGAGTGACAGAAGAGATTAGAAGGGGGGAAAGTTGCAAGAGAAGAGCATCGTGCCTGGGTCATCCTACTGATGACATCCCTTCACAACCCTTACAAAAATAACCCTGTTAAGAGGCTGCTGTAAACTCTCCCTAATGCGTGTTTGCCGCCTTTGAAGCAATGCACAGCTCATCAGCGAGAGCTCATCTGTGCAATTCCATCTCAACTCATCATATACAGCCTGCTCTGCTGCAGTCATTTAAAGCAGAATAGCATACTAACGACTTAGAGAGAACACGCATTTCTTACACCAGCTCCTATAAATTTGGAAAGGGAAGCAACACTGCTGAATAGAAATCTGTGTGTTTAACAACAATGGTTGAACTTCGTAACTCAAAGGTCTCTAATCTCTCTTAAAAGGAAGTTACTGTAAACGCTACAATGCCTGCTATGGAGTCATATTTACATTTGAAGAGCTCAGTGTTCATGGAGGGCCTTAGATACAATCACATGAGTCAAGGAAGGAGGGGGACTAATTTCAGTCCACACGGAGTTATTTTATTGTCAGGCTGAATTAACACACTTCACTCCATATGAACATTGGATAACATCCCAAGGTACTAATAGCTCAGAGGCATAAGTTGTGCTGTGCAGCAGACACAATGCATGGTAGATTTTTTATTTAATTTATTTATTTCTATACTGCCCTATACCCGAAGGTCTCAGGGTATAAAGGTTGCCCCCTGTGCGCTGCCTGCTCACCTGACTCCAGCCACAAATATTGAACTCCACAAGCATAGGTTGCAATCACATGTCCATTTTATGGCTTTGTAGTGGAACCAGAGGCATAAACCTGCTGGGCTGGGGTGAAGATGGAAAATGCAGAAAGTCCTAAGTACACTATATTAAACGTGCACTTAATGTAGAAATGAGGGAAATGTGTGTATTCTAAGATCATTTGCAGCTGTTTGCCAAGTGTAGCCTCAGTCACAAACCTGGATTTCCTTGTAGTGTGGGGAACAGCACTTAAAAGTAAGCTAATTGAGGGCTTCCATGAGAATAGGAGTTAAAAGAACGTTAAAGGTTTGGTTGAGTGTAATATATCTGCCTATGTAAATACACTCTGGAATCATCTACAATAAATCTTGTATGGCCCAGATAGGATAGGTGGGAGAAATTTCAGGGGGCTAGGCAGGGATGGAGAACCTGTGGCCTTCCAGTTGCTGTAGGAGTTCAGTTTTCAACAGTCCCAGCCAGCAGAGCCAATGGTCAGGAATGATGGGAGCTGGAGCTGGAGCCTGACAAATGGAAGGCTCTGGGCTCCCTTAAACTAGGGGTTTATCAGACTTCAGTGCAGATATATTGTGGCAGCAGCCACTGGCACTGCTCTACATGTTTTCAAACATCTGGTGAGAATCTAAATGCATAAAACTATATACACCTAGAGCTCTCCCCACATTCTAACGCTTTCAGGGGACGGATGGACAGGGTTCCAAATTGTGCAGATGGTGCCCTAAATTATGGAAATGGCTACCTTGACAACTTACAATGCAAAGTCACAAGTACAATAAAATGCATTTAAAAACATAAAATCATAATGTGGCTAGAGTATCAAGGTCCTCTAAAAAAAACACAGTGTTAGACTCTCACAGAAATAAAACAATTTTAAAAGGCTGAGTGGGGGATGTTTTCCTTTAGTGTCAAAACAATATCTGCATAGATGACAGTCAAACTTTTGGAAGGAGAGGACAATGGAGGTAGAACAGTGTACATAGTATTATTCCCGCGCAACCATGACATGAATTTACAGAGGGAGTCTTTGCTTAAAAAAACCAGCACCCTGATAGACAGCCAAATACAGTGAACAGTGGAAGTAGCTTAGTGTGAATCTACACTCTTCTTTAGCACTTCTGTAAGGTGACCAATAAGGGACACGGGTGGTGCTAGGACTTGCCGATCAGAAGGTCGGCGGTTCGAATCCCCGCAACGGGGTGAGTTCCCGTTGCTCGGTCCCTGCTCCTGCCAACCTAGCAGTTCAAAAGCACGTCAAAGTGCAAGTAGATAAAGAGGTACTGCTCTGGCGGGAAGATAAACGGCGTTTCCATGCGCTGCTCTGGTTCGCCAGAAGCGGCTTAGTCATGCTGGCCACATGACCCGGAAGCTGTACACCGGCTCCCTCGGCCAATAAAGCGAGATGAGCGCCGCAACCCCAGAGTTGGCCACGACTGGACCTAATGGTCAGGGGTCCCTTGACCTTTACTTTTTAACGTGACCAATATCAAGGACAAAGAGAGAAAATGCAGTAACTTCAAAGCGTTACCAGAAAAAAAAGGCTGCAGGGGTCCAGTTCTGCATCAAATGATTCCCCCCCCCCCTTTTCTTTTTACAGTGTCTTGCTTTTCAGTTCTGTTTTCTCCTGAGGAAAACCAATGTCCTTGGAAAGCAAGCAGCCTTTATATTCTTTTAAGACTGCACTTGCAAACAATTTCAAGTGTGTTATTTTAATCTGGGAAGTGAGCCAAAAAGCAAAGTTTTATTATTATTGCTAAATTGCATATAAATAACTGTCTTCATTAGCTTTAATATGAACACTGTGGCTGCTATCATTATACCCTCATTTAAGTTTGCTGTTGTTCCCCCAGCTTCTGAAAATTTACATTGGAGAGCAAGCAAAAAGTCACTGCAGGTGTAAGGGAGGTCAGGATCCCTCTCTGTTTTCCATTATCGTTCACCAGCCTCTGCACAAAATTGCAATAATTTGCCTACTCCGTCAAGCAAAAAATTTACCCCAAAAAACTATTAAGAGCCTAACCTTCATTCACACATACCATTTTCTATGTGTAGGAATCTTGCCTTCATGGGAAAGTATCCCATAATGTGATCCCTCAGCTGCAGTCTTATATGAAAGTCCGGAAACAGGCTTATCTAACAGCTACTGTTTGTAAACAAAGGTCTAGAGATGCCATTGAAACTCAGTGGTTTGTAGATTGAATCTATTTGTCGTGAACTGAGCCCAGCTCACTAACAAACTTTTAATATTTTTTGTGATTTAAAATGAGATTGGTTACGAGTTAAGAACATAAAAACTTAAAAAACAGTCTGTTGGATCAGGCCAGTTTCAATTTACTGTGCATGTATGTTCTGCATCAAAGCATCTTTGTGCAAGCTCAGGTAGATTCCTGTAACCTTTCACTGTAAATGTGAAATCTGCAATGCATGTTTGTGGATCACAGCAAACATGACCAATGGCCAGGGATGATGGGAAGTGTAGTTCAATAGCATGTGGAGGGCCAAAGCTTCCCCTCCCCCTCCATTTTTGTGACTTCTTTGCCCAACCAAGTTTGAACCTGAAATCCTTCAACAATCTCATCTTTAGAAGAAGGGAGAAGGGAGCTGTGGCCCTCCAGGTATTGCTGAACAACAACTCGCATCATCCCTAACCACTGGGCATGGCCGAGTGCGATGGGAAATACCATCCAGCAACATTTGGCACATCACAGTTTCCCAACCACATTTTAAGAGGAACTGCATAAATCCTGTTAATTATATCCATTCAGCTCACACGACAGTCGCTCCCTCTGGCTCCAGTGGCGTTATGCCAAACTGACTGGAAACATACATGACACAAGGAAACAGACGATCATAAAAAGAAACATAGCTACGCATGACGCCCTGACCACATCATGACATAATACCTGCTATGACACATTCCTAAGATGTATTTTGTTGATGCACGGCCATAAAAAATTCATATACAAGGTCAGGGGGTGGGGAGGACAACTTGCATCCCAGCTTGCAATACAGTGGTACCTCGGGTTAAGAACTTAATTCGTTCTGGAGGTCCGTTCTTAACCTGAAACTGTTCTTAACCTGAAGCACCACTTTAGCTAATGGGGCCTCCTGCTGCTGCCGTGCCACCAGAGCACGATTTCTGTTCTCATCCTGAAGCAAAGTTCTTAACCCGAGGTACTATTTCTGGGTTGGCCGAGTCTGTAACCTGAAGCGTATGTAACCCGAGGTACCGCTGTATGTGGTTAAGAATCTTGCAGGCTCATGCACACCTAGGATAACCCTAGCTGCAAAGATAATAAAAAATAACTATCTGGAATCAGACCAAAAGATCCACCAGATCCAGCATCCCATTTTATTTATTTGTCTCATCATATACAGCCCATCTTCAGATCCCAGAATGTCCCACTTTTCCTTAGAATGTCCCTATTTTCATTGGAAAAATGTTGGAGGGTATGGAGTTATCTGACACCCCCCCCCCCAAAAAAAGCCGTCTGAAGGCAATCCTGCATAGGGAAGGTTTTGTTTAATGTTGAATTATGTTTTCATATATGTTGGAAGCTGCCCAAAGCGGCTGGGGCAACCCAGTAAGATGTGTGGGGTATAAATAGTAAAACTATCATTATGGAATGGGATGTCCCTATTTTCATCAGAGAAATGTTGGAGGGTATGCACCTTAATAGGATGCAAGCCTCATAGAGTAATTTGCAAGACGATAAATTAACAATGGAAGATCAGCTGAAACATGGAGCCAGCATGAAAACATCAATAAAAAGCTGAGCAGAATAAAGCCATTAAAAAAAAACTCCACCTAAAAGCCATCACTCCTCAGCAGCTGGTTCTTCACTTTAAACTTGCAGGTTACATACAGGTTTCATGACCAGTAGCCACTAGTAGTCTTTTCCTCTATGAATGTCCGAATGTGCATTTCCCTTCCTCCTTCATAATTCCTTTTACTTTCGCATCAAACCTTTTAATTATGAGGGCAGGGACTATTGATCTTTTTAAACCACTCTGGAAGTTTTTTCAGCTGAAGATCAAAGCAAAAATGCTTTAAAGTGTGGTGGGGGATGGGACCCAATAGACTAATACTGCATTGCTTTATATTGTTATGCCCTGGCAGTCCATACAATAAATGATAAAATCTGGTGGGCGGGTGAATTATCAAAGCTTTATAGTGCATCGGTGTAACTTCCAAACAGTCCCTTCTCATTTGAAATGTTTTTTTCTCATAAATAATCAAGAGTATATATTTTCATTCTCTGCAAAGACTTGCTCCACTCTCCTCCACTCCTAACCTTTTTCATTCCTCCCTTTAATAACATGCAAATTTGGTTACATAGCCTTCAAGACGGGAATGCCGACCAGCCATTTTCTGTTGCCACATATCGTTTTGCCACGCATTTTCAACAACACTCAGCTCTGGTTGTGAATATGCTTAATAGTGTTTTGAGACAGAGGAAATCCATCTGCTGCAAGATACATTAATGGAAGACTTTTTAAACATTTAGTAGCAATATATCCTCTAAGGACCGGATTCGGCATTGACTGGTGCTCATGTCCTTCAACTAATTTCAAGAGGGTCAGGATTTGGTGTCTGCAGGGGCTATAAGTAGCTTTGCATAGTTTAAAGTATTTACTTGGGGAAAGCGATTATGAAAATAAGGTGAACACACAAAAATGGGAATGTTGAGCATTGTAATTAAATCACAGGATTTAATTGGTATTAGTTGGCAGAGTAGTTTTTTGTTTAATTCGCGCTCTGAACTGGAAAGGAGCCTGGTTTTCACACAGACACAAAGTATAATCACTGGGTTATTTGCTCTTAGTTACTGTCCAATAAATCTGCCAGGGCATCTGAGAACACTCTTCCTTTTTTTTTAGAAGTCATATCTGCCAAGCAGAAAATTCAATTTCAACACTTAAACTAACTTAATGCAAATCAGACATTTGAGCATAAATGGATGAGATTTACATAATATAATTTTACATGGGTAATATTAGTGAATAGAAAAGGAGGAAAGAGTAATGGACAGCATTAGGTCCAGGAGGACCTAATGGACTTGAAAGACAAGGAACTGAGCTTCCCTGGAGGATGTGTTACCTACTTTCGTTTTTCTTATACCGGCTCTAATTTTTGCCTATGGAAGCTACATGTTATGAGGTCAACCAGAACTCTGCAAAGAACTATTTGACTCCCAAGAGTTCTGTGCCCTTGTTCATATTTTAATGAGTTATCAGGTGTGATAAGCTTCATGAACTGAACCCTGATCCATGTCAGTATATTATAAAATGTTCCCATTGCTATAATGGGAGTCAAAGCCGTCACGTAAGAATGTTCAATGGCATCTGTTTGGATGTGATGTAGCCCTCCATGATCACTCCTAAAATCTAACTGGGTGCATTTCTAATTCTGCAAGTGCCCTGTCTCTATTTTCTGATTAGGTATAACCAAATTAGTAAGTTAATTATTATGGAATGGTATAAAGTCTGCACACTCAAGGATCTAGACAATTAGGGTGATGTATTCACATCTTTTGAAGACACCACAAGAGTCATCGGTCAGTTCCATTCTCCATACTATGCACATTCAGTGGAGTTGGGGGACCATGGACACCCCTTCTACACAACCAGGCTCTGAATACTCTAAGCAAGTTTAAACAGTTGCAGCTGCCAGTGGTTTGAAATCACTCTACTATATTTTTTTGGCAATCACTCCACTAGGCTTCTCAAGGTACAGAGCTCACCATATGCTACACTGCATTTTATAATTTATATCGTTAACATTACGTAAGCTGCCATGGAATCTCTGGACATTAACAAAAATCCTTGAAGTAAAATTGTGTGGGCTGTTTTGCAGTGGTTTGCGGGAGGGGGAAGTGGTTTGATAAAAATGACTTGGCATGTGAAAATAGCTCCCACGTGGAGTCAGCTGCCGTGTCGTCATGTACACAAGTCTAACTTAACACATGGAGCAACGCCTAGATTCCTGATTTTTGCAACATTCAGTTGTAGGGATTTCTAGGTGCACTGAAATTCATTCACTACACGAGGAGAAGTCACTTCTTCAGGGCTGCTGGTTTTGCAAAATCAAACAGTGACACAGCGTAAATATATGTTCAGTGGCCATGTGGCTGCAGACCATTACATGTGCATTCATTCATGTTAGACCGGCTTCTAGAATCACTTTAAAATGGAGAAGAGAGAATCACACTCAGTCTGCAAGCAACTGTCACCTTAGATAGATGCTTGTTTTGTTGCTACAACCTGCATTGAGTTGGCCCAAGCTGTGGAACAATGCCACAAAAACTGATCATTTTTAAGCACTACCTGTGTGCCTCTTAGGTCACAAGACTCTCAGATGTGTGTGTATTTATAAAAGTAATACCAAACTCAACCTTCATTTATGCTGCTAGGGAGGAGGATAAAGAACTGAAATTTGTTTCCTTAGAATAGCCGTGTTAAGAACTGGCCATTTTGCCTATGAGACTGAACAAGTGAGGCACTCAGGGATGCGCATTTAAACAACTTGTTCGCATAAAGAGCTAGTTATAGTTCAGAGATGGGAGACTTATTTTATACCCTTTCCACTTGTAATATTTTTAGTGTAAAGTATGAGAAAGTCATTTAACATTGTTCTTGCAGGATGTTTCATACTATTTGGTCAACTTTTCTTTTTTGCTAAAGACTGCCGAATATTACATTTTCTTTTGCATTTAGGCTGCAATCATAGCACCACTTACCTAGGAGTTAGCCCCACTGAATTAATAATAAACTTAAATATTAATAATAATATTAAAATTTGTATACCACACCTCCTGTACCTGAATGGGCCAGGGTGGCAGCAGGGGCAGGGCTGCACGGGGGCACTGGCAGAGCCAGTCTGATTTTCCTGGCCTACCATGCCTTGCCTTGACCACATATAATCCTTGTAAGTAACAGCGGTGGCATTACTGAGAGGGCAGTTCCGCAATACCATCCTATGATGCCGGCCACTCCTGTTCAAGAGCTACAACCCGAGGCAGACTTGAAACATTCAAGAAGATGCACTTTTTATGCTCACTAGTCATCGTGATGTGAATGAGAAGAGTACTGCAAGAAGAAAGTAAGACAACAATTACCGTAACTGAATTTAGACCTGCCACATACAAACACATTGGAGGCCACTGCACTTTCTCATAAGAGATCCAATATTAAAAGACTAAACAGAGGGGGAAAGTGATGTTTTATGCTGAAGTGGAATCATACTGGGAATGCAGAGGCTAAAATGACAGTATAATATAAAGATAAAGTTGTAACACATGCTCCAGGCATAAATCATAGTGACGGGTGTATATAATGTACAACAGTAATTGTAGAGAATTTCTGTGTTTGTATTTATAGCACAATTGGGAGGGGCGGGAACTATACAGAAACTTTATTTTGACAATATGCTTTTTATTTTTATTTTTTATTACGTTTCTATACCACCATTCATCTGTTTTACAATATAAAAACGCAGAAGTTCATACTATGGTAACAACAACAATTACTCCTACACCCACCCCAGTGTAAAGGACCATACATTGTTTAATTAGCCAAAATCCTAGGAGAATGGGAATGTTTTTGCCTGGAGCCTAAAGATATGTAGCAAAGGCACCAGGCAAGCATTCCACAAATGGGGAGACACTATAGAAAAGGCCCATTCTCATGATACCCGCTTCCAGACCTCTTGTAGCGAGGGAGACTGAAGAAGGGCCTCAGATGATGACCACAGAGTCCTAATCAGTTCATATGGAGAGAGGTATTGTGGTTCTGAGCCGTTTGAAGCTTTGTAACTCAAAACAAGCATGATGAATTAGACCTGGAAACTGACTGGCAGCCAGTTCAGTTTGGTCAGAATCGGTGTTATATGCTCAGACCATCTGGTCCCAGTGAGCAACCTGGCCTCTGAATTCTGAATTCTGGCCTCCAAACTTTTCTGGATTAAGCTTCATTTTGTTGGCTCTCATCCAGTCCATTGCCAAAGCAAGACAATGGCGCAGCACATCCACTGCCTCACCTGCAGATGTAAAAGAGAAGTTGAGCTGTGTGCCATTAGCATATTGGTGACAACGTCCTCCAAAATCTGGATGAACCCACTCAGAAGTTTCATGTAGGTGTCAAACAGCATGGGGGATAATATTGAACCCTGAGGAACCCCACACAGGGCCAGAAGCATCGCTCTCTGGAAACTAAGTAGGACTGGAACCACTGCAACGCAGTGTCGCGCACCCCCAACTTGGATAACCACTCCAGAAGGATACCAGTTGAGAGGTCAAGGCCAACTAAGAGGGACACATTTCTCCTGTCCCTCTCCAGACAGAAGTTATCATACAGGGTGACCCAAGCAGTTTCTGTGCCAAAACTGGGCCTAAAACCCCGATTGAAATGGATCTAGAAAAACAATTTCTTTCAAGAGCACCTGGAACTGGCCTACAACCATCAGTCAGGAAGGGAGACTGGCAACTGGCCAACAGTTACTTAGATTTTCCTAATCCAATGAGAGTTTCTTGAGGAGTGGTTTTACCACTGCTTCCTTCAAACAGGCAGAGACCATCCCCTCCTGCAAGGAGGCATTAATCACTTTTCTGGCCCAGCCAGTTTCCCCCTCCCCGCTAGTTTTTATCAACCAAGAAGTGCAATTGTCCAGAGTGCAGGTGGTCACCTGACTGATCCAAGCCATGTCCACATCCTCAAGCTATAAAAAGAAAGATAATGACATGAAATGTCCTTGAGTCCGTTTATTATACTGGCCTTCCAGTTGCTTTATGTATCAGCTGAAAAGTGATTTGTTGAGCATACCAGACACCTGGAGTACCAAATCCTTCTAAAGGAGGTCACTACACAGTAAACAACATGCTATGATTTTTATAAACTATTGGAATTGTTTCAAATGGGCTTAGGCTTAGACATTTTGCAAGTCAATTTTTAAGGAAGATGGAAAGCAAGCTGTGTTAACATATTTTGTGAAAAATTAGATATAAACAATGAGGATCGCTCTCACCAGACACTCCCCTTCTCTTCGACAGACAAAACCTCCTAGGGCATAGAGAAAACAAAATCAGATAATGGAAACTTGGCATATCTGAGCAACACTAAATATACTTGAAAGGTGCATAAAATTATATCTAATTCTACACATTCTGTGACCTGCTGTTTCATTACAGGTTTGAAATATCAAGTCACCATATTTTGCTTGATTATAAATGGCATTCTCAGATTGTCAAGGCCAGAGGCAGCTGGGCATCAGCACATCAGTACAATCTGTCACAGACTGATGAAAAGCAACTAGATATCATCTGCTTTCCGAAAATGTTGAAACAAGAAATATATGTGCAATGTCAACCTTTCTGGGAGGAAGAAAAATCAGATCTAAACTAAGAATCATATACAACTGTCTCTGGGAAGCCATCTGCTAAAATTTTAATTTGTTCTATAAATTTTATAGATATTAATACAAGGGATGGTAAAAATTATGCTGTCTAGAAGTCTAGACAGAAGCTGTCTTCTCAAAGAAAAGGCACTACTAGTATCCTGAAAGGCTGTTCTGTATGAATTGCAAGTTCACACTGTGCTTGTGGCAGAACACCGCATGCTAATTTGCATGCCCAAATACAGTTATCAAGTTTTTATTTAAAAATGCAGTTATACATGAGCACCGAAATGCTACTTCTTTTATTGTGCATATGGGACTGGATCCCAAGATAAGTTAAATAAATTCATGGAAGGAAATTTTCATGCCCTCTCCTCTCCCTGAAGCCCCTATGTCCCATCCACATTACAGGATGGCAAGGTGCACTCACCCTTGGGGGATTTTCATGGGTCCCAGGTGACTTGGGCAAGGGTAGTTCAGGAGAGCTTCCTTCCATGTAAGTTAGCACATTTTAGGATCCAAACCTTGAGTAAAAATCATGGCATCAGAATTGAAACCAGTCTATGTGTAATCCCCTTTACCTGCAATGTTCACCTGTAAATGACATTCCATAAGGCTTTTCTTAAACATCTTGTGACAGAGGCCTGATTATAAACCTACTTTCTTGCCCATATAGTCCAGAATGCTGTTCTCACAATAGCCCATTAGATACCTCCATTAAACATGCAAGCAGGAATTGAATGCAAATGTGTTCTTCCCTCTGTTGATTCCCAGCAACTGATATTCAGAGGCACATTGCCTCTAACAGTGGAAACAGAACATGAATAATAGTCACCAGTAGCATCCATGAATTCATATAATTGCCTTATGCTTATATAGCCCATACTTCTGTGCATCGAAAGCCCTGTATAGGAGGCTTCCAGACATAAGCAAGTGTATTTATACAGCAAGTCTTCAATGACAATTGCTATCCAAAAAGTGAGCTATTTTAAGAAATTCCATTGCACTTAATACACCCACAGGTGTTTATTCCAACTCTATTGCCTTGTAGCACTGATTACAAATTGAAGATGAAATGTTCATACTGGTGAAAGATATTTGTTAGACTGCACAGAGCCATATAAGAAAGAAAATGCTAGTTTAAAAAACTTTTTCAAGGCAATTTCTACTTTTTCAACTGCTGATCCTTCCTGATTATTAAAATAAGTTGATATCCAGCTGAATGATTTGCCTACACAGAGTAAAAAAAAATGAGCTCGACAAAACTGCAAGAGGGTTTTATCAAAACCTGCAAAATCTATTTAAGAAAATGCTTCTGTGCCAAATAAGAAATGAGCACTGCAGTTTCCAGTTGGTTTCCTTTCTGTCTGACTATTCTTATCGATTTCATTGGGGAAGCTATATGGTCATATGTATTTACTACATTAAAAACCACAGGTTTCAGAAACACCAATACAGATCTTGTGTTTAGCAAAACCACAGGTTTCAAATTGATGGCTCAATATTTTGTCACTTTTATAATGGCTCTTAAACAGCACTGCTCTATCAGAGAAACAGGATGTCAGAGAGGTGCTGTGTTGTTATCGACGCACCACCTACAAGTGCACTCTTCCAAACATAAGCTACTCTGTCCAGTTTGTTTCATTGATCTGGGAGAGTTGTGTAGGTCTTGATGTTAGGGTTGCCATATTAAGGCTTTCATGCCTTTAGTAGCTGTACAGAACAAGAAGATTTGAACAGATTCTTTAAAACTGGGCTTCAATAGAGCAAATAATTTAATTAGACAGCGCCTATATGATATTGAGGGATGCAGGTGGCGCTGTGGGTAAAACCTCAGCGCCTAGGACTTGCCGATCGCATGGTCGGCGGTTTGAATCCCCGCGGCTGGGCGCGCTCCCGTCGTTCGGTCCCAGCGCCTGCCAACCTAGCAGTTTGAAAGCACCCCCGGGTGAAAGTAGATAAATAGGGACCGCTTACTAGCGGGAAGGTAAACAGCGTTTCCGTGTGCTGCGCTGGCTTGCCAGATGCAGCTTGTCACGCTGGCCACGTGACCCGGAAGTGTCAGCGGACAGCGCTGGCTCCCGGCCTCTAGAGTGAGATGAGCGCACAACCCTAGAGTCTGTCAAGACTGGCCCGTACGGGCAGGGGTACCTTTACCTTTACCTTTACCTATATGATATTGAGTGACAGAATAATTTGGCCACAATAAGGAACTTGTTTGTCCACGGTATGATAATTTTCCACCTAGTCATTTTGAAACTCTGGCACCCTATTTGCAAAATTTAACAATTCCAAAATACAGACGCACTTTCACTTCCACAAGATTGAATATACTGGCTTTGGCTGTACTTGAGGGTTGATTTCAAAAAAATTCTCCTGGAAAAATGGCTATGTTCATGTGGAGATGGCAGTATTGAGTCAGTGGCGCACTCTTTATAAAGATTTGAGGAGTGAGGTTATTACCCCTCTACTATTGTCCATGACAGGTTGCTCACTGCATGTTCAGTGAGTGGCTGACACCAGTCCCACAAGTCAATCAGATTTGTTGAGTTCCACTGAATCTCAATAATATGTGTCAAACTCACCCAGCACTTTCTCCCCAATTGCTGGTACAAAGAGGGGATGGTGCCATAATTTGGTTATAGGTGGCACCAGCCAGCTAGATGACCATAAGCTTCAGGCAGCTAGGGGGAGTAGCTGGGGATGGGGACAAGAATTGGTCGTGCCTCCTCTCCCATTGCTCTTAATGGAAACCCCAATGGACCATCTCAGAGAAAAACCTCAATGCAGAGGGAGAAAGGCAGGGCATAGTAGTCTCTTGTTGTGGCACAAGGACAACTTGCTCTTTGCCTGAAAGAGCAAGGAGCTGGTGCTGTGTAGGCTTTAGGAGCAAGCAGTTATGCAGTATGCGCTACTCCCAACACACACACTTGTGGGTGGAGGCAGGGAGAGAGAATGTGTGACTCACAGGTCACACAGATAGAATACAGCAAACTGCATAGAAAATCATGTGGAAAGGAATACTGTCCAACCTTCTTCTGAAATATTACGAGTTACTTACCCAGGGTCACCTCTGTGGTGCATGCCCTTAGCATACAAAAGCACAGGGGGAGAGAAGCAAGTTCTTTCATTGGTCCTTCTATCCAAAAGTCAACTTTAAAAGGCAACTAGAAAAGAAACTCCTGCATCTATCTGTTTGAAACTTGGCAGGATCCATACCCACATTAGGGGCTTCCATGCTTGAATTTCATACAGTTCTGCTAAGCACGTAGTTATAGGTGATTCACCAGTTTCAAACCTCCAACTTTAAGTGCAGCTAGCACTAAAACTCCTGCACTTATTGTCAGCATTTCACTCTCCCGTTGCTGGATGTGTGATTATTACATCACATGTCAGTGTTTACTTTCCAGGCTTGTACACCTGTAGTATGGAAATGGCAGCATGGAAATGATAGGGTTTTCTCCTTTCTCTGCTTAGTTGTATAAGCCTAGCAACAAATTACCGTAACTAGAGAAAGTTAATCATTTGAATTCCCCCTATAGTCTATGGGACATAATGCAAGTGCTTATAATTCATTTATATAACACCATCAATGTGAACTGAAATTAACCCACTTCTGTGGTTTCTGCCTCCTAAGAGATCATAACAGAAGGAGCAAGTTAATTACATGATGAAAAATTAAATAATTTAAGAATTTTCAAAACTTCTTTCCAAAACTCTTGAAGCGAGAGTGGCTTGCTTTCAAAACTCGAGTTTAAAGGTCTGAATTGTGTGTTTGTAAAAAGATTTTCTCATATTTGTAAACATTCACATAGGCTGGAGAATCGAAGTTTTTTTCTCCTAGACAGTGCTCTACCAACATGAACAATCTCAAGGTCAATTATTTTTAAAAATGTTAAGACAACAATATGAGAATATTTGCAGTTCTTGTTTCAAAGTGCAAACAGGAAGATGGATTTATTAGTATGGTGCTGATGGAATAAAAAAAAGTTAGAAATCAATTAACTATCAAAACTTGCCAACGTGCAGAAAATGCTGCTGTCAGATTTAAAATGTATTTTTTTCCAGATAATTAAAATGCTGGTTGACACAAGTTAGGGAAAACTCAGAATGCTATGGAAACACCAAAAATTGTAGGTAGCAGTGTGAGTTCATTAGGAAAAAAATATGAAAAGCAACAGCAGCACGTCTTTATTGTGGTCAACTAAAACATTACAAAATAGTGAGCAAACTTCAAAGTATATCAGAACTCAATCATCAGGCTGGTTAAGCGCCAAAAGGCAGGTGAAAGCATGATGGAAGAATTTGTAGCCTGTAGCTCTGAAGAGGAAAATCTCCCCTCTAATTAGGTTGGATGGCCTCATCAGAGGCATACTCAAAAGCAGCATACTCAAATCTATGGTTTTTATGTGAGGAAAATGCAGGCAGGAAAGAACTCTGAAACTGTATTGGACAGACCAGAGTATGTGCAAAGCAGACCCAGCTCTACAAGTCCACAATTTTCAAGCAACAGGGCACTAATAAAAGCAATTTCCTACCTTTCCCCACTCAACACCACCATTTGCTACCACCCAGAAAACACACAAAATATCACAATGAGCTTCTCAGTCTCCATTCTGAATATTGTAGTCTTAAACCTGGAGATTGTGCTTACCAGTCTACGGCATACAGTGGTACCTCGGGTTACATACGCTTCAGGTTACAGACTCCGTTAACCCAGAAATAGTGCTTCAGGTTAAGAATTTTGCTTCAGAATGAGAACAGAAATCGTGCTCCGGCAGCGAGGTGGCAGCAGGAGGCCCCATTAGCCAAAGTGGTGCTTCAGGTTAAGAACAGTTTCAGGTTAAGTACGGACCTCCAGAACAAATTAAGTACTTAACCTGAGGTACCACTGTAGTTGTTACCAAAGGTTTGCAAGCCATCCCAAGAAAGGTCATTCTGATGTTGTGAGGCGGGGGGGGCGGGGGAATCTTTGTTCACTTTCCCATAATTTTATACATTTCTATCATGTTGCCTCTTACCTGTTCTCTAAACCAAAAAGTCCCAAATTTTGTACCTTTCCTCATAGGGGAGTTGCTCCAATCCCTTGATAATTTTGGTTGCCCTTTTCTGAAGTCAAATGCTCAAACCTACTGATACGGAAAAAGTAAGTATGTAAGAAACACGATACACCCTTCCATGGTAGAACTCTTCCAATTTTGATGTAGTCTATGGTTCCAAGAGTGGTCATAACAAAGCACCTTTTATGAAGTCTTCCGTATCTATTTAATAGGCCCTTGCTGCTGGGCTCAATGGAGTTGTGTACAGACTCTTCCTAATCACAGTGACATACATCATAAAGGCACAGGAGAAACAAAACAAGGCTAAACTGAAAAGAACATGGCGAATTGTTTCTCTCGATATTAAAGTTTCACCACTTTAACAAGAGACACTTTTATCATAACCTACTGAAGTATTCCTTAAAACATTCAGTTGTTTCAGTGACAAGAAACTTCACTGAGATGCAAATCATTTTGCTGTTACAGCAACATCAAAAAAGGCATAAACATGATAGGCAGCAGAAAACCTGTTAGGATATTTCCGTTCCACCTTAAAAGGGAGCAGGCTTTGTGAGTCAGAGTCTGCATATTTCCTGTTCACAGGATGTTTATGTTTTCTGTTGCTTTCGTTCTCTCTGTGTCGCAGACACTAAATCAGCAGGCAGTCATGTTTTTCTGTGTTCTGATCAACGCTGAATAAACTTGTAAATAATGCTCTCCTGAGTGCAACTTTTGGCTGTGCTAATTGCTGATAGAGTGTGCATGAGCTCTAGAATGTGGCAAGATATTTTCTAGAAACTCATGTCGCTGCGTGCCTACGGGAGGTCGATGGATCGTCCGGCAGACGGCTTGGGGGCCTTGATGGACTTTATCTCCCTGGCAGTATCCCAACAACAGGTTTCGGGCCCAGATTCACAGCACTTACAGGAGAGTAAGACTGCGACAGACTGCTGAAAGGTATGTGGAGGAAAAGCGAAAGTGAGGCTTTTCTGTTTGCCGCGGCAAAGTCTCTTTGATGTCCGGCAGGCCTAATTGGATCTGGGAGCCGCGCCAAAGGCCTCAAGATTTATGGCTGCCGAGATAAGACGTTTTTGAAGGCATAAAGGCTCACGGTTCAAGTAGAAACCTGGAATGGAGTTTTTCCAAGCTTCTGAGGCTGCTGAGTGCCCAAAGTTAAATCGGCACAACTATCAGACCTGGGCAAAATGGTGTGAGAGTTTGCTGCGTCAGTTTGGAGTGTGGCATACTGTGTGTGCGGCCCCTCCAGTTCCTCTGACAGATAGATGGGAGGCCGAAAATTTGAGGGCGATAGACGTAATCGTCTTGTCCGTCTCTCTGGAGGAAATAAAAACGCTAGCTGGCAATCTGACTGCACGTAAGATGTGGCATGCTTTGAAGATAGCCCATTTGCCAGTCATCCCAGCCCAGAGTTTGACTGCATCGGAGGTCCTGGCTGTTTCCCAGAATGCGAGTGAATGCAGGGATGCTGAGGGCACCGGTTGCAAACTGCAGGGGGAGCTGACTGTCACGTCATCCCAGGCAGCATTCCAGCCTCCAGGGGGAGCCAAGGAGTCGGCAGCTGAGAGCTCTGTTTCTCATGGGAGCCAAGGTCATCGCCTTTGCAGAGGCCGGAAGGGCAAAGGTAAACAGAGGCAGACGCCTGCAGATGGCCAGAAGCAGAGGGAGGGTGAAGAGCCCACGCCAGAGGAAAACAAGGTTTTGTTTACTGGCACAGCTTCACCAAAGGCTAAAGGCAAGTCTGATGGCCAGGAGCAGGGGGGCAAGCTGCAAAAGCCCACGCCGGTGGAAAACAAGGTTTTGCTTGCTGCAAAGACTGCTCCAGATGCCAAGGCCAGGTTTGTTGTTGATTCAGGCTGTACCCGCCATGTCTCAAAGGACCGCCACCTCTTTATCTCCTTCAAACCTCAAGAAGGTGAGATCCACCTGGCTGACGGAAAGACGTTGCGAATCGCAGGAGAAGGGACTGTGAAACTGGCAAGTCTGCACACGACCATCAAAAATGTACTATATGTTCCAGGTGCTGCAGACAATTTGCTCAGTGTCCCACAGCTGACTGGGCGCGGTTTTGAGATTTCCTTCAAGAGGAGCGTCTGTGTCATCAGAAAAGGCAAAGAGGACATTTTGCATGCAAAGTTTATGGATGGCTTGTTCTGTATAACTTATGATGACATTGGTGCTATTGTGTCTAATGCTGATTCTTGTTGTGTTGCACAAACTAACAAAGTTCTTCATGCAGGATGCATTCACGATGCACATCGAAGGTTTTGCCATCTCTCTTGGAAGGCACTGGCCAAGATGCCAGAGGTGGTTGAGGGTTTGAACATCAAACCCTGTAAGTTTCACATGAAATGTGTATCTTGTGCAGAGAACAAGGTGAAGGTTGCTCCAAAAGGCAAGGAGTCTAGCAGGCAGGCTTCCAAACCCTACCAGCTAGTGCACGCAGACCTGGTTGGTCCACTTGCGCCCTCTTTGGGTGGAGCAAGGTACTTCATGGTTCTAATTGATTCTTTTTCCAGGTACATTCATGTGTTTATGCTCGAGCAGAAATCGCAAGCGTTTCCTAAGTTCAAGACATTCTGTGCTTGGTTGGAGAATGTTCACGGTAAACGCATTGGCTGTCTGTTTACTGATCGAGGCGGGGAGTTCACTTCTCAGCAGTTTGAAGCTTTCCTGACTGAGAAGGGAATCCAGCATGACTTGTCAACGCCTAGATCACCATGGATGAATGGGCTTGCGGAGCGAGCAAATCAAACGTTGCTGCAAGGAATGAAAACATTGTTGCATGATGCCAATCTCCCTGATAAGTATTGGGGGGAGGCTCTGTCGAATTTTGCTTACACTTATAATCGCAGATTGTCATCACCTATTGGTTGTACCCCCTATGAGAAGATGTTTGGTAAGAAACCCAACATCAAACACATGAGAATCTTTGGTTCTGACATGTGGGTACACACCCCACAGAGCAACAAGCTTGGGAAGCGTGGGGCACATGGTTTGTTCATGGGGTACGAAAAAGGTGCATACAGGGTATGGATGACCGACTCTAAGTCCATTAAGTTCACAAAGAGTGTTGAGTACAATCCTAAGTGGGGGGGAAATGTGGGAATTTTCCAGAGTTACCCAGAGGAGGATGAAGGTGATGTCAAAGAAGCAGCTAAAGCTGAGGAAGCTGCTGAGGATGATGATGATGATGATGATGATCAGAGTTCGGATTCCAGTTCAGTGGGCGGCGCTGCTGCTGGTGTCAGTGACAGTGATGACACAGCAGACTACAAGAGCGCAAAGGCCTCAGTCAGACCATCTGATGCATCTGACAATGAACTGGAAGAACCACTGTTCACCATTGGTCACTTTTCTCCTAAGAAAGAGGAGATGAGTCCAGAAGACTTGCATCTAGTACGCAGATCTGAGAGAGCGACCAAGGGCAGACCTCCAAAGAGATTTGCTGATGAGTTTGCTAAGACAGCAACTGCTGTTCTTAGTAGCTCAGAGAAGGTGTGGGAACCTTCAAGCTTCAAAGAGGTTCAGGAGTTAACCTCTAAAGATGCTGAGCCTTGGCTTAATGCCATGAAGGCTGAAGTTGATTCCTTGAACAGGAACCAAACTTGGGAGTTGGTACCGGTAGTCCCAGGAATGAGACTGGTTGGCAGCAAATGGGTCTTCAAGGCCAAGACAGACCAGAATGGCAAGGTAGTTAGACACAAAGCCAGATTGGTTGCCAGAGGTTTTTCACAGGTACCAGGACAGGATTACCACGAGACCTACTCACCCACCGTCAAATATGAGAGCATTCGGTTGATGCTCAAGATCGCTGCGGAGGAGAAACTGCATGTTTCCCATCATGACATTAATACAGCTTTTTTGTACGGGATTTTGGACGAGGAGCTGTTTATGCTTCCACCAGACGGGATGCAGATACAGAAGGGAATGGTCTGTAAACTGCGGAAATCCTTATATGGTCTCAAGCAGAGTGCCAGGTGTTGGAACACAAAACTCACTGAGACATTGCTTTCTCTAGGTTTTCACCAGGGCAAAGCTGATCCATGTGTGTTTGTCAAGGAGGAGGGGCAAAACAAACTGTATTGTTTATGTTTTGTTGATGATCTTCTGATGTTTTGGAAGAATCAGGCTTTGTACCAAAGCACCCTAGCTCAGCTGAAGGAGCATTTTGACATGAAGGATCTTGGTGAGGTATCCAACTATCTTTCTCTGCAGGTGGAGAGGGACCAAGCAGGTAATTTTCTGGTACACCAAACACAGAAAATTGCTGATGTATTAACCGGGTTGAATTTGGTTGATGCAAACCCAGCAGACACACCGATGGTGACAGGTTACCAGGTAGATAGTACTGCTGAAGCGTTTTCTGACACAACGCTGTACAGATGCATTCTAGGCAAGTTGAATTTCATTGCTAGATGCTCAAGACCTGACATAGCTGTAAGCACTAACCTGCTTAGCAGACATGCTAACAATCCTACCGTTCAGGATTGGAAAGCTCTGAAGCGCATAGCCCGCTATCTGAAAGGGACTATGCACTACAGGCTGAGGTTCACCAGTCAGAAGACTGGAGGTCTTGAAATCTTTGCAGATGCAAGTTTTGGAAGTGACACCACGGATGGTACAAGCACTTCTGGAGTATGCTACATGTACAACCACTGCCTGTTTGACTGGTTGTGCAAAAAGCAGACGACAGTGAGCCTAAGTTCCTGTGAAGCAGAACTCAATGCTCTGTCATTTTCACTCATGGATTGTGAGTGGTTGCTGCAACTGTTTAAGGACATCAGAGTTTCTGTGAAATGTCCTGTACAAGTGTACCAAGACAATAGATCGTGTTTGGCTTTGCTGAACTCGGAGAGTTGCAAGCAAAGGACCAAGTACTTGCAGATTAAGCTACATCGTGCAAGAGAGTGTATTCAGAAAGGACTCATTCAGGTGTCCTACATGCCAGGAAATGAAATTCCTGCTGATCTGTTGTCTAAGGTTGTTAACAGAGAACAACTTAAGGTTTACGTACAAAGGTTGCAATTGGGTTGAACCACAGGTACTACAGGTTACACGGAAAGAGGGAGGATGTTAGGATATTTCCGTTCCACCTTAAAAGGGAGCAGGCTTTGTGAGTCAGAGTCTGCGTATTTCCTGTTCACAGGATGTTTATGTTTTCTGTTGCTTTCGTTCTCTCTGTGTCGCAGACACTAAATCAGCAGGCAGTCATGTTTTTCTGTGTTCTGATCAACGCTGAATAAACTTGTAAATAATGCTCTCCTGAGTGCAACTTTTGGCTGTGCTAATTGCTGATAGAGTGTGCATGAGCTCTAGAATGTGGCAAGATATTTTCTAGAAACTCATGTCGCTGCGTGCCTACGGGAGGTCGATGGATCGTCCGGCAGACGGCTTGGGGGCCTTGATGGACTTTATCTCCCTGGCAGTATCCCAACAAAACCAAGTCAAATTAGAGAACTTGACTTTAGATTCCAGTCTTCCCATCAGAACAGTAAGCAAAATGCTAGTTACGGGGAGCAGTATAGAGGATCAATCTAGATTCTAATGAACAAAAGGAAAGACTAATCACTAATCCTAATGTTTGGCTGGTACTCTTTGCTTCTGTTTAATAGAATCTAAATGCATCCTCTGTTTCCCCTTCTTTGACTAGTGTTCTGCTTACTGTAGTGATGGGAGGACTGAAACCTAAAGTCAAGTTCTCAAACCCAGGAGAAACAACTGTCAGTACTGACTGAAGCAAAACACTAGAAAGGATTAAAATGAAAGAAAACAATCACAGAAAGATTTGGCAGATCAAGCTTCACATGGCCCTTGGCAAAGTGCCCTTGATGGCTGTGGCCTTTTTTCATTTCCCACAATGCTTTTCAAACAGTGCTGCTCCAAAGCCTTGTGGGAAATTAGAACAGCTGCTGCTACCAGGTAAGCTACAGCTGGGGGTCAATCATAGGCATCAGTTTGTCCTGCCAGCTGCCTGAGGGTGCCAAGTACTGATGCTGGATCATGTTTGGCTGCCCGGTCTACTCTCTCCCTCTCTTGGCTGGCATCCAATGACCGATCCTTCTCTCTCTTCTGTCAGTAAAGGGGAGGGGAGTAGCAAAGCAGGAGAGAGAACACACACGACAGCTCAGTCCAGAAGAGCCCTCTTGCTGCTGTTGTCTTGTCTCTCATCAGTTTAAGAGGGAGGAGAGAGAGAAAATCCTTAGATGCAGCTGCCAAAGGGCACAGCTACATTTCCCAAGCTGGTGAACTATAGCAGAGCTATGGCTGCTCCTGTATGCATGTGTTCTCTATCCTCTAGTGCAGGAATGTCCAGCATGCATGCACACAAAAGGTCATACCAATAACTTAGTTGGTCTCTAAGGTGCTACTGGAAGGAATTTTTTTTATTATGTTTCGTTTCGACTACGGCAAACCAACACGGCTACCTACCTGTAACTAGAACTATGGAAGGCACCACATTGAGCCACATAAATGGAAGTCCATCAACCTCACCAGGTATCTGAAAAGTGTGCATGCACACAAAAGCTCATACCAATAACTAACTTAGTTGGTCTCTAAGGTGCTACTGGAAGGATTTTTTTTTTTAATGTGGTTTCAACTCCCAAGAAAACTGGCAGTAATCTACCCATTGGATTGAATTGACCAAAGTTGTTGAGCTTGTTTTTGGGGGAGGGGGTCACGCGATCAACCAGGGACGCCCCACGATAGTCCGATAGATCATGACTGACCTGTTGTGACATCCCTGCTCTAGTGGAAGAGGAAGGTTCCCCCAAATTGCTGTTGTGGGACTGGGGCTATTATTGCTATTATTATTTATTGCGTACCCTTTATGCTGAGGTCCCAGGGTTGGTTAGATACTTTAAAAACACAAATTTAAACACAGTTTAAAACAATTTATGTTTTATTCCATATTGTTTGCATGGAAATCCAGCATTATGTCTCCTTTGTACAAAGTTCTATCCTTATCCCATCACAAGAACTTGGCATTTTAGTGCTCATATCACTGGAACCTCAAATATTTGTAGAATGTGACAGAATTCAGCTGCTGAATAGAGCCAACAGGAATAAAAGGTAGCAATTTGCGCAGAGGACAGGGGTAATGTTCCTATCAACGAATGTCAAGTTTAATAGGCAATATTCAGACTGTTTTAGATAACCACATCAACACCCAGATAAATATCTTAAACAGGGGGGGAAATATTTATCCATCAATTCAGATGACACAAAGAACGTTTGCTAAAAAAAAATAGAATTTCTTAATGAATTTAAAATTTTCAAGTTGAAACACAATGTATGTTCTATGCCACCAACTCAGAAGCCATTTCCTGCCAGAGCACTAAACAATATTGAGCAAGTGAAAAGCAAAGGAAATTACTAAGTTTTTTTCCTTAAAATTAAAAGTTTCAATAAACACCTTTTTTATTTTTCATATTTGCTAACATTACATTTATTTGGTCTACCTTTACACATTTCACTTCAGTACACGCCACACACTCAATACTGTTGTCGATTATTGAAAACCTTTGCATTTCTTTTGTTCTTTGGTATTTTATCGAGGAGGACTGAAAACACATTCTGAATACCAAATGTACAGTTCTGAAACCTGTTCAGAGACAACTTTAATCCAGGATTTATTAAAGGGCTTTCCCACTTGTTATGCTCTCTGACAAGCTGTTGCTTCATCCCGCATTCCTCTGACAGAAATTTGTTCTGGTTTAACAAATGACTGAAGGGAAATTTCATTGTGATGAATGGAGCACCGAATATTTAGAAAGAGAGGGAAAAGGAAAACAGAAAACATCCTGTTGCTTTCTGAGATAAAGCGAAGATTACGGGGGGGGGGGGGGGCAGGCAAGCACAGAAGCTTGCTGGTATCACAGTATCTTTTAGTATTAGCCACAATATTATATTTATAAAGAGATATAAAATAGCTACAGGTTAATAGACTGCAATGGAAAGTTCTCTCAACCTAAGAATATGAAGGTTTTAAACTGCATAGACTTTACAGCAGGCAGAAGCTGATCCAACTGCAGCATCTCCTGGTCTATTACCTCCCTCTTCAAGACACAATACTGCAACAAAGCAAATATCAAAAATAATGTGGATATTACCACCAAAAAAAAACAACAACACAAACCACTTTTTTTCCAAAAAGGCTACTCATCCATGACAAGCCACTATGTAGAAGACCAGCAAATAGAAGCTATCACAGTTTTATTTTTAATGAAAAAATTGAAAGTATACAGAGGGGGAATCAGAAGCAGCAGCAAAAAAGTGATAGAAGTCCAGTGTTTAAGAAACTTCTCTAACCTTCTCATACTCCACTAAGCAACACGGGGACTGTTCTTGGCATACCAAAACACCCTTTAAATCTAATAATCAAAACACACCTCTTCTGCTGCAGGGCCATAACTGTATTTGATTTCTGCAAATCCAGTCTCCCAAGTTGTATGGAGACTTCCGCATCCCAGGCTGGTCACTACTGTCAAACTAAAATTTTACTTGGCTCATCCTTTTCTACTCTCCCTCTGCAAAAAAAAAAAAAAAAACCATACAGCAAGATCAAGCAGTTTGTAGCTGCTCTCTATGATACAGAGTTGAAGTTCATGTCGCAAGCATTTGAAAACACTCTCCCTCAGAGGCTCAGGAGGTATTTCATTATAAAATCTTAGTGGTAGACTTACCAGGTGCAAGGAATTGCTTTATTTCAACAAATACAAATGGATGGATGTAGATTTGTATTAAAGTAATTTGAACTTCACAGTTCTTGCAGAAGTGGGACAAATGGTCTTTTTATTAAACAAAAAGGTTGTTATTGCTGTTTACCAATAATATTTTTTTTATAAAAAAAACAAACCACAGCCCTTATAGAAAATACAAGTCTGATAAATCAGATTATAAAGATTAATTTGCATGCCACACATTTCTTGAAGGGTCATTTATGTTTGGCAACTCTTCCACAAATGATTCAAGGCTGGTTTTAAAAAAAAAAAAAAGGTATGTGTACTCTGAACAGTAGGCTTCATTTTCTTTTCCTCCACCCCAGTTAATAAAAAAAGAAAGAAAACAAAAGTAAAAAATGATGGTATGGAATCTGAGGGCTGTAGATTGAAACCACTTCTGTCATCTGTGACGAGGGAATTGGTGTTGCCTCTTCAAAAGGTTGTTGGCAGGCCAGCAGAAAGATTAGAAAGGCTGGAAGGAAGAGTAAAAAGAAAAGAAGAAGTTGTAAGCTATGGCAAACTTGGTTAGTTTCACAGCTTACGTAAAGGGCTACGACTATCAAGTTAACATGAACATGTATTGAGGCAAGAGGGAAGGCTGTATGGGCAAATGGGGAGAGGCGCAGGCTGCCCTGTGCTTCAAATGGCCAACTGCACTACTTGTAGAATGTAGGGCCCATAGGGAACCTTTGAGAATCCTGTACAGACACTGTGCGCATCTGGTGAACTGGGTATGTTGCATCCTGATGCAGTATAGCAATAAGGGAAAAAAAACACTGTCAAAATGCACTCTTATTGAACAGCCAGTAAATAAACTTTTAAAGAAGAGTGTGCTGTCCTTTTTGAAGCAGCCCAATAATTGTAGACAGCTGGAAAGCCTCTCTCTCCGCCCCCCAACCTGATGGCATTTATATTTTTACCTATGAGCTCTCTCACAAGGAGATAGCACAGGATCTGCCAAACCCTCCAAAAAGTTATTATTTGTGTACATTGGATGAGTTTACATTTAAGTTATGCATAAGATCAGAGACATTTATCTGCATATTTTAGATGTAGCTTCACTTAGCAAGCAAAGCATGAATATGTCATGAAGCAACATGGTATGAGCCAAACTGAGTATATTTCACTGAGTCCTGGGAATAATTTCTAGAGCTATGTTTTATTTGTTTACCAGAGCTGCAACAAGTGCAGTTAAAAGAAAATATTAAGATATTAAACAAATGATGCTTAATATTTGATACCCTGGTTCCATAGTGTTTTTAGGGAACCTAACAGAGCCACCCAATTACAAAGTATAAAACAAACACCAAGCACAGTTCAAATCATTTAAATCTACACACAAATGCACACAAACTGAGACATTTCCCTTGCTAAACAATACTACTATGTCAACTGAACATAACAGATGAGTTAAATGAGCTGAAATACTTCATAACCCATTGAATAATAATTAAAACTAAGTTCAGTGTTTCAGAATTTAATTCTGCAAGGGTATGTATACATTTAGGATTTATTTTCTGTTGCGTTTCCCTACCTCCCTCTCTAACCTGAAGCTGTGAAGAACTAATTTCGAAAGAGAGACGATATCTAGCTCCTTGCTAGCACAGATGCTGGCACAAATAACAGAAGTTAATCTCATTCCTGGCTAGTATGAACTTGCAAGTCACTAAAATATGAGCACCACAAAATTACTTTTGCCCACTGCAATACAGTGACTTCCATCTTTTAAACAGATCCCTTTGATTTACTTACGCTCTCATAGTTGCTGGGGGGGATCACACTGTCATATTTTTAACAATGCAATGCTAAACAGATACCAGAGCTGTCATAAGCTTGAAATTCCTTTGACAAGGGCTTTAGGTGTTGCTTCAGTGCAGCTTATGCATCCAGTCATAAAAAGATGCAGAAGTTCTAATTTCAATATTGCAAAGCAGCACAGGAAACTGGAAGCTTGAAGCATTCGCACTTTTTCTTTTCACCACTCTCTCAAATATCCAAAGCACATTGTGGATTTGCAGGGTAAGTAGTAGTCTAACTGCTTCATAGTCCAAGCCACAATCATGGAGAAAGGAGGAAAATGACTTCTAGTATCCTGCCTACTGAAGTTACCTGGAAGGCTGGGATAAGGGAAATGGCCTTATGCAACTGGATGGGACAAAGAAGTCTACTCCAGGTGCACTTTTCATTGCAAATGCTACACATAAGGAGACCACCTAAGATATTGTCACCTGCACACAAGGGAACAAAGTCTCTAAGTTTCAGCCATTTAACATTCTCACATCAATAGGAGCTCTCATCACTTCCCTATTCTACAAAAGGAGAGTTGTACTCTCAAGTAGGGACAACCTGTGCTGCGTTTATATTGAGGATTACTTACAAATTCTGAATGATGGGTATCCATACATCAATGTTGCGGCTGTTCAGGACAAACATTCATAGTTCTATATATTTCTTTCAGGAGAAGCAAAGCGGTGTCTTCTGATTCCCTGCAAATAAAAATACTTGCTGATTGCCCAATAATTGCCTGCTTGAAACCTTTTTGCTATTCAGCATTTTTTTTTCCAAGTGCAGCAGACACAAATACCTAAATATGTAATCTTGCTGACTGAAAGTTTGCCACTGTGATGCTTTCATTTGTTCCTTTTATTGCTTCTCAACACCATTCCTCCCATACCTCACAAGCAATCTGTTGCTGGCAGCCTGGTTTCCTCAACAACCTGCATGTTACTTTACAGTCCAACACATCATCCAGCAGTGCCTAACACTGTACTGTCACAAGTGCAATAAAAATATAGATTCCTTTAGCACACTCATTGAGCTCTGTGGGTGAAGCAGGTCTTTTCCACCCTCAGATGAGCATAGCCTAAATAGCATTGATTTAAATCGATCTACCTGTTCTACACAACCCAGATTACTGTACTGAGCAGTTGTATTACAAAATTCAAGATTTAGGACTTCCGGGGTGGCACCATCGGCAATGGCGGACTCCCTCTGAACTGGAGGGACTAGCTCCGCGGGAAACGGGTCTTCTCCGCTACAGCGAAGCGGGGACCTTTTGAAAAATCACAGGCGGATGAAGCCTGTGACCATGGGACTCAGCGGGCACCTTTAGCGCCCCCCAACTCGCTAATGAACCCACTGACGGGCTCCGAAGTGAAGAGGGGGAAGTGGCGCGGTGCTGTGAGTCAACTGCTATTTCCGTGGAGCGAAGCTGCATAGCCGTTGCCGGAGAGCGCTGCCTTTTTCCTGGGACAATTTGGACTCTAAAATAAGCACCCGTGAGTACTTTGACTTTGAACAACTGGACATTAGATGGGGACTTGCGAGCAGAAAGGAATTGGATTTTAAAAATCTATTTCAATTTGGTACGGAACGGGAAGGTCTAAACAGGAAGTCAGCCTTCCGTTCTTCTGTAGATAGAATAAAGCAAAGACAACGTAAACTAGAGCTCAGAAAATCACTTTTAAAGGATTGGATTTCATCATTTAAAATTGTGGAACCCCCCTTCGACAGCAGGAGAAGAAGGGGGATCTTTTTTGGACTGTTTAAAGTGAGTTTAAAGTAAAGCAACTTTCCTCTGTCCTGATCCTGGAGCGGGGTGTCAGGACTGACGTTTGAAGTTCATTGACCAGAGACAAACGTTTTTGACAGATAGCTAAAAGAAGAGAAACATAGTGATTCCACTGTTTCCCTTCGCATTTCAAAGGAACAAATATTGACAAGGTATCTCAAAAAGGGAAACTTTGTTGCAAGATCAAATAGAAGTTTTTCCCCTAGAGGGAGACTGTGAAACTGTAACCAACTCCAGGGAGCTGGCAGCTGTTTACAGACTACAATCGTGGGAATAGGCATTTGACCTTGCAGGGCAATGTATTCTGAAGCTTTGTTGTGTGCTTTCTACAAAACAAATGCCCTACTGGAACAGTTACATGAGAAGGTGAATTTGATGACGACTTCGACTAGAAATTTTAAACACGCAGTGGGAAATTTTGAACAGACAGTGGGAAAATATGTGGAGCCCACCCAGGAATTAAATCAGGAGTGTGTCCTGACAGAACAGGCCCAACAGGAATATGAGTTTTCGGATTTGACAAATGAACTTGGAAAAAGCCAGATTTGGAAAGAAAAAGTTTGGTTTGGCTTGGAAATGGGGGGCTGGATTGACCCCCCTATGCTGGGATGTTTGGACTTTTCAAATCTGGCAATGGGCCGTGAGATGTTTGGGATTGTGGGGGCTCTTAATTTTGGAGGGTCTTTGAAACATGCTTTTAAATACCATATGGAATTCAGTGCTGAATATGGAAAAGGGGCTGATCTGTCGAGAAGGGTTAAAAATATTGCCAAGCTGGAGTTACCACGAGCAGGAGACAAGGGAAAATACAGTTACAAATATGAAGAAGAGCTGCGAAAGGGACATGGAAGAGACTTGATGGCCTCGGATATAAGGTTGCCAGGTTAATGGGCCAGATCGATGGGATAATAAGGACTGACTAAACCCGGAACCAGGAGGAAGGGACGTTGGATGAAGATTGGATCTGTTTGTATTTCTTTTTTCTACCATTAGAACTGTTTTATAAAATTGATGAATGTCAGAAAAATGTTGGAATGAAATTACTCGTCTTTAGTAAAGATGGTTAAAGAATTATGAAAGAATATTATGGTTATGAGAAGTTGGTAAGGATAAGATTTAAGTTATAAGCTTTAAGGTTTATTTCTTATAGAAAGATAAGATCAAAACTGTTTAGGGTAATGTAATGACAGAATATTATGAAATATGGAAAGGATTTGCTGGGATAATTAATAACTAGGATACAAAGAAAGGGAGGAGGAGGAGGTCAAAGAAAGAAGGTAATGACAGTTGAGGATTCGAGAATAATGAATTTGTTTTTAAATGTTCTTAAATTGTATTTTTGTTTTTTCTTCTGTCTTTTTTTCTTTTTCTTGAATTTGTATTTGTATGGTTGGAAGGGGTTTTTTTTTTCCCTTCCTTCTCTACTTTGTTAACTATTTTTATTTTGTATTTTCTTCTGCTTTTATGTTATGTTGTAACACTTTGAAAATTTCAATAAATATTTTATAAAAAAAACAAAATTCAAGATTTATATCATTTTTAGAAGTTGTTAAGAACATCTCCAAAGACAGTTAGCAGCAATCTTTAAAGCAGTGCATTTAATGCTAGATTATCTCTCCACAGAAGTCTCACTAATTTATTGCTTTTACAGTTATTTATAAAATTGTCTAGGCACTGTGCTCAGAAGAAAAAAAACTAGAGAGCTGATGCCTAATAAGACACCCTACAAAAAGGGGGGGAGAAGGTTGGGATGGGCAGGAAAAGTAAAGGTCTGCTACATTAATCCTTGCATATGTTCAACCATATGCTGCAAATCACAGGGAACAAGAGTAAATATTGCACAAATACAAAAGGGTTATATTTGTCTACTACCTGGATAACAAGTGGAGCTCTATATGTAAGTAATCATTTGCCCCCTTCCTACCAAACTACTTTTAAGAAGCCTACTAATGTTATAATTTATTGATCAATAGATTTTTTTTTAATTAAAAGAAGCCAAAGAGTGCCACCTTACGGAGAACAATATACAGCTATGTTTTTGGCATACACCAAACAAAACAGATTCCAGCATTAGTCCCACAGCAAACCCGCACAGATGCAAAACAAGCAGGATAATACGTTTTATTGCACCAGCTAGTCAATTAAAATTCCGGAGCAAACTTTAAAATACTGTTTGGATGGTTATTTTAAATGACTAACTGCTCAATAGGAAGTATCCTCATGCACTGTTTCTCAAGAAACATAAACCCATACTTAAAAACACTCCCATCACTATCTTTATATTTTGGACACACACACACACCATTAAAAACAATTTGTTTGTCTCCAGAAAAGCACCTTTTACTGGTACACATCAGGCATATTTCTCATGCACACAAGACTTTCAGTTAAATATTAGCACAATCACAGTAGTAGTAGTAATAATAATAATAATAATAATAATAATAATAATAATAAATAATAATAATAATAATAATACCAAGTCCTTGTCCTTATTTTCTCCACCAAACCCCACTGCTGTAGGCAGCTCTGATCCTGTGGTGTGCCTGCAAAGGGCAGCATTCCACTGGAGAGTGCAAATTCTGTGCTTTGTCTGGACTGCAGTATGTGGCATTTCACATTAACCTTTTGTGACTGCAAATGCTGCACTGGTACAAGCAGAGGGAACTCTTGTAGGTTTACCAACAAGACCACATTGGTACAATGACCAGTCTATCCACTTTCTGCCCTATGCCACAGACCAGAAAACTCTGTTGTACATAAATTTATTCTAGCCCTGAGAAACTCAAGCCAGACTAAAAACATAGTGAAAAACTCTTTTATCTGGTGCAAAAACTGATCTTATGAACAAAATAAGATGCAACCAATGTGTGGGTATTCACACGCAGCAAACTGCGTTGTATATTTGCTGTAATGTTCTGATCCTCAGTGTGGCAGGTGCAACAGTCAGAACAAAAATACAAGTAGCTGCCCTCCCAACACCAGCATCACTGTTGCTTATCTAGATAGGGCTGAGGCAGGGTGGGGGCAAGATCAGGGACGTGTGGTTGCACCAGGAAGAGTGACCCTGTCAATCCGGCATGTTCAGCGGTGCAACCACATGGCCCCGACCTCACCCCCACCCTGCCCAGGTAAGCAGCAATGCCAGTGATGGCTTCTCGCCACCCGCTCCTGCACTGCTCCTGCATATAAGTCCCAAAAAGGCTAGCAAAGAAACAGCTAAAATAAATGCAGGAAAGAACGTGAAGCTGTGTGTCATATTAGAATAAAATATTATTACCAGTAGCACAAGTGACTCTGTAGAGCAAACAAATACTCGTTGAAACTTTCTATGGGTTTTTCTTGTAGCACATAATCAATACGTCGTCCTCCATTTAGCAAACCAACTTTTACAGCCAAGTCTTCATCTTTTGAAAGATCTGGGCTTTCAACGATCTTTTCTGTGGCAGCAGAAGGAAACAGAGCATGAAAAGTACATGGTAAATTGAATCTTTAATGAATTCCTGGTTCTGCCTTTCTGCAGTCCCTATTACACTTTATCCATTTTAAGCTTGTTGGAATATTGTCTGGGTTGTTACAGCTGTGGGTTCCTCCTATTATCTACACAATGTGGGAAGGGCTGTAAGCTCAGTAGAGCATCTGCCTTAGAAGCAGGTCGGATTCAACCCCCCGATATCTCCAGGTAGGGCTGGCAGAGTCTCCTGACTGAGTCCCTAGAGAACTGCATCCCATCATCCCTGACCACTGGTCTTGCTCAGCAAGATGGCCCAATGGTATGTCACTACGAGGCAGCTCCTATGCATTCCTAATAGTAAAAAACAGAAGCATAAGTTACGGGAGGTCAAACTTTCAAAGTATTTAATAACAGAACAACAGCCAATATTTGTGTGGTGTTTCATCATATTAGCTCAAATAAAGTAACAGTCAGAATATTCTGCCATAAAAGCCAAAGCAAAAAGCTTCCAAAATACAAATTAAATTCTGTGGCTTGTTTCAGTTACCAAAAGGGATTCTGTGGTTGTGTTTCTCAAACTGCAGGCCTTCATACTATTTTACAAACTACACTTAAAAACTGAGGGGAGGTTCAAAAACAGTTTGTGGCAAGGAACAGTAGGGACTGTTAATCAAAGAAAAAAGCCAAAACTCCCATCAGGTTTCCGGGACCCATCAAGGCCTTCAGTACTTGTCAATATTAATATATTATTTCCATCTGATTACTCTAGCACAAATTATGATGTTACCAAAAAGCTTTTGCGGCTTTGACAAAAGCAAGGAAAACAGTGGTAAGCCATATTAATCACAGACAGGATGAAGCTGGCAAACTGCTGGTCACTCAGAAGAGTATCATCTAGAGACAGTATTACAAGGGCAATTCATTTCAAGAGATATACCCCACTTTCATGTGGTCTGTACGTGAAGTTTGTACAGCTAGCAAGGGGATGCTTGCAATTTGGCCAACAAAAGTTCAAAAGACACAAAGTGAAAAATGTTATTGACAAAACTCTCATTCAGAGAAAGTGTTCAAAGTAAAAATAAATTTAAAGATTATATGTTGGGGGAGTTACCCAGAGGCTACAGGGTTAGATATTCAGAATGATAGGTAAGAATCTGAATCAAGCCTAAAGGCATCAAGCTTAACTTCCTAATACAAAGGTAATAAAACTGGGGCACGTCACAGTCACTTAACATTTACAGTAATTACTGAAAATATAATAGCCATGCAACAACTAACCATCTGTCTCATCTTTTTCTTCTTCCTGTTTTATCTGATGAGCTACCTTCTCCAGTTCTGCTTGGAGCTGAATGGAAGATGTATGAGCACGTGCAAAGTCATTCAGGGTTTGCCAAGCACTTTTCAACGAGCTGATGAAACCCTGTTTCAGGTCTGATCCCATTCGAGAAAGAGAGTCCTTCAATTCTGAAACAAGAACCATTCTCCAATAATTAGAAATGCCACAGAAATGATGAATTGTAAGACAAGCATTATTCCACAGGCACCAACTTATTTAGAGCGCATTTAGGAGGAAAAACTGAATATAGCTTCTATGAAATGAGCTATTCTGCCACCTTCAGGACAGATTTGGGTTGTAGAGGTACTGAAGTTCTAAAAGGAACTTGAAACAACTAGTACTTTGGGCAGCCGATACCAAAAAAATGAAATGCATTAAAAATGCAAGGACAATATCCTCAAGCATCCCATGTTATCACAATTCAGTAAAGGTAAAGGGACCCCTGACCATTAGAGGTCCAGTCATGGCCGACTCTGGGTTTGCGGCACTCATCTCGCTTTATTGGCCAATATAGTACAGTGGTGCCTTGCAAGACGAAATTAATTCGTTCTGCGAGTTTTTTCGTCTTGCGAAGCACGATTTCCCATAGGGTATTAACGGTTTTAAGAAAAAGGAAACAAACTTGCAAGACGTTTTCGTTTTTCGTCTTGCGAAGCAAGCCCATAGGGAAATTCGTCTTGCGAAGCAACTCAAAAACCGAAAAACTCTTTCGTCTTGCGCGTTTTTCGTCTTGTGAGGCATTCGTCTTGCGAGGTACCACTGTAGTTGATACTATTTTACAGCTGAAACTTTTTCCATGTGTAGAAATTAAGAGAATTATCTCACTACAAACAATAGGGATTATACAGCTGCCACCACATGCACAGCACTGCAAAGAGTGTATCTCATAAAGAGATACAACAGAATATGATCACCATGTCTCCTTAACCATTATATTAAGAGATGTGAAGACCCCAAAATATTTTTGTTCTGCAAGGCCCAGTGTAGAGGGAAATGGTAAACTGAGAGGGAAAATTGTGAATGGGGAAAGCCTTATGACACATCTGCTCTTTCAGAATGGTCAGTGAAATTATGCAAAATTTTATTTCTGAGAATGAACCTTCTTCTGTTTGTGTATTATAATCTATAACAATGGTGGAAAACTTCCAGCCCATGGCCTGTGGGGCCATTAGCCTGTGGGGCCATTTGGGGCAAACCATAGTCACCTGACATCATATGACAACAGGTGTGGAGATCTGTTATCTGATCCAAGCATCTCAAAGGTTGGAGCTGATGCCTCTGCTGGTTCCTGTGCTGTCTCTGCCACCACCTTTTACTGTCAAAAAGCAAGCAGGTGCTTCTCTTCAGTCTTAGTGGTCACACAGAAGTATGACTAAAGATAAGAAAAATGCTGCCAGCTCTCTGACCATAAAAGGCAGCATTTTCACTACCCTCAATATTTCACTACCCTTCCTTTGCAGACACAGCGTGAACACTGAATCACCTGACATCAGGTGATGGACAGTTGAGTGGTCCTGCCCACCTTCTCAAAATGACCTGTGAAGTAGTGAGCCAGTTCTGGATCCAGCCTTCTGACTAGATCCCCATATTAGAAAATATATGAATACACTTTATTTACCAAGATGAAGCCTTTTTCTGCCTTTATGATGTGGAACAAGAACTGGTTTTATGTCCAAGTCAGGAATAATCATAGGTTCTAGCCTATAAGCAACTGGATCGAGCTGGAAACAAGAAAGAAAGCAGTGATCAATCTAAACATCAATCTTGTGGGAGCCTCACATGACCTCCCCCAAAGCCAGTTAAGGAAGGGGACTTAAAAAGCTCTTTCCACAGGAGACCTATTTCTAAAACGAATACTTAAATAAAATTTAATGATGCAATAAAAAAGTGTGACCATAATCCAGTGCAGAGATGCAACAAACTTAAAACTGCAGTCATATACCTACTTGCCTGTAAGCCCCACTGAGCAGATATGTATATGTACTGCACTGCTATTCCACTGGTTTGCAGGCCTACTGTATGTTATGGGGCTTAAGTAATTATCTTAACTAAATATACATTGGTACAGAAGTACCTGAAGGTGTGCTAAAAATCAGTTTCAGCCTAACAAATTGTTTTCCTGAGCTTTTAAAAAGATCCAATTAGGTGTTAAATGGATAGTCAGTCTATAGTCCTTTCGCTGAAAGTGACTGAAAACCTGTGCTTCTCACTAACCGGATGATAGATGTTGAAAAATCCCTTGCAAGTGGGGAGCCTGTAGTTTTCATCGATTTTTTCCACTCCTCTTACAGTGAGAAATACACCAATTGGCGAACCCAGAGCAAAGAAATTGTCTGGCTCAAAGTCAAGTGCACTATATACCACGGACACCTAGAAGACAAAGAATTAAAAAAGAGATGATTAATACCTCCTTCATATGTCAGTCAGCCCACTTGAAAGCCACAGGTGTATCCCACAAGACAGATACAAAGGTCTCATCTGATACTAACAAGACAAGCCTAGCAAAAACATATTTTATTAAAAACAGTGTTTCTGAGGAATGGATGGTATACAAAGTGTATGCACTTGTATACTTCCACAACTGAAGTGAATCATGTGCCCTTACTCCATTCTCTGGGCCAGGATCCCACCGCTTCCATAACATATGACCCCATCATCATAGCACCAGTTCTGTGAATGGGGTATGTGTCAAAAAAAGACAGTTCCATCAGTGAGGACTATTTTAACTTGCATAAAACTTACCTGACCAGTGCCCACTTCAAAATATTCATAATCTATGTTGGCAGAGGAAACTGAAGCTCCAACTGGAAGCCTTTTCTTGGATGGATCCTGGAGCATACCAGATTCTGAAGGTGAAGCAAAACTGACCACTTTCTTTGCTGCCTGCGCAGCTTCTTCCTGGGTCCGCATCATGGCTTCAACTGCTGCCTTTTTCTCCAATGCTGCTTTTCTCTGTTCCTATTGATGCAAAGATTTCAAAAGCTTTGGAGGAGCTTTGGAGGAGGGGGGAAGAAACCACCCCCCGCTATGTTCTATTTAGTTTAATTATTGTATTGTATTATTGTATTCAACCAAGTCTTAACTCACTCAAATCACCTTTTAACATTCATTCATTTTAAAATATTTATATTCCAACTTTAGTGCCCGAGGCAGCATACAAGGCAAAATAAGAAATAAACCTCAAGAAGTCTATATAACATTACAAGTCAATTAGGTCCATATCAGTCAAATCCCACTAAAAGCTTGGCATAGTGTTCAAATGGTGCTTAACAGGAAGCAAAAACAAATAGCCATGCGGAGGGAGTATCACAGTCTGGGTGCTGCAACACAGGAGGCCCTGCCTTCATAGCCACATAGGAGCAGAACGTTCTTCAGATCTTCTGGCCCTCAGAGAATACAGCACTTGATGGTTCACAACAAACACTTTGGACTGCATTCAGAAACAAACTAACAGCCTAGTAAGATCTTTAAGCGCTGAAATAATATGATCCATTTGCGCTAGATTCTGCTTTTTTAAAAATCAGCTAATCTATGGCTCAAGCCACTCTACACAACTCAGGAAAAGCAAGTCATGAGGCTAGATCTCATGCCCTGTATGGCTCTCTTGACTCAACACAACATTTCACATTAAAGAACTACCATATTGGCCCGAATATAAACCACACCCAAATATAAGCCTCACCTTTAAAATTCATGGGGGGGGGGGAGAAAAAAAGACAATACCTGAATATAAGCCACTTCCTTAAAATTCTGCAGGCATTCACACCCGTTCAATTTTACCTTACGTCTGTTTCAGCAGCGATATCGTAAAAGCCAATTTTTGTAAGGTGGAGAATCTAAGCAGCACTTTAACTTTTCACGGTCGAAATTTGGAAAAAAAGTATGGCTTATATTTGGGCCAATACGGTACGATACATGGTGGTTATTCAGCTGGATGCGACCAGTACTAAAATTCATAGTATTTAAATTGTAGTCAGTTTTAAATAAGTATGTGTACTTCTCAATGGAAGTATTTAATGTGTGAATCAGGTATTGATTGTGGAGTATTTTGGAGATGCTACAATATCAAGCTTACATTGTATTCTTTTCTAATAGTTTTGTAAAATAAAACTTTGCAACTCTTGTTACTCTTTCCTTTCAACTACTATTTCCTTTTGCTTTGTGTACATATTATGTACGTATTAAGCTTTCTGGGAAGTACAACGTGCCTGTCTGTATTATTCTACTTTGACCAACTCTTTCTTATCCAACTCTCACCATGCCTATTTTGTAATTCTTTGAGCAGCTCTATTACACTGAAATGTTACTGCCATAGTTCTGGCTTGCAAAGCAATCATTCCCTACCTGTTTGGCCGCTCTGTCTTTTACAAAGTTTGCTATCTTCTTTCGCGGCCCAAGAGGTATTCCCATTTCCTTCAGATCATCAATCGTACACATCAGCTGTTTTGTAAATATATATAAATATATCAAGGTTTACTTACTCACTTTTTAAGAACACAGTTTATATTTGCATATTTTAGTAAAAGAGAGATCTCCAACAAACAAAATTCTGGAACCACAAATTCTAACTATTTCAGGCAAAGTAAATAGTGCAATACATGTCCAAATATACTCATTTAACTAAGCCTAAATATCTGTAACTTAAATAATAGCATATAGTTCATTCATTTAGATATGCCTCCATTTCCCTCCCTTGATCTTAATTCCAGACTGTAAGTACAGCAGGCTTCTAATCTCACATTCTCCTATAGTTACAAACTATAGAAATGATCCCTGAAAGTGCCATACACATGGAAGTTATTATATAAAAATAAAAATCGCTACAGACCTATAGTTTAGACTGGATGCTCGTAATTTTTTCTAAGGTACAGGTTTATGTTGCAAACCCCTCCACTCTTTCTTGCAAAGCATGTATAGGTATGGGTGTGTGACCCCGTCTTCTGACACAATGTATTTTTATTTTTACGTATCTGGGGTGGGTGTGTTATGCTAAAACCATTATATCAGGATGGGGAACCTTTCTTCTGTCAAGGGCTGCATTCCCTCAGGGATAATTTTGCCACATGCTAGTGGTGGCCAGGGAGAGCTAAAAGTAGGGTGCTCCCTCCCCCCCCTCTTTCTGCCACTACATCCTTACCACCCGCATGAAATTAGGGAAAGGACCGCATGAAATAAGGTTAAGGTTGCCCACCCCTAGATTACACATTTCCATCTTTTGTAAAATTAGTCGGAAGTCCATTTTAACTTGCTACCTCCCCGTGCTAATGTAAATACCAGAGACTCTGTGTCAATCTTCTCCTTTTCAAATGTGCTGATGTACTCAGACAAGCTAAGCATTTCCAGGGTTCTTTGCAAGGTTGGAATATCGTCCTCCACATCATGCTCATCGTTGGAAAGAGAATGTACAGAACCAGCAGAATTAGACTCTACTGTCATCTTGAAAGAAAGAAAAATATTTGTGATAAAAAAACCAATTCCTAACAGTACGTGGAAGTCAAACGTATATCCAGGGAAATGTAACTAAGCAATAGCCTTATTCAGGTTATTATTGCAGTGAATAAGAGGCCTGCCCGTTATGCATCACTCTTGACAGCTTCCCTGGGCAGAGTAACTTCTGCAGCAGATACCCTACCCAAAACCCCCGATCTTCCAGGGATCTTTATTTTGCAGGCAGTTGCCACATGCAAAAGGCAGCCCGTAAAGTATGTAGACAGAGTATGTAGACAGGCTGTATATTTCCAGTGTTTTGAAGATGGTTTAAACAGTTAAAAGACCCAGCCACACAAGTCTTAACGAACAATTGCTTTTTAGCACAAATACCTGCTGATCATATTCAGCCGCATCCTTCCCAATACCATTGGCAGCGACAGAAGCCACAGAATTAACCGTGGAAGTCCAATCTTTCTGGTTGGACAGGATATCAAATAATATTAACGAACCTGGAGAAGCAAAACAAGATGTTTCAGGATAGCATTAATCTTGTCCAAACTTAAATAGAAAGACGTATGCTGACCTCTTGATCTGTTCTCTCAAACATATTTAGAGTTTCAGATGACCTAGAGGTGTTTCGTGCATGCAAACCAGATTACAGCAATGGTGTGCCCAAGCAGTCACAAAACCAAACATTGGACAACATCTCTCAAGAACTGTGGAATTTTTAAAAATAGCTTTTTGTTGAAAAAGCTTATCATTTTTAAGTTGTAGCATTACCCAAACTATGACCAGCAACAGAGATTCCTCCTTTAAATTCAGGGTTTCTGCTCTTGAAAAGTGCATAGAGACGGTTCATTTCCAGTCCTACTTTATCCACAATCGTTTGACAGTAGGTGGGGCTACTGTAAAACAGTATGTCAAGCAGAGTCTCGTTGGTGAAATGACGAAGACGTCCAATGGTCGGCAAAGTTATTTTTTTAATATTCCTGGGAACACAAAATTAATAGATTAATAGCCAAGTCATTTTCATTACATGACTAAAGAGCTTAGCTAAAAACAGGATGATCCCAATAGCTATTAGTTACAGTCAAGGTCCTCCAACCTCCAGAGCAGATTTGGGGTGCAGTGCTTCCCTCCCTGTTCCACTAACATAAGCCGTACAGTCAGCTGAGCAACACTGCTGGATACAGGCCCTACCATTCATATAGAGTCTGCCCTATATAGTACTGTACTTTTCACTCTACTAAATGCCTTCGTGTATAAGATCCCCCCTATTTTGGGGGACTCAATTTTAATGAGGGGAGATGGCCCAGAGTTGTTGAGCCCCTTCTCCCACGCAGCTGCAGGCAGGAAACACTCCCTAGATCATTTCCTGCGTGCAGGTAGGGAGTGTTTCCCTCATGCAGCAGCATCAAAGGAAGTTGCGCTCCAGCCAGCCAGCCGGTTGGCCAGAGAGCACCGCCCCTCATGACGCTGCTGTTGGATGTAACATTAAACTGTGACTAATCAATAACAGAACCAAATGCTTCTGATCTTATTGTAGCTGCACCAAAAAAGAGTGCAAGTCCAAGGCTGCCTTTGGCTTGTTTCCATTATGATAAGCCACATAACTCTTAACACAATTACGTTATGATCACTTTTAATAGCATCCGCTAAACCAGATTCAATGATCTCTTTTAATTTAATGAGACAAGTTATAGTGAGGGTTATAGGACTATTCAGCTTGTGGCAATTCATTCTCAACCTGCAATACACATTTGAGCAGTTTTCAGTTAAAACATTCTATCACATTATTGTCTCAGCAGCTCATCTCTGGGACAGTGATCAATGATCAAACAACAAGCTAGCCCTGCTGAAACAGATTAGAAGTTTGGAGAATAACTGTGTTTTGGTACTTCAGTATTTTAGACCTACCTATCCACTCCGGTTGCATCTCCATGCAGAGTACTATGCCAGTGAACTGGCAGGAACTCGACCCTGCTCACTTTAAGCTCTTCTACTGACTTTCTAAAATGCGACTGCAACAATTTCAGAGACACTGTCCGAAAATCATCAACTTTAAAAATGGAAGAAAAGAAGAGGTTAATGGTAACTGCACAAATTGATACCCATTACGTGTGTTCAAATATATTTTCCAACAGTTCTTTACACTTTTGAAGTCTTGCTAATCTAATCAAAACTTTCCATTTCATAAACTGTATAAATAAGTGTAAATTTGTAAAACAGTACAAATCAAAAACTAAGTCATTAATTAGACAGAGCTAAAGTTTCACATTGTTTCAGTCTGATTTTGCTTTTAAAATCTCATATGACTTTGAAGTGATACCCATTTAAACATTAGAAAGCCACACTGGGAAAAGGCTGCAGAAGTAATTCTTGTATTCTTTCCTTCTGATGAAGGGGTTGTCATTCCTTCTATTTACAAAATAATTACATCAACAAAACTAAATAATGCTGTTTTCCCCTCACTGACCACTGGATAATCTACCTATGTAGTAAACATGTCCTTCCCTTCAGAAAGAAAACAACAGTACATCTTTTCATTTCCCCTTCCATCCAAATATATTTTTAATTCAGTTTTAAAAGGATATTTTGATGCAGCATCCATTGGAGTGATTGAAAGCTGTTTCCACATGATGTCAGGGACTGGCAAGCCACTGATGCAATGTGGGCAGGGGGCTGGAGTCTGACTCAGGAGAGGGGGGGCAGTGTTTTGTGGGGGCCTGTACTGGCCAGGAGGCAAGAATCAGAGGCAGAGGAAGCTTCAGAGCTGGAGGGTAGAGAACAGGATGAGTCAGAAGAGGAGGAAGAGGCAAGAGAAGAGCTGGGTGCTTCTCTGCCCTCTCCTGCACCACTGTCTCCCAGAACCTTGAGGAAACTGAGAAAGTTTCCACGCAGGCGCAGTCCTAAGCTAAGTGCACATAGCCTATCAAAGGGAGGTACATAAACTGGTGGAGGGTTGCTGCAATTTGGCAGGGGAATAACTGCCTCACCATTAGACTGATGTGTATAGATATTCAGAGCTGTAGAAGTGACTGGAAGTGTTACCTTTGACATAAATACTTCACTACCTGCCATGTGCATTCTGCAGCTGGGAAGCATCCTTGATACATGATATCTAATAGGTGGTGTGCCATAAAAGCCTATGGACCCATGATTATATGCTCCTATGGCAAAGGTGGGGAATCTTTTTCAGGATAACAGACAAATTCCCTTCTAGACACTCCCCCTTCTAGGGGGCACATGCCAAAGGTGGGCAAGGTGAGGGGCAAAAATAGGTGGGGTGAATGGCACAAGGTGTGTAGGAAAGTGAAGGCAACACTTGCCTTTGAACAGTAGGCTACATTACTGCCACATAAAAGTTTCTACACACATATATCTCCTGCCAGGGTTAATGGTGTTTCTCAGGTACAGAAACTATTTCCAGTTTATCAAAGTAAACAGAAGTTTTTTTCTAGCATATTCTTTGTATGTGCAGAAGCTGAAGCTGGAACATTCTGTGCGGAATTCTAGCTGGTCGGCACTTTTCATTTCTGCGAAGAAGCAAGCTGGATATTGTTTTGACTACATCTCACTTCAAGGTCACTGGGAACAAACATCAGCTACCCAGCGAGCAGTTTCATTTTACTTTCGATTCTCTATCTCTCTGCCTGGATTCTTTCTTTCTCACTCTCAGTGTATTCTTGTATAGTGTTGGATTTTATATGAACTGCTTTTTTTGCTCAAGATGCACCTTGTCAAGGCTTTGACAAAGAACTACAAGATTCATGCATTAGTAAATTATTTTTAGTAAATTATTACTAATGACTCTTCTGTTTTTTATTGGAGTGCAAGCTACAGCAAGAGGTCTGCGACTCTGCTAATTAACCATTGAGCCAGGAAATGGGGGACTCTAATCCTAACATCTCCATACCCATATCCAAGCAAAGCAATAGGTATTATCAGTTCAAGGACACACTGCAGAATGGTGTGGAACACAGCTGCTGAGGAGCAGGTTGGGGAGGTGGCAGAACGGGGTTGGGTACCCCTAGGGCCAGACAGAGAAACCTGGAGGCCTGTATTGAACCCCCATGGTTGATGTTCCCCACTCCTGCATTAATCAACAATAACGTAACTTATCAATAATATATAAATGCTGACAAGAGTAAGCAAGTAGGACACAATAAGATATCAGCAAAATAAACTCCTGCGTACACACGGTCTAAACACACACCACATTCAACGATGCTTCTGAATCGCAGATCACAGACAGGGCCAATGCCGTGGACCATGAATACTAGATGATCGATTTGAGACACCTCACCTATAAAAGTGAAAAGAAATAGCAACAGCTTTCATTAAATAGCAATTGGGAATCTCTCGCCCTCTTTTTGTTTCTGGAATAGAACTCCCATCATTTCTGACCATGCCAAATGGGTTTGATGGGACATGGACTTAAGCAACATCTGAAGAGCCTAAGGCTTCCTAACCATGTATTAAATGCTTTCCCTCCAATCCAGTCTGAGGCCTTGCCACAAGAAACCAACCAGCATGGCCAATTGGCTTCCAGAGCAGGACCTGAACTACAGCACAACTTGCCAGCAAACTACACTGTTAACTGCATAGAGGCGGAAGATTCCCATGTTCCCTCTTCACCCCCACACAACAGACACAAACAGGTTGGTAGCAGGGACCCACAGCTAAATTAAAAAAAGGAACAAGCTCAGGAAAGTGACAGATTTTTATATAAATATTTATTGCAATCAGATCATATCTCTAAAGGTGCATTTGTCTATTTCCATATTTTTGTTGTTGTTGTTCACCGCTTGGAGGGCCATTTGGGATGAGGAAGCAATTTAAAACTTGTAATATTAATGAAGTAAGGAATAGATGGGAGGGTTCTCCTCCCCCAAATAAACCTGAATTTATCTCCATGGAACTACCTCATTAGGCCCCTTGCTGGCAAAGTCAACCAAATCAGAAAAGTCCAACAAACTCTGCTACACTTAGGGCATGGAAAACGTATGGCCCACATTCTACGCCATTATTTATTAAGGGGGGGGGGGGGAATAAGCTAATATGAGAGCCCTCTGTCCTAAACCACTCACCATCTGGAATTTCCTCATGATCCTCATCAATTCCACGTTTTACCACTCTTGGCCTAGTCTGCCCATCTTGTATGGTGCCCCATTCATCTGGTATTGCAGAAGGCTGGAACTGAACTATAACCTGAAAAAAATCAGTGGACAACACACTACATTTAAACCCTTGGGGTTACAACCACAGGTGCATTCAAGGAACAGGGTGGGTGGAGAATGACTCTTCTGCATCTCTAGCCCCCAAGGGTCAGGAGATCCTGCAGAGTGGGATCAGTTGTGGCACTGAGGAAGAGACTGTGAGAAATTAGAAGTGGAGGCAGGCACCTTCCGTGAACAGAAGCTCAAGTTACGCTGAGTTTCACATACTGCTCTAACCACACATGCAATGCTATTGTGCAATAAAAATTCTTATTACCTTAGGATTATGCATAACAATAGTTTCTCCACCTGGAAATTCCAGTCGCCGATGCCACTGATTTGTGGTAACAGCTTTCTTATACTCTGCCTGGGGGGGAAAACAGTTTTGCAAAATCATAAACTAAGCATCAAGATGTCATGTCAAAGGACAGTGCCATAAACAGCTTATACCACATTCATTTATTGACAATCCTGTAGTATCAAAACTCCAATATTTTGAATTTAGCTTGCACAACAGAACTTCCCCATCCTCTGATCCCCTCTGTAGTCCCTCATGTCCTTGAAACCTCCTCTGGAGGATCCCTCCAGCTTGCTGCCAGTAGAGATTTTGGGGTGGGGCATGTGGTGGGGGCACAGAGGGGAGGGGAGGAGATGGAAGTCATAACACATGAGCAGAAATCTATTCAAACAATGCTGAATGTCACTGTGTACATTACTGTTTCCATGTACTTATTCAGTGTTTTTCTAGCCTGCCTGCTAACCCAAAATCCCAAGTTGGCCTGCATTTTAAAATACAGAGTAGGAGCAAAAGGAATATATATATATGTTTCCCCCCCGGCCTTAGATATTCTGCTACTCTGAAGCTGAATCTCAGAGTAGGTTGAGCATCAACATAAAGTTCAATTTACCCCATTTAAAGACAAATAGCAGTAGTGCAGAACACCCTAACCTCCTTTATGTTTATTAGAAATATCAGTGAATAACCAGGACCATGTGGATGAAGCACACTTCACTGATCTTACAACAGTATTTCAGATGCAAAATAATAATAATAATGTTGGTCATTGTACACCACCACCAGCAGTAACAATAGCAATAATACAGACCGGGATTTCTTCCACATTTTATCAACACTCCACAGTGAGTATTTTTTATCTTCCCATAAAATCTGAGCCCTTTCAAATTCCAATTTTCAGTAAGACATCACACACATTTATTATTCAGCCAATTTAAGAACACTCACCTCTAGCTTTTCGCTGAAATCCTCAGTGTAAGGAATAAACCTGCTGTCTTGATCTCCCTTATAAAACCAAGTACATCTTCTCACTTCAGATGGCTCTTCTTCCCAATATACAGCTTTCCTCACTCGGTCATAGAGATAAACATCATAACGTCCTCCGTCAGTACTCAGGACAACATTCTCTGGATCAGGTTGCACTAGAAACATTAAAAAATGTTTTATTAGCTTGGAATCCTTCAACTGATAAACTTACGCATATTTAGAAACAAGAAGGAAATATTCACTTTTCCTTCTCTTCAAATTTTATATTAGAACAATGAAACAGAGAGGTCAAACCAAATGTGTTACTGGGAATCTTGGCACTTTTGAAAGATTTCTAGACTTGTCACTGCATGTCTCTTTCTCCAGTTGTTTCACTATGTTCACTGGTGTGGATCTGAATGTAGGCAGTATACAACATACACAAGCATTCTCACAGGCAATAATTCTGTGATATGATTGTCATCTTCAAATATCTGAAGGGCTGCTGCCTGGAAGATGGAGCAAGCTTGTTTTCTGCTACTCCGAGGGAAGACCCAAACCAATGGATTGCAATTACAAGAAACAAGATTCTGATTCAACATTAGGAATGACTTTATGACAGTTAAGAGCTGTATGGCAATGGAATGGACTCCCATCAGGAGGTGGGGGACTCTCCTTCATTGGAGGTTTTTTAAAAGGAGATTGGATGACAATCTCTCAGGGATTATTTAGTTGTGATTCTTGCATCCCAGGGGTTTGGACTAGATTACCCTAGTTGGGGTATCTTCCATTTCTACAATTCTGTGAACTGGCTACCAGCAAACTATGCCTTTCTAATTGCTCACATAGAAGTTGCCAAGATGAATGAAACAAAGAGCTGCCTATGAAAACAAAATCAGGACATGGGATTTATACACAAAAGTCAATCTGAAATCTGAATGTGGAACTGAACATATATCACGTTCCCATTTAAGAAACACCAGCATAAGAATATGTAAATATATGCAAATGTATACAGAAGTCTTCTTCCGCCTGGTGCCTTCAGATGTTTTGGACTGAACACTGGTAATGCTGTCTGCAGCTGATTGGAGTTGCAGACCAAAATGTCTGGAGGGTACTAGATTGGGACGGGTTAGTATTTCTGCCTTCTCATTGTAAATCATCAGTAATTTGTTAGTCATCTTTATTTTCAAAGCCAAAAAGCCATCACATAAATGAAAAGCGCAGAGGCCTTACCAGAGTTATAAACTTCCTCTAGTGTTGTAGAATCTAGGATACTGAATGGCATCCATAGCTCCTTGTTTTCCACCTCCTTGCAATAAAACCAATGGGGCTGAACTGGCTCGTATTGGTTATGTAGTAAGATGGGAGGTGCTTTCACCAAAGGGCCTGCTGACATGGGAGCCACAGGCGGCAATGCTGACTGAGGCGAAGAAAACTGAAAATGAAACCAGTTTAAATATATACAATTCTCAATTTTAAAGGGTTATTATAAACACAACATCCACTGCCCTCCAGATTACATTGATCATGTACATTATTATCATTTATTAAATTCTATAATTAGTCAGATCCAACAAAATGATCCTGAGATTCTTCATTCCATACATTTGATTACTATGTCATTAAACACAAGCTTGATTCAGAGTGAGGTACCTTCTCCAAAGCCCTCTATCAGCATCCAATTCAGTGTAGGTTTCCAAGTTATCAAGTTTAATGCAAAACCTAATTTGTGTCTGTATGTGTGCACATGTTTGGGTCAAATATTTGGGTCAAATCTTTTCTAATGTCTATCATTTGATTTGCTTAAATATCATCAGTACTCTCTTCCCTGATGGCTGATGCCAGTTCGCAATTATTCTGGTACTATAGTGGTGCTGTTTTATAGATACATTACCGTATTTTTCGCTCTATAGGATGCACTTTTCCCCCTCCAAAAATTAAGGGGAAATGTGTGTGCGTCCTATAGAGCGAATGCAGGCTGTGCAGCTAAGCCCAAAGCCAGAACAGGGAGATGGAGCGCTGCGCAGCGCTCCGTCTCGCTGTTCTAGCTTGGGGTTGGCTGCGCAAAGCCTCCACAGGGCAGTGGGGTGCCTTCACCCCGCTGCCCTGCGGAGGCTACAAACACTGTCCCCAAAGCGTCAAACCTTTGGAGTGCAGTGGGAACTCGCGCTGCGCTCCAAAGGCTTTGGGTCAGCGAAAGGAACCCGAAGCCTTTGGAGCGCAGCGCAAGGTCCCGCTGCGCTCCAAAGGCTTCAGGGATCTTTGAGGCTGGCGGTGGGGGAAAGCAGCGCTTCCCCCCACCGCCAGCCCCACCGGCTCGGGGGGCAGCGGCAAGGCTGCGCGCAGCCTATGCACTGTTCCCCAACCTGCTCTTTGGGGCTAGCGGTGGGGGAAAGCAGCCCCACAAGCTCGGGGGGCAGTGGCAAGGCTGCGCGCAGCCTTTGCACTGTTCCCCAACCTGCTCTTTGGGGCAGGTGGTGGGGGAAAGCAACGCTTCCCCCCGCCAGCCCCAAAGAGCAGGTCGAAAGGAACCTGAAGCCTCCGGAGCCCAGCGGGAACTCCCGCCATGCTCCAGAGGCTTCGGGTTGCCTTCACTGAAGCCTGGAGAGTGAGAGGGATCAGTGAGCACTGACCCCTCTCGCTCTCCAGGCTTCCAAGGTAGCCACCTGAAGCCTCCAGAGCACAGCGGTAACTCCGGAGGCTTTGGGTGAATGCATCTTGAACGCACCTTGTTTTAGAGGGGTAGAACAAGAATTAATTTTTTTTTTGGCCTGTTCTCCCCCTCCTATGGTCCGGTGCGTCCTATGGTCTGGTGCATCCTATAGAGCAAAAAATACAGTACTTTATTTCTACTTTTTCAATGAAAAGCAGTCTAGAAGTGATTTTATTAACAAAAATTAAGAATATTCCATATAATCAAGAACAATCTTATTTACCTATTTTATCTTTGCCCTGGGATCTGGCAGTGTTCTGTAAAGTTTCAGGGAATGTCTAGACTCTAGAGGGTTCCAAAAGGAAGCTTTTGTAGCATAACTCTCATTGTTCATCATACTAAATTAATGCTTTAAAATACTGCCATTTCTTGTTTTGTCTATCAACTGTTCAATATTTTCCAATTCTCTTTCCCTCCCCCTGAATTTAGTAATTACTACTTTGAACTAATGGAGGTGCTGGAAGATGCAGGGCAGGGCAAGCTAGGTCACGAGAAGACCCTTAAAAGTTTTATACCAATCCCAAAAGCTAAAAATCACTTTCCGTACCGGTGGCAATGTCCCTGGAGTCGCATACATGTGCATAGGTGGTACAGAGGCTGGAGGCTGAACGTTCTGGGTGGGTGTTTGTGTCTGTTGAAGTTGTGGTGGAGTGATGTAAGGATTAGCTCTACTGCTTAAAGTAGTATGGCGATATGGGTTGTAGCCTTGCTGCGATATGGCATGAGGAGGAGTTGAGAAGCCAGCTGGTGGAGGACCAGTGTATGAACCAATTCCTGAAGCAGGTGGCGCATTAAAAGGCTGTGATTTGGAAAGAGGAGCTGAGAAAGCATTTGGCCCATCTTGTGATCCAGGCAGAAGTGGGAGAGAAGCTGAAGTCTTAGAGAAAACAGATGTTCCAGCTTGGGGTGGGGATGTTGCGCCTAAGGATGGCTGCCCAATGCTTCCAAAGGGATCACTGCTGCTAGGAACTTGGGAGAAATAACTGAAAGTTGGCGGGGGGTTAGGATTTGCAGAGGTCTGCCCCAGGAAGCTGTCTTCTTCACCAACATCAGTCGTATCGTCTACAACAAAGGATACAAGGATTATTGAAAGAAAGGGAAGCTTATGTGGAGAAACTATTGGTAGTACTGCCTGTTTTAAACATTTCCCCCCCCAAATAGGAAAATTTATCCAGTCCCGTTCCTTTCTTGTTCACTGCAGCACATTATCTTGGAGAACTGAGACTTTTCCTTGTATGAAGGTTTTCTGGTTTCAGTTCCAAAAGCAGAGTTTTGAATCACCTATTAAATTGACAAAATCACTTGGCCAACTAACTCACTAGTGGTTTTAATGTGTGTAAGGCTTATGCATACATCATTACTTAAAAGAACCTTCTGAGACACGCTTTCAAGTGGTTTGCATACCACACTAAGAGATGTATTCTCAGTGGTGACATTCCAGCCCCTGGACTCTTTCCATTCTGATATTTACAAATCATGAGTCAACATTTTTTGGAAGCACTGTGAAAACACTTTATTTAGATACATGTTTACTGAATAGGAATATATACATTTTTTTAAATAACACATTCTGAGTGCATTGTGCTTTTAACATTTCTCACAGGTGTTTGTTAACAGTGTGGTGTGATTCAGAGAGCCTGCCAATTTGGGATACATGCAGGAATGCACACTGTCAATGTGCATCCCCATATATATATATATATATATTGCCTGTACCTGCAGATGAATTTTAATTGCCCAGACATTTAACTCAGTTCTTTAGAACTGTGCTTTCATCCTTCCCCCTGGATAAATTGTATACTTTTCTTTTGAAAATTACTTCAAATAGTAACAAATAATGAGAGACTTCAAAGCAGGTTGTCAAACATTGCAGTGTTGTTATTTTATTTCCGCTCTTTAATATGTCTTGCTATTCTGTCTTTTACACTACTGTCACATTTAGACATGAACACATTTAGAGCAAATACTATTTTTTGAACTACTTCCTCTTACATAAGCCTAGAATTTTCAAATGACATTGCTAGCATAAAATGCAGATTATTCCCAAACATAATTAGCTATAACATAACCTTCATTTGCAATCTCTCGCACTACCCAAAAGGGAATCCAAGCTTCCAAAGGCCTCTGAAATGCACATATCAATGTCTATACAGTGGAACCTTGGTTTACGAACTTAACCAGTTCCGGAAGTCCGTTCTTAAACCAAAGCATTCTTAAACCAAGGCATGCTTTCCCATAGGGGAAAACATGTTCTTATTCCAAGGCAAAGTTCACAAACCAAAACACCTACTTCTGGGTTTGCAGCGTTCTTAATCCGAGTTGTTCCTAAACTAAGCTGTTCTTAAACCAAGGAACCACTGTAGCAATGTGTAAGATGAAGCATTTTGCTTTTCCTAAGAGGTTTGGGGGGAAATCACAATCCACATTTTTACCCTATTAGAAGAACAGAAAAGGTAGGACTTCTGCCTAGTTCACACCAGCAAATGTTTTATCATCAAAGGTAGTCACATCATCTTCAATAAGCACAAGATGAAAAGAACAAAACATGCAAATAAACAAACCCTACTCTAAAAAGCTATTAAGCACAAACAAAAAGTAGTGAGGACTGGCTGTGTAGCATGAGCTGCTGGATTTTAGAACGCTGCCAAAATGGAAGGCAGCCACAGCATAAAATCTACCTGTAATCCAGTGGAATAGGCAAAATGAAAGTGGATGCCAGGGCTCCCACACTGACAAGATAATCAAGAATCCAGCCTGAGGGATTAACGAAGCACAGAGCTTGTTATTGTTTTTACAAAGAACTACAACTCTCTGGAGGAGTTTGAAAACACCCAGTGACAAACATTCCCCAAAATTCAGCATAAGCAATTATATTCTCTTTAATGCTCTTTTAGCATGAACTTGATCTGCACATGTAAACAGGCAAGTTTGCCTGTTACCATGTGTGTTCAGTATCTGCATTTATCATGCATAGTTATCAGCAAAAAACGTAGTCCTAAAACTAAATATTACAGGACAACACAGTATACACTCAGCAGCCATGCACCAAGTAACAGTGGCCACAATCAGTGTTAAGAGTGTTATCCTCTAACCCGCCTGTTAGTACAGCAGAGTCATTAAGGATGTAGCTAGCCTAATTCAAGATCTACCTAGTATTCTCTCCAAAAATGTTGCCCCTAGGAAATGCCTCACCACTATAAGATAGGGATAGGGAACTGAATCCAGCCAACAGACTGGATCCTTTCCCCACTCCCATTCCCCAAGGGCCAAGGTTGACAAGTGAGCCAGGACTTACCCTTGCAGAAGCCATGTTAGTTCTCCTTCAGCAAGGTTCTTTCTTTTATATACTTAGTTATTTCATCTTTAGCAATACTAGTTTGCGATGCTATAGCCTATAATTTCCAGGATCCCTCTTAGGTCCTTTTTTAAAAAAACAAACCTGATGTTATATTAACAACTTCCCAGGCATCAGATTTGGAGGCTAATCTCCATACATCTCTGTGCTATTCTCCCATGCTTCTCAGTGTTACAGACCCTCCATAATCTACTCCCTTCCCCAAAGCCCCGTCATCAACAAGTTCTCCCAGCCACGAATCACCACCATAACATGCCTGTGCCTTCCAATCCTTTGTTTCAATAAAAAGTATATACAAATGCCCAACTCAGTCTGGAAACAATACTTATTAACTGGGAATGCCCTTCCTCCACCTCACCCCCAAATTCGTTGTCATCACCCAATGGGAAGCAGAGCGGCTCCTTAAAAGACCTACTGGTTCATTGTTATGTAAACTTTTATGAGCTGCAGTCATTGGATGCTCGAATCTGGCAACTTATAGGAAGTGCTTTTTTCTGGGGCAGACGCGGGGGGACGCATACCCCTAAACATTTTGTGAATCTTTGTACTTTTGTCCATTTACTGTATTTATTTTTCCCGATGTGAACTATAAAAATGGTGATTTTCTTGAGTCAGAATGAGAATACCCCTAAACATTTTTTTTAAAATAATAATTAAAAAGCACTGCTTATAGGGAAGGGGAGAACAGGACCACAGCCTGTGTGACATCCCTATGGAAAGGCTGAGAGGCAACCATTCACATCAAGAGCAACTGGTGAAAGACCTGCGGGCGGCTCTTGGCCGGTGAGGCTTCCGGCTCACAGACGCCACTAGCGGATCCGACGTCTGGCACGAATTAAGCCACGACACCTTCTCGATCACGGGCTTCCTTTCGGAGGCACGCAAGCCTCTTCCCTCCCAAGTCCCTCCAAAGGCAGCACTTTCACACAAACAAGCTTCCCGTGCCTATCTGCCCAGTTGGCGAGTCCCCCGCGAGAGGAACAGGGAGATGGGCGACACCACCTGCAAACAAAGGGGCGCGCCTTTTCACCTGCCCACGAGCCCCTCGGGCGCGGGCCACCCACAGAAAAGCAACCCTGGTGTGTGTGGCGGGGTGGGGAGGGACCTACGAAGATGTCCAAGCCGAGTTACCTGCGGGCAGGAGACCAGGCCCCGAGGCGGTGGCGGCAGCAGCGGCTGGAGGAGGCGGAGGGGCAGGGGCTTGGCTGACGGGGATGAAGGGAACCGTGAAATTGAACTCGGTGGCCGACGAGGAGAAGAGCAAGTTCGTGCCGCCGCCAGCCGAGGAGGAGCCGCCAGCCGCCACGGAGGCTTTCGGGGTAGCCATGGCTGTGGCGCTTCCACGTCTCCGGGCTGCCTCTCGGGTTCCTCTGGCGGCCGGGCCGGCCCCTTCCGCCCGCCTCTAAGATGGCGGCGCCGGCGCCTCCCCCTCGTCTCCCGCCAACCCGAGCCCGCGCTGAGGAGAAGGGGGAAGTGAGGCGGAGAGGAGGAGAGTCAGCTCGGCCTCGGGCGCGCCGCTATAGACGACGACAACGCCTCTTCGCGAAGCACCAGCCCGCCTAAGCGCGCCATTGCCCGCCGTCGGAGGGATACTGAGCGACCGTCGGTGAAAAGCCGCGTGTGCCTCCCGGTCCGAGAGCCGACGACATGCCGTGTGTGGCGGACTGGCTGAACTGCCCCCTCAGTATCGTGCAAGGCATCTTCGGTAAGCGAAGGGGGAACCGGAGGGGGGGGACTTGGGAGGGCGGCGAGGCAAACAAGCAACGCCGAGAAGGCTTCGGGAAAGAGAAGCGAGGGAGGAGGACGAGGAGCCGGGGCTGAGACAGGCCAGCTGGGCCGGGATCAACCCGGAAGAAGGGGTCGGCTGCGCATGGAGGGGGCGGCAGGGCAAAGTGGGCCTAGCTGGGCAGAGCTGGAAGGCGTTAGTGGGGAGCTCGGCCTTGCCCAGCGAGAGGGCAGCGGACGCCTGGCTCCCACTCTTCGGCGGGATCGCATGGCAGAGCTCGGCTGTTGTGGTTGTGAAGCGCCCTGAAAGCAGACCAGAAACGGGGGTAAGCGTGCCTCTGAGCATGTGTAGTATGCCTTTTCGCGTGCTAAAGAATCGGGAGGTTCCAAGGAGCCTTCAGCATCACTTTTCCCCTCGAGGGTAATTGCCAGATCAGAGCCCTCTGTCAGAATAAAGTGAGGACGTGGTATTAGGCTGGTGCATGTCAAAGCCCAGTTAGGCAGGTAAATACCACGCTGTCTGGCTTCTACATGTTTTGTTCCTTACCCGTATCAGTTGCTGGGGTATTTAACTAGGGTGTCTGTGTCTCCCAGGATGTGTGGGTTTAAACCAAGGCAATTGAAATAAATGACCATTGATTTAAACAACCAAAAGAGAGCCACTAAAATCAAGTAGCTTATTGATTGGTATGAACAACGACAGCCTGCTATAGTAACAATTAACTTGTAAACATATGTTTTAAGGAAACAAATGCCTAATATCTTATGCAGTACAGAATTTATAGTGTCGCACACCACCACGATCTCCGAGCAGTGTGAGATTCAAGGGGTTCCAGGCTTTTCCAGGTCATGTTCCTTCAGAATGAAGTATAGCAGAGACTCTGCTGTCTTTAGGGTATCTGGTTTATTTACATGTATATATGACCCAAGTCTATAATGGAGAGGTTTGTGGCATTAACACACCCTAAGATGGTCTTGCTTCTCCCATAGCCCCATCCTTGGATTCCAGCAGAAATAACACACAGCTCTGTCTCCCAGCTGCCTAGCCTCCAGTCTGCCAGGTTCTAGCTTCTAGCTCACGTAATACCTTCTGGTCTTTGTAACTACCAGTGAGTTGAAAGTGGGGGCACAAAGCCTTTGCAACCTTAGAAGGGGACACAATACATTGTGAGCAGGTAGTAAAATTGAATGGTTTATGCTTGGCGTTCTCTGTGTACATGCATGGGCACTACGCAAGATTAGTTACGGTACATAGCGACTAAGTTGGCTGTCCTACCCACCCCGCCCTTCACACCAGGCGAGAATTTACCTCCAGCCCCCCCCCACCCCTCATCTTGCTGGCCTTCTTCTCTGACCAGCATGAGTGACAGATGCAGTGGTGCCTCCATCACACATCACTGCTACCCAACTAGGGTTTGGGTTGTCTTTCTATTGTCTAGAATTTTTCAGAGGCAACAGCTACTTAGTTAATTGGCAAGGACAGTTTGTTCTTCATGACATGGAAAGTACCGTATTTTTTGCTCTATAAGACTCACTTTTCCCCTCCCAAAAAGTAAGGGGAAATGTGTGTGCGTCTTATAGAGCGAATGCAGGCTGCGCAGCTATCCCAGAAGCCAGAACAGCAAGAGGGATCGCTGCTTTCGCTGAGCAGCGATCCCTCTTGGTGTTCTGGCTTCTGGGATTCAGAATATTTTTTTTCTTTTTTTCCTCCTCCAAAAACTAGGTGCGTCTTGTGGTCTGGTGCGTCTTATAGAGCGAAAAATACGGTATATATCAGTCCTTTTTGATGGTGATGTGGGATATTTGGGAAATTTTGGGAGACTTTTCTGATGCTATATAGCAGGGGTGGATAACTTCCTGCCCATGGGTCAATCCTGGGCCTCCATGGAATCCAATTTGGCCCCATGGCCATTTCCCCCAAACCACATCATGCATGGAGGGCAGGAGAACAGGGTCAAACCCTGCATTGGCTGCATGCCCTGTTCCTAGAAGCAAACCAGATCGTTCAGCCAAGGCAGCAGGATTTAATCCCCACTCATCAGCTGAAAAGAAACTGAGATATGAAAGCTAGGCACTAAATGGTACCTTAAACCTAGGTTATATGCGCAACAACAGAATGTCTAGGTGCACTTTTTTATAACAAGAACACAAAGCTGAAAATGAATGAACTGCAGCTAAAATATTATGTTTGTTTTTCACATGGTCTAGTCCTTCTCCTGCCCACCCCCCTAATATTCTAAGAGGGTCTCTTCTCCAATCTTCAGAAAGTAGCTGGAAGTGGGGAGGCAGAAAAAGGTCCTCCTTTCCTTCCACTCTGCAGTTTTAATCTGAAATCTTAGGCACAGTATTGTGCCCAGAGCTCAGAAACTGTTCACGCTAATGAAATTCCCTGTCGCAATATGCGTCTTCAACAATGGGGGTTTTGAACACTGTTCATTGATTCAGATCTTTCTGCTCTTCCACCATCTCTCTACCACTTGTTTGCTTAAAGGAGAAGTGTGGAGCTGCTTCAAAGAGCGATATTTCAAAGAGGCTCAAACAGGAGCGTGGGAGCTGCCTTAAAGCCCTTTCAAACAGCAAAATGGTTTTGAAGCTGCTGTAAGTTCCTAAGTGCCTGATAGCCAACAGGCTGCCCGGTACTGGAAACCTCACACAAGAAATAAGACGTGGCCACCTGTCATTTATGTGATATTGTGATTCCCTAATATTTTATTTGCAATTGGCATCCATTCAATGTTAAGAGTGAACTTGTGAAATTGATTATTTTTCTCCTGAAAATAAAACACTGGAAAATTTTCTGTTTCTGAAAATTTTTCACCCCACATTTGGTTGACAGACTAAATCAAGGATTCAGAACCTGTGGCTCCCCATGTGTTGCTGGAACACAACTCCCATCATCCCTGAAGACTGGCCATACTGCCTAGAGTTGATGGGAATCAATAAGTTGATGGGAGTTGGAGTTCAGCTGCATCTGGAAGGCCACACATTCCCTATCTCTAGTCTAAATATTCAGTTTGCTTAATTAAATGCAGTAGCATTTTTCTTGTTCATGAACTCCAGCAATTGGTATTCAGAGGCATGCTGTCTCCAATACTAATAAATGTTAGCCTTACTAGTTGAATCAAGTTCTTTATTTTTTCCAATAACTAATGCTATCTGACAATATTCTTGCAAAAATTGTGTTTGCAGTTAAGTCAGGATTCTATTTTATTGCCCAAATACATTGGATTGTTGAATGTTCTGAAATAGTTCAATTTCATTTGGTTTTTCCTAGCTCAAAATAGTCTGAATCCTGAATGGGAGAGAAAAGTAACGGAATACTTCAGAGAGAAGCTGAAAGAAAATAATGCTACTAACTGGGTAAAAATGGGCTTACTTATTTACATATCTAGGTCATACCCTTTTGCTTTGGTGGCAGTACTCTTGTGTTTTACACAATATCTTCCTGTAACATTGCTTTAAATAAATTTGCGAACTGAACTGAGAAAAACTACTAAAAGGATTGTAAGGCTCCAAGCAGATGGGCAGAGCGGTCCTAACCAAGCAGATACAAAGGCGTATCTCTGTAAGTTAAATTGCATTCTAACTGCTCCTGGTTGATGGGGTGTAGGGGAAATGCAAACCTTCATTTTCTGTCCTTTCGTTGACTCTTATTGAGGGAATTTAGTTACACCTGCATTTTAGGTGATGTAAATTACTCTAAGCTCTGTGGGTAAAACCAATGAATTAAGGGAGTTGTGATGCAGCATAAGGTTCTTTATCCCTCTCCCTGCACACATTTCCCATTCTTGACATTCCGCCTTTTTGCCCTTTACACCAGCATAACTTAAGCCAATTTAATTTACGCCACCAGGGCTTTCCCTCAGCCGGTGTAAGGGCACCTCATTTTGGGAGTGGGACGACATACCACATCCTAACTTCTCCCACTTGGCATATCTGATGTTTAGGATTGCACTGTAACTGCAATAGGAACTGAAAATCTTTATTAGAGAAGAGCAAAGTTAACAGACTATAACTTCATTGAAAAGACAGTAAGTTGAATGCACCTGTAATTAGATACCTCAAGTATAACTGGGACTTGCAGGTATTGTTAACCTAATGATAAGACACAAAAATATAAAAAGGAAGTGGCTGGTGGAGGCTGGTCTACTAGAGAGATTTTGAGCAGGAATAGTCAGAATGCAGAATTGCCTACTCTGTCTGTTTAATTTCATTGCATTGGCAGCAGTGTGTCTTAGCCTCTAGGACAAGCATCCCCAAACTTGGCCCTCCAGCTGTTTTGGGACTACAATTCCCATCATCCCTGACCACAGGTCCTGTTAGCTAGGGATGATGGGCGTTGTAGTCCCAAAACAGCTGGAGAGCCGAGTTTGGGGATGCCTGCTGTAGGATAAGTCTTCGCAGTGGCATACTGTAGAAGAGGGGGCCACAAACCCTTTTGGACTACTGGGCAAATTTTGGATTTTGAGAGAGTATTGTGGGTGCCAGTCACAACATGGCTGCCATGGGAGATGGACATGTCATAACACAAAATTAGAGTGAATATGATCATAGCGAAGCTTTTCCCACAAATGTATTTCCATACTAGGAAAAGCTTAACCTGTCGAACTTCTTCCTTATAGCTGTTAAAGGCACAACCTTGCTTTTCCCCTGTGCCAGCTTTAACACCTAGGCTGCCAACCTGTACCCACCTACCTGGGAGTTCAGGGTAAAAACATGCTGTAGGTAGAATTAGACATGAACACAAAGGGGAAGTCACATGAGCATACCAGATTAGAATACAGTGGTGCCTCGCAAGACGAAATTAATTCGTTCCGCGAGTTTTGTTGTCTTGCAATTTTTTTCGTCTTGCGAAGCACGGTGTCGGGAAAGTTTTGGAAAAGCTTCAAAAATCACCAAAGTCTTTAAAAACCTCAAAAAAGGCTACCACACCGCGTTCTATGAGTTGCTCCTCGAAGTCAAGTCGCAACTGTATTAACGGTGTTAAGAAAAAGGAAACAAACTTGCAAGACGTTTCCGTCTTGCGAAGCAAGCCCATAGGGAAAATCGTCTTGCGAAGCAGCTCAAAAAACAAAAAACCCTTTCGTCTAGCGAGTTTTTTGTCTTGCGAGGCATTCGTCTTGCAAGGTACCACTGTAATAAGCATTCCAGAAAGAGCACTATTTCTGATGACAAGTTGTTTGAATGACACTCGGTGTTGGCTTAGTTGAGATTAAATATTTGAACATCAGTGTTCTCTGGTAAATTCATTCCCATCCCCAAAGTACAAAAGAGTAAACTGAAGTGTGATTATAGCTCAACATCCTGATAGCCTGAGAGACTGGATAATTGGCAATTAAGCCTTGTAATGAAGGGCATACAGTGAATTCAGAAAATGAAGGTTTGAATGATGACAGTACCGTGCTGTATTAATACAGTTTTACTGCTTATCATTGTTATTCAAAATGCTATGGATCTGTTCATGGCTCTTAGCACCTGCATTTAACAAAAAGAAAAGTAGATGTTAGCAGAAGTGGTTTAACCAAAGAGCCACAGCATTTCCCAGGTCAAAATCTAGCAGTAAAAGACTTCTAAAAAGCTTGACCTATCTTAGAAAACACATCTGTATTATCTATTATACCGATTATCTATTATACACAGTAGTAAAACTATTGTGAACTTGATAACTTTTTTTTCCACTGGCTGATGTAAACAAACAATAAGGCTGCTGCTAGAATACTAAAGAATATACATTATAATTTTTTTATAGATTGATTTCCTCATGATTCCTAATTACTATATAAATTAAGGTTTCGTTAGAGAGTAAAATTCTGTATATGTCATGTGAAAGTAGTAGTAATTCAAGAATATTATTTTCTTCTGCAGGTGCCTTCATTGAATGATGTCCCTCTACATTATCTGAAGCCAAACAGTTTAGTGAAATTTCGCTGTATGGTTCAAGATATGTTTGATCCTGAATTTTATATGAATGTTTATGAAACAATTGACATGCATACTAAATCATGTGTAAGTGGTTCTTCTTTATTATGGTCCTTATTGCTTTATCACATGCACAAATACGTGCTCTCTCTGTGTGTGCTTGCCTTACTAATCAGCCATGATTTATGGTGGCCATCATCCACCTCCTCTCGCAAATCTTCTGCTTATTGTTCCATGTCACATGGGGCTTTTGCAGAAGTTCGACAGAGGGTGAAAGAGAAGAAAAAACCAGCCACTTCCCTTTCCACAAGTCCTCCTGACACACAGGGTATCAGCAACCAATCCATGCTTTTAAAAATCCCTCAACAGTTCATCAATGAAGAGCACCCCATGCTTGAGTAATCTGAAATTAGGAGTGTGTGCAGGGATGATGAGTAATCAGTCTTCCCCCTTAAGAAAGAGGATTCTTCCTTCTGTTTTAACTCTGGATAGGTGCATCATTATCATGCTCCAAACCCTGGCATTTCTTGTGTTGGGCATATGCAGTGACGATGAAGGACTGAGACCTACAGATATTCCTGCCAAGACTGAGCAGACCCTACTTAGATGGACGACTTTCAGGTCTCAGTCTCTTTAAAGAAACAGGCATGTCTGCGGCATAAAAGTACTATCTTGGACTTGTTCTCAGCTGAACTGCTTTGCATATTAATTACCATGGCAGAAGGTTCAGCAGTGCCTTTTGGGAAGCAAGGCCACCACATCAATTATTGGTATAACTGAAGGGGTGTGCCCTTTTTAATATGAAATTTACATAATCATATTTTGAATATTAGCCTCCCGATAGATGCTGAACATCTGTGTCAGGCATAGCCACAAGCCATCATGATTTAGCTCTTCATCTGTAGGAGTATTTTGTAGCTGCTTTCAGAAGGGGGCTATAGGCCAGAATTTTCCCCGTATTCAATTCTTTGTCAGATTTATTTTGATCTTTACTTTGAAATATGTAGTGCAAAGCATAACCACAATTGAAGAGATTTCTGTTATGCATAGAAATGAATGTGAACTGATGTAGGATACAACAGTAATCTCACATTGTCTTCTTTTTAATAGGTTTTGCATTTTGGAAAATACAGAGATGTAGCAGAATGTGGGGTGAGTGATAACATGGCAAATATAGCTCCCTGTCCGTCCGTCCCCCCACCCATTTTCGGTTTTGGATTTGAATAATCCCCAGAATCCATAGGGGAGATGGTTTGGTTGGGCAAGCTGTAATGCTTGCACTGACAGAACGATTAGAAGAGTGACACTGAATTCCTCCCTTTGAATAAAACATCTAGCAGTTTGGGGTTTTTAAGTGTAGGTTTTAAAGTGATAAACCTGAACCTTGTGAGTGATGTTTCTTACTTCTGGGCAATAAGCCGTCCCATATATATGTGCCTCTGCCATGCTTCTCTTGCACCTCTCTCTAAAGAAAAAAATAGTACTTCAAAGAAGTTTATTTCCACAAGGATATGCATGCAGGGATATTTTTCTGTATTGGCAAAACGTTGATTCCAGCACTACAACTAAGAATGTATTTAGTGGTGTACTTGATAATGCCTCTGTCCTGTATTACACAAACAAGACAGTGAAGTGGAAATAGAACAGACTATCCAAATGTAGAAGGTTTTGATGATCTGATCCTTTTGGTGCATCTAGTGCTGAATTCAATTGCATTTTTAAAAAATATAGAAAGTCTCATTTATGCCTACATTCTAGGAGAGTAGCCACATTGGTCGTCTGCTGCTGTAAAAACAAGTCTTGTGACATGAGCTTTCATGAACAAGACAAGATCTTCATCAGATGCATGAAATAGGCTTTTGATTATGAAAGCTCGTGCTGCAATGATGCTGTTGCCACAGAATGTTTCTTTTTCTTATTAAGATAGTTATCTGAAAATTCATGGTTCTTTGAACTTTGAGATTTAGTTATAAACACATAGGATCCGTAATAAAACATTGCAGTGTGAAGTCTCATTTACAGGCTTCCAACAAACCAGCCATGCCCTTCTTCAAGATCCTTGTTTTCACTCTATGTTGTTCTTCCAACCCAGTCAGCATTTTATGGCTAGTGAGCATGTTCAGTCTTCCATGGGTCATTTTAGGTCAAACCCCCCCTCCCATTTTTAGATTTCCCCCCTAAATATTTTGATTGGTACTCCTGCAAACTTTCGGATTCCTCCACATCTGCTGATATATCCTTCTTGCACATGGATGTTGCCGTTTTGGCTACATAAAGATTTGGCATCCAGAGAATGAGGCTTTTATTAAAGTATATTGATTGATTCAACATTTTAATTTAATTTGAGCTTTGATTCTTACATTATACTGCGGGTTTTGTCTGAGTGATGCAAGCATTGATGAGTCATTATGGCATATAATATCAAATTGTTAAAGAAGCCTATTTTATTTATTTATTTTTGTGACTGTAATTATGATGAAGCAGTTATTCCAGTTTCTAAGAATAAAACCTGCATGATTTTTGTTCCATAATAGGAAAACTATTTGCAGATGTTTTGTTCTTGCATTTAAAATGGTTTAAAGCATCAGCTGCATCATGAACATGGTTGTTGGAAGAACAGAATATATTGTATATTAGTGTGAAAAGGAGTACCGCTATATGAATCTGCAACCCTTTTTGAAACAAAAATACTTCGGTACTCTCAATATTCTAGTAGATTAACTTCTGTTACAACTGACCAAGTAGGATAGAATTATTTGAAGTAAATGTGGCCAAATATTATTGGATATCTCGTATTCTAATGTTGTGTAATGTCACTTGATTCATTTCTAGCCTCACCAAGAAATAGACTTAAACCCTAAACAAATAGTAACGGGAGACAGACAGACTTTATACTGTGTTCCAGTGCCTGGAGAGTCGGCATGGGTGAAAGAAATATCCTTTGCAGTTCTTTGACTGTGCTGTATGCTGATATATAGAAAAATATATATGCAATGTGGGGTGGAGGGGGAAAAATGTAGAGTTGGAAGAGACCACAAGAGTCATCTAGTCCAACCTCTGCAATGCAGGAATCTTTTGCTCAACATAACCCACAACCCTGAGATTAAGAGCCTTATGATCTACCAACTGAGCTATCTGATTAAAGTGCCTTGAAATTTGAAGAAAAGGTGCTGTACTGTCCTACAAAGAAAATTGAAGTGCTTTGGTTTTTTTAATTATTCCATAAAAATGTAGGGTCGGTTTTTCCAGGCATATCTACACAAGCAGATGAGTAGCTTTGTACTTTTTTAAAATTTTAGAATACTATTAAATTGAAGTTTTCGGAAAAATATGACTCCCTCTGGTGGTTAATCCAAAAATAACAAATCTATCAAATCTAGTATACATTGTAGATTAACTTTTTGAGGGAGAAAGGCAAGCTTGAATACAGCTTTAAGACCAGTAAAATTACTCAGCTAGTGGAAGTATGTTGGGTAATTACTAATTAGCTGTGGTTAAGCCTGTAACGGAGGCTGAATTATGTCACTTCAGTGGAGTCTGTTAGATTAGATAGAAAATGTTCCTAAGGAGTTTCATATGCAAGTAGATGCAAGTTATTTTCACAATTCTCTATAGCCTAAGACAACATGTGGAATATGTTCTATTGTTGTATACATCCCATGAGAGGATGGTGCCTTGTTTCCCTGTCTTCTTTTGTTTTAAATCATTCCATACAATTGAAATACCAGATCAAATTATGCTGAGTAGATCATATCAGTAAATGCTATTGTCCTTAACTAGAGATTTAAGCCTATACCAGTGCAAGCCAAGCTCGAGTTTGCCCTTCGACATCCTATACACCAAGTCGCCACAAGAGGAGTTATGAGGAAGATGAAGATATGGAGTTGCATCCATCTAAACAGAGAGAGCAACATCTGGGTATCAGCTAATTAGACATTCATGGTTTTATTTTAAGTTCTTCTTACACCCAAAACACACTAAAGTCGTATGGCTGAATAGCTGTTTTATTGAAGCACATATTTTTTTGTGCTTCACTTATTGGGCTGCATCTATGATTCTCTCTCCACTAGATCAAGTGCTCTTGCACTAATGGACTGATGAGTTTTAAATGTTGCATAACAGAGGAATCCATCGCAGCAGCTGTGCTAGTGGAAACTTGTGCAACTGATTGTGCAATCTGTTGTGCAACAAAGTTACCAGCATCTTGCTTATGCATTCTCTTGCACAACAATATTCTACCGGTGCAAAATATTTCACCAGCAAAACAAGTACTGTATGGTTCTAGTTTTGCACTACATTGGATGCACCCCATTACAACATTTACTTTTTTTACCCTAAACCTCTGGCCTTGTAAAGCTTCTTTGAAAAACTGGAAGTTTTAATTTCAACTTTGATTGGACTTTGATTAGAAACTGCTTCTTCTAACTTGCAGGAAGTGTGCCTGATATCCATGGGAGTGGAGAGCCAAAGCGATTAGAAACAGAAGCATCTGCAAGACATCAGACAATCTCCTTAAATTGCTCACCTCCGCTAGATCTAAACTTTCCACTTCCAGGAGAGAAAGGCCCTGCATGTCTTGTGAAGGTAATAAGCCTATCAAGCGGTATTAAGCATTACCTCATTAACATTTTAAATCCATGGATGAAATATGGAGGCTAAATTCAACCTCCACTGATGAAGATAATAAGCTTCTGAATGCCCATTACTGGGGAGTCATAAGAGTGAGCATGTGGCTGCAGTCAGGTGCTGTTTGCAGGCTTCTCATAGACATCTGGGTTGGCCATTGTGTGGCTATTATGAGAACAGGATACTGGGCTAGAGAGCCTCTGGCCTGATACAGCAGGGCTCTTCTGTTCTTAAGAAAACCAAAATAATGTAATCCTTAAAATAAATCCTGCCATTAAATGCACTGTTGACCTAGGGTATATTATTATAATTCAGAACACAGAAGTATGTGTAGCTGCAGTTGTACTCACATAAGGAGACACTTGAGATGTCATGTTCCTTTAATCCTATTTATTCAGATGAAGTTATATGTGCATTCTTAAAAAAAACCATGATCATATATTTTATGTGAGTTGACATAGGTGAAACAGCAGGATACTCGTATCTCACACAATAAATGGCAATACGTAAATCTCCAAAGTAGGTCTCCAAAAACTGGAATGTGAGTTAAGAAGTAGACCAACAGTGGTGTCTGTGCTGGGGGTTGTGCATGTTGATTAGTAACGGGTTGTGTGTTATGCAGCTCTGGCCATTACTGCTGCCTATTTCTGAAATGATTAATATATTCTCTGTAAAGAGTAAAGCTCAGTGCTAAACTCATGGAAATGGGTAAAATGCAGCTAGTTATTACAGATGTCTGCAACCAAGAAGTGGCAGATACAATGAAATGTGCAAGAAACCTTCTACTTGCTCTCTTAAGTCTCTACAGTTATGTTGAAATCTACTTTATGATTTTGCTAGAGAAACACACTGGCTGTATTTGGATGAAACAAAATAAAAAAAATCCTTTCAGTAGCACCTTAGAGGCCAACTAATTTGTTATTGGTATGAGCTTTTGTGTGCATGCACACTTCTTCAGATACCGATTGTATATGGATGGTTTATTGTTACAGGAATGAGCTGCAGCAAGCCTCAGGTTTGTGCACTCCCTTCCCTCTCTTCTCATCCACTGTGGTCACGAAGAAAAGATCTAAAGCTGTTGCTTATTTTTGAGTAACTGTAGTTTACTCAAAGTCCTAAAGTCCTAAACTGCAGTTAATCTTAATTATGGTTTGTTGAAACAAACCAGTTTCATAATCCAGAGTTCAAAATCTGCTTTTTCCCCCAGTACAATATAGTTAAGATTAACCACATTTTGTCTGCGTTCAGACACTGTGACAAGCTGCAGTTAATCCAAAACAGAAGCAAACACTTCCAGAGTCCTCCTTGCAGCCATACCAAAAGAAAGAAGGGAAAGTGCAAGATTATGAGACTTGTTGTGAGGAATGAGGCAGAAATTCAGTTCACACTGCAAATGTGAACCTACCTAATTCGCAGTACCCAAAACAATACGTGAGCTGAAATGCAGCTATCTCGCTTCTCTGAATTTTGCTGTGCAGTTCTCAACCCAAATTATGTACAGTATGCATAAATGTGTATAATTAGGAGACAATATACATAAAACATGCATATATTAGTGAAAATAACATAAGTAATATACACATAAGAAGAAAAGGTTTACAGAAATGTGTGTATTAGGAGAAATGAGCACTAAAATGTTGGTGAATTTTTGGGAGACCGTTTTAAAAAGAAATTCGCAAACTGATGCAGAAAAGTGAACTTGATATTGGAGGAATGAGCATCTGGAAGAAACTGAAATTGAAGGATTCATCCATTCCTACTTGCTGTTGCTCATTCCTGCAAAGATAAGTCCTGGCTTAATATTCAGCTCTATGCATTATGTTACTATAATCTGTCTCTTCTCTTAAAAATACTCTTTGTGACAGATATATGAAAACGGGGATAGTTTCAAAGTGAATGATGTTCTTGAGGTGTATGGGATTTTATCTGTCGATCCAGTCCTGAACATGGTGAACAACGAAGATAGGTAACATTTTAATGTTAATAGGATCCACATTTACAGTTATTAATGATAATAATGATGAAGGCACACAGATTTGAGCTACAAACAATATTTAAGTATTTTATTTGTAATTTATCAGTATAATAATGGCAGTGTGTCCCTAACCCTTTGGTCAGTGTGCTTCAGAACTGAAACAGGAAATTTATATCAGTATCTTTCTTTTGAAGATTGCTGGCAGTCCACAATCCTGCTTTGTTTCCAGTGCAATTCAGTGGACAGGGTGGGACAAGAGTGGGGGGAAATTGGGTTAGAGTCCCACCTCTTCCATGTATTTGTTGTATGTCTCTCAGCCTCAGTTTCCCACTTCATAGAATTATGGGGAAGGTGTTTATGAACACCATAAAGATGATGAAATGTTCTTTAAACCAAATTCACAGCGCAGTAGTACCTCGGGTTACAGACGCTTCAGGTTACAGACTCCGCTAACCCAGAAATAGTACCTCGGGTTAAGAACTTTGCTTCTGGGTGAGAACAGAAATCACGCAGCGGTGGTGCAGCGGCAACAGGAGGCCCCATTAGCTAAAGTGGTACCTCAGGTTAAGAATGGTTTCAGGTTAAGAACTGACCTCCAGAACAAATTAAGTTCTTAACCCGAGGTACCACTTATTTCTGTATAAATAAGCAGAAGTATGATGCAGTTTTTGCAATAGCAAGCTAAGCTCAGCTTTTACTATGGTGCTGACAGCATAGTTGCACATGCCCTGCTGTCTCTTTATGCCCTGCTGTCTCGCTATGAGGGTGACAGGCAATGTCAGAAGGAAGACCTCTTCATTCGTTAATCAAGCTCAGCTATGTTGTTGACAGTGTAGCAAGCAGGAAGCCCCCACCCCCCAGACCAATCTATGGGTCCTTCAGTCTGAAGTTGATGTTGTGGAAAGTTACAAGGCATACACACACTTCTTGACCTAGTTGGCTGCCACATTCATGCCAATCACCACGCTGGCACCACTCCAGACACCACTTAGGATTGCTCTGTTAGAATCCTGGAAGTGTTCTGTGTATGCAACATTGGGAAGGGTTTCTAGCCATGTTGCCATTTTCCTTTCGGCCTCAAGCACCATAGCAAAGAGGCCTATTATGTGTAATACCTTCCCCTGTAGAGCTTATAGCTTCCGCCCACAGAAGTACATGGTGGCAGGTTTTGATTCTAAGTGGGGTTGAAACCTTGTAGTAGCTGTCCTTCCCAGTAGACTTGCCCCTCCCAATTTTTTGGGTGTACGTTTTTTTAGTCCCACTCTATCTGTTTTATATGTCATTGTATTCATTGATAGCACCTGTATAACTGCACAAAATGTGTCTTAACCTTGGCTGTTTTTATTTACTAGGGAGAATTCATCCTCTCCAGTGGAGTCTATGGAATGTATGGACACAATGGAAGAACAGAGGGTTCATAGTCCCCCAGCCTCATTAGTTCCCAGAATCCATGTGATTTTAGCACAGAAACTTCAACACATAAATCCATTATTGCCTGCCTGCCTTAATGAAGAGGAAAGCAAGAGCTGTAAGTAGTTAAGCTATTAAAAGAAAGATTACCTCATTACTGATGAATGTCTGCACTGGACTTTATTGTTTCCACTTCCTCATTCACAAAGAAATAAGCTTGTTCCCAGAGTCCTACGTATTCAGATCACAAAGGTATTCTACTAAACATCTTTTAAGCCTTTGATTTTAAGGTTTTTCTAGATTTTCCACAAATACATTGGCATTGTCAGGGGGTTTTTATTTGAGAAATGTGACTTGAAATAAGCTTATTCCTGGAAAAAGGCCCCCCATGCCAGTCCTAAGTAACCATTGCTCACCCCCTGTAGCAACAGTTAAGGCTCTGGTGTACATTTCGTACTTTTAGCTGGTGAACAAATGCATATGAAATATGCAAATATGGGATTATAGTGTGTATGTTACAAAGATCCATACTCCAAATAGTTAAAGAAGGTTGCTATCAACACTGATCTCTTTGGTTTTTAACTGAGCTTGATTTTGCTTCGTGGCACTTGTATTTTTTTTAGTAGTTTCTCTTCTCTTGTTTATATTTTGGCTACAAGTTTTACTATAAGATCCTTGGTGGAGACAGAGCATATTGAATCCTTTTGTAAACATAGCTGGTAGTTATGCATCCTACAGCATATTTAAGACCCTTGGCTCAAAAAACATTCAGTTTCCTTTAATGAGGGGTTCACTGTGGACAGGATTCACGAATCCAAATTGGCTGTTTTTCAGCAAAGGAACAGAAGCTGAGGAAAAAGCTCTTAATTACAATATTGAGTAATAGTCTCTCCCCCCTCCCCCCACAACAGCTGTTGCCCTGCTAGATACTGCTCTGAGGCAGAAGCCAGCCTCCTAAAAAATCAAAGCTCATATTAATGATTATGTATTTCCTAGCTTTTTTTAAGGAAAATTGGGTGGGGTTTTTTATACATTGAATTTTCTCACTTAAGCACAAGTGTTAATTAAAAGTGTGGGTTATGCCAGCTATTATGTGGGTTATGCCATCTATTATGTGAGCACTCCATTCGCTAGAGAAATGTTTACATAAAAGGGGAAGAAAATTAATAAATAAATTGCTTTATTAGCTTCAATTCTGTCCAAATTCAAGTTACCATTCATTCCTGTGTTTGAAAGTAGACAGTAATGAGTAAAGATAAAATATTACGATATAATCAGTACTACTTTCTTAATTGTTATTTATTTGCAGAGCAATCCAAACAGTGTGGGAGAGGGAGAACTGAAGGGCAAACACCTTTTTTGGTGCCCTGCAGAACAAAAGGGAGCATAACGCAGTGGGGGGTTTTTTGGGGGGGGGATCTGTTGCCACCTGCTCTTTCTTTTTCTTTGGGACTTGCATATGTTTACTCATTTGGGGGGCATAATGTCAGGAGACTGGGACTTTTTCGGATGTATTACTTTTCCCTGCTCTCCCATGGCATACCCCTTTTCCTTTACTGAATTCTGTAAGGTGCAGGCTACAGAGGGAGGCCTGCCCACTCAGAGGTAGATTTGAAACATTATTTGGCCCCTGGCACACTCTCCCAAGGACTGCAAGATTAGAAAACGTTTATATACCACCTTTCAATTTTATATTCTCTGTAGTTTACAAATTAAGATTAAAAAGGAGACATTATTAAAATAACCCTCCATATAATCCATGTACAACATGCTGTTTTAATGTCTGCATCTGCATGTTCCACTGAGCCATAGTAGAGTGCTGTATGAATCGGCTACATTGCATCTTAGGCTCCCATCCTTTTTCGCATGCAGCTTCTGCTTTTACATAACCACAGCTGCTGTTTCATTTACACTGTGGTTAATATTAACCATGGTTGATTTTCAAACAAGCCAACTTCAAACCATAGTTACTGACAGTGGCCTGCTGAACAAACTATGGTTAAGGCTAAGCACATTTCTAGATCCAGATGAATCTGCAAGCTGCACCTTAAATCAAGAGCAGAAGCTTGCAAACAGCTCCTCCCAGCTGTGTGTGCAAAGATAAGGGGAGACATGCAGCCCATTGCCTGTCCTGCACATTCATATTGTGCTAAACTATGCTTTAGCGTTAAATGAAAATGTGACCAACAAGTGGCCTCCCCAAACATTTAGTGATGCTGCTGCATGTACGCCAATGTGTTCATTGGTCCTGTCCTGCAGAGGGCACCCACAGACCAGAAGCTAAGCAGCAGACCTCTCAAATTCAAACCCAGACTGGCTCATGGAGGCCAGTCTATAGCACAGTATCCTCCTTCAGGGTTAGAGTCACCTCCTTCTCTTCATGAAAGATCCAAATCCAACCATGCTCTTCTTACCTCTTGGTGGTAGTATTCTGAAGTTCTGTGCTCTTTGTAATGACAGACACCTCCCTGTGTTTTTGTGTAATCTATATTCTTTAAACACACACACACACACACACACACACACACACATATAAATAGTGTTCTGGCTTGTGTAATTATGTACTGCTTTTGCAGACCAGATTTCGTATAGTATTAGTTAGTGTCGTATGAAAGTATATAATAAGAAAGACGTTACGTTAAACCAATAATAATAATAATAATAATAATAATAGTAAGGGCCTATGCTGAGAAACTTTGCCCCAACTGTCGGACAAAGTAGCATGGTGTGAAACTTAGGTGGGCAAAGTTTTACAGCAAGATACAAAATTTGCTCTTTTGCTGGATATAGAGCTGTATGTTGTCCAGTCTTTTCCCCAGTTGATACTCATTCATATAAAAAGAACTGTATTTTATATGACTGTTAGGCAATGGTATTTCTGTCTACTCCCTACTGTTCTCTGTTAGTTGTTTCTAGTTTTATGTCTGAACTGTCACCAGTCAGAGCAGAGCTTCTTGGCTTCCTCACTCATGCCTTCTTGGGAGACAGCCTGGCTGCTGAGTACCTTATATTGCATCTCATTTCCACAGTGTAAGTAACCTGGTCAGCTATTTAGAACATTTCATTTTTCCCATACAACCCTTTTTAAATTTAGGATTTAGCATGCAGCTCAGCAGATTCTTAAGTGTTCTGTCAGGGGCTCAAAGAGATAAAATAACATCTATAAACTAATAACCAGAGCAGATGTTTTAATGTATTGAACCCAAATACACAGGAATAGCCTTGGGTATCATTGCCCAAGAAATTGAAGATGGTGCTTCCCTTAAGCAAGAACTCTGGGAAGCTTTCAAACAATGGGGGCAGCGCATGTGTGTAATAAACCATGGTTCATTATGTGCACCAACTTCAGGGTCGTGTTCTCCTTCCTCCACCAGTACAGCTCTCAGTTTCAATAAACCACAGCTCAGTGTTGGCTCTGAATCCTAAACTGTGGTTAGCCCTACCTATAGGTAATTCAAACAGACTAGCTTCATAAGCTTTGGCTCAATGGTAGTTTCAACTAACCATATTTAATACTAAACACAGTTTGACCAAGTTTGAGCACAATGCTTAACTGCCAACTTACTACTCCTGACTACACCAGAGGAGGGTGGGAAAGCGCTTGAGCCCAAGGCTCACTGTAGCTAATTCTTGTAAGAGCGAGTGAGAATTTGCTCAAGGGTGGTACATTTTGGACAAAAATTATCCAAATTTACTTCCATTAAATTGTACCCTATTTTCATCATCTAAAGTTGGGCCTTCAGCTCGCCTCCAGACTGGGCTCCTATAGCATCAGGAAGTTACGGACCTGATTGTCTTATGTGTTCCATATGTTATTTGCATCTCATTCTCATTCTTGGCAACTTCTCTACCTGGGCATTTGAGTTTGGATGTTTTGTTTCTCACCTTCCAGTGTCTATTGGGAGAGGAGCAGTTAACTGGACACATAAGCTGTCCTTCTTCTCACCCAATGAACAATTATAACAAAACCATCCAGAAATAAACTCCTTCAGGGCTTCTCTCCTTCTTAAGAGGTCAAAAAGGGGAAGGTTGAGTCAATATTTGTAACTACCTCAGCCTTTCCTGATGATTGAAATAATTGTGGAGGAGAATTTGGAGGTTCTGAATAATTTACCACCTGAACCATTGATATCCTAAACTGTGCTCCCAATCATCATTCACCATCTACATATGGAGCTGAGGTCTTTTCTGGTATTCAGATGTATAAAACTGAAGCTCACTTTACAGGGTCTGGGGAGGGGAAACAATTTTTGAGCTTTCTATTAGCCTTCTAGACATCTGCTTTTTTTATTTAAAAAAAACCCCATGAATCATGAATTTGCCCCTAACTTCTTGCAATCACTCTAGCAATTTCAAAATGTCTGCTTTCTCTTTTGTGTGTTTTCTAGCTATGCAAGAAGAGATGTTCTTCCTCTGGGAAAATTCACAGTCAACTTAAGCGGCTGTCCAAGAAATAATGTCTACACGGAGCACATATACAATATTATTCAGCAGCTAGTGCCTGCAGTAAGAATTCTATATATATAAATGCTTTGTGGAGCAACTGATTGTGCAATAGTTCACCTATATGAGTATGTTGATACAGTAGCCACCTAGAAGCAACATCTTTAGTACTCAAGGGTACTATAATAATTTGGAGCTTTAAGGAAACTCAGTAAACACGTAGGACTTGCATCTTTTAAAACTAATACACAAAAATCTTAACTCGCTACAGTTCTCTTTTTAAAAAAAAGTTTGCTAATGACATATCTAAGTGTATTGAGAATAAACATTTGTATTCCCCATTCAACTTGTGATGTCTGCATGGTTGCTGTTTGATCCTTCCTTTGGAATCTGGTGTGTGTGTATTGACCCACTTGTTATATCTCTGTTATTGTTTTAGTGTTGTTTTGCCTGTCAAAGAAACACTTCTTAGCGGAAAACTCGTAACTTTTTTTTTCTTGACAGTCCTATCGCCTGCCCATGACCATAGAGAACATGAACTGCTTAAAGTTTAACCCCCACAAGGACTACACAGCTAACCGCTTAGTCAGTGGAGTACTACAGCTCGCAAGCAATACCTCCCTTGTGATAGATGAGACTCTGCTTGAGCAAGGACAGCTTGACACTAGAGGTTGGTATTTGGGTTTCATTCATCCATTCATTATCCCAATGCAAAGCTCTCTTGCATTAACAGAAATATTAAGAAGAAACCAGATCGCTGCATTTAGAAAGGATAATGTTGGCTGTTCAGGTTGCACTGTCATTATTTTACAGAGTTATCTCTCAGTTGACCCATTTTTGTCATCACATCTGTGTCAGTTTAATTGGACAGTGTGTCTAACTGGCTCCAGTCTGTAACTTTATTGCTTAGGGCAGAGTACCTGAACTTCACTATGGTAGCTTTATATGTGTTTCTGCCGCCTACTTTTGTGTCTGATCATTTTGCTCTGTTTGGAAGCAGTGCTGACTTCATCTCCTTATACCGCTGGCATCCTTGTTTTATAACAGGGGTAGACTCCCAATTCCAAAAGCCACAGGCAGGACCTTCGTGCTGGTTAACCTAGTGGTCTACTCCCAAAATGTATGTGTGTTTTCTCAAGCTGACAATCCTAATTCTTGAAATAATTGGACATTTTATTTTATCTAACATGTCAGTGAGATCAGGGTTTTCAACCACTGGTTGGCTTATATCATAACTTCCCTTCTGACAAACAGCAGAGTTCACATAACACGGATTTCCACCCCCTTTGTAAAGATATGGCACAGGGGGCTGCAGACAGAGAATTTGATGGAAGTTGCCCTTTTTCATCAACAGAGCAGCAACCTAGGATCCAAGCCATTGTCTCTGTAATGTATAACAAATTCTCATACGTGACAACCCATGTTATATGTAGCTAACCAATTTTTACAGATTAGCATGATTAGAGCAGAGTACCTGCGCTTAAAGTACTGCAGAAAATTTGGATTAAAGTCCTTTCAGATCCCATGCTTAGTATCAAGATGGAGGGTTTGATAAATAGGTGCCAGCTGGCAGCTCAACTGGAAGGAGAGATTTTTTTTGCTGATTTCTGCAGCATAAAACGTGGCTCTGGGCGGAAAGGAAAAGTGACAGAAATTGCTTTCCTTTCCTCCAGCAGGAACTTCCACTGATTTTGAGTTACTTCTGCAAAAGGAATAAGCCCTCCCATTCACAGAAGGACAAATCTGGATCAGCGCTATTTATTTTTTTTAATTTGCTTGTTGTAAAGGGATTTTTGTACCACCACTGAGAGTTTCCAGGGCAGTTCACAAAAACTTGGTTCAGTGCTCCAACAAAATCTTAAGTCTTTTAATTTAAAACCATTGCTTAAATCTGCTTAACACTTTAATTCATTGTTCTAGTTACTCCATGCCTTGTTTGTTCTGATCAACCTGACATGTGCGTGGAACAGTCGATTTGTTACCTTGTGTTTGATATGGCGGGTGGGAATTTGCTCCGTTTTCACTTCACAGTGTACTTTTGTGAAGGCTTAATAAGGAATTCCTTCCATTCTGCCCGTTAGTGGAATGAATGTTCGCTGCTCTAAAGGCAGCTGTTTCCAGCTTTGCTGAGTCACTGCTGCCTTTCCCAGCGTGGGAGCCTCAGCCTCGAGCCAGTTCTGAACATCCGGTTAGCTTCCTTACTCAGTATTACCAGTATTAGCCTCAGGCATCTATTGAAAAGCTCTGTATTAAGGGAAACTAAAACTTAAATCTGCAATTCACTGTATCAGTAGATCATTCTTGGCAGAATAGAGCTTCTGGTGTCATTTAGTTATGTTTCTTGGCTTAAAACAGTGACGTGTCCTTATAATATTCTTGGGCTATTTTCATAACTCCAATGTAGAACGCCCAGGCTATCTTAAACTTTTCTACTAGCAGGTTTTCCACTTCTGTTGGATCATAAACTATTGCTATCATACTTTGTCTTAATGTTAGCTACACTTGAAAGAGCATGTAATGAGGGCCTAGTCTGCATTTGTTTGTACCTGGTGAAGAGGCTGCAAATGTGAAAAACAGGAGCCACGCACAGCCATGAGTTGCTATCATGATTCTTTCTTTCTTTGGGACATAGTAAATGAAGGAATGCTCAAGTAGTGCACTTCTGCTTTAAAAGCAGGTGTTGGTAGGTACAACGTGGTCAGTAGGATGGAATAGTAGTTGCCACCACCTAAGTGGTAGTGCCTCTTGTCTACTACTGTATACAGTGGTACCTCGGTTTACAAACTTAATTTGTTCCAGAAGTCCATTCTTAAACCAAAACGTTCTTAAACGAGGCACACTTTCCCTCCTGCCACCGGTGCCCTTCAACCGTTTGGCTTCCGTTCCTCTTTGAGGCAAAGTTCACTAACCGGAACACCTACTTCCTGTTTTGCGGAGTTTGTTGCCTGAATAGTTCATTAATAGGACCGTTCATAGACAGAGGTACCACTGTATTAAAGTTCGGATGCCCGATTATTCTTCCAAAGCAACTGCTCTATTCCCAGCTTAAGAATGGAAAGCGAAAGAGGTTTAAAGAGGTTCTTAAAGGCAAATCTTTAAAAATTAGTATAAGCGCTGATAACTGGGAAACACTGGCCTTTGAGTGCTCCAATTGGAGAACAGCCTTTACCAAAGGTGTCATGGACTTTGAAGAAGCATAAACTCAGGGCGAAAAGGAGAAACAAGCTAAGAGCAAGGTATGTTTGGCAAACCCTCACCATGATCAACGTCCGCCTGGAAACCTATGTCCCCACTGTGGAAGGATGGGTGGATCCAGAATTGGCCTCCACAGTCACTTACAGACTTACTGTTAAGACCGTTTTCATGGAAGACCATCTTACTTGGCTACAAATGATCGCCAAAGAAAAATTCAATTTCTTTCCCTGATCAGGGAACAGACATGTCATCTATCTGGAGCTTCATATTTGGTCTCTTAGCTTCTTTTGAAATCATACTGATGCTATATTAGTACTTGTTCCATGGGCCACAGGGATTGCTACAGCACTTTTCCAGCTGGACATGATGGGTGCCATAGCACCTGGTGAGATATATACCCTAGCAAATGGACACTGCAGAACTTCAGCAGGCACAGGGGAAGAATGAATAAGCAAGAACAATGGGATTTCTGGAAACAAAAGCTATTTCTTATAGATGGAAGTTCATGGAACCCTGAAACTCTCACTAATTTTTTTCCCTTTCCAGCACCCTCCTTATTCAGATGACTAGTGTCTGGTGTTGAAAAGCTGAAATTGCTCTCTTTTTTGTTCTACCACTTAGTTCAACAGATACTGTAGTACCTGGAATTCTTAACTGATATACTGAATAAATAGTAGAAGCTATAACAGCAGAAGCTATATACTTGTGCAAAATATAATTCTCTATTCTGTCTCCTTCCAAATATATACTCCAGGATCTACTCTAGGACTTGACCTAATATCCCTGTGAACTGGAAAGTGCCATGATACATACAGTAATATTACATCGTCTTGGAGTAGACTCCACATCCTGAAGTGTGTGTGTGTAATATAACACATATTCTTGTGATTTAAGTGGATCATTTATTCCCAGATAGTAATATACTGCACAAAATAACTTCCAGCTGATCACTGAAAGACTGTGTTTTGTTTAAAACTGAAGACTTTGCATCTACATTTCAGAGCATTTTTTTTCTGTTTCTGTAGGTGTTCACAATGTGACAGCACTAGGTCACCTGATAACTTGGCAGAAGGTGGATTATGACTTCAGTTACCACCAGATGGAATTCCCATGCAACATTAATGTCCTTATCACTTCAGAGGGCAGATCGCTCCTACCGGTATGGCAATACTTCACTTTTCCTCTGCATTTGAAAGCTTCTTAATGAAGAACAAGAGCATACTATCCTAGGCCAACTAATTTTGTGTGTTATCACTACTTGCCACTTTCAACTGCTATGCTATATTTGCTATATTATATGCTATATTTGCTATTAAGATCTCATTTACTTTGAAATGAAAGGGAAAGGCTGGGATGCTGTAGCGATAGGACAACATAAATCTTAGAGTTAGAAGATGATGGCCACACATCATAGACATTATGTGTGGTGTTCCATTTGTAGATGGAGAGAATAGACCAGATAGGCTAGTTCTTGAGCCCCCATTCCTCAAGTTAGAGCTGTGTAGCAAATGCATCTATTTAGGGTTGCCTACATTTTGTTAATAGTCTAAACCATATTTGTGTTTTGTTTCCCCCCCCTTTGCCCCCCTCCCCCACCCCCAAGCTCAGCTCCCCTCTCTGATTTGTTTGCACATATTATTCTCTGCATGTTATAAAATTGTAATTGGTTATATTGATTGATAATTTGTTCTGTTAAAATTGTTTAATAAAAAAAATATTAATAATAATATTTTTTACCCCGCCCATCTGGCCCATATCACAGCCCACATCACTCATAGTATGGAACTGATAACAGTGAAGAAGTAATGCTGTGCAATGTCTTTCCACAGTCCGACTGCCAAGTTCACCTGCAGCCGCAGCTCATTCCCCCCAACATGGAAGAGTACATGAGCAGCCTTCTCACAGCAGTGCTGCCATCTGTCCTCAACAAGTTCCGTATTTATCTAAGCTTGCTGAGACTGCTGGATTACAGTATATCTGATGAAGTGACCAAGGTAGAGAATGCACTTTCCGCTTTACCAGGATCTCTTGTCGAGCAGAGTATATAGTTTGGGACAGTCATTCCATCTAGGCTGCCACCTCCCTTATCCCCAGTACTCCTTGCCCTAACTATGAAAGGGAATCTACCATTGAGGATTTTGTCGGACCTCAGATATGACTGCTTCAGCCTGTTCCTTCCTGAAAAATGTCAAGAACTGTCCTAGAATCAGTTAAGTTGCTATTATCAAGGGGAGAAAGTGCAGGAGGACATGATCCTATGAACGGAGAGTGTGTATTGGCAGTGGAGTAGCCAAATGTGGTCTGGTCTTCTCATGGGTGGGATAGAACACACTCTTCATTTTAGAATACTGTCTTCAAGGGATAACAGCACCATGTAGGGGCCCATTAGGAGCTGTTGTAACACCAGGATACTTGGGAGTAAAGCAGGTTGCCATTATATAGGCTTGGAACTATAGTCCCTCCCTTCAATGGAATATTTTGTCAATACTGCACTGCATTCCTGCCTCTCAGTAGCTAAAAGTAGCATCAAAAAGGGGTAATGTTTATTTTGTGTAGTGGGTAAATAATCCTTCCCACCTGGAATTCAACATGCCTCAAAAGCGCAGTGCTATAAGCAAGGTAATTTGCTATTTAGTTCCAACTCGTTTTTAAAACATACTTCAAAAGTGCAATAATTTTATCACTACATTTAATCAAAACACAATTTCTCTTACAGGCAGTAGAAGATGATTTTGTGGAAATGCGTAAAAATGACCCTGAGAGTATCACAGCTGATGATCTTCATAGAACTCTGCTTGTGGCAAGGTGAGAGTACAAATGCAGAATAGCAAACTGCAAGATGCCATAATCTGCTGAAGACTTGCTTATCCATTTAACTGCTTCAGTTCTCTTCTTGGCCCTTCCCCACCGTTGCTCATTTATCTTCCTCCATTTCCTTTTGGAGAGTCACTAAATCTCTTTTTTATGGCAAGCTGCTGAAAAAAAGTCCTGGTTATGATAATTCTTGACCTGGATTGCCAAGAAATTTAACCTAGACTCATAGGAGCCTACAAATAACCTATACTATATAATTAGTATAATCTATTTAAGTAGAACATGATATGCTGACCCAGATTATGCAAAGGAGGATTATGGGGCTACCTAGAACATGGGTCAGCAAACTAAGGCCCGCGGGCCAAATCAGGCCCAATTGCCTTCTGGATCCGGCCCGCGGACAGTCCAGGAATCGCTGTGTGGATCGCCAGCACATACCTTCTTTCCCTCTCCCTCCGTCACACAGCGGTGGCGGCGCCTCCTCCCTCCCTCGTCCTGACTTCTCCCCACCCTGCCTAGAGGAGGAAGGGGGCTGGGCTTTATTAGTGCCAGCAGCAGCAGCGCTTTAGTGGCTGCCATTTTAAGCAGCGCCTCTCCAGAGCCCTTTCATGGGCTGTTCATCGTCTCTCTGCTGCCAGCCCCTTCTGCTCGCAACACACAGGTAAGAAGCTACCGGGGCTTGTCCAGTGCTGTGGAGAAGGGAGGGGAGAGGTGGTGGGGGTGTGGCTTATAGTCTGCCCCCCCCCCACAAGGTTTGACGGACAGTGGACCGGCCCCCTGCTGAAAAAGTTTGCTGACCCCTGACCTAGAAGCACAGTTGTTTAGCTTGCTGCTTTCTTGCACAGTTAAGGGATATAGAGTGAACACAGATTACAGTTGCAAAGTTAAAACCCGTGTTTCTACAACGTATCTTTCTTGCCTGCAGGTTCCTTTCTCTGAGCGCTGGGCAGACGACGTTGTCAAGAGAGAGATGGCTCAGAGCAAAGCAGTTGGAGGCACAACGTAAAGTGAGACTACAGCAGCAGAAGTGTGTAAATGGAAATGAACTCTAAAGCTACAGCTCCCATTTTGCTTTGATGACTGCAACTTTTGCCTAATCTGTGGAGCTAGTACAAAGGGTACTAGCTTATGTTTATATTGGGTTTTGTAGATAATTTGTACCAGAATGTTACGGCTGTTTTCTCAAACTTGGACACAATTTATGGTGTTCAACAGATTTAACACCGATCATAAAATTTTGGAGCTTGTTTTGTAACTGAACTAGAAACAATGGAACAATTATTGTTTGATATTAAAAGTTTACTATAAAAAATGTGTCTCTCTTTACTAAAGTGCAGTGATCGTTGCCTCACACTAACAGTTGAGTGAGTTTAAGCTTACTGCCTTATTTGGGTGGGAATTTGAGGCTTGAATCATGGCCAAGCACATCAGAAAAGCCTATGGAGTCTCCCAAGTTCTTTGAGAGCTTTATTCGGCCATTCCTCAGAGGACTTAACTGAGAATTCTCTCAGTTAAGCCAGTGGCTGGTTATTCCAGGCAAGGCTCTGGTATAGCCCCATAATCATCTCTCCTCCTTCACAGCACTCCTGATGAGACAAACCTGACAAACCAAGGCAGCTCCTTGATACAATGCTGATTTTGTGCCTCTGCTTTTCAACATACCATCATACCTTGGTGTAGAACCCAAGAGGCAGCCCACATCCAGAAGGGTTTCCGTTTCCTCAGCAACTAAGTCCTCTCCCAGAGGTCCCATTAGCTCAGGGTTTGGCAACCTAAGGCCCATGAGCCGCCCCCAAACCGAGCCACCCGCTTGGCGAGTCCCTGCGCACTGCACTAAACCGACGCAGCGCAGGGGCTCATTTCCGGGGCGCCGGAACTCATGTCAGAAATCACGTCTGCACAGATGCAGATGCTGGAAATTGTGTGTGCGTGATCCAACCCACAAACTCCGCTGGAGTGAACCAGCCCAGTCGAGGCAAACTTTGCTGACCCCACATTAGCTGTTTATATTGAGGCAGCTGCCAATGGTGAATGGGCATCACCCTTGTGCAGGACAACAATTTTATATTTTGCCCGTCCCCCAAAAAAAGTCCTTGGAAAGTTTCAAGGTTCCTGTGGTGAGAAAGGTGTTCTGCATTATTGGCTTGGAAGAAAGCCCACAGAGCTGCAGTCGACTTCATTTGTGCAGCTTCTACAACATCAGTTCCCCACCCCTCCATCCTGTGGCTGAACACAACACTACTGAGGGTAATACGCATGGGGCTTTGGTGCACCTTGCATAATTTACAGCCTTTGTTGCAGATGTGGCAAGCTGCCATGCATCTAAGGTCACAAGTCCACTGCCACCAATACATCCATCTGATGTGCAATCTGGCTGCATCATTGTAATGTTGACACTACATCCAGGTCAAATATATCCACCGTGGCACTCAGAGGTGAATACATGGAGGAGGCCCTTATTTGTAGAAAAAAAAGTGGGGGGTGGAATAGAAGCCAATACTAACAACATACAAGCTACAGATTTAATGCATGAATAATGAACTAATGTCTAACCAGAGGATATTCCATGTTTGCAATCTTGTAGACTCCCTTAAGGCAAAAGTAGTGGCAAATCTTCATTTATGCATAGTAGGTGTTTGGGCATTCCTGCAATCTAGCACCAGTATGGTTGGATACCATACATGATGCCTTTTCTTGGGAGGACTAGGCAAATCAGTGCAGCTGACCTTAAAAGAAATGGGATAAGATACTTTCATAAAAACATCTTCAAACTGAAGTTTTTTCTTTTTAAAATCCTAGACTGAATAGAATTAAAATAGGGCTGTGGACTATATAAACTGACTGTTCAAACAACATCTGAGGAATCGATGCAAAAGTCTGGTTCATGTATATAACACAAAACTACTGTTTATTCAAGCATGGCATAGCATTAAGTGCAAACCCAGCCCAGCACCTTAACTCGTTAAAGGTTGAATTGTGGTGCCTCGCAAGACGAAATTAATCCGTTCCGCGAGAGTCTTCGTCTAGCGGTTTTTTCGTCTTGCGAAGCAACCCTATTAGCGGCTTAACGGATTAGCGCTATTAGCAGTTTAGCGGCTATTAAAGGCTTAAAGGTTTAGGGGATTAGCTGCTAAAAGGCTATTAAAGGCTATTAAAGGCTTAGCAGATTAGATAAAGGGGGGGGAAGCGAAAAAAAAATCTCTAGACTCGCAAGACATTTTCGTCTTGCGAAGCAAGCCCATAGGGAAATTCGTCCTGCGAAGCAACTCAAAAACGGAAAACCCTTTCGTCTAGCGGGTTTTCCGTCTTGCGAGGCATTCGTCTTGCGGGGCACCACTGTATACTGAAGTCACTAGTATACCAGGGTTTGTAGCTTTATAAACCATGTTAACGTTAATCATAACCTACCGTTATATGCAAGCTATTGCTGTCTTTAATGACGTGCTGGTCTCACTATCACAATGCTTATTCAAAATCTCAGCTATCTGAACACAAAGAATTATACCCAAACCTCGCTACACAAACAGCTGATTCAGATATCCAAACAGCCAAAGTTTGCCCATTTCCTTACTTGTTTGTACTTTGCTGGTCGGTGGCAGCCATTTCCAGCAGAAACCACGGAGGAAGAGAGGGAGGTAAAACAAATTGTGGAGCAGCAGAGATCAGACAAATCAGTTTTTCCTTTGACTTTTGCTGATTTGCTGCAGCAATTTCAGGCAGACACCACAGGAGGGAGGGAGGGAAAGAGGGAGGGAACAGACAAATCACAAATTAGGAATGTTCCCATTGGAAATAATGGAAATCATTGGCTTATTACTCACCTAGCAAACGATTTCCTAGGAACACATTGTGTTCAGAAAGTGGGGCCTGTGTGTCTTCTCTGGCATAGTTTACGTGATCATCTGTCAAATGCTTCAACTTTAACTATAGTCTACATAAACCATGATTTAGCATAATGTGTACACCGAACCAAAGGCATATAGTGAATACGGAGTTTCAGACCAACAATGGGGAGAGGCTATATATATTCAGCAACTCAAGAACTAAAAACACTTACACCAAAATGCATACTATTAGTATTTTTTATTAAAATATTTTATATAGGTCTCCCACGTTAAAACAATACAATATTATTTTAAATATACCCACAAATTTATACAGACACTCCAAAAAAAGGAATACACCTTACAGTAATAAGAAATAAATAACAAAATGGAAACAGTATCAAAAGTATTAGACAAGGACAATCAGGTTAAGGTGATGATCACTTCTGTTATAGCAGAGATATTCAAAGACATCATACCACCATTATGACACTCGTTAACTGCTTAGAACAGTACATGCAGTCTAGCTATAGTACACATGTACTAACATACAGAGACCCTGGCTCTAGAATGAGGACTAGTGAGGCTATGAAGCTTAGCAGAATCCAATGTTGTTTCTGCTGCTACATTCTACTATAGAACATCAGTCACAAGACTCCTCCGGGAAATAACAGAATGAGCTATATAGGAAATTACTTCTTACACATCAGGTTTTTGGAATCAGATTCCCGGGGAAACGTTTAGATGCGGCCTCATTCCCCACCAGTACTGTGACAAAGCCAGAATTGGTCTCACAACTGATTACAACTACAACTGTTTCGAAACACTTTGCATTAATTGGATTTTAAATATCAGCAGTATGATTTTATGGATGAGTATGTTTTAGATTATGTCCTTTTTGGTGCTTTCGTGCTTATTTAGGCAATTGTCTCCTCATATGAACACACTAGCACATACCTGACATTCAGCATTTTTTTTAAACTTAGACCTTTGTTTTTCCTCAAAAAGAAAAAAAGGCTGTAGCCTAAGAGTAGGGTGTCAAGTTTCACTACAGAAGACACATAATAGTTTGCAGACACACCGTAAGTTTTTTTTATTGTTGTAAGAAAAACCTTTTCAGCAGCTGCCCTGCAAGCTTTTACTCATTACTATATTATTGATTGCTCCTAGATACCATAGTTATAAATTAACAGAGGTAGGAAAGAAGCAAGGAATCGATGGGAGAGGAGGGAGAGTAAACCACCCCCCACAGGCATAGGTATTTAAGTCCTTCCTCTGCAGAGACCACCTCCCTTAGGAATGCAACTAGAACGACAAGAAAACAAATTTACAAATATAAATAAAAAAAGTTAGTCTGAAAAATAAATAGAATGTCATCTGTGAGTAAAATAGTTCACTGGTACAGTGCAAGATTAATAAGGTTGACAGGTGTTCAGTACCACCCCCTTCTACATAAATCAGAAGGCCTATAGAAACTGGTCTCAAAAATAACTGTGCAATTGATCACGCAATCTTAACATGCACATCAACCACTGGTGTATGAGCTACCTGTTTAGTAGTTTTACCTTCACCAGCTCAGCTGCCTGAGGATAATTCTGAAACCTGTTCAGAACCCAATTAGCATCTCCCAAACCTTTCTGTAAACATAGTTACTGGCATTTTTTTGATACCAATACTTAGTGGCAGTTGGTTCACCCCCTCCCCTCAAGGGGCCGTTACAAACCATTTGTTTAGCAATATGTACAACTTAAATCTGAAGCGTGTGCTCTCTAGATCTGAATTATCCGTGTCTGACACTGCGTGAACATTTCTCTCAGTTCATTTTGCTGAATTTCATTTACAGATTCTGGTTCAGCTGGGCTTTTCTGGACTTTAGCCACCGCAAAGCTGATTCCTTGGGTCAAACCAGCTTGTGTAATATTAGCCACCTGAACCATAGAGCTGCGAATCTTTGCAAAAGGAGAGACTGCCCTACTGCCATTACTCTCTGCTGGTGAAGGTGTCATATGAAACCCTGACCCAGCTTCCAGTACACTGGATGAGGAGCCTGGAGTATTATGAGACTTAGCATTGGTGTTTTCTACTGCTAAGAATTGTGATCCTGACTCTGAAAATGGTACATCCAATTTAGATGGTCTGGAAGGAGCCTCAACAGCTGTTCCCAAGCAAGATTCAGTTTTCTTAGAAGCGTTATTGCTAATGCGATCCAACTCTTGCTGAGCTTCTTGAGAATTCATCTCTGTTTCTGAAACACTTGTCATCTTAGTTTGAGCATCCTGCACAAATCTGTGGCAGTAGGCATCAATTGGCTTAGTGAACTCTATTACAGCATTGTCTGTGGCAGGAGTTTCCTGGGGTCCTTTCCCTTCCGATTCAGACTTGTTAGTTTGGTCTTCATAGTGTGTCACGTGGATTTCTGAAGGAACAGGAATGCTAATGTTGATGTCAGTGCTGCTTATAGACTGGGACCGACTGCCTAGCCGAGGAGCAGAGGCGATGATACCACAACTGGGCAGAACATAATCTATCTGTCCCACGTTCTCCAAGGAGTCCATGAACTGCTGGTCATCATCAGATTTGGAATTTGTAAGGTACTCATCAGAATGGAATGAATCATTATCTGAGGAGATCTCAATGTCAGATTCTACGTTGGCTTTAGCATCTGCCATGGGATTTTCCATGGTTTCAAGACTACTGTCAGATTTCCAAAGATTCACTTTCAAGTTCGGCTTTAAGAAGTTGACTTTCATTTCAGGCTTCGTAAAGTTCCCCAACTTTCTCAGGTTGCTCATGTTTACATTGGATTTGGTTTGCTTCACTTTCTGATTAAGAGATGAGAACTTGCTCATTAAGTAGTTTTTTCCTTGGGCTAGGGAGCCTCTGTTTTGGGATCTAATACCAATGATGTCCTCATGGGGTTTGCTGCTTTTCCTGCAGAATTAAGAAGATCAGTAACTTCCTCTGATAAACGTACATTCAGATATACTTTCAACACATTGCTTAACATTCAGACACGTTCTAATGAATATTTTTTTGTTTAGTGAGACATAAATACAGCATACTTCTGCATACTTTTCTCCTAGATAGCTAGGCATTGACCATCATCTTCCTTCCCTGCACCCAAAGCCCCTTGAAGAGAGAACACTCCTTGTGGACTTGCTCCCCCAACCTCATTCAGCACGCATGTTTTTTTAAAAAAACCCTAATGACACACCCCTCTCCCGAGGGGCACAGTATTAAAAACTTGTAGATGGGTACTGTAATACTTGTATGCATGTGCAAATAAGCTCTTAGTTACTAATTGTCAGTAGACAGCTGCTTTAAGGAACCAGTACAAGTATTATGATTCAAGAGATTTGGGACTCCCCAAGGGAAGAGTATTAACTCACCTCTCCAGTTTCTTCTCAATAATAGCTACATCTAACCCCATGGCTTGTTTTGTGATTCGCAGCATCTCCGCAATGCACTGAAGAGTATCTGAAATGCACGTTATTTGTCCATTAAAGCCATGAATAGAGCATATTCTCTCTTACTACTTCCGTTTTGTGAAAACTGAGTGTGTAGATGCTTCGGTGAAGCTTTTCTATTGGTCTCACTTTTAACCTGGCAAGTGAGCCATTTAGCATAAAGCAATGTGAAATGAGAGACGCCCATCATTCTGCAACTGGCACATTAATGCAGCCATATAGCTGAACACAAGCATAAAAGAATGAGGAATATTCCGAGTTGTTGACTGGATAAAGTATTATCCCCTCTTAAATGTATCTTTAAATGCAGGTCTGCTTCATTCACATACAAAACAGGTGGAGTGGGTGTCACTGAAAGAGCCAAAGGAGAGCAACATAAATGCAAGGGAAGCTTCTCTTCCACCCTGCAGTCTGTCCCTCCTCCTCCTTTTTCCCCAGATATTGAAGGGAGCGAAGCTGGGAGAACACCATAGCTTGGGCCTTAAAGGAGTTGGCATCTATAATTCATGTTGATTAATTCAATTGATTGACTAAAAAACCAGGCTCTGAAATGTGGAGTGTTGAGTTTTTCTGCTCAAGTTCTTGAAAAATAGCAATTTCCTTTACTTCTTGTTCTCAGTGAACCTATTTTGTTTAATTCAACTCAATTGTTCAGCTCAATTCTTATAATTAAGTTCTACTTTCTATATGCAGTGGTCAGACTTGGGAAAAGTGGTTTACCTCTCTTCTAAAAACTTTGTAGAAGTGTGTTACCTTTTCCATCCTCTTCAGGGTTGCGCATCACTGCTCTAAGAGTATGGAAATATCCACTTGTGTCTTTGTATTTATAATGGAGCCTCATGCACGAGAACTTGGGCTTCCCAAAGAGAGTTGGTTCGGGACCTTTACAAAAAGCATGAATGTTTTTAGAAATAAAGAACATAACTTTCTAAATAACACCTCTGAACCCTTCAGCTCTTTTCCTAAGCAGCCATTCTACTTTATTACATCACTGGGAGAAGTGTAACAGTGAGACCACCCTCTGCTGACTTAGCTGAGATCAACTGCCCTCCTAGAATGGTCCTCAGCTGTTCTATTATGTAAATGCATTACATATAAGGACATAGTTGGTACAATGGATTTGCTTGTTTTGCCTTTTGTATTGCGCTTCTTGCATTGCTATTGTTGACAATATGTGGGGGCATATAAATGTAGCAAATCCTGGGTGCTCAACATATAGAAGAGACTGTTATTCATTCATGTGTTTTCAATGATTGTGACAAATAGCTTAAGTTTAGGCAAGAAATGAGGAGAGAACAGCTAAAATGCAACAACTTTGAGGTCTTACCTATTTCTATTCTTTCCAAATCTTCAAGGCTCAGCCTTTGGTATTGATTTACTTTATCTACTTCATCATCATAACTAGACAAAAAGACATCAATGCCCAGAGTTAGATCTGGATTGAATCACACCTGAATCCTATTACAATGCAATAAAAAAGTAGCAAAGATGTTCTGATATCTTTGTTTTCAATGTGTAAAGTAGAAAGAATCTTACTTACTAGGCTACATAGTATGCTGAGTTAGAAAGCAGAAGGAGGACATCCACATCTTTATGAGTAGCATCCGCAAGGCTAAACAAAAATGAACAGAGTATTTTACACAGGATGACATGAAAATTTCACAGCACTTTTCTGAAGCCTTTTACACCCTGCAACTAGTATGGCGTCAATCATTAGTAATGACAACAACAACCATGTTTACTAATGCCTTGCTTCATATAGTCTGTCAATAAAACCTAGAAATCCTTCTCTTCTTCAAAATTTTGTTTTGCTGTATATTTCAAAGTAAATTACTGTTCTGAGGTACCATAGTAACGCTCTCAGGGAGTTGTAGCATAGGTGTAGTAACATCCTGAATGATCCAACCACCCACATGGCTCGTTTTAGATATTACCATGGCAGCATTTATTATAGGGATTTTTCCCCACCTTCAAAACAAGTTCCCAGGGGAGTTCCAAGTCAGAAAATACAACAACAAATGCAGCAAACCAATTTAAAACAAAACATACAGAATAATGACAGAAGCAGAAGCTCCCTCAATGTAAGAAGTGAGGTTACAGGGGAACAGGCAGAGGGCCTTCTATGCCCACCTTGCGGAGGAAATAAACAACATTCTGGCTTTTAGAAGACATTTGAAGGCAGCCCTGTACAGGGAAGTTTTTAATGTTTGGTGTTTTAATTTGTTGGAAATCACCCAGAGTGGCTGAGGTAAACCAGTCAGATGGGTGGCATATAAATAATAAATTGTTGTTGTTGTTAGGAGGGCATGTACCAGAGGTTGAGCACAATCAGAAAATATGGCCTCTAATTACCATATTTTTCGCTCTATAACACGCACCTAACCATAACACGCACATCGTTTTTAGAGGAGGAAAACAAGGGGGGGGGGAATTCTGAATGAAACAGTGGATGTATCATTTTTGTGCTTCATGCTGTGGCCACAGACATGTGATCTGATGGTGAATTTGGGGTGACCCAATGCAAAGATCCTGAGGATCCATATGGATCCGTGCTTTGTAACCACGTTTTAAGTGGGGAGGGAAGGAAAAACACAGAAGGGACAAGGAGCACGAGAGGGGTGTGAAGAGAAGCAGCTGGCTAAGAATGCAGGAGAGGGATTTAATGGGAGGGAGGAAAGGAAGGCAAAAGTTTCCCCCCACCCACCCAAGCCAGCCCTCTCTCTCTCTCTCTCTCTCTCTCTCTCTCTCTCTCCCACCTGCATGTTTTCCGGCTGCCTGCAAGTCCCTAGAAAGCATTAGAGCACGGAGAGGAATTAGAAGGACGGACGCGATCCTTTCCTTTCCCCTCTGCTTGCCTGGAGGGCAGGGGATTTCCCTGCTCTTTATTCCGTTTGAGCAAACACAGCAACGAAACAGAAGAGGGTGGGCAGTAAGACCCTGAGGCAGAATGCAGGAAAGCAGCAGCTTCCTCTCTTCAGGCTTCCCTCCTCCATGACGCGCAATTTGATTTTTGCCTGATTTTTGCCCCTGCGCTCGCCAGTCGGCTCCAGGGACCACACATTCGCTCAATAACACGCACAGACATTTCCCCTTACTTTTTAGGAGAAAAAATCTGCATGTTATAGAGAGAAAAATACGGTACTTGAAAAATATTTAAGACTCAACTCTTCCCCAGTCCCCACTGTATCCCTCCACCACCTTATTACACATTTGGTCACTGTAAAAGATGCCATGGTACTTTCAGATCTATATAACCATAGAAGATTCTGCATACCTTGGGTCACAGTCAATAAGTGCCCAACCACCATGGAATTTTTCATCATCTGGTAATAGTAACTTCATGTAACTTTGCAATAACTGGCTAATCAGTTCCTGATGACTTCTCAAGTTCTCCTTGTGCAGCGCTTCATGTTCTTTCTCTTTTGTGAATATGGAATAAAGATCCTCTGTCACAGGAATGCCCTGCATTAAATCTAGACAGACACAAAACAAAACAAAAAAAACACTGAATGCATAATGAATGTATAACAATATCAATGCATAACAGGAATAAAGCTGGCGGTAAGTTACTAAATGGACTGCTTTGATTAAGTTATACCTCTGACTCTTGGGATTTAGGTATTTTGAAATTCTTAACCAAGACCTAATTCTTAAGCAAGAGCTAAGCAATGCTCAAGTTACAAGGTGCATGCCTTCATTATCTTTAGGAGCGAAGTGGATTTCGCTATGAGTCTTCCCTGCCTTTTCCACCATGATTCAAGACTGAAGTATTAAAAAAACAATTCACTGATTACAAATGGAGAGAGTTTTATTGCCAAAACTTCTAGAAAGCTCAGCTAAAATGAGTCAGTCTTGTTCATACTTTTAAAAATACACAAAACAAGATTTTGACCTATTTAGTAGTAGAAAACACAGACCCAAACATCTTTAACATTTCAAAGAAACCAACATGAAAAGAAAATTCAACAGATACATAGTAGACAATTATTCAGTACGGAAATTGACTGAAACTATCTTACCAATGACTGCCTGCCTATAAGCATCCCTGAAGCGGTTTAAGTAGTATCTATTTGCAGAGTTAACACCATCTTTCATGACTCCTGCCAGCTTCCTTTCACCAGTTCTTGTGAAGTCGCCCTATTGCACAAAACACATCTTTGAATACTCAATGCACTGGTTATTCATATGAGAGACATCTTAAGTAACATTAACTTTCCACTGCTTTAAGAAACGCATCTTTCAGAAGCAGAGAGTTACATCTCATTTTTTTTTAAAGTACTCCTGTACGTTTAAATAGCACTTATTTAAGAGTCACCATTTGAAATATGTCCCTTTTCTATAAAACATATCTGCAGATTCTAAACACGAGATCTGTATTGGGGTTTCTCAAAAAGTGGGCCAGGAATCGCTTTCAGGTGGGCCTCAGTGTTTCAGTCTGCACAATCCCTCCTCACTTGCCTATCCCACCCCACTAGCTGGTTGGATCAATGCCAACATCAGCGACCCTTCGCATGCTGAGTAGCAGTGCTTGGGAGACCCAGAAGTTCAAGAGAGATGGGGAAGAGGAATGGAAGGTTTCTGAGGGAGGGGGAAAGCCAGAAGAGGTGTTGCAGGAAACTTTTAAGATAAAAGGTTAATGATTTATTATCACAATCATCATTACTGTTAAACAAACTGGAAAGTGAAAAGAGGATAATGGAGGAAAGCTCTTATAGGAGAAAATAAAGCATAAGAAGATCAGGGAAAAGGCTGAATGAGACAGGCAGCTGGGTGGGTGGTGAATAGCAAGCAAACTAAATGTGAAGGGAGGATAGCAGAAGAAATCACCGGAGACAGGTAAAAATATGTTTAGAGTCCTGTGTGGGTGGGAAGGGGAAATACCTTTCTACTTAGAACCCTCTGGATCAACAAATTCTGCCTTACACAGGAAGGCTGACTCATGATACCTCAAGAGCAAATGCCTGTAATTAGCTGGAGGAAAGCTGAGCTATGGAATTTTTTCCTACAAAGAAAATGCTGTAATAAAGAATTTAGCAATTTCAAAGATCGACTGGCTCGCTAGAAAATGCCTGGAACTTCCATCTGATTAATTCCAACCTCTGCCTCAATCTGCCACTATTTTGTGACAGGCTCTGCCCCTGCACTGCAGTTTTTTTTGACTGCTGGGCCTCAGCAATTTTCAGCTGTCTCTAGCTGGCCACATTGGTAGAAAGTTTGAGAACCCCTGATCTATAGTATTAACTGTAGAACAGTGAAATCAATGGACGGGATTCACCTAACCAGCCCAGTCAGCAGAAGTCCTGTACATTAAGAAAGATGTGATGTGTTAAACCAAAACAATAAGCTCCTGTATAAACCTTGTAAACTATTCCTGCTATAAGTTCAGTTAACAAAACTGAAAAGAATTACCCTAAGAGTTATTTTTACTTGAAGTGAAATGTTTTTACCTTTAAAGCTGCTGTTCCCGCATATTGTCTGCTTATGGCATCACCATTGTTAGCCCATATAATCTGGTAGATCCGATTGCATTTCATTGGCAGTGGTTGTTCCGGTGGCATCACACCCAACTTCTTCAACTGGAATTTAATTTTATTGTTATTACTAAGTGCCATTCTTTCGTCTTTTTTTACTCTAGGAGTATAGGGCTGTTATCTTTCTTCTGAAGCTACAGAAAGCAAGTTTATTCTATTCGTCTGTTAACCACTGAAACCTTGTTCTCCAAACACCGGACAAAAATTTGAATTTGCATCTATTACTTGTGCAACCATGGCAAGGGTAATAACTACTGTTCTCCACTAAGATCATGCTTCACATTAGAAGAATTATTCTGAAGCAATTTAAGTATGAATAGACTATGCACACATTCCATTGTAGTCTAATTTACTATATTTCACATACTTCTCATTAATAAAGGTTTTTGTAAACTGAAGTTGCAATACCTGCTGTTCCATAACTATACGGGCCACGGCAGCTTGGACAACGTTGGTTCGATCCAGGCAATCCATACAGTTAACTCGGAAAATCCCTTCCTGCTTACAAATCACTCCAGCTTGGTCCACCCTTGCAAAAAGTGAAGAAGAAAAATATTAGAAAGCTTAAAGTGAAAAAATCCTACATCCCTCGGTGTAGAAAAAAATTCATTTTCCCTAAACCACCCCCACCCATCCGAATGATGGGTGGGATGGCAGGATTAAATTCTGCATTGTCTGAGTGCCTGCACAGCCAAAGTAGTGGGATTTAATCCCTGCTCATCAGCTGATGAGCAGGGGTTAAATCCTCCTCAGTTCAAACAAGTGTGGCAAGGGCTGTCTGAAACTCCCTCCCCTCTTCCATTCTGCTGGTCTTGCACCTATCTCCTTCAGTTCTCTTGTGTTTTCCCTTGTCCAGCTTGAGGGGACTAGATCAGCTTTTTTTAAAAAAAATAATTTTTATTAACCAATCAAATCACATCACATAAATTCCGAATTACAAAGCTGAATTTTAATTTTTTGTTGGGGGTACCCATATTTCAAGTTCCGAAGGGGATTCCAATCGTCTTCTTGCTGCTGCATTAATGTCCACAAATCTGTCCAAATAATGTTCAGCTTTAGGCCCTCTCCTCCTTCTCTTCTCATAGTTACAGAGGCCTTTGCAAACAGCATGCTTTCTTTCCCCTTCTCTCCTATTTCCTGAGGAAGGCTGTCTCATGGTCCAGACAGGGTGACTTGAGATGAGAAGAAGAATAGGGGAGAGGAGAAACTACCCCCAGTATTTTACAGGTATCGCTGCACTTCTTACAGGCGCACTGCAGGACATATCACTGCCCACTAGAGAAGCCCCCTTTTAGTGGATCTGCAAGAAAGGAGGGTTTCTCTTGATTGCCACGATGCTTGCAAAAAGCAGTGTTTGCTGTCTTAAAACAGAAATCCCGTTAAGGATATGGAACATGGAGCCAAAAAGCTTCCCCACCCCGTCACAGGGGAAACAAAGAACATTACTCTCAAGAAACTAATTTCTTGTCCTTCAAAAAGGGCACCTAAACATTACCCATTCTGTGTGAGGTAACTGTATTATCACTGATGAGACGCCATCATTTTATTAACCTGAGCTTTAAATACTGTCCAAACCTCTCCTAATTAATTTTATTAACACTATTATATGCTGCCTTTAAGAGTCAAAAGCCTTCTAAGGAAACTTCCCATAAAATATATAACATGAGTAACAAAAACATCCAAACAGTAACTAAAATAACCACTGATGAAACCAACCTCAGTAATTATGCCTAAATATCCAGTTCAGTAATTATGGTTAAGAACTATTTAATTCAGCAGCCCAATAAAGCCCATTTAAGAAAATGTGACAAAGAACAAAGAAGACTTCAGGCCTGCAGCAATGGAGTCCTGACGTTCTCTAATTGGCAGTATGTTCCACAAATGTAGGGTCACCACTGAGAAAATCTCTGTCCTATATGCCTTCAAGCTTAATTTTTCTCATGGCAGAGACATAAATAAGGCTTCAGCTGGTGAAAAGTGTGGGCAACTTAGTTCCACACCATTCAAAGGTTATTAGGACCTGCACTTTCAAATGGGACAGAAATGTACCAGCAACTGGTGAAATATAGGTTCCATTTGATCTGATCACCTGACCCCATCATTACTTGGGCAGCCAGATTTCCAAACTGTATTTAAATGCAGCCCAAATGGAATGCATTAACATAGTCCAGGCTGGGCATTACTAGGTGCAATGATAACTGAGAAAAGGCTTATCCTCTCCAAATAGACTTGTATACCAGTTGTGAACGTAAGATGGTAAAAAGCACCCTGGCCACTTCTACTAACCAAGCATTCCCAGTTAGCAGCCGGCCCAGAAGAACTGCCAAAGTGTACACTGGGTACTTCGAGGGATATACAAGCTCATCTTGGACCAGTTGTAAATCACCGGCCAAAATAATCTACCCTATCAAGCAGCGTGTGTATCATTACAAGGGGGCAAGTGGCATGCAATCATTTATGGAAAATTTATTTTCTGTTTCAGAGTGAAATTAACATGCTAATACTAACCAGCACCACTTCACATCAGTGATTATGTCCGAAATGGCATCTGTCAATGTTTGAACATTTTCAAACTTCATTCCACGGCTAAAAAGTACAAAGAAAATACAACTTACTGGTTTCTTTTTCTTTTTTTCAACACAAGAACATGGAAATTCATCGGAGAGATGCTTATATAATAATGGTCAGTACAATTCTACATAGGTGTATTAAAAATAACACATAATTTAATATGACCATGGGAGATGCAGATAAGGAATTGTGCAGGTCATTGTTTGAAGAGTAAGATTAAAATTTCCAGTGAATTTTTACTCTTAGAGGAATGCAGTACTGTATAATTTTATATCAAACGAAATCTGGAAAAAATAATCCTTATGGAGATTTTTAAAAAGCATTTTCTAATATCTGTCACAGACAAATCAACTTGAATAGCTATGCACATGCCCAAAATCCTGACTCACTCTCTGACATCAGTATGTATGAACACATACAAGAAAATACTCACCTAAACATTTTTATAAAGACAATATTTCAAAATGACAGTTTACAAAGATGTTGAAAACATTCACAGAGGCATAACCTAGCTCTGGAAAACACCTGCCATACTATACCAGCTTACAAGAAACATGGAATGGAATGGAATGATTTAGCATTTTTGTATTAAATTGCTATAAGACATTTTGACAGACTTACCAGTGTTCATGGAAGTCAAATGAAACGTATGTAAGACTTGGATTGTTGTACATTAAAACTTGTTTAAGATAAGAATCACCAATAATTTTTTCTCGTCCAGCTTGGTCCACCAAGTTAATGATAATCTGTTAAAAGTTTTCAAAATAAAAATGCAAACAAGTACATAAGACAAATGAAATCTAACAAGTATGTACAAGGGGCAAATATGTCTAGTCTAGGAGAAGTTATAGGTGACTGCTGTGTGCTTTCTCAATAAGTGCTAGAAGCTCCCTCAGAAACTGTGTCCTTTAGAGTGCCATCAATTAATTGCATGCAATCCAACATTATGGGCTAATTATGGTTGAAAAGTTGCTTTTCTCCTAGCTCTCCAACATTCAGGATTAGGATAAAAAGAGTTTGCATACACAAATGCACAGAAACCTGCCAAGGCAGCAACAATAGTTAGGATGCTCTCTGGCATACAGCTGCTGTTTGGTCCTAAGCATGTCACCTTATATGGTTGTAATTGTTGTTCCAATGGTTGGAACTGCGAGAAGCCAAGTTACAGGGAACCAAGCGGAGGGCCTTCTCAGTAGTGGCACCCACCCTGTGGAACGCCCTCCCACCAGATGTCAAACAGAACAACAACTACCAGACTTTTAGAAGACATCTGAAGGCAGACCTGTTTAGGGAAGCTTTTAATGTTTGACAGACTACTGTATTTTAATATTTTGTTGGAAGCCGCCCAGAGTGGCTGGCGAAACCCAACCAGATGGGCGGGGTATTTATTATTATTTATTATTCTTATTATTCTTATTATTCTTATTATTCTTATTATTATTATTATTATATCATCATCATCATCATCAACAACAGGAACAGCTTTCAATATGAAATGCAACCATTTAGTTCTATTCTTCATAAGTTAAAAGATATACATCACCATTACAATAGTTCCAAACTTTTAATATATGATCTTGTAATAATTTGGAAACCCACCTGTTTTGTATAAATTTTCAACTGTTCTTCAAAATGTGCACGGAAATATGGAACAGTTTCTTTTTCACCTGCAAAAAAAAACCTTGTTAAGGAAGCTTGGGGGATGAAATGGGCACGTTTAAAGTATTCAAACAGGGCCACGTTGGAAGTACGTGCATGGAGGAGTCTGTGGAAAGAAATTCATAGGAAAGAGAAAATTACCGCTAAGAGACGAATGTGGGCAATTCTGGAGAATAAATGAATTTCAGAGCATTTTTCCATAGGAACTATTTCTTCCAGTTCAGTACCCCTCCAGAAAAGAACTGCAGCCTGATATCCCATCTAACGCTGCAGCTTGCTATTATCCCAACCATCTTCACTACCAGGTGAACAGGTGCATCTAATTCACTAAAAGAAACTCCTGGGGAGATGTACCTTTCTAATACATTTGGAAATACTTAAACTGAAACTCGGTACTATTTTAAGTATTATCCTCCTCAAATGTCAGGTGAATGCAAGAATGTAATTTCATCTTTACTTTGCTTGAAAAACTGTGCTTTAGGGGGAAGGTGTGGTAAAGCAACATTCTGCGGTAGAGTACAACTCAGGTTCAATCTCTGGCATTCTCAACTTGATTATGGATTTACAAGCAGCATGCTCTCAGCTGATCTAGCTTAACAGCCACATTCAAGACTTTCAGGCTTTTGATCTGATTCCATATAAAGTGATCTGTGCAAGTTTCAAGATGCCATCAGAAATTTAGTTTGCAGAGTGGTTGCTTCCATAGAAGGATGTCAAACAAAGGGTTGTAGGTTTACGTTATTAAATTAATATACCATTCTTTATGTGTACCTGGAACATCACTGTTCCCCTGCCACCCTTAAGAACTCAAAAAAGTTTCATCTGTGTAGTTTGGTTTACAGTGTTCACACAACACATCCAAGTGGCACTTGTCCCTTTGGGAATTGTCCCTCTGCCAACTGAGTGTCAAATAATGCGAGCAGCAGCTTGCTATATCCTGGAGTATGGAGATAACAGCAATGACAATACTCCAGGTACATGTGAAGGGACAAAAGTGACTACCTTTACTACGACCTGAAACATAGCTATAAATATTTAAGTCTATCAAACGCTGTAGTAAGAGCATAAATCACTCATAAGGTACCAACACTTACATTTGTCCAGTCGTGGCCGGGGATTGTACCTGTAACCAACCTGACTCCAGAACACAGGCACTGAGCCTCTCGTCTGAACGAAAGAGAGGGTGTGGTTATGGACGTGAATCAATTGTTCTGTCTCCACATAATTTGCCACATTCCCATTTTTATCAACGCCTCTCCGTTTGTAACGCATTCCTTTAAAAAACAACAACAAAGAATTCTCAGGAAGGATATAGCAAGCCTATGTATTTGCTAGAGTAATTTCCAGCTGTTAAATGCTACTCCGTTATAGCAAAAGAATGAAGAGATCAAAAATGTCAAATCAAAAGTCAAACTGGTATCAGTAGATTAAATTAGTCCTACGGCAGATATTTGGGGGTGGGGGGAATTAGATGGCTGAAAACAATTTGTAAATTCAGAAGACTACAGTGAATCTTATGTAGTTTATTTATTTTATGTATTTTATTTTATGTAGCCAGTTTTATTTTAAAAACAGCTTATTTTCCTCACAATGAATACACAGGGCTATGAAAACTAATTCCTTTGGGGGGGGCAGGGGTGTGGCATATATTCAAGGTGGGATTCACCTAGCAAACCCCGTCAGCAGAAATCATGTGCAAGGACTTCTACCTGAACAATGGGGCTTCCTCCCGACTCCTCCCCCTTCATACCTTGAAATTGGCTCATGGGAGGGAACCCCCAGAATAGCAGGCAGTGGGACAGAGGAAGGATTGTTCTGTCTGGCAATGCTTGCACAGATGGAACAACTGGAAGAGTATGATGATGAATTTCACCCTCAGTGTTTATTACCATTTCTGATTTATATGGCGATGGCAAGCCCTGCAAAGCAGTTGGAAAAGTTATTCTTGCCAGCCACACAGGTTATCAGTAAGAGAATTCAATTAGAAATGTGTATGTTTCTGCATATTAAATAACTGTTGATAACTTTAGGATCCAAGCCAATAGCTTTGTTAAGTTAATAAGGATGTCCACATAAGGAAAGTTTCCAATCCTCTCCTCTCCCCTGTGCTCCCCGCAAAAAAGGCTTTGGGAGTAGCACAGGATAGTGTGGAGGAGAAAGGAAAGTTTTCCTCCCATGAATGTCCTTGCAGTTAATTTGCCTTATGATTCAAGTCTTTCTTTCCCCTTTACACAAAACTAGCACAGAAGAATGAAAGTAATGTAGTTTTATATCATTATCCCAAATCAGACAGGTATCCATGGTCAATGTAATTCAGGATCAATGTAATTGGAAAGCAAATCTGTGAAAAATGCATAACTTTAATCCCATCAAAATAAATATTATTAGAACTACTACATGGTGAAAGGAATAAAAGAGAGCAATACCGTTTTCTGGGTACAGTCATCCGGGGGGTGGGGGAAAGCATGGATTATCAGCTGAACAGCGTTTTTGAAAAAAGAATCTTATGCAACTTTTTCAAGTTCTTGATTCAATCAATATTTTTCTATTATTAAACAGTCCATGAAAGCTATCATAGCAACTTTACCAGCTCTGTGGCGACTTCGGCGTGAGATAAGGGCCACAAGAAAACATGGGTGAATATCATCCACGCAGACTGGCTCTTGAGGTGGTGTCTCAGGACTGCTTTTCTCTTCATCTGATGCTTCATTATAATTAACTACAAGCTCTTCAATCTGAACAAATCCCTGGATGACTGGGATAATCCAAAAATCCACTTCAGATTTCTACAAAGTTAAAAAGAAATGAAGGAAGTGCAAATGGATGGAGCAACTCCCCTAGGAGGAAAGGTTGTAGCATTTAGGACTTTTTTCCGGTTTGGAGAAAATGTGAGATGATAGAAATTTATAAGGCATGGAGAAAGTGGATATATATTTCCTCCTTCTCTCGTAACCCTAGAACTCATGAAATTCCAGTGAAACTAATTGTTGGAAGGATTTAGGGTGAATAAAAGGAAGTTCTTCTTCACACTCGTTCCTACAATAGGTAATAATGGCCACCAAATTGAATGGCTTTAAAATGCGTTTAGGCAAATTAATGGAGGTAAAAGCTAGCAATGGCTACAGGCCTTGATGGCTATGCTCTGCCTCCGTAATCAGAGGCAGCACACTTCTGGATGCTAGAAACTGCAAGAGGGGACCATGCTCTTATGCTCAGGTCCTACATGCAAGCTTCCTATAGGCATCAGATCGGTCCCTATGACAACAGAATGATGGAGTAGATGGGCCACTGGCAAAGGCACCAGCTCCAGGGAGCCCTGCATTGTTCGAGCCAAATGCAGAGCCGAGAACAGAGCGACGTCAGGACATTGTGTGTGCCCCCCCTCAATGTTCTTCCGAAGATGGCACCTCTGACCACTGGCCTGAACAAGTAGGCTCTTCCTATGGTCTGATGAATGTGTCATTTTATGCATTTTCCCCTTCCACACTAGGTTTCTACATTTTTATTACAGAATTATATATATTGCAGAAAGTTAGAATGAGACCCATGAAGCCTGGCAAATCTCTTTACTAATCAATTTGACTAAGTATTAAAAACAAGTAGAACAGCTTTCTACCTTCTACGCAGAGGTTCTAAACAAAATACATAGTTCATAGCAAACATTACTCACACCAATATTGATCAAGTCTTCTAGCATGTGTTTGTTCCAAAAAAATCTATCATCAACCTGAAAATGAAATTAAAATGTAAATATTTTCCATCCGAAAACCAGAGAACAATGCAAACTCACCCTTATCAGAACACAAGCCAACAGGAAACAATTCATGTTTCTTGGTTTTACAGATAAATGAATAAGATCAGATACATGCACACAGGAATCCAAGTATTCGTTCAAAACACTGATAATGTTTCAACAAACAACCTTACCTTCTTCCAGAGTGGCAAGTTAGCCTTCTCACACGCACTTTGCCTTTGCACGGAGTTTGTTAGGTTATAAGTCAAACTGTAATAAAAGGAATCCGAGTCCATAAACATTTTGAATAGTTCTTCCAGCAGCCGCCTCTCCAGTCTCTCTTTCTCTTTACTTTCTTTAACCTGTGAAACAGCAAAATATTAGGCTGACTGGGAAAATGTTACTTTGACTAATTTTATATCCAAATATATACTATTAAACAACTTTTACAAACTCCAGCCCAGCAAGATCTTCCACCCTTCGACTTTGTCCTCATCAAGCAAATGGGTCAGCCATAGAAGTTAACTACAAATTTAAGGTCTTGCTTCTTCAGGTCACGTAGATTGGAAGATACATATAGGGTATTATGCCTTTTTAGATTTCAAGTCAGGAGAGATATTTAGAATACTTTGGTACCTCCGGTTGCGAATGAGATCCGTTCTGGAGGTCCGGCCAGATCCCGAGGTTTTTGCAACCCGAGGATCACTGCTGTACGCATGCATGCAGTAGTAGACCACTTCTGCGCATGCGCACATGGTGAAACCTGGTCATATTCTTCTGGGTTTGCTGCTTTCGCAACCTGAAGTTTACGTTACCCGAGGATAAAGTAACCCGAGGTGCTACTGTATTTGATAGGCCTTCCCTATCAACGTGACTGCCCATTTTCCAATGTAGCAGAAGTTGCTCAGGCACCATACACAATATACTGTATTCCTCTATTTTGATGCATGGAGGGAGATAAAAAGATCAGACCACATCATATGTTACAAAACACTTCATGTTCTACTGAGAGATTTTATCTTCTAAAAAGCAAAGGGTTCAGTACAGAGTGTACCTTTCACAGATGGCAAGGCCTAAGAGGCAGCATAGGAAAAATGTCTATTCACTTTCCCCAAACCACAAGTAATTTTTAATAAATCTTTATTATGTTCTTCCTTAGTCCCTCTGCCATCCCAAAACTAAACAGTCCCAAATGTTTTAGCCTCTTTATGAACAAAAAGTGCTTTAGTTCCTTTAACCCAGAGCTTTCCAAACTGTGTGTCAAAACACGTTAGTGTGTTGGCTGCAGTCTGTATGTGTGTCGCACAAACACTCCCCATGCTCCTCCTGGGGCTAGAAAAGGGTTTAACGTCCGGTTTGCTAGTAAAACTGCATTAGCATGTTGCAAAATTATGCAGAACTGAATCAGTGTCACAAACTGATGCATGTCTAAAAAGTGTGTCACCAACATAAAAAGTTTGGAAAGCTGTGCTTTAGCCATTACGGTTGTCCTTTTGACAAAGTGGGAACATTACATATTTGTTCTGCTGGGACAAGTCACAGGCATAAATGCTGCTAGCAAAGAAAAGACAGCAATTCCAGCAAGAAGGAAACCTAAGCCTGGTGGAGTTGGGATGAGTAAAAGGTCATTGGCATGGATATACTGGAATATGAGCATGAAGACGTATGAGGTGCCAAAGACCTGGAACGAAATTGTGCTGAATATGAAATCAGACAGGAAGCTGGCATGAGGATGTAAGGAACTATGTCATAGAATGAATGATGAAAGATGAATAGTGGGTGCAGAATTCTAGGCTAGAGAACCTGCAGTCTTCCAGATGTTGCCGGACTACAACACCCATCATCCCTGAGCACTGGTCATGCTGTCTGGGGATGCTGGGTTCCCCACTCCTGTTCTAGACAGAGGGGAAGACTGCAGCAGTGGAAGCTGGACACAAACAGAATGGCCCAAAGTTTTGCTGATGGGGCCAAATGAAAGAGACATGTTTTTGAAATGTTTGCAATGCCATATGACTCAGTAAAGGACTGAATATGCTCAAAGGAAAGAGAAATAAAAAATGTCCAAGGTTTTGTGCCCCATCAACAGATGGATGGTGAAGTTGTCAAATAAATAAGAACAATACAGGAGAAGAGAAAGGCTTTGGAAAAGAAAGGAAGAGGAGCAGAAGCACAAGTGGGATGCCATAACTGGATATCACCTGCAGGGTGAAATGCAAAACAGAGGGGCCAGCGATGCTTATTTAGAATGAGTAGCAGATTTGATTGGCAGGAAACCATAAAAAGCTACTTTGCGGAAAAAGTACAGAATACATACATACATACAAATACAAGTAGTTTTTATAGCACTCTACAAGGAAAAAAACATTTTGAAAGCCCACAGAAATCCCTACCTTCTTTTTATTAGAAGCAGAAACATTTGATTTAATCTGAGTGAAGGTCTTGAGCAGAAATTTAGAGTCATCTGGAGACTGGGTAATCTTCTCTGGTTTGTTTATTCCAAAATGATGTTTTTTACAGAGCTGAAAAGAAAATATTAAGTTAATATAAAGCTTAAAGAAACAATATTCTATTACATATGTCCTATCAAATGAATGTTAAATAAATTATCTTTTATTTAAGCATGTGGTTTAGGTATGAATGTGTGCATATTCTTATCTATCTATCTATTTTCAGGATATTTATATGCAGATTTTCATGTATGCTTCAAAGCAGCTAATGAAGGTTATTAACAATAAAATAAAAAATACAAATTCAGCAAGGCAGCAGATAACAGAAGAAATCCCAAAGTACAAGCTTTTAAAAACACCATCCAATTAAGAGCCTCAGATAACAAGTGAAGCCCTAGTTTTGCATATAAGCACTCATCTTATCAACTGCTAGATTTCAAAGTATTCCGAGTGTTAAAGTTACCTCCAGTTCCAGATCCTGAGGTTCTGCTTCAGAGAGTGGTACTGCTGCAATCTTTGTTACTTTGCATATTTCATGATCTCCTGGAAGCTTGCCAACCACTACTTTTTGGCGAATTAGAATCAACCACCAAGGCAAATCTGAAACAAATCCAAATCTATTAGTATGGCATTTTCCATTTCCACACATCCATTTTCCACAGAGTTTTTTTTTAAAAATAATATTTATTAAAAGTTTAAAGATTACAGAAAGAGGAAAGAAAGAAAGAAAATTTATTAAAAGTTTAAAGATTACAGAAAGAGGAAAGAAAGAAAGAAAAAGTAAACAATACAAATCAATACTATACATAAAAAAGAGAAAACAAAAGACACAATACATCAAAACAAAAGCAAAAGCAAAAGCAAAAACAATTAAAAACACATCCAATATTTCCATATCTTTGTCTTTCATTAACTTGTTTCATCGACCTCCTCGCACCTCCCTTTTTTGTGTTCTAATTATTAATTATTTCAGCAAATCCTTTCCATCTTTCACTATTTTCTGTCATATAATTGTCATAAATTATTTTAACCTTATCTTACCATTAATACCCTAAAACTTATTTGTACTTAACTCCTTATAACATTTCTACTAAAGCCGTGTAATTTCATTCCAACATTTTTCTAACACTCATTAATTTTACAATGTTTCTATAAATAAATTTTAAACTTTTTTCCAAACTTCTTCCACCGTCTCTTCTCCCTGGTCTCGGATTCTGCCAGTCCTTTCTATCAATCCATATGGTCCATCAACCTGGTGATCTTCTGTCCAAGCATTTTCCACAGAGTTAGGCAGCAACCCTTCAAACTAATGTTCCTCACCATTGAGCCATCTCAGTTAAAACACAATACAAACAGTCTGGTACTGGGGGTCTGAAAACAATGCTTGCAAACTGCAGAATGGCATCAGAATATAGTATTCATAACTGTGGCTCTTCTCCACGCAACAACAAAAGGTAGGATAGCTGCCACTTATCATGAAGTGCAGCGCCATCCAGTAGTCCCCTCTCCCTAACCCAGGAACAAAACCATTTCCATAACAGACAGTAGCAAGGTTTCACAACAAATTTGGTGGCTTTCTTCAGCCACAAAACACTCACGCAAATACTTCCTTTATTCAAAGCATTGTTCAGTTATGTGAAAAGGGAGAGAGGCACTACTATTCATGACTGTGTGCAGACCCTTATTTAAACAAGTGAATCTGCCACCACCATGTATGGTGGCTTGAAGAAACCAAAGGCTCTTGTAGAAGGCTATTGTTGAAAATGAATACTTATAATTTTTTTCCCCCATTTACAAACATTTGACTTCACAATTTCCCCTCCTCCCAAGGTTAGATATAGGAAAACAATCCATTTCAATGGAAAGATTTCTTGCTGACAAAACTATAGAATACTGTAATAAGATTGGTAACAAAATAGAAACTGTTTGTGCAATAATGTTTTCGCTAACTAAAGAATAGTCATACAATTTTCTAGAATTGTGTGTCATGATGCAAAGGCTTCCTTTGCTAATAAAAAAATGTGTTTTGTCTGCAAAAACAAATCTGAAACAGAAGGTTTCTTGGTTCCTTCTAAAGGGGGGGATGTTGTAAGGTTACACATATAGATTTTCAGCAGGGTGGCAAGCTTCCATCAATTTGAAACAGAACTGCTTGAACACTAAAAAGGTGTCACAAAGAAAGTAATGCTTTAACAGCAAAATCTGTCGTGAAAACCTTCAGTGCAAGCTGTTCTCTAGGGACATTATATAACCATAGCCTCCACAAGACACTTTACAGATAGCATAGAAACTTTGGTGTGCTATTCTGCCCATCATGAACACCCTACCTGCCATTTCTGCAAAACCAAGATTAAAGAAGCAGCAGTACAAACCTCAAGAGAATGGAAACATAGAATTGGTTTTTAATTTTAAGAACCAAAGGGTCTCCAAATACTGACATTTAAAAAATATGTATACATAAATACATTATACCACAGGAAAAGGGGATTATATGGTATCATACAATACGTTGTGGGGAAACAGCCTCCCAAAACTATGATAGAAAACATTTGCAACACGCTAACAAAACGAAACAAAGACTCCTCCTACACACAGACCAGCAGCTAAAAATAAAAACTTAAAGACCGACACCTCCATCACTAGCCCAGATAACACCCAGGTCATTGTTCACACTTTAGCCTGCTGTGGCTTTTGCTGACTATGCAGCACTCAACCACCACCTCCTGTGTGTGGTGTGTACAGGCCAGCACAGCAACAGACACCGCTGTCTCTAGTCCCTGGCAACAGTCGTTTTAAATTTTCACAGCTGGTGCTCAAACCAATTTTTGTTGCTGGGCCTAGCATCCTCACAGCATGCTTTTAAGACACAGTTGGATGAGGGGAGAATGGTTTTTAAATGAATTAGAAGGATGGGAGACAACAGTTCTCTCGCTTTCTCTCTCTCATCACTAACAATGCCCAGGAAGTAAACAAAACTAGCCTAGCAACTGTTTTCCTGGTCTGTTGGCAGCCCTCCTTTTAATACAATCAAATATATCCAGATCACAGCCACAAGAAGCAAGCAGCATTCTGTCCTGGGAAGCACCCAGGCAAACAGGAACTGAAGTTCAGTGGCATAGATGCATTCAGAACTCTGTCTCAACGACTGAACTCAATAATCTGTAAAAGTGTTCTAAAGAGCACATACAAATACTTCTAAGCCATCCTTCATTGTGATAGTAATCATGCAACATAGAATTGTAGAGTTGGAAGGGACCCTGAGAAACATCTAGTCCAACCCCTTGCAATGCATGAATAGGCAGCCATGCCATACAGGGATTGAACCTGCAACCTTGATAGATTAAAATGAATGTCTGGACAGCAAGAGGAGAGTTCTCTTAAACAGGATTCCATGTAGGTTCAAGTGCTTATGCTTGTCATAAATATTCCAGTGAAATATGGACTTGATGGCCAAGACAGGCAAGACTATTAAAATATCTGACATTACAGTCTTGATCACTTTTTAATTTTGAATTCCTACATCTATAACAGCTCAGTCAGTAGAGTATGAGACTCTTAATATCTGGGTCATTAGTTTGAGCTGCATATTAGGCAAAACATTCCTACATTGAACTGCAGGGGGGCTGGACCAGATGATCATCATGGTCACTTCCAACTCTACAATTCTAAAAAATTTTCAGCCGTCTAACAAATTCACTGATTTGCATTTTCAAGTGTAAATGACAAAGGAAGTATGCACAAAGTGATCCGACTGAACTGAAATCCCCCACTTTTTGAGTTTTAAATATATTTATATGAGGGTTCAAAGTTTTGTTTTATTTATTTAAAAGCAGTTCTAAACCACTTAAATATTTGAAAGATCTCTAAGCAGCATTCAAAAGGTTCATAAACAGCTTGGAAAGTGCAAGAAAACATTCCAGTGCAATCTTAACTTAGTATGAATGATACACTAAGAATTTTCCTTATTTTATATTTAAGAAGAGTTGTATGTAAAGCCTGAATGATTTAATAATAGATAACCTCTGGCCTGATATAATAAAAAGCTGCTCCATAAATAAGAACTAGAATTGTGTTCATTTGTGCTTGTTGCTCTCACCATATATGGTAAAGCCAAAAAGGCTCTGGGGGAAACAAAAACAAAACATGTATTACATATGCTATGCTTCTATGGTGATTATATTTCTTGCATCTGCAGAAACAATTAATTTTGACCTGAGTGAACCAGGGGCTAACAGCACTTCTTAAGTGATGCAACAGAACATAAACAAAGAGTTAATACCAAATGTAATCTGGAGATGTATCTTTTCGTCTTATTCAAATCTTAGTCAAATATTTCAGGTCAATTGCCGCTAAGCACAGAGCAACTAATGAGCAAACCAAAAACTACAATGTCTCCATATGTGCTGTTCCCATTTCTTCTAGCCTTAATGAGTTCATAGATCCGTTAAGTCTGTAAGGGAGTGTGACTCTGGTTGTCAATCACCCGTTTCTAGCTTTAAGATGGTATGACAGCTTATTCCGCAGCATACACAAACAGGGAAATTTCATTAAAAGTGTGCCACTACCCCCATTTCATGTGCTACACTAAGATTAATGCAAGGTGAAATTAGATTCTTTAAGCCAGACTGCGTATGAGCAGCAGAAGAAACATTTCTTGCATTCATTTACAAGCCAACAAATTTCTGCAATGTAAAAAAAAAATAAAAAAAATCAATGCTGTGGGGAGAGAAGGCCTAACTATCCAGATATTCTTGATAATTAAAAAAAATTATAAGCCACTAAACATACCAAAGCTTCATTGAACATATTCTTTGCTAACCACCCTTCTGACCCTTACCATCTTAAAAATGTCACTTTTCTATTTAAAAAGGAAGGGTCTTTTTCAGGGCTACTGTAATAAATTTTCAAATTGGACTCTTTATTACTCAACCCCCCAAACCCCAGTTATTTACAGTTTCACATTCTTCAATGTGAAAATTATGGTAAAAGAACTGGACTTTCCCTCCCTCAATATACACATTATTATATAGCAATATACAGCCTATTATAGACAAGTCTATAATAATTCCAACAGTGTTCCTTTTCCTTTCAGCAACAGCCAAAGCGTAGCCACATCTTTCAGTGGCAGGAGTCAACAATTAAAGCTTGCAAGTCAGTTCTCATGCTGGGCGAGATGAGGCAAGCTCTTACTAACACAGCAATTGTTTACATACCCTGCTCAAAGGCACTGTTAACTATTGCATTATGTATTTTATTTGTCACTCTCGGAAAACACGGATGCTATCAAAGCACAAGATGAAAGACCTGACTCTCCCTGCTGCCCCCACTAAACATTCCCTATATTAGCTAACAGGAAACATACCGTATTTTTCGCACCATAGGACGCACTTTTTCCCTCCTAAAAAGCAAGGGAAAATGTGTGTGCGTCCTATGGAGCGAATGCAGGGGGGAGGCAGGCGGGAAAAGCCCTCAAGAGCCGCACACAAGCTTCGTGCGCTCTTGCGGACTTTTCTCTAGGAGGGAGAAGGGACTGACTGGCTGCAGCAGTCCCTTCTCCCTCCTGGGGGAAAAGCCCCCAAGAGCGGCACCCTCTTTAAAGGCTGCGCGGCTCCTGCGGGCTTTTCTACGAGGTGGGGGAATCCCCCCACCTCCCAGAAAAGCCAGGAGAAGCCGCACAGCCCCTTTAAAGAGCGCGCGGCTTCTGCGGGAGTTGGGGGAAGCTGCAGCAGATTCCCTCCTCCCGGGCTCCCTTTGAAGCGGTAATGTGGGAGGGGAGCAGCTTACACTCGTGTAAGCAGCTCCTCTGCCACTTTCCTGCTTCAAAGCAACCACGGAGGAGGGAAAGAGGGGACCCATGGATCCTCTTCGCTGCTCGAGGCTGCAGCAGATTCCCTCCTCCCGGGCTCCCTTTGAAGCAGCAAAGTGGGAGGGGAGCAGCTTACACTCGTGTAAGCAGCTCCTCTCCCACTTTCCTCCTTCAAAGCAACTACGGAGGAGGGAAGGAAGGGGACCATGGATCCTCCGCTGCTGGAGGCTTCAGCGGATTCCTCCTCCGTAATTGCTTTGAAGCAGGAAAGTGGGAGGGGGGCAGTTTACACTCGTGTAAGCAGCTCCTCTCCCACTTTCCTGCTTCAAAGCAACCACGGAGGAGGGAAAGAGGGGACCCATGGATCCTCTTCGCTGCTCGAGGCTGCAGCAGATTCCCTCCTCCCGGGCTCCCTTTGAAGCAGCAAAGTGGGAGGGGAGCAGCTTACACTCGTGTAAGCAGCTCCTCTCCCACTTTCCTCCTTCAAAGCAACTACGGAGGAGGGAAGGAAGGGGACCATGGATCCTCCGCTGCTGGAGGCTTCAGCGGATTCCTCCTCCGTAATTGCTTTGAAGCAGCAAAGTGGGAGGGGAGCAGCTTACACTCGTGTAAGCAGCTCCTCTCCCACTTTCCTGCTTCAAAGCAACCACGGAGGAGAGAAGGAAGGGGACCATGGATCCTCCGCTGCTCACGGCTGCAGCGGATTCCTCCTCCTTGATTGCTGGGAGTTTCTCTGGGCAGGAATTCCCTCAGCTTAAGTGGGGTGGGGGAAGTGTGGCAGGTAGGGGGGTACTGAGAGACACATGTCTCTCAGATGAAAATTGGGAGTGGGCATTGTGTGAAGTGGCTGTGGATCTCCTGCCGCAGAACTGTAGGACTGTATAGAGTTGGGAGGGCCACCCAAGGGTCATCTAGCCCAGCCCCCTCACAATGTAGGAATCACAGCTAAAGAACGCCAGGCAGATGGTCCCCCAACCGCTGCTTAAAAGCCTCCAGTGGTGGAGACCCAAACACCTTCCGAGGTCATAGAATTGCAGGGTTGGAAGGGAACCCCAGGAGTCATCTAGTCCAGCCCCGGTGGACAGCAGGCGCAATCCATCCCGTTGCGCAGGACTAAAGATGCTGTGCAAGGCTAAAGAAGAAGCCAAGGCAGTGAGCGGGATGGATCGCGCTTGCTGCCTTGTCTTCTTTAGCTGCACCGGAGAGGTTTAGCTCCTGGCTGGAGAGGTTGCGCGGCTATAGATCCCGCGCACTGTCTTGGCTTCTTTGCTCTTTGGGGCTGGGGGGGGGGAACCCGGGCTTTCCCCGCAGCCCCGAGAAGCTCTGGGAGAAGTGGACAGGCTGCATGCAGCCTGTCCGTTGCTCTTTGGGGCTGGGGGGGGGATAATATTTTTTTCCTTGATTTCCCCCTCTAAAAACTAGGTGCGTCCTGTGGTCCGGTGCGTCCAATAGAGCGAAAAATACGGTACACAGTTGGTAGCCTCAGGATTTTCCCTGTACATCTGAAGAGGAAAGCTGGGACATCATGAATGTCCCTGCCTGGAGTTTCTTCCTTGCCCAGAACTAGGTGGTTTTAAAGGAGGAAGTGGTGATGGTGGTGGCGCTATTCCAAAAAATTGACACAAAGGGTGCACCTCAGCCTTTTCCTGCCTTGCTTTTTGAGAAAGAAAACAAACGTCCTTTTTAGGAGAAAAAGAATGAAAAACATGAATCATGGTTGAATCCAACTAATTTATACACAGAGCAGACACTCTGGGCTGAGCAACTGAACTTCCCATTCCTCTCCTCTCCCCAGGTACCCCCTTAAAAGTATTCCAGTGGTTTGAGAGAAACCCCCAACAGATTTGCAGAGCCCAAGAGAAATCATGCTTTCCTGTATGGTCCTAAAAATACACAGTTTGTCATCCCTGCAATCCTAGCATGCTCTCTTCCTCCCTTCTTCTCTAATGATACCCTTGGCATATACAAAAATAAGAGATAGCTGATATTTGCTTTGAAAAAGCAAAATGTCAGTATATCTGCAATAAAATTAATAGATTTTCCATTTTGTGATCATAGAATATAAAGATATTCTCTCTACGGAAAATGCTAAGTGTATTCACTTGCTCCTTTGCCTCAAGGTACACATTAGTATTTAATTGGGTCATGGTCAACTATTTTTAAAATTATATTCACAGCTATTTTTAGAAAGGACCCGCAAGTGTTATAAAAGAACATGCAAAATTGCAGAACTAATGTAGTTACTAATAAGCACCCATGAATATGAAAGCCATTAAAATGTATTCAGTGTTCTGGAAACCGAACACATTTCCAGGCTGCCAAGATGCCTTTTTATTTATTCAAGGCCTGTGCTCTTAATCAATGAATCAACCATGGTATCAAAGCTCTACAACTTGTCCATGACAACATTACCAGAGAGCTCCACAATGCAAGGAAATAAAGCAATGTTTCCAGCTCAGCTCCTCAAAGAATCAATAACTGCTAGTTGGCTTTCAAGGGAATGGTGATGCAGTGTTCTTGTTAACTTGGGACACATCACACAGAGCCTTCTTATAAAATTTTAATCAGATACTACATTTAACCCAGGGAAAGCTAGATATCTACCAATAACTCTGGTTTCTTCAGCACTAACAGCCTAATCCTCTAAATTCTGTGCTTAACAGATATGCTTAGTATTCACAGAAAACAGAGGCTTCATCCAAGATGCCTTGCGAATAGCAGAAAATCACTTTATATAGTCTCTCTGTAGCTACACTGAAGAGATCAGAAATGAACATACTTACATACATCACAAACAAATCTAAACAACCAATGTCAGTTGTCATTACTAGTACCTAGACTCCTAGAGATCATTGGAACGGAAGCAAATGGCATTTCTCGGATTTTGAAAACCGAGAAAGAACAAACACAAACTACAGGAATGAAAGCTCAAGACTAAATTTGTAAAAAAAAGAAATTAGCCACAGAGTTCCTCAATGTTAGCTCATCAGATGTTGTTCGGACTACAACTCCCGTCATCCCCAAAAGGTTAGCCAACGGCCAGGGATTATGGGAGATGCAGTCCAACAACCTCTAGATAGGGATCCAAAGTTGAAGGACAATAGCTGGTGCAGCGGCATGACAGATAATTAGTGTCATTCTAGATACTGCAAACAATTCTGGTCTTGTCTGTTTAAGACTGCTGATAGTCTTAAACGAATTTCCATCACATAAGAACTCCTTGAATGAAGAACTTAACTACACTAAATCTCTCTTTTTATTATTACTAAGAAATATGATTTCCCCAACCTCTAATAGTACAGGTCACATGAATTCTGTACAATGTGTAGAATGACTCCAACTCCACAAATAATCTGATCATTTCAGAAGAGAGATTCCTTCTAACCAGTTGTACTATTGTGTTACATAACTGTTCTCTTTTAATCTATAGAGCCTTAAAAGAACTTTGAGGGCATCACTGAAGAAAGAGTGAACCTTTTTCCCCCTCTGTGAAATCTCTTCTTTCTTGTGTGTAATAAATCACAGGCTGTCCACAGAATGGAATCTCTAGGGTCTTGTTGAGCCCATATTAAAGTCACATCTGAACAGTACACAGCAAGAGCATAGGGGTCACTCATCGCTATCTGTGTTCCATGTTTGTAAGACCATGGTTCTATTTTAAAATAAAATCTAGTATTAGATGAAGTTTTTTCAAGCATATGTGAAAATCAGATGTGTGGGTTTTTCTTGTTAACCACGAATTTAGTGTTTTGTGGCAACTATTGGTTTTTAATCCATTTCTATTACAAAAGATCAATTCACAAATACCGCTTGTGAACAGTATTTATTATTTAAAGGTCAGCTAAACAACTTTAGATCAGAAGCAAATAAGAAGCATGCTGACCTCACTTTTGAAATATTCAATGTGTGAGAGCTGTTTCTTTGGCATGATTTCCAATACTATTCCATTAATAGAATCAAGCTCGTCTAGCTTTTCTTATATCAACATGAAGCAGATGGTGTTTGAGGAAACTAGATGAGAAAGCCAGCCTAAAAAAATGTTAGTAATCAATGCTCCAGAAAACTGCATCTTCCCCTGAACATTTTTATATCCCTGTCATTTGTAGGAAACCACTAGTCACCTTTATTTACAAGCCAAAATTAAACTGATATCTACAAGAACTTTGCATTTATATTTGCGAATAATGCTCAAGCTGAACTAAAGCATCACATTTTACTTACCTCCGTATCTTCATGAAATTCTATTTACAGGAAGATACTGACTCTTCACCTCCCCCCTCTCCCAATTACCTTTTCCTCAGGTCAAGAAAACACAACAAAATATACATGAACCACTGTATATGTAAATAGAACCAGTTATTTATGTGTTGCAATTCAGACACTGACATGAAACAAATGAAAGTGTCGGACAAATCTGTCTGAGAGGCGCTGACAAAGCCCACTTTAGTTTTATCAATTATAGGTAGCAAAGCCTTGTCAGGGGAGTTACAAGCACAAAAGGGCACAGCAATTTTAACATTAACCATCAATCTGGTAAGATAAAGAATTTAACTATTCATACCTGTGTGAAGCTGAACTTTTCCAATAAGTCCCTCAATCAAGCCCAGACAAATCGGATTCCAAGCCAAAAGCAGGTCAGTAGCTGTGGGAGAAATTTTAGACAAACAAAAATGCAAATCAGAATCTGTGGTAAGCAATTTAAAAGCAAGTCTGGTTATTTGTTTGTTTGTTTTGATCCTACCTCTCCAATGGATTTGGCAGCAAGACCTCTAGTTGCTCATTCCTATAGTACGTTATCTCAACACATATTTTTCTAGCTAATAACTTTGTAAATGGGATGCTCTCTACGGATTCAACAGGTTCCCACTGGAATATGTGAAGGCTCCATTATTCTGATACCATATTCATTTTTAAAGCTGCCCCCCTGGGACATAGAGAAAGAATTCATCTTTAAGTGTCAGGTTTACTGTGCCAATTACAAGGCAACCCAAGCCAGTGGTTGTAGGCAACATCTGTTTTCTGTTCTACTGCTCCTACTTCATACCCCAAGTGAGGACTAGGCAGATATACTAGATAGAAAAAGCCTCCTACCACCAGCTGCCCTATTTGCTGTAGTCAGCAAGAAATATCAGGGTGGGTGACCTTCCAAGACCCGAATTCCTACTTGTAGAGGCCCAAAAGCTTTCTTCAAATTTTATTTTAAGCAAGGAGTTAAAAACAATTTTACAAAGTTCATTCCAGTTTATATAACTGGAAAATAGCTCTCTGCAGTAACTTAATTGTACAAACATGACTCATTTAGAGTTCATAATCAGAGCATAGATGACACACCCTTAAAGTATGAATGCCACTCTATTCACATACTACTCATGGTTTCAACAAGTTGAAGAAAACTTGGCAAGAGTGCTCTCACTCTCCTGTAAGAAAGTAGTTTAAGGAATTTAGAAGTAGCCATTGAAAGGACCAACACTGCACTCCCCTATTGCTTCTATGCCTGAGACCAGAACAACCACACTCCAAAATAGCCTATGGAATTTACAGTTCAATCTCTGGAGTGCTTAACATTCTTACTCACCAGGAGCACTTGTACAGTAAGGGTCATTTTTTCCAAGACCACCTATTCAGGTTGAAATATACTCAGAGTCACAAAGTGATTTCATGCTCTTTATTCAGCTCATAGTGGTGAGGAGGAATGAATGAAAGTCCCCTGAAAGTATCTGCTTTATATACATTATTTACACAATGGGCTGCACATGATTGGCTAATTCCGGAATTCTACTGTAAGCCAATCAGGTTGTGGATTCACTTCTATCTGGAGCATGATTGGGTGGTTCCTGCCAACAAATCATACTGCTGCATTGTTCTAGGACCAATCAGACTGCTGCAGTTTGGATCCTATTGTTCTAGGACCAATCAGACTGCTGCAGTTTGGATCCTATTCAACTCAGTACATAACACAGGTGTTCAGCAGATATGTGTGAGGGCATAAACTATGTATGGAATATGAGGCCACATGCACTTTGCCCCATGCACACCAGAACTTCTTCACCTCTCTCTCCATATGCCTTCCTCAAATCTCCTCCAGAGGGTTGTAAGGAACCCCCAGAACCAATTTAGGGGGTACACAGGGAGGGGAGAGGGAGGGGAAATTCTATTGTGCAGCCCAAAGTCTTTGTGTTGATGGACTGCCACCCTTAGATGTATATATGATGTTTTTTCCAAAAAGCATAGGATTTAGGAATTATAATCCAATGTAGTCATGGTGAAAATTGAAACAAGAGTGGTCCTTGTTCCATATTAATAAATCCAGAACATGTTTATCTCTGCTCTGCCCACCGTTGGCTCGATCTCTGTCCACATCCTGTATGCAGCTCCCCCAACAAAAGAATGCTGTCTACCACCCATGCTACAGACAGTATATCCTTTTAACAGTAGGTTAACCAGCTAGGAAGAACAAATACTGCAGAGGCAGTAATGCCAGTTCTGATGAGAGTATATGATCTTGCTGCTGTACTTTCTTTCTTTTTTCTTTCTGCTCATATCTAGTTTGATGGATCAGAACAACGGATAAAACTTCTGCAACTCCCTGGTTGGAAATTAGTTATTCTGGCACAAATAATTCTGATTTCAAGGAAAGAAAAGAATGCAAAAATATCTATTCTTAATGGATTACTCCATCAAGGTTTTAGGAACAACCAACAGTGCTGTTTAGGTTTAAAATGAAAGCACACAAACTAAAGTTGATGTTCGGACAAAGGTTTTTGTAAAACTGCTACTCAGAGTAAATGTATTTTTAAACTTTATTTCAAAGAAATATTCTATAGGGAAATGTTCTATTCCAAGAAAAACAATTTCACAATAAGATTAAAAGCTATTGTTTAAAGAGTGAAAAGTGCAGACCAAGCTGATGCTCTTTTGTCTAGAGACACTGTCAGTTTAAGCACCATTTGGGAAATGTTTCTGGTGCCAGCCACTTTGCTACCCTGAATTCCTATTGTATTTATAAACAATCTGAATAGATCTGTTGATATTGCTAGGTTTGCTCATAAACAAAGAAATGGAACAAAGCAGGGCTTGGCACTTTGCCACCTATTAGAATGATCTGGACAACAAAGCTGCAAGTCACTTCAACGTGATAGTTGCACTCAGACTCAACACTGAGCCACAATTTAACTAGCCAGTATCAAGTTGGCATAAGAACAAAGATACTGTGGTTTGTTGGACCTAACATGCCTTTGCTTCCTCCTCCATCCCTTGACTCTCCTGTGAATGCCGAGGTGTTAACTTGAATGTCTTATCCGCTGCCAAGGACTGAAATAGGCCTCTTACCATTGGCCAGCTGCAGAAACGAGGCAGGAAACATGAATGATCGCCTCTTCTGAGATCTTTGGGCTACTCTCAGCACAGCCTCAACTAAACACAGTTCAAATGCCTTCCTTCCTTCCTTCCCTCATTCCTAGATGTGCATCACAGAGGCCTGCAGCATAATTTCAAGGCACAAATCATCATAAGAACTTTAGGCACCTATGGTGATAAGTGGAGAAGACCCTCCCCAGTCTAAGAAAGAACAATTTTTCCAGGAGATGCTTCTGAGGAAGCCGCTGAACTAGCTTTCAGTACTGTCCTTAGGATCAGTGTACATGTTAAGAGTGGTTTGACTAGCAAAGCCTCTTGACAAGATGTCTCCGGCGCAGTTGATGAGGTATGCTCTGGCGCCAACTTGGCATGCTGCTGACACATGTGTGGAACACCACAACGTATCTGGGAGCAACATAACTCTTCTATCCTGGTAGATGGTGGCTAATTTATTGTAGTATGGCTTGGTCCTATCCTCCATGAATTTGTATAGTCATTTAATCCAGCTGCAAGTTCCTTATCTTGTGGCAGCAAGTTCCTAAGCTAATTATTCGTTGTATGAATAAGGTCATGTTGCTTATCCTGAACAGATTATCAAATCATTTTGATGGCTGACCAAGTTATAATATTATAGGGGGAGGGAATCTATCCATTCTCTACATTCCCTCCACAGGCTTTTTTTGAAATCAGCCTTCCCCAAACTTGTGCTCCACATTTTAAGGCATTCCCATATTTGAATACACAGCAGTTAACTTTCTACTACAGTTTATCATCCTGTAAAAGTAAGTCTCTGAAATAATTCAAGACACTGTTCTTGGAAGTTAAAATATATAAATTAGAGCAACAAACATGTATTTGAAAACAATTATTTCAAGCTATTATTTTTTTGGGAAATACTGTGAACAGAAGATAGTGTTGACAAAGTTTTAGGATATCATGCTATAAATTAATGTCATTCCTAGATGCATGTAAGCACCAAGTGAGGTTGCCTTCACTGTTATCATCTTCAATATTCTATCTTCAATAGCCAAAGTGAGTGCAAGGTCATTTTCTCTTAAGAGGGCTATTGTGCAACTCCATGCCCCAGGAACTGTGAGACAATCATAGGCCACTTTCAGATGCAACAATATGCCAGATTTTCTGTCTGTGATATGTACACTGCCAGATTTCTCACACTGCACTCCTCTACCTTGGCTCAAACATGATAAATAAAAGGGCCATTGGTTTCCCACTATATGCAAACCAAGGACTGTGGCTTGTTCCTCCCTTGCAAGTCACAATCAGCAATCCAATAACAAAACTATGGCATCAGGTTGGATAGCAATTCTGGCTTGTTAGGGAGCAACAAATCATAATCCCTGGTACAGACATAATGGGAAATCAATGCTTCCTGGTTTGTTTATCCTGCTTGTGCTGGGGAGGAGTGCAGTGGGAGTTATCACTTCTCATTCCCAATAAACCAGCAAGTCTAGATTATAATTATGTGCAAACAGTAATAATTTAAAGTTGAGAGGGGAAACTAGCCAGTCATATGTTCCAGTACATGGTAATTTTTAGATCACAGAATGGGTTTGTCTTCCTCAAATTCAGAATATCTTTTCAGGATTCCTTCCTACCAACTTTTGCAAGTTGTTCTTTTGACATACAGCTTTGATGATGAGTAAGCATGACACAAATAGATTTGTACTTGCCTCAAAACAGATTCAGTCATCAAAGATGTAAGCTTCATAACAGCAAAAGTTGTACACCTGTCAGATTGCTAAAAAAAGAACCTCCCAATAAACAAAATAATATCAGGCACCTATATGCAATAAGCCATTTGGACTCTCACTTAAGCATAAATAGGGTTTCTGACAATTACGTATAACAGTAGCCTTGCATGTTACTAAGCACAGTCATCATATATTCTTTCCTTACAGTTTTGCCAAACACTGTATCATCATTTAACACAACACAAAAAGAGGGCTAGCAATACTTTTACAAATTCAGGCTTTTGGAGGCATGCAGAAGACAATACAATATTAGTCCATTGATAGATATCCCCATCTGAACAGGTACCGTATTTTTCGCTCTATAAGACGCACCAGACCATAAGACGCACCTAGTTTTTGGAGGAGGAAAACAAGGGGGAAAAAATCTGAATCTCAGAAGCCAGAACAGGAAGAGGGATCGCTGCGCAGTGAAAGCAGCAATCCCTCTTGCTGTTCTGGCTTCTGGGATAGCTGCGCAGCCGGCATTCGCTCCATAAGACACACACACATTTCCCCTTACTTTTTAGGAGGGAAAAAGTGAGTCTTATCGAGCAAAAAATACGGTATATTAAGTTAAATGAATCACCTTTAAGAGCCTTATACAGCAGTAACTATTGTCCTTCTCATCACATCCACTGAAAAGTCAGTCCACCAGGCATGCTGTTAGAGGGTCAAAGGATAATGACTGTGAATATAGTAAATCACAATCAACAAAATGAGGGGGGCGGGAATCCAATACTAGGCCTAAATGATGTCAGGGACACATACAAGAAGTCATGTGACTCAATGACACTGTGCCCAGCAATACCCTCAGGGAAATATATTAGTGGACAATTCTAGAAGAAGACATCACTTTGCACCCTATAGAAACTAAAGCTGCAATCCTATATGCTTCCCTGAGAGTAAGCCACAATGAATTTAGTGAGGCCTACTTTGGAGTAAGCATACATGGGACTGCACAGTGAGATCCATTCTACAAAGTCAGCAATATCTTAACAAAGTACCATTTTAGACTACACACAAGGAGGGAAATTTTATCCTAATCCTATTCTCTCTCCAATGTGCAGTTTTCAGCAAGGCAGGGAGGAATTTTACATGGCAGTGATTTAAGAATGTGATCACAGCCTGCAATATGAATTGGTACAGTTTAGGAGGAATTCTGCCACATGATCTGCTATTTATTACATTTGTATACCTCCTCTAACCAAGGTCTTGAGGTGATGAGTGGTGTACACATTTAAAAACACAATACAACAGTATGATAACCAAATCCAGCTGCAAGTCAGGCAGAATGAAAAGAACCAAATGGGAATTAAACAGAAGCAAAAGCCTGGTTAAATAAATATGTTTTTAAGAAGGCACTGAAATAACATTAAAAATAGCTCCTGCCTAAGGTCAAAAGGCAGGCTATTCCATGAAAGGCTGCTGTTACAGAAAATGCTTCCCCATCAGTTGAACCTCTACTAGTTGTGGCACCAGAAAGCTGCTTTATACTGCCTGAGATTTGTTGGTCCATCTAGCTCAGTACTGTCTACACTGACTGGCAGTGGCTTTACAGGGTTTCAGATGGGAATCATTTCTGGCCTTGCCAGAAGATACCAGGGACTTCTGCATGTAAAGCAGATGCTCTAACACTGAGCTACAGCTCCATGAACCTTGCTCAGTAGCTTACTGGCAGCTGGTGCAATTATTTAAGAACTAGTACAATGTGTGCACAGTTGGAACCCCAGCCAGCGCCTGTTGTACCAGCCACTGCCTCCAAACCAGCCTCAAGGACCACCTCACATAGAAGGCATTACACCAAAAAGGTAAAAGGACCCCTGATCGTTAGGTCCAGTCACAAACAACTCTGGGGTTGCAGTGCTCATCTCACTTTACTGGCCGAGGAAGCCAGCGTACAGCTCGTCCGGGTCATGTGGCCAGCATGACTAAGCTGCTTCTGGCAAACCAGAGCCGCACATAGAAACGCCGTTTACCTTCCTCTGTGGTACCTATTTATCTACTTGCACTATGACGTGCTTTCGAACTGCTAGGTTGGCAGGAGCAGGGACCAAGCATCAGGAGCTCACCCCGTCACGGGGATTCGAACCACCGACCTTCTGATCGGCAAGCCCTAGGCTCTGTGGCTTAGACCACAGTGCCACCAGCGTCCCTAGGCATTACAGTAGTTAGATCAAAAAGTTACCATGCACGAGTCACTGTGGAAAGGCTATGCCTGTGCAGGAACAGTCGCAGCCAGCATACCAGCCAAAACTGACAAAAGGAATTCCAGTCACTGTTGCCACTTGGGCTTCCAGAAACAAAGATGACCCAGGAACACCCCCAAACTGAACACTGGCTCCTTCAGAGTGCCTCTCACTCACATCCCACATACTTAGACCAAAAGGATGCTATGGTCAATGGTATCAGAATCTTCTGAGAGATCCAATAAAAGTAGCAGAACTGCACTCCCTCGAGGTCATCCATAAAAGTGGCCAAGACAGGTTCTGTCCCAAAACAAAACCTGAACACAGACTGAAACAGGTGCAGACAATATTTTTCTTTTAAATTATGGCAGAGCAACTTAGTCATTGACAAAATGCTTAGAGCACCTTAACTTAGAAATGCTACAGGTAACAATGGCAGTGAAAACAATGTAAAAGTGGTGGAACTCACAGGAACATAAAAGCCTATATCGTACATGCATTATTATACGTCTATACTTGCACATGCATCATCTTGTAGATTATATAAGAAAAGAAGACTATATTTATGATTATAAGATTCACACAAACTCTTACAGCTGCCATTTTGCTTATGGATGGATGCAGCACACACATCTGGCATCAAAGATACAGCAAACAACTGAGACACTAACATATCCATTACCTTAATAGTCTTAACTGTATTCTTCATACTAGGTATAGTATTCTCCTTGTGTTATGTGATTAGTACAGAATACTCGGTGGTTTACTTTTCATTCCAGGGTGATCAATGCTAAGTTGTAATCAAATGCTGACTATATATATAGCTTAATACTCAATAAGTACATGATTGTATGGGAGTAGCTCATATAAGACTACGTAATTTCACCTGTATTTGATTAGTAGTCTTTGTAGTACCAGAATACATAACTTCATGAAACTGCAAATCAATGAGAACTGTTGGTTGCTAATTTCCCATGGCCAGCATGTTACTTTCTATATAATAAATGGGAAAGATACTCTAATTGCCATCTCACAAGACTAGTTCTTTGCAAAAGGGAGACAAAGAAAGATAATGAATGTATCCTTCATCATCTCCACTATTCCTTTTTCAAAACATCATGTACTTTGATAAGCAACATAAAAGCATACAGGAAAAATTATTCCTTTGTTCTCATTCAAGAGTTCCACAAATCTGGCTAGCCAGCAAATATTGCTTCTGAAAAGAACCCTTCCAGGTACCATCCCAATGGTGAGGACAAGGTCTCATCTGACGCTATGCAGAGCTCAAGTCTCAAAGTGACTGCAGTAGGTTGGCTATCGCTCTCTTTCCCAGATCTCAGTTGCAGAATGGAATGGTGACTTAACATTTGTGTTGCGCTTCAGAAAACTGTTAAGTAGAACAGGGTTCTACATGTTTGCTCATCATGGCAAGTGTGAGGCTATCCTCTTTTGAGCATGAAAAGCCCCATACTTCCTCTCAATCTTGGAGCTGCAGAAGGGATGGGTAGGCAGGGATCATCCTCAAGCAAACCACACCCGGGGCCTCAAAAACCTAAACTAAAAGACTTTATCTCCCCAACTTTTACAGTACAAAGTCAGGAACGAGTGGAGGGGGTATCCTGGTGACAGCAAATTCTAGTTTACCCAAAAAGTGTAGGATCTTGAAAAAGTATTGCTATTCTAGAGGTTCCCATAAAGGTCAGTGCAATGTCAGGAAAAGCCCCTTAGGCATGTAAGTGAAAAGATAATAGCTCAGTAGTGGAGCAAAGGTTTGTGTGAAGGTCCCAGGTTCAATCCCTAGTGTCTCCAAATAGGGCCGGAAAAGACGTATCTGAAACTCTGGACAGACATTGCCAGTCAGTGTAGCAATATCTGGAGGAATCTTGACAAGTGCTCACCCTGATCATTACACATCTTTTGGAAAAAAGAAGGACATTAGTAAGAACTTTGTCGGGGGGAGGGGTCAAGGAGGGGGAAAAAATAAATTAACATGTTTTTTGTCTGGTTGGATTTAAGATGCTGTGTGTGTGTGTGTGTGTGTGTGTGTTTATAACAAAGATAGAACCCAATTTTGCTTTTTGTCTCACTCACTTTTGATTTTTGCCTCAACCACCAATGGAATGCAGCCCCTCACCCCCACCCCATCCCACCCCGGTTTCCACAAATGTATGCTGCTCTTGGGCTAAAAAAGGTTCTGCCACCCTTGCTCTAAAAAATGCACCAAGCAAACAAAACGCTATGACAATACTTTGGTATCATTCAATAGGTTCATTAGGGCACAAACTGAGCAAATCAAATGAGCGTTAACAAAACATGTGAAAAGACTGCAAGTGAAGCAAGAAATCTCTTTACACATGAGCAGTACAAAAACAAGTGCATAGTCATTTCCATATAAGCTATAGTTACACCCTCTAATGTCAAAAATTCCTGGCAGATCAGCTGTAAAGTCTTCCTATAGCAGCCTTACCCAAAGTTGTGCCACCACAATATTTTGGCTTACAACTTCCATTAGCCCCAGGTAGCACAGACATATGGTGGAGTTTTAGCCCAAAACGTCTGGTGGGCACCAGTTTGGGGAAGGTTGTATTACAAACACACACAACACAGCTACTTTGAATCTTCCTAAAGCATTCAAAAGCAAATGTTAATTTCCTACAGTGTGCTAAACAAAGGAGAAATTACAACATACCAAGCACCATATTGCATTTGGAAGGTGGTGTCAGTGAACTGTAATTGATTCCACTTTAAAACATGAGACAACTTGAGTTTCAACTATCTGAAGTGTAGTACAGAGGGAGCAAAAAAAAAAAAAATCCATTACCAGACATCTAACTTTTTAAGGCTTGCACGTTCCAAGAGCTCTAAATAAGCGGGAGGGGGCACTTTCATACTAAATCTGACATGCTCCTACTTACTCTTGACAGGGTGAATTGCAGTGGGTTGGACTAGATGACCCTCACGGTCCCTTCCAACTCTATAATTCTATAATTCATTTGTTCTGCTTCCCCAGCTATCCTCCACCTTGTGTGCATCACCAGATGAGATCACCATCTTCCTACACGCTTCCTTCTTCAGCAAGCTTATTCACCACCAATTGTCAAAAACTGGATCAGTATACAGTACTTTCACAAATCCCAGGTATATTATCCTCTCCAGAAGGTGCTGCACTCCCATCAACTTGCTTTTAAAAAATCTCTATCCTAGCTAACTCCAGCAAACCCTCAGCCCAAACACTCCTTCTCAATTTGGCTAAGCAAAATTTTAGCTCAGTCAGCGTGGCTCTTCACTGAACCATCTAAACAGCCTGCCCTTTCAAAAGTTTACAATATGCCTCTTGTTTATTTATTTCAAAGTTTTCATACTCCACCCTTCCTCCAGACTGGAGCATAGGGCAGGCAGCTTACAACAAAATATAACAAAATATAAAATACAGAACCAAACAGAAAGGTTCCAAATGCCTTCACAAACAAATGCATTTTTGCCTTTCTCTATATGTGTGTGCCTGTTGTATCTTAATTTGGGGAGAGTTCCATAAATGGAGTGATGCCACTGAGAATTCCCTGTCTCATGTCACTGTCCTGCTTGCCCCACTGGCTGGCAGGACTATAAGCAGGGACTCTCCAGCAAATCTTAAAGCTGAGGGTGGCAGGCATCAGGAAACATATTCTGACAAGAATGTAGGCCCCAGGTTGTTTAGACCTTGAATTGGGCTTGGTAACATACTGGCAGCCAGCACAATGCCTTCAGGATTGGAGCCATATGATCCTGTCGGGCCGCAACCAACAACAACTGAGCTGCAACATTTTCAAGGGAAGTCTCACATAAAGGGCATTGCAGTAGTCTATACAGGAGGTTATTAGAGTGATGAAAACGAAGGACAAGCCTTCCTGGTTCAGGAACATCCACAGCTGGCAAATCAGCCAGAAGTGGGAATAGGCACCATCACTTTCATATCCAGTGACAGCCTGGAATCCAGAAGCACACCCAGACTATGAACCTGCGCTTTCAAGGGGAGTGCTGCCCTATCCAAAACAGACCATATTCTTGAGCCTAAGAACCATGAACCCACAGCACCTTCATTTTGCTCTGATTCAGCTTCAGTTTACTGGATCTCATCCTGCCCATCATAGCCTTGAGACATTGGTTGAGCATATGCACAGCCCCTGTCATTTAAAAGGAATGGAGACAATACTGGGTATCAGTATCCCAATATTCAGATGACACCTCCCAGTAGTTAAACGGCAACAGGGACAAAACAAAAACATGTGGCACCCCACAGCAAAAATACCATTGGGACAAGAAAAAGTCTCCCAATGCTGTTTTCTTTGACAGAGTAAGAATGGAACCACTGTAGTATAGTGCCCAAAACACCCAATTCATGGTCAATATCATGGTCTGTGATATCAAAAGCTATGGAGGGTTCGGTGAGAATAAAGAGGGTAGCATACCCCCCATCTTCTCTCTTCCAATAATGCATACTCCACAAGGCAAACTCAATGTCATACTCAGGTCAGAAGCCAGATTGGGCTGGGTCTAGAAAATAGGTTTCATCCAATAACAAGTGCAATTGAACACCACCCACCTTGATCACCTTGCCTAAAAAAAAATGAAATATTTGCATCAGTTGTCCAGTGCCTTTGGATCCAGAGAGGGCCTTAAGGAGCATTTGCACCACCACCACTTTTAATGTGGTGGGCATCAGCCCCTCTTACAATGAGGCATCAGTCACTGTCTGACCCACCCAGACATTTAAAAAGGCAGGTAATACACTGGTCTGGGCTACACAAGCCACAGAGAAATCTCCATATGGCTTTAATCCACAGACAGCCAGGCACAGCAAGCCACAGGATACATCCTGAGGGTGACAGAAGAACTCCATGCAGTGCAAGGGCATGCAAAACTGGTGAAACTCTACCATCTTGGGGGGGCGGGGAGGGTGTGTGTTGCTTTCCGTGGGTCAGACCTATGGCTGGGCACAGATTCCCTACTAACTTACATTGTAAAACACTCCGTGTCCTTAAGAGTGCTTTTGGTCTTCCAGGAAAAGAAATTCAAACCTACACAATTCAGGCCACGAAGAGTTCACTGTTTGCTCTGAGTCACCTACTCAGAGTGAGGAAAGGAAGGTGAGGAAAGGAAGAACTATTATAGATATCGTTCGTTTGAGAGCATATTGTGGGGGGAGGGGAGGGATTGTGCGTGTTCTTATTTGCAAGCCGCTTGGAGTCAGGCAGGAGGTGGTGCAAATAATGAAAGCCACAACCTCCCAAAGGTGAAAGTGGTCACCAAGCGAGTGGATCCGATGTCAAGAGTCGCCTCTTTTCCCTGCTCCGCTGTCCACAATTCCCTCTTTCCTCCCGGCCTGTCACACACACACACACCCGCCTCCGGCAGGAGGACCCCTCACCTTCGGCCGCCTGCCTCCCTCTGTCCCTCCACCTGGCGCCTCCCGCTCACCTGAGCGCGCGCCCAGCATCTCCCCCCGCCCGCCCGCCCGCCCGCCTCGCAGCAGGTGCGCCGCCCTCCCGCCGCCCTTGGGCTACCCGGACTCAAAGCTCCCTCCGCCCGGCCGACCTTAAGTCTTCTCCTCCCCTGAGGAGAATTGCTACAGTACTCCGAAGACTGAAGCCCCTCGGGCGGCGGCGGCGGCGCGCCCCTTTCCTTGCCCAGCCTGCCCGTCCCCGCGACTCACCGGGACGCAGCTGGAGGCTGCCGTCGGCGCGGCTGCACCACAGCGCCCGCTCCCCTTGCTGCAGGATGTAGTGGTCCTTGGCTTGGAAAAGCTCCATGCTGGGGGCGAGAAGGGCGCCGAGAGGGGAGGGAAGGAGGCCTCGCCTCCCCTCAGCTCGCCGCCGGGTTTCCGAGGCGCGGCGAAGGGACCTGCTGCCCCGCTTGGCGCGCCGCGGCCACAGAAGCCGAGCGAGCCCTCCAAATTCCAAGAAGAGTGACGGGAGCGCGCTCACGCCCGGCGCACCACATCCGCCGCCTGGAGGCTGGGCCCGCCTCCTTCGGCTGTTGCCGCCCCTGTCGCCGCTCCGCGCTCAGGCCGGGAGGGTTCCGGCGCGCGAGGGGGAGATAGAGCCCCGCTGGACACGTGACTCCCGCCGCCAGGCCCTTCTTTGTGGTTGTTTTGATCCTGGAGATAAGCAGCGAGGCTGCTTCGGCAGAGACAGGCGCCCGCGCTGGCCTAGGAAAAGACACAGATCTGTGCAGAGAGAGAGCGGTGGACCAGCGAGGAGGCTGTGCTGCTGACACTCCTCTTCGCCAGGCATAGTATACATAGTATACGAAAGGCCGGTGCTGTCTGCCACTCATCCAGAAAGAAAGCATCGTTGTTTTTTTGCTTGCTTCTCATCTTTCACCAGCTCTTTTAGGACGTGGAGTCCGCAGGGGGGGGGGGGGGGGAAGGTTATCAAATCATAGGAATGTAGAGTTGGAAGGGCCACAAGGGTCATCTCCTTTCTTGAAGCCATTGGTTCAAGTCCTACCCTGTGGAGCAGGAGGACACGAGCTTGCTCCATCTTCCATGTGACAGCCCTTTAGGTATTTGAAGATTACTTTCATATCTCCTCTCCAGTCTCTTTTTTTTTTCCCCCAGCCTAAACATACCCAACTCAACCTTTCCTCCTAAGACTTTGTTTCTAGACCCTTGGTCCTCCTAGTGGTGCAGCGATAAAACTACTAGCACATTTGGAAAGCTAAATGAGCTGGTATGCTTTCAAATGGGATGGCAGACCCTGTGTTGAGATTCCTGAATTACATGGGGCTGAAGTAGGTGGCCCTTAGGGTCTCATGCAACTCTACAGTTCTGTGGTCAATTTGGTAGCCCTCCTCTGCACATGTTGTGTTCCAACTTGGCAATATCCTTCTTGAATGGTGGTGCCTAGAACTGGACACAGGACTCCAGGTGTGGTCTGACCAAAGCAGAATAGAGCGGTACTATTACATTTGTTGATCTGGACACTATACTTCGCTAGAATTAGCCTTTTTGCTGCTTCTTCACACAGTTGACTCATATTCGGCTTGTGGTCTACGAGATTCACACATACTACTGGCAAGCCAGGTGTCTCCCATCTTATATTTGTGCAGCTGGTTATTTCCGCCTAAGTGCAGAGCCTTACCTTTGTCTTTATTGAAGTTCATTTCGTAGAATTATAGAATTGTAGAGTTGGAAGAGATTCCTTCAGTGCAGGAATCACAACTAGATCACACATGACAGGCAGTGATCCATCTAATCACTAGGGCAACATTCTATACATATTTGAATACTCATTGGGACTTACTTCCAAATTAAAATACATAGGATTGCATTGCACATTTAGGTCAATATAAATTTGGCTTCTGTTTTGGTTTGCTACTATCAGAAATAAAAGATACATACTTGTGTTGTACCTAGGAAAATATGACAGAATTCTGCCTTACACGAAGTCAGACCATTGTTCAATCTATCTCAGTATGGTCTGTCTCCACACTGACTGACAGCAGCTTTCCAACTCTTTTCAGACAGCAGGTCTTTCCCAGATCTACCTAGAGATACCAGGGATTGAACCTATATTTATTAGCAGAACAGGGTCTTTGAGCCATATCCATGAACTGGGTGGCATGCTTGTAAATCCCAGTAATTTAAAATGTAGGTCATCTATTCACATCATGTACTTATTTATCTTTCAAGAATACAATCTATTTACCAAATTATATTTTCTGTGGCATATCAGATGGGCGTTCAATGAATTGAAATAATTGAGATTGCCGTGTGGTTGGTAATGAAAGGCTTCTCATTGGAAGAACCATTCCAAACCCTACATATACAGATAAAAAATAATCTGAAGCTCTTCTTACCATCAATTAATCACATTAATAGAGCGGCAAATTGATCATGCATTTGTTAAATGTGTATTCCCTTCGAACTTGACTATTATATCATTCTATAAGTTGTTAGAAGACATACTTTAAATGGCAGTGAGGCTGAACCCCTGTATAACACACAGTTCCCTATCTCCAATTGTGGTTTTGCCTCAGTGGTAAGCACTTCTTGTCAAACAAGTCAAGGTACCCAAATTTCATTAAAGCACCTACATACTGCCACCATTGATAAGACCCTGATATGTTCCAGAGCCTAAGAAACAGTTTTTGGAGGGCAGAAGACTTGCATGAAAAAAGCACTTTCTACTTAGGCAAAGTCACCATTGGAGGCAACCCATTATTGTTGCTTTATTTTAATAATCTAGGTTTAATTATTTAGATTTCAGTGTTAAAAATGTTCATACTTGAACTTTAAAACATACCTTGAAGAATTTGCATAAAATGTCCAAGTTTATACTAGTTGCAAGATTTATAATTCTGAAGCACACTAAAAAGAGAGAGGTGGGTTTTGTTTCATTTTTAAGAGAATTGTTTTGTTTGGAAGGAAAATGCCGAGAGCCATTTAGCCCTATGTGTCATCTTAATATTTCATAAGATAAAAAATTATACCAAGGCAGAACCATTTCACTTTCATTAAAAATCAGTGCCTCAACAAGATTATAGCCAGAAGAGTCTAAGGAAGCAATATTTACATTAATGTCAAGAAAGTCAACATTTATTATTGTTACTTCGAAAAGAAGCTTTCTTTTGCCAAATGGCTTCTTTTTCTCATGTCTATTTATTTTCCATACAAATAGCATATATTTAAAAATCCCCATTTGTAACATGAGAGTTGAATGAACATGCTTGGTTAGAGATTATTATGGGCTTGTTGCTCATTCTTCCTCTGATGGTTCTCTCTCATTCCATTACCTAAAATCTTCCTTTAAACCCTCATATTAAATGTTTGAGCCAACATGTCTGCCTTCAATGTCACATCATGCCCTTGCAGTGCTGGAAAACATGGTGGTTGTTTTGGTACATTGGCTGGTAGGGGGGATACATCCTCACAAATTAATTTGTGTAGGAAATGTAATTATTTTTATTGTTTACTTCTAATTACCCCCCCTTTCATTTTTATCATTTTGCAAAGGTCTCTTTTACTCCTCTCCCATCTTTGTTTTATTTTCGTTTTAACTCATGTAACCCTTCTTATCTCTTGACAGGAAACAATCTTCAATCTATTTTTCTCTCTCTCTTGCTGAGCAAGGACAGGTGAAGGATATTTTCCTACTGCAGCTGGGGTAGAAGATAGATCTGAGGATTAAACATTTATTTCTGATACCTGGAAAAAAAGTGGTGATGATTCTCAGAGGATTCTCATAGAGTTACATCTCATGGGCGAAGCTGTCATCTGAATCTAAATTCTGTCAACCAAATGTTTAGCACAGTCCTCCGCATGCTTATACATGTAATGTGCACACAGCCAAGAACAAAGCTTATTTTGATCTTCTCTCATCTATTTCATTGTGCTGATTCCTACACACAGAGACTAAACATCACAGTATTTGGTCTGTTGCACTGTGTTCTTCTTAAATTGACAACTAGACGGATTTCATGGTTCCGACAGCAGTAGAATTGAGTTTTACATTTTTTTTTCCAGATTCATTGGCAGCTGCTGGCCAACAGGAAATGTGTGGGCTGATGAAATACCAGCAATGCTGAAGGCAGGGCATGCACTTCCTCCCTCTGACAACTTGTATGCTGTCTTATTACTTGTACCTTCAGTTTCAAATTCTGCTGGATAGGAGTACATTGTTTAGCTGTACAGTAGCTACAACAGATTAAGTATTGTTCTGAATACCCACACTGGGTCCCTTTCAAGCCTGTGGTTTTGTATCTGTAAAATGGGATTCTTACTGCTTTAGTGGAAGACGCTGCTTAAGTGGTCAAATCAGGGGCCTTAAGCCAAGTCATAAAATCATAGTTAGAGGTGACCATGAGGATCATCTAGTCCAACCCTCTGCAATGCAGGAATCTTTCACCCAATGTCGGCCTGTTAAGCATTTATTGGTGTGACAATAAAGGTAAAGGACCCCTGGACGGATAAGTCCGGTCAAAGGTGACTGGGGTGAAGCGCTCATCTCGCTTTCAGGCTAAGGAAGCCAGCGTTTGTCCACAGACAGCTTTTCTGGGTCATGTGGCCAGCACGACTAAACCGCTTCTGGCACAACGGGACACAGTGACGGAAACCAGAGCACACAGAAGCTGTTTACCTTCCCGCCACAGTGGTACCTATTTACTTCCACTGGTGTACTTTTGAACTGCTAGGTTGGCAGGAGCTGGGACAGAGCAACAGGAGCTCACCCCTGATCAGCAAGCCCAAGAGGCTCAATGGTTTAGACACATCGCCACTCATGTCCCTAATTAGTGTGACTAATTAGCTGGTGAAGGACAGGTGTGTTGCCTAGAAACAACTAGCTAGTGATGCTTTCAGCCCCCTCACCTGGCTGGAGGCAATGTCACTGTAAGTGCAAGAGAATAATAGTGTGGGGGCCAGTCTTAGCGTGGAAGACACAGAGGCTTGCTCTCTGTGCTGAGTCTAAAGTGGGAAGGGGGGTACAAGTCTGTTAATGCTGTCCATCTTTCCAGTGACTTTCATTCAAAGGAAACCAAACCAGAGCTATGTGCTAAAATCTCTCACCACTTGGGATGCATGTAGTCATATGAAGTTTCAGCTAACTGGAGAACTTTGGAGATATGTTTTAATATGTTATAGTTACCTACATGGCACCGTAGAGTTTACTCTTTACAGACTAACAAGTAAAAAGGTAGGCCTTTGTCCCCCATACCCCCCCCCCAAGTACCTTACAGAGTACAAAAACGACTTCTGGGTTGTGTGGGTGCAGTTGGATCTTCCTGCCCAAAGTGGTTGCATTGTGTTTATGTATTCAAATGCTAAGATAATCAATATTGTACAGTAAAAGCCTGAATATTTTATCATGTGCTTAGTGAGAAGGGTGGTGCTTGTGAGATGTGTAAGGAACAATAAATCTGCAGCTGCAATGTAGTTTTGCTTGAGGATTGGGAATAATAAACACTTCCAAATTAATCTCTCTAAAGAAAGAGAAGAAAGAGCTCGTTTTAAAAGTACTGTTGCTCAGTATGAATGGGCAGGTTCCAGGATCCATCCATGAGCTACAGGCGGTTTGTGAAGGATCATCAAGCTGCTGGCAATGTTTATCAGTAGGCACACTGAGCATGTGCAGCCCACGTTGTCTTCTCAGGCACTGGATAAATCTTAAGAACATCTGCAAATAAACTTATGGTGACATTTGAGAATAAATGCACGCCAACTTTCTGGTAAGATTTCAGATGTACTCAAATGTAGGTAGCTGTAGTTGCAGCATTTGATTGTCGCATGACAAAAGAACAAGTATTGCTGATTCAACTTCCATGCACCTCCTGACATTTCCCCTGTTGGTTTGAAAATGCGAACATGAATTTGTAAGGTCAGGAGGATATGAACACACCAACCAATAATAAAACCTTTTTGTTAGGTCTTCATTAAAATGAATGATCTTACTGTGAAACAATGATACTATGTTGATGAGCTTCCGCTACCTGTCTAGGATCACGTATCCCAATCTCTTTAATTGAGCACTTAACCGCCTTATTACCTTTTTTATTTTAATCACTTGAGAAGGATAGCAGCTATCTCCTTTTTAAAGATAATTAAGTACATCCTAATCTAGTGATAGATCCCTTGTAATGTAGCTGCAAAACTGCATCTGTAATCCTGCTGTGGCAGAAGTCCAACAGGTAGGGCTTTTCCTAAATGTGTGGAAAGGAGATAAACCTAGTGTGTTGTTGTGAGAAATAAATAAGTAAAATCATTTTTGGCTCTGGGGAACTTAAAAGTACTGTTAACACACACTCTACTTCTCCAAGCAGTGACACTCCAGGGGGTACAGTGATTAACCGATGTTTGGTGTACCGTTTAGAAGGAGGCCACCAGAGGTTTATTGATGTTTTGTAATATTGGTGCTTATTTACAAATCTGCAGGTGGGGATGCAGCTTAAGCACTCCCAACAGAAAGGCAAAGTCCACAACAGATCTCTAGTGGGACAGCTAGCACCCTGAAATGTTTCCAGAACCCCCAAACTCAGCTCTCTTCACTGTTTCTAGCCCTATTAAGATGTCCTCTTCAGGAATGCATGAAGTAACCTCTCTCCCTAGTCTTTGTGCAATGAGCACAAGTATCTGAACTGATGGAGCCTTAGTGCGACTGCAGTCTTATCCTTTTGCACAGGCAATTAGTCCCCTCCCCTTGGTTAGTGGTGGTGTCCTTTTGTCAAAATGGCTGTCTCAGAACAATCTCAAAAAGATGCCATATCACAGCCTAACATTCTCCGTATACTGTTGGACCCAGCTCCCATTCTCATGGACCATTGGGGCTGATGGGAGTTATAGTTCCAAACATGTATACATGAAGGAGTGTCTCCACCACCATCGTTCAGCCTGGACACTGAGATCCAGTGCAGAGGGCCTTCTGGCGGTTCCCTCATTGCGAGAAGTGAGGTTACAGGGAACCAGGCAGAGGGCCTTCTCAGTAGTGGCGCCCACCCTGTGGAACGCCCTCCTTTCAGATGTAAAGGAAAATAGCAGCTATCTTATCTTTAAAAGACATCTGAAGGCAGCCCTGTTTAGGGAAGTTTTTTAATATTTAATGCTGTATTGTTTTTAACATTTGATTGGGAGCCGCCCAGAGTGGCTGGGGAAACTCAGCCAGATGGGCGGGATAGAAATAATAAATTGTTATTGTGTGGAGTGCGCCAGTTTGGTGAACACTGCTGTATGAAGAAGCAAACTGCTAACTATTTAGCTACCATGGCAACCTTGGTTTCCCTAACAAAAGACATTTGCTAGGTTAACCTGTCCAGCAGGTCTGCCCATTATCCCTTTCCTGTCCCTCCCCCCTCCATCTTACAACTGTGCACACCCACAAAATAGGCTGCCTGCTGTGTCCTGCTGCATGAGTCACTCCTTTCAGCTACTCTCACTCCAATAAAGAGGCACACCCGGAACAATGACTCAACGTCCACACTCAAGGGATTGTTGTTGCTGGGCTTACAACATGACAGTCTAGAAGTGAATGAAATGCACCTCTAATTTTAATTCAAGGTGGGGAGAGAATATGCCTGCAGCTATCAGAGGTTTGGGAATGCTATTCTATGAGGTTGGGGACTTTGGTTGGTTGGGTTCCTTCTGAGTTCAGTCCAGGTGATGGGAATGAATTGGCCTTGGTTGTCCTGACCTTTAGCAGGAGAAAGCAGAGGAGTGCAACCCTCCTATTCTTAACTGATCTCTCCATTATACCATTGACCATGGTATCCATCTGCCACGTCTTAGCAGGCTGGGAAACGGAGGCACGGTTTTACTGTGGTTCTGATCCTATCTCCATGGTCAGTTTCAGAAAATAGCATTGGATGGTGGTCATTTGGCTCCCTGGCCGTTGTGCTGTGAGGTGCCAGAGGATATCATCCTGTCCGCAGTGCTGTGTAACATCTACATGACATGGTTGGGAGCAGCTAACAGGAAATTTGGGGCGAGGTGTCATCAGTATGCTGATGATACCCAGCTCTATTTCTCTGTGAAATCTGACACAAGGGAGGCCATGCAAGCCTTGGACCAGTGCCTGGACTTGGTGGTAGACTGGAGAAAGGCCAACAAACTGACTGAATCCTGGCAAGACGGAGGCACTGCAAGAGGGTTGTTTCCAAATCTAGATACTTGGCAAATTGCCTCCTTTTGGTAGGGTGAAAGAAAGGTATCTAGTCTGGGGGTTGCTCCTGGATATAGCTTTGTCACCTGAAGCCCTGGTGGCCCCAGTAGCTAGGAGTGCTTGTTACCATCTTTTTATTAACTAGGGCATTCCATGATTAAACTTGATCCTGCTGCTGTTTTATTTTCACAGTGGCTGTGGGTTTGTTTGGGTTTTTTTAGTATTTGTTCTTAAGCTATAAAAAAGGTAAAGGACCCCTGGACTGTTAAGTCCAGTCAAAGGTGACTATGGGGTTGTGGCGCTCACCTCACTTTCAGGCTGAGGGAGCCGGTGTTTGTCCACCGGTCAGGTGTTTGTTCCTGGTCAGGTGGCCAGCATTACTAAACCACTTCTGGCGCAACAGAACACCGTGACGGAAACCAGACCACATGGAAATGCCGTTTACCTTCCCGCCACAGCGGTACCAATTTACTTGCACTGGTGTGCTTTCAAATTGCAATGGGAGCTCACCCCATCGCGGGGATTCCAATCGCTGACCTTCTGATTGGCGAGCACAAGAGGCTCAGTGGTTTAGACCACAGCACCACCCGCTTGAACTATACCACCAATGCTGTTTAACCTTTGGTGTGATCCAATTTGAGAAAGTTGGTTGAAAGGTGGGGGTAAAAATGGTTTAAATAACAGCGTGCCAGGAAATGTTTCACTTGCTACATTTCCATCTGTCTACCTGTTTTTAAAGGCCCAGGAAGCAGAGCTAGTAAAGGAAATTTGGTAATTATGCCTGAGGATTCTATGAAACCTGGAAGCTTGCCCTTTCAGATAGGTATATCCCCCACTGTAAAGTATAGCTTTGCCGACTTTATTGTAGGACTCATCCACACTTCTGTTTTTCCTGTGATTTCTAGGCACAGGTTCAGGAGGTTTTTTTATTCTGTCCCACCGCTTTCCTGGGAAAATGAACCTGTGCTATTTTGAACCTGTGGCTAGAAACAGCAGGACAAGCCACAGGACAAAGGGAAGTTTAATTGAGCCCTTAGTAACATACTACCCAGTGTCTCAAAACCAGGTCCTTTATGATAACAGAAGAACCGACAGAATCAGTTCCATTGTATGAATTTATGAATTGTATAAATTTATCAAACATGTTGCAGGTGAACTGTCAAGTGGTGGACAGATGGTTAAAGTCGCTCTATATTTTTTACAGAGAAATGTAATAAAATACCCACTCCTGACCTGCTATATTGTCTCTGAACGTGTTTGATTTACCTCCGTGGAGGCTCCAAAGGGACCTTGTGCGTTATGTGTGAAAGTACACGGTATTCACAGTCCAGTAACGGGTCTGATTATGCATTTCCCTGCCTCCCTTGCTATTTTACAGCTTGGGGGAGCTGGCCCATAGCAATTATAATGCTTCTAGGTGTCCATTGTCCTCCCAAGGCCTTTGCTACAAAGTACATTCAGAGTGATCTCAATAGTCAGCAGTATTTTTCACAAGAAATATAAAACCACCTTGTAAGCTGAGAGGCTAGGTCACTTTGCCCAGCGATGCCCTTCACCAGGAGCCTATTCGATAGCCTGGCTCATTATTCTATCTTGAACACCTGTATGAAGGGGACTGTGTGTGCACACTCATGTGCTTAGAGAGAAAGGAGGAAGAACACGGTGGAAAAAGTTAACCCCCCCCCCAGTCACCTGAAATCAAGATCACTTCACCCATTCAAAGACTGTAAACATGGCTGCTTGAAAGCTCTTTTGTAAACAGTGCTGCGTTGCTCTTTAACTCTCCAGTTTTTATCATTTTTTAAAATGTAATTTTTATTTATGCTCCATAGAGACTTTGGTAATTAAGCAGTATATAGATGCCTTTAAAAATGGCATTCTCACCAGCAAGTGCCATTTTATTCACAATGGAACGATGCCGTGTTTGAGGTATCGTGGGTAAATAAAATGGCAGCCGCTGGGATAAATTACCCTGCTTGAGTTTTCTTTGCCAGGCTGAGGGTAGTTTACCTCAATTTCAATTTTAGTCAGTGTGCAAGTGAGCAAACAGCATGTTTTCTCTTCTGGGAGAAGTGTAGTATCCTTATAAAAGTGTGCTGCTGCCTATGTTTGATGTTGTCCTTTGGAGTCTTATACTAGTTTAGAATTGCTGCTATCTGGCCTGGAAAAAACCCAGCCTAGGTTTCTCCTTTCCTTTAACAGCAGCCTGGAATGCAGTAATCAGCAGGTAAAACCTTTTTACAGCATGGAGATAAGCATTATCACCTGCTCATGTGTGCCCAGCAAGTTGTTGCTGAGCCAAGGGGAGTGTAACAAAAGTTGGTAATTCTATTCCAGTTTATAATGAAGGGTAGGACAAAGTTTTTTCCAGTATATTCCAGCGCCAGGACTCTGTGATAAGCATACAGTGGTACCTCGGGCTAATTCGTTCTTAAGTACTTAATTCGTTCCAGAGGTCTGTTCTTAACCTGAAACTGTTCTTAACCTGAAGCACCACTTTAGCTGATGGGGGCTCCTGCTGCCGCTGTGCCGCTGCTGCACAAATCTGTTCTCATCCTGAAGCAAAGTTCTTAACCCGAGGTAATATTTCTGGGTTAGCAGAGTCTGTAACCTGAAGCGTATGTAACCTGAAGTGTATGTAACCCGAGGTACCACTGTAAATTGATTAGTGAAATGATATTGCCAGGTGTCTCAGATTGCCCTGGGGCAATACTGTTTTGACAAGTCTGCAAGACAATCTTAATCTTGTCCATGCTTAAAATAGCCTAATAGCCACTTCTATATTCTTGTATGTTGCCCTCTGGTCAGAGGTGTAGCTGGGGGGGGCAGGGGGCACTGGGCCCCACACCGCGGGGGGTGGCACTTACCGCGTCCAAGCCATGCGTCTCTCCTGGGAGTCAAGCGCCTGTAGGCTCCATGCTGCCCCAAAAAGCAATGTGGGCCTGCAGAGTGCCAGAGCGGGACGGGGCTCAGGCACTGGGATTCTAGCACGCCCTGCCTTGCTCCTGTGGGCATCTCGCTCCGTCCGCCCCCCATGCGTCCAAGTGGCTAGCTTTGCTGCCGCCTCTGGTTTATCTTTTGCAACACAGATGCTGCTGTTTAATAACATTGGTGGAACAGGTCTTTCTTCTTCTCACACTTCACGTAGATCTTGGGAGTAGAGGAGCAACTGAGGTTCCACCAGTTCAGAGACCAGATAGAGGAAGAGATTCAATATGGCAGCAGTACGAGGGGGGGGGAGGGCGCTAGTGCACACAGTGACACTGCATGGCTGTAGGGCATCACTTCACACAATCAAAATTAGTCTGAAGCAATCTTTCAACAAGTGGTCTTCAGCTAGCTGAAATGCAACCTTCAGCTTTTTAATTAGCAAACAATTTTGCAAAGAAATGTTGCCATTTAAACTGCCAGCATGAAGCGGGAAACTAATTGAAGAAACTAAAAGAAGCTTACAGTCTCTGCTTATTTTTCTCATTCTTTAACTTCTGGGCTAATTTGTCACAAACAAACTTGAAAGGCTCATTATCACTTCATTTGCTCAAAGAGAGTCTACCAGCTACCCTGGCACTCAAACATAGTAACATTATCACATCTTTTATTGGCAGGAGTGGGGCGGTTTTAGTTGTTATCCTGTTTTATTTGTTATTAAGTGACTATTTCTAAAGTATGGTGTTCCAGTTGCCCAAGAAGTTATTTTCCCACAGGGCTTACTGAAAATGTTGTAACAGATACTACAGCTGAGCAGCTAATAAACAGCATGCAATAAAGTGAGCAAGACAGTTTATAGGATTGGGCATTAGGATCCGAAGAGCATTGCAAAATAACAAGTCACTACACCTGGCATCAACATGGGACAAACTCTGTTTTCTTATAGCAACACCACTCAGCCAGGAGCAGAGCAGAGAGATAGATGAGTCCCCTCTGGCTATTTCTACAGCATTGTCTGACTCCACTCTTCTTGACAGAAATAGGATGACTTTATAATAATATAAGTCACTGCTTTTCTGCTGCTGCAAGTAAAGCAGATCCACAGGATCAGTTTTTAAATATCTTTATAAAATGGGGATTGCAAAAGCAGCAAATCGATCTACATAATCTAAAACCCCATTTAAAAAATTGAGCAGCTAAGAAAGTCAACCTGAAGGTGAATAAAATGGGATAGTATGCAACTGACAAATCATTACAAATTAGCACTTCCCTCACAACACCAGTAGCCAAAAAATGGAGATGATGAAATAATAATAATAATAATAATAATAATAATAATAATAATAATAAATTATGCTGCCCATCTGACAGGGCTGCCCCCACCCACACCAGGCAGCTTCCAGCAAAATATAAAAACACAATAAAACATCAAGCATTAAAAACTTCCCTATACTGTGCTGCCTTCAGATCTGATGGGAGGGTATACAGGGTGGGCACCACTACTGAGAAGACCTTCTGCCTGGTTCCCTGTAACCTCACAGTGAGGGAACTGCCAGAAGGCCCTTGGAGCTGGACCTCAGTGTCCAGGCTGAACGATGGGGGTGGAGACGCTCCTTCAGGAAGCCAGGTGGTGGTAGAATAAGACACCTTGAAAAACCTTTTAGGTTATCAGTTGTATTCAAACAAATATATGACTATGTTTGTCTGAGATGGTGCTGTCCTCTCACTTCTAGACATTTTCTTGGAATGATATTTGTTACAGTACCTGAAGCTATAAATCGCTCTTCATACAGAAGAGCTTACAGGGTCAGACAACAGTTCATAAACAGAAAAATGTGTGTGTTTTTCTTTCTTGGCACAATAATCTTGCTTAAGTACTGTAAGATCAGCTGAAAATTGGCACCGCAGGTTCCACAAAGGGGACGAACAGTTGCCAAAAACTGGGACATCATTACACTTCCTTTATTAGGTGTTTACATTGCTGTTGGCTGCCGGGTGACAGTGTGATAGATAGCTTCATCCATGCAAACCACCAGAATAATATGATTTACAGTCACAAAAATGCCAAATCATTCTAGTCTCTGGCAATCCTCGCTGTTCTGCCGCTCAGCTCCCAAGCAACCTTGTCATTTTAACTAAGCTATGTATGAAAAAGCAATGACAATTCTAAGTTGTAATAGTTCCAGGAACGAATAAGCAAAATATTTACATCTCCCCACCATCTTAGCTAACCACTATTTGTATTCTGAAGCAAAGACATAGTGTGTAGATGTATGTGAGCATTTTGATGTTTAGTTAATATTTAAATCTATGTCTTCTTTGAGATTGGGGAAATTCCCATTTTAAAGCAACATAGGTACCTAAAATCAAACCAAGGGAGCAATCATAACTGGGGATGGGACAGAGCAGCAGATTCCCTGCCACACTGGCAACCCTACTGCTGGCAAGGGCAGAAGAAGGGTAGTAGTACAGTTCAATTATTCTAATAATTCACTCTGGAGCAGAAAAATCCCTGAAAGTGTAAGTGGATGATTTAAGGAGGCATTAATGGCTTTAGAAGAGGCTTAAATGAATCAGCATATATCTTGATAGCTGCTGCAAAACCATAAGAGGGGTGCCCTATATACCTTTAATGTATATCTCTTTTGAAAAGAAAACAAAAAAATTCCTTCCAGTAAACCCTTAGAGACCAATTAAGTTTGTTATTGGTATGAGCTTTCGTGTGCATGCACACTTCTTCAGATACCTTTTGAAAAGGTTAGGGAGATCCAGGGGCCTACAGCATCCACGGATCATTACCAGCATCTTTCAGGAACCTTAATCCGGCGTTATGTCATGCACCTCACTTGGGGAGACCTGTTCTAAGTATCATGAAGTATGACTCCAATAACTGATTTAAACTAAATACTACATATGGGTCTCTCTTCCTGGCTGGAGGGCACTCCTGAAGCCTTTATATCAGTAGCTACTTTTAGAATATTTTCTGCATAGTGAAGTACCATACTCTAAATGAAATGTTCATAATTCTCAGAGGGGGTAGTCAGAAAGATTAAAAAGGACAGCTGCACCCTCTGAGACTGCTGTATTATAGTCACGAAATTGGAATCGCTGATCACTATCGTGCGGAGGCTAAAAATGTTTACTGCTGCCTTTGCACATACGATTATGTGCAGGACGTTCCCATAACCTTGGCAGGGAGATAGCTTAATATTAATCAGAAATGACTTTGCATGAAGAAGAAGAAGAAGAAGAAGAAGAAGAAGAAGAAGAAGAAGAAGAAGAAGAAGAAGAAGAAGAAGAAACAACCCGAGTTTTCCCACTGGTGGTATGACCTTGGTGGGTTCTGAGCCAGCTGCCCCAGAAGTGTAATGTACCTATGTATTCTCTCCAAACCATTTTATGCATCCTCCCTGCTCTGGTGTAGAGAAACTGACCTAGAGGAAATTGACCGTGTGGCATAGTCATGATTAGATTATGTATGTGGGCACTCTCAGATTCAAATTGCCCATAGAGCCACAAAGCTCAGTGGGAGCCAAAAGGATTCAGCACAGGCCTCACTCAGTACTTTGTAAGGTGTGGGGGAAGGGTGGGGGAGACACATATACATTGTCTTCAACTCTCTGGACAAAGGGTGATATAAAACTGTAATAAATAAAGGCTAATCCTGGTAAGATGGGATAGAAGGACCAAAGATCTTTGAACTTGAGAACACAGGCTGCATGCAGGCACACCCACCTGCACCGAATCCTGAGATCTGTAATTTACCCCTCACAGAGCTATAATTCCTAGCACCCTTAACAAACTACAGTTCCCAGGATTCTTGGGGGTGTTTTAAATTTATGGGGGGGTGGCCTCCTATACAGAGTTACTTCTGGCTGAGTAAACATTTATAAGACAGCGCTGTTAAGAATTTGCCACTTCCTTCCTTTTGCAAGCCTGTTACTCAACCATTCTGAGTCCCTGAGTTCAGTCTGAAAAAGAACAAATGAGCAAATAAAATGTTGCTGAGAGAGAAAGAAAGAATCCTGTGTTTGTTGGTAATCAGTGATTCCCAACATATTGAGAATGGGGAGGACTAAAAACAAATATATTCAAGCTTTAATTCTTCACTTCAGCATAATACTCAGAAATGGGCATTCTGAGCACTGTTACTTGGGTATTAAGTCCTTCAAGTATTCCACTTGAGGAGTTAACTTTCTCACAGCCCCTGTTGATATTTACATCAGCTGATATTTGGCTGGCCTCAGGGGTTGGTGACATCCAGTGTGATTTCTTATTCTTATATGCCATCAAGGAAAAAATGAAAATAGCCCACCCCGATGTCATAGCACAGTGCTTCTCAGACAGTGGACTGGAGGAACCACCAGTGGGGCTTGTTCTTGAGGCACTTTCATGTGGGCCTCAGTGCCACAGCCTGAACTCCTTGCATGCTGAGTCAAGGGGGCTTGAGAAGAGGAAGAGAAAGAATGACTTCCTCCTCCAAGGCGAAAGGACCAGAGGAGGTGTTAAAAGTGGGATAAAAGTTAATATTTATTATTAATAATACAAGCACTGTCCCCAAGGAAGGATTTGTTCTGAAACACATTGGGCCAGGGATAAATTTCATCTCCAACACCTGGATTTCTCCCTTTTTAAAAAAACCTTCCATTGGTACTTCCCCAGTTTTGTGGTGCATACTGTTGCACACTACCCCAATCTCCAAGCGGTGCATGATTTCATGTTTCCTTTTGGGAATGAGGCACAGCAGAGACTGTGGCGTCTTTATGGTATTTGGTTTATTTACACGTGTATACAACCTGAGCCTGCAATGGAGGGATTCGCAGCATTAACACTTCAAAAGGGTCTTGTTTCTCTCATAGCCATAGCCTTGAATTCAAGCAGAAATCAGCTGGGGCTTTTCTCTTTGCTTTTCCGGCCTGCAGCTATTTCTTCTAGGTCCTCTGTGCTCACTTTTTGTCTTTCTATCTAACAGACAGTTGTGGGAAGGAGGCCCACCTGCTTACCCTCTGGTACACAGCCATTCCTTTGTTTCCCTTAATGGCCCATCTCCCAGGCAATCACCTCATGAGGAAGCTAGCCTGTCTTATATTTTAACACTTGCTAGGGTTATAGGGATTACAAATCTGGCACCCACAAACTTTTTGGTGTGCTTCTGTCTTCACTCCAAGCCCTACTGCAATCCATATTTTCAGTTTAAAGTACCGTATTTTTCGCTCTATAACACGCACCAGACCATTACACGCACATAGTTTTTAGAGGAGGAAAACAAGAAAAAAAATATTCTAAACGAAATAGTGGATATATGATTTTTGTGGTTCATGCTGTGGCCACAGACATGTGATCTGACAGTGAGTTTGGAGTAGCCCGATGCAAAAATCCTGAGGATCCATGTGGATCCATGCTTTGTAACCACGGAGGAGGGAAGGAAGGGGAACCATGGATCCTCTGCTCACGACTGCAGCAGATCCCCCCCGCCACCCGCAGGCATTCGCTCCATAACACGCACAGACATTTCCCCTTACTTTCTAGGAGGAAAAAAGTGAGTGTTATGGTGCAAAAAATACGGTACTTCTGATGTACATATTTGAGAAAGAAGATATAAACCACTTTCTTCGTTTTGAATATTCCAAGGTGGGTGGATTTTCTTCTTCCTAATATGCTATTTTAATAATGAAATAATGATAATATATTGATTTATAGGCTAAAAACAAGCAATCATTTATGGCTGGGAAGAGAGGAAGAAAGAGCAGCTATTTGAAGAGAGCCTTATTCCCTATATACATGGTTGTGAACTGCCCTCTGCTGGTAAAGATGACAAAGTATCTATTTCCTGAAAGAATATTTCTTCCCCTTGGTCCCTCAGACTAATGGATTGAGGAAGCTTTGCCTAAATGAAACAAGATTCCAATAAAATAGGATGCAGCTTCACATGCTTATGGCCAGAGATTCAATTCATGTTGTGGAAGACCACTGCTAGGCAGAATACACTCTGTATTTGACATGTGACTAAAGTCTCTCCCTCCCTGTTTGTTTTTTTAATGGGGAAAAATTTTGTGTATGAAGCATCTGTATGTGAGAATGTACCCACATGCTGCCTGTGTCACATACCACCTTCAGAAACACCACATACACACATATCTATTCTTCTACTTCAAGCGCTCTGGCCAATGTGCAAACTCAGTCTAACAAATCCTTTAGGACACACCTCATGCTTTTAGCAAAGAAGACCAATCAACAGATTGCTATAGATATGTTCTTGACATCCTTTCCTAAACAACTAGTGTCACATGCTGTTCCTCCTGACAGGGCCAGAAACCTCCCCACCCTCAGGACTCTCTTAATAATTACTTGTAGTACTTATATTCATGCATGCATGCATTTTCATCATTATAAATGGTACTGAGCAGAGTAAGGAAGGAATGCACATTTGGTCTACAGTGATAGAGATTCATGGCAGAGCAGGGATTTGAACCCAGATCTCCCCTATCCAAGTATAAACTAGGGAGGTTGACCTCACTCCCTGATGTGGTGAATCACCAGGTGAGAGGAACTGTAGAACCATCTTATGGTATTAACTTTCCTAACTCCAGTGTATGCCTTGTTTGGTATCTAGTCTTGGGCCAGAGTGAGCTATATTAGCAGTTGCCGCCTTATAAAGTATGAAGTCTTGTCTTTCCCGCAGCATCTGTGATGGATGCTTTTCTGTTTCTGAACCTTGTCTTCTTGAGGCTCTTGGTGGGACATGGCAAGGAAGGAAGAGTTCTGAGTGTCTTAGGCCACGGTCACACCATACATTGAAAGAACTGTAATGCCACTTTTAACATCTTCCCCCAAAGCATCCTGGGAGCTGTAGTTTCTTAATGGTGCTGACAGTTGTTGGGCAACCCCTATTCCCTAGCTCTGTGAGGGGAAATGGGGTCTTCTAACTTCGCTCAGCACCTTTAACAAGCTCCCAGAATTGCTTTGGGAAAGTCATGACTGTTTAAAGTGGTATCACAGTGCTTTAAATTTAAGGTAGATGTAGCCTCACAGTGCAAGCCAAACAAGCCCTGTTGAATTCAATAGGACTGACTCCCAGATATATCCAGAATTGTTGTCCCAAGACCTCTGAAAACAAGGGCTAGTTGCCAAGCTGACCCACCCATGTGGCAAGGTGAGGTGACTGCCTCAGGCAGCAGGATCCACAGAGGCAGCAGATCTATCCTCCAAGGAATACATTGCCCGCTGCCGCTGCCATGGTAGCAGTGATGGTTGTGGCACACTACTTGGAGGTCAGATCTGCTGCCTCCTCAGCAACTTCCCGCCCTGCCATGCCACCTCCACAGCCTGGCTGCAGGTAGGAAGTGCTACTGGTCTACTCCCATCTCTATGAAGAAAAAAACAGGGGCTGCCCTCTGGGGTCTCCTGGGCTCTACACCCACTGTGATTCAGAATGGGGGACCTTTTCCCTCACAATGGCCTTTGATTACTACTTCAACCACTGGGTAAGGTTAATTTGATTCTCCTCTTGTTCCCAATTTAGCTTTTTATTCCCTCGCCTTGTTCCTGATGTAGATCTTCACTCATCCATTTTTTTCCTGGTTTGAGGGGGGGCATTTTGTGGTTTGCCTCAGGGGGCAAAATGCATTGGGCCGGTTCTGGGACAGGATAACCCAGGGACATGCCTGCTGTAGACATAGAAGAAGACCAAGAACACAAAACATTCTCACCAGCAGAGCTGAGGCTTGCATTATTCAGGCTAGCTCTTTCTCAGAGTTGCAGCCTGCCAGATTTCTCACAGGTAATTGTGTATTCATATAAGGCCAGTGCACAAACTGATCTGCACAAATGCACCAGCTCATATTCCCCTAACAGAAAAATATGGCTTTTAAGTTCATTCAGTAATCTGCGGTAGAAACTTTACACATTCTAGCTTGGTTCTGCTAGGAACCCTGCCAAGGAAAGCTGTGAGAAAAGCTGTGATGCAACTGCTTTCACATCCGCCTTGTCCAGCCCATCCCAAGATAGCCACACCCTTATTTGAGATTTTGTTTGCTCACATTCATCTGATCTTCCTGCAGAGCAAGCTTACTGTTTGCTAGCACCACTCTGTCTGTTTCCACCACCTACCATCTGGCAAGTGGCATGTTTCTAAAGATTTATTGTGATCCTACAGAACCTATTGTCAAAAGATAGAAGTCTATCCAAGGAGGATGCAGAATCACAAAACAGTTATTTCTTACAAATTACTGCAATTTTTGCTTAGCATGCATGTAAGAACATAAACTTCTTGCTGGGTGAAGCCATTGGACCATCTAGACCAGCAAATCTGCTGATACTGGCAATATATTTTTGATCTTTTTTGTATATTTTATATACAATTTTTTGTATATTTTATATTTTTGTGTAAATGATACAGATACCAGTGGTTCCTGAGTCCAGAAATTATGCAGGCAGCAGGTTCTAGATGGAGTAATCAAGAGAGTACCTTCTCCAGTATTGCTTTACCTATCTATTAAGATCTGGGGATGCCCTGCTTGCCACCTCAACTTTATCAACATTTGGTTGTCTTCCATGTTGTCCTCGTTTAGATGCAAGGTGACAACCTTCTCCTTCACCCAGACCTATGAAATGTAACCAGCCTTCTTTCTGTGACTGCTGCATTGTATATATTGTCATTGTGTTGCTAATGTTATTTTTATTGTTTGTACTGTTAGCCATTCTGTGTTCCCATTGGGAGGAAGGACAAGTTATAAGTATGAGAAAACAAATACATAACATGATATCAGTGTGTGCTGTGACTGATGTTGTCCATTGAGTGTTGGTTCTTCAAAATTACTTTCACCCTGTGTCTTGACTAGGGGAAATAATATTTGGTGTTAAATTCTATTACTCATACAAGTATTTTGCTATCAGTTTGAACTTGACAATGTTGTTGTTTTTATTTTACAAGTTATCTGCAGGGTTCAATGTCTTAATAGTCAGACTTAGCAAGAGTGCAAATTGGATCAGCTGACACCTTTCTGGGATGGGGAAACTGCTGCCCTCCAGATAGTCACTCCTAACTCCCATGATTCCCAGCCAGCACAGGATGATGGGTGTTGTAGTCCAACAACATCTAGAGGAGCGCAGGTTCTCCATCCCCTTGGACAGTTGGTTAATATCTATTTGTGATGCTATGAAAACATGCAAGTTTTCTACAGCTCTTGGTCAAGCAGGTGGTGAAAACAAAGATACTGTTAAAAGCTTGTGTTCATTCAGATTTGTCAGCCTGTATCAGCTCTGATCTTGTCCCCAGCAATAAAAGATATTGTGCATAAATTGCTGCTCCAGAGGCTAGCATCCAAACCAATGGATTGAAATTCAAGAAAGGAGATTTTAACTAAATACTAATATGAACTTTCTGATAGTTACAGCGGTTTGACAGTGGAATGGTGATGGGCTCTCCTTCACTGAAGGTTTTTAAACAGAATTTGGATAGCCATCTATCAGGGATTCTATCGTTGTGATTCCTGCGTTGTTGGGGCTTGGACTAGATGACCTTTGGACCCCGCCCAACTCTACAGTTCAGTTTTATTATTCTAGTAATCTCTCTCTTACATTCTCACACACTCACCTGTTTCACCTTTCATGTTTCGTTGAGTTATTAAAGGTGCATACTGTACTGACTGGACAGGATTCAGGAATTTCCATAGTAGAAATCTGATAGCAAGATATAACATTGTAATTGTACCCCAAAGAAATCACACTGATTATGCCAAACAGTTCAAAGATGCATTGCCTTGGAACCCGTAGTTTTTTACCTCAGGTGCAGGCGTTAGCTTAGAGGGAGTTAATAATGTCTGATCTGCCACAGCATCTTTCATTCATACATCTTAAAGCATTTTTCCAAGCCTCAATTAAGCTTTACATCATCTCCATGATGTAAGCAGTGTCATTTACATGACTGACGAAAAGTTGAAAGGAGAACGAAGGGGTGAGGTTACAGTTTTCCGAGGAGGCTGCCTGCATTCAAAGTTATTAATCTTTCCTTAAGTACTGGATGCAGAAGTACCCTGCTTGTTAAAACAGTGCTTCCCAATTGTTTCTCATTGTGAAGCATGTGAACAATTTTCTGTCTTTTTTCCCAAAGCTATCCACCTCTCCCATGGGCTGTGTAAAAACTTGGCTCCTCAACAAGTATTTCTGGCCCTTTAATTATGGTTGGACAGATTGCTTCCTTTTGAGGGTGACTGTCCAGTACTTGAAGAGATAAGAGCATCAGGAGCTCTTAAGATTCAGTACTTTGGGGGCCGGGGGGGGGAGACAGGACATGCCTTTTATGAACAGCATGGGGGCAAAATGGATTGACCTTTATGGAGTCCCACAGGAACTGCGCTCAGAAGATCTTCCCAGACAAGCAGGTTTCAGTGCAATAGTTGACTACAGTGGTACCTCGGGTTAAGAACTTACGGTAATTCGTTCTAGAGCTCTGCTCTTAACCTGAAACTGTTCTTAACTCGAGGTACCACTTTAGCTAATGGGGTCTCCCGCTGCCGCCGCACGATTTCTGTTCTCATCCTGAAGCAAAGTTCTTAACCCGAGGTACGATTTCTGGGTTAGCGGAGTCTGTAACCTGAAGCGTCTGTAACCCGAGGTACCACTGTCTTTGTTGCATTTGGTCCAAGTGCTTCCACTGAATACAGTGGTACCTCGGGTTACAGACACTTCAGGTTACAGACTCTGCTAACCCAGAAATAGTGCTTCAGGTTAAGAACTTTGCTTCAGGATGAGAACAGAAATCGTGCTCCGGCGGCACGGCGGCAGCAGCAGGCCCCATTAGCTAAAGTGGTGCTTCAGGTTAAGAACAGTTTCAGGTTAAGTACCGACCTCCGGAACGAATTAAGTACTTAACCCGAGGTACCACTGTATTATATTTGCCTAGCATAGCATGCCCTGCACGTTGTTCCTTTCGAAATGAGGGAGTGCACCCACTGCTGCAACAATGCTTCATCTGCCCCAGCTGCAACGAAACATGTCTTTCTCATATCGGTCTCTACAGCCACAGCAGGCGCTGTAACCATCCAACAGTTTGACTTCACTCCCAAAGCAGCACTCCTCCATTATCTCCCAAGACAGACAGATACCAACCGAGCATTTAATACTTATTATTATTATTATGTAAAATTGAGAAGTTTTGAGGGAGGTGTCTGACATCATGGGTGTTTTTATAGTTAAATTGCTTTGAGATGTTTCATGGGCAGCAATTAATAAATAAAACAAATGAAAGAACAGATCTTAAAGGAAGTCTAGCGCTTCTGGGTGTTGATGTGCTAAACAATATAATTATTGCTGTCATTCCTATGTTCTCACTAAATGCCATATCCTCCCTTCAAATAACCAGGTCTCTGCGCTTGCACCGGAATATTTCCTACACACCTATAGCTGTAGTATCCAGACAATAGTATTTGTTTTTATTGCTGTTATTAAGTCTTTACATGCTAGAAAGATATGTCTTGCATTCTGACAACAAATGTGTCTCTGAAACTATTATCAAATCCCCATTTACATATATTTGAACGAAAGGCTAAAAAAGCATATATGGTACATTTAAAAACATGAACTAACCGTTTGGTGTTCATTATAGTTACATTCATCATTTACATTTGGCTGCTGCCGAATCCTACTTTGATGTTTTCATAAAGATCTTCCAACTTACTCCATTTCTAAAAGTTTTCAACTCCTTCCTGTTGTTTGAATATGCCAGAGTTTGTTACCGGTACACATTTCAACTGGAGTATGATTGTATATCTAGGTGTTATCTTCTTTTTTTATACCATGTTATTGCTGTTGTTTTGGCTTTTAACCATGCAGATATTTTGGAGGGGATTGCTTATCATGTAATTTACATTTGAGCCTCTATTTTGGTGCATTTAAATCTCAGTGTAGACAATACTAAGGTGAGGTGGACCAAGGGTCAGCCCCAAATTCCGTTTGTAGCATCTGTTTAACTTCAACATGTGCTAGGAATGCAGAGGAGGAACTGCAGCTCTTGCAACAGAGGAGGGGAGAAATCTGACAAAGCCAGAGTGGGAGTGGAATGATGACTGGTTAAGTTGCAAGGAAAAACAAGGAAGATTACCACAACTTGACACCCTAGCCCCCCAGCTATACAAGATCCCCCCAACTACCCAAACAATGAGATAGAGGAAGATCAGAATGACACAACACCTGAACTTCCTGTTTCTCTCCCATAAGGCAAAGTGAGAAATACCCATGAGAATTGAAGAAAGCCAGGCTGGTTAAGATTTCCAGCCAAGCACACACACACACACACACACACACACACAGCACAACACTGAAGTTGCAGCAGAGATCAATATCCTTAAAGTGTCCCCAGATCTGCTCCCAGCCAAAATCCAGAGTTCAGCTGCATTCTGACACCATGTGCTCCATTGACTTTCATGCAAACGTTATGCATGAAAACAAAACGAAAGCATTAAATTACATGAAACATGAATTAGAAACAGCACGAACTGTTCTGTTTGATTTTGCATTTTGGGATAGAAGTTGGTCAGGGGGCATCTGCTCCCATTCTGTCCAGAGGTTTGAAAACTTCTAGAAACAACCTGTGCCAGAATCAAGATGGGTCATTATATTTTATTATCTCTGTGCCCAATCATGTAGAGAAGAAAGACCCATCCTAGATAATATTCAAAGGAATGGGGAACTTGTCTAGAATCTAGCAATCTTCTCTCTGCTGTATAAAAGAGCAGCCTGTAAATTATAGCTTTCTGGTATTACTGGACTTATAAACACAGCTGAAACCACTTGGATCAAGCACAGGGAAGTTGAACCACGCAAGGCAGATCAACCCAGGAGGCGGTGGGTGTATTACTGCTGTCAGTACTGTGTGGAACTTGTAGAGAAGTGATGCTTCCAAACTGCAGCAATAGAAGTCTGGACTTCCGGAACTGTGGTGCAGCAGACACTCCTGCAAACAGCGTGCAAGGGACCAACCTAGTCTGATCATGTGTCATAAATTGTGTGCAATGTGTCCTCGTATTGTCTAACATCAGGTTCAAAGGAGGTACACCCACTACTTATCTGGAGCTGTTTGCTGAAGTCTGATTCATTCCTCAGAAGAAGAAATGTGCAAAAACAACATACACTGTAAATGCTCAACCGGATGATCAGACTGGTTCTTCAGCCTGTCCCAGCTTGCAGGAGCTAGTCGGGATATTAGGTCCCAGTGAGCAGATCAGAAAATAGGCATTATTTGGGATTTAAGGAAGAAGCTCTCACCTTAGCCTTCTGGCATCACAGGATTATTCACCAACACAACTCTTCAATCCTGCCTTTCTCATCCTTCATGAAATTTTACACAGGCATGTAAGACACACAGAAAGCCAAATTTTCCCTCAGGACAGCCAGTGGTTGGTCAGGAGACTGAATTGTGGGCTCTGGCAAGACAACCCTCTTTTCCAAGCTTTTAACATCTAATGGATTTTTTATTATTTGTTTTACTGCTGCTTTACCATTCTGCTTTTTGATTGCTGTTGCTTTATTACCCTTTTATGTTTTATTGTTGGATGTGAAAGGCCCTGAAAATTGCCACTGACGGGTAGTATGCGTTTAAGAAAACAACCTGGAACCTAACTTTAACCAAGGTGTAATCATATTCTTGCTCCCAGTTTCAGTTGTAATGAAAATGGTTCTCTTCTGCAATGTGTGTGAGAGTGAAAAGAATTCTAGACTTTTTATTTGGGGGCTTTGTATCTAATGGCCCAAACAAAAGCAAGTAATGAGGCATCCTATATATTTTAAGGTAGTTTTATTACTGTTGATTGGGGAGTGTTCTGCTTTCCTGCTCATTCCAAAAAGACAAAGCACCATCTCCAATGCTTCTCTGGCTGACCTACTGCAAAGGACATTTCCCCCTCCAAAACAAATACTTAAGTTGATGACCTACCTGTTGGCTTGCAGGGCATCTTTGGAAGAAGAAAAGGTGCTAAGGAGTAAACCCTACACAAATCCAGAGTGGAGTCCCTAAGATGGTTGGATGGCGTCTTGTATGCAACCAAGCTGGTGCCAAATATATTGCTCTCCTTTCTTTTGGACCACATCACTGAGGTCGAGAGGGGGGTCTTGCCATCTGGGCAGCCCAGGACCTCCATACACACTTTCCAGGCCATTCCCCAAAGAGGCACAGCAGACACAGTGCTGTCTTTCATTATACAATGGTACCTCAGGTTAAATATGCTTCAGGTTACCTACGCTTCAGGTTACAAACTCCGCTAACCCAGAAATAGTGCTTCAGGTTAAGAACTTTGCTTCAGGATGAGCGCAGCAGCAGCAGGAGGCCCCATTAGCTAAAGTGGTGCTTCAGGTTAAGTACAGACCTCCGGAACGAATTAAGTACTTAACCTGAGGTACCACTATACATGGTTTGTGCATATATACAACCTAGATTCAGGTAGGTAGCCGTGTTGGTCTGATGCAGTTGAAATAAATTAAAAAAATGTCCAGTAGCACTTTAGAGACCAACTAAGTTTGTTCTGGAAAGAAGCTTTTCTGAAGAAGTCTGCATGCCCACGAAAGCTTATACCCAGAACAAACTTAAGTTGGTCTTTAAGGTGCTACTTGTGATAGAAATTTTATGGTCTTAGATATATGGTAATGTTCATAACCGCACATACATAGATCAACACAGGAAGACCAACCTGGAACCATTTTGATTCCTAAACTGACCAAATGTTTTCTCTGCAAGGTCAAAATGGAAAAGCCTCCCCATTTTCTCTTCCTTCACAAATCCTGTCTTGGGGGTATGTCTGTGTTTGAATAAGGGTGTGAGCCTTATCATTACAAAAGACTGCCCAGGCTCCCCAAGAAATCCAATCAAGTAACCTGCCAGACAGGAAATAAACAAGCGACAGGAGAAAAACAACATGCAAATGTTCTGTTTTAGACCGCCTTTTCTGTGACGTATCTGAGGGGTGGTCTTAGGTTACACCCCTTCTGTGATGTATGTATAATGTTTCTGGGGGTGGTCTTGATCTACAGGATGGGAATTTCAAAAGTCTTTATAAGCCCTTGCACGTCATTTTTGTGGGTCCTCCTCCTTTCCTGCGAGTGAGGGGAGCACCCTGTTGCAACAGATCAATAAAGATCCAGCTTACTAGCTGCTTTGCTTCTCAATATTCTCTGGTTGGCCTCTGTTATTTTCTCCTACCAATAGGGAACCTATGTAAGGACTCTATATGGGCTCTTGGATACCCCATAAGGGAAAAGGGCATATTTTTATTTACAACATACTGGACAGTTTTTTAATTTTTTTATTTATTTCACATACATACAACCTGAGCCTACGATGCAGAGGTTCTCAGCACTGGCACCCCAAGAGGGCCTTGTTTCTCCCATAGCCACAGCCTTGGATTCAAACAGAAATCAACCATCACGCTCTGCCCCTCTCCAGCTTGCTGCCCTTTTCAACCCGAAACATCCTTTCCTATAGCTCAATCTCAGCTTTAGATTCTGTCTTTTCTTTTTCTTACTCAGAGTTGGAGGAGGGGCACCACCTACTTGGCTTTTGGCACAGAGCCTTTCTTAATGGCCCATTACATTTCCTTTGTTCTCTAAATGGCTCATCTCCCAGGCGATTAGCTCATGAAGAAACTAGCCTGGCTTATTTAGCTTTTAACATTTGGGTCCAGGGATTTCGTGTCTGGCACCAACAACGCATTACACAGGGGAGTCTGCCATCCACAAACTCATAAGAATATATTGTCCATGATGGGAGTGAGGGGGTTATAAGATATCCCAACACATCATTATGGAAGTCTCCATAGTTGTCATTTTCACTGGATTTTTTCCAATGCAGGAATCAGCAATTATGTAAACAGAAAAGCTTCTTAGTTACAGCTCACGCCATAGGATTGATACACTTTGTGCAGACAGCTTATTAAATGAGTTCAACACCCACTTACATTATAAAATTTATCATTCTCTGTTTCTGATTCAAGTCTTCTCTGTTACGTTTTTCACATTCAGTCTCAACAGAATATGATGTGGGTGTTTTATTTTTAACTACACAGTGTCTGAGTCTGAGATGCTTTGTCTCTGTTGTTCGATACAAACTCTCTTCCCAGGTTCTCAGCGTGGTAGTTCGTGAACTGAATTGCACGACTTACAGAAATACTCCTAACTCCTCTTAGCTTGGTGATCATATGGGACAACTTTTTCAGGCCAGGCCACTGTAGAATAGGATTTGTTCTTGGGTGGAATGGGTGTTCTGATTTGTCTTCCTTTTGGTGTTGTTTACCATCAAATCACACAGATCTTCCATTTTTCACAGGTTAGCTGCAAGTCATTTCCAAGTCCTATCACAGCCTTTTCCCACCCTGTGCCCTCCAGATGTTTTGGACTACAACTCCCATCAGCCCCAAGCCAGTGTGCTTGTTGGATCGATGGGAGTTATAGTCTAAAACATCTGAAGATCACCAGGCTGGCAAAGGCTGGTCTACTAGAAAACAGTATAGGGAGTAGAGATTCTTTCATTTGTTGTTTCCAATATGATGCCACCATAAGAACAGCAGGCCTGGCAGCCCATCTAGTACAACTGTCACAGTAGCCAGCCAGATGTGTATGGAAAGCCTGCAAGCAGGACTTAGCACAAGAGCACTCTCCCCTCCTGTGGTTTTCAACAACTGGCATTCACAAACATAATCAAAGAGTTGGGAGCCTGAGGATCATCTAGGCCAACTCCTGGAACTGAAGGGATATGCATCTGTCCCTCCCTTACAGGGATCAAACCTGCAACCTTGGCATTGTCAGCAGCACGCTCTAAACAACTGAGCTGCTATTTGCATGGTGCATTTCCATGCGCCCTGGCACTTGTCTCAGTGTCCCGTTGCGCCAGAAGCGGTTTAGTCATGCTGGCCACATGACCCAGAAAGCTGCCTGTGGACAACAGCCAGCTCCCTTGGCCTGAAAACGAGATGAGTGCCACAACACCATAGTTGCCTTTGACTGGACTGAACCATCTAGGGGTCCTTTACCGCCCCTTGTTTTACCTGGTGAGTTCACTGCATTTTGTTAGAACTTGTTTAATGTATTTCCATATGGTTTGGTATAATTTTCTGATCAGGCCTTCTAATTCACTTAGTTGCCCATGGTCAAAGTATTTTCTAGTCACCTTGGAAGCATTGCTAAGGTCTATAAGCCACTTTCATCTGATATAGTGGATATATGTATTTATTTAGTATAGTCCTATCCCACCTTTTCCCCATCATGGAACTCAAAAGCAGCGTACACACACTTCCCATGTAGTCTCCCATCCAGACACTGACCGAACCCAGCTATTTATTTTCTTCATCATGTGCCCTCAGAGCATGCTCTGTAACACTTTTGTGGTTTAAGATGTTTGTAGATGTTGTAAATGCATTTCAATGTTTTAATTTTTTTAATATGTTTTAATTTTTAATTATATTGCTTTAACAAGTTGATGTCTGCTGCAATACAAATTAAAGAAACAAATAATGGTTCTGATGAAACCTAAGATGCTGTCAAAGAAGCATGCACAACATGAAACTAAGCTTTAATCTCCTGCAACTCACACTGCAGCGTTTTATTACAAGGTGGCTGCTGTGAGCAATTATTTCCTAGTACACACTCGACTAGGTTGAACTCATTTTTCTTCTTCTTAGAAGATGCTGATATCATAATGGTCCTCAGTCCAAAGCTGTTGTTAGTTAGTTAGTTAGTTATTCTTTTATAATGGCCACCCAGCATTCATGGCTTGTAGACTGAAATAAGATAAACCGCATAGGTAGCTGTGAAAGACTTAGCCAGAAAAACGCCCCTTTTTTATTTGTGCATAACATTTTCCTGCTTTGCTAAGTGTTCTGGAACAGAACGCAACTGGTATCCATTCTAAACCCTGCAGTTGTAGTAGCATAGCTGCCAATCATTGCATGCTGCCTTGCTGCCATCATAAAACTGTAATATGGGAGTAATGGAGATGAAGTCTTTTAACTTTGTAAAGGCTGCATGTCCCAAAACCCAGGACGTGAATTTCACACTAGATTTAATGGTTGTGCATCTGTCGAGACCTTTGGCAATCAATGCCATTTTTTATCACTTCCGTCCCTGTGCTTCTCTTCAAGGACAAACCCCTCTAAAGGCTGTCTGAAAAGACAGGGTTCTTTGCTAAAGAGATCTTCAAAAATGGCTGAATTGCTCCTTCTGAGTGGTCTTTGTGCTGCATTTGCAGAAAATTGAAGAATGAGTTCAAGTATTTTTATCCTATGCTTCAGTTGTCGTTTTTCTAAAAAAAAACACCCTCCTTGAATGCCTTACAAAAATCAGACATGCTCTCAGGCTTTCAGATCTAAGATTCGCTACAAAAGGAAGAGAGATTGGAAGGGGGGAGAGCAACCAAAATTGCCCTTTTTAAATGGCTGCGGCAGCTGCTTTTACTGTTTTGTGGAGTACAGGTTACCTGTTTCCAGTCACTCCCAGTTTGGTTTTGCTCCCTCACCTGAGTCTTGATCAACTTGGATTGCCTTGCTGCCTCTATGAAGAGTTAACTCTTTCATTAATTGTATTCTCTCAGAAAGCTCCTTGTCTATAATTCCAAGTACTAATCTTTGAAGTGTTCCTCCTTTTTTATCAGTGAACTCAACAGTATTCAGCCTGTTAATTCAAGGCCTTAAGAAATGACTGAACCATTTCCCCAGGCTTCTAAGCTCATAAAAAACAGTCCTTCTCATAAACTGCATTCCTCATGGGGATAATTCAGCCAGAACACCATCAGTCATACTCGTGGCCACTTTGGCAAAGGTAAAGGATTTATAAACATTGGGGGCATACATAGCACAATGGATTGAACTCCCCTGCACTATTCCTACCTCTTTGTGGAACTTTGCAGCTAGGAAAAAGCAACCTCCCCCTGCCCCATTCAGGCCATGCTGCAGGTTTATTAATTTCAAAGGCTTATGGTGCAGGGAACTGTGCCATTGCCTTTGTAACTTGAGGATTCCATTGGTGGCCTGCACCATTATGGAAAGGTTAGGGGACTCAATAGGTTTATTGTCTCTAACCAGAACCGATATAGAACCGGTCTCCACCCAGATACAAGCCCAAGTCAAATTTAGTGACAAACGTATGACACTATCCACACAGTGGCCAAGAGTCAATACTACGCTGGCATGGCATGACTTTTAAAAAAGACTACAAAACTGATAAATGGGAATGGCACGACGTATCCACCATATATTCTTTAAACCCATTCAAACTGAATTTGCATCAAATTCTTGTGTCAATAACTCTCCCTCTCCGTGTCAAGAATTAGTGACCAAGTTACTGGATTTTTATCTGAAATAATGGCAGTGACTCCATTACTGAAATCAATTATGCTGCTGTTAAAAAAAATAGTTTGCTGTGATGCTATTATTTATTATAGGCTATATGCTCCTTCCATGTTGTTCTTACTTGACAACTGAAAACCTTATTCTAAGCTTTTGTGAGCTTTTAATAATAATAATAATAATAATAATTATTATTATTATTATTATTTATACCCCGCCCTCCCCAGCCAAGGCCGGGCTCAAGGTGGCTTACAAGCAATAATAAAAACAAGTTGAATGATTACAACTTAAAAACAAAATTAAAATACAACATTAAAATACTGAAACATTAAAATATTAAAATGTAGCCTCATCGCAGGAGGAGAAGGAAAAGAAAAAAGAAAAGTGAAAGAGCCGGTGCTGTGCTGTTTTTATTGCAATTATCTGTATGTTTCTAATACATCTTATATATAGTTTCAATTATTTAAATGTTTTTCATTATTGTTCCCCCTCCCCCCCATGTTTTTAGCTGCCCTGAGTCTGTCAGGGAAAATGGTGGGGTATAAATAAATATATAAAAACAACAAAACAACAACTTCCTATAAAAATGTCTTGAGTTCAGCACTTCGTTTTGCTTTTGTGATCTTGCAGGCCTTTTAGATTATTACATTTTGTTTATATTTAAATTCTAACTATTTTGTTCTCATTGGTTCATTTAACTGCCATGGGAATATGCTTGAAGGACAGTATAGAAACACCTACAAGCAATCAATTGCATCACAGCAGACTAAATTTTTAACAATAACCTTATTGATTTCAAGAATGTAGTCATTCTTTCAGATAAAAGTCTTTTTTTTAAAGAAAAAGAAAAGAAAAAGAATGATTGCTTGAAAACACACACAAGTTGTACTGACTGTAGCAAAGGGTCTCAGATTGCCATCTTGGCTAACTCAGGATAAATTCTTCCAGCGTGACATTATAAAAGTGTGTCTGTATGCATGCATAAGGGAGAAAGCAAGAGAGTTCCTGTTTATATCTTGCATATGGGAAGTCACAGTGGCTGACTCCCCTAATTTAATAAGTATTCTTGTTGCCTGATGTCAGCTGTGTGTCTGCAGCCAAAATTGAATCTGCAGGAGTACGCGGCTGGTGAGCTCATACAAAAACTATGTAGGGACATTTATATTGGAGTGGTGGCCCTTTTGCCAATAAAAGGGTAGTGTTCCGACTATAACCTTGTTGATTCTCAAAGTGAAACTAAAATGACAGGTCTATGGATGGACAAGTGCACCAGCCATAAACGGTGACTATATTTGTAACAGGTTGCTGTTGCGCTGCAATTCAAGGAACCCTGCAAACCTCATCCAGTGGCCCATGCCATCTTTTTCAGCCACCACCAAGCCGACAGGTTGGAAATTACATCATAAACTTGTCTCCATCACAGGTTATAAAAGGTGGTGGCAGCCCCTCTATAGGTGCCCAATAGAGAATATTACACCATCTAATTTTGCTCCAGGTTTTCATACATATGCTCCAAATACAGAGCCTTTGACTACTCATCATTTCCTTGACAAATGCCAATGTATGCTGAAGTAGCTTTTAAGTGTGATGGGAGTACCCTTACAAGAGAAAATTGTACAGATGGTCAACTGCTGCTGCAGTGCTGATATTTCCATGCAAATGACCTCCATTGTTATTTTCCACCAGCACGAGCTTATTTTGAAACTGAGCTGGGCAAAAAAGTGGTAAAAAAACAGGTCATTGGGGATGTGATCAGGAAAGTATTAGCTAGTAGATAAAAGAGACTTAATGTACAGATGTGCACACCAGTCCCCACCGGTTACTATGATTATTCAAAAGACCTCTCCCTTCCCTCTTTATTTGTTTTAATGTCAACCCTGGGTCAAATAAAGAAATTAGAGTGTGGAAAGAATGTAAAGAACTGTCATGTGATGATAACTGCTTGTGTAAGCAAAGCCTTACAAATGGATGCTTGCGGAACCAGTCAGTACCTTTTATCTCATGGTTTGCCCATTTTGCAACCAAAATTTTAAATAACATTGTAGTTGGATTGTGAGTTTCAAGTCATTTTGCACTTAAAGCACTTTTCTCCTCGCTTGCACCAGCTTTGTAGTTTCTAAGTTAGATATGGTGCAGCTGAGATGATTGTTGACAACTCTACCCTGAAGTGAACAGCAGCACTGGTTGCTTACGTTGTGTTCTCTCTGCATTTTTTGTGTGAGTCGTCATCTGACTATGCAACTCTGAATACTTAGGTGGGGCCCTTCAGGCAATTCAGCTAGGTCTGGATGGAATGCATGTAAACTTGACAACTCACAGACTAATTCAAAAGCATGTGTAAGTTGGCATTTCCAAAGCTGGGATAAGGTATTGGATGAAATCTATTTTTAGAAATACGTAACAAAATGGTTTGTAAATACCGTCAGCGTTTCCCATTTATAAAGCACACAGGTTCATCAGGTTTCTACGTTATTATTTATTTCTTTTTTTCCATTTAAAATATAGCACTGAAGTTCTTAACACATATAAATATCCCTACAATTTATTACCATGCTATCCAGGCATCATTACTTAAAGTGCCTAATATTGAAAACATTTCCTCCTCCCGCCGCCGCCGAGTGCCTTTTAAAAAGTTTCACTTGCTGATATTGACCCTACTTCCCCTACCACAGAGTGGTGTGAAAACAATTCTTTTAGAAGATATTCTTCAGACACATCTTCTGAGCAATATACAGAAAATAGATTAAATGTTTTTTCTTCTTCCTTATGCCCCCACATCGCCCCCACCTGAGTGTTTACAGTGTCCCAAGCTGCTAAGTTTATTAAAAACCAATTGGTGCAAAGCTCCTGAAATGCATGCAAGTTAAATTTCACTTAACACACACTTTAACTTAAACAGTCCGAGGACTTTAATTTTTCCCCTGTGGCTATGGTTCAGTCACGTTTTCAGGTCTATTTGTTTCTTTGGCAAGACTGGTGGCTACTTCTTCCTTAGATCCAGGTTGATTCACTTCTACTTTGATTTGCTCCTTGGCATTCTCATCACTTGCCTCCTTGGGAAGGTTCGCCATCGCAGGATCAACATCCATTTTCCCCTGTGACAGTGGATTATTCTCAGGCAAAGGTGGCTGATGTCCGTCCCCTTCAACGGGCTCTGGGACATCATCTGCTTTCTGTTCTAGTCTTTCCAATATATTCTGAACTTTTCTTACACCGTCTCTCCTGGCCTGCCGGACGTCCGCACGGCCCTCAGGGTCCACAGAGTCCAAAGCTAGCAGCAATTTGGTCAAATCTTCTTCTATCATTAGGTATTTCTTGTCATTCTGCTTGCCTTGAAAGGAATCGACAGCCTGCTCCAGGGCCTGCACTCTGTGCAGAATGGCTTCAACTTTCAAGACTCCGGGATGCTTCTGAAGCTCTTCTGAAGTCTTCTGTGGTTCAGGCTCTTGTGGGATAGGTTTTTCTTCGACAGGTGCAGCTTTAGGGGGGCAAGGAATTTTTTTATCCACATTTTCTGCTGTAGGAGGAGGTTTTTGTGAAGTTGGCTTAGCATCTGTATCTGTATGACTAACTTGAATGGGGATGAATGCAGCAGGGATTTCCGTTCCAGAGGAGCCAGTCTTCTTTTCAAATTTGATATCAGGTGGTAGAGTTGGTGGCGATGCTTGTGTTGGCACTTGGGGTTGCGAGGCCTGAAGAATGAGAAGAACATTTGGTGGTAAACAGGAACCAAGAAAAGAAGTAAGGGGATTTCAGCTTTAAATACAATGACAGCACTGAGTTCGGCATTTCCGGATGTATGACATTTAAATGTTCAGTCATAGGTTGTATGTGTCTATATATATATATATATATGACTACACTCAACGTGCACCAATTTTTAAAATACAGACAAATCTCAAAAAAATAGACCAGAGCCCGAGAAGAGACTTCTATGGATACAAAAGTTATGAAGAAAAGTAACAGAACATGAATAGACAGGAACAGGGGAGAAAATTGTGGATCTTTGTTTTGTTTCTTAAGGTCCGGAAGGATAAATGTATGTATGTATGTATGTATATGAGAATCTAATAGTGAGGAACAAAACATGCCTTATTCAAAGCAATATTTTGAAACCCCCCACTTGAATTCAAGCTGTGGCTGTAACTGTAAGTTAAGAAGTGGCAGTGCATTCTATACGTGCTCCCAGTTCTTCCTTTCCAGCCTTAATCTGACCCTTCACTTTATAATTAGGTGCTTTTTGAATTTGGAGGCTGCTTCTTTTGCCACACAATGACACAAAAATGACACAAAAAGTATCAGATCAAATAGTGTCTGGTGGTGGGGGTGGTTTGCGCCAAACAGGCTCCTCAGCACTGACCTACAGCAGGCATGCGCAAACTTGGCCCTCCAGATGTTTTGGGACTACAATTCCCATCATCCCTGACCACCGGTCATGTTAGCTAGGGATGATGGGAGTTGTAGTCCCAAAACATCTGGAGGGCCAAGTTTGCCTATGCATGCCCTACAGGGTAAAAAGTTCAAAGGCTAGTTAACTGAATTGTAGATAAAACCAATGAACACTCAGTAATATGTTGTTAATAGTAAGACTCTAGGTTCCTTCAACTGAGGGGAAATGGTTGCACAATACAGTGTATACTATAATTTATGGACCCCTTCTCTCACAACTAACAGGCTCTGGATAAGGAAACTATGTTAAACAGACAAAAGTTAAGATTATGGTTCTGGCAGAGCCCAAATAGTTTCATTTAAAAAAAAATAAAAATGGGAGCTATAATTTTTCATCTGCTACGAATACATTAGCTGATTAGTTGTGTCAATGAATGGATATTGGCTTTTAGATTACCTTGCAAATTTCTAGCATGAGTAATGCAATCCAAATATAATCAGCAGAATAAATAGTAATGGAAATCAAAGTGGGACAAGTATAAGCTCACCACACCTACCTGAGGTCTAACTGACTGTATTCTTATGGTAGTCGGAGACTGGATTCTGCCTGGTGAACTTTCACGACTAGCTGAACCTCTCTGTGACACCCTGATTGGTGACTGAGCCCGTTGTGGCCTCTGATCCAGATCATCAACCTGAATTTTGCCATAAACCGGTTGGTGAGGTTGGTAATCACTTTGCTGAGCTGGATAATGTGTCTTCTGTGTTTGATGGTGGACTTGTAATGGTTGCCTTGGAAAATTCCCCTCATGAATAACAGGGATAGGAATATATCCACGAGGGAGCTGGTGGCTTCCCGAACTGGGCCTGCCTGGTGACTGAGGGGAAAGGGTTGGTGACTCAGAAGGTGCAGGTGATGGTGACTGCTGGAGAAAAAACAAACCAAAATTGTTATTCATATTATACTATCATATTAGCCATAAGTTTGTTTACCAAAAAAAGAGGTTACTGTATCTATGATATTGCAGTGGTAGTAGTTATATGGCATAGAGACTAGGCAGATTTATACACTAGACTAGGCACTCCACAATGCCTGGAACAACAGGTTGAAGCATGCTTGGCAGCATATTTTAATCTGAAGAAAGCTCCCTCTGGACTTTTTCCCTTGCCCCAGTCTGGATGCTGGAGAAATGTGAAAACCAAATTAATTCATTCCTTTAAATTGTTCTGTTAATTATAAATGGAAATTAATTTAAGAAAATTGAAATCTTGGAGCTGTAAAACTCATGAGTCACAGTTAGCAAAACAAATGTGAGATTATATATGGGTATCATATTAGATACCAAAAAAAATCAGAAGGATTTAAACCTGAAGTATTTTGAGTGGCTTTGTCCACTCTTACTTGTGCAAAAAACTGAGGGCAGCATAAAACTATAAAAGGGGTCCTTTGCCTGTGATGTCTTTTGCTGGCTGGGTGAAGGCAGCTTCAATGTATCGCTGGGTTGTGCTGCAGCCAGAGTCAGATGCAGTCTTGGCATAGCATTGTCTATACCTTTCGAACAGTATGTTGCATTATGACTCCCTCCTGCATTTTACCAGTAGAATATCAACAACAAAACACCACTTTTTGGTTTTAAATTTAGTCAAACGTAACAAAAAGGAGATTAAAGCTTTGTAGTGATGGGCAGCTGTGCCGACAAAGCCCAATTTGTTATTTCTTTATAGTTTTAAATAGAAATCATGTGTAAACATACGGGATTGAAAATCCCTTATAGTCTTATTTCAGGTTTAGGTTTTCCTTTCCTGCAGGAGAAGCTTTAAACTTAATGCAACAGGTACAGTCTCACCTTTACTCTCACAGATTTGCACTGCTTGGTCCAACTTAGTGAATGCAAGCATGTCTATAGCTTCACTTTATGGAGCTCAAAGTGGTTCAGAGCTTACAAACCAAGCAATTTAATTATATGTGAAATTCAGCTTGCAAATAATCTTCCTTTTCAACAGTATCTAGTTCTCCCTGGAAACAAGTAATCAAATGAATAGGTATTGCAATGAAATGCATCTCCTTCTAAACTGATCAGTATGCAAGAAAATAATGATGCCCTGAATGTTTATATGTATGAAATTTCTTTTATATACATGCGGGGGGGGGGGGGGGGACAAGATCTGTTTACTACCACAGCATATATGTGAAGTACACATACAAAATTAGTAATATTTGGGAGAGAAGGAAGAAAAGCCAATTAAGTGTCAGCTATAACTCAACTCCACACTATAACTGAAATCCTAAACCGTGCAAATATTCTAATGCAAAACATACCACAGCAATTCTGTCAACTTACCTCGGATCTATGTGAGAGGGGTACTTGGACTGGTGCAGCTGTTGTTGTCTGTCCACAAGGTTTATCTGTTTGGGCAGCTTCTGCAAATCCCCTAGCTGGGGACTGTGAACGGACGAAATTTCTTCTTAGAGGTGACGGGGCCCGTGCTGTGGGAGGAATGGTTTCTGCCTTGGCTCGCATGCTAGGCTGATAGCCAGGATAGTGCTGCTGTCTGTTCTCTGCACCTTCATGTATGACTGGAATGGGGATGTAACCAGCACGAAGCTTTGGGTATCCCATGTTTCCGTCTCTGACTTGGGACTGGTTATTTTGAGATGGACCATTTGCTGATGATTGGTTTTCCTAGGCAAACAAACAGATCACACGGTACAGATTTAGGAGTTGGGATTTATACAGTTCAGAACAAGCTGTTAATAAGCAGTGTTGATCTACACACCAGAACGTTTCTTGTATGCCCACGGGAACTCCTTTGCCTAGTTGCATTCTAACTTGAAAAGGCATCTATAACTGCTAATACAATTATAAGAACTCCAGGGAATCAAGTTGGTACTAAGACAAAATATATTTCAGTCTCTCGAAAAGCTATCCTGATAGTTCAGGGTAGGTATTTTCAAACATGCATTGCAATTAACACAGGTACTATCAACAGCATGTTGTAAAGTTTTTGTTTGTTTGTTTGTTAACTATGTTTTTATTCTATAGCCTTGTTTATTAAGTTGCCTTTAGTTTATTAAGACATTACATTAACCACTGAAATATCTTAATGCAGGTTTTTGGGGGGTCGGGAGGGTGGGAGAGATATTTTTAAAGGTATCAAATTTACAGCCTAATCCTGTACCTTCCAGTGGCTGATACAGAGCATGGAAAGAGTTGTGCTGGGAAACTACCACAACATGCTGCATGAGACATGCAGTGGAGACCTTGGCAGATTCACCCCATGTAGCTTTTTGCTAGCTGGTGAAAGGCTCAGTAGTATTAGAACCTGTGGGTCCATAGTACAGGCTGCAGCTCAGTGACAAGGCATGTGCTTTGCATGCAACAGGTTCCAGATTCAATCCCTAGCATCTCTGGGAAGAGCTGGGAAAGACTCTTACAAGAAACAAGGGAAAGCTGCTACCAGTCAGGTCACAGACAGTACTGAGTTAGATGGACCAATAATTTGATTTAGCATAAACGTTCCTGGAATAAATGCCAGGGTTCTCCCTGATCTCTTTGCCACATTCCCACCATCTCTTTTGTACACAGCTTGTGCACAACATTAGCAACTCTTCCCTATTCTGAAACAGCAGTTCTTGCACCTACTGCTGATTAAACACAAGAGACCAGAGCATGCTGGCGTAATGTGAAGGGGTCAACAATGCCACTCTGCAGGTTGAGGGTTTAGATTCTCTTGGGCAAGTGAGACAAGGAAAGCCCAGCATTCCTTTCCAGTTTCAAGCTAGGGAGGCTCAGAAGCACAGCGCAACTACTAGGAAGACCTGTCACACTCAGCACCAAAACATGTCTCAGCCTTTCCCTCTGGCTCTGGAAAGGAAGCCTAGAGACTGCTGCTGCAGCAAAATGGTACACCGCTCAGCTCCAAGTTCAGAGCTGATGAAGGCTGCGGGAATCATCTCTGCAGTTACTCTGTGCTTTGGAAGGGAGTAATCTCTGCCTCCTCCTTTCCAGCTCTGAACTTGGGAGAGAGAGGGGCAGGAGATTGCCCCAGATTTCATGCAGAGGCACAGTGCAAGGTCAGGGATAAGGAGAGGGCCAAGGTCTTGGCAACCATCACTTTAGGCTTGGCAACTAAGGTCAGCCAAAACTGTAGATCCCTTGGAACAGGTTTCCTGCTCTGTCAGGGGGGAAGTCTCTAAGTCCAATCCCATGATCCACACAGCACGGGGAGCAGCATGTACAGAACAGAAGAGGTAGGGTTACCATTTATTAGGCCAACTCCTATAGTGATTTTCATGAATGCAAGATTCAGTTACATAAACACTCTTCAGGCATTTCACAAAGGGTTTTGTAGAAGAGAACATAAGCTTTGGTTTCAAAGCAATTGGCCCTAGACAAGAAGGCAATTGTCCACATTGGCTGATGTGCTGTGATTTCATGGACTGTTCACAAATGTTCTGTTGGCAAAAACTCAGCCAGCGGAGCACAACAGGGCAGCATAGCTCACAGTGGCTTCCTAATGCACATGTCACTGAGAGGGAGGGGGAGGTGTCAGGGACTTCAGCGCAGTGTGGGCACAGCAGCAATTCTGATGCTACTGCAACTGTGCCCACACCATGCTAACCTGCCTACCACCTCTCAGTTATTGGCAGCGACCTCCACACTGGGAAGCCAGGTGAGCAATTCCACCCCTCTAGCCACTACTGCTTAGGAGTGAATCAGGCCACATCTGGCGTACTGTGTCCAGTTCTGGGCACCCCAATTTAAGGAGGATACTGGCAAGCTGTGCAAGATGATAAAAAGTCTGGAAACCAAACCTTGTGAGGATACTGTAGTTGAAATTCTTGCATTGCAGGGGGTTGAACTAGAGAACCCTCAGGGTCACTTCCAACATCTTTCTAGGATTCCCAGAAACTGTGCGCTGAGATAGAAGCCAGAAACAAGGGATCTAGAATACTAAACGCTGTGAAGCTAAGTCAGAAGGAGGCTGGAAAGCAGGCCCTGATCATATGACCCCTGTGGATGCTATTACAGCTGCTTTCCAGGTTTTCTTAAAGTGAAAATACTTAGGATTTGCAAATGCTTGGAGTGTGTGCACACACATGTATGTGTACGTATTAATTTGCAAATACTTGTTTCAATAAATTGAAGCCAGAGTTGTAACAATCATTTGTACTTAAGGGTCAGTTTTTAATTCTTGTAAACTGAGGGACAAGTTTGCCTCAAATGCTTAATCTTCTGGACATCTGAGAAACGCAATTTCATTTAAACCCTGTAAAGGTTTCTGTGTCATCCCTGGTAAGTGTCCTCATTGTGTATTTACAAATAATGGCTGACAACACCATTCCTTCTCCACAACAAAATTGGTAGCAGCACAGAAATATTCAAAACGCGTAAGTTAACAGGGAACAATGCAGAGACGTTGCCGGTATTGTTCTTTTCATTGCTATTTAAAGAATGTTATTGATGGTGGATACAGATGGATATACTGAATATCAAGCAAGGGTTTATCAGCCGCAATAATGTGAGAGTGAAAGTGTGGGGGAAAGGCGAAAGGAAGTACAAGTAGGAAGATCAAACAAAAAACCATTCAGAGAGAATGGAAGATAAAAGCTTGGAGTATGCTTGTAATGTGATACTAACACACTACACAGGATGGAAATGGAACTTTGTACAAGAAATCCCCCCGGACCTCTAATGAAGCTCTTCCTGCAGTGGTCTTTCTATTTTGGGCTCGCATTCTAGATGTATCTCCAAGTGTGAGATCAGATAACAAGTACTGCTGTTGCTCACAGGGTAGACATCATTAAATAAGGGACAAACTACACGTGTCTCGTAGGGTCTCCCCACCACCCACCCCACCTGGGTCAGGCTCTTAGACCAGAAATATACTGGAAGGAAAGCAACCAGATGGCAAGTAGCTGTGAAGATAACGTGGAGGAAGGTTCACGGCCCTTCAGCTATATATTTGTGCTTTAAATTGCATTTTTACGCATAACTGGAGCAGGCCTGAATGTATAGAGTGTTAAGTTGTGGGTGAACATATCAGACGACACAGTGATTCTTCAAACAGCTCTTGTTTATTCACAGGCCAGAACAGAACTGAACTGAAGGGTTCATCCAGGCTGCTTATATAGAGCTCCACTAGAACGCATCAGTAACCATTTTCTGTAACTATCCAATCACTGAACGTCACTTTCGATCCCTTATTTGCATATGTGGACCTGAGTGAAAACTATCTACAGTATCCCCTGCTGGCCCAGGGTGAGAACCTCAGTACATAACATAGAGAGAAGTCTACCACAAGCACACAGAGTCTGAGTCTATCTGAAGGCTTTTAGAAAACGAGATTGATAAACTTCAGATATTAATTCCAGAAAATGAGAATAAATTAGGAAAAGAGACATATGAGCGGATTGTTACTACCCACAAAAGTTATCCCTCTTCCTGCTCACACAGACCTATATCCATCAGTGCACTGAAAGCTTAACAAGTGGAAGCGTCAGCTCTCTTTCAGCCAATATTTATCATATCTGGAAGCAATTCTTATTTGCCATCAGTTATCAGGCAAGAGCTATTCACCTATTTGACCTTCAAGGGCTAATTGTTTTGCAATAAAAAATATTCCAATATTCTTTAGAACCAGTCATTTCATTTTCTTTGCTGTTTTAACTCTTACTACATAATTTAATTATAACTATATTTTTTGTGGTTTGCATTTACTATACCGCATTTACTATACTTAGGTTTTCTTAAGATCTCAGAGAGGTGTATAAACTAGGAAAATTAGAATGTTCTATATTCTTACTTGCTTACTGGTCTTGTATTTTATTATTATTGTTTCTGCATTGCATTGAGTTTTGGTTTTGTTTCTTACCCATGCTGCTAGTCTAAGTGAGCAAAAGAGCAAAAAACTAATGTTTATTTCATAAAATCTATACACTGCTTGATTGTAGAAAACCCTCAAAGCAGTTTAATATTAACAACAAAGTTGACATGAACGTGAAATATGCCTAGTTCCAGAGAAGCACAGTTAGTAAAGGGGAGGGAATACAACTTGTTCTGCAAAGGAGAGACCCTCGTTCCTTGCAAGTGGAAGGGGTAGGAGTCACACTCTGCAATTCAGAGAGAAGAGTTCTTTCACGTGGAGAGAAGCTTCCTAATTCTGAGCTGCCTGTAGCAGCCTTTACGGCCAAATCTGGCCTTAGAAATCAATTAGAATAAAGAAAGACAAGTGATTGAGTGTTAAAAAGTTTTAAAATTGTGCTAGCCAGAAAGAGTTTGTTTGAAATCTTTAATCATTTCTAAAAATGCACCTTCATTCTGCTGTCCATGTTGTGGGAGGAGCAATTAAAATATATTTTGGGATTTCTGGTGCAAGTCTCAGTCTACTGAAACGTTATTGTGGGGAAGAGAAGGAAGAAGGGACATTTTAAGTTATCATACCTTGGGCTTATCACAAAAACTGGATTTTTGTGTTCTTTCAGTGCCAGGCAAAGATCTTTTTATTTTCCCTGGACTTTCAGGCACAACTGTAGCCTCCAGTGATTGTATTCATCTGGGTTTTCAGTTCTTGATACCATTTCTGTACTGTATATTTATAATTACTGCATCTGCTTTACTTGTATTCTAATTAGTATGCAAATCTCCCTGGGACTTTTTACCTAAGATAAAACTATCTTAAATAAATCAAATGCAAAAATATCAAAAGGGTCTAAACTAGATCTGCTAAATCCAAGTGATCTAGAATGAATACGAATGGCCCAAGCATCTTATCTCTGCTTTGCTTCACCAGTGCAGTGAAGGGAGAGAGATTCTTAAATTACAAGGCACATGAGTGAGGAATGCAGACACACCTTAAACAATTCCCTAAGTACTGGGGTTAAGTACTAGCTACACTTACAATACATTAAGCAGCATTATATGATATCCAATCAACGGCTTTACACAAATCACTCTGTAGGGCATTACATGACCAGGCATGCTTTGACCAGAAAGACAACTGCTACAGCAACATAAAAGAAGATATAAACCCGGTTCAAGGCTTTGCCTCCAACCCATGGAGGAATGGGGCTGTGCATGCTTGCCTGCCTCCACTGCACCTGCCAGCTTCATCCCCAACCTTCACATTTTTGAACAGAATTCAGTTTCATTCACTTTGAATACTTAATGAGAATGGAAGCCTTGGCCACATAAGGTTTCCATTCCCATGCATAATTCCAAGCATGTTTGGCTGAACCAGTGAAGGCTTCCCCTTCCAACCTTCCTGCTTCAAGAATCAAGAAGAAGAATGAAGGCCAGGGATGGAGCCAACAGGTCGGGGACACTGAAGGTGGGGTTAATGTGTACTTCTCCCTCCATAAGTGTTCTGCAAGTGTGCATAGGCTACACAGTAAGGTTTGGGAAATGGTAGGCCTGCAGGCTCAACCCAGCCCCTCCTCCTTGTTCGGAGGTGCAGGACAGAGGCAAAGGGGTGTGCGAAGAGAATTCTGTTCCTTGTATACTTTTCTTCCTCTCTTGACTTTCAAAACCACCGTGGGCTTTATTAGCCTTGCACTCTTCTGTCTGTCTCCCATTTGCTTTTCCTGAACTGAAAAAAATGGTAGAAAAACAGAATAGAGCACATGAAAGATATATAGCTCTCTCATGCCCTTTTGATAGCTACCCGCAAACACACACATACCGTTTTTGCTTTTCCAAGCTGGCAGGGAGAGGGGCCATATACAAAGGCAAGAAGGAGACAGAAGACTGCATTTCAAGGAGGTCTCTACACCACCTTCTCTTGTGTGTGTGACTCTTACCCACTGCCCTTCCTCGCTATTACACATAGGGAGAAGGAGGGGTCAGAGGTCATTGTTACCAGCAGGCCACTTGTGGAAGGAGCTTGCTCCCACTCAGCAGAGAGGCCTGCTGGAAATATTAATTATAAACCAGGGAAGAGACAGTCAAATCGTGCTAGAAGATTTACTTGAGGGGAATTACAGGAACTGTTTTGTCTAAAGGATATGGCTACTATTGAGAGGTTACCAAAAGGATAAATAAAGGAGGAGCAGTCAGCACAAAATTTTGCAACTGGGAAAGAAAAATGCTCTGTTGCTACATCCTTCATACGACTTCCCAGGAAGAAGGCACAGTCAGAAAGCATCTCAGCCATACTCACTTCCACACCATACACTGAAAGCACATGGAACATTGGGAAACTATAGTTCATTAAGGTCGCTGGGACTACAGTTCCCAAGATCCTTAAGAGGAAGCAGTGTGCTTTAAAAATATAGTGTGGATGTGACCTAAGCCAGACCCTTCAACAACAACAACAACAACAACAACAACAACAACAACAACAACATAATAGGTAAAGACGACAATCTTTACACACCTGCAGTTTGTTCAGGTTAGAGAATGCCTTTATTTTCTTAAGAGGATTTGGCAAGCATTTCTCCCCACAGCAGAGTGGAAGTTTGTTCCACTGGTGAAACAAATCTTGCTCAGTTTTCATGCATTCCTTATGTAGGCTAATGCTCCTATGATCTAGCTGTATCTTGAAATTTATAAGGAAGAAGAAGAAGAGGAGGAGGAGGAGGAGTTTGGATTTGATATCCCACTTTATCACTACCCGAAGGAGTCTCAAAGCGGCTAACATTCTCCTTCCCCTTCCTCCCTCACAACAAACACTCTGTGAGGTGAGTGAGCCTGAGAGACTTCAAAGAAGTGTGACTAGCCCAAGGTCACCCAGCAGCTGCATGTGGAGGAGCGGAGATGCGAACCCGGTTCACCAGATTATGAGTCTTCTGCTCTTAACCACTATACCACACTGGCTCTAGTGTAGGAAAGCTGCAACAGATGCAATGGTATGAGATTGTCATGATTTTTCATTTGAGAGCATGTTCAACAGGAAGAAGAGCTATGTTTACTCAAAAATATGTAACACAATCTTAATTTGAGGGTGTACCTACAGTAGCCTCTTTTGCAGGTCTTCATGATCTGTTTTGTCCAAGTTTGCTGGTGCTCTCTTAGTGCATTTTCCGTTTACACGAGAACTATGAGCTGCATTTAACACAGCACAATCCTGTGCACGTTTAAAAAGATGCAAGTTCCCCTTTGTCTAATGGAGCTTATTCCTAGGTTACTGTGCAAGGGATTGTGGCCCAAGTCAATTAACGGTGTATGACAGGTGGTGGGGCAATTGCCAGCATGAGTAGAATTATGGTAAAACTTTATAATGCAGCACTGTCAAGAACAGAATGAGTGCATGCTATTCAGTACAAGCTATTCAGATAGAAATTTGACCTGAAAACATACAGCTACCACAAACATACCTCTAAAGTTGTAATATTTCTGATCCCTCTCTTCCCAACACTCTACCGGCCTCTGGACCCATTTTGATTCCACCCCATTGCCTCATGTGCTAAACATGTGCATTTTTCTGGCTAGTATTTTGTCTATATAAACAAATGGGTCAGAGCAAAAGAACAGGTGGAAAAGGATAAGCGCATTGAACTATCAGGTGATCCAGAAGCAGGAATAAAGATGGAATCACCACCTGCTTCCTTCTACCATCCTCTCACAAAGACAGTAGCTAATCGCCTCAATTAAACTTGGGTTTGGTGGTGGTGAGGTTTGCTTTTGGTCTCTTTCGTCCTTGCCAGGTTACTATGTTCTCATTTATCATAGTTATATAGAAGTACTTTACACCGATAGAACTTTAAACACCTAACAGAATATTATTTCCATTTCATTTACCTAATATGATCAAGACACTTCTGGTCTTCTGAGTCCAAGTACAATATCACCACCTTTTTTCCAAGCAGATATGTGCTTGATTTCTATTGTTTCAATCCTCACGTTTTAGTGCTGGCATATACAAGATCCAGGGTTCATTAGTGTTTGCCAAGAATACTTCCAAAAAGCCAAGCTGACTCATTTTTCAATTTAGTTCATATTTATTATCTCTGTTGGTTCATCATGCAGTGTATTTATGCACCTGTCTACTTTTGATATCTAAATCAATTTTATATCATGATTTATACTTAATGCTAATTAAGTGGGCTTTGTAGTTGTTTCCTGAAGCAGTGTCTGGTAAACATGCTGGCAAGAAAAGAAAGTACCTGAGGCAATTCAGAAACTGCACGAATCTAGTGATACAGTTTTCTTTCTTGGTTTTTAAATAATAGAAAATAAACCATTTGCCTGTGTATCAAGATGGGCCTTCGTTGGCAACAATGCCCTAGCTTCCTTAGAGCATACAAAACCATTCACCCCACATGCCTATAAATGGATGCTAGGCTCAGGCTCCATCAGAAGGTGATGAAATAAATGCTGCATAAATTGAACTTGCACCATCGCTTCATCTCACCAGACTAAAAGCAAGCAGTACAAAGAGCTTTTCCTTGGAGAAGAGGAAGACAGAGTTTCCAGCAAGTTATTTGCTACAGCACGAATGTGCCTCAGAGGCAGAGCAGTGAACCTGTACATGATTTTAATGCTCAGTGGGCCAAAATAAGGATACTGCAATGCACAATGCAAAATAAACACACAGAAATGTAGGCAAACCTATGTAGATTTCCAAGTGTAAATCATAGGTCCACAAGAGTTGCTAAATGGAAGGGGGATCAGGGTCCTTCACCGCTGGCTTAAGCTGGAGACAGAATTATTACAGAAGAGGGGTAGAAGAAGAAAAGGTAGCTTAGAAGCTGGGCAGGAGCACTATTTCATAAGTGAAAGGAAATGTGGTAGAAAATCATTTGCTAAAAATCAGGAGGTTCTTCTTATAGTATTTATACAATTAGACAATATTATATACCAAGAAAACATTCTTGTTTATCAGTTGGTTGTACCAACCCTCTTCAGCCTACAGACAGACGGTTTAAGCTCTCCTTAATGATGACCTAAAAGTAACATGGACAGGTACAGTATAGGTAACACTCATATTTGTCCCAAGCATGAAGCTGGTATATAAACAGAAATGGGGACAAGTGTGGCATGCTTTAAGGCTCAAAAGGCAGGACCTCAAGGGAGTAAAAAGTCAAATAATGATTTGGAAGATGTGCCATTTGCTCCCTAGGTGTGTTCACCAAGATGGCAAGCTGGGAGCCACTTCCTTGCTCATTCAAATATGCATACATGTGTATGTGCGTGCATACACGCAAACACACACACTTGCCAGTTTAAGAAGACCACGTTTGTGGCTTAGAAATAAAATTTAAAAATGCTTCCCATAGGCATCTGGTTGGCCACTATGTGAACTGGAAGCTGGGCGAGCTGGCCCATTGGTCAGATCCATCAGTAAAAATTTATTATTTTACTTGGTCGGCTCTACTGGGTCAGTAAATTTGACCCAAAAGAAAAACGGCTCAACAAAATCTCTTTCCTATCTTGTGTCAGACTTTCAACACTCAAGATGGCAAATGAGGTTATATATTTCAAAATTAGTCATGAAGCAATCTAGAATGAAGTAGCATCCATCTGCCCATCTTATTATGTACATACAGTCTGTCTGTCTAACTTTGGCCCTAACAGCAGCCATGTTTGGAAGATCTGAGGCCACTTTACTGGCATGTGAAATTACTCCTAGCTCTGCTATTTTAAAGCATGAAATCACAATGCCAATCAAGGTTACCAGTTGCAAACAACATAATTTGAATGTGTGCAACATACTGGCATATTCCAAAAACTATATTAGGCCATAGTCATATCTTTGGCTTATACTAATGCCTACTCTGTTGACAAATTAACAGCACACATTTAAATCAACACATTTAAATAATAATAATCAAGCCTAGGGAGAAAACCCTTATTTTTATTTTAGCTGGCATATTTACCAATTTTCCTCTCCTATGAAACATTATTTCCCAGTCAGTGCTTCAAATGCTGCAAACATTTTTGCTACTTCTAAAAAATGTATAAATATTTATTCTAACCTGGTAAGAAGAAAAATACTTTTAACTACCACTTGTTTATCTACCATGAAACCAATCATAAGCTACATAAGCAAATTCCATTAAAATCAGTGGGATATAATAAGATTTCAAGTATTCTTATGATTGTATACTACTACTGCATTAGTACAGTAGTAGTATTCCTAACACTGCAAATGCTACTTTTATTTATAGCTCACGTACAGCAACATTTCCCATTATTTCAAGAGAGTAAAAAGCATCTTATAACTACTGAAGCATTTTTAAAATAAAAAATTCACTTGACGTTTCCTAACATTTTGGTCTATAACTGAAACACTGTTTTTAGAGAAATAGCAAAACCACTTTAAAAACCACCAACTATTTCTGTTCACAAGCCTTTATTTTTTCAGTGCAAAAATATCCAAGTTGGCCTAGTACACTGCTAGTCTAATTAAAGTGCTTGTCTAATTAAACTGATATGGCTATGCACTTTGAATATCATCCACGATCTAGCATCTTGGCTTCTTAAATCATACTATGGGAATTAAGTTTCTCCTTCCTGTTTTCCAATTGTGTACCCCTGCAAAAGCAAGGGGACCTTTCCATTTGTAACATTAAATGCATATAGCACACTCAAAGAGGGCTGAGAATCTCAACACACGAAAGATTTATTCACACATTTCATAAAGCTATGGAAAGGCTGCTCAAATGGCCATCCTACTACGGCAGTGGATGGCTGCACGAAGCTTTTGGAACATGTAGAAGGAGCTTATGAGGTGGATCACCCCATTATTATGAAGAGTCTCCATGCCAGCACTAACTGCTGACAGGAATGTGCAGTGCTGCCATGGAGATTCTTCACATGCTAGGGTCAACCCAGGTGGTTAGCTGTTCCTACACATTACAGACGCCACCTGGGGTGGCGGCTGTGCAGCAACATTTTCAACCAGCTTTTACATAGCAGCAGTTCATTGGCCCCCAGTAAATGATACTTCAGTAGGCGAGAAATGCTGTACACCATGTCTCCACTTGTTACACAGTTTAATTTGACATAAGTATGTTTAATCCCCATCATGGAAAGAATAATATTTTGTTTCCTTTTCAAGCAATATATTTTGAGTTCTCAGCTGCAACCCATTAACAGTGAATGATTATGATATTAATCAATCTGAAATTCACAAAATAAAAAAGAGGCATTAGACATTCATGGCCATCCAGGGTTTTACAGTTTTTGGGTGGAACCTGACTATGCTGATTCAGTGTACCCAATTCCTGCATGACGTACTGCAGGATGAGAGAAATCTTATTGGCTGCACAAAGACCTAAACCACTTTCTTTTGGAAGGTACCGATTACCCAAAAGGTGCAAAGTATCAAATCTTTTGGGTACAAAATTCCTAGGTGGAAATGGCTTTTTTTGTTTCCAGCTTCAAACTAACCTGTATTTAGTGTCATGCGATATGTCTGAATGAGAAAATCCATAGATTATTTTTCATCTATGTGCTAAAATCTTGGCTTGTATTTAAGAACTTCAAAAATTCCATCATTACGTATACTGTATTAAGTTCAAACATAGGCAGTCTGTCTCCATGTTAAATCAGTTTGTTTCAACAGGCTGTGCCTCACTGACTGATTCATGCATGGTGAATCAAAATTGTAGGGTATTTTCTAATGAGGCAGAGCCCTGAAATTGGATCCAAATGTAGTCCAAGACATTCTGCTGCTTTGGCTGGGGGTGGGGGGAGAGAACAGTTGTACATCACTCTTCTCAATTTGTATGCCCTTATGTATAAGATACTTCCAGTCAATTATAAGTTTTTTTGGGGGGGGGGGGATGAAGAATATATTTTTTTTACGTCCATAATAAATCAGGATTGATTTATCTTGTGCAGATTATGTGTACTTCTCATTTTTATTTATCCTTCTATTTACAATGCATTTGTAGAAATGGAGAAATTTTTGAAGAAAAATACAGTAGTGGAAATATATCTGCTTCTCATCACTGCTTTCAGACCACTAGAAGGCTGAAATCTGACACATAGTACTCGTCTCTTCCTAGAAAAAAGGAAAACTGTACCCCAGCATGAGCAAGATCATTTCAGGCCATTTAGAAAGCTGAAATTTGATGTGCACGATATAGCCCATTACTAGGAACAATTGTATAGGCAATATTTTTATATCTATCCATCAAAACAGGATATAATCAACAATTAGGCCAGGATACAAGCACAGAACAAGCTGCTGGCCTATGATTTGGGAGAGGAGGTCTTTTCAACAAGAACTGGAATTGTGCATCTATGAATGCAAAATATAAACTTCAAATACTAGTATGAGATAATCTTAAAAAGTGACAAGGCAGATTTTTGCAGTTAGCACTAGTTTCCTTTAAAAAAATAACCATGTAGGGTTAAGGAAATTGTACCACATATATATTCAGTATTCATTTATAAGGAGTGTGTCTACTAAAACCATTCCTCTGTGCCATGAGGAATTCTAACTCCCCTCCCTAACTTTAAACATATTTAAACATATTTGTAAACCACGCAAAGAAATTAGTTATATGGATGGTATACAAATGTAATAAATGAATACAATGAAACTTTACTTGAAGCTGAATATAAGTTAACTAAGGAAGGTTTTCCTTCCCTCTAGTGTCAGTTGGTTATGTATATAGACCTCCCCTCGCCCAGGGCATTTACAAAGTGGAGTTATCAGCTATAGCCCTATCTGGAGAGGTTCAACCTGACCACAAGACTCCATGCCCTGGTCCAGGATTGAGTACTTTTAACTCGCTCTACATGGAGCTGCTTTTAAAGATTGCTGCTGCTAAAATCCTGAGGGGTGCTTGACAGTGAGCTTTCGGGCCCGGTTTAAGGTGCTGGTTTTAATCATTAATATCCTAAACAGTTTGGGTCCAAGCTATTTGAGGGATGAGATGCACACATATTGTCCCTCCTTCCTTGCCTGCCACCTAAATTGGTGAGGTTGTCATGTACAATAGGGCTTTTTGTGGTGGTCCCATGTGCAGAGCTCGTCTGAGGCCCGGGGCAGGAGTCCCCAGTTGGCTAGGAGGCCCAGGGCATTTCTGACACAACAGCATAAGTCTGGCAGGTTCCTAGCAGGGCCCTGCACTGGCTTAGCCCTCCAAGGCCCAGGGCAAGTGCCCCCTCCTCGCATGCACCTGGTTCCATGTCTCTGGAACTTCATACATGTTGACATTTGGAAGTCCAGCACACTCCACTCTTTTTGAAAAGCTGAGAAGACCTCTGTTTCTTGTGACTTTTAGTTAGGCAATGTTATTCAGCTATGGGGACCTTTTTCAAATTTTTAAATGAACTAATTATATAATTTGTTATTTGAATTGTTCTTCAAAGAGAGCTGTTTTACTCTGGTTTAGCCTTCAAGGATATAATATTTTTAATCAAAAAGGCTGTTATGTTTGCTTAAAAATCCCAATTAATTTAAAAGAAACTACAGTAATTGTAAAATGGTTTGAGTGTTAGTTTTCACTTTAGTGTGGCTGTTAGTTTTAAGCCCTCACATCACTGGCACTGCACAACTTTTTAATAGTAAAGCTGGAAGCTGCTTCCAGAACATCAAGAACTCTCTCTGACAGCTGAAGCAATGAAGTTTTCAGGACAAAAGCCAAGTACATTGTTCAGTAGAGATCACTCAAATCTATCTGACTGGCACTTTGGAGCTTTGCTCCGGCATGCTCAACAAGATCCCCAAAACTAAGCAAGTTGTACTTCTGACAATTGTGAATATGACTTCTCCAAGAGGTGTGACACATACCAATGTATGCCAATCACTGTTTTACTCTCTAAAACAAGCATATGCAAAAATCCCTGCAAGTGAATAGGAGGAAAACCCAGCAATTGTTTCCACTATGGTATTAACTTTCTAGTTCAGACAAGTCATTTGGTCATTGCATAACCAACAGATTAATGGCAATGGAACAAAAACATTGGTTTTTTACATAATCTTACACATCTCAGGATGAATATGACAGAACCTCAGAGGGGAAAGTTTTGGTTTTTCTAAAGTGCATCCTTCTGCAGCTATCAGGACATGTCTCTGTCTACTGATACCACCAGATTTGGGAATCTTTCCATGATCAAGCCTTTTTAAAAATAAATAATTATAAAGGAAAAGAAAAGTGGGAGAGAGAAAAAAGGAAATCCCCTATACAAGGGATTTTAAAAGAACTGCTGTTCAGTAATTGAGGCGCACACCCCAGCGAAGTAAATCCAAAGTTTTTACAGGCCGAGTTAGCCAACTTTAAATAAACACTGCGAGGACCGAGGTATCAAATGATTTAATGCACAAAAAAAGGACTGCAGTGCGTCAGAGACAAAAGCCAACTCCTGGCCTCACTGCATTGCCATCTACTGGGGGGGGGGGGGGGGAGAGAGAGAGAGGACAGGCTTTTCCTGGCACTGCCCCCACCCGCATTGCATTGCTCACGGAGCCTCGGGGAAGCGCGCCGCCGCTGTCCTTCAAGCGGTGCCATCCGGAGTTGCAGCTGAGGAAGGCTCCCCGGCGCCCTTCAGTTGCCTGCGGCTCCCCGGCCGGTCTCACCCCCCTCCCGCCCCACCAACTCCCAATTCCACCGCCAAGAAAGAGCTGAGGGCCCCGAACAACATTCTTCCTGAGTCACCACAGCAGAACGAGACACACAGTCACGCACACAACGCAGGCCGCCCTGCGCCACGTTCCGTGGAGAGGAAGGACTCCCCCCCCCCAATAAACGCCCCAGTCTGAGACCAAGAAGCGCCCCCTCTCCCGGTGTCTGAGAGAGGCGTCCCACTCCCACCCCCACTACACAGAAGCCACCTATACGCCAACCAGGACGGTTCTGCCAAGACCCAAGGAGTGTCCCCCACCGTCTCCAAGAAAAAACCTCGAGGCGCCAAAGGTCTCGCGCGCAACCCCCTTCTCCACGCGCGCGCCCTTCGCCCCTCAGGTTTAACTCCGATAAAGTCGGGAGGGAGCCCCCTGCCCTGAATGGGGGGGGTGCGCCTCTCCCTCTCCGCCCGACCCCCCCCTCGCCAAACTCTTCCCAAGTTCCCGTGCGCAAAAAGAAGAAAAGAGAACCGGGCGGCACCTTGGGCAGCGGATCCCCCCTGAGTCTCGGGTCGTTCCAAGTGGTTGTGCGGCTGTTGTGATCCACGAAGAAAGGCCAGCCGGTCTGCGGGTCCACCTTCACCTCCCAGCCCGGAGGCAGGGGCTCCCGCTCGCCCGCGCCGGCCTCCAGGTGGACCATGGCGGGGGGCTGAGCGGCCGCGCTCATGCTGCTGCTGCTGCGCGCCGGACGGAGAGCGAGCGCGAAAGAGACGGGAAGCGCCGGAGAGCGAGCGAGGAGCAGCGCAGGCGCCCGCTGGGCCACGCGCTGGAGAGTCAAGCGAGGCGGCCCCGGCCGGCTGGGCACCTTTATCGCTCGATGGCGAGGAGGGAGGGGACACCGAAGGGGGTGGAAGTGTCTGGAAATAGCCGCTCCGAGCCAAACAGGAGGAGGAGGAGGAGGAGAGACGCAGGGCAGCTGCCCCGCTGGAAACTTCTGGGCGCCTCTCGCGCCTTCGGGTAGCCGGGCCAAGAGCTCCTCCTGGAGTCGCTCTCCCTCGCTGCTGCTGTCATTGCGCTATTCCTCGCCAAGGCGAGCGGCCGGCTTCGCTCCGCCTGCTGGGCGGCGGTTTCGGGCGACGCTCGCTTGAGCATGCTGATTCATTTAATTGGGCTCCTTCCGAGGTTGGAAGCAGGTCGTCCAAGGCATTGCGCGCGCGCGCGCCCGTCGTAGGGTTGAAACTCCCGAGTTGCTTCAGTGATCCGGAGTAACTAACCACGCGTTTGTTCCTGAACAGGCACGGAAAGGCTGCCCCCTTGCTGTGCTTTATGAACACATCCTGAAAGGTATGGCAGGGTGGCCAAGAGATCCTAACGCGCAACAAGTGCGCTCCTAGTTTTATGCTGCAATGCCAAGCACATTTTCTTAAGGTATCCGCTTCAAGCGCCAGACCTTTCAGTTCTTACTCTGTGGCGCTTTCAAGGCGCACATTTATTTACAGCCGTTGTCTCTCGATCATCCTCGGGGCAGCCTGGGAGGTAGGTCGCTGAGCACGGGTCTTACCCAGCAAGGCAATGTTTATGTTCCTGAATTGCGAAAAGTTCATAAATCCATGTCACGCCGCACACTCCATATTGCCTGGCCCAGATTTTGGGCAAGGAGCCATGATGGCTCTGACTCAGGAAAACAGCTGCAGCTCTTTAGTGAAGACCATGCCTTTCCTGTCTGCTTTAGTGAGAAAGCACGCTTGATTCCATCTCTAGAACAAACAAGCTACTTTCCCTCCCACACCCCAAGACTAGCTAGCAATATGAGAATGCTGACATCATAAATCCAATTAACTAATGGTAGTGGTTTCCCATTAGAACCACAGGATGTTCGTTTCCAGGCAACCTTGGCCCTACATTCTAGACCAGGGATAAATAGAACAATTAGTTTCCATAACATTTTACATAATCACACATACTGACAATGAACTTCAGAAAGTACAATAAATACCTCGGATTGTTTACCTGGCCAGATACATTGAAGAGATGTAGAAACCCTGCAGTCTGGCTGTACAACAAAGGAATTTGGGAGGTGGAGAAATATCACATCTGAAAGTGAAAAATAATGATGAGCTTCACAACTTGGCAGGGTCAGCTGCAAACTCAAGAGAACAAATAAATGTTGACTAGCTGTATAGCAGAGGCTGGGATGTTTTTCAGCCCAAGAACTCAGGGGCCTCATTCAACCTGGTTAAGATCAGCACTGGACTCAGAAACAAACTGGCAAGCAGTGCAGCTGGAGGAATAGAGGTTATATGTTTGGCATACTTTACAGTGCTTTACAGCAACCCCATGAGAAACATGCTATAGTAATATAATATGGGTGCAATTAAGGCATGATCACTAATCATTCAAGCTACTTCTTCTAAAAGAAGCATAACGTTTTAATACATAGTGAAGCCAAGAAGTTGTAAAATGGGTTAGGGAAAATGAAGCAGGGAGCTGGGCAAGATGCTGGCCGAAGCTAGGAGAAAAAGGGATTGCTGGTCTGTAAGGAAAGGAGGAAAATAGGGCCACTTGCTTTAGAAAGTAAAGTGGAGGTTGTCAGAGGAAGAAGGCTGAGGTAGTGATTTTGTGGAGCTTCGGAAACTGTTTAGGGCAAGAATTAACAACTGGACGATTGAGGCGTGGCCAGAGAATGACCCGAGAGTACTTTTTCTGCAAAGGAGCAGTAGTTGGTGGCACTGGGTTACGAGGAAGGGGGAATCTAAGATTTTGAGATGTCACAGCCAAGAAGAGAAAAACGGGACCTGGCCAGGCTTGAAACCAGAAGAAAGGTAAAGAGAAGAGAAAAGAAAGTAAGGCTTCTGCCAATAGAGGAGGGCTTAATAGCTACCTGTCCTTATCATGTGATGCTGGGAATGAGAAATTGGGCTTAAAAATTAAATACAAAGACTGCTACTCCAGTCTGATTGGGGTGTTATAAGCAGTGCTTTTTCTGGGGGTACTCGTGTACGCAGTACCAGCAGCTCCCCCCCCCCCAATGTTAAAAGTGTGGCATTGTAATAACTTCATGGTGAGTACTGTACTGACACACTTTTTCTTAAAAAGAAGCAGCGACACTGATTATAAGCGTTCCAGTACTGCTGGTCAGGAGGATTTTCCCCTGAATGTCTGATAAGAGGCTTTTCAAAATGTATCTTCATTCTGCCAGCCAGGGTTTGTTTGTTTGGGTAGTGGGAGGTTTTTATTTACCAGTATTTGTTGCTTTTTCTGGCAGGTGCCTTAGGGCACTGAAACGTCTTGATTAGGTATTGTGGGAAAACGGGGAAGTGAAGGAGTGACATTTTAGGTGATCATACCCTGGCTTAACACCTCCAGAATGAGTTTTATGCGGTTTTGTTTACATTTATATTTGCAAATGAGAGGATGGCAAAGATATACAGTGAAAGGAGGCAGAAGTTTATGCAATGGATTTCTTGCGCCTCAGCTTGCTGCACTATTGCCATAGTTATACATGATAGTATTGAAAATTTAGTGGCTGATACCCATTCCTAAGTAGATAACTCCTCACAAGAGGTTATGTGGCTATCACTAATCAAAATTGTATTGTTTCTACCAGAGCTTTCCAAACTTTTCATGTTGGTGACACACTTTTTAGACATGCATCATTTTGCGACATGGTAATTCAGTTTTACTAGCAAACCAGAGGTTAAACCAGACATAGGCAAACTCCGGCCCTCCAGATGTTTGGGACTACAATTCCCATCATCCCTGACCACTGGTCCTGTTAGCTAGGGATGATGGGAATTGTAGTCCCAAACATCTGGAGGGCTGGAGTTTGCCTATGCCTGGGTTAAACTAACCCCTTTCCAGCCCCAGGAGGAGCATGGGGAGCATTCGCATGACACACCTACACACTGCAGCCGACGTACTAACGTGTCGTGACACAGTTTTGAAAGCTCTGGTTTATACAGTCTTCTGCTGGCAGGTTTGAAAGTCTCCTAATGATTGTATGGGATTTTTAGTTTACTTCTTATGGTATAATGATTTTGTAAGGGATAATCCTGGTCTTAAGAATTGGTGGAACTTGAGCCAGACTCCTACTGAACCTTCCAAAAAGAATAAGAGCAATTTGGTGTTATGTAGGAGACCTTGTGGCTGAAACAAAAAATAATAACATTTGTAGTCTTTTCATGAAATGTTTTTGTTACAGTCCATCTTTTTAAACTATTGTAGCATGCAACCACATGCCAATCTTTTGTTTAGAAGCCTACAAGTCATTCCTCTATAAGTTTTGTTTTACAGAGAGGTAGGTAAGGGATGCAATCCTTTACTCGAGTTCCTCCAGCTGAGATGCTTTAGGATTTGGCAGTTTTGCTATGCCAGTGGGGTGCAAGATATACTACTGCAACGAAGCATTATTCACTACATGTGCTATATCCAAACTTGAGCTAAACTGGAGACTACAGTATAATAAATAACTCCATGGTCATCATATGTGCTGCATTGTATGTAAATTGTGTCTGTGTTTGTATTGGGCAATTTGTAAATAACAGAGATACTATGTGTATTTTTTAAAAAAACATTTCTGCAGCATTTGGTGAAATTCTAAGGGCTCTCCCTCCTTTGCAGTTCTACTGAGAATTTTAATTTAAAAAATGCTTGTATAAACTCAGCCATGGAAGTGGTGTTATTAAGCACATAATGGACCAGAGAAAATTGAGCATTCAGCTGTGACTTCCATCTCCATTGATTTTTTTAGTGCTTAATGTGCTGTTACTACAGCTGTCTTTTGATGTAAACAAGGCAATATAGTGTGGCAGTGTCTCTCTCTCTCCCCTCCATCATACTGTCAGTGCTTGTTTCTCTCTCTCTCTCTCTCTCTCTCTCTACCTTAATCATCAAAAGAACTGACTATATTTCCAGCTTTTTTTTTCCTTCTTAGATGCACGGCGTACAGACAAGGGAAATGAAGAGAGGGAACAAGAAAATGCAAAAATACATCTGGTATAGTCACTTTGCACAGCAAGTAGAGCAGGTTTAGATTAGCCAGTTACTTGGTCACTTGCCATGAGTAAAAATTACCTTTGTGAGATCATGCAGCAGAACCTTACAAAAGCTGGCTCATTTTAGCTACACATTACTGATGTAGGCACCGTATTTTTCGCTCTATAAGACGCACCAGACCATAAGACGCACCTAGTTTTTGGAGGAGGAAAACAAGAAAAAAATTATTGGCTATCCCAAAAGCCAGAACAGCAAGAGGGATTGCTGCACAGCGAAAGCGACAATCCCTCTTGCTGTTCTGGCTTCTGGGATAGCTGTGCAGCCTGCATTCGCTCCATAAGACGCACACACATTCCCTCTTACTTTTTAGGAGGGGAAAAGTGCGTCTTATAGAGCAAAAAATATGGTGCGTGTGGAGAGGCTGGCTAGTAACAATTCAAACACAATGAAGAGGCAGAGGCAATGAGGTTATTTGATTAAATATTGTCACAAACCTTTATTAAATATATACATAATTAAAGTTGTGGGTTATAAAAGGGGGAGGGCGCCATTCCCTACTGTTCCCTTATCTGAGGAATGTGACCTGGCTGTCTATGCTGTGTGTGAGTGTGTGTTTTTGTGTCTGTCTGTGTTTCCTTCAAGTTCTGTGCCTATTAGCTGACCTTGTGAAGGATGATTATTTTTTATAGGAACAAAATACAGTTTGAGAGGTGGGAAAGCAACACACGCCTACAAGCAACAGGAGAAGCGTGTTAATTTTCAGTAAAGCTTCACAAGAAATGCACATTTGTTTTGGCAAAAATTGTTATGGTAAAGGTCCTTAGAATCCTAATCACTATGCAATTTTGAATTTGGCCCAAACTCAGTTTGCTGAAAAAAGTCATAGAATTTCAGCAGTGGTGCTAAAAACTGGACAGGTGTCTGCTTAGGTCATTCTGCAGGGGAATCATGTTCCTCTAGTTTAACTAAACAAGACAGAGGATTATAATTCTTCTGTTATCATGTTTAACTGTTTGCTAAAAAGGTCTCAGGTTTCTCTACAAACAAAACAAGTGTTTGCAAGATCCAGGAGTTTCCTTCCCCCCCTCCTTCTTTGTTAGCATGAAGGCAGCAAATTTTCTTGTCTATTAATAAACTTTACTGACTGTTTTTTGGCAGATCACATGTTGGTTAACTCCGTGGGACTGTGTCCAAAGAGTGTCTTGATTTATACCGTGATTAAATAGGGACACCAGCATAGATCCAAGGTTTATGTTTGCATTTTAGGTGGTTTGGAACTGAAGTATTGTCAGGATGACATTTCTTTAAGCTGGCAAGAACACTGTGTTTATTTATGTTCCAGTAACTATCTTACATGCAAAGGTCCTAGATAGTTCCTGATTAAGTTGTACTGCTAATCAAAGAGCTAGTTTAACGATGGGGGTAGGGAGGGAAAGGTGCTGAAATAACAGACTTTTCTAATACTTTTTGGGAGTGGGGAGGATGAAGAAATTAAATAAGAAAACATCCATCATTTTATCTTTGAATGTTCATAATTCTTTTGTTATGACCTAATGGATTAAAATAAGCCAAATGATATCAAAGAGTTTGCCTGAGATTTTCATCAGCAAGGAATAAAAAATTGTTTTTAAGTTGCCAGAAAAGTAAACATTCCACATTTGTCACATCTCAACGTACATATTTGCAGGTTATGCAATGCTTGTATGCATGCACTCCACACATGTAAAATATTCAGGTGCCAATCCTTTTATTTTGGAGTTGGACCATTGGTGTGAGAGTCGGTCTCCATGGCAAAATACACATTTGCTGCCAGTACCACTGTCTGGGGAATAAAGCTGCTCCACTGAGACCATGGTTGAGCATCTGAAGATGAGCAACCCACTATGGATAAGGTAAAGTAGGGCATGACAGTTCTACCATATGGCTGGGTGTCCGCTCAGTCTACTCATGAGGTTCTTCCTGCAGTGGTGGACTGGGCAAAGATGTTGAGGCTAGGCAAAATGCTCTGTTGAGGTGAGGAACCTTTTCATTCCGAGGGCCACATTCCCTCGTGGGCAACCTTCCAGGGGCTTCATACCGTGGTGACCATGATCAAAGGCAAAAGTCGGAAGCGTAACAGATGTGACTTGTGCCTTTGTACAGTAGGCTACATTCAAACCATTCAAAATGCAGATGTTTCCACACAGATAATTCTCTCTCCAGGTAAGAAATATGCATTATCACAGTTCAGGGACACATTTAAGCCATGCAAAAGTACTCAAGGAGGGAGTGCAGGTATACCATATCCCTCACTGGCTTTGATTAGAAGAGGCCTGGCAGGCTACTCTTGGTCCCTCCAGGTCTGAGGTTCCCCTGCCTCCACATGCTAGATACTAGATGAAAACCATCTGTGTTGTAAAAAGCATAAAAAATGTACAGAGATCTGCAGATAATTTTGCATTACATTAATTCTGTATTGCATTTGCATTCCATTACACTCATGATTATATTACACAGGCATCCAGGTTTTCTCTCTCTTCATAATATAGTCTCATAATCATGAGTCTCAAAGCAAGAATGAAGTACCCCTGAGAGAAATTATCTGAGCCACGATAATATTGCCCACTAGCATAACACAGTTCAGAATCTGAATAGTTTATTCAGGTAAATGTGCCTTCAACCAGACATCTGCATAAAAAGCAAAGCCTCCTTGTTATCCAAAACTACAGCTGCACAGTGATGCAACACAAACAGTAGTGTGGTGGAGGCAGTTGACCACACATTTTTTACCCTAAAAACCAATGTTGCAGAATGCAATTTGTTTTAAGCCACTTAGTAGAACATCTATACTGTATTCACCTTAAATCACATCCATGTTGAAAACTCAGAGCAAAAGAGATCCCACATAAATCGTGGTTCAGGTTACAGAAAAGCTCACTCTAGTGCTGCTGCAATATGAGATCCAGCAGGTGGTTGCAAAAGGGGAGGCTTTATCAGCTATGGCCTATTGATTATGGAATGGCCTCCCTGGAAAGGTTTGCCTTGAACCCACTTTAATTGTTAAATTATTTGGATTATGACCAGAGAGACCCAGGTTCAGATGGGGTGAATTTGGGCCAATCACTATCTCTTAGGTTGCATACACATTACTGGCTTAAAATGTACCAAGGTAATTTCCACGCACAGCAGACTCATTTCTAACTTACACTTCAGTTTTGTTGGGTGTGTTCTGTCACTGCTGTCTGTCTATGCCAGTGGGTGGGTGTAAATGGCTTCCTATGGTTTTTGTTCAAATCAGATTGAAGCTGGCTTCGGAGGAAATGCATCAAAACGCAGTATTTCTCAAAAAACTACAGGATCAAAGTGGATTGTGGCTAGCTGTGTGTACACTGCTCCACAAACCAGCACTAGTAGCGTATGCAGCCTCAGTGTATTCTACCTGTGTGAGGATGAACTGAGGGGGAGAATCATGTTTAACACCTTGAGTTCCTTAGCGGAGGCGGGATATAACTTAACAACAAAATAATTCTAATGCCACGCAAATACCCTTTTATTTTCACAGCTCTGTATTTGCAGTCTTTTGAGATTATGCTATGATTTGTACCTGGCTGTTAATTTTTAAAGCTTTGTATTATTTGATAGCAATATGTGTTGAGATGTTGCTCCGTGTTATTACGTTAGATAGAGTTATATATTGAAATATACTCGGAGTCGAGAGTGGAATTCATACTCTTTATTCAGCTCATAGCGGTGAGGAGGAATGCAAATTCCCCCACAATATCTGCTTTATATACATTATTTACACAATGGGCTGCACGTGACTGGCTAATTCCGGGATTCACCTGTAGGCCAATCAGGTTGTGGATTCACTTCCACCTGGAGCTGGATTGGGTGGCTCCTGCAGACCAATCATACTGCTGCATTGCTCTAGGATCAATCAGACTGCTGCATTTTGGATCCTATTGTTCTAGGACCAATCAGACTGCTGCATTTTGGATCCTATTCAACTCAGTACATAACAATAGTATTATACAGTTATAGCATCTGTCGTTTTATATATTGTTTTACACAATCGCCCGGAGAACCGAAGTTATTGGGCGACTGATAAATAAAATTCTTTTTTCTTTCTTTTAGTCTACATTTGGCTTTTTTTTTAAAAAAAGGCCTCTAAACGCCTGTACTGTACATATTCAATTCAGTGCAAAGCCCTCCCCTGCTCCATTCACTAGCACGCAAAAAACGTCCTAATCGTATATCCCTCTTACGTGTAAAATAAAGACGCCGCCCCCTCCCGAAGCCCCGCCTTCCTTCCGCCCAACCGGAACTCGGCGCGCGCGCGCCGCTCTAGCCGGTCTTTCTCCATGGTCGTGAGGGGGAAAAGCTAAGCCGGAGAGGTGTTTTTGCTGCGCCTGCGTGTTACGCCGCTTCCTGAGTGGTTGGCGGCTGCGGCCATTTTGTGGATTTCTGGTTCCTCCTCTTCCCCCCCCCCGCCTTCTCTCGGTCTTAGTCTTTTGCTTCTGCCGGGGGCCGGGACGTGAAACGAGGGGCCGCGGAGCTCTCGCGTTTCTTTACAAACCCCCCCCAACACCCCACCCCTCCTTCCCGGTTGTCGGAGCCTACCGGTAGTCCCCTCCCCCCTCCGCGCGGTGTCCTGGGTCCGTCTGCGAGCGGCCCTCCTTCGCCGCGATGGAAGACGACGGGCAGCCCAAGACACTGTGAGTGGGGTTGGGGTGGGTGGGTTGAGCACCTGGGCGCAGGTGGGCAGACCGGGGGTGGAGGCCTCTGACAGGCGGGGACGTGCGCGGGGTGGCGCCTCTTGAGGGACCGAAGAGGGTCGAGGGGGAGGGGAGTCGTGGCAACGAGCGGGTCGGGGGGGGGGAGGGAATGGTAGGCAATTACGAGGTGATCGAGTAGATCCCTTTAATGGGGAAGGGGTTGGTATGCCTCAGCCAAAGGGGGATTTGGGGGTGGGGGAAAAAGACAAGCATGTTGTTGAGGGGAAAGACAGTTCATTGGAGCCAGAGCTACAACCCAAAATGGTTTTCTTTGCGACATGCCAGGAATTGTGGGGCTGGGGATCCTTTCCCCACCTCGGGAAGGTTTTGGGAAACGTTTTCCGTTCTGTAGCTCCATAACTCATAGGCCCTTGGTCCCTTGTCAGGGAAACATCAGTCCTACGTGGATGTGGGTCCTGGGCCCTCCTGCCAAGGGGTCAAGCATTCTCTTCTCGCCAAAAGGGAATTAGGAGAGGATGTAATTCGGAACAGAGCAAAACCTCTCACTCTCCACGAGGCGCGGGGCTCTTCTGTGGGATCCTGAACACTAGGGCTGTTGTAATCGTGTCAACAGGCTGGGTTTAACATATGTTGAGTTTGGAGTTCTCTGAGGCATGTGGGGGGTGGGAGGCTTGGGTCAGGGAGGCTTCCGTGTCGGAAATCGTGGCTAGTAAAACAAGAAGGGGAGAAAGGTCAGTAGGTAGAGAGGTGTGGATGAAGATATGGGTAATCAGATCCTCCGGAGACCTGATGCATATATTGGAGAAAACATTGCGGGGGCAGCATTCTGAATTCAAGAGAATAAAGCTGAATAGTCAAGTGAAAGGGATGTCTTTATGATTCAAAAACCTGAGTGAGGGATAAAAAATTATATTCCATGAAATATAAGGTTCTTTTTGTATTCATGAAACAGAGAGAATGTGTCTTATGAACCATATGCTCACTGTACTAGAAGGCATATTGCAAGCCAAACCCCTCTTTTCCTCCTTTTTGCAGAATAATTGTTCTAAACAAAATGCTTGCTGTATTTTGATTGTGATCAAGTAAATGATTTTTGTTTTAGCTCTCATATCCCACCTCTGAAGTGTGAGAGGAGAGAAAAATGTGATAACCAGGCAACATTGGTAGTGGGGCTTCTTGAGCAATCAGTGTATAAATGAGGTCACCACTACTTTGTCTAATGCATGTAAACATGCTTAAAACATTTTAAGAAACTACTGATGATGCAGAAGCCGTTCAGTGCTACTTAAATTTTGAGGTAGTAAGCTCAGGAGCTAGCAAGTTTAGTGCTGTTAGCCATGTTGGAAGCATCATGTTGTAGGGGAAGGAAGGAAGGAAATGCAAATAAGCAGACTTACAGTATATATAACTTGTATCTGACTGTTGAACATACTTGTGGAAATAGAGAACATTGTTGTTATCCCCTAATGTAAAAAATTTAGTTGCTCTTGAAAAAATGTTGGATGCTTTATGCAATAAAAATTGAAAATAATGGACAACCTTTTATTTATTTATTTTTAAAAATATCACAAGATCTCAGGGCAGTTCACAAGATAAAATAAAAACCTAATTTGTAATCTTACTCTAATCATTTAGCATTTTCCCCTCTAATATTTTAAAACAACTTTCTACCATGGTCACTGGGAAAGTATATATTTTTTAAAGTTTGGAGTTCCTCAGGATTGTGATTATATCTTACATTGTACAAGTGTGTTTACATGTTCATCACTTCTGTCCTGGACCATATCCTTGAAAGTGGAAGACAGCTTTTGTAGTATATACCTAGCTCTCTTGTACTATACTGATTTTGAAGCTAGCTTCAAAATGTTCTTTGTAATTAAACAGATTGTAGTTGGGAGTATAATCTTTCTGTACGGAAATCATGACTCAGCTCCTGTGGTTCATTCAGAACAGTTTTTGCATGTCTGTCTTCCCATCCTTTTCCCAGTCTACAAAAGTTAAGAAGTCAAGCAAACATTATTTACTTGGCCACTTTGTCTCCACTCTGATTGCATGCTTGAAACCAACTCTGGTTACTCTGAATCTTTAGGAAACTATCTTAACTGACTTGAGAGCCTGAGTTCAGAATGTCACTTTTGTGCATAGTGGAAGAGAGAAATGACAGGATGTGCCAGGGTGGTGGGATACTAAATATAACTAGCATGCAGCTGACAAATGTCCACTGCGTTATCTTTTTTTTTTTTTTTAAGTTGAATAAACATTTGAAGTGTCAGTATTAAAAGGTTTTGTATGCTAGAGGATTGTGTGCACACATGCTTGTGAGACTAGAGCATAACCAGATGCTTGGTATTTTTCTCTTCTTGGCTACAAGTTAATCAAGTTTTTATCAATGAGAACAAGCAAGAAGTTTGGCAAAACTAAATTTATGTCAGATTTTACCAAATTTGCTTTGCAGGACTCCCAGTGATATAATTGATCCACACACACACCCGTGCAGGAGTATTTCTAATAGATTGAAAAGCTGGAAATCAGAGCTGGAAAAGTACCCAGAACCCAACTGCAGTTGGTGTTATCTTCATCCTTTGAACTTATTTGAATTTAAGTTTCACTGAATTCAGTGGAATTTACTTCTGAGTAAAGCATTTTTAAACTGCACATTGTTAGAAAGCATACAGAGGTACTTATTCACTCTCCCCTCTTGTAGCTGCCATACTTCTTGGAAACCTGGATCAACACTATAAAGTCTTACCAGTTTGCTCTGTTTTCTGTGCCAAAAGAATATGTGCACAGCTGCCAAAGTTTTGCACTGTTTCCTTTCTTAAGAAACTGGAGTACAACGCTATGTTAGCTGCCTGCCTTTGGCTCACATTCTGTCTTCTGGCCTTAAGTAGAGAGAAAACGTGCAGCCATCCTTGTACTGTTTCACGGAACACTATAATGGCTACCAGTCCTAATTCAACAGCCTTGCAGAATTGTGATATATATGTGTATATATGTATATATATATATATATATATATATATATATATATATATAGCTGGTGTATGCACTGTGTTCAAATTCCATTCTGCTAGAAAGTTAGGATTTCCGTATGTGATATAAGAGGGGGGGGAATGCAATATGAATGAGTTCTTTTGTATTTAAAAATTGGCACAGTTTTTGTCAACTGCTCTGAAAGAATTCATGAACTATAATAGTTATGCTCTGAGCTATACTTTTGCAAGCCATTAATTTACTTTGCAATGCTTGTAGACGAATCATTGATCTTTTTTTGCCCTGTAAGGGAGAATTTCCGATGGATCCAAATTTCTGAGAAACAGGGCTGGAAAAATATCAAGCATCTGGTTCTGTGGGTGCCTAAAAGATTTATGCCTGTGAATGATGTATTGAAATGTCTTGTCATCTTTTATAAAAAGTTATTTAAAATAGAAAACTGCCATTTAATATTTGGTTGTCTTAGAGACAACATTGTGCTTAGGACACTTCTGTGTAAAACTTACAAAGCTTGAATGTCTTAGGGTCAGGTAATCCAGAGTTCTTCAACCTCCGGTCTCCAGATGTTGTTGGATTACAAGTCCTGTTCTCCCCACCCAGCTTTGCTGATGGTCAGGAATGTTAGGAGCTGTAGTTGAGCAACATCTGGGGACACAAGTTTAAAGAAAGGTGCAATTCCTAACAATCCTTCGTGACTACATACAAGTCATGGAGTCAGTTCCTAACAATACTGGACCAAAAAGTTAATAAACACTTTAAATGTAGTGGCTCATATAATCTAGGCAGGGATTTTTTGCCACAACAAGGGGCACACAAGGGTCCAAGATGCATAATGTCAAAGGTGCCAGTAGAGAACAAGAAGTCATTCAGTAAATCAAATAAAAGTAAGATCTTTAAGAGCTGTCCATTACATGACAGCAGGAGGCATGAAAGAGGTTCTAGGGCCAGGGTAGATAACTTGTGGGCCCCCAGATGTTGTTGGCCCGATCCGCTCCAGCCATCATGGCAAATTCAACAACATCTAGGGAACCATGGGCTAATCACCCCCCTTCTTGGAGCTGGGATAATATCAGCATGACATTGAGATAGGAGCAGGTGAATTCTTTTTTCTGTTTCCTAATTTAGTTTTAAAATTTATTTTCAATTTGTGTAATTTCCCATTGGTAAGATAGTACTGACCAGGGTAGGCAGGAGGTGGAGTTACATCTGCTGGTAGATCTCTGGCTGATTTGCAGTGGATTGGCAAGGATTTCTAGCTTTTCCGGGGTTTTTAACAATAGCAACAACAAAATGACCCCTCTTCTCTGTTGAAATGAAAAAGGCCTTGGATAACCAGAAGTGGATTTTTATTTTGAAGGATTGTGAATTATGTCCCATTCTAGTACTCAAAAGAAATTACTGTACTCTGAATTCTTTAATTCTAAGTTAATGAATTTGATCCAGACTAAATTGGTTGACTTTAAGCTCCCATAGCAATAATGTGATTCCACTTATTCGTGTTTCACTTGTCCCATTGATTTCCATGGAACCTACTTTCAACTAATTTACAAAGCAACTCAAATGTTTCGTTTGCTGGCCTGCAGTGAGTTTGAATTAGGCAGAGATGTCTCTCATCTGATTGAGCTGGTCCTCCATTGAATGAGTGGCTGGCTGGCTGGGAGGCCCACTGTCAGTACCTTTCACTGGCATGATGTTCTGTGGATGGAGGTGGAGCCGAACTGACCCAGCACCCTGAGCCAGTCTCATTGTCATTTCATAACCTCATTGGACCACATAACTACACTAGACTGGAGCAGGTGGAACGATCAATTTTGGATCATTCTGCCCACCTCCTTCTGCTGCAGCTGTCATGAGTGACAGGGCTTTCAGGTGCAGCAGTAGCCCCACTGCTCTGTGAAGCCCTGTCAGCAGGGGGTGGGGGTTTGGATTGTGCCCCTAGTCTGGATCCTGGCATATGTTTTTTGAACCAGGTTCTGGTTGGTGTACCTTGGGGTTCTAGTAAAAAACAAAAGCCTGGAATCTGTCCAGAGTGCAGACTTTCACTTTTAGGATTTATTAGCTGCTGTTATACATGGTAAACTTGTTCTTCAAATGAAACATTTCCTAAACTTAGTAATTTTCACATTGTTTACCAACAAATTCTTGTTTGTTTTCTGATGTAGAGGACACTGTATTACACGAATAATCTAGGTTTCATTTTGCTGGTTATAAATTGTATACTTGTATAACAAGTAACATGTACTACTAGTACACAAGATTTATTATGCCAGTTACATAGAGGTATGTAGGTACAACGTTTGAGCCTAACACTGTTCACTTCCAAGTGAGGTAACTGTGCATAGAATTGTAGCCTTAGTTAGTTATGTAGTTTGAATTATTTTTCCCTTCTACTAGATGGAGGATGTATAAATGTTTTGTTTTACATGCAGCAACAGTACCTAGTATTGGAACCTATATATGTCAGAATATAAACTACTCCTGTTATCTATCTAGGTTTCTATACTATGCCTGTCAATGCAGCATAAGTGATGTCTCATGAATTAGGGAGACAGCCTATAGAGGTATAGTATATGCCTTTATTTCATTATTTATGGTTTTGCCAAGTTAATTGTGTATTCTTATAGGAAATGGCTTGAAAAATATTTAGTGTGCTTCAAATATTCTATTACAGTGTTCCTTAAGATTACAATATTCATTCAGAATAGACATTTCACCAGTTGTTAAATGTATTCTTTTTAAAAAAAAATTAAAAAATCAAAACTGATATTGAGCTTCTATAGGCTGGCTTCATGTTACCAACTGTTTTTCTCAGTTGAAGGGATTCATTCAAAAGCCAATATGTGATTCATGGGTAAGGTTTGCAAATTAGTCTGCATTGAATAGCCTCCTTACTTTTTCTGTTCATTTTCCATACGCCTTCCACTTTCTTGTGTGCGTGACTTTTTTTTAAAGTTTTCAAAAGTATCAGAGAAGATATGTAAATACTTCATATATATTGCTTTCCCTCCTAAATGATCAAAATGTTTCTGCTATTTCTCAGGGTACTTCATAAGAATGATGGGAGCTGGTATTACTGACCCTGTGTTACAAATAGTGGCCAATCTTGAGGGGGGACGGGCCCTCAGCTGATTGTAATTTGCTCAAGGCTGGTCACTGAAATCATATTGTAATTATATTTAAGTCAGTGGCATTTATCTTACAGAACAGTAACAGGGAAACATTTGGCCCTCCAGATACAACTCCCTTAACCCCTGGCCACTGGCTATGCTTCCTGGGACTGATGGGAGTTGTAGTGCAATAACATCTGAAGTGTCAAAGATTTCTCACATCTGTTATAGAACTTCCTGTGGTGTTGCAAAGGATATTCAGCTATTATCACCTGCTGCAGACCTAATTCAGAGGATCTCTGAACTGTAGTTCAGGGCTTGAGAGTGGGCTTCCTTACCCAATGTAGAGCACATTTTCTATTCCTGCTTTAATTGAGGTTAAGATATATTTGAAACCAGTGTTAACCACCTCAGTAGCATTACCCACAGTTTTGCCAGGATCCATAATCTCCTTTCAACTTCTATTTGTGGTTAGCACTAACAATAACTAGTGCTGATGTATGTTTTAATGGCAATTAAGTTGGGACACGGGTGGCGCTGTGGGTAAAACCTCAGTGCCTAGGACTTGCCGATCGTATGGTCGGCTGTTCGAATCCCCACGGCGGGGTGAGCTCCCGTCCTTCGGTCCCAGCTCCTGCCCACCTAGCAGTTTGAAAGCACCCCTGAAGTGCAAGTAGATAAATAGGTACCGCGTTATAGCGGGAAGGTAAACGGCGTTTCCGTGTGCTGCGCTGGTGCTGGCTCGCCAGAGCAGCTTCGTCACGCTGGCCACGTGACCCGGAAGTGTCTCCGGACAGCGCTGGCCCCCGGCCTCTTAAGTGAGATGGGCGCACAACCCTAGGGTCGGACACGACTGGCCCGTATGGGCAGGGGTACCTTTACCTTTACCTTAAGTTGGGTGTGAGTGGAAAGTTGCTCTAGAGAAGGGTAGAAGCCAACTCCTGATCACCTATCCTTGCCTAAGAGATCCCCAGTGATATATCTGCAGTAATATTCTGCATTGCATATTATGATATTGCTGCTTTATAAGTAAATTCAAAGTGGTATTAAGAAAGCTATTTGACTTATTACTATGGATTTTTATTAGGAGCAATAGTAGCATACAGGTAGCACTAGAATAAGCTTATTTAGTGCTGCGTTAATGACCAGTGGTTATGGAAAAAAGCTTTTTTACCCTTGGGAAATGGCATGTGGCTTTTCAACACTTGGCAGCATTTCATTTATTATTTCTTTACATCACGCCTTTACTCAAAGGAGGTCAAGGCAGCATACATAGTTCCCACTCCCTGAATCCTTTAGGTTGATATACGGTGACTTACCCATAGTCACCCATTGAGCTTCATGGCTGCGTGGGGATTTGAATCTCTCTTTGATCCTATGTCAGTACTTAACCCAGCCTTCCCAAACCTTGGACCTTCGTGCTGTTGGACTCCCAACTGCCACCATCTCTGTCCTTCGGCCATGCTGGCTAGGGATGATGGAGATTGTCATCTAATTTGGATCCAAGACTGGGAAAGGCTGCTTCAACCACTCACTGCATTATACCACATTGCCTCTCAAATGAAGTTGAAATTTATTTTTAGAAACCTGTTTTAATTTAGTATATGAATTGCTTGATTGTAAATTGTCAGCCCTTTCCTGCTCTGAAAGTATAGTTATTTCTAACAGAAGTGAAGGATTGTATCCACCTAAGTCCTACTTAGAGCAGATCTTAGTCATAACTATATTCATTATTTTCAATGGGACTATATCCAGATTTTTCTGAGTACTGTTTACCCCTTGGAAGGCGCCCATACAGAACCAGCACACTATTTAAATTTCCTTGGGTTAAATAAAAAAACTTAGAGACTCTGATGCATGCAAGGACTTTTTGAAATGAAAATGGCACTCCTGTGCATGCACTAATTTCTATTTTAAAATTCGTATGCCAAACATTTTGAATTTTGGCCTTCAGAGGTCCATTTGTTGGATTCTGTGGAGGTATCTTTTGAAAAAGAAACTCAGGAAAGTACTGGTAGCATCCATGACTTCTGCACATACCCATCTCTGAAACTGTAGCCTAGTTTTCCTGTGCTCCACAAGAATTAAGGCAGGCATGGGAAACATGTATCTGGCCAGATGTTACTCAGCCCTAGCTCACCACCTCTCTGGCCATTGGCCATACTGGCTGTGGTTGATTGGAGTTGGAGTCCATCATCATCTGGAGGGCCACAGGTTCCTCAACTCTGGGTTAGGGTTTATCTAACAAAAAGCAACATAACTGATCAGCATACTTGTGATACTTCAATGACAACAATGTTAGTACTTACCAGTATTTGATGAATACACAGTAGAGTTTTAAAAGCTGTGGACTACTTAATAGTGTGTTCATAAAGTTTATTAACAGATGCTATATTTTCTGCTTACACAATTGATAGCTGATATTTCAATAAATTGCACAGATTATCGTTTGAGATGAATGATGGGATTTACATTACCTTTTCTTTTGTCTATCTAGCTATGTAGGAAATCTTTCCAGAGATGTGACTGAAGTACTTATACTTCAGTTATTCAGCCAAATTGGACCCTGCAAAAGCTGTAAAATGATAACAGAGGTAAGACTCTTTCAGTCTAATCTATGTCAGTATTGTTTCATTTTAAAATTCAAGTAATTATTGATCCTGCTACCTAAAACATTTCTATTAGGGCTGCAGCAGTGATTGATTGATTGATTAATTGAATCAAAAAATCTTTTGAAATGTGCCTTTTAAACATGCACTACATCTTTAAAATATTATTTTTTAAATTTTTAGTACATAAAGTGCAGAGGGAGGCACAATCTTCCCTTTTCTCCTGCTCAGGAGGAAATGCCTCTTTTAAAATGGTGTCCATTATATAGATTATCTATAACTATATAGATTATTTATAACTATATAGATTATCTATAAACTATATAGGATGTTCTTTCCTGTGAAACAATTGTATGCAAATGAATTCATTTTTAATCAATTAAAACATGCAGTTAATAACTAAGATTTCTTTAATTGCATAATATGATACAGTTATTGCTCTGACAGAAGGAACTTAAAGGATTTAGGTAAATGATTCTCAGGTCTGGGGAAACAACAGATGTAAGTTATTGTATGCAATAATAGTTGCATCTGAAGTATGTATGCTAAACATTTTTATTTGAAATACTGTATTTTTCGCCCCATAGGACGCACCGCCCCATAGGACGCACCTAGTTTTTTTTGGGGGGGGGGGAATAAAGGGAAAAAAATTTATTCCCCCCCAGGCGCGGGGGCTGCGTGAGGCTTGCGGACATCTGCCCAAAGCAGGGGGCGGGCTTCGGGCTGCAGGCTGCCGCCCCAAGCCTCGCGCGCCCGGCGGGACTTCCCGACATCTGTCCGAAGCACGGGGCGTGCTACGCAACGCGCCCCGTGCTTTGGGCTGCAGGCTGCTGCCCGCAAGCCTTGCGCGCCCGGCGGGACCTCCCGCCGGGCACGCGAGGCTTGTGGATAGCTTCCTGAAGCCTGGAGAGTGAGAGGGGTCGGTGCGCACCGACACCTCTCGCTCTCCAGGCTTCAGCGAAAGCCTGCATTCGTCCCATAGGACGCACACACATTTCCTCTTCATTTTTGGAGGGGAAAAAGTGCGTCCTATAGGGCAAAAAATACGGTACTTGAGATACATGATATCTCTTGTACCATATTGATAATCACTACTATCCTTGTTTCATCAGGATAATCAAAATATGTTCCAGTTAGAGTCATAACTTCACAAACAAAGGCAGTATATTAAGCTCTGCCTGTTCTGGGATTCATTGTGTGACTCTGAGCAAGTTCAAGATGTCTCTTCCCTGAGTGATGCTGTAAAAAGAATAGGTCCAGGATTTTAAAGCATTATCATGCAAACACCTATATATATCATATACACAGTACAATATGCATTGTTGGTCCTAGATACTCTGCTGATCTTTCTTGCTGCCTGCTGTGCCCCCACCCCAGTGCTTTTCACCACTGCTGGATATTTATCTTGTTTCACTAAAAGGCCACTTGAAAATAAAGAGGAATCAAAGTTAGGCTCTTTTCGGACCCAGAAAAGATAGGTGCTGCATGCCATTCCTATTTTACACCCTCATTTCTGGCTTTCATAGCTTCAGGAAAAGACTGTGCTTTTGACATGGCAACATACCTTATATTTTGATGAATCATTTTATTGTTTTCCCAAATAACCCTTGCTAGATTGTTTGCTTTTAATAAGTACCTTGAAACTACGCTGGACATAATCCAGCAAAAATTACTGAAATCTCATTGAAAATAATAAAATGAAAATTAGTCTTGATCAACTTTTGCTAGTCCCATTGTGTGTCTGGTTATTCAGTGTCAGTGAGCTTACTCACTGCCAGTGAGTTTACTGTTCCCCAGAGTGGACATTATTTTTGAGCCCTACATTTGTTGGAGTAGCCCCAAGCAGAAATTTTGGAATTACTTTCTTCTGTCTGTATTCTAGTTGTCAATTCCAGGGGCTGAGGTATAACACATTTCCTATTGTTGGGGACATCTCCATTGACAAAACTCTCTGCAGGCATGACAGGGAGTCTGCAGTGGTGCAAGGGCCATACTGCTGGCAGTTGTCTCTCTTTTCTACAATTTTACATCTTCTGGTGGTGGCAGATATATGATGTGTGTGTGTGAAGTCCATTTGACTTCCAAAACATTCAAAAACCAAATTGCGGCTTCTGATTGGCTGCAAGAATCAGAAGCCGTAGAAGCCCAACGGACGTTCAGGTTCCAAAAGAACGTTTGCAAACCGGAACAATCACTTCCAGGTTTGCGGCGTTCAGGAATCAAAACGTCCGAGTTCTAGGGGTTTCAGGATCCAAGGTACAACTGTATTTTACTATGTTTTATATATGCTGTAAGCTGCCTAGAGTGGCTGGGTGTTGTTGTTGTGTTGGGTGTTGTTTTTGTTGTTGTCCCCCCCCCCCCCCAATCTGCAGATTGCTAAGTTGGTATATTTTGCTGTAAGACCCAAAAGTTCAAACTTCTAGCCTGTATCTTGGTTCTGTTACCTTGTAAAAGTTGCAAATATTTGTTCATCCACCCCAAAAAATCTGGACCCTGGGAATTATCGGTGCTTGAGGTGCTACATGTGCATAACCACCTCTGTCTCTCTAGGTACAGGAAATTGACCCCAGATATCAGGCAGAATTTTTCCCTTCCATAACTATCATGTCTGAGAATTCAGTTTTTAAAGATTATGTGAATGAATGAGCAAACTGTAAAGGCTGCATAGCCCAATCTAGTAAAGGCATTCTTTATGCCAAAACAGACATTTATGCACAGGTTTTTTCTGGATCTAGTCGTAAGTGTGCAAAAATGTGATGAACACTGTGTGCATTCAGTGTCCTTCTGTTGGATAGGTGCTGCATTTTTGCCCACCACATAGATAGCTGGCTGTGTCAGTTTTGACAGCACTAATGGCCTGTGACTGATTCAGCTATGCCTCCCTCCCCCTCAGCAGATGATCAAGAATATTTCTGCTATCAGTACTATCCATTGGGAAGAGAAATCAGTGTGTGCTGCTCTGGTCATGCAGCACTGTTATGTACTGCTGTCTAGTTCAGGGTCACAGCAGAATGTTATATCTTAAACTGACAGTGTGAAACAATGGACAACCATTCTTAAGGTTACTTTATAAGCATGTGTAGTAATACTTCATTTTCTAGCTTTAAGTAATATATTTTCCTGGATTTTCTTCTCAGCAACCCGATAGCAGAAGGGTCAACTCTTCTGTTGGATTTTCTGTTTTGCAGCATACAAGCAATGACCCTTATTGCTTTGTGGAATTTTATGAACACAGGGATGCAGCTGCTGCATTAGCTGCTATGAATGGGAGAAAAATTTTGGGAAAGGTACGTTGCAAAAAAAAGAAAAGAAAACAAAGAATGACACATAGTAAATGAATAGGTTAATTTATGATCCATGGCAAGCATTTTTGACCATGTTCTTACTTAGAAGTACCTTGAAAATTAACGTTGGTTGCTGTTATTATTAGAATATGACTATATCTTGATTGAATTTATGCATCTATTCTAAAATTATGTTTGTACTGATATTTTTCTTTTTTTCAGGAAGTAAAGGTTAACTGGGCAACAACACCAAGTAGCCAGAAAAAAGATACATCAAGTAAGTAATGCTTGTAACAATTCTACCAAAATCAACTATTAAAGTACAGTGGTACCTCTAGTTGCGGACACGATCCGTTCCAGGGTGCTGTTGGCACCCCGAAAAGTCCACAACTAGAGTGGTGCTTCTGCGCAAGCACGGAGTGCGATAGAGCGCTTTTGTGCCTGTGCAAAGTGCGCAGAACACTTCTGTGCACGCGCAGCAAAACCCGGAAGTATACACTTCCGGGTTTGCCGCGTTCACAAGCTGAAAAGACGCAACATGAACCTAACGCAACACGAGGTATGACTGTGGAGCTGAGCTCATGCACTTACTGCAATTTGATTTTGTATAGTAGCTGAATTACTTCGGTTTTATAATCTCCATAGATACTCTTTGGCTGAACAAGTTTAATTACTGGTTTAATTCAGATGTGACTTGGAAATTTAAACACAAGATTGTTTGAATTGCACCCCTTTCTACACTGAGAACTAAAGTGCTGGTTAAGAGAAATATATTTAATTGGTTTTTGCTTTCCTCCAGATCACTTCCATGTGTTTGTGGGAGATTTAAGTCCAGAAATAACAACAGAAGACATCAAGTCAGCATTTGCTCCTTTTGGTAAAATATCGTAAGTATCCTAGTTTGTATCTTAATTCACTAATACAGAACAAGTCATAATACATGATTGTATTTTCTTCTTCAAGTTAAATGTCTTTCACTTTGCTCGGATTGTTTCTTTAAAGTCTTCTTGATAATGGGCAGTGGGTGGGGTACAGTGATCTTGTGGGTTTCTTTGCATTCAGTTATCCCCCCACAAAAATTAACAAGGTCTCTGCATCAAATCAATTGAAAGCTGCATGCTTTTAACACCTGGTATGTTTGGTGGTGAATGGGTTACATTGCTGGCAAGAAAACTGTGTTTTGGTTCTTGGAATTTACATAAAGTTGTGTGTTAGATACATCAAGGTTTCTTACTCATCTGATAATTTTGTAGATAGTGTTGAACTGCAGGCAAGTTATATAAGGTAGTGTAGAAAGCATTAAAATCTAGTGTACATTTATCATTTTGACAAGTAGTGGTGTTATATTTAGAGTTCATGCATTTGGAAATTAAACCAAACGTTTTGGTAAGTTTAGCAGCTTTCGTTTGTAGTGGCGCACAAGTGTGCCCTTCTAAAACAACCTTTTATTTTTAGACAGTAGAAATTGGGAATAGATTTCCAAATAACTATAGTTTTTTAATTGAACATTTTAAACATTGCAAGCGTACCTGTTAAGTGCTATAGCATGTCTGTCTCTTTTGTTGCATAATCTAGTTTCTTCAGAGGTTTTCTTCTATTGTTTTCTTTGTCCTTTTAACAACACCAAAACAAAACTTGAACATCTTGTGTTACTTTACAGGAATATATTTCTGCTTAAAAAAACAATCTTTTCTATATACAATCTGTACATATTTTCAATTGAAACGTAAATCTTATTTTGTCTATTTTGTTTACTTTGCTTTTTATCTCAATGTGGTAAGTAGTACTGTTTGCGAGCAAATATAAAAAAGGTTGAATACAGGTTGCTATTTCTCAATCTTTATTTATACCTGAGACCTGCAGTTTTTCTTAAGTCCAAGTCACAATTAAAAGTAATAGCATTCTGATTATTTTGCAGAATTGCTCATAAGAATGGACAGGATCTTGAAGCTAACTGCAAGGAACTGTGCACACTGGAACTCAGTTGTAGATTTTTTTCTCATTTCTATTTATTCTTATTATACATTATTTATATATACATATCTTAGTATTTACATTTTAACATTCTATATTCAGTGCAGTTCTATATTTCCAATCATTTTAACTTACTCACTAAAATTTATGTGTAAAATTTGTTGTTTTCGTACTGGTGTGCTTAGCATTGTTGTTAGTTTTATTCTCCTTTCTTAAATTTCTGAAAATGTCAATTTTTCAAAATTTACAGCTGCCCAAACTCCAAAATGATGGTAGAGAATTGACCAAGAAAAATAAAGAAATCTGTTAACAGGCCATGTATGCCTTTTAATTCCTATTTTTTTCCTCTTTTTCAATTTTTTAATATTTCATATTTTATATCACTAGGCAGAGGGCATTTATTTAGAAAATGCATGGTAAAAATAGTTAGAAATGTTAGAGTAATTTATAGAACAGTGAAGAGGACCCTAGCAGATAGAGTATTAGAAAAGGAAACTTTGTTCCTTTTTTAAAATTTCAAATCTGAACATAGTTGTAGAAAGTGCAGGTTATATGGATAGGTTGCATGTTTATTACATGTTATTTTTTGTCCTACTGCTTTTTTTCTAACAGGCAAAGAAGCAATAGGGAGAGTTTAGGAATGGTTATAGTTATAGGGGTTATTGAGTTTATAATAGGGAAAATTATGCTCACAATACAGTGTGTGTGGTTCCTTTTAGTTTTTATTTCGAAAATATTTAATGTTTTCCTCATATAACTGTGCTTCTCTTCCCAGGGATGCACGGGTAGTTAAAGATATGGCAACAGGAAAATCTAAAGGATATGGCTTTGTATCGTTTTATAATAAATTGGTAAGCAATCAGAAACTTTGCCACTTGTTGACACTGAATGTGTTTGAGGTATTAATATAAAAAGGCATGTGAAGGGCAGCTTTCCAAATCCTTTAATTCTAGTACAGTGGTACCTCTGGTTGCGGACGGGATCCATTCCGGAGCTCCAGTCGGATCCCGAGGTTTCTGCAACCGGAGGTGCATGTTCTGCGCACAAACGCAGTGTGATAAAGCGCTACTGCGCATGTGCGTGGGGAGAAACCCAGAAATATACTTCCCGGGTTTGCTGTGTGTGTATCCTGGAGGATACGTAACAAGAGGGGCACGTAAGTAGAGGTACCACTGTACAGAGACATGGCCCAACTTCCTTCTGCTATAAGGAATACTGTTCTGTGGAGGCAGAAATGCTCCTTTTCATGAGTGGAATTTATGTTTGCTTGGACCTGTGTGCCCAATTTGAATGCTCTGTCTATTAAGGAAGCAATTTAGCAATTCTGATACCCTTATCAGTGAAAGAGACCGAAGCATCTCTCCATTGGTATCTAGTGATTTTTAAAAGTGTGCTAAGTAGCAACAGAGCACCCCTGTACAATACTTTTTCAGTAATCAGAGCTTCTTGGACTACGTATGTACAAAGTTTCAGATTTGCAGGTGTTTTGGTTCTGAAAGCAGAATCTGTTTTGCTTTGTCAGGATGCAGAAAATGCAATTGTGCATATGGGTGGCCAGTGGTTAGGAGGTCGACAAATCAGAACTAACTGGGCAACACGGAAACCGCCTGCCCCTAAAAGTACACAAGAAAGTAAGTGAATAAAAGGAGGTCAGCTGGGGTGTATTGGTAAATGTGAATCATTTCATTGTTATGAAATGGAAAGATAACTGAAAAGCAATTATTTAAAGTGTCATTTGTCTTTCAGATAGCACAAAACAACTGAGATTTGAAGATGTAGTAAATCAGTCAAGCCCTAAAAACTGTACAGTCTACTGCGGAGGAATTGCCTCTGGATTAACAGGTAGGGATCGCATTTCTCTTTATAATACATTTATTGAAGGCATTAATCATAAAAATTACTAACAGAAAATGTTACTACCTTTAGATCAGTTGATGAGACAGACATTTTCACCTTTTGGACAGATTATGGAAACAAGAGCTTTTCCAGGAAAAGGCTACTCATTTGTGAGGTAGGGCAATTACTACTATTTATTTGTGTCTTAAAGTAGCAAGTTATTTACAGAATAAAACATGAAAATGTTATCCAAAATCTACTGTCCTTAAAGAGAAAGGAAGAATTGAACCTTTAAAAGAAGACGTGGAGTTGCATTTAGAAGTAACTTGTTTTTGTCAAAAGAAGTGATAACATGTTGAATGGTGTGGGTAGTGCTCTCCATGTATATTTTTTAGAGTTTAGGGCATCTATGTTGGAGTTTCTTGAACAGTTAAATCACTAAGTCCCTGAATGCTGAGGATTCAGGTTCTGCCTTATCTGCCATTGGACTTTTATTTTCTGTTGAAATTTAAGTTTGTAAGTTCATCTGGAAAGGCGCATGCCTGATTTATTTGTGTTTGTTTTATAAAGCACAATGTACATTGATGCTGTATTAATAGCTATCATTTTTGCAAGCAAAGAAGTTTCTTCTTATGTCATTCTCTGCACTTTCATGCAGCAAAATACAGAGCAGCTTTTGCCGGCCTGGTGTCCATATAGTTTGGGCCACAGCTCAGCTGGAATTTATGGGTTGGGAGCTGTTGTCTGAAACATGTGGTGGGCACCTGGTTGGGGAATGCTTCTGTAGACAATAGTATATGTTAACTGCACCATTTTTGTACATATGTTGGTAAAATCTGACTTCATGTTTTGTTTCATAGGTTTTCAACTCATGAAAGTGCAGCACATGCCATTGTTTCAGTAAATGGAACTACAATTGAAGGCCATGTTGTTAAATGCTATTGGGGTAAAGAATCGCCAGATATAAGTAAAAACTTCCAGCAGGTAATTGGATTGTTTGTATAGTGTTTCCTACAGCCTCTGCATGTATCTCTCTAAGTGATTGAAGTTAGTGCATGAAATCTAGAGGTGACTGCACCATTGGCAAACTGTCCTATCGAAGTGGAAGGTTGCAGTCAACCTGCCCCACAGTGTGTGTACTTTGCCCAGTTTGCTGAATGTGTATATAGGGCTTAAATTACTTGCCAATAAATTGCTAATTTTAGTTGATGGAGTCTGTGTCTATTTATATACTCAGTGTGCACTCTGTTGCTTCAAGTTTATTTAAATCTTAATCCTTTTTTTAATCCCTAGGTGGATTACAGTCAGTGGGGACATTGGAGTCAAGTGTATGGGAATCCACAGCAGTATGGACAGTATGTGGCCAATGGGTGGCAGGTGCCATCTTATGGAATGTATGGACAAGCGTGGAATCAACAGGGATTTGGTGTGGAGTAAGTAATTCGTTTCACTAAAATTACTGCTGGCAGACACTTTTCTAAGACAGTTTAAACTCTGATCTGGAATCTTTGCCTGTGCCTTACTAAGCATCACTTTTGTTCTTGGTTAAGGAAATCTACTGTCTCTAACTCACCTCTCATACTTTATATTAATGCTAATTTTCAACCTTGATGAAATGGGGGACACGAGGGTGATGTGTTTGTCTTCAGTACTAACTACTGTTCTATGTAAATCAGCAGTTGCGAGCCTTGGTTTCACACACCCTGCAATTTTCATTTAAAAAATGAACTTTGGTTTGCTCAAACTATAGTTTGTCTATGGACCGGGAGGTAGGAAGAGAGCTCAACGAACCTGACACTCACTGTTTTTTATTTGCTGTCATTAGATCTGAATGTATGCATAGTAAGAAAGTCAGCATTTTTAAATGTAATTATTTACAAAGAGAAACTATATTGATTTAACCAAAATATCTTTTGAATTCCCAAGTCATGTTACAACATTTTAGCATCTCTCAGTTCTGGAATTTGATAGTTGCAAAATACAACATGCCCGATTTCCCCCAGTAAATAATTCATTCCTTTTTCTTTTCTTTTCTTATTTTTAAATCAAGTCAAACACCATCTGCAGCCTGGATGAGTGGATTTGGTGCCCAGCCTGCCCAGGGACAAGCAGCTCCTGTAATACCCAATCAGGCTGGATATGGTATGGCAAGTTACCAAACACAGTGAGCTGGGACTCTGTTTAGAAGTGTGATTTCAAGATAGGTTTCAATTTCCAGTGATTATTCTGAAGCCTGGAATATAGACATTGGCAGGGGGAGGGAGGAGAGAGAATATTTATTTTGAAAATTTAAAATGTTTGGAACCTTTAGCACAGCATTTGCTTTGGTGAAGGACACAAATGTCTTCTAGTTATGCCTTTTTAAGTTTTGTGTTCATGATGGATATGAACATGTTTTCTTTATGTACAAAATTTAAAATAAAGTCAATAAAGACAGTTCTGACTACAAATGTTGGTATGTTAGGAAGAAATATTTAACAACCTGATTCTTAGATTACCATTCCATTTTTTTTGTCTTCAGTGTTTTACATCACAGATTTTAAGAAAAATGACATTAAAGATGCTTTTAGTTGAACAGTAAATCCTGACGTTTTGGCTGTGGACCAAACATTACATCAAAGAAGACAGTGTTTTCTTCATTAACCACAAAGCCATCATTCAGAAGACATACTCATGGAAATAGCATTTTTTCCACAAATTATTTTTTTCCATATGTTTGAAGAAACTGAAGTCTGGTATAAATATTTCAGTCTTTGCTGAAAAACAGTGCTATCTGCAATACTTGAGCAAACACTTGTTAACCACATTCAGGAGCATATTAAATCTTTCCAGATCTTGTTTGCTTGAAGTGAAAAAAATTGCATTTGATTTTGGGGAAGCAGTTTTTTCCAAAGTATGGTGCTTAAGCAGTCATACTTGTACTTTTACATAAAAGTTTGTACCTAACTGCAATGTTGCAAAAGCATGCTCAGAGATAGAAGTAGCAATGTAATTATTCAAAATAATAGTTAATATGCTCTGCTGCTATATTTGCAGTAGATTGACAAGAATGTGAAAGACTGATACTTCCAAAGTTGGCTACTATGTAAAGTGACAGAACTATACAAAGAGCCTTAATTCTTCAATACCTTTTGTCACTAGAAACCTGAATTATTTTGCTTTCTGTTACTCAGTATGTAAATATTTTGGTTGACAACCTTGTATACCTACTTGACGGTTCCTATAAGTTGTATAGTAACGGAGTGTTAAAAAAAAATGGGGATGTTTTTTAAATCTAGAAATATTTAGCCCAAGAATTTTTTTAACCAGATTGTTAAAATACCTTATTTTAGAAATTCCTCAATGTGCCATTTGGTTAACAGAAATGCAGTTGAAACAAGTATACTGAGCTGTGGCTTATTCTTAGTTAAAATGTTTTGGGGGGTGTTTTTGTTTGTTTTTTTTTTTTTTTGTATTTTGGGGTGGCTTGCATGTGACAAACCTGTACAGAGGCTGGGTCGTTTGTGCACCGAGTATTACTGGGATAAATCATGAAGTTGTTCAAAAGGTATACTTGGGTTATTTCTCACTTATTTTGTGGATACACTGACACAACTGCCTCAATAAATTTTGAGTTGAAAACGAATGTAAGTTAGATACAATAACTGTGTGTTTTACCTACTACAGCTAGGGGGTGCAGATGTTTCATCTCTGAATGCACTGAAGCACTCCACTTGGATAAATAGTCCGCTCCAATGAATAAACAAAATAGACTTGCGTTTCAGTAGACTCCAATTCTAGAAAAATACTAATCCTGAATAAGAAGTGGATGTGACAAAAGTCCCACATTACAGATTTAGAGCAATTTGAAAATGCTTCATGTGTTCTCTGAGACTGTTAAGTGTTTTTTTCTTCTGGGCAAACCAATCGTCTTGTGACTTGGATAACACTGAATAGGAGACTTTCTGCAGCTCAAGCAGTGGCTCTTCTAAATTATTTCAAGGGGTGTCAGCATTAGCAGCAGGGAAATCTCTAAACCCTGTGCTTTATCTGAAATATTCTTCAGGTGTTCTGAATTTCTGAATTGTGTTAAACCTGGGAAGATAGGGCACAAACTCTATTGTTGCAGACTACAAAATCTAAGAAGATAGAATTGCTTTTTTTAAAAAATGCTACTCCTGCTAAATAACATTTTGTTCGTCATTGAATCCATGCTGTACGTGGACCGGCAACTGCTTCCCAAAGGAATTTTATCCTCTGGTTCTGTTTTACAACATGAATGTAACAGTAATCAGAAAAGTAATGAAATATAATGTCTTTCAGGAGCGATGCATGTTACATAAATGTGTTTCCCAAGTCTGTATTTGGTTTCAATAGTATACCTCACTTGGTCTTATCTTAAGGGCCTTACCGTGCAGTTTTTAGCAAGTGCATGAATTGAAGATGCAGAAACCACTAAAAGTAAAAGTTCTAGATTAACATACCAAGGTGGAACAGTTTTTTTATAGGAAACTTTTTTTCCTTCAAAACTAAATCATTTTCAATTTTACTCCAGCCACAAGATACTTAAAGGGGTTTTTTAGGCCAGAGAGATGTAATTTGTGAGTTTTCTTCTTTGACCACTAATGGTTGCATTCTTAAATATTTCACCAGCACAGCTGAGTGGGTTTTTTTGGCACTCAAAAGTTTTGATGCTACATTATACTATATTGGAATCTAACCTGCAGAGATCAACCACTGCCCACCTCATACCACTGGGATGTGGAATCCTGATGAAAGGAGCACGATGCTATCCCACATGCATGCAATGACCTGAGCCAAGGTTTTTAATCAACATCCTTCAACAATTTTTCAATAAAGCAAAATCTGATTTATTCTGCATTATGTTTTCCCTATAACAGTGTAGCCTGTACAGAACCGCTTTCCAGTGTATTGGGAGTCTACATATATTTTTAGTAGCATTCTTAGTGTTTGCGCCTAATATGAATGTAATCAATATGTTCCGCTGGAGTACTAGTTAGACAGAATGGAAGTGTTTTGTTTTTTCTTTGAATAGAACAATTGTTTTTCATCCTGTCCCTCTTCTGATGTTTAGACTACTGTTACCATCATCCTTGGCCATTGGTCATGCTGGCTAGGGCTGATGTAAGTTGTAGTCCAACCCACATGTATAGGGCAACACAGGATCTCTATCCCTGCTTTAGCCTAAGATAAGAGCCTTGTTCAAGAGATAGAATCTAAGCTGCACGTTTAACCTCATTCTTGAGGTAGGGCTTGCATGCATACCATGGGAGGAATTCAAGGTCTTGCCATGTTGGATCGCTCAGCAAAAGGCTATCTGATACAGAAGGTAGGTTATGTTTGTAGGCCTTAGCACAGAATGAAAAAAAAAATCTTAAATGTATCTTCATAGATACAGGAGAACATCTAAAACTTCTGAATTGTGGTACTTAACACCACTCAGCTGATAAGTCTGTCAAAGTATTCTAGTACATTAATGTTTGTGCCTACATTAAATGTTCATAGTTCCATGAACTTCTAAAGAGTCTATATCTGTGCAGATTGATTGAAATTCTGTTTAAGCATAGATTATACTGCTAATTTCTCACTTAAACTTTGGTACTTAGTATCCAGCATAGCTTTTGAAACATGGAAAATACTGAAGGAAATTCTGTCTAATCTGTAAACAGCTGTCCAAAAAACATATATACAAAAAAAGCACAACCCTAAGTGATGTTTAATGAGTGATCTGGAATGAAACGACATTGTTTATTTTTGGAAATAACAACAGCAACTAGGCTCTTGCTTATCCCATACTGAACTACTTCCTCAATTTATGAAGGAACTAATTTCTTGCTAGAACTAAAAAGGCTACCATCTGATCCCTTGCAGTTAAAGCAAAATTATTGCAGGTGACAGAGTATTAATTTGCCATGGGGCTCCTACAGAGAACCTGTTTATTCAGCATTCATCCTGATCTGCTTGCACAAAGCTTATGCGGTGACTGGTCTATGCCTGATGTCTATGGATAATTCATTCTAATTGATTCACAAGGCAGTCATTTGATCATGCATCCTGATTTGCTTATGGGGTGTTTACACACCTTCCTGTCAGGCATTTTCATAGAATTGTAGAGTTCATGTCATGCTTTTAATTGCATTTTCCTGCCACGTTCAAAACTGCAAAAAGTCCAGTGGGATGGTTGTGCCGGGACACTTTAATCCACTTTAAGCATGCAAACTCTAAAGTTGTGATTGCTTAAAGTTGCAGAATGCTCCAATCACCTTTGCAGAATACTGACAGCCTGGAGACACCCTTGGATAAGTATTGGTAAGTTCTATAACTTAGTACTAAGACCCAAAGACCATGGCTTCTATTGAACTTGAGGTGAGAAAGCAGCTATGTTACATTACTTCAATTTCACTGGATAACTAAACAAAGGGGCATAATTTGTGCCTTGTAGTTGGTAGGGATAGAGTTAGGAAGCATTTCACAATCTGGAACGCATTACTACAATATATTGTTAGAGCCACTAATTTAAAGATAAATTGTTGGATATTACTCCACGTTAAATGTTATGGGACAGTATGCTTGTGAGCAGCAGGAGCTGAGGGAACGAATATCTCCGTCACACACACTGAGCTTTATAGAGGGATTAAGCAGGCCCCTTTGCTTTCAGGGCCCAAAACGTGATCTAGTATATTTGTCATTGCAAGGATGCCCAACTGAACTAATCTGGCAAAGTTGGCATTTGGATGCAGGTTAAAGATTATGATCCAGGATTTAAAGAACTATGAACTTTGCTACATGCACACAAGCACTTTAGATTTATGTCTATTAAATTATAATCCCTATTTTGTACCACATCACAAGCTGTTTTTGAAATGGTGTGTTTACCAAAAAAGAAAGAGAGAGAAAAAGTTTTTGACATGGCATTGAGGTCACATGTTCTATTTGGTCCGCTGGGCTCATGCCTGCTGAAGCAGTGTTTTGAATCCTGATCTAAATGGTATGTAACCTATTTGTGGTTAATGCCCTTTATCAAAGTAGGTACCGAATTCAGGACTGTATGCATAGGATACTAGGTGCTCTATCTCCATATTTAAATATGTATGTGTTTTCTGCAGAACTAATCTGTGCCTAATAAAAAATGGCCAAAGTGAAATAAACTGAGTTAATAAAACAATGAAAGATGCTGGAGTACTTTAACCAGTTTATCCGAAGAGCGAACAATTAAACTCTCAAGGGAAGATCTGCATTTAGATCTTCCAGATGTAGCAGCATTCATATATATATAGAGAGAGAGAGAGAGAGCGTGCGAGCGCTTTACCTCATTCTCAATACTCATCTTTTCTACACTTGGGTATTTATTGGCAGGAGGCTGTAAACTAGAAATAACTGCTAATCAAATACTTCATGGTACTTTCTATAAGAAAGAAAGCGTAACCTGTTCCGTAAGAGAGTTATACTTAACTATGGATTAGAATTTTTCTTCTACCGTGCTTTACAGTCATGCATATGGTAGTTTCAACAGTCTATATGGCTACTGGGAACTCTTATGGAAGCCCTGTATGTATAGCGTCAATTAATTCCTGGCATCTGAGAGTTAATTTACCTGTTGGTTTCAACTTTTATAATGCAGCTATTTAGCAGGGTCTGTTAAACCATCATATATTTAATGACTGAAAGTTTTGCAAAGAAGAGTCCCAAGTTTTGCACGCTGGTTTTCAGTCTTCCCTTGTCCGTGCCTTTTCAGGGGATAAGGACAAAATTAGACATTTCTGTGAAAATGCATTCCGCATACAGTACTTGCTTTTGCTGGGAGGTTAAGCATAGGAGTGGGCAGCGCTTTTCAGTACCATCAGCTTTACTTGAAACCAAAACGGAGAAGAGGTACTCGTTTCTATATTTGCTGAGATAATGTTTGAAATGTGGCTGCAAATATACTGAAGGACAGAAAGCAAATGGAAACCATTCTTGTGCCTGCTCCCAGCCACCCCGTTCCTAGGGGCTGCTGCACCCAAACTTGCCATCACCAGGAGGCTGCTGTGTATGGATCCCCACAGCCACTGCTTCCATCCAGTTTGTGTGCAGGGTATTTTACAGCTCCCTCCACAAAGGTAACCACTAAGGTGAACAAAACCCTGCTTAGGTCCTTCATTTCTCTTTGTGTATCATAATTTGAATTGTAACATGCCCCAGCTACAATTTGGCGTCTTCTGTTTCCAAGGAAATAATATGCAGGTGTCATATGTAACCAGCTGGTAAATTAGCTATGACCTTTCACATCATGCTGTGCATGCACTAATTGCAGAATAAGATGTCTGTCCCGTTTGCGCCAGAATTTTCTGCACAAGGGTCAGGGCCATCTTTACCTGGGGGTGCAAGGGATGCGGGGCACCCGGGCGCCGAATTCTGGGGGGCACCAGGAGCCCGCCGCATATTGTATTGAGCTGCTACATGGCAGTGGGGTCAGTGGCATCTTTGACATGGCTGATCTTGCGCCGCCTGCCTGCCGGAGAGGGAGTGACAGGAAAGAGGGAGAGACAGACAGAAAGAGAATGTGCCTATCCAGCGACAGGAGCGCGCAAAGGCTCCAGAACCTTCCCAAGAAGAACTTGTATATACGCGTTCGCAAAGGCCCTCCCAGCTCCTCTAGAAATAAGGTTGCTCCCACAATGAAAGGCTCGCCCGTCTCTTCTTTCAGACACCTCCCTACGACCGTAAGCGCATGCGTGGAGTCATTACACCAACTCCCAATGTGTTCTTTGTCTTCTTTAGAAAAGCTGGTTTTAAACACACACACAAAAAACTCTTTTTGGATCCACACAGGTGTGAGCTCTATTTATCAAAGGATAATAGTGACATAAGCATAATAAAAGTTAATTTGGGAGCTAAACTAAATTTGGGGGAGCTGGGTGGATCTTTGCACCCCAGCAGCGCATATGCTAAAGACTAGGGTCTATGTGAGCTTCTCCCCACCCCCCAAAGTGTCAAACCTATCCCTTTTTTCAGGGATGCTGGAGTATAAATTTGCTTACTGTTTATAAAAATTCCATGAAATCACAGTCGTTTAGCCAATTGGTGCCACAGGCTTCCCGTATGTTTTATTCCATGCTATGCTATGTGTACGCTTACCTACAACTGAATATGCAACAGGAAAAATACCTGACAGCTACTGCCAAAAAAATTACTGCTTTGGCAGACTCTGCAGACATGGACTTGCTCAGATTTCTTCCTGTGGGATTGTGATCTACATCAAAGCTTTTAAAATATGTGAAGTTGCCAACAATTTAAGGGATTGTGGTGTGTGTGTTTTGTGTGTGTGTGATAGTAGTCATCGTCGTCATTGTGGATGGCTTTAATGATGTGTGCTGATCAGTATTTAACCAGTGGTATTTTTTCTCTGAAGTGTGTTGATCTCATTCATTAATAGCAAAAACAAAAACCTTTGTGGAAGTGTCTCTTATTTAAACCAGATGTCTTCTGTATTTAGACACAAAATTGGATGGCAGATACTCTGACAGTCATTATGCTTTGAAGCCCAGCTTTTCAACACCATTCTGAACAAGACACCAGGCAGTGTGTAGTCCTTGCTATTTCACTATTAATAATATGTCATTGTCTAACACAACCAAGAAAAGAAAGAAAATAATGTGGAGACTACAAACAGTATAACAGAGAGAGCAACAACCGGGTAAAATGAAATTCATGAAAGGGCAGGTTTTTCTTTCTTTTTAAATAATAAATACTTTTGAAGGGAAACTATTATTAATTAATTTTATGAATTGCCTTTCATATAAATTTCAAGGTGATTAAAAACCATATAATAAAACAACTAAAACAGATATTCTTATTCTTATTTATTACCAGCCAGATTACTGCAAGCCAACTTTCTGCTCTACAGTCCTGCAGGTACTGTAAGATGTTTCCACCCCAAGCGTACTTCCTGATAGGGCTTGTCCACACCAGAGTTTATTGTGTTTGCATTCCCATTTGATTTGCATAGTCACATGGCACCCTCAGACAACACAACCCGAAGCTTTCTCCTGTAAATTGGAGTTAACTGGATATGAGGATAGTCTGGGAAATTGGGGAAAATTGGGGTTGGGGTTAAAGACTATCTGTTTCAATATTTTTGGGAAGGGTGGATCAATTGTCACTTCCTGCTACTCCATGTCCAATACTTCCCCAGTGCTTTCTCTCCTTTTCCAGCAGTGATCCTAACTTATTTTGATCCCTCAGATTTGCAGAAAAGCAGAACACTGCACAAGCAAGCCACGTTAAAAAAAATTGTACACCAGATATTATGGAGCAATCTGAAAAGTGTGTGCTATGAATTCAATTGTTTTCATTTCCTTGGAGTGTCTCTCTCACACATTTTTGATCCGTAAGATTTGCACAAAAACAAAAATGCACAAGCAAATTCACAATTGCCTGACTGTGCCTTTGCACACTTCCTGTTTGGGGAGTTTTTAAAAAACAAGGTGTGCATGCAGCTGTTTGCATGCATGCTCTGTCAGTATATAACCAGCATAAAAGAATCAACAAATTTCAAGGTAGGGACAAAAAGGGGAACACCTACTGGTATGAACAGGAAAAGTGGAAGTTGCTCCTCGTTTACAAATTCAAATACGTTCAGGTGTGGATTCCTCAGGTCTGATTTGAATGTGGGGAAAGTTGATAAGGTCTGATTTGAATGTGGGTAAAGTAGCTAACGGCTGCATAACGCTCAAATGTGGACACGCCCCATGTCTTCTGCAATTTGTTCTCACTTTCTTCCTTGCTTGTAAATCTCCGTGCAGTAAACTGATGAGGACAGGATGTGGCTTTGGAATTCCAGTAGCTATGGAGCTGTTTATATTTATTTATAACACGTTTCTATCTCATAATTCTATCTCAAATGGAGACAGTCAAAGTGGCTACCAAAACCAAAGATGTATGACACTTGTATTACGGTATAAGCAATGGCTTGGACTTGCGGCTTGGTGTTGAAAGTTACTGCACCTCAGCAATTATAAGAATTCCCTTGATGCTGGAATTTGGCAAATCCACATGGGGAGAGAGAGAGATTTTGTAAATAGAGATATTGCATTGAGAGATTATAGAACATTTTGTGTTCGTTATGTATATAAAAAAGGCCCCTTTCTCCTTTTTCTCCTATTTAAAGGTTGGTAATGTTTTGACATGATTTGGCTTTGCTAGTTTCAGGTCTTTTAACAAAAATATGCTCTGGGCACGAATTCTGGACATTATGTTGTATTACAGGGCAGCAAGGCAATAAAAGCATCTTTGTATTCATTACAGTTTTGGCAGACATTCATGGGGTGTGTTTTTTTAAGCTTTCCAGGAAGATTCATGCTGGACTATATAAAGAGAACTTGAATCCTAAAAGACTTTAAAAATATTTAGAGTAAGAGACCGTTCTCAGTTTACACACAGAAAATAATGATGGCTCTCCGCTGGCTTACTGCGTTTATGCAGTCCATCGTGTGGGTTCACAATGGTTGTGCATTAAGAGTCCCATGGCAAGACACATTTCTCAGTAACTATGCTTGGAACTGGGCTGCCTGTCTAGTTAAGCAACAATGGCCTTCTGCATTCTATATAGGACAGAGAGGCATGTCTCAATGCAAAAGGATAAATGGGCATACATCTCACATAAGAAATGACAATACAGAAAAGCTCATGGGGGGACATTTCACCCTTTCAGGGGAGTCTAACTGAACTTAAGATGGACATCTTTGCACAAAAGAACTTCCAAGGGAGATTGCAATGTGAAACCTCTGAATTTAAATATATAAATACTGTGGAGCATCTACACATCAAATCATCCATATGGCAAGAAGATGTTTTGAGGTCAATAGCACAAATCCTAAACTCTTTGCAAGCATCTAACCCTCGTTAAGCTTCCTGCAACTGGATCACATGTTAGAACCATAGAGATCCAAGAGACTAACACCTTGAACTAAATGGAAAGCTACCATTGTCCATGGAGGGTGTAGGAAAAGGTGTGATTCTATCCTTTCATCTTTTCAGTTAAATGCCCATTTCCCCAGTGTTGTAAATTATACTGGCAAGTAGTAACATTTAATACCTTAAGGGCCAATGACATTTGTTCTGGCGTTGGCTTGGGGGACCATGGTAAACATTGCATAGGTGCCCAGATCCCTGTTCTCTGTGCACTCTGAACTTCATCTCTCTTGGTTCTTATCTTCAGATGCGGATTGCTGTTCCCCGATTCTAGGTTCATCTCAAATATTTGTTTTTGTTTTAAATTGGGAAGCGGTCTGCTGCTTTGCATTCAGGGCTCTTCAAGTTTGCCAGTTTAAAACATAAGTGTTCTACTTGCTCCATATGTAACCTAGAGGATAAGAGGGGGGAAGTGTGGCTTGAATTGGTCTGAAATTGAAGCAAAACAAATCTAGGTCTCTCAATAAATAAACAAATTAAAAATCGTCCAGTAGCACCTTAGAGACCAACTAAGTTTGTTCTGGGTATAAGCTTTCATGTGCATGCACACTTCTTCAGCTTATACCCAGAACAACCTTAGTTGGTCTCTAAGGTGCTACTGGACGATTTTTTAATTTTTTAATTTATTTTGACTGCATCAGACCAACACGGCTACCTACCTGAATCTAGGTCTCCCAGTCTGTCATAGGGCTCTGCAAGGATCCTTCTTTCCGGATTCTTCCTCAGATCATGATCTTGGCAGTCATTGCTCTCTTTCCCTGCTTCTCTCTGCAGAACTGCTCAAGCCAGTAGGTTTGGCCTTCTTTCAGAAGTGGGTTGCAGGAATTCTTACCATCTCAAGAGCTTTGCCTGGAGGCCTGCTTCTGCATAATGGAGCATATCAGGGCAGATGGAAAATTAAATACAGTATTGACTTCTGCTGTTTCCGGTTCTCTTAGGTCATATCATGAGGTTTCAGAATCCTCAGTGGAATTTCTTCCTGGAAGAGTTTATCTTATGAAGAAGATGATCATTTAATGAAGTCCCTCAGTGAATTAGGGGCTTTCCCTGCATGTGAAGACAGGCTCCAGCAGATTGAGAAGCAAGACCAATAGTGGGTCCAGTGATCAAGCAGGTGGTTTCGTTATGTCCTGCAGAGAGAAGTGAGGGATAGATGGGACCTGTCCAACTGGGAAGGTAGCCCATGTAGGAGGAGGAAAACTCTGATCCTAAACCTTCACTGCCTTGCAGAATATCTTTGAGAGAAGAAAAAGCTAAGGGGTAAGCCCTATACAGATCCAGAGTGCAATCCTTAAGACAGTTATATGGCACCTTGTAGGCTGCCTCCTGGCAACTCCTGCAGCTAAGCTGGTGCCAAATCTATTGCTTTCCTTTTCTTTGGACCACGTCAGTGCGGCCAAGAGGGCAGTCTTGCCATCTGGGCAGCCCTGGACCTCCATACACATTGCACCCCAATGAGGTCACTTCAGTGCTGCTACCACAGTGGTTTGACTTCACCCCCAGAGGCACACTGCACTGACTCTCAAGACAGACAGATGCCAACAACAATCTTGTTGCAAAAAAATATTTGGTTTTGGCCCCTTAGTTATGTGCTTACTTTCTGTTGTTTAAGAGAGAGAGAGGTTCTTATTGAAATTGTCTATGTTTCCCACCCAAATTATATTCTTAGCATTTGTAGCACCCTTGTTGATGTCATTACAGTTTTGTTTTCTTACAGTACATTTGCACTTGTTCGTTAGATACTTCTAAGTAAATTCCAGCCAAATGACAGAAGATTCAAGATTATGCATATAAATATATAAAATCTAAAACTTTTAAGTTTTGTAAAAGTCTTCTGAACAACATTCCACAGCTGCGCTTCATATGCAAACACAGGAAATGCCTTTTAATCACGGCACATGGAGCCATTTCAACACAGACGAAAGAGGAATAAGTGAAAACTGACTTCACTTGGTCATATTTTATCTCTCGTTGCCCTTTAAACAGCTTGACCTGCAAACATAAATGGCATTGTTTACAAGCTCCACTGCTTATTGTAAATGCATCTGTAGAACGAAAGTTTTTGAATATATATATATTTAGAAGCTGGATGTTCTTAAAATTTAGAATGGTTGCTTCCTCCAAGCACTCACGTGGATTCATACACAACCCAAGGAGAGGTTTGGGATCTTTTGCTGCTGCCCTTGTTATGAATATGTCTTAACCCTTTAACTTATGCCCACAATAATTTCTCACACCAAAGGAATAAAGAAAGCTTGGTTTATTATATGAAACAGAAGTGACACTTCAGAAGGCAAAATTACAATTTAAGCAGGCAGCAGCTCGCAAAATACAAATACACCTTGATCTAAAGAGTAACAGAAATACTTAACGTTTTTCAAATACATTTTTTCCACAGAAACACACACTAGAGCCTGGCAGAAAAATACACCTGTCCTTAACTGCACATATGCTGGTCCTTGAGAGCACTGGATAAGTTCTGTTGAACTAGCAGAGCCAACTGCCTACTGGGAATCTGGAGTTTTAAATAATATATTTAGCTAATGCCTCCTAATAGTGAAGTGGGGGAGGGGGGCTTTGAAACGAACAATTCCTGCCCCTTTCTCACCTTGCCCATCCTAGTGAGAAAATGACTAAAAACTGGCCACCCTGTTTGCTTAACAAAAGGGTGAAAGACTGTGATCATGAGCCATTTACTGAACCTGGCCATCTTTGGCTGCTCTCTGCCTTATTATTGTTGCACCATGACCTTGATGGACCCCATTCAGGAGTTTGAATAGACTTTGCTAGCAACTTGATTTTACAAGGTTTGTGGAGTTCCGGATGTTCTCTCTGAATAAATCCAGGGCACGTTTTTGAGACGAGGCTGGTTATCAGGCTTGTACCGAACAAGGTTCATTCATGATGGAGAATCTCACGTCACACTGAAGTTATGTCAGCATTTATACTTATGCTACGATCTACAGAGATAAACCACAGAAATGAGTTCAGAATCACACACTCCTGTTCATAAAGCTAAAAATAAAATAAAAAAATACCAGCAAACACTCTGTCGTCTTGCTCTCTAGCTACTAGATATTTCCTGGACAACGTATTACTCAGGCACAAAATATCGCAGGTCTTGCTAAAGTTAGCCAGGATGGAAAGTTTAGCTCAGCAGTTTCAAAGTCTGCAGTGCTGAAAGAGAACTGAAAAAAGGAAGCAAGGGAGAAGTGAGAGAGAAAAAAGGACATTGCAAGTCAGAAAGCTACTGCACACAAGGAGGATTTTGGGTTCCGCCTGGAATGGAGAAGTACAATTTTTGCCCAGAATAACAAATAAAATGTTGCGGGTGGAGAGCACAAGCCAGACACCTTTTGGTATCACTGTCCCTTTGTGATTTATTTTTTCAGTTCTGTTAGTCATTTGGACCTCATAAAATTTGCCTGTAGTTGTTGAATGCGATGAATTTTATAAACTGGAAGAGAAGGATTTAGACAGAAAATTAAATTTGGGACAAAGTCATGTTATCTCAACTCAAGAGTTCACACCAGCAGTTTCCAGGGATAGCAGTCTCAGCTTAAGCTTCCTCATAGTGTTCTGGGGATGAAATAAGGAGGGGAGAGAACCATGTATGCTAACTTGAAATCCTTGGAGAAAAAGGTGGGGTATTAATACACTTTAACAACAACAACTACAACAACATAGCAAATTATGTAATAGCCTTTGGGGCACTTGCGCAAAAAATACAAGCACTTCTACCATATTCAACATTGAAATGGGTATTTGAAATTCAAAGGAAAATTTTAGTACCAAATACCTGCTTTTAAAGAGCTGACCGGAGAACTCATTGGGCTGATTCACATGTAATGCAATACCATGGTTTAGTCAATGTACAGGCTGAACAAATACACTGAATTAATAAATAAATATCTGAATTACACCTGCAAGTTGTTAATATAATTTCTGAGTAATGAATAACGTTCCTTTTGCTGTGGAACTTTGGGCAGTTTTTAATTCAAGTCAATTTCAATTCAATTTAAAGGTTTGGATTCAACATTTGCACTAAGTGAGGTATGTGTGTGGAGAATGAGATCTGCTTGGACAAGACTTTCCCATCTTTTCCTCCCCATCTGTGCCTACACCACCACCTCTGAAACCCTTTTTCTGGGTTTCCCCAATCCTCCAGCCCAGGTTTAGGGGTGGAAGCAGGTGGGTGGGTGGAGTAAAGTGGCCTGTTGTATGAGTGGACCTCATTTCCCCACTCCTGCCTGTTAACTTTTTACACAGCTTTTCTGCCTAGTTGCCTGGAACTTGAAACTGATTTGTCCTCCCCACAGGCTGATCAGGCAAGTGGTTATTGACAAGAGTAGGGACTCAGCTATACAGCTGCAAATAAAACATTTTAAATGTGTTTTAAGTGAAATATACAATGTGACACTATATGGCAATGGTGAGCCTTATGGAAAATTGAATTTTTTTTTTTAAAAAGTGCTTAAAAAGCATTTTCAGAACTGTTTTTATATGTGTGTAGATTCCACCTAGGTTAAACCTCTGGCTGCAATACGATACACATGTTCCCTTGTAGTATGTCCTATCAAACTTAGCAAATATGCACAGGATTGCACCGCAAGAGAGCAACTTTGTACGAGGGTCGCTCATTAAAGATTTCCCCTGACCCACTTCCGGTTATCGTAGGCGGATGAAATTGCACAAGCATAATGATACATCTCTCCATAGGTAATGTGGTAATTTGTAGTTTTGAACTCCTAACAGTTTCAATGTTACTGGTGCTAATGTGGATAAACGTCTGATAATGGAACCAGTTGAATGCAGAGCAGTCATCAGGTTCCTGTACTTGAAAGGGCACATACCACGGGAGACGTTTGATGAGATAAAAGGGATTTATGGGGAGGATGCCCCATCGTATGATGTAGTCAAGCACTGGCATCGTCAGTTCAAGTGTGGTCGGACTTTGGTGGAACGTCTCCCATTCCTAGGGGATGACAGCCATTGATGAAGACACCATCTGGCAAGTGGAGGCTGCCATTTTGCAGGATCGTCACATAACCATTCGCCAACAAGCTGCAAATGTTAAGATCAGTGTGGGCTCTGTAGAAAAAATAATCCATGACCATTTGCACATGGGAAAGGTGTCCCCATGGTGGGTTCCCTGGCTGCTGTTGCCTTTCCAGAAGCGGGAATGAGTCACATGCTCATGGTCTCTTTGGTCACGAAAACCATGATGACTTCTTCACCAGACTAATTACTCAAGACAAAACATGGGTCCATCATTATGATTCAGAGACTAAATCCCAGTCCAAACAATGGAAGCACTCTGCCTCACCACCTCCAAAAGTAGGTACGTGTCCAACTGTCAGCGGGCAAGGTCATGTTCGCGGTGTTTTGCGGAGTAGTGATGATGGATTTCCTGGCAAAGGGTACCTCAATTACCGGAACATACTATGCTTCACTGCTGCAGAAATTGCAGAGGGCTATCAAAATCGAGAGGCGTGGTATGGTATGCTGACCAAAGGTGTCCGCCTCCTGCAGTTCACAACTCACATGTTGCTCAGACGGAAGCATGGTCCTGTGGCTATGAAATCCTTCCTCACCGTCCTTATCTCCCGACCTCATACTGTTGGACTTCCACATCTTTCCAACCATGAAGTTATTTTTGAAGGACAAGCTTTTTCCAGATGATGAAATGCTGATTTCTGAGGTCAAGTCGTGGCTTCTGACACGACCTGCCGATTTCTACAGACGAGGTCGCCACAGCTGCATAAAGCGATGGGAGAGGTGTTTGACTCTTGCTGGTAGCTATGTAGAGAAGGACTAATAACTGTCCAGTTTCGTTTGTCTCATCCACAGGAAGTACGTCAGGGGCGTTTAATGAACGCCCCTTGTACATGTCAATAAAAATAATTTTGGAGGAGTCTGTAGATCACACTAGGGCACTGTTTACAAAGCGCATTTGTTGCTCAAATGAAGCTGGAGGAATGAAAGTAAAATGGTTTGGCATAAAATATCCCTGTCCCATGGAGTCATAGTTCTTGCCACTTGTTTTGGCTCTTGTTTTACTACAGATGGACATAGCAGGTGCATGGAACTCTTCTATGCAGGTTTTTTTGTTGTTTTGTTTTTTAAAAGTCATTATTTTTCTCCAGGTTTGCTGCTTTTCACTGTTTCTGGCTGCTATACCACAGCAGGTCATAGAGGAGGGGCTCTTTTGGACTTCTTCTTCTTCTTCGGCAATCACTCATAAGTGAGTAAGATTGTTTTCCATGAACATGGTCTTAACAGTGAGTCCGTAAATGACTGCAGAGGCCAATTCTGGATCCACATGTCCTTGCACGGTTGGGACAACGGTTTCCGGGCGGGAGTTGATCACGGTGAGGGTTTGCCAAACATGCCTTCCTCTTAGCTCATGTCTCCTTTTTGTCCTGAGTTTGTGCTTCTTCAAAGTGCATGACACCTTTGGTAAAGACTGTTCTCCAATTGGAGCTCTGGCAGACCAGTGTTTACTGGGAAACACTGGCTCTTTTGGTACAGTATGCTTATATTTTGTGAATACATATTGTACAAATGATGGAAAAACGTGAATAAACTACAAAGCTTGCTATGTTTACCTTCCTCCATCCCTGGGACCTATCAGTTATGAATTACCTGGTCCAAAAAGGAATCCAAGTATGAGAGTCATTCCTTCATGCAGAATTTTGACAAGCTTTTCCTTGCATTTTGAGTAGTTGCAAGAAAAGTGCCAATCTCATTCAATTTATCTAACGGTTACAATATCTGCTTTCTCATTATCTGCTTTCTCATGCAGCTTGTGGGAGCTGATTATGTGCACCATATCTTTGCGTTATCTGCAAAGAGTAGCGATTGGGGCCAGCAAGATACTGCCCCTGTAAAATGCTCATAACTGCACGGACATGCTTGGCTAGTCATTTACAAGGCAGTTTCAATTTATTACAGACGGTTCTCATTTTTGCCCCCTAAGGCTATGCAGCCCAGCATTACTTGAGAATATAAACCTCTCTGAAGGCCATGCTCCTTCTGAAGAAACGTGCACTGAGAGAAGGAGGGTGCACACCTCAAATATGCTCTTGGGACTGTTGAAGGATACATGCTTTGGACAGAAAACACACGAGTCCCAAATGCTGCTGCTGTTATCGATGCGCCAGTCTTGCTCATTGCCACCCCATGAACCCATCACAATTGCACAACATGGGAAGGAAGTCCCATCGCTTTCCACCAGAGCTACTCCCAAGAGGGATTCTATTGCATGGATAAAACTGAAGCTGCGGGGAAGGCCTGGCTCTTGAGGCGAGTGGCCCCTGCCTCGGCTCTTTCCTTCTCTGTTTCCAGGCCGCCCACGTGATGAGCAGGCGCAGCCTGGAGGCGACGCAAAAGCTGTACAGTCGGGACAGCCCCGTTGGTTAGATCCCTGCGCATAATGATCCTGGACTTGGCCGAGATGACCTTCAGGATCTCTCCCGACTCTATGATTCTATCGAAGGGGCCTTAGCGCACGAGGATCTTGGCGGAGACGCGGGGCCTAGGAGCGCGCCTAGCTAGTGGCCCGCTCCTCCTTCCCGCCAAAAGGAAGGCGAGGCGCAGCTGGCGCTCGCGGCTGTACACCCCCCTCCGCGCGCTCCCCGTTTGCCGCCGAGACGAGAGCTGACGTGACGCGCGCCGTCAAGCAGAGCGCGCCAGGAGCTGCACGAGGCGCCTCCCAGGGAGGCCGGGCGAGCGCTAGCCGAGAGAGGGAGAGCGCGAGCGCCTCCTCCTCCTGGACGTGGCGCCCGCCCCCCGGGCTCCTCCTCGCCGCGGCGCTGCCACGGCCGGCGAGAGATGTTCACCCGCGCGGTGAGCAGGCTCAGCAGGAAGCGGCCCCCGTCAGGTAAGGTCTCTCTGTCCCACGCGCGCAGCTGCTTTCGCGCCGCGGAGAGCAAGGGGGGGGGGGTCGAGCCCAGGGCGGCCGCGGAGCGCAAGGGGGCAGAAGCGCCGCGTGCCCGCCCTGAGCCTCGCGAGGGAGGGGGTGGGACTGCTGCTGCCGCCGTCGCCCCGCTTTCCTGAGGGGGCTGCTCCAGTTTGGCGGCTCTTTTCCCTCACGGGAGGAAGCCGCTCGCTGTGCGTTTTGCTTCTCGGCCTCCAGAAAGGCAGCCGGAGGAGGGTAACTTTCCGCAAAGTAAAAGAAGAAGAGAGGAGGAGGAGGAGGAGGAGGAGGAGGAGGGCGGCAGCAGCAGCCCGAGGAAGCGTGCAGCCGAAAGAGGAAGGCGCGCCGCTGGGGTTTGGGCTGTCTGGCTAGCGGTTGCCAGGCAGGCGGATTCGTGTTAAAAGAGGAAAAGCGAGGGAGGAAGAGAACCTTCGTTTCTCGCCCCTGTTGGCCGAGGAGCGCGGTTGTCAGGACCCGTCTGAAGAGCGGGGCATCTGGAAATGGGAGGGGGAAGAAGCGCCCCTTTGGCTTGCAGATGCGCCCGCCCGCCGGCTCTCGCTCTCGCCCGGGACTGTGAGTCAGACGACGGGCTGGCTTCGCTCCCGCTGCTGTTACTTTTGTAGCCACCGAGGAGCTTCGAAAGGAGCCCGGCACCCAGGAGAAGAAGGTGGCGCCCGATGCCACTGGTCTGCACGTCCCTTTCAAGGGAAAATGCGTCTCATACGTTCAGCGGTGAATAACAAGAAGAGACCCAAGTCAGCTTGAGTCAGCTGACCTGGACTTCCACTGGAGGCAGAAAGAGAACTTTGAAATAAGAACGTATTTAGGGAAGAAGGGATGGATGTCACAATGAGCAAGCCCTGCTTCAGTCTCTCAAAAATAAACTCTCACAAGCTTATTCATTAAGTTTAGGACATAATGGAAAACATTGCCTTACCAAAAAAAATGCAGAGAAATCCAGCTTGTTGCAAAATGTTTAAACCTGTCTCCTTTGAGCAGCTCCCTAAAATGCAATACTTTATTTCCTGCCATCTTAAATCTGACTATGGTAAAATGGAATAATAAACATTGTCTTTAAAAGTATTGATGGTAAAAGTTTTAGTTTGGGATTATGAAGTGCAGATCCTAATTACCAAAAAAGATTTGAATGATCCCCTCTTCTTCTTCTTCTTCTTCTTCTTCTTCTTCTTTTACACTGTAGAACAGAGTGGTTCTGTTTTAGAGTTCCTGTTTAAGAATGCTTTTCTGCATTGTTTTTAATCACATTTTAAAGTTTTTGAGGATGTGCAGACCCAAAGAACCTGCCTTGGATTTAAACCCCTGGTTGTACACAGTATTAACAGAAAACTATAACTTGCAAAAGTAGAAGGGGGTGTGGAAGTTCCCCCAAGTCATCTGGTTTAAAAAGCCCCCTGACCATAAGCATGAAATGCCTTAGTTTGTACATTGCTGATTGATGCTTGTCCGGTTCTTTTTAAACTCTTCCTTTGACAATGCTGACTGATTTATTGCTCATATGAGGCATGAAGTCCACTGATTTGTTTTTCTTACAATTTGAAAGGAATTTCCCCAAATATTCAGCCTAAACTCAGTATTACAGTTCTAGATGCATTCATCTGAAACTCTTACAGAAACAGGACACTTTCTAGTAATGTCTTTGGGTTAGGATCTTAAATCCATTATTGCTCTTCATGAATTCCAACGTCCTCACAGCAGCTTTTTCGGATAGTGCTTATTTTCCCTCTAATTTTTTCCATAGCTTAAATGCTGTATTCTCCTGTTTTTTCTCATATGTTCCAAATACTTCCAAATCATTCCTACTTGTTGCTATTCCCTGAATCTTTTTCCAGTTTACTAATATCTTGAAATTTGATGTCTGAGTTTGATGTCCAATTAGTTTTTTTTTATTTGCTTTGAAAATAGATTGCCCCCTCCCTATAATTTCATTGATTTGAAAAATTCTGATTAATATATCTTAACCCAATAGTCTGTATGAATAGTTAGGCTGCAAAGAGCAAACCAAACCAAAGCATTCTGAGAAGTTGGGGTTGAAATGTGTAGTATTATAATATTTGAGTTCTGCTTTGTGAGAAAACCTAGCTTTAAACCTAGCCTTTAAAAAAAAATTGTTTTAAAAACATGAAATGTACCTTGAGAAGGCTCCTAAATATGCTACATGTGCAGAATGTCTTTTAGGTTTCCTTCCTCATAGTTAAAAGTGGAAACCAGTGATTCAAAAGAGGATGTTTGGGCTTGTAATTTGAGCAAACCCAGACATTCAAAGCACAAGCTACTGTAGCCGAAATGTCCATTAGAAACAGCAGCTCCTAGAAGAAAATAGGCATTGGAACGTCTCAAGTGATTATTATCTACATGGAAAGTAAGAGGAATTTACCTCTTTAGTTTACAGCTATGAATGATTTTCACCATGGGTTATTAATTCCAAGCTGAAGTTTGCAAAGGAAAGGGTATTATTATTATTATCTTAGAGAAAGCTGCTTATTGTCATTAACATTAACTGTTTGCCTATTTGCTTGCTTTTCAGCTTTTTTTGGGGGGGGGGAGGGTAGAGATGTAAGTAATGAGAAAAGATAATTTAAGAGCCAGCTTTAAATAGCTGATAGAACTTTCTGAAGTTCTGTATTCACTTTGTTAAGTTCTATGGCTTACACCAGCTTCTACTTTGAAGAAGACAGTCTAGCAGATATCAGTGAGATTTACATCTAGATTATGTGTGCTGATTATCGCAACCACACTATGCACACTATGCACACTTACATGGAAGCAAGCACCATTGAACTTAATGGGTAGACCTGCAATTGTACTGGCTAAATAGAGACAAAATCCTTTTGAGTTATAGTTAGGCAAGTGAGCTCAGTTATGAATACCACCTGTTTTAACTTGTGTCAGGTGCACAAATACTTTTGACAATCCTGTACTAAGTCTTGGATGCTTGTATTCTCACATTTAAGATAAGAAACTGTACTTGTGTAATGTGCATTCATGTTCTTGATTATCATTTTGTAGTCAAGAAGAAAGGCATAAACAGGCTAAGGTTTCTCAGCCGTCATATGTTTACTGGATGGGATCCTATCATACAAACATATTGAACTATGTTTTTTCAACCCTTTGAGTGTAATTATTTTTTGCACAGACATGGAGCCCATGTGTAGAGGATTCTCCATAGGGCTCAGAAGAGGATTACGCAGTTGCATGTGTACAATGGGTCATTATGGGGAATGGGACAATGGGTCATTATGGGGAATGGGAAGTCTGTATGTACATCCCATATCCCCATCCAGTCCCCCATATATCATGTAATTGACTAGAAAAAGGAGGAGAGGGCTGGAAGGGTGGATAGTCTGTTGCCATAATATTTATATAGTCAAATACAAGGTAAATCTAAAACACAACGACCCAATCTACTTAAACTAACCTGGGAGTAAGTAGCATTTATATCTATGTGACTAACTTCTTATTAAATATGCATAGATTTGCACTGCATAAGTTCCAAGTAGTGAATCTATTTTTCCCTTTCCTACTCGGAGCATCATAACAATTAGATTTGTGAGTTGTTGGTTCTTGCAAAACAACAACAACAACAACAACAACAGGATAGTTGTTTTCTGTAACCAGTGAAAGTTTTAGTGAAACATTGTATTAGATAGTTTGCTATCTAATTTGCATTTTTAGAGGAAGAAAATAATTTTTACAGTTAGTATCCTGTAACCAATGAATGTTCTAATGCAACTTTTTGTTAGATAATCTGCTAATTTTTTTTGCAGATTTCAAGGAAGAAATTTATTTTTTTACAATTAATAGGGTAGTGTAAGAGCTCAATTAAAAACCCATCATCTGCCATTCTAGTAAAGGACAAAACAAACAAAGGCAGATCCAGCAAACAATTCATTCTAACAGTCGTTGCTGCTGGGTCAATTTTTCCTACTAATCAGCTTCCAAAAAAAGAATAAACAACTTCCTGAGATACATCAACCAAAGCAAGTAAGCACTCCCATCAGAAGATCAAAAGCTGAATCTAAATGAAAATATGAAGCACTTCCACATATCATTATTCTTGGCATTCAGTAACTCTTTAATAGCCAAACAAAGGAACTAATCAAATCTTAAAGGAGTACTTTGATCCGCTATCCGTCATCTAAAATGAGAGAAACTTTGAGAAGCACAATCTCAAAGCAACTACATATATTCCTGTAGTCTGCTCCTATGAAATCTGTTTTGTTTTTGCCCAGAGTAGATGTATTCATCTGAATTTAGCATTATGTTTAGGCCCTGAGAACTTCTAAAAAGTTGTCTAATTAACTTAATGACCTTTCTGACACTATACAGTGGTACCTTGGGTTACAGACGCTTCAGGGTACAGACGCTTCATGTCACAGACTCCGCTAACCCAGAAATAGTACCTCGGGTTAAGAAGTTTGCGTCAGGATGAGAACAGAAATTGTGTGGTGGCGGCATGGCAGCAGCAGCAGGAGGCCCCATTAACTAAAGTGGTACCTCAGGTTAAGAACAGTTTCAGGTTAAGAACAGACCTCCAGAGCGAATGAAGTTCTTAACCCGAGGTACCATTGTACTGCAGGGATGGAAGAAGCTGCGCTTTGTGGTTTGTTAGCATTATTAATTTTATACCCCACCTTTGCTTCAATGAGCACAAGGTTGCATTATATGGGTCGTCCGCTGCCTCATTTTATCCTCCTAACAACCCTGTGAGAGGTTAGGCAGAGAGATGGTGGCTGGCCCAAAGTCACCCAGTGAGCTTCGTGACAGGGTGAAGGTTTGAACCCTGATCTCCCAGATCCTAGTCCAACACTTTGCATCCCCAGATATTGTTGGACTGAAGATCCTATCATCCCTGACTACAACTCCCATCATCTTTGACCACTAGTCCTGCTAGCTAGGGATCATGGGAGAGGAATGGAGGGAGGGAGAAGGAAAATATATCTGGGTACAGCCACCTCCCCACCTTCTCACAATGTGTCAATGTCATTTTTTTCTTTGGTGGGAAAAACCCGTAATGTTCACACACAAAAATCCTGCATTTGCAGATATTTTTTTGCTAAGCTCAGTAAAGAGGTTAATACCTTCCCTGAACTGAATAGCTTCCTCAGCTTCTTGTTAATTTTAATTTTTTAAAAATATTTAAAATAGTTGCTTGAAACCTTTTTTTTTTTACTGATAATTTTTTGTTTTATTCTTTTTGCTGAGGTTTTATTACAACCGAGCATCATCATAAATCTCATGAAACAAACAAATAATTTAATAAATATGAGAGAGCAATATAGGGTATTAGTTGTGCATGTGAGATTCAGCAAGCTGCAGCAACTACTGCAGGGGATGCTCACTTGTCAAGAATAGAGGAAAAATTGCAGGAAAATATGAACTACAGGGCAGCTGGAGGAGGAGAGGGCACAGAGGGTGAAGAAAGAGCTGGGTGTGGAGGGGGCCCTTTCCCCATCCTTCGGACCCCTGGGAAACTCAACAAACCTGCTGCACCTGGAACTGGTGTGGAGTGTACAGCTGAACAGGACACAGCTGTGGGCACCCTGAGGAAGTACCATACACCTTGGTCCTGCCCATAAAGAGCAGGTCTGGAGTGAGAGACTAGGGCAATGTCCGCTGGTTCCAGGAACTCTTCTTATTTGTGGTTGAGCTGAGAGTTTGTTTGGAACCTGGGTGAGAACCCGGAGGCTGAAAGGAAGAGTGTGTCGGAGGGAAAATGAACTGAAATTTATTTATATATATTAGTAACTTTGTATTAATGTAATCTTTTTAAATGTTATATTTTTGTAACGTTTTGTTTAAGTTGTCTGTTGTTGCTTCAGTTTTCTGTACACCTCTTAGATATATTTTTAATATATTAGGCGGTATAGAAATTAAATGATCAAATCAAATAAAAATGTGCAAACCCGGCATTTTAAAAATGTGTAGTGAGCAAAAAAATAAATACATTTGCGTCAACTTTCTCCTTCCGCAGCTTCACCATTTGATTGCTGCCCAAATTCATGGCTTTAGGAAATGTAATGTATGAATAAAGGAAGGCAAACTCTTGTTGAAGGAATTTATTCTTCTCTAATGCGACTTATGCCATATCCAGTGCTAGGGCAGTAAAAATGTTTGCTCACGTATGAATATTCTGCCAAAAACAGAAGCTAGTTTTAAGAAATAAATTATTATATTTTGGGAATGCAGACAAGTCTCTCCTTACAAGTGGATAACTTCCAGACAGTACTGGAGTCAGTGCAGAGTAGTTTATATCTGACTGTCAAGTCTCCACATGGTTATGTATATCCCAAGTCTTCAGTGCTAACCAGCAATTGCTGTTTCTTCATTCTCTGGTGTTCCAAAAACTAAGGTAATTCATAGCATTGCCACCTTGGAGGAAGAAAAAAAATCCTGCTCCTGTGCCTTTAGCAGCAGTATGCCATGCAGAAATGTGGCTTGGGAAGCCTTTTCTAGCATGGAAGTAAAGCAACAGGAAAAACTTTAGTCCGCTTTATTTTTCCATGTCAGATTGCTGTTGCAGCATAGCAGGTAAAAAAGAAAAATCTGGCAAATAATTCAGTTGGGATAGCTCAGTTGGTAGAGCACGAGATTCTTGATCTCTGGGTTGAAGCCCCATGCTGGGCAAAATATCCTTGCATTGCAAGGGATTGGATTATATTGGTCCCTTCCAACTCTACAATTCTTTGATAGCGAAGTTTGTTGGTTGAGTAGCTGGCACCCTGTAGAGCACTATGCCTTTTCCCATAAACGGAATAACAAATGAAGTTGCATTATATGATCAGACTATAAGCCTGACTTGACCACTGTCACCCTGTTTCCAGGGTCTCAGGCAGAATTTCCCCACCTAGCCTTGCTACTTGAGATGCCTGAGAGTGAATATGAGGCCTTAGAATCACAGGAGGCTGCCTTAAAACAAACAGCACTGTTTTGTCCATCAAGCACACTACTGTCTAGTTCAGCGGGCAGGCAGATTTCCTGTGTCATGTCTGGTTTGATCTTGATTTGAGTTGTGTACCTATGCAGAACTTTTTCCATTGAACCAGTAACCAGCAACAAAGAGATTCTCGTTTTAGAGAGTGGAAAGGCACTTTAGCAGTAGGCTGCCTCGTCCCTATTGGCAAGTACACTCAAGACATCCACTCAACTTGATGGGATGCCTAGAGAGAGAGAGAGAGACAGAATCCCTACAGACTACAGCAGTACAGATGTAGGCTACAGAAATAAAGTGTAGTGATTACTGTCAATCACACCTATCTGAAAATCCCATTACACCTCAAAACCCTCCCCCCCCAACACATCTAAAGGGCGGGAACCAAATGTTCATTTGTGGAACTGCATGAAAAAAGTTTTATGTAATTCCAGCCAACTTTTCACTAAAGCAACTTATAGCTGCACGCTGCACCTCCCTTCCCCTTCCCTAAAAAACAAAGCCACTTTCCTCCCCGCACCCCAGCACACACTTTTACATGGGTCTCAAGGTCTTAATTTTGGAAACGGTCTTGGCATTTTACCAAGCGTTGTCTCATAGGTTCGGTGTGTGTGATGTAAAGCAGATAGCAGCATTGACAGTTCCACTGTTTTGCAGCAGAGCTTGGAGACAGTTTGTGGTACAGTTAGGAAATGAATGAACTTAATAAGATGGCAGTGCTTGTTTTTTGTTTTAAACTTGCTTGTAAATTACTGGCTTACATGGCAACTTCAAAACTGCAGAACGGAAAAGGTGTTTTCCTCCCAGTTTGTCTATGCCTGTCCAGGGCCATTTTCTCACCTTCCTTTTGGGGAAGGGCTGTTATAACTCAGCAGCAGAGCACATATTATGTACGAATAAGGTTCAGTCCCTAGCATCTCCACTGAAAAGCATCAGGTAGCAGATGATGGAAAAGATCCCTGCCCAAAGCCCAACAGAACTGTCGCTTGTCAGAGCTGACAATACTGGGATAGAGGGACGCATAATCTGATCTTGTATAAGGTGGTTTTCTGTGTTCTTATGATGCTACAGCATCTTGAAGGACTTGAGCCAGGATGCTTGGGAGCATCAGGAAGCCTTTGCTCCTGAACACGGAGGTCTGTGGTCTATTCCGGGCTAAATGACACCACACTGAAATGTATGCACAACATGAGCTTTCAGTTACTTTGGTTAAACAGCTTTGGTTAAACAGTCTCAAAGCTGGCCCCCAGTTCTTATAAGAGAGGGCAGAGATGTGAAAAAAATATATTTCAATCAACTTTATTTCTAATTTTTCAGAAATAAACGACAGCGACAGCAAGCCAAGCAGCAGCCACCAAAGTTTAAATGGCACTACGAGATGGGCGACATCGCTAGAAAATTTACTGGAGGATCCAGAAGGCGTCAAGAGATTTAGGGTTGCTACCTTAATTACTACCGCCTACATATGCTTGGGGGGTGGGGACGCGGGTGGCACTGTGGTCTAAACCACTGAGCCTAGGGCTTGCTGATTGGAAAATCAACGGTTTAAATCTCCGCGACGTAAACAGCATTTCCGTGCGCTGCTCTGGTTTTGCCAGAAGCGGCTTAGTCATGCTGGCCACATGACCCGGAAAAACTGTCTGTGGACAAATGTTGGCTCCCTCGGCCAGTAAAGCGAGATGAGCGCCACAACCCCAGAGTCGTTCGTGACTGGACTTAACTGTCAGGGGTCCTTTACCTTTACCTTTTTACATATGCTTCAGTACTGTTTCCAACAATATGGTGTAGACGCAATGTAGAATTAAGTTTTGTTACTTCATTTTGAAGAATTTAGAGAATAATTGATTCTGAGGTTGGCTTGAGTAAAATTTAGTGAGAATAAAAGACTTGAGAATCACTGGCAAAAATTGTTAAGGTGATAACTTTTTTCTGGACTGATTCCATCATTTTTGACAAGGGGTGTGTGAAGTGCCAAGTTCCAGTCTCTAAAGCTGTGGCAGGAATCCTTTTTTCTGCCTGAGTTCCTTTGCGGGTAACCGTTCAGGGGCCACACGCTAGTTGAGAGTGGGGTAACAGATGTGACTTACCTTTGGTCAGTAGACTGCAGTCCAGCCATGCTCAAATTAGAGATCTCTACATGCCCATCTCCACATCCATGCAAGCTAGAGGGGTTATTATAGTCCAAGGACACATTCCAGCCAGGCGAAAACATGAGCCTGGCCACTGAGGCATACAGCATGGGGAGAGGGGGTTTGGCCTGTGGAGAGTGATGAGGGCCAGATAGAGAAGCCTGGAGGGCTGCATTTGGCTCCTGGGCCTGAGGTTGCCCACCCCTTCCATCAGACCTTCCAGTTAAGATAATACAAGGTGAGTCTTTTAAAAGAGGCCCTGTGGAACATGTGTACTCTGTATCCGCGGGGCCTCTTTTAAAGGACTTACCCTGTAGTAAGAGAGGCTAGCAAGGTTATGATGACCTGGTTTTTTATTATCTAACAGCTCGCTCTTTTCTTCAGGAGTTTTTAAAGAAAGAATTTAGTGAAGAAAATGTTTTGTTCTGGCTAGCATGTGAAGAGTTTAAGAAGATAAAAGATGAGAAACAGGTATTGTCTTCGAAACCAATTTGACTGAAAGATTCCATTGTAGTCTTGAGGCATAGCATGCATTTCCTACAAAGCTATCAGGTATGCTTCAAAATCATGTGAATATACATAGAAAATAATACGACCTACTTCTCTTGTGTTTACAACAACATAACCTCATTGGGGGTGAGGTAAAAACATGACTGCAGATGAGGACAGAGTTTTATGGATGACAAAGCTTATCGTTCTCTGATTCTTTTTAAGATCAAAGAAGTATATTCAATTCTTTTTACTTAATATATGTCTAAAAAGTCTGTAGGATTTCCTTCTGCTGCATATTGAAATGCATTTGTTACTGTGGTTTCTTGGCGTAACATTCATTATTCCCCTTTCTCCTGCTTTAGCAAACCCACAGATGTACAATATTGAAAAATAAAACGCTTGCTTAGTATATGTGTCCTTCTGTTTACAGATGCAAGCGAAGGCAAATGAAATTTACATGACTTTCCTGTCAAGTAAAGCTTCTTTTCAAGTTAATGTTGAAGGGCAATCCCGTTTGGATGAGTCAATATTGGAAAAACCTCACCCTCTAATGTTTCAGAGACTTCAAGACCAGGTAAGGTTCAGAAACTTCCCTGATTAGGTGGCTGTCTAGCTACCAACAAGAACACTGAGCTAAAAGAGACACAAGGTCCCGCTAGCTAGGGATAATGGGAGTTGTAGTCCAAAAAGCAGCTGGAGACCCAAGTTTGGGAAACACTGGTGTAGGTGCAGCTCCACAGTGATTAATCTTCCCCACACAATTTGCCAAGCATTTTTTTAGGCACTTTATTGAAAGTTTCTGTGGGAAGACAGAGGCTTTGGGATTCTGGAATTATTTTTGTGGCTCAGAAGCTGATATATGTCAAAAAGTGCATTTGGAACACTGGCAATGGCTCAGGACCCCAGGGGAGGCCACCTCTTCCTATATGAACTAACTCGGACCCTGCAATCATCATTTGAGGCCCTTCTCCATGTGGCAACTCAACAGGAGGTCCAGAGAGTGGCAACATGAGAATGGTCCATTTCAGTGGTGGTTCCTCACTGAGGTTCACCTGGCAACATCAGTACATATCTTTAGGTACCAGGGAAAAACATTTCTTTTCTGCCAGGCCTTTGGCTTTTTATTACCTGTGGCCTCCTTTAGTGAGTGTGACGTTTTAATCCTGCCTTTAAAAAATATTATTTGCTTTTAAGTTTTCCTCTGTTTTGTTTTATGCTGGCTTCAGTGTATGTGCTTGCTTGTTTATACATTGTTATACATTTGAGTTACTTTGGTAAAAAAAGAAACTAATAAGTTTAATAATAAATAAATGAATAATAAAAGTTACCTAGTTTTGTTGGAAGTGCTAGATCTCACTAATGCTTATGGGGGAAACTTCATTCCAAAGAACTGATATCAGATGTTCTCTACCCATATGCATAAAGTAGTAAAGGATTCTTTAGGTTGTTTTTTCTCAGTCATGAGGACCAGAGATTTTATCTGTGTGTAATTTTTTTTTTTTTAGTTTTAAAAAGCTTGAATTTGTATATTTTGTGCTAGGAAAAAATATTTTGTGCTGTACCTCAGTTTCACAGTCATACCAGTTTCTGTGAACATATTAATCTTGGGGAGGAAAGCAAGGCTCAGAACACCAACCTAAGCATATTTACTCAGAGGTAAATAAACGTCCAAGTAAATATGCCTAGCATTGCAATAAATAGGCTTATATGCCTAGCAACATTCATAGTGTTTATCTACATAAATCTGTTTCATTTGCAGGGTCTGGCAAATGGCACTCATTACATTTAAAGCAACAGAGAAATACTGCAGGGTGCTTAGAGTCAGTGCTTTATATTGCTTTATACTGGTTATGAATAGTGTCCAGTATCTGACATAATGAATTATGAGAGTTATGAACATATTTCTCATGAACCATTTATTAGGACCAAAGGACCAGCTTTTATTGGCTGCATTTGGGTAATCATATCTCAGCTTACTAAGCCCAGATACAAATGAGCCTTATGGCTGAGCTGCAGCCGTTCACTGCTTCCTTCAAGCAAGCTGCAGAACAACGCAGGAAGTCTAGGCTTAACAGCATCAAAATAGCATATTAAACCATGGTTGGAAGTTGGTATAATAACCTGAGTTGTTCCGAAGCTGTTAGCCACAGTTTACCTGTTTGGAAGCTATAGGGAGTATAAAGCCTTCCTAATTTGTTTCGCTGCTTGCACAAAGGGAAGGAACGAAGGGGTTATATATGCAGCCAAAATACACGTCCATATCTTTATTTTATTAAGCAAAGATATGATTGTTCAAGCTCACTTAGTGTGTCCCCCCCCCCAATCTTATTTCATCACGTTAAAACAGTAAAGATATCCAGCCTACCTCATGAGCCTTGGACAAGTGCAGTAAATTTTTAGCCCTGATTAGCTCTGTTTAGAAAACTAAATTCCCAGCAATTCACAACACAACTCACCAAGGACAGCATGATGATTGCCTCTCCATGGTCCAGTTATGTCACTTCCCTTCTCTCTGACTCAAGTGAATGAACTGATAAGATGGAGCTCAGGCAGGCTTTAAGGTTTGTTTGTACAGTTGTCCAAATTCTAAAGGCACAAAGATACAGGAAGCTGACACATCACTCTGAAAAAAAAATATCATTTGAAGGGTGAGTGGGACCAATTATATTTGCTAATTTGAGCTAGGAGAGATTCTGCACTAAAAAGAAAGATGGGGGAGGGAATGCATGTTAAACTTGATTCCCCAGCGAATCATATTTGAGCAAATACTTCCAATTGTAACATTTCAAACTGTTAGCCTGAACTGTGAGAGGCTGCATGTATATATATATATAAATATATATATATATATATATGTAAAATAATTAAGAATGAAAGAGTGAAGAAAAGAAGAATGCAGGCCCGCACATGCCTCTCCCTTTCCTTCACGAGGGTCCTAATGCAGGATAGCATTTTAGATTTAGAACACCAAATTCTAAAATGTAGCAGTTCTTTGTAAGCTCATTTAGATGGTTATTAGAAATGCAAAGGTTGTGTTAACGGCTGCCAGAAGAGCCATTGATTAACAATTCTCAATATGTGTTACGACCTGATTCTATTACATATGGATTGGGCCCCATCACCCCTTCTGCCACACCTTTTGCTGCCATGGTGAGTGGGAGGGCTGGATGCCTTGGTGGCTCCACAGAGCCCCCCTGTTGGTGGTAGAAGGTTTGAATTACATCCTTAGTTTGTGGCAGCTTGAATTCTAGTTGCCTTTTAAGTCTCATTTCTTTCATTTTTTAAAAAAAGGTAATTGAAATATATTTGGAGTCCTGTAGTGATTTCATGCTCTTTATTGCAGCTTGTAAAACAGTGATTGAATTGTGCCCCCCCCCCCAGACCTCAGGCTTTTACATACATTATTTACACAATGAGTCCCGTCTGATTGGCTGATTCTGCTTCCCTCCTGGAGCCTGATTGGTCTTTTCCTGCAGGCTAATCAGTTGTTGCATTCTACGATCCTACCAGCCTAATAGGCTGATTAACTTCCTCCTGGAGCCTGATTGGTTCTTTTCCTACAAGCCATCAGTTGTTGCATTCTAGGATCCTACTTGCCTATTGTTCTAGGATCCAAGCTTAGTACACAACAGTAACCCCATGCAATAAAGTATCTTTCGTGAGGTGTGGGTACAAGCCAATGCCCAATCACATATAATTTAGTAAAGCAATTTTTAACAGTATCAGAGAGCACAGAGCTCAAAGTGTTAAAAAATAATCAACAAACGTATTTCTTAGTGCTACCTTATTACATTATTTGTTCAGGTCAATAAGGCAATTAGAAGCTGCAGTTACATTAGCATTCCTTTTCCAAGCTGTGTTACAGAGTCCAACACCAAAATTGTGTGCATTTTTTAAAAAACCCAAGGAATCCATTGTTTACAAGTTATGTTTCCCCCCCTGCTTTAAATGTGACCACACACCCCTCCAACTAGTACTGGAGAAATCCCCACCACTGCTCTCATATCTCAGATGCTGCCCTTCTCTGACCTGTAACTAGACTGTGATGCAATCCCACAGGTATATTTCTGTCATGCTCTGAAATCATTTCCTTCACCATTAACTCTGCTCCCTGATGAAACTGACAAGCTGAAAGTTTTACCAATGCTCTCAGTTGTGTGTGTTTTGAGTACTAGTGTGCATGCTATTTCTGCTATACATATAGCACCCCTGGAAGGAACCCCCCTCCTGCCTAAACTTCTCCCTTCATCATTGGAATGGCTGAGGTAATGTCTCTAGGGAAGACTGTATACTTTTTAATTGAAAAATGGCATAAGTTGTGTCTTTATCACAACAACCCAAAATCACTGATATGCAGTTCATAGTAGTAGACCAACTAGTTACCTAGTTGAGAGGGGTTTGAGGCCTGAACATTATATCCATGTCTTGATGTGATAGTTTTCTTTGTACAGAAGTTTGTTACATTAGATGACCATTGAGAAATGTGGTTTCATAGCTGAATCTGTTGTTGCACAAACCCTATCATATGATCTCTATCATATGATCTGCTGAACACTCTCTTTCCTTCCCTAATACTGTACCAACATTCAACCATGTTTGCCTGGTGTTTTGCTCAATGTATCTTAAGAACTTTGTATACAAAATGTGCAACAATGATGAACAACAATATCCTCTAGTCCGTCAATATGATATCTTCTTTTGGCAATCACTAAATGTGGTATGCAAAAAGTGTTACACTGTTGAAGAATAATATAATACTCTGGTTCCTCAATATGATACCTTTATTTGGAAGTCACTGAATGTGGCAGATTAGAAATGCTTCCTTTTGCTTAAACTAAATTACAGCTTTGAGGCATCTTAATGGTTTGAAAATAAGCAGCACCACCAAGCTCCTTATCTGGTAATCATGATGTTGTAGCTGAAACACAAAAGATACATTTTAATTTAAAAGTTGTTGCAATATGGCTGAGTTGTGCTGAGTTCCTGCAGCTGTGGGCTAAAAAAGAGAAGAAAAAGCCTGCAGTCCACTAGCCATATATATGATGTTTTAGAAACAGACTTTTTGAAACTTCTGCATATGAGATTTTGTTCCCAATTTGGGTTGAGAATGCAAAACATTCCTTAATAGTTTAGTGACTCTAAGCACTGTGCAATGAAATCCATCACAACTACTCTGATTATTCTGCAGCTAGAGGATTATATAGGCTTCTATTCTACTTCCATTACTATTTCATTTCTCTCAGATCCTCCTTTTCCAATCTTAAATTCAGTTCTCCACTTTTCTGAAGGAATTTGCATTCTGCCCCCCCCTTTTTTTTTTAAAAAAAAGAGAATTCTTGTGAAAAGTCTTTAGCATTTAGTGCAAATTTCTCTCAGTAAAAAGATTTTTGTGTGCAGTGGTACATCGACTACATCAGACCTGGGTGGTATCATTAACTGTGGACCATTCGGCAGGCTGCTGTGAGAGATTGGTGAAGCACTTTGGGGGCAAAATCATTCAGATCCATGCTGAACTTGAGGCCATAAGAGGTCCCCGGAGTACCATGCAGTTACAGCCTGTGGGATCAGTTTCAGTTATTGCAGCCTCGGGACATGAGCAGGACACTTGCAACAACCATATTGGCTAACAGCTCACTACATGAGGGACTTATGCCCAGTACCCTGAAGAGAAGTGTCTGTCTTTTTCATTAGTTTAAAATTAAAAGCATTCCTGAAATAAACTGTTCCTGGCAACCTTGATGTATTGATGATAATGATGAGGATGATGATTTTAATTCTACTGTTTTGCTATTTTGTTTGTCAGTCTGAGCTGGCAATATCATGCTGCTAGACCATTTGTAGTATAGTTTTGCAGCATCTTAACAAGAAAATACAATAAGGTGTTATTAGTGTTATGTCTGTCTTTTATTAGAAAATAAAAGATAGTGATAAATAAATGACTGATTTTAAATAAGTTTATGGAGCTCAAAAATGGCAAGCATGATAGGTAGGGCATATGTGCTGGGCTTCAGTGGCTCCCTTTTACAGCAGCAGGTTTTGGCAAAATATAACTGGATGGGCACACAGAAAACACACACGGTACTCCTGATGGTGTGACAAGTTAATTGCAAGTCAGTGGCCATTTCATTTGTAACAATGATTGGGTAGTACTAGGAGCCACCTGTCTGGAAACAGGCAAAATTAGACTTACCTATGGGTTGCAGCAATTTTGTTGGTTGCTCATAAGTTGTTGTTTGTTGTTGTTGTTGTTATTATATATCATGGGTAGGCAAACTAAGACCCAGGGTCCGGATCCGGCCCAATCGTCTTCTAAATCCGGCCTGCGAACGGTCTGGGAATCAGCGTGTTTTTACATGAGTAGAATGTGTCCTTTTATTTAAAATGCATCTCTGGGTTATTTGTGGGGCATAGGAATTCGTTCACCCCCCCAAATATAGTATCCCCCCCCACAAGGTCTGAGGGACAGTGGACTGGCCCCCTGCTGAATAAGTTTGCTGGCCCCTGTTATATATATTTATTTATACCCTGCCTTCCCCCCCGACTAGACAATAAAATAATTACAATATAAACAGTAGAGCACCAGCCCTTTAATTAAAAGCAGCTCATTCCCAAAAACCCATTGGAAGGACAGCAAGGAGGGAGCCAGTCTAGCTTCTCTAGGGAGGGAGTTCCAAAGTCTGGCAGTAGCCAGTTGGCTTACTGCACTACAGGGTGTCAGGAAGGCTGTGCCAAGATGGAACTTTGAATGAGTGATCTAGGATAAAATAACACCTGTATACTGAGTCAAACCAAAATTTATTTATTTATTTGTTAAATTTATATACCGCCCTATACCTGGAGGTCTCAGGACAGTTCACAGAACAAAATCAGAATATAAAACCACAATTTTATAATCTAAGTAAAAACAACAACCCAATAACCCCCCCCCCCAAATAGCCACATTTTAAAAGGGCATAGGATGTCAATCAGATCAACCAAAGGCCTGGTTAAAAAGGAACGTTTTTGCCTGGCACCAAAAGGTGTATAATGAAGGCTCCAGGCGAACTTCCCTGGGGAGAGCATTCCACAGATGGGGAGCCACTGCAGAGAAGGCCCATTCTTGTGTTGCCACCCTCCAGACCTCTTGATGAGGAGGCACATGAAGAAGGGCCTCAGAAGATGATCTCAGGGTCCAGGTAGGTTCATATGGGAAGAGGCGGTACTTGAGGTATTGTGGTCCTGAGACGTTTAAGGCTTTGTAGGTCAAAATCAGCACTTTGAATTAGTGGCTTTACTTAATAACAGTGTTTAGGAAGTCTTGTACTTAAAAAAAAACTAGTAAAACAAAGCTTTCATTTTTATTTTTGATTCTGCAGTAGTTACTTGGTTGCATTTGGGGATATGCTGTTCTGGCTAAGTTCAGCAGTGGGATATTTTCTACATAAGACAAATCATAACGTAACAGAGTGGTTTCCGGTCATTTATCTGACAATGGCTAAATTGGATTGTTATAAAAAGGAATAGCAGTATATTGTGCCATACATAGTACTCAAGATGTATTTTTTTAAAAAATGTGATATTGCAATTATTATTATTATTATTATTATTATTATTATTATTATTATACCCTGCCTATCTGGCTGGCTTTCCCCAGCCACTCTGGGTGGCTTACAACATATCTAAAATCATAATAAAAGTACCAATCCTTAAAAACTTCCTTAAACGGGGTTGCCTATTGCATACTTTTAAGATATGTAGTTACCCAACAAATTCTAAAGCTGATCATATTTTATTTGGGATGGCTATTGTGAGGTAATAGTAACAACATATTCTTCTTAGTACAGCTGACACAGATTTGTTCTTTTCATTTAATATGTTGAATTATGGTCTAACAGTTTGGGGGCTCATTGAAGATCTCTGTTGTACGACTTCCTTAGTTTATGTGTTTTAAGGCTTTGTTTCATCTAGATTGTTTTCCCTGCCCCCCCCTTCAGATTTTCAGCCTCATGAAGTACGACAGCTACAGCCGCTTCTTGAAATCAGAAGTGTTTCTTAAGCTGAAGCAGACCGAAGAACAGGAAGAGAATTTACCAGATGCTCAAACTGTAGCGAAAAGAGCTTCTAGAATTTACAACACATGATTGAAACAACAACAAACAGTAGATCCCACTGAGACTACAATAACCAAATGAGTTCTCAGGATTAGTCTGTGAGGTTAACACAACTGCATTTCAAGCTTGGAAAACATAGAACCCTGTTAGGCGATGCTTAACCTTCGTTGCTTGAATGACATAACTGTTTTTGCATAATGGCTACCACCGAAACCCTCGGCCAAGGCAGTTATACTAAACCCCTAAAAGGACTGAAGGACTCAAGAGTAATCTGTGAACGGAAAACTCGGTTATTTTTACCTTCTGGTTTTGATACCGTTCCTTGTGAATCATTATTATTTTTTAAGTGGGGATGTAGCATAAAATTGTGATAAGTTTAAAAACACAGGTAGTATGAGGGAGAGGCAGTATACCTGTTTTTTAAAACACTCTTAGAGCCTTGTGTAAATAGACTTTCCACTTTTTAAGCTTTAACTGTTATTTGAGCGGGTTCAAATTCTGCCTAAATTTTGCTTAAACTGAAGTAAAAGAAAATGAATTGAAATATTTTTCTGATACTGACAAGAATAGAGAAGCCTCTGTTAAGGGAAGCACAAAGGCAGGAGACTATTCCTCTGAGGCATTAGTTTAAAACCATGCCTACCTTTTTCCCCCTGGAACTAATCAAAATAATTGAAAAACAATCAGTTTCTCTATCTTTGTAATACAACACATGCTATTCACTCTAAAAGCTGCTTTCAGAATGGCTTTTGTAGGGTTTTCTGTGGCTTGGTTTTAAATCTGTTTGTACTAGGGAAAGATTGCCTATTTCTCCTGTGAACCCTTATTGTTCAGGGTTCTTACTTTTTCTCCCCCTTCTTTGTTCTGAAACTGAGACTCCCTAACTGAATTTCAAGAAGAGTGTTACTAATTTTATCAAACAACAGCTAGCTTACTGCTGTAACAAACCTAGGCCACAAATTACCTTTTGTCTGCATTCAAAGTACGCTTAGACTTGGAGACTGGCCAGTAGCATCCTTCTGCATTAATCTACCCAGAAAGACGAAATGCAAAGCTAGTGCCTCACCCAGTGAGTGTCTATTTCCAGCTCAACAGCATGTATGAACTAGCTTTTAAGCCTTGTGTACTTGTTCCAAGGAATTCTGTCTCGGTTGCCAAAATTTGTTTCTTTTCTTTTGTACAGACATTCTAACCAGGTTTTATTTTCACCTGCTTTTGTCCTAAACTTGTTTGTATATTCTGCAGCAGCGCACTCCCTTAGCAATCAAAACAACCCCTCTCCAAGTTGTGGAACCAGTCTGCACATCACATCACATCATAGTTTAAAGCACGCTATGGTTTAATGTGAATGATCCACGCCATGAATTAATGTTAATGTTGGTGCATGCTGCTCACAAGGTGCTCTTGTCCTGGTTTGTTTCCCACAAGCAAAACACAAGCTGTAAGCCAAGGAGAGACGTTGGCTCCTGCTCATGGTTTGTTTAGATAGAAACTATCCACAAACCTGGGTTCAAGTGACATGACTGAGTTTGGGGGGGAAAGGAGCATCGTGGAAACATTTGAGTTATATGCACAAGCATGATGCTTATTCACATTAAACCATAGCTCAGTTTTAAACAGCAGCTTAATGTGATATGTGGACCATGCTGCAGACTCTGCTCATATTGGATTTCACTCTACGTGTGATTTCCCCCCCCCCTCAAAATTTACAACTCCTGCGACCAGCTTGTCTGCAGTTAGAAAAATAGTACCATAAACTTTGGAGGGACCAGCTGTCATCCTTTTGGCTGCTTAAGAAAGACCTGTGTGTTGTGTGGGAAGGCAGGAGTGAGGAAACAGAGGCAAGGGACCACCCACCATTCACTCCTGTGAAGAGACCATCAGTCAGCCCAAGAGGAGTCTGATTTTTTTATATATTATAACATTTATTTGGTTTATTACTTTTTATATTGTAAACTGCCTTGGGTGCCTTGGCAGTATATAGATGCAATAAATAAATAAATAAATAAATGTAATATGCCTTACTCAATTATTTCTTACAAACCTATTATTTGTGTGTCCATAAATTCCTGTCTCACATCCCAAGAAGCATACTATCTAGCAAAGGATTCAGCATAACTCACCTGTCAGTAGTTTCACCCATGAATTTAAGAATGATTGGCAACTCACCATGCAAACAGATGTACATGAAAAGAGATGCTGCTATGCTCTAGAAGTGTATTCCCCATGCTGCTGTGTGCACCTAATCCATTGGTTCCACTGGTTTGCAGAAGCATTGCCTGGCTAGCTATGCACAGAGATATTTGACTGGAACTTCTGACATCACATTCCCTGTTCTCTTCCTAAATCAGTCTTGCAGCATTTATCCCGCTTTAAAATAAGGGAACAATTTTAAGCTCATCAGATTCTGCTTGAATGTATGTGTGCATGTTAAAAGAACAGCTGCTGAGATATAAAGCACATTATGGACAAATTCCAATTTCTAGTACAGTACTCTGCTTCAATGCACTACACAAATGATAATTGAGAGGTTTTATTGAGTTTGTCAGTCTTGAAAATAACCTTGTTTGGATTTGCCTGTTTCCTATGTGCAAATGTTGGTGATGCCAACGGAACGGTGAATATATCTTTCTAGTTGATGTTGATATTTGAATTTGGCTGCATTTGGAAACTTTCCTCCTTCTCTATGACTGAGATGATGAGCAAAGGTAAACTATTAAAAATTACATAGAAAATCTTGATTGGAAACTTTATTGAAATAGCTACCTTTTTAAGGCTGGGGTTGCATGTGGGAAGAAAAGCTTTTCTGGCACAGTTCTTCCATGTGTTTACTTTTTTTTAGACTCGTTAGTTTGATGCCAAATGACTGCACTGCTGTTAATCATGAAGGAAGCAGATTGGCTGGCATACTTTGTTTACAAGTTCTGCCATGTGCAGCATTATTCTGGCTTACATTTTCTTCATTATTTACTCTTTCCCCCCCTCTATGTGTGGCCTTTATTGCTCAGTTTAACTTAAATATTTGAACATTCTATTTACCTGGAAGCAAGTTGTGCTTTGTACAGTATTATTTTTGGCAGTATTATGTGCCAGGAGGAGGTACATAGCTATACGTAGCTATGGGGGGTAGTGAACACCAGTGTCTTCCCAACTACACATGTCACCTACAAATGAAAAACAGTAGCAGCTATTATGTTCCTTTCCTCTTTAAATAGGCACATATCTGAGAGGGTTCTGAAGAAACTAGCAAAGAAAGACTTCGTCTGCTCATGTTCTCTTCCTTTGAGTCATCCTGTACCCAAGGGTAATGTTTATAGGAATAGTAATTGCTTCCCTACAAATATATCCACAATTCCTTCACAGATATGTGCTTTATTTTGTGCTGTTACTAAGGATTTGTGCAGGCTAGATTAGTTGCCATGAACCTTACAACCCTTGCTTGTTGTACAATGATTTCGCTCAAGGCTTGAACTTTCAGCATTGATTTAGGAGAGGGAATGAAGGAGCAAAACTTTCTCCATGAAACAAACTGAAACATCCTGTGAAAATGAGATAGGGAAGGAAGACCATGAAGTTCTGGATGGGCACTGTGAAAGAATGGATGGAGAATCAGCAGCTATTACTACCAGGCATGGAATGAGTATTTGCTCTCGAGCAACAGCAGACACAACAGGTTTATTTAGAGATTATTATTTTCTGCTACCTTCGTAGTAGCATGGATGAATGAGATGTGCAAGATTAGCCGTGTTAAAATAGTATTTGCATGTGGAATGACTAGCCCTGTGGCTGCAGTTGTACACAGCCACTTGTACTACTTTGGGGAAATTTGTTTTTAAGATTCATCCAGCTGTCCAATCGTCAAGCTGCTTAGTGCAATCTTAAGATCTGGATTTAGATGGCTGTTTCCACCACGGGGGGTGTGGGAGGGTGTCCATGCACAATTATGCCATCTGAAATTTTGTTTGCAAATGTGATTGCTTCACATGGTCAGATCTTTGAGCCAGATATAGAAGGGATGAGAGGGCATCAGATGCAAAGTCAAGACGTCAAAGTTGCACAGAAGATTTTTTTATTCAGCCCAATACATTTCAAGTCTTAAGAGCCTTTTTTCAGGGGCAAATCATTTTAGTTCAAAGGATAACCAAAGCTCTCTTCCACATCATATCAAAGTTTCTGAGTTGCCCCTGAGGAACAACCATAATATTTGAAATGGGTTCAATGACTCATTTTATGTGCACTTTTGAAGTTCCAGATCTATTCATTGGGGAGTAGGTTGCATGCAGAGACCCTTCTGATTCCTGGATCCAGCAAGCGTCAAAATTTATGCAAGGATTCAAATTCCTGGAATAGCCAGACTAGCTTCCTAGTGAGGTTATGGGCCATTAAAGGAACAAATGAAGTGGCTCTCTGCTAGATATCAAAAGGACGGACACCCCCCCTCAACTGGCTGGTAATTTAAGGCCAGAGCTGAGAGTGAAGTTAGGAGGTGGAAGCAAGGCAGCAGGCTGGGAAGCCAGAAAGACAGAGTAATGCTTGATCTTTCTTTGAATCCAAGGTTGTGGATATGGGGAAGCAAGCCCCTCTTGGGCTGTTAATGCTGTGAAGCCCTCCATCATAGGCTCAGGTCGTATACATGTGTAAACCATACATCATAAAGACACCCAAGTACCCTCTGTATCTCATTGCAAAGGAAGCATGAACCCTGGGTAAGCGCCTGGAAACCTCTGGAATCTTGCCCTGCTCAGAGATTGGAGTGGTGTGCAAAAGTGGTGTCTTATTTAAGTGACACTCCAGAATCACATTTGTGCCAACGTATGAATATGTCTCCATAAGTTTCAATATCAAGCTGTGCAGTCTGTAATCAACAAAAACTTTCACTGATTAAGCTGCTAATTAAGACTTGGCAGCCCTAAGTCAGAATGCTTGGGTGATTGCAGGTTGCTGTCAGTTAAGACAGCAAGCTCTTTATTTTAGCTAAAAATTGCAATGTCTGAATCACATTCTTTTGAAAATACATGGATTTATGCTGCAGAAAGGAATGCATTGGCAGATGGAACAGCACCCTCTACTGATTACTTCAAAGAATTAAATGGACATAAAATTTGACAGGTGACAGTTTGGTACTAATTCCTCAATTTTAACATAGTGTCACTCTGTTACATTCTCCTTTTATGCATGTTATATTCTAGAATAACTCTCCTTAGAGTTGTACAAGACACTAATAACTATGTTATCCAAAGGACCAGACACTATCTCTTTTTCAGAATATTCTCGGTTGCAAAAATATTGGCCAAATATATCCCCCCACCCACCCCCAAAAAATAATAATGAAAAAAATCCTCCCTTCTGACAGTTTCAGACTGTCATATTTCTCTTACAGGCTTGGGAAGTTTTTATGAGTACATTTTACAAATTAAATTGCTCCTTCCTTCCGTCCTTCATCACTCCCTCCCTCTCTCCCTATCCTTTAAACAGAAAGCAAAAAAGGCACACTTACTAGAATATGCTGCCACATTCTCTTACTGTGAATGCTTTGCTTTGGGGTGAGTGTTCAGATCACTGAAAGATGAACTCCTTGGAAGACAGACCAGGTGCAACTGTTTAATGGATTTTATTCAGGAGAAAAGGGGAAACAGGTAGAGGACCTTCTCGTTAGTGGCGCCCGCCCTGCGGAACGCCCTCCCATCGGATGTCAAAGAGATAAACAACTATCTGATGTTCAGAAGACATCTGAAGGCAGCCCTGTCTTCCCTAAAGTTTTTAATGACTGATGTTTTAATGTATTTTTAATCTTGTTGGATGCGGGTGGCGCTGTGGGTAAAACCTCAGTGCCTAGGACTTGCCGATCGTATGGTCGGCGGTTCGAATCCCCACGGCGGGGTGAGCTCCCGTCCTTCGGTCCCAGTTCCTGCCCACCTAGCTGTTCGAAAGCACCCTTAAGTGCAAGTAGATAAATAGGTACCGCTTTATAGCGGGAAGGTAAACGGCGTTTCCGTGTGCTGCGCTGGTGCTGGCTCGCTAGAGCAGCTTCGTCACGCTGGCCACGTGACCTGGAAGTGTCTCCGGACAGCGCTGGCCCCCGGCCTCTTAAGTGAGATGGGCGCACAACCCTAGAGTCGGACATGACTGGCCTGTACGGGCAGGGGTACCTTTACCTTTACCTTTAATCTTGTTGGAAGCTGCCCAGAGTGACTAGGGAAACCCAGTCAGATGGGTGGGGTACTACTACTACTACTAGTACTACTACTAGTACTACTACTACTAATAACAAACAAACAAACACCAAGCTAAGCTTGTTGGTTAATATAGCACTACTTATGGTAGGAGCTATGGTGGGATCTTCTTACACACAAACCTCTGAAACAGGAGGCCTCACCTCTTAATCGTATGCCTAACCCAAGCTATCTTCCCTTTACCCTGGGGCCAATCCTACTGACTGCTTCAAATGACAAATTGCAATGGCTCTTTCCCCCACATCCTTCCCTTTCAGTGTCCCTTTACCTCAAAGCAGTCCCTGCTTCCCATGCAGCCTCACTCCTGATCTGTTCCCTGCAGCCGATTCAATTTAAAAACACCCGTCATTCACTTTCTCACATAAGTAACATTCATGAATGTTATGTTCTTAGCTTCACTTGTGAAAACAGCCGTAGTGATTTGTGTGTTTGATCGTGGCTAATGCAGTTCAGGCCTGCATTTACGGTACCTGTGATCTGCCAAGGCAATCTCAGCCAGCCAGCCAAGTGTGATGTCCTACCATATGCTTGAGACAGCTGCCTTGCTTTTGCAGTCCCACGCTGCCAAACGGAACTAGCATGTTTGATCAGCTCTCGCTGGCCAACATCCATAGCTGGTGTGCTGCGTTCAACTTGGTAAGTTGCAAGTCATGTAGGACTGTCATTGTTGATAAAACAATATCAAGCAGCATTCAAGCAGCCAACCAGATTTCTATGTTTTTGAAGCCAAAGAGCATTGCAGATCAAAAAATATTCTCCACATTACAATGATTGACAAATAGAACCCTTCAATCTTCTTTTGAGTGTGTAGAGTAGGAAGGGAGGGCATATTCAGGTAACAGTTCCTCATTAAATCATATTTCAAAAGTGTGACAAAGTAAGTTGTTCATGTCCATTCTTGCCCTGGTCAGGGAAATTTCAGAAGGTTTGTTATCTCAGAAGTGAATGAATAGGATTTTCCTTTTCTTGCCTGCTCTAATGCCCTCGCTGCTGCTGCTGCTGCTGCTGCTGCTGCTGCTGCAAGCCTTTTACAGTGTGCTCCTATGTATCTACTCAGAAGTGAGTCTCATTAAGTTCAACTCCCAGGTAAATGTTTATAGGGACTGGAGGCTTACTGCCACTACCATCAACAGAAGTAACAACTGAAATTTCAGTTACCTTATATAATGCTTCTCCCAAAGAATCCTGGAAACTATAGTTGATCCCCTCACAGAGCTAGAGTTTCCAGAACCCTTGACAAATTCCTGTTCCCTGGGTTATTTGGAGAACGCCATGTGCTGTAAATGTCCTTTAACTGCATTGTGTGGCTGTGACCTGTATTTCTTCACATGTTCCTGGCCTGAGCATTAGCACTCCAAATAGTTTTTAGGCAAAGGTGTAGCGTGGGACGGGGGGGGGGGGAGTGCAGCCCCAGACACACAATTTTCAGGGTGTGTGAACCAGTTGCAGGGATCTCAGTCCCACCCTGCCCGCTTCTGGGGGCTCTGGGCATGTCCCGAGCCCCCTCACTGAATGGCCGCCTAGCCAGTGTTGAGGGGGATGTGCCTGCCAAAGGGCACATCAACTGGTCAGGCTGCTCCTTGCATGGGCAGGCAGGTGGCACAGCACAGCCCCGTGAGCCCACAGGTTTGTATAGACTCTGAGCAAGTAGCTCAAGATGCTTCAGGCAAACAAGCCAAGCCACACAGTGGAAGGAAAAGCAAGAAATGTCCCACATCATTGCTGTTTTGATCTGGCGGGGGGGAAATCTTCCTGACTCCACACCTGACCGTTTGTCACATTCTGAGTGTGCTTAAAACATCTCAAGCGAAATATACTGGAAACATCTCCATGCCCACTAATATCCTATCCTTTTTGATGCCCCAGAAGAAAAGTGTGTGTGTGTGTGAGAGAGAGAGAGAGAGGAAAAAAACCTATCTCTTTGTGTGTATTGGGGCAGTGTGCTTCCTGACCTCAATATCTTTGTATAAATTGATCTGCTGAATAAAGTTGTTGCCTTTGCCTTGATCACTCTTGCAGGGATATTTCAAAATGTTAACATCTCTAGCAGTTAAAAACCTTCTTTTGTTTTTGTTCTGAATTTGACAATGTTCAACATACAGTAATTAGTTCCAGTGCTCACTTTCCAGTAAATCATGCTGGCTATTATGTGTAAATTTGGGTTATGGGGGGGGGGGGAAACCTCCATTAGATTTACTAAGGAAATTAATAATCCATATTTTAAAATATTTTTCCTACCCATAAATTGATTGTCGTCCACTTCAGATGTAATGTTCCTGCTTTGTATTTCACTGGAAAAGAAATCAATGAACAACTGGCTCTGATTTGTGTTTTTATAAAGTCCCTCAGAGACGCTAATAGACTAAGTAAACAGACTGCCTGTAAATGACAGTACAGCAACCCCTGCAAAGGATTAAGCAAATTATTCCCATTTTAGGATTGGCCTTTCTTTCTTTCTTTTGATGCATGTCATGTTTAAACCTTTTAAGTGTTTTCCATTTGTTTGGGAGAATATCTGTGTATCTTTTAGAAAACATGAACAAAATCTCTTTGAACTCGAGTTTCCAACCCTAAGGAATCTTGTTATTTTTGGAGTTATCATCAGGTCCTGGGCAAAGGCAGAAAGGAAATGATAATTCTTTGTAGCTGGGCCAACAATGCTGTAAGCTTAAAAATCCTACCGTTGTATTCTGAACCTTGGATAAAGCAGTAATCTGAGGCCTCCCTAAAACGTACACAGCAGTGATGCAATTTGCTGAGTACGGCATTTATATAGATATATATTTTACATTCGGTTGCATTTGTTGTTTTGATTCTCTTGACTTCCAATTTCTAAAAAACAAAACAAAACACCTTTTAATGCAAAAGCTGAGCAAGAGCCTCAGATAACTGGCAACTCAATATATTTACAGCATTTCAGAAGATCTCTCTGGCATAACTTTTTTTGGTGTGTGTGTGTGTGTGTGTGTGTGTGTGTGTGTGTGTAACTTCAAGCCTGTTATAAAGTGTTGCAGCCTGTTGAGACTCTGCCTCTACTACCTCTCACCTGTGCTCTGTTTCCTTTTGAAGTCTGGAGTGTCTTAAAGGGCCAGCCTTCTGGGCTGCAGATGGGCCCGTCTCCTGCACTCTGACATTCCACCTAAAGCATGCCCTGCACCATTAGACTGGTGATGTAGTGTGGAAGTCGTTTGATTTCTCAGGTGCTGGGGAAGATACCCATCAGGGTCTTCCAGTTCAATGGACTCTGGTACTGTTGGATTTGGTTCAACTTGCTCCTGCTGAGAGCAAGAGAGTTGAGAGCCAGTGTGGTGTAGTGGTTAAGAGCGGTAGTTTCGTAATCGGGGGAACTGGGTTCGCGTCTCCGCTCCTCCACATGCAGCTGCTGGGTGACCTTGGGCCAGTCACACTTCTTTGAAGTCTCTCAGCCCCACTCACCTCACAGAGTGTTTGTTGTGGGGGAGGAAGGGAAAGGAGAATGTTAGCCGCTTTGAGACTCCTTAAAGGGAGTGAAAGGCGGGATATCAAATGCAAACTCTTCTTCTTCTTCTTCTGCCTGCCAGCGACCCCCCGATCACTCAGAACCAGGAATCCAGACTGCCTATTCTGCCAGTGATACTATAGCCTCTGATTCTGTGTTCTGGTCACCAATGGACCCCAGGGTCATGACCTCAAGCCAGCTCTGTACTGTATTTTTGTGCAGCAGAGAGAGAAAGAGAAAGAGGAAGAGGAAGAGAAAGAGAAAGAGAAAGAGAAAGAGGCAACAAATTTATTCATCTTATCACTGAGGTTCAAAGAAGTTCAAAGAGAGAGAGTAATCTCAGCACAAGAGCGTATGTAGTGAGCCAGATAATTTAAAGGGTGGAAAATATATACTGGAGATAGAAAGTCTACTTTATATTCAGTCAGATCATTGATGTACTGTAGACGCTGAATGGCAGAGAAATCTGTCCCTGCCTTGCCTTGAGATGGTCAGGATTGAACCTGGACCTTTGGAATGCTAGGCATTTGTTCCACCACTGACTTATAAATAATATCCAGTGTAGCACCAAGTCAGGACAAAGCAAGGGTTTATGTGTGTGCAATGGGACTTTCCCCCATCTCACCCCTCCCCCGGGTGACCCCAAATATTTTCTAGGGGTTGTCCCAAACCCCCAGAGGCGACTTATGGAGGGAGTGCATGGGGAAGGAAGGGGGGGAAAGTCCCATTGCATAAACAGAGAGCCTTGCATCATTGGATACCACCCAGTTTCAGCCCATCTCCTTGAACTGGGGCAGTCTGATCTTCTGCACCTCCGTGTGAATCTGCCTATGAGTCACGTGGCCCCCAAAGGAGGAAATGATAGGATATTTCACTATGTAGGATTGATGGCAAGAAATAGACAGCAGGTGGCACTCCTGTTCTATGCTGTAGTTAGAGACCTGTAATAATGGCAGTGGGCTGTGTGAGAATGCAAACACGGCAGGGAAGGCACATTTACCTCTGTTTGTAGTACAGTTGTACCTCCGGTTACATATGCTTCAGGTTACATACGCTTCAGGTTACAGACTCCACTAACCCAGAAATAGTACCTCGGGTTAAGAACTTTGCTTCAGGATGAGAACAGAAATCGTGCTCCAGCAGCGCGGCGGCAGCAGGAGGCCCCATTAGCTAAAGTGGTGCTTCAGGTTAAGAACAGTTTCAGGTTAAGAACGGACCTCCGGAACGAATTAAGTACGTAACCAGAGGTACCACTGTATGTTGTTGATGAGTTGATGAGTTGATGATATTCTCAGCAATACACAGGAACAAAAAGGTTATGTTGGGACTGGCAGTGTGTTTTAAGGAGAAACTGCCATTTCCATTTTATTTTTAACAAATGTAAAATATGTAGTTTCATTTTTAAAAAGCAAGCAAACAAACAAACAAACAAACAAATTATTCTTATTCTGGGCCTGTATAGCTATCCTCCCGCTGGCTTACACCACTTCCAGGAGACTTTTCCTCCTATGGACAACAACATTGACCACACTGGTCACACAAGGTTTACTGCTATTCACAGAATCATAGAATGGTAGAGTTGGAAGGGACACCGAGAAATCATCTATTCTAGACCATCCCTCTGCAATGCAGGAATCCTGCCCACAGCCGTCCCTGGGTGGGGTCATATCACCAATTTTCTGGTTAACAGCCAGGTGCATTGCCCCACAGGAGGGCCATTCTTTCTCCTCTCTGTTTCCCTCGTAGGCAGATGACTGATCTGGTCCTTATGAATGTAGTTGCTAGCTACACATTCTTAAAAACCTGAGGCCCTAATGCCATCCTATTAGCAGCTGGAAGGGAGCCATATTGAATGAAAAAGCGGGACTTACTTCTGAGTGAAAACAGATAAGATTGTGCTGTGCAAAGTGATGTTTCTATTTAGAAGGTCCTAAGGTGGTGGTGGACTGGATCTGGCCGGCCAGCCAGATTGTTATCCTCACCCAAATGCCAAGTTTGATATGTGGGTGGAGCCAGATGACACCACAATGACATCACGCAAGGTACCTGGTGCAGGGGCAGGTAGGCATGGCCAATGGGGTCTCATGGGCCAAATTAGGGTCATGGGCCAATGGTTCTCCACCCCTGCTCAAAGGTGAAATTATTTATTTATTTAACAATTTTTTTAAAAAAAAAAATAAGACTATGGTTTGTATCCATTAGTGACTTTCCCTTACTGGAAATGGCAGGAAGGCTGCAGTAAACTGGAGGAGAAATTGGTTAAAAGCAGGTACCCTGACTTGTGTTAGAAAAAGAGCACTTTCTTCTTCGGCAAAGCTATCACTACTTTATTGATTTATCTCTTTATTACATTGTATATCCCACCTTTTCTCCAAAGAGCTTGAGGTAGCATGCACCCCACTCCCTCTCTCCATATTACCTGTACAGCAATCCTGTGAGGTAGGTTAGGCTAAGAGACTGCGACTGGCTCAAGGTCACTCAGTGAGCCTCATGGCCAAGCGGGGATTTGAACCCTGGTCTCCCACGCCCTAGTCTGACACCCTAACCACTATGCTGCATACGTTTTTAGTCCTTCCTCCTCCCAATGGAATCCTGGGAGCTGTAGTCCTGGGCCCCTTGCCAAACAGGGCAATGAAATGGAGGACTCTGGGCAGCCTGACAGGATGCATCTTGCTTGTCCCTGCTCCATCCTCAGTAGCACACAACCAATGACCATCATCTGACAGATATGGGTCGACCTACAGGGGCAGCATGGAGACAGAGGAGGAGGAAGCTCACAACCAGGGTTGCCGTGCTTTGGACTGGTTATAAGTAAGAAGTTGTAAGTTGTAAGTAGGTGAGGGAGGCTGAGGGCAGGCTGAGGTTGGTGGGGCAGTGCCCCGTATGCCCTACTAGACCCCCCGCCACTGTATTTGAGCTGTCTAGGGATGCTGATTCTAACAAAAAGCCAACAGTGTTGTTGTTGCTGCTTCTGTTTTTGGGAGAGGCTTAACATGTGTCTGTTCCTCTCTGAATATCGCAACCCACATAACTCTCCCTTTCCTTGTGTCGAAGCATTTGTAATTTGTTTCCTCTACAACAGTCCGCAATGATTTCCTAGCCCAGAAGCACAAAGAGGTACGAATGTAATCAGAGGGGATCTATGTTTCTATTTTTAAACAAGTGATTACACTGTCGGCATGTGACCCATCTGGGCTGAGACGCTTGCGTGCTCCAAGCAGCCACCGCCCTCCAAGTGGACCTGCATTTCTAAATGAGGGCCATCTGCTTTGGCATTAGCTGTCTAATAAAGGCAAAGGGATGTGCGAAAGGGGGCGGAGGAGAGAACAGCGAGACTAGGATTAAAGGCTTGGCGGCAAAGTGAGATTTGGGAGGTGGTGGCAATGGGGGGAGGAACGAAATCTCCTTCTTCCCATAAGATAGTATTATATACCTAACAGATCAGGTATTTACAGTGTAAAGTTACGGTGTAGAACATGGGTAGGCAAATTAAGGCCCGGGGCCCGGATTGCCTTCTAAATCCGGCCCATGGACAGTTTGGGAATCAAAATGTTTTTACATAAGTAGAATGTTTTTATTTAAAATGCATCTCTGGGTTATTTGTGGGGCATAGGAATTGGTTCATATTTTTTTCAAAACATAGTCTGGCCCCCACAAGGTCTGAGGGACAGTAGACCAGCCCCCTGCTGAAAAAGTTTGCTGACCTCTGATGTAGAAGCTTGTATGCATCCTGCAAAAATGTGTCAGTGCAGACTGCCACAGGTGGGATCAGAGATGGAGAAGCCCATGCAAAGCTTCTCTGTTGTGCAGTGTTGACAGTGCTGTTGCTAGGCAGCCCTCTGCCTCCAAGTGGGAGCAAGGTCAGGAGGGCAAGCATGCCATAAGCAGGATGAAGCTTGCTCTTAAGTTTCTGCGTTGACGTTGCTCCTCCTCCTGTTTCATTTTCATGTGTTGCATCCTGTCGTGTCTGCTCAGATGTCCTTCAGGTGCATCTGTCATTCCTTTGCTGTGCAGAAGAACTAGCACATCCCAAAGGTGAGGTTTACTGTGCTACTCAAAGGGAGCATATGCCTTGTGACGCAAACACGGTCGTTAATGTGCCCTTTACAACAGAACAAACCTTGAATGTGCACCAGCAATTTGCTTGTGAGGATTGCGGGGCCAAGTGAAAGATGTCAGAACCTAGGCAAGTTCATGTAGCAATATGGTCTTTAAGTCTTTAACCTAAGCTGTATTGGATGGCCTTATTTAGGGAAAGTTACTAGAATAGAAGACCTTTGAGTCCCTTCCACTTTGGTATGTTGCTTCAAGAGTCCCTTGCTGATCAAAAAGGCCACCTTTTTTCTAAGAAAAGCAACATGGTATATGACATTGTTTTTATGGCGAGAGGGAAAAACCCATTTTGCACTATGCACAAAAATAGCAGCATCTGTTTGGCTTTTCTTTCTTTTCCTTGCAGGCCTTTATGACTCCAGGAACTTGATGTTTTGATTCACACCAGCATTTTAACACTTCCTCTGAGAAAGAAATGCCTTGGACAGTGATCTATTACTGCCTAATGCACTGGACAAAGTACTGAGGTGCTTTTTCAGACCTACTTTCAGAATCTTTCCCTGGTGAGGGTAAATTTGATGTCGCCTCAGGCTACAGACAAACAGACGAAGAGAGTGAAACAAAGCCTATGCATAAGTCCAACACTATTTATTTAAAGGGACAAATCTGATCTTAACACTTACATGAACAGAACAGCCCAGGCCTTATCGAACAAGAGTAAATCCTGTTTTAAAGGAGAAGTTTTGCATCAAGCTGCCTTTTGACATTTACTCTCCACCCTGTGCAAGTAAAAGTGATGAGATATAATTGGGGAGGGTTGGGGAAACCATTGGTTCATGAACCCAGCATGCTTACCCTCAGTGCTGATTATTGCTTCACTATTGCTTCATGTTTTCCCAGCTCTTCCCCAAAGGATCGCAGGGTAGCAAATGTACATATTTTCCCCATTGGCCATTTTATCAAGCTGAGAGACAGTGACTGATCCAAGACTGTCCAGTGAGTTTCATGGCTGATTTCCTCAGTTCCAACCTGACACTCCCTATATTCTGTACCATACTGGCTCTGATTCACATGGTATGGTGAATCATATGGAAACAGACTCAGTCCTTCTATGAGGACAGATGAGCCTCTTGGCTCAGGCGGCAGATCAAGAGAGATGGCTAGTGTGTAGAAATCACTATAAGTTGGTGATTGGCTGAGGGACCATTTCATTTTATTTTTTGTTGACTCGTTCATCTCTGGCTCACCTCCACTCAGCACCCGACCCGATTGGCATTTGCCTTTCTTTGCCATTCATTTTTATTTAAGCCACCTGACAGGGGCACTATTACTATACCCTTCAGGTACTACACCTGTTCATTGATTTTGGCATACATCGGTGTGAAGTGCTTAGGCTGCTTTCTGAGGGTACTGGTGTGATCAGTCCTGCAGCTGCTCTGTCTCAAGGGCTTTGGCAAAATGGTCCTTCAGTCATCTATGATTTAAAGAGACGATTGTTTGCATGTGCTGTTGCCTGGCAGTTACAATGCAAGCTTTTCAGATTAAGGGCCCTGGACTGAGGAGCCATCTTGCAGTGGAATAGAAATGTGATTAATGTAAATAAAAATTATATTTAGGTGCCTTGGGGTTGCAATTTTCAAATTACTTAAGTTTTCTTGGGGAAAAAGAATGTTCCCAGACTGGGGATAAACCTCTGACTCTTTGCAGCTTTGGGTTTTTGTTTTTGTTTTTGATGCCATGTTAGCTATTTACTGTGGCTTTACTGGGGTGCCAACTTGAATAAAATATTTTGAGGGGGGGCAGGTAAGCCCTACCCCACATAACTAATCACATGATGCAATGTGCACACACCATTTGAATGGCAATGTCCATCAGCTGTTTGTAGGTTTTATTCAACCCTCATAATTCGAGCACTGACAAAGTGTTCCATACAGTTAACCGTTCTCTTGGCTTTGCCCTCCTGCACAGAACATGCTTGCCGCTCTATATGTTGCAGAAATCTGCATTTCCTTTCATCCGAGGATAAAAGAATTGAAACACTAATGATAACCTTTCATGTTAAACAGGATACGTAGCTTTACTGCAGAGACAGAAATGCATTTCCTGCCCTCCTCACTGTGTAGTAATGGCAAGGTACAGCAGAGCGTGTGGGATTATAAGTGAGCGCTCGCTGCAGACTCCGATTTCAAGCTCCTGGGAACAGAGCCCAAACCTCTGATTAAAGTGGGACCCCGCCATCTTCCTTCCCACCAGGCCTCTGCATAAGTGACACCTTCTCAGGGACTCCATCACAGTCTCATTAAGAACAACGAGCAATTGTGATGGAAAGATGCAGGTTGCTCAACACAGTGAGGCGTCAGGTTTTTGGGTGGGGGGGGGGAAAGAAGGATTGGAAGTGTGTTTCGATGAGGAAAGGTAACAATTATAATAACAGGTTTGGGATCTGCAGGCTTCATTTTCTGTGCTGACAGTAAGTGCTGCATTTGTAAAGAGGCCTGGGTGAAGCCTCTTAGTTTATAATAGGCCTCCTCACGTAAAAAGCAGCGGCGTCAACTGCAGCTATTTTGTGGAGCAATTAATTATTCCTCCGAATCAGATGACAACCGTGAGCTGTATCATTAGCACCTTGATCCCCAGCTTTACAAGACAGAAATAATAATTCCTCGTGTCACATGTGGAATTAGCCTGACTCCTGCTGCTGCTGTTTTTCTTTCTCCTCAGCTGTGTAAAGGACCTTCTGTCACAAAACAGACTTCACACAAGTTGTCCCCTTGGGGACTGAGGCAATGTGTCACCGTGACCTTCTGCAAGGTCTCGCCTACATAAGATGTGGCCGCTTCTGATCTGATGAGGGAAACTCTTAAGAGCACCACCATCCCAAGAACAGGCACCAAGAGCTACAGGCATAGGGAAGGGCAATTTAGGGTTGTTGCTTTTAAAAGACTCTGTGAAATCATGGCCCTAGAAAAGACAGCTGCTAGGCTCTCATTGGATTCTATTCAGTAATTTTGGGTGTGTGCTAAATTTGTAGTTATATACCTCAAAAAAGGTGAACATATAACATCGCAGTACCGAATTTAAATAACACAGGATCCATACAGTCATCTTCTTATGATAGCATAAGATCAAACGATCTAGAGCAGGCATGTCCAACTTTCAAGAGACTGATCTACTCCCACTATTAAAAAACTGGCAGTGATCTACCCGTTGGATTGACTAAAGTTCGTGAGCCTAAGTTGTTGAGCTGGGAACACAAGTGTCCATGTGTTTGCTAGTGCTTTCCCATCACAATCAGTGTGCTTTTCTAGAAGTGTGAACAATGTTACATGTAGTTTGAAGACTTCCAGGGTGGAGGATTTACCAATGAGAAGAATGCGAAACTTAGCTTTTGTACATACAAGGGTCTGCACATCAGAGTACAGTATTCATTTTAGGGCATTGACCGACGGGCAGTAAAACAGTTCAAGAAGCAATGTATTAATTCTGGCTGGAAGCACCCAGATTATGGGTGTGCAAAGGGTCTGTGCTTCCTTCTGGCCCAGAAATTTGGTCAGTATCCTTAACTAAGGTTGTCAGATTGACCTTTGCACATAAAAGTGGCCTCTTAATTGAAGAAAAAATAGAGTTTAATATTAAGGCACGTTGCCTTCTCTTAATAAGCGGAACTGCAGAAGAAGAAAAAAGTCCTCCCCAACTGCTTGACTTTTCTTTGCATTTTTTATTTTTACTAACTCCTGTTTAACACACACACACACAAACACACACACACACTATACAGTATACCTTTTGACCTGTTGGTTAACAGGCTCACATGCCGGCATTATCTCACATTTAGCATAAGCTCATAAATGCTTTGCTAAGCTGCGTGACTAAGAGCAAGCATCTCAAAGAATCAATGTTCATTGATGTCATCCTGGGGACACCAGTTGCTCTGCTTGCGTGCATAGCCTGCCACTGATCCTCTGTAATTGTCATCACATCGGCGCTTGCATCAGGTCTGGCGCAATTTGACGGCAGTGGGGGATTTAACACCAGAAGGCAGAGCTTTCATAATCCCTGCAAATGCCCCCACACCTAAAATCCATTTGCGTTGGTGACTTGGCATTGCCGTCTTGCCACTGAGGGCTGGCAGCTTATAAACGCAGCATTAAGGGCCACAGCATTTCAGATTCACAGGCGGTTCAGAGAGCTACACACACCAGCAGCCTCTCAACAGCTACCTAGTGAAGCGCCCACGCAGCAACTTGGCCCAGCCTATCAAATGTTTTTTTAATGACTGAAAGGCCAAAGTGGTGACAAGAGAGAGAGAGAGAGAGAGAGAGAGAGAGAGAGAGAGAGAGAACTTGTTTGGCATTTCAAAGTTTGCAAAAGTGCTGAGATGGAGCAAAGAGATTCGAAAATGCACCCAGCGGCCAGCCTTCTGAAAGATCGTACAATGTTTTGCCACAATGAAAAGCCAACTGATGCAGGGCAATGCCATCTTTCAAGAAGTCGGTCTTGGCGGCGGAGGCGGTCAAATAGTTTCACCATCTGCACCTTACCAAGCATCCCGGAATATCCAGGCTTCCAGGATGTTAAGGTAGGTATCGAGAGTTGTTTCTGCAAGAATGTGCAAGCTTTACACAGCAATCCCTTGTTGTCACTCTATAAAAGAGGGGACTTGGGAGATCATTGAGAGTTTGTGCAAAAAGTTTCTTCAGTATTAAATCAGTTTTGATACAATTAATAGTGTTGATCAGCTGTTTTCATTTTCTTCATCGCCCAGAGAACATTGCTGTAGACTCACAAATATAATTCATTAAACACGTAGCCAATCCTATTATAGTGGTGGCCATTCTGGGAACACCAAGACTGCAATTTTGTTAGTTAACTAGTATGCAATATATAAATACTAATCACAGATGACTTTATTGGTAGTTGATGGGGAACGTATCTAGGGCAGTGCTTGGTAACGATCGTCTGGTCAACCAAAGGCAAAGGAGAGAATGAGTAGCTGTCTAAAGCCCCCACATTGTGCTATTCTTTGTCCTGGAATCGAGAGGAAGATCATGAAAAAAGTTAGGAAGCGGCTTTTCACGAGGAAGCACCATTTAATGACTGAACTCCCACTAGAGCCCTTTTGAGACAAATAATCCATGGTGCATAACTCCATATGGGGCAGGTTGGGGAGTGGAAGCCTGTTCATGTGGCAGGCCCTACATTCATCATGCACAGGCTCAGTAGACTGCATGAATAAAATGGTGAAGTCTAATTGGGAAGCCTAGTTACTGTTGCTGTGCCACTTTTGGGTCCTGAGACAAAGCGGCACTTTCTAGGTGTGGGACGAATGCACTGCCTGAATGGTTTGCCACATGAACAAAGAGCAATGCGGCACACACATTGCAGCAGTTATTTCTGCTGTGGGTTGAGATCAGCAAGCTGGAATCTGATTTGCACTCAGATGAATTATGCAGGTGATTAGCACAATCTGGACTAAAAAGACCCCCCAAAAAGAAAGAAAAATATTCACCCTGCTCTACACCGAAGGACAATGTGAATCAACTCTCACAGACATTCTGATTAGGGGTATATTTTGATTGCTTCTGCTTTACTTTAAAGTGGCTTCTTCAAAGAGCCACAATCAAGGAATTCCTGCGTAGATGTTGCTTAAATGTGAATATAGATAACAAATCTGGGATACTTCCCATCACCACCATTGAATACTATTTTAAAAGAAAAAGGATGAAGGCTTTACTGTTGCTGTATATGCCGTGCGCATTTTATTTTCATTTCATTTTTATTCTGAAGATTTATATGTTGTGCAACCCATTTACTAGTGTCACTGGCTAGCCTTGGTGGTTAAGAAAAACCACATTACCCATTTTATATGATATTTTTCCTTGAGAAGGAAATAATCAATCACAGGTGGCTTAAAATTGTCTCAACCCATTTACGAGTGTAACCAGCTAGCCTTGGTTTTTGAAAAACATGATCCGTTTTGTGTGACTGCTCCTTGAGAAGGAAATAATCAATCTCGGGTTAAAATTGGCTATGTCGCAGTTATTGTCCTTATGTTATCCAATATTTAGGGTGACTCATCTGCCACTACACATTTTGATGACTCTCTAAAGAGCCAAATGCTGTATATCTGTAGTGGAATGCAGCACAACAATATAAGAAACTGGAAGAATAGAGGGGTACCATAATAGGCCTGCAACTGCAAATACCTTGGGATATTTTGGAGCTCTTTTAATATTTATTTAATATTATTTAATATTTAATATAAAAGCTCTTTTAATATTAGTTTTGGCTGTAGTCTTTGAAGGAGTAAGCTGCTTATACTAAAACAAGCAAAACACCTAAATACATACATACAGATATCTGTTCAAGCTGGCCTTTAAAGAGTATTTTGACAGAAAGGTTTGACTAGCTTAAATCCTAAACACATTTACTGAAAAGCAGTAAATATATTTGGCTGTACACCTGAGCACTTTTAAGTGTACACCTAAAAATTTAAATGTGAGTACAACCGACACATTCTTTTCAAATATGAGTAAACAGATTCTTCAAATAGCCAAGACTGGCTGTCAGCTATAGACATGGATTTTCTGCCTTGTGCATTGATTTAAAGATTTTTACCCTGCTTTTTAGTCAAAACAGCTCCCAGAGTGTTTTGCAAGGCCACTAGGAACACAGTTCCTTCCTGTGGGGCTACTGTATAAAATACATCATGGCACACAAGGAAAAAAGTATGGGAAAGGAGGAGGGCGGAAAACATGTCCAGGAACCTTATAACAACCATCTAGGATGGAAACAGTCCAGATAGTCTACAGAGTGGCAGCTGCTGAGTGACTTTTGAGGGAGGGATAAAGCTGCCTGGTTTCTCAGCAGCGGTGATAGAATAGCCCTCTTTCACCTTCTCTCCCACCCCCCACAATACTGGCAGAAAGTTAGCAAGTACACAGCTGGTAGCTTGGAGAATATGCAAAACAATATTTATATATTCAATATAATCACATCAAAATGTAAATCAGCTATTCTGATCAATGCCAGCTTTTTTTTTACTGAGTCGGAATACATTCTTTGTTTTGCTATTTTTAACTTCAAGTATCAGTGTAATTAGTTTCCAAGGCAGCAAGCACCTTAGCAATACAGAATCAGAAAAATAACGCACTTCATGCGCTTTTATAATATTAGATGGTAATAAATGCCATAGAAGTCCTTGAATCTCAAGGTAGCTACCTTAGTTACAATAACATTCAACTGTTAGCTAAACTAGAATTTATTTTTCTAGGGGAGAGGAGGGGGGCGGAATATCTGGATGTCTTCAAGTAGGCATGTCTGCATTCCTTTAAAATAACAAATGAGATTAAGTCTGCAGCAAAGTGCTCAAATTCCAGTAGTTCAATGGCATTCAAGGGAGGCTATTTTCCTCTGGATTACGCTCTTTGTCTTTCAGTGAAATTTTGCAACTCTTTGGTCACAATTCAGCTAAAACTGACCATGTTGAAGTCCAGTTTACGTCAATGGGAGAGTTAAGCCTGTGCTCACATTTTACTGAGCCATACGCTTTGTGTTGATAACAAACTTACAGTACTGTGTTTATTTATGTCATTGCCAATAGGGATGGGGTAAGAAATCCTGAGCCCTCTTCCCCTCCCCGCTTATTCCCCCAAACACTTCTGTTTGCACTGATTGGCACACAAAGGTGCACACACACACACACCAGTTATGGCAAGTATACATATACCGTATTTTTCGCTCTATAACACGCACCCGACCATAACACGCATGTAGTTTTTAGAGGAGGAAAACAAGAAAAAAAATATTCTAAATGAAACAGTGGATGTATGATTTTTGTGGTTCATGCTGTGGCCACAGACATGTGATCTGACAGTGAGTTTGGAGTAGCCCAATGCAAAAATCCTGAGGATCCATGTGGATCCATGCTTTGTAACCACGTTTTAAGTGGGGAGGGAAGGAAAAGCACTCAAGGGACAAGGAGCACGCGTGGGGTGTGTGGAGAAGGATGCTGCTAATAATGCAGAAGAGGGGTTTAAGGGAAGAAGGAACACGTGTGGGGTGGGTGGAGAAGGATGCTGCTAATAATGAAGAAGAGGGGTATAAGGGGAGAAGGCTCCCCTCCTCTCCCACTTTGCTCCTTTAAAGCAAGCAGGCTCTCTGTCCCTCTCTCCTCCCCACTCAGCGGCTCTTCTCCCGCTTTGCTGTTTCAAAGCGAGCCACAGAGGAGGGAAGGAAGGGGAACCATGGATCCTCTGTTCACGACTGCAGCAGATCCCCCCGCCACCCATAGGCATTCCCTCCATAACACGCAGAGACATTTCCCCTTACTTTCTAGGAGGAAAAAAGTGAGTGTTATGGTGCAAAAAATACGGTAAATCATGTTGGAAGTGACCATTTTTATGATCCCACTGACAAATAATACCCAAGGCCAGCATCAGAGATTGGCAGTGTTGGGCAGCTGCCAAGGCCCACGTCTAAGCTGGGGAGCCAATGGCAATGTCCAGAGCCACAGGCCCAACTGCTTCCCTTCCTTGCTGTTGCAAGAAAGTGAGAAGAGATCTGCTGGATCAGACCAAAATATCCTGTCTCCCATAGTGGGAAGCCTGTAAGCAGAACATAAACGTAATGGCCCTTTCCCACCATTTTACGCCAACAACCGTTTGTCAAAGGCACGTTACCTCTGACCCCAGTCTTGTTGACTTCATTTGTAAATCCATGCATTGTGTAAGTTGTCCAATGTGGGTTAGTAGGTTGGTCTGCCTGACTGGAATGACTCAAAGTTGGCAGGTGAGACTGTTGAGGGTGGATCGGTGGGAGTCTGTTTGTTAAGGATAAAATTCAATTAGCAACACAATGCCCTTCTTAACTCACACTTCTTCCTTTTCTTCCAAAACAGAATAATTATTCCAGAGGTTCCAACTCTTGCTTCACACTGCTGGATCTGGGAAGAACAAAATTTGAAAACCCACCAAACAGAAGCTCTGAGGGTCAAGCCAGAAACCTGGGTAACTCGGCAGTCCACTTCGCTAAAGGGCACAGTAAAACCAAAAGCAGTGTTTGTGACCAATCTTTGCAAGATTATTTCAGTGAGAGACTCCTGAAGCTTAGAAACTATGAAACAAAAACGTCAAACGGGAAGGTAAAAGTCTATCTTAATGAGAACCAGAATCCCAGCTACACCAGCAAGGGACTAAGGCGGAGAAGCACCTGTAGTGCCATGATACAGGCGAACCACATGAAATTGACAGAAAAATCCCGTGAGTCAGTGGATCCAGTCAATGAATACATAGCAATTTGCAGCAACGACCACAGCAACACTCAGAATATTGAAGATTGCTCTCAGAGAAGGAGCTATTTAGAAAGTTTGACTTTGAGCATCAATGGTCCCCTAGAAATGCTTGTGCGAAGGACATAATTTTGGAACATTCAAGCAGATATTATAATGAACAATTTCCCACTACCTTTCAATAAAGGCATGATGACATTTCTTATGCTACATGATAGATAAATTATTTGGACCTTGAGACAATTGTACAGCTTCCCATGATCAGGTGGGAACATTTAAATTGCAGTCTGGAAGAGTATATATAGGATTGGCTCAAAACTTAGTCATGCTTAGCATAAGCCCAATGAAGTCATTCTTTTTCACTAGATCTGCTCTACGCATGACTAACCAAGTCAACTAAAAAATAATTCCTATTGAATTCAATGGGGCTTATTCCCAGATAAGAAGGGTTAGGATTGTTATGTGCAGCATTTATGTGACAGAAGCATCAAGTTTTTCCTTGGCAGATGTCAAGGTGAAGAGTGTATTTTATAGTCATTTATATTACTTATTTAAAACATTTGTATGCCACCTTTAGTTTGCCAATATCCCAAAATATTTTTGTGTGTCAGCAGCACTATAGAATTGAGATGGTGGTGGTAATGATATTACACACATGAGGTATTGTATGTTTGGTTTAGATAATAAATTTATTGTGACGCTAATTTGTCCTTCTTATATTCATGTGACGTTTAGAGCTTAGATATGGTCACTTTGTAGCATGTGCATAGTTAAGCTCGCTCCATTTAACCCTGGTGCAGTCACGTTGTGTTTTTAGTGCTTGAGCTCGACCCATTGCCAATAGGTCTGAAGACCAAAAGGTTGCAGCTGGTACAAAAAACACTGCTGAGGAAGGAAAGGTGAACATGTGCTGTGAACTGGAAGCCATAAATATGAACCAAGCCTGTGTACACCAAGCATCATCTTACTACTACAAGTATTCTTGGGGGAGGGGGGACTCATAAAGGTAGATGATACATACTACCATATGGCAGCAGCATGACAACTTCCTGGGGCTGATAGGTGTTGCCATCCAAAAGAACTGGAGAGCTCCAGATTGGAACCCCCCCCCCCCAGTATATTCCACAGTTAAAAAGAATGGCTAAGAATTATTGCAACGATAGCTAAATTAGCAAATTACTTCTTTACTCATTGTTCATGCCAAATGCTTTTTTAAAAAATTCAAAGGTAGAAGCAATATAATAACTACTGGCAAAAAACCCAGTTTATGAATATGCCATCATTCATTTTGACATTCAACACTAAAATACTTTAAGAGTGTTGGTTTTAAGTTTTGTATTTTGTTAAAAGGGGGAAAATAGATAGTGTGGTAAAATAAAAGGAGATTGAGTTGTGATACGATGGCTCGGGCAACCCCAAAGTGCCCTAGAACTAAGCTGGTCAGGGCTTTGTAAATTAATTCAAAAATCTTGAACCTGGCTTGGTAGTAGATTGGCAGCCAGTGCAGCTGTAACAATGGCGTCACATGTTCTTGACCCAGGGCCATCTTAAGCATATCCGGTGCCGTGGTGCAAAGATCCCTCTGGTGTCCCCCCCCCCTTTCCCAGAGTTGTCTTGTGCTATGACATCCCACCTCCTAATATAGCCTGCATTTTAAAGCCCTTATGTCAGCCCAACACAATCTTGGCAGCCAGGGCATGTCAAGGCAGTGTACAACAATATAATAAAATATAATGTCTATATAATAATCAAGTAGACAGTAAACAGCTGGTAATGGTAGATAGCAAAAGCCATGGTAAAAAAGAGAGAGGAAAATTAGCATGGGGATTGGGCAGACCATTCAAGAGAGCAGGTACCCCCACAGAAAGTGTGCTGGTTGATGCCAGATGGATGTTTGGAGGCTGTGGCACAACCAGGAGGACCTTTGCAGATTATATTCTCAACTGGTCAGATCTGTATGGGAGAAGGCATTCTCTTGGTTCCAAGTTCTTTAGGGCTTGATAGGTTAATACCAGAGCCCTAAACCTGGCTTAATAGCAAAGCAGCCGCCAGTACACTTCCTTTAGCAATGGTGTTGCATGTCACAGTCAGGCACATAACTCAGTTAACCTAGCTGCTGCATTCTGTACTAGTTGCAGGTTTCTGGCAAATTTAACAGCAGCAAGCTCTGCTCTGCAGCTTCTCTCCTCCTACTCCACATTGCACCTGGTTCGCACATATGTATTATTTTACTTTTGTGGAGGACAGTCCCACGATCCATGTGCTCACACTTGAAATTCGTGGGAACTTTCAAGCTCATTTCGGCTCTTCTTTGAATGCACCATGGGCAGCTGTGGGTAGATCAAGGCACTCTGCACACGCTTAAGAGAACGAAATGGGCTGCAGCTCATGAAAGCTTAAAGGTAAAGGTACCCCTGCCCGTACGGGCCAGTCGTGTCCGACTCTAGGGTTGCGTGCTCATCTCGCTCAAGAGGCCGTGAGCCGGCGCCATCCGAAGATACTTCCAGGTCACGTGGTCAGCGTGACGAAGCTGCAGCTGGCGAGCCAGCACCAGCGCCACACACGGAAATGCCGTTTACCTTCCCGCTATAAAGCGGTACCTATTTATCTACTTGCACTTAAGGGTGCTTTCGAACTGGTAGGTGGGCAGGAGCTGGGACCGAACGATGGGAGCTCACCCCGCCGCGGGGATTCGAACCGCCGACCATGCGATCAGCAAGTCCTAGGCACTGAGGTTTTACCCACAGCGCCACCCGCATCCCTCATGAAAGCTTATGCCTCACTAAAAACCCGTCCCCATCTTTAAAGGACTTTTTGTTTATGTTTGTTTTTAACCACTAACTGCATGGAGAGCACGCTCTCGAGTCCATCCTTACCTCTGAACTGAGTCCTAATGGTAGTGCACCCCACCTCAGATTTCCCCTCTCACCACCCCAAATCTGAATGAATCCCTCCTCCACCTTTTTCCTTGATGTGGTGTCCCTCCCCCTCCCTGTTCTCCACACCCCCTGCGCTCGGCAGCTCGAGGTTTGCTTGCCGCATGGGCTTCCTCAGCAGTCCCTCTACTGCCGCTGGGCGGGCAGGAGGGAGAAGGGTGCTGCGTAGCTTTGTGCGCCACTGCTGCCTCCTCTCCCAGACAGGAAGCAAGAGAGCGTGGCTAGCCATAGGAAGAGCTGCTGCCGCCGCGATCCAACATGCCCTCGCTATTCCCAGTTGGTCCCGGACTCCTGCTGCTGGGCACCCCTGATGGGCAGGTGCCCTGGCGCAGGGCACCACTAAACCTAATGGCTAAGACGGCTCTGTCTCAACCAGAAGCTCCCATCGGCCATTGCATTCTGCACCGCATTCTGAAGCAGACCCAAAGGGAGCCCTGCACAGAGTGAAAAAGAAGATTGAACTGAATGGCCTCTATTAGCTTTAACTTCTCATTCATTCCAAAATGAGTGCATACACCTAAATTTAAGCATGTGTTTGATTCTGCCATTGGCACCAGTGGAACTGACTCAACTTTGGTTTAGTTTCCCTTGTTGATATTACAGTACAGTGGTACCTCGGGTTACAAACACCTTCTCAGGATGAGAACGGAAATTGCACGGTGGTGATGGCGCAGCGGCAGCGGGAGGCCCCATTAGTTAAAGTGGTACCTCAGGTTAAGAATGGTTTTAGGTTAACGATGGACCTCCGGAACGTATTAAGTTTGTAACCAGAGGTACCACTGTACTAATTTTACATGCCCAATGGAGAAGTGGATCTAACTCAGTTATGAGCACGCAACTGGTAAAAGGGCGTAAAGTGAATGCAGAACAGAACAATACTTGGCATATACTTAAATAAAGGAATTTATTTTTCTTTAAAAAAAAGGAATCTCAAAACAAAAATTGGAAAACGAAACAGTGGTTTGATCTAGATACAGCAGCACTGCAATATTATTAGACGCGTACGGAGAATTCAAACAGGCAGAAAACACAGAAGCCATTATTGTCAATAACAACCTCAAAATGAAAACTATTCTCATTTAACAATGTAAGAAACTCCCTGAAAATTAAAACAAAATGAAAAAACCCTTTGGATTCTAGAATTATTATTATTAATCATATTATTATTATTATCTTACAATACCAACAGCCACTATTTTTTTCTAATTGAGAACATTAGGTTCCATTTATTATAAAATTTATATATTTTTTAACATATGAAAAACATTATTGAAGAAGTGCCTGTCTTTTACAGACACTGAAGTATGATGAGTGCTTTAAAACACTGACTCCTAAATATACTTTTAAAACCGGACCCATGATGTCATTTGTAATTAGCAAGTTGTGATTATTTTTTTATTTAAAAAATGTGACACGTCTAGTCATAATATAGTCAATCAATTTAGCTAAGTCTGCTATGGTGAACTAAATCATAGATGAAGGTGTTTTAAGTTGCTCAGAAATGCAACAGAGAATTTAAATCAATTGCCTCCTTTGATACAGGCAAAAAGCTGAATCTTTAAGAGTGGCTGCTGTGGCATCAATAGAAATGAACACATCCTTTTTATCAACGTTTTTTGGAAGGATAGAATATTTGGAGTTGTTTTTTTTAAAAATCATTTGATTCTGAATATATGGCAGTTGCCTTCAGGGCCTTCTGTGATGCAGCTAGGCATCCTTTTTGGCAATCTGCCTTGGGGATCAGGTTCCATGCATCTGCCCTACTGCATGTGGTCCTGCAGGTGTAGACTGGGGGGAGCCACCCCACCCCAAGTACTCAGGGATGCGAAGAGATTGCTCCTGCTTTCTCTAGCAGCATGGACCTATTTGCTGGGGAAGCGAGGTCCTTTTTGACATCCATTCACCTTGGAATATGTGCCACTATGCTTCACAGACTTGCTGAGAAATATTTCTAATGCGATGGAAACAAACCCAACAACAAGCTTCCAACAAGAGAAGGGACCCCTAGCACGTGCTTTGCTTCCAGAAGGTCCCAAATTCAACCCTCAGAATCTCCAGTTAAAAGGGTCAGGTAGCAGGTAATGGAGAAAGCTCTCAGGCAGACTCTGGAGAGTCACCGCTGGTCAAAGTAGACAATAATGGACTAGATGAATACATAGACTGGCCTGATATAAAGTACTTTCCTCCCTAACAGCTTATTCAAGCTTCTAAGATGGGGTGAGGTCCAGTCTCCACTTGCACATGGGATGGGATGGGATAGTACCCACAGCAGTGTGCTCCTATGTGTAAGAATTTTTGGATGAGAAGGCCACAGAATTATCTGTCTAAGCAATCAGAACAAATATGGGTGGAAAGATACCAATATTTTTTTCACTGTTTTCTTCATGCCTATTGGTTTTTGATATTAACAAGGTAAACAACTTATGGAGCTACTTTCCCTCCACTTGTTGAATGGTCTTTCTATTAACTCTGCAGGAATCTTAAAATGCAAAGCTCAATTCTAAGGTTTTATTCAGTTTTCAATTCACTGAGGTGCTCTATAAAGGAAATAGTCCTAGACATCTTTTCCAGGTAATACAAAGACTAAAGTTAATATAGCAACCTTCCAAATTACAGCTTGGCCTCTACAGAATTCCATGTTTTGTTACCCAACAGCTTTCACCGTTATGCAGAGATTCAAATGGATGATTACAAAATTACTGATTTAATCAATGTCAGAAAAAAACACCAAAAAATCAAGTGAGAGGGCCACCCACACTCATGATTCCTTTTACAAACGAGATGCAAATAATAAATCTGAGATACATGGACTTTTGCAGAGGAAAAGTTTTCAGATTAAAAAATACAAATGTTCCAGTTCAAGAGTCTTGTTACACATGGCAAGTCATGGTTCTCCATTTAATCTTTTTTAAAAGTCAATAATGTGTCCTGAGCAACTGTGCTAAGTTGCATTCTTATTGCTGTACCAGATTTTTTGTTATTACTGTTCAAAACAAAAACTGTTAATGTTGATGGAAAATTAGTGCAGGTCAAGAAAAAAATAAATCAAACCTGGAATTTCTTAATGGGAAAAGGCTCTGCGACTCCTATCATATGGGGCAGCTCTAGAAGTTTCCCAGTTCTCTCCTCATCACTTATCTTTGTTCTTGTTAAGGTGGGAGAGAAGGCCAAAACTCTGTCTTCAGTGTTGCCTAATATTATTTGGAAAAACCATCCAACTAAATTGGCCTAGAAAGAGGAAGAAAGGTAAGAAAATCCACAAGGGAACTATGGCTAAGATGAAGCAGAGATGGATAAGGGAAAGGGAAAGCTCATGATGTGCTCTGTACTTTTGGGGAGAGAAGTGGCACCTTGAATTGATGAAACAATTGCCCTCACTGCAAATACCCTCTGTTGCACATGGTGTTTTTTTCTATCTCCCTCATGCATCACCCCCAAATCAACGTGTTTCAATCTCTTGGATCAACCTTGGTATCCAATACGCACAGCCTTTTTGTATTAGCTAACCAGCTACAGGAATTTTGAGTTGTCAATCTAAGTAAGAACAACTTTTTACAAGCCACTTCCAGCAGATCTCTTGCAAATATGATATCATTGCACATGAAAAGCAATGGGCACTGCATCATCCTTACTCATCATCATTTTATTCATCATGCAAGAGCTTAGTAGAGGAGAAAGTCAGTGGCCAAAACTAGTTTCAAAATACGCTGGTTGGATAGGAAAAGGAAAGAAACCAATTTGGTCTAAAATATCCAGAGGAGCTAAACAACTGAATCGCTGTAAATTCTGCGAAGCATTTATGACTTAAGCCATATCAACATATCTGGGGTACAATATGTTTCTCACCACAGGTGTGGCCATGGCAAAAGACTAAAATGCTTCTTCGCAGATGATGTCTTTCCCAGCCCCAACATCACATCATTGGCTACTGTTGAAAGGATATATGAAACATAGAAATAGGGACCATTAATGTATGCTGCCATGCGGTGTGAGGAAGAACTCAACATGGAGACGCCAATTTTCACAGCAGCTCTGTATCTTTCACAACTGCTGCATTTGCATGAAACAGAAAACCATGGTTTAGCACTACATGTGTGAGCAGAAAGGCATCCTCCCTCTTGTCTTACTAGTCAGCTGTGAATCCTGACATATAAAAACCAGGGATCATAGTTCAAAGCAAACTCTGGTCAGTCTCAAAACAAGCTAACTTCAAACATTGGCTATAAGAAGCTGACATGTTAAACTAAGTAGGGTTTGTTTTAAACCTCCATCTAGGTTCATTTTTTAAAAAATTAATTTAAGTTGTATATTGCTTAATTGTAAATAAAACGTTTAAGCGGTTTGCAAAGCATATAAAACATGCATTTTAAATCACACACGTTAAAAACAAATTTCAAAAACCAGAACATAAATAAAACTAACTGTTAAAACTACATTATGGACTAAGGTTACAGATTAAAACACATCAACTTCACATGCTGGGTAGGCTTGCCTAAACAAGGAAGTTTTTAGCAGGCGCCTCAAAGAATACAGCGAAGGGGCCTGCCTAATGTCAACTGGCAGAGAGTTTCAGAGTCAAGATCTGCCACATTAAAAGATCCATTTCTTACAAGAGTGGAACAAACATTATGGGGCAGAAGGGCAAGTTCCACAGATTGAAGTGGGTATATAAGGGATAAGGTGATCCTTTGAGTAAACTGGTCCTAAGCTGCTCAGGGCTTTATATATTAAGAGCAACACCTTGAATTCAGCCCACTAACAAAATGGCAAGCAGTGCAGATCTCTGAGCAGGGGTGCTATACGCTGACAGGATCCCATGCCTGTCTCAACCCTGCTGCAGCATTCTGCACTAACTGCAGTTTCCAAACCAAACTGCACATGGAGTGTGTTGTAGTGATCCAGTCTCGAAGTCACCAAAATGTGAACTACTGTGGCTGAGCTCTCCTGGGCCAGGGAAGGTCATAGCTGTCACCCCAGCTGGAGCTGGTAGAAGGCATATCTAGCTACATGCCTCTAGTGAATAAGCTGGATACAGAAGGGCCCTCAAGCTGCATACCTGCTCCTTTAGAGGGGAGTGCAACCTGTTCAGGGCAGGCAATTGGCCAGTTTCTCAGACATGGGAAGCACTCACCCCAAGAGCCTCTGTAAGGCCAGGATTCAAGTTCAGCTTATTTCTCCTCATCCATCTCATCACTGCATCTAAGCCCAGGGGCGTAGGAAAGGGGGGGCGAGCCGTCCCAGGTGCCATCATGAAGGGTGGTGATAAATTATCAAAGAACAATTACTGCCCTACTAGGGCGGTTCATTAAAAACTTTTTTTTTTAAAAAAAAAAAGCCTGCTCCAAAGGTCCTCTTACTACACTAGGCATTACATAGCTACATATGAAATTTCATGCATATCAGTTAATATCTTGACCCTCCTCCACGAAAATAGCTGTTTACTTGGCTGTTTTCCTATGTCGTGAAGGCTGAAATTTCAACAAAGCACGTGCCTTTGCTAGACTCTTTTCGGGCACCTGCTGACAGCATTCTTCTTTAGGCAAGCATAACTAGATGCTTAGGAAGCTGAAGTAATTTTAATCTTAATATTTTAGCTTTTGTATGTTTTAAAGTAGGATTATTAATTTTTCTTGATTTTACTGCTGTGGTGTTTTTTTGTTTTTTGTTTAGGTAAACCACTTTGCAGGTTTTTTAAAATAAATTTTATTAAATATATAAACAATAAATATAAATAAAATAACACAAGCCAAAACACAATCCATCCTGTAGACTATGAACAGATCCATCTGTCCATAGTCGCCTACTTGTTATCAGAGGCTCAGAAACCACATTTCTTTGTAAGAAAATATGAAATAATGTAACACCATTTTTGCAGGCAAAAAATAAAAAATAAAATAAAAATCAATGTGTGTGTGTGGGGTGTGTGTGACAAGAAATGTTCCGCACCGGGTACCACCTGACCTTCCTACACCTCTGTCTAGCCCAGGGCCCACATGGCCTTTTCTGATGCAGGTGTTACAGAGAAACAGAGCTGAGTGTTATAAGCATAGGTAAAGGTAAAGAGGACCCTGACCATAGGTCCAGTCGTAGCCGACTGTGGGGTTGCGGCGCTCATCTCGCTTTATTGGCCAAGTGAGCCAGTGTACAGCTTCCGGGTCATGTGGCCAGCATGACTCAGCCGCTTCTGGCGAACCAGAGCAGTGCACAGAAACGCCGTTTACCTTCCCACCGGAGTGGTACCTATTTATCTACTTGCACTTTGACGTGCTTTCTAACTGCTAGGTTGGCAGGAGCAGGGACCAAGCAACGGGAGCTAACCCCGTCGCGGGGATTCGAACCGCCAACCTTCTGATCGGCAAGCCCTAGGCTCTGTGGTTTAACCCACAGCACCACCCCGTCCCTATAAGCATACTGATGGCAAATTGCTCCCAAATACCTAATGACTGCTCCCAGAGGCTTCATCTAGATCAAAAAGCATTGGGGATAAATAATGCTCTGCATAACTCCCAGGGGACTGAAAAGCACTCTCCCAAAGACTTGGTCCTGTAGATCAGACCAGAATCCTTGGAACACCATCTTCCCTCCATGGAGCTGGTCAATGGTATCAATAGTTACAGCGAGATTGAAAAGCAGGAACAAGGTCGCACACTTCCCCTGTCCTACTTCCATATGTAACAAATAGGATTCAGGGGAAATGAAACTAAGCAAAATTTAATACCTTCTCCCAGTCACATGGAAGCAGAAGGAAGGGAGTGGAAGCTCAAATGTGTTGTACAGGCCAGTTTCTGCTCATCCACACAGTGCTAAATGTGGTCAACATCTTAATTTATCTTGGTAAAATGATGCAGGGAGTGTAAAAATCTCAAACAGCTCCCAGATCTTCCTATATCTTCCATTTTGCAAATCTTTAAGCTCAGCTACAACTCCTAAGAATGTCTTTCAAATATAACAGATGAAGCAGTTCTAAGACAAATGGGTTCCTATGCATTGGGTCAAGACAATCTTTAAATTGCTTTATGGAATATTTGAAATGTTGTGTCCCCCTGCTGCTTAGAAACATATAGACTAAGTGTGGTGATTTGACTAAAATAATCTCTTTTGAAACAAACTGTTTGTAGCTCACTTTGTTTGTGCTATTCATAGCTCTTAAAATTTGCATGAGCTGTCATCTGTAAGACGGAAGTAAAAGCAAATATTTGTCTCCAGTGATCCACATGCCCACACGATAGATCATGTTGCAATTCTTCTTTATGCCCTAATGCCAAGGATGTGAAGTTATACTCTGAAGTCTCTGAAGTTCCTGGCAAAAGAGACATGGAATAGAAAAGATGTACTGTCATGTGAGGAAGCTGCCATTTTGAGCAAAGCTTGGTGGTTTGGGACTCTCTTTACTTCAAAACAAAATGTTGCATATGGAAGATGAAGGGGGCTGGGAATACTTGCTGGTAGGTAGACTGCATCAACCATACCGATTCTGCTCTTGTGCCTGGGATGCAGTATACAAGGGCGGGAACCAGCAAGAGCTATATAGATCAGTGCAATAGGAACTCAGGAGTCACAAGTTTATGACTGCAACATCCAACATGAATCCAGCACCCTTTCTCAATGGGCCTGTGCAAAACTCCACCTGGAGATGATATCAAGTCAATTTCTTGGCATCTTCTTGACATGAGCAGCAAAGGTTGAGTTTCTCATGTGGAGAGCAGGTGGTTTCCTGTGTCTGAGCTCATGTATGTTTGCTCTTCTTGATCTAGCAAGAATAACAAAAACACTGGAAACAGGCTTGGGGTGGTGGGTTTGTGGGGGAGGGGAGAGAGGAGGGACTTTAAGTGCGGGGGGGGGGCAGCTTTTCAGCAAACAGACATAAAAGGGAATTCTAACTACAAAAAAGTGCAAATAGCAACAGCATTGGTCCCATGACATTCTGAACCCCAGACATAGTGTATTAGCGTCCTTAGAGATGGCAGATCTTGACTGTATGTTTGAGGTTGCATTAAATGCAAGGCCTGTAACAAAACAGGGGGAAGACACTAGTCTGCAGTGTTGCTGTAAATGAAACAGATGAAAAAGAGAATGACGCATGGCATAAAAATTCATATCAACAGAACTGATAGGAAAAAAAGGAACGTATGAATAAATTTCTATATTTGCAACAAAACAAAACAAAACCATCTTATTTTAAGTCTCTGGAAGTCTTGAGTCACTTTGATTTTCTTAAAAAAAAAAAAGATCTTAAAACACATGGCTTTACAAGCTGCTGCTCAGAAAATATACATCCCCAAGTCCGACTTTCATTTAAATACAAATGTACAAAATGTAAACTGAGACAATAGAGAAATTTACAAAACCTTTTCTTTAAAAATAATAAGGACAAAGTTCAGTTCTAGTTATGATGCTATTTTAAATACGTGCAAGTTGTTGGACTCCGATTTCTATTGCAAGGTCCTACAGAGACAACGGTGAGTCACGAGACCTCGAGTGCCCCCTCCAAAAACAGACCTGAGAGGAAAATTCTTCATGAAAATGGGAGGCTCCACTGGAAGGAACGGTGGGGGGGGGGGGATCTCCCTCAGTAGGAGACTCGTTGATCTTCTAGCTCAATGTTGGGTGCGCTCTCTCTCTCTCTCTCTCTCTCTCTCTCTCTCTCTCTCTTTCTCTCTCTCATCCTCGAAGCTCCATACAGTATAGTGGAAGGATGCAAAGTGCAGATTCACAAAAGCCAAGAACTAGCTGCTTCCAGTGGAGTTTGAACTTACATGGTTGGAATTGATATGGTGATTTAAACTGGCCTTTGAGTTTGGAGAAGTCTTGGAATTGTTCTGATGCTGAAAGAGTTAAAAGAGAGTGAAAGAGAGATTGGGGGGAAAAAGTTAAGATTCCCAGAATGTTCTGCATCCACCACATTGGTCTAGAGTTCCCAGGATGAAATGTTATCTGCCAATGATGAGCTGCAAATATTCTGAATCTTGGATCCTTAACAAACCTGTGGTACAAAAGGGGGAAATTGTAGCCTTTTAAACTACTTGTCAAGTTTACATGTCTCCCACAAACTCCTCTTAGGTTCATAAAATGTTGAGCCCCAGTTTTAAGCAAATAACGACTCCAGGTATGTGTGACATTCAGACAGCCAGGGCATGAAGAGAGGTGTTCTTGGTGTCTACTCATTATTGGGCTTCTGCTACAACAGGGATGAAGAACCTGTGGCTTCCAGAGATTTTCCAATTTCCACCAGCTCCAGCCAACATGGCCAACAGTCAAGAATGTTGGAAGCTGTAGTCCATTAACATCTGGAGGACCACAGGTTCCCCATCCAGGTAAGCCAACGTCCAAGCTTGAGCACTTTTTGTAAGGATTATAAGGACTACCTGATTTGGCTGTGCTTGGATTATGTCAGAAAATTCACTGGATTAAGACAGGGGGAAGTGAAGAATATCAGTGAATTTTATTACAGTACATTCTGCTCTGCTGGATTCCTCCCCCTTTGAGATGCAAATCTAAACTAACTGCACAATTCCCTGGATTGCCATATAACAAAAACTGTCTCAGCACCTTCCACCTTGAATATTTCTGGCTCCTTTCCCCCCCTTCTTCTACACGTTGTTCCAACTGAACCCCATGCACACCCACTCCCGACTTCTGCTCCATGCCTTTCCTCTCTGCTAAATACCTGAACAATCCCAATGCGGGACACAGCTATAAGCCGTGGCCACTCAGTTTCATCTCACCCTCAGTATGAATGGCTCTCCAATCTCCAAGCTCTTACCCCTAGCCTTTGCTATTGGCCTCCTTGAACAGTAATGAATAATGGGCGGTATTCAACTAAATGAATGTGCGAGCGGAACAACTTCCATTTGCGCAGTGGGAACTTCTCCTCCCTGTCATTCCTGAGGGGCTGGGAGAACCCCCATAACAGTTTTAGGAGGCACATGGGGGAAGTCCTGTTGTGCAAGTGGAATCACTATGCATTTATGTTGAATATAACCTGATCTTTGCTGCAATCCCACTGCAAAGTTGTGTATTTCCTGAAACAAAGGACGAGTCTGCTTAAAATGAGGATCTCATATACATGACCTTGAAAAAGAGCAAGCTACAGTTCTCATTAAGTGAATTCTTCTCTGCTTTTGTTTGCTACTTGTTGCAGAATGCAGTAGTTTTTATTTGAAAAACACATTATGTTTGTTTCAACAGCGATGGGAAATTTTAAATTCTCTAATGTTACAGCAGGCGCAAATGTTTTTTTCTTTTTCCTTTAAAGCACTTTCTGCTCAACTGTATGTCAGAAAGAAAGCCTCGATCCAGACTAATGAATATTCATATGCAATGTGAAAATCCATTTCCATTTAGAATGGCTCTTACTCACACAAAGACTCAAGGCTCTCACCTGACGCTTAAATATTCTGTGCAGCAATCCTTTCTTCGGTGGTTCCGGCGGGTAGCTTTTGTTAAGGTCTGGTGAGATAGTACCATTTGGTCCAAACACATTTAGTTCTTTAAAACATTCCGTTTCGATCATCTAGCAAAATGAAAAGAAGAGGGGGATACATTATTGCACCTGCATTTTCTCTTTTGGCTCAGAAAACTCTTGTTTGAAAATGCTTAGGCAGCCAAAGAAAATTGCAGTCCCTACTCTCCCGCCCAAGGAATGCAAATATTCTCAAAATGTTCCTGTCTCCACCTCCATCATTTAGGCTGAATCCTGCTCAGAGGGCCTTCTGGTGGTTTCCTATTGTGAGAAGTGAGGTTACAGGGAACCAGGCAGAGGGCCTTCTCAGTAGTCATGCCCACCCTGTGGAACACCCTCCCATCAGATGTCAACAAGATAAACAACCACCTGCACCATCCTAAATCTGTCACTGTCCCAGGGAAGAGGATTCTGTAATGCCAACCTCTTGGAGGCACACACACAGAGGGGTCTCAATTGTTAATCTCCGAGTCTGGGCAGGTTCGTATGGGAAAAGGCGCCCCATGTGGTATTCTGAACCGCACAGTCTCAGATTTGCAGACCACCATTCTTTAAAGGCAGAAACAGGGAAGCTATTGCTTTTCATATATTGCTAGTCAACAACTCTCGTTTTCCCTGACCTCTGGGACACGCTGACTGGGGCTGATGGGAGTCCAGCAATACCTGGAGGACCACAGGTTCTCCTCCACTGCTTTCAAGCATATGCTTTCCATCAGGGGCTAGTAGAGCTGAAGCTGGGTAGTGGGGGGTTATCCATCAGTAAATGATCATTTGAGAAAACCTGCCGGGTGGTTTCTACTCACAGCCCGACTGGCTGCCATCTTTGAAGTTAAAACTGGTTTGTGGCCTAGCAGGCAGCTCAACTAGCTGACCTTTTCATTCTCTCTCATTCTGGTGTTGGATAAGCAGCAGTCTGCTGTCTGTGAAGATCTCTGCAGTTCAATGGATAACCTTGTAGCTTCAACTCTGCACTCGTTCTGTGTCAAACTGATTGCACAGTTTGATGCTGTGCACAGACTTATGTGAGTGTCGTGGTGCACAGGATAGCAACTCTACAGATAGATGATGAAAGGAAAAATGGCTAAATGGTTGTGAGGCCAACCTTGGGACTCCGATAGTGTCTAGAGAGGGGCAGCAGTTCTGTCGACTATCTTGCCATTTATGGGTTCCCACAATGTATTAACTATTTAGTACAATGTGAAACGAATTTGCCTCCATGCTGCCGTGCAGTGGGAAATGTGTTTTACTGGAACAAGTGTTCATTGTTAAACCTCAAACTAGCGCGACAGGGAAGAAGGGAAATGTAACAGAACTCAAAGTGGAATCTCGAAGCCTTTGCAACAAATTACTACTGAACCAATTAACCCTATTTTCTATAATAAAATGAACCTCACAATGATGGAGAATATTATATGCATAACAGTGTAAACTAAACACAACAGTACGGTTATAGTAGTTTAGTAAATAACCATTCTGGAGATCTCTAAGTTGTACTCCATCCTGTCAATTTATGATCCAAAGACTGGTTACATTAGGGATGGCTAACTCTTTGAAGCTTGGGGGCCACATTGAAGGCTGATGAAATCTCTGAGGGCTTAATGCCACTCACATGCCCTCCATATATACTAACCTAGTACACAAACCTCCACATACAGCCCCACTCTCACCCTCCCACCTCTCTCTCTCTCTGTGTGTGACACATACACAGAGAGAGAGAGAGAGAAAGAGAGGGGGGGGCAACAAATTTCTTCATCTTAGCACTGAGGTTCAAACAAGAAGTTCAAATTTTTCCTCTCATCTCAGTGCTACAATGGGGCAATTCGTCCATTACAGTGCTGGAGGAGTGAGGGAAGTTTAAATCTTTCAGCTCCGTACTGTGAATGAGATTCAAATTTTCTTGTTGTAGAAACTGAGCTGAGAGGTTTCCCAAGGCTGTGAAGGGGCTCACCTTTCAAAAGCACCATTGTTGGAATGCATTACCAGTCAGTAACAGGAAGGAGGAAACAGGTTAGGAAACAACTAGAAGTGTCTCTTACGAACTCCAGCTGATAAGACAGCTGCATCCGTTCCAGGGCTGGGATGGCTTGGCCATGGTGGTACTCAAGATTGTATTCCTGCTACACACTCCGTGTGGGGCTTCCCTGGGGCATAGTTTGGAAGCCGCAGTTCATGCAGAACGCAGCAGCCAGGCTGTGGATTTGGGACATTCTCCCAACACAATAGGACACCTCTGCTAAGTGAACTGTGGCAGATGACAATATGCCACCATGCTCAGCTCAAGATGTTGCTTTAGCATTTAAACCTCTAAATTATGTGGCACCGTGTTAACTGTGGGAACGCCTTATCCCATTTGGCCCTGGTGAGCAATTGCATTCTTCTGACGGGCCGTCATTCTGTGTGCCCAATAAGTATGTCTGGAATCAGCTTCTGACTGAATTTACACAAGCACCCAGCACTTCTGCTTTCAGGAGGCTATTAGAAATTTACCTTTCTTAAAGGAAGGTTTTCTTGAAGAGTGACTTGGCCATTTCATATTAAATACTGCAAAGAATTTTGTGTTTTGATGATTTTAAGATCTGTTTTTATTTTTAAATTTTATTTATTCGGTTTTTCAATTTGCAGTGTTACAATCACATATCCAAAATACAACATAAAGACAAGATTCCATAGAATCTCCTGGACTTCCCTCCTTCCCTTTGTGGGCCCTATTGTTAGCCATTTCCTCCTGCATCTTTTATAATAATCCAAATCTTTTACATCTCCATTATATCCAAAATTCACCATTAAACTACAAGTGTTATTCCAATCCTACTAACAATTTTAACTATTTAGAATGCTTTTTAAGATAAATTATAAATTTCCCCCATTCTTTATTTAAGATCTGTTTGTAAGACAACTTGGTATATCTCGTTTTCATTCATGGCTTGCCTCTCCGGGTGGAAGCACCAGCTTCCCCAGCTCACTGCTGCTTACTGGGAGAGAGAGGGGTAAGGGATGGGGATACAGGGAAGCAGCAGAGTCAATCCGAAGCTTCAGCTGCTGTGCCGACAAAACCCTGACATCCCCACTGCCTCTTTCCTCCTGGTCAGTGGCAGTGACACTGCAGCTACGAAGCCAGTGTTGCAGCTCAGCTCCAATGCTGCTCATTTTTACCACATACCGTATTTTTCCGTCTATAAGACGCCCCCATGTATAAGACGCCCCCTATTTTGGGGGGCTGAAACTTCAGAAAATGGGGGGAGATGGCAAAAGGTTGCTGAGCTTTTTTTTTGGGGGGGGGGAAAGGATTGCCCAGAGTTGTTGAGCAAAATCCGCCTCCCGTCTGTCCCCTTGCCAGCAGAAGCTGCCAATCGCCCACCCAATTGACGCAGCGTTGGCCAATCAACACCACCCATTGATGCAGCAACCAGTAACACATACAATAGCTGCTGACAGCTGCGGCAGCAACCAACTACCCATGTATAAGACAACCCCCACTTTTTAGCATGATTTTTAAGGGAAATAACCTAGTCTTATACATGGAAAAGTTCGGCATGTTGCTGGGTTTCCCCCCCCTGCTGTATGCTATTTAGGAAACATTTATTTATGTATTAAATCTATACCCCACCATTTCTACCAAAACAGCCCAGGGCAGCACTCGTTTGGAAGTGGTTTATAAGCCCTTAAATAGAACAAATTTGGAAATAAAACTGCAGACAAAAGCAACCCATGTCAACTTAAAGAAACGAAAGGCTGCCTTGGTGCTTTATTGCAAGCTTGCTGGGGTTCACTCCTTGACATGGCCATGCCTGAGACCTCAGGACGAGTTAAAAATAAAACAAGGAAGCAAAAGAAGGTTAATCTTGCCTCATTCTTCTAATAGGGCGCATCTGAAGGGTACCCCCTTCAAATCTACCCCCAAGATCTATACAAATCTTTCGGACATTGTAGGCTTTTATCTCTGTGCACTGAAACATATTTCAAAATCTAATAAAGAAGAGTACTCTGCGGTCCATTAGAGAACTTCAAAGGTCTCATCTGATACTCGTTAATTTTTAAGAAAAAGAAAATAGGCATGAACATAAACATTACCAACATTATCAAAACAATTGTTCCCCTCTGAAAGTAATAGCAATATGTCAAATTTTCCCATGAATATATAGGTATTTATGGAATTTTTAAAGGCTGAGGGCGGGAAGCATTAGAATCACCTGACAGGGAAAAAGAAGTATTTATTTACCTCGTTTTGCCATGGAATAGAAACAGAGCCTGTGGAGAACTTGGAATAGAAATCGTCATCTGTTTGGTCCAGGTTCACTCCCTTGACAGTTGAAAACTGTTCTATGTCCAACACGTCTTTGCAGTATACTGCTCTGGGCTGCCGCAGAAGAAAAGAAAAGAAAAGTGAGAGAGTCCAGAATGTGTGGGTGAAGCGCTGAATGAGAATGCTTAATAGCAGCACTGCGTTGTAATACAAACATTGTCAGGCTGTGCCTCATAGGCATGGTTACAATCAATACCTAGGAAGGAACGTCACGTGCTGCCTTATACAGATTCAAACCCATGGGCCCCAAGATTTTTCAGCGTTGACTGGTAGTTGCTCTCCATGGTGTCAGACAAGGAGTCTCTCCCCTGGGGGTGCTGGGGATTGAGCATGGGAACTTCAGTACCCAAAGCAAGTGCTCCACTCATAACCTACTGCCCTCACCTCCCCATTAAAACAGTTATACACTGAAGCGTTTCCATTATAGAAAATTGCAGCGCCAATATTTAAAAAGGAAAAAATATACATAGTTTAAAAAAATAATTAAGTGGAGTATCAATGTTTTAAAGTGATAAACAGCCCCCCCCCATTTAAACAGAAACAACTTAAAAGGGGAGAACTAACTGAATGAAAATTTCAGTTGACTTGGCATTTAGGCCAGGGCTCGCAGAACCACAAAGTTTGCTCTGCTTGTCCAAGCAGGCATGGATTTTGTCTCTCGTGAACTGCAGCCACTCTACGCATAGCTATAACTGGAAAACCCCAGTGGGAGACATCCAAAGTAACTTTTTCAATCTTGGCTTAGAAGCCAAACTCTAGAGAGCTGGTTGAAAAAGAAGTTAAATGGATGCCAATTACAAGACACGAATGCAGTTTCATTGCCAAGCGCTTTGAAGGTGACGCTTCAAATCTATTTCGCGAGGAAAATGGTAAAACAGCTTGGTTTGTTTTGATGAAATATTATTCTTAGTATACTTTCTGTGTAAGCTTGGGGGTTCTTTTGGATTGAACATGGTCACTGGAGACTCAGGAGGCCTCATTATTTAGGAGAGCCCACTTTCAGCTATAGGTGGTTCCCCAGCTCCAGTCCGTTTTGTACAGAGATTGCCTGGCCACCATACTCCCAGGTAGTCCTGCCAAGGTGTTGGAAGGTACAGATGTGAATGCCACACAGCCTGTCCTATCCTTTCTAAGATAGTCTGGAGGATGTTCTTCTCCCACCACTGTTGGGAGTAAGAGTCAGCTGTCAGTATGGTATGCTTCTGTCTGTGGAATTGGAGGGGGGGAGGGCAGGGAACCACCATCTTGTTCATCCCCTCAAGCAGAAAAACCACATACTAGCCCAATTTCACCATGGCAAAGTTGCAAGGAAAAGTAATCTACACTACAAGCTTATTTCACCTCTATACACCAATGCAATTGTCATGGCTTCCTCAAAAAAATCCTGGGAACTGTATTTGAAATTAATGTTCCGAGAAGTATTTGCTAAGAGATCGTTAGTTACCCTCACAGGATTACAGGTCCTAAGAGTTCTTGGAAATTACTGTTAAATCCATTTATGCCCTCCAGTGACTTTGCCCTATCAAAAATAGTACCCTGAAATAAAAGTATGTGACTGAACGAAGAATTATCGGACCCTGGCATCCAAGGTCAACATATGGCCACTTAACCATGCTAGCTCTCAAGTAAAACAGAATGTAACAGGGAACAGAAAGCAAGCAGCTGCCATTTATGTGAGAGAACAGTCTCAAGTGGTGTATGCCATGGGTTGCTTTCAAGATCCACTTCAAGTACTGAGATTCTCTTTCAAGCATCACTTACGTCAGGGACAAAAGGAGGGTCCAACATTCCTGCTTCTAAGCGTTTGAAATTCATGCTCTTGAAAAATGGGTGCCTCTTTACTTCGGCTGCACCATCCTCCTGACAACCCAGCCTGTGCTTCACATCTTTGGTCAGTAGCTGGAGAAACAGACAAATGGGATGGCAAGATGGCGGTTGTTTAATTACTTGAACACACACACAGGTACATTTGTTAAACCTTCACAGCCCTGCCTACCCATAAATAGGGCCTTTATAAATTAATTCACACAACCAAACTGTACTACACATTTTAACAAAAAGAAAACAGGGAGTGCATCTCAGCCCAAAGGCTTTAGAGGAATAAATTATATTCACATGCAACTCAATGCCAGAATAGGCTCATAAGTGGTTTATAAATAAGATTAATTGCACAAGCATTGAAATATAAACATCCTTAATTTAAAATGCACAATAAAACAATCCAAATCAAGCATTAAATATAGCATGTATATAATCGAATTATACAATAAAGTAAGTATATCGATAAGCTGGTATGTTTCATTTTAATTTTTTTAAATGGACAGCTAATAAGAAGCTGGCCAGTGCAAAGGCCTAGCCAGGATGGTCGTCCTCTTATATACCTGCTGAGATGACAAGGCATCTGACCCGACTTCCGGGGTGGCGCCATCGGCAATGGCGGATTCCCTCTGAACTGGAGGGACCAGCTCCACGGGAATCGGGTCTTTTCCGCTACGGCGAAGCGGGGACCCATTCAAAAATCACAGGCGGATGAAGCCTGTGACCATAGGACTCGGCGGGCACCCTTAGCGCCCCCCAACCCACAAAAGAACCCATTAACGGGCTCCAGAGCGAAGAGGGGGAAGTGGCGGGGTGCTGAGAGTCAACTGCTTCTTCCGTGGAGCGAAGCCGCACAGCCGTTGCCAGAGAGCGCTGCCTTTTTCCTGGGACAATCTGGCTTCTAAAATAATCACCCGTGAGTACCTAAACTCGGACAATTGGACTCTAAATAAGGACTTGTGAGCAGAAAGGAAAATTGGACTTAAAAGTTTATCTCAATTTGGCGCTGAAACGGGAAGGTCTAAACAGGAAGTCAGCCTTCCGTTTCTTTGTAGATAGATTAAAGCAAAGACATGGCAAACTAGAGCTCAGAAAATTGCCTGTAAAAGATTAACTTTCATCATTTAAAATTGTTGAACCCCCTTCGGAAGCAGGAGAAGAGGGGGGATTTTTTCGGACCGTTTAAACCTGCAGAAGTGAGGGTAAAGTAAAGTAACTTTCCACCGTCCTGATCCTGGAGCGGGGTGTTAGGACTGACGTTTTTTGAAGCTCATTGACCAGAGACAACGTTTTTGACAGATAGGTATAAGAAGAGAAACTTTGACTCCATTGTTCCCCTTCGCTTCTTAAAGGAAAAAATATTGACAAAATATCTGAAAAAGGAAACTTTTGTTGCTAGACTTGTCTTTAAAAGAAAGAACAAATAGAAGTTTTCCCCCTAGAGGGAGACTGTGAAACTGTAACCAACTCTGTGGAGCTGGCAGCTGTTACAGAATACAATCGTGGGAATAGATATCTGACCTTGTAGGACAATGTATTCAGAAGCTCTGTTGTGTGCTTTCTATAAAACAAATGCCCTACTGGAACAGCTACATGAGAAGACGAATTTAATGGCTGATTCGATTAGAAATTTTGAACAGGCAGTGGGAAATTTTGAACAGGCCGTGGGAAAATATGTGGAGCCCACCCAGGAATTAAATCAGGAGTGTGCCCTGACAGAACAGGCCCAACAGGAACATGAGCTTTCGGATTTGACAAATGAACTTGGAAAAAGCCAGATTTGGAAAGAAAAAGTTTGGTTTGGTTTGGAAATGGGGGACTGGATAGACCCCCCTATGCAGGGATGTTTGGACTTTTCAAGTCTGGCAATGGGCCGTGAGATGTCTGGGATTGTGGGGGCTCCTAATTTTGAAGGGATTTTGAAACATGTTCTTAAATACCACATGGAATTTAGTGTGGATTATGGAAAAGGGGCTGATCTGTCGAGAAGGGTCAAAAATATTGTTCAGCTGGAGTTCCCACGAGTGAAACGACCAGGAGACAAGGGAAAATACAGTTACAAATATGAAGAAGAGCTGCGGAAGGGACATGGAAGAGACTTAAGGGCCTCGGATATAAGGTTACCAGGTTAATGCGCTAGATCGATGGGATAATAAGGACTGACAAAACCCGGGACCAGGAGGAAGGGACGCTGGATGAAGATTGGATTGTTTTTATTTCTTTTTTTACTACTAGGATTGTTTTATAAAATTGATGAATGTTAGAAAAATACTACTAGGATTGTTTTATAAAATTGATGAATGTTAGAAAAATGTTGGAATGAAATTACTTGGCTTTAGTAAAAATGTTTAAAGAATTATGTAAGAATATTATGGTTATGAGAAGTTGGTAAAAATAAGATTTAAGTTTTAAGTTTCAAGGTTTTTTATAGTAAGATAAGATTAAAATAGTTTAAGGCAATGTAATGACAGAATTTTATGAAATATGGAAAGGATTTGCTGCAACAATTAACAACTAGGATACAAAAAAAGGGAGGAGGAGGTCAAAGAAAGACGGTAATGACAGTTGAGGATTTGAGAATAATGGATTTGTTTTTAAATGTTTGCAGTGTATTTTTGTGTTTTTTTTGAATTTGTATTGTTGGATGTGGTTTGTGTTTTTCTTTGTTCTTTCTTTGTTCTTTTTCTATTTTGTTTTCTTTTGTAACTCTAAATTTTTCCCCAATAAATATCTTTTTTTTTTATAAAAAAAAGACAAGGCATCTGACCCTCACCTGAAGCTCATAACTCTCTTGACAGGTGATTTGGTCTGCAGCCACAGTGTGGAAATAAAGGATGAGATTGCCCACCAGATACCAGGCACTATACTATTCAAATTAGACCCCAGTGTTTTTATTACAATCCCCTTCTCAATTAAGTAATCAATTTTAATCTAGAATTTAAATTCTTAAAACTTTCTTATTTGTTAATTTGAGCAAGTAAACTACTGCTCTCACTTCATTACAAACAGTATTTCTGCCTGCAACACACTTGAGTAAACCTGCTCCTCTTCCTTTCACAGATATTTTGTTGCCAATTGTAGCTGCCTCTGATCAGTTATCATTTAACTCTTTGGGGAAATAATTAGCATCACATGTCATGTACATGGAAGTTGCCGAACCAATTAACCAATTAGAAGGATTACTGTTAATAGCACCAGTTTTCATATTACTTGATATTGCTGGATAGTTCTGATGAACTGCAAAAGCATTTTTAGTTTGCTTTCTGTTGCCACCCTGGAACTTTTCTTTATTAGTGCCACTTTGTTTTGTACGATTCCTTGCAAATGAAGGAAAACAACTTTTCTGCTTATATATGTTGATAATATAATTTTGGTTACTGAGAACGAACAACATTGTACAAAAACAAGATTGAGCACAAGCCTGGCCAGGACATAGGCGTCCTGACTGTGACAAAGGTGACCTGTGTGACTGCTTGGTTGATTAACAGCTGTTGGGAACTTCAGGGTTCCTGCTCTCCCTTCTTATGGTCTTTGTACTGGACCTGGAGACTCCAATAGAGAGCATTCCATGTCAAGAAGGAGGGCAAGTGGGAACCCTATCAAATGACAGGGCAGGAGCTACACGGAGCAGGTCCTTTTCACTGGTGGTGCCGATTGTATGCCTTGCTCTTCCCAGACCTATTCTCTTTTGGCCTGTATTTTGGAGCTTTATAATTTAGGAAGACTTTGGAAGAACTGGTTGACAAGTCTTATCAGTCACTGACGTATGAGCGGATTTTATTTGCTGCTATTCTGGGCTTCTGGTGCACCAGGGTTTACACCAGCATAATAGAGTTGGCCAGGATGCCAGAAGGGATACAATTTATGAGCTTTCTCCATTATCTGCACAGCAGGGGGTGTTCAGTCAACAGTGCAAAGGCTGAGCTGAAGCATTCCCTGCTGGTTACCTGCTTTCAGCAATAGGGGTCGCTGTTTGGTAGTACTCAGTTGGTTAGCTGTCAGATTCTAGAGCTCCGTATTGGTGGCTCTTAGGTAATTCGCAAAATACAGAGTCCATTCATACAACACAGAGTTCATTCATAAAGCAGTGACATAAATCTCCATTGCTACATATTGGGTGTATATTTCAGCGGTTGGACGTACAGGTTTATGACCATGCTGTAGTGTAGTGCTTATGCGACTGTGAATAAAAGGTGGCTGGGCTCATTGTCTCGGGGTTTGGGGGGGGGATGTGACAAAACTGATTTCCAATAAGTGCCCTCCTTTATTTCCATAACAAGTCCTTGAGTTTGTATTCTGAATGGTGACACCAGGGACCTAGAAGGTGCAGGGCTTGTCAGTCCAACCCCTGCATAGTCTCATCAGGGCTGACCTTAAGGCAATTGGAGCAATTTGGCCAAATTGGGCCCCGCGTGCTGTTCCTAAGGCCCCCCGCACCAGGGCAATCTAAATGGATTTTATTTATATCTATAATTTTTTGCAGACTTTGGCTGTGAACTGGGGCCCTTCAAAAAAAAAAATTTCAACTTGCGCCCCACTGCTTCAAATTGGGCCCCACTGGCTAGCCCTGAGTCTCATAGTTGCTGGGCCTGAGTTGCCCTGCCCTTGCATGAAGTCTTAGGTTTGCAGTTTTGGGAGAGGGGAGACTGCAGCACTGGGGAGAGGGCAGGCTGGCGAGGCCCCCTAGATTTAAAGGCCCTAGGCTTCAGACTACTTAGCCTATACATAAATCCGGCACTGGCTGCAATACAGCTGTCTTCTCTTTGTCCATTAGAGGGCAGCAATGGAAAACTTAACACAGACCATGTAAACAAAAAATGTTTGTATAGGCTTGTAATTAGAAAATCATTTTTAAAAAAATGAATGGACATAATCAGGTCTCAGCTATACATGCAACAGAAAGTTCAATACTGTGAGTCTATCTATCTATCTATCTATCTATCTATCTATCTATCATCTATCTATCTATCTCAGCTTCAGTGGTAAGGAACAGCTCCTGTTGTGTCCTGTCAATGATCAGGCTACTGTTTTTGGAAAAATTATCCAACTAAACTGTTCCCAAAGCTAGAAAAATATAGACAGACAGGCAGTGGAAATGCATACAACAGAATACAGGCATCACTGAGGGAAGTTATTAGGAGATCAGGACTGGCTCTTGCACAGCTTTAGTAGATCACAACATGTAAGAAGATCTGTGAACATGTTAAGTCTCACAGTTCTCACAGGTGGGAACAGGAAGAGCACATATAGTAAATGGAATAAATGGTGAAATCTTCCTTCAAGTGTCTGTTATTGACATTATGGCTGCCACAGTCACAACTGGAGATTATTCTGATCAAGGGTAGCCAATGTGGTTGTCCTCCAAATGTTGTGGAGGACAATTCCCATCTACACCAGTCAGCACAGTCAACAATCAGGGATGATGGGAGATGGCTGACCCATGTCAGAAATGGAAGACAAGAGAAAAATTACTTTGTAAATGAATCCAAGAAATCTTACTACATGGCCATACTGCAGTAATGAAGAGAAAAGCCCAGACATTTTCTTGTGGCCCATATCCCTTTAGAAATTGTTGAAAGCATCACCAAGAAGCTATTCATCCCTTATGCCGTTAAGGGACTGTGTGGAGAACCCTCTTCTTGTCTCTTCACAGAGCATCCCAGTGTGTTCAAACTGAGTTTTTGCTAATTTGAATGAAACATAGCCTTGAAAGGAGAAGAAAAGGCTGAGGAGTAAACGTCACACAAATCCAGAGCAGAGTCCCTAAGATGGCTGGATGGTATCTTCAGCAACTCCTGCAGCCAAGCTGTTGCTAAATATATTGCTCTGCTTTCCTTTGGACCACATCAGTGAGGCTGTGAGGGGGGTTCTTGTCATCTGGGCAGCCCAGGACCTCCATACACACTGCCCAAGCTTGCGGCCCAGGGAGGCCGCTTTGGTGCGGTTTAATGCTTAATGCTTAACTTCACCCCCAGGGGCACACTCCATTGTCTCTTGAGACAGATGGATGCCAACAGCATGTCCCTGTGTCTCCTAAAAGTTTAGGACTCAAGATGAAGACATGTAAAGGACTGTAGTGGGAAATGGATACATTTCAATATGTACACTTGTATGTACACACACCTCACTGAAAATAACGTAGCTATTTGAATTTGTTGTGCAAGTGAATTAAAGCACGTGACAGTTCGGACATGTGAATGTGAGTCAAGGCGGGCTCTGAAGTGTGGCAAGACTGGGCATTTTCTTGGGCTAAAATCAGCAAAGGACCCACTGCCTCAATATTCATTTTGAAGAGAGACCCCGGTCTCCCAGATTAGGGGGGAGGGGTTCACTGAAAGTGCCTTGATTGAGGGTCTTCAAAATTCTGGAACTAGTATGGAGAGTTAATTAAGCTACCCTTATCTCTCAAGGGCACGGACAACACACTAGAAGCTCCTAAAAAGTTTTTTTCCAGAGCCACAGGATGGCTAATACTTTTCTGTTGTGTAAAGTGACAGAAACATCACTAGGGAGGGAGCAAACTAAAAAACCTAAATGATTATTCAGTGCAACTTCTATGACCTCTGGTTAATTTTCATACTCCTGAAGTACAGCGTTAACATTGGATTAATCTTTTTCAACTGTAATTACCTATTCAATGCAGGCTGCTAACAAATTTGGGCTTCACGTCTCCAAAAAGAAAGAAAGAAAAAGAGCCCCCTTACCATTTTGCAGATAGACTTTGCCTCCTCAGAGAATTTATGGGAATACACCTCCTCGGTCTCCAAGACTCTCCTGTCTACCTCTTCTCGCTTCACCTTCTCTTTCCTTCCGCGAAAGGGAGATTGTCCTGCAATCATCTCATAGATCAGGCAACCTAACCCCCAGTAGTCAGGGCTGAGGGTGTATCGTTGGTTATTCAAGACTTCTGGAGCTGGGAAAACAAGAGAGGTAGATGGGATCCATTTCTGAACTGACATCATCACACCCATGGCTAAATAACCAGCCATAATTCAAGAATGAAAGAAAAGATTCCATCTAAGCTTTGATTTGGCAAAAGGATCGGTTCACATGTTACATCTGCTACTGGGAACCCCCAGAATGGATTTGGGGGAGCATGGTGAGAGGAAGTTCCACTGTGAATTGAGAGCCAGTGTGGTGTAGTGGTTAGGAGCGGTAGTCTTGTAATCTGGTGAACCGGGTTCGCGTCTCCGCTCCTCCACATGCAGCTGCTGGGTGACCTTGGGCTAGTCACACTTCTCTGAAGTCTCTCAGCCTCACTCACCTCACAGAGTGTTTGTTGTGGGGGGGGGGGGGAGGGAAAGGAGAATTTTAGCCGCTTTGAGACTCCTTAAAGGGAGTGAAAGGCGGGATATCAAATCCAAACTCTTCTTCTTCTTCTTCTTCTTCTTCTGAATGAATGAATCCTTGCGCTGACAGAGCAACTTACCTTGCAGTATGTTGAGTGCAACCCCTGATATATAACTCTTTGACTAATATGTGGACTGAAACTTGTGTACACTTGAAAACGTTGGCAGCATTAAGATAAATTCAACAGTGTAAACAAGTTTTGATGGCTGTAATAATGGAACACTGAATGGTTTAGTTTATGTAAAATATGCAGGGATTTATGGTATGTAAAATGAACCATGGAAAGAGAAGAAGGGAAGTCCTTGATATTTTAAAGTTGTTTAAATGAATATTCTAAATTGTAAAATAGAAAAATTATTTTAAAAATTATATAATAATAATACTGTAATAATAATAATAAAGAAACTTAGTGCTACACTGGATTTCACACTTCTTTTATGTCATGACATCTTTCTCAAACTTATCAAAATAAAGAGAGCCTTTTGCTCGTGACTGCTTTGCTGTGCTTGATTTTATTTTATTTTATTTTTCCTTTTGGTATTACTTTGCATTACCAAGTTTGAGAAGACAGTTTTGATAGCAACACACATAAGGTACTAAATCACTTACCCATGTAACCGACTGTTCCTACCCGTCCACGGATTGATTCACCATCAGGGATTTTAACAGCTAGACCCAAATCAGATATTCTGATATGGCCTAAAAGGAGGTGGAGGGAAAAAACACAAATGTTCTAGCATAGCTATATACCTCTACAAAACAATGGGTTGTATCATTCCGCTGGTGATAAGGCATCTCTCAGCCCCACACCTCCCTAAATCTGCTCCAGAGAGTTGGGGAATTCCCCCTCCATAAGATACTGAAAGAGGAGCCCAGGGCAGTGAGAAGACAGTGTTAGGGAGAATTGCCCCAAACTGGTCCCCATACTGTTCAGCAGGTGGAAGGCCTGCCATCAGCTGATACAACCAAATCTTTTTTTCCTAAAAATTCACATCATAAAAAATAAATCTAAGCACGTTAAAGGAATAAAATGATACTGGCTCTTTGAAAGATCTCAAAAACCAATCAAGGAACAAATGAAACTGCCTTATTCCAGGTCAGGGCATTTGTTCATCAAGCTCCGTATAATCCCAATTTGGGCACTATCAGCTCTCGTGTACAGCAGAATGGAAACAAGGAGCAGAGACACACTAGGGAGCCCGAACCCAGAACTGCATGCTCTTTCTAGTAATTTCCCTGACACCTGTGTGCACAAAGTGAGTGTCAATAGAGAGGGGCCCTTTGTGCATATGACTGTATAAGTAAAAGCCTCCATGGGATCTGGTACCCTAAACTATCAGGATTTCATTTTCCCCCGCAGGAAGCTGATTGGCTGGCCTATGCTGGCCTGCATCATCTTTGTGGACAAGAGCAGGCTAAAGCATCATTCATTTCTGGGCTCTGAGATTTTATTTTCTGGAATAGTATTCCTAGGAACAGGAATACAGAACAACCAAGCACAACTCAAAACCATTTCTCTCTTGAGAGCAGGGAACATAACACAAAAAGAGTGCTTCTGGATCAGGCCAATGACCCATCTAGTACAGCAATCCTGTTCTCACTGTCGCCCACTCAGTGCCTATTTTATTTACTAGTTTTGACACAGCTGATCAAAAACAGTAACGCAGGGTTTCATCTTGGAAACGGTTCCGAAAAGTAGGATAGAGTGCCTCTGCAAAGGCAGGGTGGGGGGCAGCATACAAATCTGAGCACCATAATTATTTATTAAGGAAAATTCCCAAAGTAATAAGGAGAATGAACAACTTTACTTATTACAGATCTGTTGCCCTGAACCTAACACCCACTGATTTTCATAATAGCAGTTTCTTTTCTCTCTCTTTTCTGGGAAGTCTATCCTTTTCTATATCCCAAGAAAAGCAGTGGAAGCTGCTCCATGTCTTACCCACTTCAGAGAATGATTTGGCTCTGAACAATACCATGTCATACAACTAAATGTAAGCTACTTTACTGTGGAAGAAAAGGCCTTGCCTAAAGCTCTCAGACTTACCATAATCATCTAACAGGATATTTTCTGGCTTCAAATCCCTATTAAAGAGAGAGAGAGAGAGAGAAAGAAAGAGGAAAGATTGCAATTATTTGTATGAAAGCAGCTTTGATATTGGAGGAATAGCAAGGCATCAGAATGCTGCTTCCTTCCAGCTATAACACAGCAGGGAGCCAATTCTCAGAAAACAGATTTCAAACATCATTTTTTATTTTTATTTTTTTTTAAACTATTGCAAGATGGAAGCTCCCGGTCCATCAAATAATATTCCGCTCTGCTGGCACAAGGTTATTCAGTTCAATGAGATTTGTGTTGACAGAGAACTCTGAGAATCATGTAGGTGATAGTGTCTAACCCACCATCATAATATTAGAATAATAATAATTTTATAACCACTTTATTATTTATATGCCACCCATATAAATATGGGCTAGCTTGCCCCAGTGTATGGAAGTGACCAAAGGGGTGCTGACCATCTAAAAAAAAATCCACACTCAACTTGGCTTTCTGGATTTCAAAAAGCCACTGCACTATTATTATTTCACAACCTATTTTTAGACAATGCCAATTTATACATATTTACTTCTGAGGTCGAAAAGTCTATTTACCACCCAATTTTTATAAGGATAACTATTTGCTTTATTAAATTCATGCATTGGAGAAAACTTGTTAAAATATTGCTTCACAGATTATTGTATTTGGGAGGGGCTGCTTCAAACACCTCCCCATGTGACAATAAGGTGGGCAAACTGATACACAGATCTTTGTCACCACAGAAACAACCATGTGAATTGGCTAGACTTTAATTCTCCAAGTTGATTGTTAGAGCAATTTGCACTGTGAGAGGACCACCCATTATACAGAGCTTTAATTTACTCCCTTTTAAATGATTTTAGGTTTTGCGATCACCGGACAGAAAACTTAGTGGTTTCCCCTTACTAATCAAGTGGGAACTTTTTTGTTTATTCAAAACATATCATGCACATTATTTATTATTATAAGCCAAGGCACATGTACGAAGAACATTTTTGTTCCCTTCCTTTTGTTGGTTTAAATCCCTATTGACCTCACAAGATAAACTTCACAAGATAAACCAATGGGACCAGGCCTACTTTTCAAACAAACAACTCTGAGAAAATATGTGAAGGGTGAGAGAAGGCAGAAGAAAATGGATGGCTTTATTTTAAATACTACTGTATGCTTATTCTCAGTGCTAACAAAAAGATTCGCTTTGGAGAGGTGGGATGAAAGGTCATTCTCAACAAACCTCTTCGTTCCAATTTTAAACGTTTCCTTGACGAGTCCAAAATGTTTTAATTCTCTTGCATTCTACATGTAGGCTGTTGATCGGTAGCTAAGGGGCAATACCCCCACTATTGCAAAATAATAAAATAAAACAAAATAGGGGGAAATTCTTACAATGTTCGTGGAAGTTCAAACATGTACTTGGCAGGACAGATAAGACACTTGTGTCTTATCCAGTGCTACTTCCATGTTTTGTAGGGGTTCTTGAGCAAGATGCCCTCGATGGTCTCCCTCCCTTAGTGACTCCACCACTCGTGGTCATTATGTTGCTGCTCCTCCAGCTCATCATTGCTACAAACTGCTTTTCACCTTCTTTGCCTTCTGCTTGCTCATCTCCCTCTGAGTCAGGGCATGATGCAGGTGAACAAGCAGGTTGCAGTGGTGAGAGCCCATCCAGGAGGTTTGCCAGTGGGACCCCTGCTGGAGGTGCCCAACCATTTTGATCTTTGACACCAGGCTCTGGTCCCTTTGAAAAAGGATCTCTTTGATAAATTATCCTCTTCGAGATCAAGGAGAAGTTGACTCCCGGTGCATCACAAAATAGTCCTGCCTCCTATTTCTCCACCAGTAAAATGAAGTCCACGTTGCATACAGACTATCTGTTCTGTCACAGAGCTATGGCCCCTTCCCTTGTAATCCTAGGGCTGAAACTCTTGAACATATGAGTCTATAAAGTCAGATAACTAATCATTATAACATAGCCCAGATTTGCAAATCTGTCCCCGGGAAACATGGCAGCAGCAGCCTCAGCAGCCCGGAGCTAGCCTGTTAGCGCAGTTGGCTCTGGCTGGCTTCAGGAGCTGCTCGCTGCTGTGGCACCCACCATGTTTCTTGCACCACAGCAGCGAGCAGCTCCTGAAGCCAGCCAGAGCCAACTGCGCTAACAGGCTGGCCCCTCCTGGGCAACAACTGCCTGCCCGTGGCTCCCAAGCCTCCATGATCTTTCAAAACAAAGGGAGAAGGGGAAAGGACATCAGGGAAGGCTTGGGAGTCATGGGCGCGCGGCGTGCCACTCCCCAGTTTTTTTAAAAACTCTGCGCATTTATGTTTCACAGGGTGTGAAAGAAGGGCTTTGCACCTTTATACAATATGCATGTGTGCTTGGACCCAGGGTCTTTTGCCTCACCATCCCGACTACTGTCTCCCTGTTGCTACTCAGCTTCAAAAAAAAAAAAAAAAAAAAAAAAGGGTCCCTGGATTAATTGAAAAAAATCTGGTAACCATATAACACAGCTTCCCGAAGTCTTAAGCAGAGGTCCCAGCCTTGTTACTCAAGAGCCTTTTTGACAGAGAGGCTGGGGACTGAATATAGGAATCTTACGGCTGTCGCAGGCGGGGAAACTAGGTAAGGATTGTAACATTTTCCAGACAGATCCACATACAGGATCTTCAATTTCTAAGTAGATGGCTTTCATTATTTAATGGATGAGCAGCTTCTACATAAAATTTCAATGTGTGGGTCCTTATGTGATACTCCTGAAAAGCTCACTCACAAGCACAAAACATGGAGGTGGTTCTGCATATCATAAATATCTATGTAAAGTCTCAGGAAAATAAAACAGACTCTGCAACAAGTTTCTGAACACACCAGAATGATATTTACCTGTACACAGTGTTCTCTTTGTGCAGGTCTTCTAAGCCACAAAGAATCTCTGCTGCATGAAACAAGGCTCTTTCTTCCTCAAAGCCTGGGTTCCCCATATTATAGATGTGGAACTTCAGGTCACCCCCATTCATTATGGTTAGAACTAAACAGAGTGCGTCCTTTGTTTCATAGGCATAGGCTAAGTTGACCTAGAAGAACAGTTGGGATAGTTTAAAGCACAAAGACAGGTGCTTGGTGCACACATATTCATTCATTGCTAATGTTCTGCATTTGGAATGACATAAAGTATCATATGATTGAATGGAGCCAAAGGGGAGATAGGCAAATCGTCAAGGGTTAAAAAACAAAACTCTGAAAATTTGGAAGCAATGTGGTACTAGGTCGTTTTCATAAAGATTATCACTTGCAGGTCCATAGTGTCATGCTGCCATGAATATTTTTTCAGCAAAAGTAGAGACCTGATGACAACCAAAACAAAGGAGACAGTCCCCAAAAGAATGAGAAACAACAGACCAAGTTACAGGAGTCCCCAAAAAACAATAACAATCATGTAAAAAGTGATTATAGTTGAACAACACAAGATAGCACATAAAGCTGTGGTAGCCGTTCTTCTGTAGCAATCACAACAATTTCTACAAACAGCTCAGATTATTACGTTACTATGACGAGATATCCTAGACTGCACCCTATTTCATACTTCATCAGAACAAAACAGATAATTTATTGCAGATGGCAGCAGTAGACCTTCCCCCTTAGATTATTTTACATGCAGCCATGTTTTGTTTAACTATCAATCACTTTTTACACAATTATCATTGGTGGTGGTGGTTTGGCTTCCTGTGCTGCTCTGGGTTTGATCTTCTCAATTTACTCCTGCATCTCCTATGTCTGCAGCAGCTCAAGGTCTGACAAATGAAGCACGAGACGCCCTGACGTTTTGGACTATCAAAGAATGATGCACAGAAGAGGCTGTACTGGGAGTGACAAAACATATCATATACTGTACAGCCAACTTCAGAATGTTGGCTTGAGGCGAGATATTTTCTGGAAGCATTATACACTTCCTGTGACTAATGCCATTCCTTGATGGGTGTGCCGCCCAATGGAAAGCCTGTGCCCATTGCAAATTTGGCAATACTTACTACAAATTGACTATTGACTTTTTCTAGAATCTGCTTTTCATTTAGGGCCATGGATTCACCTTTCCTCTTCTTTATCCTTTTTTTCTCTAATCTTTTGCATGCATACATTTTCCCAGTTGCTCTTACTTGGCAAGCACACACCTAGAAGGAAAACAACAACATCAACAAATTGTGGAGGGGGGGGGGTTATGCAGGAGGAATTTAAAACTGGTAATCCTGACCATGACAGTCCAGAAGGAAGTCTTGTTGCATTCGACAAGGCTTGCTCCAAGGTAGGTGGGGTTAGGATTGATGCCTATGTTACCAAAATCACTTCTTGATAAAACTGTATTATCTGAAACCCCCCCCCCATCTTACTTTTAAAGGAAATTCAGAACTAACTGAAGAGACTAACTAATAGATGAACTTCGGTATGGGACAAGGAGCAAAGTTTGAAGGAAAATTCAGAGCGCATTGAGCTACAGAACTCATTGAATATCCTAAACTGAGAGACACTGACCAGAATAACCTCTAACAATGGGATGGGGAACTTCAGGCCTGGCACCCAAAATTTGGCCCTCCTGGCCTCTCCATCTAGCATTTGAGACTCTCCATACCTCAGCCACACCCTTCCCAGACCTTCTTTGCACATTCTTTGAATGCTTTGCCTGGTTAGAATGTGTTCTTCAGCTCTGTTAATACAGTGGTGCCTCGCAAGACGAAATTAATCCGTTCCGCGAGTCTCTTCGTCTTGCGGGTTTTTTGTCTTGCGAAGCATGGCTATTAGCGGCTTAGCGGCTATTAGCGGCTTAGCTGCTATTAACGGCTTAGCGGCTTTAAGAAAAAGGAAACAAACTCGCAAGAACTCGCAAGACGTTTCGTCTTGCGAAGCAAGCCCATAGGGAAATTCGTCTTGTGGAACGACTCAAAAAACGGAAAACTCTTTCGTCTAGCGAGTTTTTCATCTTGCGAGGCATTCGTCTTGCGGGGCACCACTGTATTTCTTGTTTGCCTGGATAGAGACTAGAAGGTGCATGGGGATGTACCTAGACACTAGCCTACTGTACAAAGGTACAATTTGCATTCACTGCTCCCGCTTTTGTCTCGAGTGCAGCCCACCACTGGGCTGTGGCCCCAGGAAGGCTGTGTAGAAGGGGCTGTGGCCCTTGGGCTGAAAGAGGTTCTGGGACCTACAGAAAATGCAAGTTCCCATTCTGGAGGGTTGAGGCAGAAGAAGACCCTGCTGCAGCCAACCAAGGGGTTGAGATGCAACCCTCACTTTTCAAAAGAGCAACCACAGAAACAGGATGCAATAAAGGAGTCTTGGAAGCCTCTTCAACAAAGGAACATAAGAAGTCGCCATATCCCAACTCAGGCCATTGGTCAATCTAGCCCAGTATTGGCTACACTGATTGAAAGCAGCTCTTCAGAGTTTCAGGCAGACACCTCTCCCAGACATACCTGGAGATGCCAAGAATTGGATCTGAGATCTTTTACATGCAGAGAAGATTCTCTACTACTGAGATGTTGCTTTTCTCTCAAGCAATATGGTTTACTAGTGTTTTATATTTACATACAGGTAAACATGTACTATCTCAAAAACACAGCCTGATGCACACCATCTATGGCTTAAGCTTAAAGATTCTTTAACCTTAAATCATGGAAATCACACAGTCCTTAACATTTTCATGCTCAGTCCATCAGATATTTGTGGGGCTGGCTTACTGTTCTTCCGAGGAACACATTGTTTTCAACAGAAGTTTCCAGAACTACTTACCTCCCCGAATCCACCTTTTCCTAATACCCTGTACTGCCTAAATGTGTTTTTCGTTACTGGTTGTCTGAAAAAAAAGATTGGGAATGGGAGACAGAGAGAGAGAAAAGAGATAAAATGCTTAATGCTATCTTTGAAGAAAGAAAAAAGAAGAATAAAAAAAGAATGTTGCTTTAAAGGTGATTTGAAGAAAATCATCCCCTAACCATTAGCTCACCATCCCAGGCTATTAGCTCAACAAAAGAAAAGTTAAGTCAGCCATTCCTACAGCAATGCACAATGATAGTATTACCAGCTGTTTCGAAATTCTGCAGGTTTTTCACATTTCTCAAATGACACTGTTCATTATAGCCCCGTGGAGCTATTAGACACAAGCAATTTGCTTCCTGTTCCTACAGGGCAGACCAACCTGACCCTCCAAATGTTGCTCAACTCCCAATTCCCACTAGCCTCACCCAGCACAGCCAACGGTCGGGAAAGATGAGGCTTGTGGTCCACAAACCTCTGGAGGGTCATAGCTTCTCCAGCCCTGTTCTATGGCAAATAACTTGAGTACATGGACACCTCTATTGCCCATCAGGAGAGAGAGGCTTGTACGCCCTGTACTCAATCTGCTGGAATGTGATTAAATTCTACCCCCAAATTGTGATGGTCCGGAAGCACCCTTTGAGTAGCAGTTAGGGTGCTGATAACAGCAATTCTCCCTCAAGGAAATATTAAGGGCCAACTTGATTATCAAAATATTCTGTTGACCTAATCTGGGCCTATTCCACTACATCACTGCTACATGTGGTCAGTGAAGCCACAGTTGCAGCTTCCTTTACTACTGCCTCACCAGCTCCTTGCTGAAGACATTTCAACTGTGGAACTAACTCCATCTATCCCATCCAGGTTCAGGGGATATTTTGAAGAAAAGTCAAGCCTGGACCATCGAACTCTCACTTATAACTGGATTTCTGAAATCCAAGGGGGAAATGGGTCCTCTTTCTTCCAGCACCTCACTTTTTTATATATATAAAAAAGAACATCGCTGTCATTTGTTCTTCAGGGGGCAATTAAATGAACATCCACAACTGCTACTCAAAGGAGTATCGTTACTATTGCTTTCCTGCCACAACTGATCGAGCCACCAGGGGGCGGCGTGCTATTACATTGAGGGTGAGCTTAGGGCTATCAAAGACAGCAACACTAGGATAGTGAAACTTGCAGCCTTCAGGCTTGTATTCAGAAGTCTTGCCTTGAAACATTCATGCTAAATTTTGAAAGTGAGACGTACCAGCAGCTAGACTAGGCTCCACACCCATCTGCCCTCATGGCCCTTTTCTCTAATCCCAGATGTGTGGGTGTTGTCTTGCCTGCAGTTACTCAATAGTGAAAAGGAAGTATTTGTGTGGCAGGCAGCAACTGGGAGATGCGCTTAACCCCCCCCAAAACAATACAACAAATACCTCGACTCAACAGTTGGCAGCTTTAAAAATATAAAAAGTCTGAATGGATACTAAAAAAGAACAAACCAAAGAAAAACCCAGTAAAAGCAACAGTAATTGATGCATTGTTGCCAAAACTGGGAATATGCCAAAGTAAGGTTACCAGACATCCCCATTTCCCGGGGACAGTCCCTGGATTTACAAATCAGTCCCCATACAAAATCCATTGAAGTTGAAAAGTGTCCCCGGATTCATTGAAAAAAATCTGGTAACCTTATGCCAAAGTGTAAAATTCCTGCATTAGTTATATGTGCGGTCTGGGAGAGTTAGGCTGCCATCCTAGTATCAGAGACGCCGACTTGCATCCAAGATTGAGGGGGCCCATCATGCACATTTGATGTAATGCGTGTGACGCTGCAACCTTGGCAGGGAACTCAGCAAAATGTGGCTTCAACAACCTCCTCTCTCACGGTCAGGAGGACTCAGCCACTGACGCAGTGCTGTACTCAGATCTCCCCTCAACACTGAGGTGACCCGGCCGCCTGCCCAAAGATATTGAGGGGGCTGAAAACACCTCAGCCTCATAAAGTTGGTGCAGCTGCCTAGCACACACACTTACCCAATGGACCAAGTTCCATTGAAGTAGGGTACTAACCAGGGCTGTCCTTTATCCCTGCTTTTGTTTATTCTAGTAACTGAATATTCTTAACTGAGTATTTAGCTTCTTAATATTAAAAATAAAGAACATGGGCTTACATTTATGATTAGCATGAAAAGTTTGGACAAAGTCTCCCCATTGTCCAAGGGCAGTCAAAAAGAGTGAACTTCAATTCATTTGCAAGTGCTAGAAGTCCTATTAACATTATTATTCCCCTATCCTTTCCTAAGTCCCATCATGGAATAAAAACATACAACGCCCACCTGGACCACTTACCTTTCCAGCCATTTCCACTGGAGAAATCTATCAAAGTACATGCTGGCTGAATATTCTCGAAAAGGTTCTCCACTTAGGTAGTCTTGAACAGATCTGTCTCAGATGAAAAAGACAAGACAAACATTTTACAATCCCGAGTCTCATTATGAAGACGTACTCTAGTCTCTTTGAAGCGAGGCTGCTTAGGTGAATTTCCACAAGTTCAAATGTAAATACATTAAAAATATATAGCATGTTATTGTTAATGTCAAACTCTGCGGATGTTGATGGTATGAGTAATTGTTAATATTTTAGGAGGTTAGCAGTTCTCAAACACCTGGGTTTTATGATATTTGCTGATAAACCAAAACATGCTCTACCAACCAGTGTTTATAGTTTCTACCCTTGCCAGTAAACTCTGTATTAAAGGTATTGCAACAGTCTGATTCACTGAGCAAAAAATGCAGGGTTTCTTCATGCACACCTGAATGTACATAGCTAATTAAATGCTATGCAAAGCTGGTTTATTTCAACTAGATAATTAAGAACAATTCTTTTTTTTTTTAAAGGAACAATGGCTGCCTTTCATGTATCTCTTTGAGTTTTAGTTTTGTACTTTGACAATGAATACCAGTTGCTGGAAACCACAGGAGCAGAGGCTGATCGTGTTTGAATCCGCTTGCTGGTTTGTCAATCACTGTGAGAACAGGACGTTGGACTAGATGGGCTATTGGTGTGAGCCTGCAGACTCTTCTTCTGGTCTTAAAAGGCAAGATTTACCAATAAATCCCATGCTTTGAAATCAGTATACAGCAGAGGAACAAGGCACAGCTTTGAACACCAAGCTCAGCTCTGCCTTTTTCATAACTGCATGGCAGTATCCCTACTTGATACAAACAAAGCCAAGGGGACAAAACCAGCTCATTGTTAACATTGTGAATGATTCTCATTTTCTTCCCCGGCAAAGAGAAAAATAAAAGCAGGACAAAGTCATTCAAACACATAAGCAGAACTACTGGTCTATTTTTGCAAATACCCACTTAAACCATCCGGGAGCAACAAAAGCCGCCCAGCCAACAGAGACTACATGGTGACGGCTTTCAATGATCCCTGGCTTTTGATATTTTTTGTTATTTTAAGGTCCCACTGTCCCGACAAACACGGGAACTAGGGTTTGCAACGCAAATCTTTTTATGCAGACCTTTTTGGTACAATAGCAAAATTGCTGCGACTTTGCGAAAATCGATAAGCCCTTTCACAGACAATAGGATGACACAACACATGTACATTTCAATGCCATGGTGCACAGCAGCATTTGCACAGTCTTTTGTCCACATAGGCTAACAGCCAATTAATTCATCCCCCCTCCCTCTCCAATTTGAATGGGAGGCAATTCAGTCTGAAAGGGATGTGGATTCCCTGCACCTCCCTTGGAAGCACGAGGATTTGAAGCTTTTTGTTTTGCTGTTTTGGCTAGAATATATTGATGTAGACTGTCAACAACACGAAGTAAAAAAATTTTTCCTTCCTGTAGCACCTTAAAGACCAACTAAGTTAGTTCTTGGTATAAGCTTTCGTGTGCATGCACACTTCTTCAGATACGCATGCACACGAAAGCTTATACCAAGAACTAACTTAGTTGGTCTTTAAGGTGCTACAGGAAGGAAATTTTTTTACTTCGACTATGGCAGACCAACACGGCTACCCATCTGTAAACAACACGAAGGTTGGGTTTTGTACAGGACCTTCCAATACCCCATACATACACAGGAAAAAGCATGGGCAAAGCATGTTCACCATCATGAGTGAAAAACCTATTTTGTCACATGTATGCACATTGCCAAGTTGTGGCCAATGTTACGTATTTCACTAGGGACCCTGGCAGAGAAAAAGAAACCCTGTATTTCTCTATTAGTTCTACACCAATCAGGGCTGGCACTTCCCTGTTCACTGTAAAGGAAAATCCTTTTCCCTAGCAAGAAACAGACACATCCCCCCCCCACCCCTTGTTACTGCTATTATTATAATGTTCACTCATGCCTTTAGGAGAGGGAAGTACAGGAAGATCAAATAGGAAGTTTTATGAGTGTAAGAAGAAAGGAAGATGTCAGTTTATATGGTCCATTGGTTCATTTAGTTCAGTATTTTTTATGATGACTATCAACAACTCTCCAAGATTTAAATGGAGATCTGTTCAAGCCCTACCCTGAAGATGCCAGGGACCGAGTCAGGGACCTTCTGGATGCAAAGCAGATGTTATACCACTTAGCTAACAAAATGAAAAATGACAAGGTTCAGGAGAGGGGATTGACTTGCTGTTTTCTGGCGTTTCTTACTATATGGCTTTAAAGACAAATGAGTGGCACAGCCGACAGCATTCAGCCAAATATGCTATCCCACTGCAAACTATTGGGAGTTCAAAAGAAGTTTTTAAAATGCTAAGTGTATGTTGCAGGGGTTGTGGGTGTTACTGGATAATTTTTTTAAAGAAAACAAGTAAAGGATGCCAATAGAAGAGTTGGACCTAGTACTGATTCCTTTTCAGTTTTGGCTTATTGAGTATTACCTTCTTGTTATTCTCATTACATTAAGGGGCCACAAATACAGGACAAATATCAAATCAATCAGAACCAGCTGTGTTTAACACTGGACACACTAAATTCCCCTCTTCACAAAAAAACCCACAAAAACATTGCCTGTATAAAGCCCTTAAGATAACAAATGTTCGTTTCGAGCAGCAAATAAGAAGCTGAGACAAATTGAAACACTCAGCCTTTAACTGGTACCTAATTGGAAAAGAATATTTCGGACAGCAACAGTGAAATACCCCTAACTTACTTCACACAAGGTGAGAATAGCTCTTTACAGGGACTGTTTTCAAGTTTTTCTTCTGTCTGCTGGACAAGATCTTGACCGACTTCTGCTACATAAACTGGAGACTACAAAAAAGCAAAGAGATTAAGCAACACATTAGCTTTGTGATAGGGGAAAGCATTCCATTGACAACCAGGTTCATGTATAGACAAATATTTGCAGTCTTAAGAAAACAACGCCAGAATTTATCTCCCTGTGGCTCGTGAATGCAGTATTTTAAACGGAAACACACATTTCATCACACGAAAGAATCTGGGACTTATTTGCAGCACAAACGAGAACCCGCTAAAGTAAGCCAAGATGTAGCCAGTCCACCTTCTTTTCCTTCTTAAATATAGAGACCCTGTTTAGAGATATTCTAGAACCCTCCACAAAATCTCCCTAAAAGTGTTGTGTTTTAGGATCCTGAGATCATGTTACGGGTAGCCAAATTCTGTGCGATTGCCATAAAACTTAGGGAACAAGCTGTGCTATCAAAATGATTAAGGTTTTAAATGATAATTTTAGGTTATAGCTTAGTGACTAAGTTTTAATTTATATATTTTTAAACTGTTGCTATATCTGTATTGTCTCTGTTATACCTAACTGCAAATTCAAATGTATCCCTATCGTGTTTTATGACTTCCTTGATATTGTATGTGGGCTGGAACGGTCTGTGACCGAAATAATAAAATTCAATTCAGTTGTGTTGTTGATATCTGCCAGTTAGCTGCAAATGAATGAATATTGTGGGACTCTCAAAGCATTATTGTTATTCCCCACTTCCTAATAGGAGTCAGCCCATCGGCCAGCCCTACCCTCTTCCAGCAGCCATTCCTACTTCCAACAGTTTTCTTCTCTAACAGTTAGCACCCTATAGTTACTGAACATGCTTAGTTCTTCTCACTGGACTGGACTTTTGTTGTGGGGGGGGGGGAGGGTTTTTCGGTTTTTCTTTGTTTTGCACTTCTGAAACACCAAGCATACCGATACTTTCCCTCTTGTTTCTCAAGTGGCTCCATTTTGGTGACAATCTCGTTGGCACTCACCACCTGAATGTGCTCCCAGAGGGAGTGCTGGTCCTGTTTTTGTGGAATTTGTTTTAAGTCTAGCATCGATGACTACCTCGAGGGTTTCATGAGGTATGGTTGCCTTTTTAATGGTGCTGTTGGCTAATGGCTATTTAAAGTTGTGACACATCTGGCATGAGAAAGAACAGGAGCTAAAATCAGTGCTCTGTCTCCCTTCCTCTGTGAGTATATTCTCTAGAGAGATGGAATATGGCAGCCTGAATATAACCAGCAAAAGAAGGATCAAATGCAGAGCCTTGTATTTGTGGAAACAATCCTGCTTTAAAAGCGAGGATGCCTGGTGCTTTGCTGCTTCCTCTGTTCAATGTTGTATTATTAATAAGCAATCAGATATTACAAATCACTTCATAAGACTCCAGTTCTTTCCCCTCACAAGGAAATTCATGCTTAAGAAGGCAGCCATAGGAGCTTCCTACCATGCAAGGTAGCAGACAGAAATAGCATTATGCAACAACCCAAACCAACTTTTGGTCAAGAGTTTTATTTTTATTTATAGTGTTACTAAATTCAAAACCTAAAATGTAACAGTTCGAATAGAGTATTTTTAAAAATGTAAATAAAGTGATTAATTTATAGTATGCTTTTATAATTTATAGCACTGGTTGTATGAATAGTTGCTTGTGGGTGTATACTCACATATGTAAACTCCAAAGAGTAAAGATTTATAATTTTATGTAACATATAAGCTCTCTTTTGATGTTTGAGCTATCCTCTGGATATGCACACATCCCACCACACATCTGCAACATGCATAGAAAAATTGCAGATGCGGCAACAGAATGTGTGCAAGATGGGAATGGATCCTTGTATCTCTCTGCCATATTCACATTAAGTAGGAGCAGTCCAGTGTCAGAAGGCATTACTACCTCTGACAATCAGATACTATCATTTGCAACAAATTCCATAGTCGGTGCTGCATATACTTACTTGAGAAATTCTGATAAAAGGGTAATCTGATAAATTGGGGGGAAGAGGGCTCCAAGCCACTTGGAGGAGCAGACAATTTGTTTTGCTTTTTTGAGGTGGTTGGATCAATAATCGCTTTCTGCTACTCCCCTTTTCATGCCCACTACTTCCTCAGTGATTTCATTTCTTTTACAGCTGTGTGTGCACTTATTTACAGCAGCACCCCGAACAGAGGAACATAGTTTTATATATAAAGTTTTTCTTTTCATCCCTCAAATTTGCAAAAAAACAGAAAACTGGACAAGAAAACCACCTTACATTTTTTTTACACAAGATATTTCACAGCAATCTGAAAAGTATGTGCTGAGAATTTGCAATTGCCTGACTGTGTTCTTTTGTGCACTTCCTGGACAGCTTTGTTTTTTTAAAGAAACACGCACACAGATAAGTATAACAAATAAGTATAACAGAATCAACAAATTAGAAGGCAGGGACAAACACAAGAGACATGCTGGTATGAACATAAAAGACCAAAGTTGCCCCTCAAATACAGATTTGAGTGGTGTGGACTTCTCTGGGCTAATATGAAGGGAGGGGGGAGTGGATTGACAGCTAAACAATGCTTAATGTTGACAGGTCCTTGATCTGTTGTTTTGAAAAGGATGCAATATCATGGGAAGTCTCCTAATAAATCCCTGCAAGACATGCCTAAAAATTGCATGGACAACCCATCAGGGAAGAAAGGTGGAAGCAAAACTAAATATCCAGCAGTGGTAGAGCACAGTAAACTATATTCTCCATCACCTCTCTCTCTTACACACCGACACACACTTTTCTCAACCAGTTAACCAAGACTAAAGTGACACTGCAAAGGAGGAATGGGCAAACTGTGGCTCTCCAGGTGTTCCATGAAGGCTGGCAACATTAGCCCTGCTGTGAGCGAATCTCTTGCAGATGATCGCAGTGCCTGGAGACAGACAGGTCACGTATCCACAGCAGTGACCAGAGGAGAAATGGCCACAGGAGGGAGAACAGAGTGAAGAAACACCGTGGTGCACCTTTAACAGCAAAATTGAACGTCTTCATCTGCCCCAGCTGCAATAAAACATGTCTCTCCTGTATTGGTCTCTACAGCCTCAGCAGGCTCTGTAACTTTCCAACAGTTTGACTTCACTCTTGATGGTGCACTCTTTAGTTGTCTGTCAAGACATACAGATTCCAACAACAACAAGGGGGTTGGACTAGATGGCTCTCAGGGCCCCTTCCAACCATACAATTCTGTGATGCCATGTGTTTTGAAGTTCTTTTTAAATCAGCTCCATAAACTAATTAACATGAAAATGTCTTCGCATCATGCAGGGTTTTCCGTCCAGCTTTCTAGAAAACAGACAGAATTCAGGACAAAACAAAGGAATGAGCGCTTTCCTGCTGCAATTTCATGAGAGATGCATACTGAGTTTCATTTTTCAGAACTGATCTAATCTCTCACTTTTCCTCTTTGCGAGCCAATCTGTATTTAGAACATGTTTATCCATGTGAGTCAAGTCTCTTTAGAATGCTATCATTCATTACCTAACACATAAGAAGAAACATATGGATGGACTTGATCCCATTATGGAATGCTGCAAACCGTTTATTTTTAACAGAAATAATCTCCCCTTCCTTTTAGCTTATGTCGTGGAAAGGTTAGAAGACACCCCAGCCAGGAAGCTAGACAATAACTTTATTGCCTCTCTCAAATTTAAACAGACCAGCAACGGGAAACCTTCTGACCTTCCCTCCCGACAACGAAATCCAGTGCCACCTAGTGATTAAACTAAATGATGACACTGTCCCTACCCACCTCTATTGCATATCTATGAAAACAAGCTGTGTAATTGTGTAGACCTTGAAACCATTCAGAAGTATCAGCCTCAAGCCAGAGGAGCCATTCCAAGTGGCGCAATCAGCATTAACTAACCTTGTAGATATTTTATAGTCCCAAAGGGAGTTCTGAGCACATTAAATACATCAACATTACTCACTCTTTTCACTTTTGCTTGAGACACATTGCCAGAGAGTTCTTAAACTGCAAGCTGGGACACTTTTTCTTTTTCAGAGCTGCTTGACATGTGTTCAAACGTAATTAATTAAAACAACTGAAGGCACTTTTTAGTTCTATATTTTGTGAAATCTGGATTTACCTGCTACTGAAAATACTAACTCCATGAAAACCCCAGGTGCGGAGAGTCTAGAAGAACACACTTCAGATGTGGAGGCAGTGAGGGGGGGAAAAATCTGAGAGGCCTGCTTAGAAACTCTTATTCTGGGCCTCTTCTGCTCTACCATGGATGTAAGGTTCACAGTTGGAAGCAATGGGTTCATGCTGACAACGAGCAATGCCTTCTGAATTATATTTAAAAAGACCTAGCACAGTGCCCATAAATGTGGCAGGCAGAATGAGAGACGATTAGCAAGCTTTAGCTTCCCCTTAGCCAACTGCCCTAACTTACCTCCTTTGCCTGCTGCTCAAGATCAGGTTCTAATCAACAGCACTGCCAGCATTTGCAGGCCACAGAAACTGACAGCAATTGGAAGGTGGCTGAGGAGCAGAGCTCCAGAACTGGCAGGGCATCTTCCCTGAGCAATGCCAGAAACTTTAGTGGCAAGCAAGAGCTTCTGCCAGTCCATAACTTGCCCACTGAGTTACTACGGCAATGAGAAAATGCTGGTGTGAGGAAGGGCTGCTGAACAATCAAAAGTTCACTGTGTGGCCCGAGGAAAAAGTCTACTCTGAGTAATACTTAGTACAATATCTAGAGATAGACAGAAAAGCTAGAAAATTGGATATATCCAGTGCTTTTTTTCTTAAAAAATGTTTAGTGGTACTCTTTTTCCTACTCATATTGAAATACTGCCCCTCAATGAGGCCAAATTTAGATTCACAAAATGTTTAGGGGTATGCGTCCCCCCAGAAATAAGCACGGGCTCCAGCATTCTGTAAGGACTCTACTAAACGGACATTTCATAGCTAGGGGCGGACCAGGCAGTTAAATTCCCTCCCATTTCAGTTTTGCTGGCACTCAACAACAGGTCTGTCCCATTGCGTTTTTTGTCGATGTTGTTATTGTTGAAAGACTTCATGAAAAGTCCGCATTAAAATTCTATGCATTCTGTGCACAGCTTTTACATAAAATATGCACTTTTATGCAAAATACACATTTTTCCATTTTTAAAAACGTAAAATACACATGTGAGTGCATTCTTTTTGCACCCCAAAACTGCATCACAAAATGTAGGTAAGTGCATCATCAAACAGAGAGCTGTGTTCTTTTCATGCAAGTATGTTCAAGGAGCGCCAGACTGGACCAGTCTGCTGCAAAAAATGGACCAAACAAATTGTTCTTCCATCCCTAGTTATAACACTGGCAAAACAATTGGTGTATATTCCAGTTCCTGCTCCAAGCATTTCCACTATCATGTGCTTCTGAGAAATGGCTTCCACATGTTTGTGTTTCCATTGCTAGCCAAACCTAACAGAAGTCTGCAGGATCAAATATAGTTATTTAGCCAAATGGCCTACATTACATCCCAGTGTTTTGGAACCTATGGCTACCATGTGTGTGCACTTCAGAGACTGGCGTGATAAAAGAAATACTCTTTTGAAATTGCCGAAAGACGGGGAGAGGGGATAACATGTTCTAATTACCCACATTGATCCCCCTGACATTCAACTAGTAATGATACTGCTTCAAAAGGAAATGATTCCCAATCAGAGTCTCAAATAAAAACAACAAACAGCATAATTAAGAAGTTCAACTCAATTTAAGTTGCCTAAAAGTCTATTCCAATCCAATCAAACAAGGTCTGGGCCTCAACCACAGCCTTGGGTCTTGCCAAATGGGGTTAGGTAGAAAGAGAAAAGACAAGGCAGCTTTAGTGAAATGCTCCTTAGCAAATAACAGTCCAAAAATCCCACTGTGTTATGGAACTATTAGACGTTTAAATAGTTAGAACAGTGTGTGTGGAATGATATTCAATAGGAGGTGGGCACATCAAACAGGCACATGGGAATTCTGGACAACAAGACATGGAGGTTCCCCTGTACCACAGATTAACTATTCCTTCCACCATATGGATGCTTATGATTCAGTGCGAAAAGGGTAAAAGCTCAACTAACTGAAGCTCCTGCTTTTAATCTGTGATGACAACTTGAATTGGTTGACCCAATTAATCAACTAGTTTGAGACTCAGTTAATCAACTAATATTTCCATTCATAAATATACACAGTGAGAGTTATCTAAAATTTTCATTTGGGCCTGAGGAGAAACCCAGAAATTTAGGCATGAAGATGTTAAGTCATATGTCTAGGTTGAGAAACACCTTATGGACCTACCCTCTCGTTTGAAACCATTGGTTCTTAATGTAATAAAATCACCCAGCATCACACTGAAATCCAACCTAAAATCGGGTCATTTGCTCTGTTTCATCAGACATGGGCACTGTGGAAGATATGACATGACACGTGCTGCGATTAGCTTGCCTGCAAAATATGCCAAACAAATGGTCTTGTCCTCTGGTCACTGCTGGACTGCAAACAGTTGCTCTCTTTTTAAAGTCTTCCATTAGTCCTAAGCTCAATTCTTACAAATGATGTTCTGCATTTGCAAAGCAAATCAAGCTGTTATATGGAGTTCTAGTCCTAACCACTTGAATATTCTTGCATAGTTGGATAGAGTAACACAAATCCCTTGGGTCGGCAATTTATGGAAGGAATGTGAGCTAGAAGAAAGTCTTATTAGGAGATAGGATCGCTTGCATTTTATTAGGACTATATTCAGGTCTAGGAGGAGAAAATACTTCAACATGTGCCTCTAGTACCAAGATTCTGTAATCTTGAGGTTTGTTGGTGACTCATAGATGTGATTTATCAGCTAAAGCAGTAAGGGAAAATATGGAACCCTTTAATTTATGGCCAACATGACTCATTTTTAGAGTCATGAAAAGCACTTCTCTTTGATGTGTGAACTCTTGTTTTATAGTAACTCCACAAGACCTGCTTTAATGTCCACCTCCCTCCACCCTAAAAATAATGGGAAACAAATAACCTTGATCGCCGAACTTGATTTGGCCACAACACATTTTGTATCAACCTACCTGTGGTGCACATTTAGCATCATTTGCTTCTACAGTTACTATTATTGCTAATTTAAAGCCAGCCTTTTTTCAAGGCATGAGTTGAAGGCACATGGTGCAACCTCCTTGCTGTAGTTAAGCAGGTCCAGGCCTGGTCAGTTATTGGATGGGAAACAACCTAAGAACCCTATAAACCACCTTGAGTTCCATGGAACTGAGGTAGAATATAAATCCTGTGCAACATCTTTTGGTCAATCGCTAAACACTATTCTCCATAATTGTTCTTCCTTGCCCTTCCACCCAAGTAAACCTAATGATAAGGAGACGGAATTATTATGTTCGTTTTCCTGGCTATATTGTTTATGCTTCTGTCCTAGTTTCTAATGCTCTTCTTACACTGCATTATCTGTTTCTTTTAGAAATGGTGGTTTTTAGATCAATAACACCACCATGTCACACTAAATTTCATCACAATCAGTGGGCATGAAGTGACACAGCACTGGGTGCCATTTGACATGTTGCCATTGAGTGCTTCTGTTCCCTAGGATTCACCCAGGATAAAAATGGCAGGAAAGAACGATATACGGGAATACTGCCTCAGATTCCCTCACATGGTGTGAGCCATGTAAACAGTGGGAAAATTACACTGCAAAACTCCCACAATTTTCTGGGTTAACAGGGCTGCAAACAGATTTCTTGCTGGAAACAATTAACATGAAAATAAGTGCTAAATTCCACTAGGTTCCCCCAGATTTCCAAAAAGTGGTTTTTATGTCGTGTGACTGATCACACAAAACGTGGAAATTAACAAGTAAAGAAACATGAGAAAAATGGAATAAAGTCAAGGTTTCCAACAGGCTGTCAGGGGAGGTGTTCACAGCAGGGCAGCAGAAACTCACAAGGTATCGGTGAAGTTTACTCTTTATTCAGAGAAACAAAACAACTCAGGCCTAGTGAGCACAGCAACTCTTCCCAATAGATCTTGCCCCAATGAGGCAATTGCAAGGACTGAAGGTCCCTGCCTTCCCACCACTCTCTAAGACTCCTTCTCCACTGGGTCCTTCCCACGCAAGCTGAGGCTCCAGCGCCTCCACCCTCTTCATACCTCCGTGGGTTCTGGGAGACCAGGGGGAGAGAAGCTGGTCACAAAAGAAGGGAGAAACCCCCTGGATTCTTCAGCAGCCCCTGGATTCTTCATCTCTGCATGTTGGCCTCTCTCCACTCCAGCCGTCTCTTCTGCCTCTGATTCTGGACTGCTCTCTGCTACAGCCTCTTCCTGCTCATTAAACCCTGTTACCTCTCCAGCTTCCATCACCTCCTCCTCCCAATCTGCTCCCTCTTCTTCCCCTGACCACTCATCATCGTCCACCACCAATCCCCTGTCTCTGAACCTTCTTCCATTGTGGGTTTCCCAGCTGCTGCCTTCCTTCACTCCTCTGCATCCAGGCAGTCCATGACACAGGCACATGATTCAACCAGATCCACAAACTCAAGAAGAATCCACAGCATGTCCAGTTGTTATTCAAAGAGTGAAGCAAATACAAGTGGGCAAGACCTCAGGAAGATTGATAAGTCAGGTCAGAACCATGTTATATAAAGAATAGTTATATTCTATGCTTCTGTACCTTCCGTCTCATCACTGGCTCTGATGGCACGGATGGGGAAATTCATAACATTTTAACAGCAGGTCACAGCTCTGTTTTTCTACATGTCATGAAGGGGAGGGGACAGAGCCTACTGGTCGGGGAGAGAACTTAATATGGGCTACTACTTTGGGTGGCAGTACCTCCTTTGGGTACCTACTTTAGCAGGTAATTCCACCCTGAAAGAAAAGGGTTGAATGCCCATCTGCTACATCCCAAAGCATTTGTGTTCAGGGCAGAAAATGCAGTGTTCAAAATGGAGTTTGTCTTCATCCACAACACTAGGCAATACTCCTCAGACAAAATGTATGGGACTTCAGATCCAAATACAACTTTAATCTGACTAGGAAAACTTGGATTTTTAAAAGGAAAATAAAATTATAATTATAATTATAGCAGCAGCAGCCCTGGCCTTATACAAAATATTCAGCCACAAATGAGCTTGTGATACTGCCAGGTTTTAAATGTGCAGCAAATCAGGTGAAGTTAACATATGGTGTGTAGCTTTAAATGTCATTTGCATTAAACAAATAGAGTCTAGCATGTTATGGTTCAGTTTCAAAAAGTGTCCTAGTGAAAAACTATCCAAACACACCCTCAAATTTAAAATAGTTCATTTGCCAAACAAAAGGTTAAGCTAGTAACTCTTTCAAAACTGCTTCTACATCTAATACAAACAGTGTGGTATACATGTGGGCAGCTGACATCCAAATATAAGCAATTTGTAAGGGTCTCTGGGTGAGAAAATGCTTGGAAAACGCTGTGTGGTCAAACTACTATTCTCACTAGAAGAATCTCTTTAAAATGCAAAGCAGGGAAGTCAGGGTGGAATGTCGCCCGAACACCAGCTTGTCTTCTGCAGCCATATTTGCTCTCGATTTGTTTGTCTACAACTCCTTGGTAAATAAGCAAGCATTCAACTCAATTTTACTCAGGGAAGACTCATGGGAACTAATGGCCCTAAATTAGTCATATTCATTCATTTCAGTGGATCTACGGAGGTCTGGAGTGGGTTGCAGCACTGGAGCACATAGGGCTGCCAGCTCTGGACCCCTCCCGTACTTCGCGGCCACCACACAACAGAGCATAGGATAATCCTGGTTTTCCAAATGGCTGTGTTTGGGGCAGGCCTGTCACATCTAGGTGGATAACTTTGTGTTCCCCTTAGTGTCACTGCCATAGGTTGGACATCTGTTCTTAGGCATTAGCAGCAATGTGGAACTGGCAGCTTAACACTGCAAGCCAGCAGAACCAACGATGAAGGTTTTTCTTTGCAACCAAGCAGTTAAGCTAGGGTGGAAACGGATCATTTGGAAGAAAAACAAAACAGAAACCCTAACTCTGCCTTATTATTGCATCTGTTCCAAATGTTTCCTCCCCTTTAAGGAAAAAAGGAAAGTAGAATGAACACATTTGTTCTGTCTGGACTGGTTCTAATGGCAGCATTGTGGTTAAGTCATAATGCCCAAGCGTCGCATTCCACACCCCGAAACATAAGATTTAAATGCCTATGACCTTTGACAAGGCATTTGTATCTAACCAGAGCTCTTGTTCTCGATTCCAGTATAATTTGCAGCTGTCCCCTGGAAATATCGCACATTATTCATATGTCATTAAAGGGAGATTTGCCTGGCACAGAAATATGCCTTTCCTGCCCCAGGGACATGCCTTGGATAGGCCTCAACTAAAGCCTAGTTAAACAAAAGGGGGAAAATTGCACTGGTTCCAATGGGTTTTCAGTCAGAATAAGGTTCACCTTATTATCTACATAGTGCATACTAGCTGTTTAATGGATTTCAGTTCTGCCTCATGCGGCGAGTTTCTCTGTTTAAGGTAATTATAAAATTCCATAAAGCACCCCATCAACACACACAAGACCCCTTCCCTCCACTTTTCAATGGTGCCCAATGCACGTTCCAGTACACAGACGGGAAGCGGCTTCTAATCAACCCCGGGAGTCTTGTGGTGTATGCATAAAGCCAAGCAAAGTAGCAAATGTCAGAAACCCTGGCAGAACTGAAATTTACAAGGATTTCTTACTATTTCAGGAGCTTGCTGGAAAATGTCAGAAAACGTCTATGTTGCCCAGTAAAAGACAAATCAAGACCTTTGGCTAATGACTACATTTCATCCTTTTTTTATATTGTTTACCAGCGAAGTATGGCATTTGCCTTGATTGCGTTACAAGGCTTGTTTCCAGGATATTTGCCATCATGTCTTTGCAAATGATAGACACTAGTATAAAAATTAATATTTATGCATCCGTTTGCAGCATTTATGTAAGCCACCCTTTGACAATGTTCCCTGGGAAACTCATAACTTGCTAACAAAAGACCAAAACACAGAAACTGTAAAACAAACTGCAGCAAAAATGTCAACAAACTAACTTTACAGTGTAACTAAAAATACATAATTTTAAATCCCCTCTTATCTTTTAAGATCTCTGATTTTTAAAAGGGCTGGGGTAGTAAAAGGGTTTTCAGCATGTGCTGAAATGACAATAAAATATGCAAGATGACCCACTCTATAACCAGGGAGCACCACCCAAAACTCCTCTCCCTGGTAGCACCTGTCTTACTTCATTTGATGGGAGGACCTAGGACAGGTCCTCTGAAAAACATATCAAGGCTTGGGCACAAGTACCGTATTTTTCCGTGTATAAGATGCCCCCATGTATAAGACACCCACTATTTTTGGAGACTCCAAATTAAGAAAACACCCCTCAGCACTACCCGTGTATAAGACGAGCCCCAGTTTTAAACCTAATTTTTTGGTTAAAAAAACCCCTAGTCTTATGCATGGAAAAATACGGTAAATGGGGAAAGTGATGTATTTCAAATGGCACTTGCAATTTAAGCAGTAATTGTTACCAGGCTTCCTAAAAATCTTAAGACTTCCAGGCTGATATCAATATTCACACAATTTTCATATTTATCATAATAAATACTATTAATTCAATTTTCAACCTTCAAGAAAAGCAGCTGGAATTGTACCTTTCCCCAAATTGTTCACCAGGCCTGCCATCGTATAATAGACTGCCCATAAAAATGGTTCAGAAATTTCCACTTATGCTGTATATTTCCACATACCTCCTAATGGGGGCTGGATACAAAGAATATATTAATCCATTCCTTGATCATCAATATTGGCTGCCAGTATATTTATGAAACCAATTTAAAATGCTGGCTATAAATAGTACAGGACAAACTAATCCAGGTGTGAATCAGTTTTTTGATTCTGAATCCCAAGGCCAATGTTATAAAATACGATAAAATCAGAAAAAAAATCTCCTACATTTTTATATTGTGAAACATATTATGAATGCATGTAAAAGTGCACCTTGGAAATGCGTTACAGTAAAGAGGAGGTAAAGGAGGTAAAGCAAAATCATTTTGAACATCTGCAAACATCAGTTTGCTAAGGGATCAACAATAAGCAATATCAAAGCAAAGATCAAAGCCAAAGGTGGTGGTTTGTTACACTGATGGGAATTGTGAACAGACCAACTAATTGCAAATGTTGGCAGCAAGCACTACTTATTCTGTTTGCTCCTACATGGCCAGGTCCCACTGCATCTGCAGGAGAGCTTTTTCCCATGTGAGACACATTATTTCTTTACAGTCTTCAGAGGAAGCTGTGTCTGACTCCTCCTTTTCAGAGGAGAGATTCAGCAGGGGCTATAGCTGCCTGTCACTGTCCTGTTACTCAATAGCCACTCAAATCGCCACATTACTGAATTGTTGGTCCTCCAAATGTTTGCATCCTCTGAGGCCTTGTTATAGAGTTAGAACTTTTTAAAGAGCTGTAGTCTGTTTTACACTCCTTTTCAATTTGATGTTGTGTTTTGTTCCAGTTGCTCCCTTTTTTGTACTTTATTGTTTTAAAGTGCGTTCTTTAATAAATGTACATTTCTTTGTTTTTTTTGCAAAATCAAGGCATACCATTTTGTAAAAAACAAAACAAAAAGCAAAACCTATATAATACACCAGCTTTAAAAACTTATCTCTGTGGAACAGAAGACAAAAGCTAAGGAAGAGAAATGATGCAGTTTAGGGTGGAGTAGGGGGGAATTTGAACTATCTCAACCTTTCCAACTCATGTCAAATTTTGGCCCTGTTCTGGCACAAACCATGGAACTGATTAGCTACTTTATGGAAAGTCTGTATTGTCATAAAGGTTTGCCTCTGATCTTTCTTTACAACTTGCCAAAGGCAAACCAAAGCCTTCACTTTCCCTCCTAAACTAGCTCCTACCTGTCCTTACTGGTCATTGCATTGAACGCTGTTTCTTGGTTTCAAAAGGGTACCGATATAAGGGAGAGTATGTATAATAGTTAACATGTTCTTAGCAAAACTTGAGGAATGCAAGTGAACAGATGGCGTGAAAAATGTCTGCTTTCAAAAAAGGCTTCTAAAACAGTATTCCAAGCTTAAAATGATTTAACATAACCAGGGAGGCTTCTTCCCACTTGTGATGCAGATATGAGACTCTTATACCAACTGGGGCCATTGCAGGGACACAGAGATAGGATCCCCCTCCCCATATACCATGGTGTATCTTAGGTTTGGAGGAGGGCCACTCCCCATTTATTCTGCAGGGGCAAAAGTCATGAGAAACGCTCACATTCAGTTTGATCCTCAGCAGGAAGAAGGGAAGAAACAGTTCCCTCTTACACACTCAGTAGCTTCTACCAAAGCCCACAAGGCTCCCATGGTTGGCCGAACGCAGCAGTGATATTTCAGGGCCAAAAGGCTCCAGGTATTAATGCGTGAAAAATATTCTGAACGTGATCATCACCACTAGCATTTTTCATACCATAAATCCATGTCCTGTGAAAATGTCCTTCTCCACAAACTTCTCATGCTTAGCGTAAAGTCAGGTGCGCACAACTGTACCTGCACAGGTTCTGAACGTGCAAGCTGGAAGCCAATATGCTTGGGTGCTCATTGGCTCTTATTTTGTCCTTCATTTGAAAATGAATTCCAAGGTTTGGGCTCACTGAGAATGGACACGGCCGAAGAAAGGGCTTTTGAGGAAGAAAATGACATTACAATCCCCCAAGCCCTGAAAATGCTCCAAAAGTTAAAGGCTGACCCGAACCCTCCAAGTGAGAGCCCTCGCTAACAGCTCTTGGGACATGGAGGGGGACCACGACCATGTTTTCCATGGGAGACGATACACAATTACAGTGGCACGATCTGTTTTTCCTCAGCTCTGACTGCTGGGACAAACAACAGCTGTGGTAGAATATTTAAACTGTGATGCTCTGGATTTTGAACAGCGTCCAGCGTGAGCCTGATTAAATGATATTAGTTTAATTTACATGGAGAGGCCTGGCTGGCAGGTCAAGTACTTTTCTGCATGTCGTTTTCTCAACACTGCAGCAACATTCCTCTTCATTTAAAGCGATCTAGGACTTGGAAAACAAGCGTTCCGCAGCACAAAGAAACGTAATGCTCCTTAAGACCTCCGAAAGGGAACCACTTTCCCCAGGAAGCAAAAGTGTGGAACCCACATGAATCCAGGCAAGAAAACCACCGGATCCATCTGCCAAGGCACATCTACAGATATCTGGCCAAACTGCATGTTGCAAATGTGCAGTGGTAGCCAAGCGTTTTGTTTTGAACCAAAAAAGCCACTTCCATTAAACCATGAGGGAGAGCAGAGAAGCAACAGTGCTTAACTCTTTCCCAGTCTTCAAACCCCAAGTGACCTCGACGGTGGAATTTCAAGCATATGAGCATATAAAACAAGACGCAATCTCAGCAAGATGTGTGGTCCAATCCTGCATTCGCTGGGGAATTCGAGGGATGGGGAAGGGGTGTAAACTAACCTTTTCTGCACCAGCTGATTCTTGTTTGTAAGCCATCCTTGTCCATCCACAAGCAGTAATTCGGTCTTGCCTTGGTTAAGTTTCAGCCTACTCCATCTCACCCAGTCCTTCACAGCCAACATACAGCTGCTCAGGCTTTCCACTGCCTCCCTAGAGCTACATACACAGGAGAGATATGATCTGGGTAGCACCTGCACACTAACAACTCTGTGGGGCACATCTCTGTATGACTTTGCACAATGGTTTTGTGAAGATTTAAAATAGTACCAAGTAATTAAGATGCAACCCCTTGGAATCCCACTGACAACAGGTCAGGCAAGGGAGAGTTGTAGTACCCCAGCGTCATCACCTTCTGGGTCCTTTTTCCCAGACATGAGTGGCATCAACACAACACAGCACTTATTACAACCACTCCTGTCAGGATACCATTGTTGATGACAGTGAGCACCACTGAGAGGTTCAGGAGAGTATTACAAGGCAGCCACAGGGTTGTCACTGGGACAGTGCTATGTGCACTGAACCAAAGCCTGGTAAGTGAGGTGCTGGACTTTGGGAAGGAGGCATGAGGCTCTGACAGGGTCCTAGAATCCTCCTACCTCCTTCCCAAATCCTAGTTAGCACTTTCCCAGCTTTGGCTAGGAGGTGGGAGGGCTCTAGGACCCTGCCAGAGCTTTTGTGGCTCCTTCGCAAAGCAGGGTGCTTCTTACCCACCTTTGGGAAGGCAGCATGAGGGCTGAGGGTGTGCTTACCAAATTTTGGTCTCACACAGGGTACTATAGTACCCAAGTCCACTACTGTTGTCATGTGGTTCTTTTGTAACACCTGAACTGTCACATCTGACACAAACCTCTTATGGTTTTATGCAAACCACTTAAGTTGTTGTTGTTTAATTACGTAAGTGGCATTTAAATCTTGTTAAAGAAAACAAAAACCATTTCCGCCCCTAGAAGCACTAATATGATGTTATAAACTGCTGCTATTCTTAGAATTCACTCTTTTATTTGCAGTTTCATTGCTTTTATTTTTAAAATTGTGGACCGCCTCAAATACCGCTTCTGTAGAAAGGCGAGATACAAATTGCTGTAACCCAACAAGCAAGCAAACAAGCAAGTTTTTATTATCCATTGTTCAACAGCATCAACACTGCTGTTCTTGCTAATTACATGACTCCTTGGAGTGCAAAATGTCTCCATTCGACAGTATTGTTCATGCATACAGAACCTCAAGGCAGGAAGTGAATAGTTAAAAGACTTGTCATAACCGCACTCAAAATCATTATTTTTGCTGCCAGTAGATCAACCTTTTGCATCTTGGAAAGAGACTACAGGAGGCTCATCTTCAGCCAGCACTCTCACTCCACTTCAAAGGAGACAGCAATAATGGAGTTGGATCTTTGTTCTTTTTTCAAGACATAATTGCAGTGCGTGCTAAATGTTAGAAGGAGATGAAGAAGACAGTGCTAGTGGGGAGGCAGATGGTTGCTGGACGACTTTCAGTGAAAACAACGTGTGAGTGTTTGGGAGATGATCCAGGTACATTTCAGAGTGGACAATCAGGATGAGAATTTGTACCTGGCCTATTGAGGTGGGTGCCAGGGCACCACGTCCTGGTAGGGCCCACCACTGATGTACACATAACCCTGTACCATCCCTCCCATACCTTCACATTTCTCACCTGCCTAGCACACCAAGTTACGCTAAGCAGCTGCATCTAGTTGTGATTTAACATTCCCCATTTAAAATGTTGCTACATCAGGAGTATTGTGAGGAATTAAGATGGTCCCCTCTATGAAGCCACTTGGTATTGCTTAGAGCTATACCTGCCACCTAATGGTCAGGGGCCCCTTTACCTTTACCTTTACCTTTACCTTTACCTTTATACTTGCCACCACCAGGGCCCACCAATGGAGAAGGGGCCAAGAAGGCACATTGCCACAGGCCCCATCAAATCTGGAATTGCCCTGTGAACAAATAATGGGCTCTGGCTTTTTCCTGATTTATCAAGCCAATTGAGTTGGGGCAACAGCACAGCAGCAGCAACAACAGCAGCCCCACTGCAGCGGGGAAAGGATGGAGGCAAACTCTTCAGTTATCAGAAGAGGAACGGTCTGTTTTGGCTAGTTGTTGTATTCAGAAAACAATGCTAGGAGTTAAAATGAAACTGAAAAGCACAGATCTTTTCTGGTAATCTGCTGAAAAACAGGTGGATGGCTGAATATTTCTATTCTTCTTCTGGGGCAACTTGTCTTTTCACATCTGACTTTAAAACAGTGCTGCCAGCTATAGAAATGCTTCCTGGTCTCAAAGATTTGTGGGGTTTCTTTTCTTCAATAAACTAATTCCACAGCACATTTTGAGATTTTGCATGTTGTTGTTGTTTTATTCATCGCCCTCTTATATAGTGATTGATTTTTTAAAAATCACACAAATTGGCACAAATTGTGTTCTGCTCTTCTTACGCACTTTCAGCTTACGAACGCGGCAAACCTGGAAGTGTTTACTTCCAGGTTCGCTGCCCGTGCATGCGCAGAAGTGATCTGCGTGCTACGTGCAGAAGCGCTCGATCACACCACGCAAGTGCGCAGAAGAGGTGCTCTAGTTGTGGACTTTTCAGGGTGCGGACGGCACCCTGAAACGGATTAAGTCCACAACTAGAGGTACCACTGTATAACAAAGCCTTTGTAGCTTTCATGGCAGAGAGGAAAACAGCAGAAAGGAAATGGAGACGACTTTCAGCAGAAAGGAAATGGAAAAATCTACGACTCAGATTACTAAGGTGATGGATGTAAAGCAGTAACTTTGAACAAAGCCATTTTGAGAGCAGTGAGTTGAAAGTGACTGTCAAACATGTCCAGAAATGGATTCAGTGAGAGTGACACTAAATGTTAAGAAGGTGTTGTTACCACCACCATCATCAAATGACATAAACTCTGGAACTGGAAAGGGGGTCAACAGCAGGATGGAAAAGTCAACTAAAAGCTAACCCAGAGGAAACACTCCAAAGTTCTTAAATGAGAGTAAGAATAAATTGTATGCATCACCTTCATAGTATGATCTCTGTTGAGCCCCTAATTAAACTGTCCAGATATCTTGCCCCTGTCCCTTTGTGCACCTGCTGCTATGCTCTCCCTTGCAACTAGGGTAAGGTTCATTGAAAAGCGTGTGCTGAGCAATCAAGTCTGGAAAATGTCACCCAGAGGTCCCCACAGTGCTCTGGCAGAAGATCACTGATATTCCAGCAACTGCTTCCATCTGCCTTTCTACCACAGCTTCAGGTCAGAGTTTTTTAAAGGAGTAAAGGAGCAGGTGGAGTTTCTTTCGTTTCCCCCATAAGTTGATACAGGGAAATCTGCTTTAAAAAATCCCAAATCTATTATACAGTGGTACCTCAGGTTACAGACGCTTCAGGTTACAGACTCTGCTAACCCAGAAATAGTACCTCGGGTTAAGAACTTTGCTTCAGGATGAGAACAGAAATCGCACGGCAGCACAGTGGCAACAGCAGGAGGCCCCATTAGCTAAAGTGGTACCTCAGGTTAAGAACAGTTTCAGGTTAAGAACGGACCTCCAGAACGCATTAAGTTCTTAACCCGAGGTACCACTGTACTGTAAACCAGAAGGAAGAAAAGGAAGAAATCTCTTGTAGAAATAAGCTTCTCCATCCCACATAACTGATAGAAGAGACAGTGTTGAGCACTGAGAGGCTGGAGTTGAGTCTTTCGTTTGTGGTAACTGGAGGGGCAGTCATCTTAATAATGGCTCCTCATTCTTTGAAATGTTTCCTATTGGCTCACTAGGGAGGTCTGCCTGGTATCTTCATTCATATCATTTACATCCCCAACAGAAATACTTCTAGTTACCTATGCTTTTAAAAAACTACCGTATTTTTCGCTCCATAGGACGCACTTTTTCCCCTCCAAAAATGAAGGGGAAATGTGTGTGCGTCCTATGGAGCGAATGCAGGCTTTCGCTGAAGCCTGGAGAGCGAGAGGCATCGGTGCGCACCGACCCCTCTCGCTCTCCAGGCTTCAGGAAGCTATCCGCAAGCCTTGCAAGCCCGGTGGGAGTTCCCGCGGGCTTACAAGGCTTGCGGGCAGCAGCCTGCAGCCCCGGCGAGTGTCCGCAAGCCTTGCGCGCCCGGCAGGAGGTCCCGCCGAGCGCGCGAGGCTTGGGGCAGCAGCCTGTCGCCCGAAGCATGGGGAGCCCTCCGGAGGGCTCCCCATGCTTCGGGCGAGTGTCTGCAAGCCTTGCGCGCCCGGCAGGAGGTCCCGCCCAGCGCGCAAGGCTTGGGGTGGCAGCCTGTCGCCCAAAGCACGGGGAGCCCTCCGGAGGGCTCCCCGTGCTTCGGGCGAGTGTCTGCAAGCCTTGCGCGCCCGGCAGGAGGTCCCGCCGAGCGCGCGAGGCTTCGGGCAGCAGCTTGTCGCCCGAAGCACAGGGAGCCCTCCGGAGGGCTCCCCGTGCTTCAGGCGAGTGTCTGCAAGCCTTGCGCGCCCGGCAGAAGGTCCCGCCCAGCGCGCAAGGCTTGGGGCTGCAGCTTGTCGCCCGAAGCACGGGGAGCCCTCCGGAGGGCTCCCCGTGCTTCGGGCGAGTGTCTGCAAGCCTTGCGCGCCCGGCAGGAGGTCCCGCCCAGCGCGCAAGGCTTGGGGCTGCAGCTTGTCGCCCGAAGCACGGGGAGCCCTCCGGAGGGCTCCCCGTGCTTCGGGCGAGTGTCTGCAAGCCTTGCGCGCCCGGCAGGAGGTCCCGCCGAGCGTGCAAGGCTTGGGGCGGCAGTCTGTCGCCCGAAGCACGGGGAGCCCTCCGGAGGGCTCCCCGTGCTTCGGGCGAGTGTCTGCAAGCCTCGCGCGCCCGGTGGGAGGTCCCGCCGAGCGCGCGAGGCTTGGGGCGGTAGCCTGCAGCCCGAAGCACGCGAGGCTTGGGGCGGCAGCCGCGGGGGGGGGAATAATTTTTTTTATTCATTTCCCCCCCAAAAAAACGAGGTGCGTCCTATGGACCGGTGCGTCCTATAGAACGAAAAATACGGTACTAATGCAGGAATTTCTTCTTCTTCTAGCAGTTTTTTAAAAAAATTCTTGTCTTATCTGCTTTATTTTATTGTTTTCTATTGTGTGTGTGTTTTAAAGTAGTGCAGGATTCAAAATATGACACAGATTTTTAAAAACTGCTTCATAACCACCAAAGTCTCACCTACGTATCAGTTTTGAAAGAGTAAAAATGCATTCCCACCTGTGAGGTGGCCGGTTTTGCTTTGCAAAAATTGGGAGAATTAAGATGGAACTTTCACATTTAAACAACCTCAGGCGGCATATACTTTGCTGTGAAACTTATGGATCCCTGATTAAGTAATTCCAGTCAGCATTCATCAGAGCCTTGTGTAGAAAGAATGTGGATGTGCGTTATTTAAATATGATGTTCGTCTTGCATTGCCTTTTCTCCATAGGAACTCACAGGAACATTCATAGGGTACTAATGAGAGGAAGCTTGCTTAGTTCCATCCACGTAACTGCTCCATGTGTTTTCCAGATCATTGTCTGGGCCTCTGAAAAAATTATTTTGAATAAGCAGATCTAGTGTCCTCAATGTGAGACCCTGGGTCACAGAACTTTGCCCTCATGTTCAACTCAAAACACACACACACACACACACACACACACACACGCCTACTCATGGGTTACTGATATTTATTTTCCTATGACAATGATATATGGAACAGAACAGACTGCATACTGTTGCCAATAGTAAACCAGGAGAGAAATTCTCAAAAATGTTTAGTTAAAGTAGCATTTGGCTTATAAACAGTGGGTAAGGGATTAGAAGATAGGGCCAGGGGAGACCGTGAGAAAGCCACCAATTCTAAGCAAAATGAGCCCTAATCAAGCTGGTCTTTCAAGGGGTATTTTTAGGTCCCACTGAGATCCTATATTATAGCACAGCTCTGTTGATGGGAAAAATGCTTATTAATAATAAATCCTGGCCACGGAAAACTGACATGGAAGAGTAAGGTTAACAGCACTGCTAATGCAACTATTGTCGAAAAGAAGGCCGCCAATGTGAATTGGGAATGATAGAAGGCACAAGACCACAGAAAGTTAGGGGTAGGAAAGTCCCAGTGAAGTTGATCCTCCACCATTGACCTACATTAACCAGCAGCTGCTCTTCAGGGGTTCAGACACAGTTTTCTCCCAGCCCTACTCTAGAGATGCCAAGGACACAACTTCTGAATGGAAAGCATGTACATGAAGCCCTAAACTACAATCCTTCCATTAATCTAGCAACACAAGACTGATTTTTTGCAGGGAGTGGGACTACCCTTTACACCTAAGCCTGAAGAAAGTTCCTTGAAAGGCTGTTTGTTAGGACAGTGGTCTGATCCTATGCAGAGTGAAAAGCTATTGAAATAATTGGGCAAACTGAAACTTGTTGAAATTTACTGATTTCTCAGGGACATCAAGATTATTTCTGGAGTATGCTACATAGGCTGCTATTCAACTAAGCCAGATTCAGAGCAGACCCACGGAAATAAATGTTTTTCGTTGGATATCACCCATAAAGTTGAACCCGTAAGAACCTAGCAAAAGGCAGAACTTGTACAAGAGAACCACCAGCTCCTCAAGACACTCATAATGTTCATTCATCTTCCATCTGAGACCTTGGGCTCGACTTTATTGATTTGATTTATAACAATCACAGGAATCGATACTAACAACAGGCCTCAGGTGGCACTCAGATCTCCCCCCCCCCGTCTAGTCATGTGACTAGTTTTTGCCTGTTAGAGGCCCTCTGCGAGTTGGTCTTAAAGCTACAGCAATATATACTGAATAATCTAAAATTAAAAAATTCTAGGCACATTTGCAATCAAGGGGGTGGGGATGTTCTGTTGCTTGGAGGTAGCCCTATAAATGGAAAATGAGCGGGTTGGATATTTGACCCGTTTGCTGAATTTTGCTTGAGGAAGTGAGCACGCTGGGAAAAAACAATCCATGGAAGTCTTATCAGAGAGAGAAAAAGTCATTAATGTGAAACGCCTTGAGCTGTTCTTTTGCCCCTCAGAAATGCATTGCTGGCAAACCCCAAGTGGCTTCTTGGTTTTTCTAAACTGAAATTAAAGAGTTCTTACCTAGCAAAAGGTGAATAGGGAAGAGATGAGGCTCCAAGGCGTGAGCACCATTTGAAACAGCAGTAAGCCCTGGGATTGGGGGGGGGGGGACACTGAAGGGCTTGCTAGAAATGGACTGGTATAATATGAAATTGCACCGATTGCTAAAAATTATGTGATATGATGACCCCAAACAGGAAGCAGGCTGGACCAATTCACACAAACGTCAGGATGTGCAACACAGCAATTATTATAACTACAACTTTTTTTGGGGGGGGGGGTAATTAAGAGCAGATATCTAGACTCCGGGTCTGTCCATAAGCAGAGCATGCACTTTCTGAACATCACCATTTAATCCACATCAAGGCAGTCTACAGTGATATTTGAAACAGCAGCTGATGTTTTGCAGGGTGCTGCTCACAAGCAGAAGCGGAGATGTCAGGACAGACGTGACAGTTATGTCAGCGCTGAGCAGTGACACAAGTGTGCTACAGAGGTTGGATGGCATTCAGAGCTGCACACCCAGAAGCTCTCAAAACTTAGGTTTGCTTTCCTCCCCAGTACACCATTGCTGCAATTAACTTTTTTTTGCCTGATCAAAATTAAGGGGCTGCATTCAATGTTGTGTGAGCAGATTCCTGCCGGTACAATGGAACTTCCCTTTCCTCTGCTCCACCTGAAGCGCCTCCACAAACTTTTCTGGGTGTGTGCGTCCCTCAACCCTCCAAAGCAGATTTGGCAAGGGGAGAGATGATCAAGTTCTTTTGCACAAGCGGCATCTGTTCTGCTTGTGCACAGACATGGTTGCCTACAACCCACCATTACCACTGACATAACCAACAGTACATATCTGCGTGTTCGCAAGAAACAAGAAAGAAAGGCAACCTTTTGATTAATATGGCTGTAATGTTCTCCCCCTCTCTACAACCCTTGAGAGAAACAAAGCATTTATGCACTCCTCAGCTGCCGTACCAGTAGAAAGCATAAGGTAATTTCCCCTTTCTAAGAGTAGGTCCTTCCTTCGTCACCCTATCATTGTTTTGAAAAACAAAGGGAACAATTTTACTGAACAAACTGCTTGTTTCTCCCCCCCTTGCCCTCTTTCTTCTGGGTAGATTCCAATGATACACTCGTCCTGCTCACCTCCTGCAAACCTTTCCATTATTATGTGCATTTCCTGAAGAGAAGGATAACAAACAGGAATTCAGATCATAAAGCTGCTGCAGTTGTTGTTCTTCAGAATCTGTAAAGTACATTAATGGCAATAACAGTGCACATTAGCCCCGCTATTCAGCAATGTTTTTAGTACCCAGCTGAGTCCAAATATAAGCCCTAATGGCACATAGAGCGTCTTAACAGCAATTTCCAATCAATTTGCTTTTGTATAGCATCTTTCAGACAATGGATCATAAGCAGTTATGCTGGGGGAGAGAGAGAGGAGATAATGAGCTAATGATTTAGGTGAACCAGGGATGGTAGCTTTCACCCAGACGGGCTAGCGGGGGTGGTGTGCGGAGGCAGCACATAGTGGCATTGCGGGACGGATGCAGGCATTTCTCCTGGTCTATTACAGCCAAGGGGAAAACGGAGAGAAGAAAGGGGAAATGGCAGTGCAGCCAGTTCAGCTATAACCGCATTAAACTCTCTCCCACGCCCCCCCCAGATTTGATTCCACAATAGAAGCTAAATCTGAAACCCAAAGTGGATTTGCTGAAACGGTGAGAATACAAAAGCAGGAAAAGGATGCTTTTGACATTTTCTACCTTGAATTCCCAGCATCACCCTCTCACAGGCCTGTACGCAAGCCAAGCTTCTTGAGTAAGTCTACACTGTGGGTGAACGCACAGCATTCCTTCCAGTGGTGCTCTTGTTCTGGCCTGGTTTGGGCAATAATAAACTGAGCTAGGAAAAGCTTTTGACCTGCATATGTAGCCCCTTTGCTCCTCCATTTATGGAGGACAAGTTCCAACCATTAAGCTTCTGTTTCCCACTTTTCTTCCAAAGTGGACATATATCCCCATTTTGTCTGATCACAGACTCCAGAACAAGCCAGGATTCAATAAATAATAAAACAGTAGTGAGTCTACTATGTTTGGTGTGGCAGCCACATTTCTAGGCAAGCATACCAACCCTAGGGGGAGAGAAGATCCCTTGGCCCCCTCAATCTTTGTTAGCAGGGGACTGGGGGCCCCTCAATCTTGAAGGGGCCTGGCATGCAGCTTCAGTAGCTGGCTCTCCAGAGTGCTCAGCCTCCTCCAGATGGTGTGCATCGCATGCAAGATGTCACACACATGCCAGGCCCCCTGTCAATCTTGGGGGCAAACTGGCACCTCTGTTCCGGGTGGGGCATTTTTGAGGGGGAGGTGCACAGTGCCAGCCAATCCTCCCTTCTCCCTGAGGGGAAAGGGTGTGAGGGCCGGTGGAATGGAAACACAGCAATCTTCTTCACTTCTCCTCCATGCCGTGAGTGTTAACTTACACAATGGACTCTGTAAAGGTCAAGTGAACAGGAAATTGAGTATCAGCATGGCTTTGATGCTGGATTAGGTATCTCAGTTTTAGATTCCAGCAGAAAAACAGACTTGTACAAGCTACAAGTTTAGGGAAGGGCAGAGAGAAAGTACTTTCAGGTGTGTTTGTTGTGTTTCTGACCTTTAGATTTTCTTTCCTGATGGACAATCAAGGGGGAAATGTTTAACTCATTGCTATATAAAGGGCTAAGTAAGTGGTTGGAAACTAATTATGGTAAGCAATTGGATTTTTTTTAACCAGTTCCAGGTTGATTTTTATGCCCAGAAATCTTGAAAAGACCTCATGCTGAGCTGTACACATTGGGTAAGTTAGAAATTAGGCCTGAGTTACACTGGACACTCAGACAGCTAGCCATAGTAAAGTGATTGCTTTAAAAGAGTAAAGGATAACTTAGGGTAGCTATTTTCCCCAAAGCATTTTATTTCACCCTTTAGCAATAAGTACCCAATTCTGCTCTATTCACCGTTAACAACTGCAGAATAAACAAACTCCGCAGAATAAGCAAACAAACATGCTTTTTTATTTATGCTAGCTGGGCAGAGAACACAACTGAAATGGAAACTGAAAAACAGAGCCTAAATCTACCTCATAACATAAAGGTCTAATATTTAACTCTTCAAGAGTTATGCCACCATACAGACTCCCCCCCCCCCAGCCTACTGAACCTATGTTATGTTCTTTCAGGTTAGGTCCCGTGGTGACCCGGAAGTACCGGAAAGGGTTACTTCCGGGTTTCACCACTCACGCATGTGCAGAAGCGCAAAATGACATCACGTGCATTTACAGAAGTGGCAAATCGCAACCCGCGCGTGCACAGATGTGCCGTTGCGGGTTGCGCTCTTTTCATGTTGTGAACGGCGCTCCAGAATGGATCCTGTTCGCAACCAGTGGTACCACTGTAATGGAAAATCCATCTTCAATCAGGAAAAGTCTTGAGTAAACAGACTTTTGGATGTGGGGCACTTCCTGATAAGCCTTTTGTTGTGCACTTGCCCCGTCTTATTTACTGAATTTTTCAGAGGGTCCTATTTTGCAATTTCTGATTATTAAAACAAATTGTCATTCTTTAAATGGAGGCCACCATTTAAACATGGACATCTACCATTTCACAAATTAAAAAGACAAACCCTCTCTCTCTCTCTCTCTCTCTCTCTCTCTCTCTCTCTCTCTCACACACACACACACACACACACGTACGTCCTGGTAGGTGGGTATGTGCCATTTGCCCCATCCTGGCTACAAAGTTATTTCAAACCACAGTTTAATAACCTGACTGATCCCAAGCTGGCAACCACACTTTCCCGGCTTGGACAAAAGAGGGAAACATGATTAATTAGAGGCTTCCTGGTTTGACTTCTGCAAAGGAAGGGGTGAAGGGGTGCATGCTTGGGCGTGTATTTTGGATAATCAATATGAGACATGATCATCTGAATGTGGCTTGTCTCCCTCAGTACTTGCTGCACATTTGCTTTTTAATATTGCTCATGTTTCCTCAAGTGTGCTCCAAAATTTCTTTTTCTGACAAGAGTCCATGGACCTCAAGGCCAAGCCAAAACAACAGAGGCTGAAATTCTATACCCACTTACCTGGGAGCATGCCCCCTTGAACTCAAATGGGATTTACTTCTGAGCTGATGTGAATCACTGGGAACATTGTCTATGGGAGAGATTGTGTTTTCTGCCCTCATCCAATGAGAGTTCTTTTTGTTTTAACTCTCAAAGCAGAACGAACAATTGCAGAGCCCACCCACAATGGAACAATGAAAGCGCAAAAGTGGCCTTTGCACAAAGAATTATTAGAAGCCCTCTCTGGAAACCATACAGAGAGAAAGGCTCACTTGAGTATGAGCATCACCTTTTCTGCCAGGATAATGAAAGATGGACAATGAAAAATAGGCAGAAGGGCAACATTCATTTAACAAGTTAACTTCATGGCCTCACTCTTTGTCCCAAAGGAACCCAGGTTTGGTCTGGGCTCACACATGGATTATTACCTCCAAATTATCTGTGAATTAAATCACCTTTTCACCTATCTCAGTATTTTGTTGCTTTCCTAAAGGAATGTTTGTTTGTTTTATTTGCATATAAATTATTTATAGCCCGTTCTTTATGGAATCCCAGAGCAAGGAACAAAGTAATAAAAAAAAGAAAGAACGAGGCATAGAAAAACAATATGAAAAACCCACAAAATCACATAAACAGGTCCAATAAACAACAATTTAACAATTCTGTCATAAGGTAAACAAGCAAAACTACAATAACAGCATGTTGGGATTTCCAATATAGCCGAATAACTAGGTAAAAACAAACGCAAGGTACTGAAACAGATTTAAACAGAATAAACAACCACTGGCTTTAGCAACAGTTCCCATCCTGTTTTTCACTTACGGCAACCCATTCTCTCATCATCTGTCTCTCTTTCAAAGGAGGTCCCATTCTGTGCCAACTTAACTCACCCTGTGGCTTTTGAGCAACTTAACACCTTTCTCTCCTTGCTTTCCAATCCACCCAGGCTCTCACCCTGAGCAGTATGAATTGTTGCACACAAAAAATCCCCACTCTTTATCAACAGTAGCAACAGAGAGGGGGGAACCATCTGCTTTATCTAGAAAAAAACCACTCCATTTTGTTAATGCTATTAGAAGGAACTTGGAGGAATCTCATGCCCTGAAAAGAGATAGGAAACGCTTTGCAGCCCAAGGGCCACATATCCTTTGAGCCATCTTCCGAGGGCCACATGGCATTGGTGGGCCAGGTGAGTGGAAAAACTGGATGGAAAAAATAACACCAATTATTGTACAAACTACTTTTGTACAGTAGGCTACTTTATCCATATCCCTCTTTTTCCTCCAGTTTGAGTTAGGTTAGAGCCTGATCAGAATTATTTGAACCAATGGTTCTATAGCAGCGGCTTAGAAAACGCTGTAGAGTTGGGACTGAAGAATTTTTCACTACTACGGCTATTACAAGGATATGAGCTTCCAAAATTTGTCTGAGAGCACTCACTTCTTTAAATTATTGAGTACAGTTTTCCAAAGTTTGTTATATTTGGATCAGATGGTGTATTTCAGAAATACAGTTTCTTTGCTTTCTGCCAAGTGTATGGTAGTGTGAGGGGGACAAAACGAGACTTGTGAGGTTAACTTTTATTTTGCAGTGAACTTTCTCTCCAAAGCAACTTCTGCTACACACAGCAGCTGGGCTACAGTTTAAGATGACAGCACTGAAGCTATTAATACGTGGGAGCAGATCTGAACCAAATATTTGCTATGAACTTAGAAATCAACCATCTTTCAAAAAGATGTGTCATGTTGAAAATTCACACACAAAGCTCTTCTTACAGTAATGTTCCAAGTTAAAGTTTGTTACTTACATAGGAAAACAAAGAACAGTTTTTTTAGTATCTCTATGAAAAGCCCATAGAAAATGCATTTTATTTTATTTTTTGCTTTCACAGATGTGGCAAACACAACTAAGCATGTCGATCCTGAACCGCTAAAAAGATCTGAAATTTGTTTTCTCTTTTTCACATCCAGCATGTCTGACTTTCCTTATGTACATACGTAGGATGACACTAAAACGGGGGGAAATGTAGTGAAATTTCTATTAAGGGCTTTAGACTGCAATCCACACACTTACTGGGAAGTAAACCTCACAGAACTCAGTGGGACTTACTTCTAAGCAGGCACGCGTAGGACTGTGCTGTTTAAAAGTAAAGATTGAGAAATCTGAGTCTTTAATGCAAGGAACACTGAGAACGTGAGAACTGGGTCTGTGAAAAAGCATTGTTTGGTAATGTGTATGAGAATGATACACCACATTTGCCAGCACTACTTAGTGGTGCTTACCAGCTTTTATTACCTCCAGGATATCACTCAGCATGCAGCACTTGTTTCCAAAGTTCAAGAGAAATCAAACTGAGTGAACTATGGCATCTGAAAAAATGGAAGGAAAGCCTCATTTTTCCTTACAAAACAGTGGCCCTTTCAACTATTAGCTCTGTATCCCTCATCAGTTTACAAGCTTCTGGTGTGGAGTCGAATGCCACCTAGGCAAGACAAAAACCTGACCAGGTTTAGAACTGATTCTGAATGGGCAGCAGCAACAGTGGCATCACATTCTCATGTACTTGATATTAACCAGACTAAGTAAGTAAAAACAGGTTCCAAAGAGCTCCCCGAGAGAAAACGTAAACCAATGAAAAATTTATGGTAGGAAAACTGTTGACTAAACAAAACAAAGCAAAAATCTGCCTTTTCTCCTGCCAAAGCATGTTGTATCACTTAAATTTTAAATGGGACACTTTTTAAAAAGCGTAACATGTTGTTCCCAGGGTCAAACGTGTTTCCGCAGTGAAAGCATCTAAGCAATGATGCCGGGGCCCCGTAACTCTTTTTGGAAAAGTAGGATAATTCACGTACTCAAGGCTGAGAGCACTTACTGCTTAGTGGCAGATAATCTCGCAGGGAGGCTGAGGGAAGGTGGTGAATGTACAAGAAACCCAATGATGTTTATTCCATCCAGCTGCAACCTAACCAGATCTGTGAGTTTCTGTGTCCTGCTAGGGTTGCCATCTAGTGGATACACCACACAGCACATGCAGTCCAATACAAGCATCAAAGATTGACAAATGCTGTCATATTCCAACAAACAACTCCAATTGTTCAAGCCAACTCAAGTTTAATGACCCCTAATCCAGAGTGAAAGGAAGTTAGTAACCGCTGAATGTGGGGAAAATAAAAGGATTTTGGCCAAGTATCTCCCCACGCAAGAATAATAAGAAATTGCCTCAGTCTTGAGGGAAAGTAACTGTCAGAATCTATGATGATGAGCTCAGCCAGCAGTGCATAAAACTCTTAATTTTAGGATTATGGACTTGAGTCCCACCTGGAGAAAAAGATTCCTGCATTGCAGGGGGCTGGACTAGATGACCCTCTTGGTCCCTTCCAACTCTACAATTCTATGATTCTATGAAGACGGCTTGACCGCCAGTAGGAGGCAACAGTGCTCAATATAACTCCTCATGTGAAGGGCATGTACTTTTGACATAAGCCAGTAGTTCAAAAACAGGAATTACTGTTCTTTAAAGACAAGTCTGAATACCTGGCTTCCCACTTGTTTTAATGTCAGTCTCTCAGGATGCATTTACTGGGGCTGTTTCTTGCTGTGTGTTTGCTTTTCGAAAGGCAGGGTATCTTTAACTGTGTTCTCGGAAAACAGAAGATACGTTTAACACCTTCCAATGTGCGTGGTACAGAACACAAGCTGGCTGCAGGGAACAACAGTACGGAGACAGCAGGTCAAAACGCCACCAGAGGAGATGACGGAAAACCCTAAATTGTGTGTAGAAACAAGCCCTCTTTACCCTTACCAGAATCCACATGCCTAGAAAACAGGCATTGACAGCCATGACTGCTGTGAAGTCATATGCTTGAAATTCATTGGGATCTTCTAATAAATATTAGTCTTGCCACTATGTTTGATTTCCCCAACTCCTTTTTGATGGTCTGTACATGCTGGTTTTTGCAAGAAATGTTGGTGTGGTATACCAGTATTTGTTCAGCCATGAGATTCCATTTGAGACGATGCAATTCCAGAAGGGTTTACCCCGCAATTTTCCTGAACTTAGAGAATTTAGGCCTTGATCTTGTTCTCTGCATGTTATTTTGACAGGACCTGCTAGACAATAGAACAAGAACCTTGCTTGCAGCTGTCCTGCTGCATTTTTTAGCACTACCTTTTCAGGTGTTTCCTTACCTCTGGGATGAGGTATTTCATCACAATTTCTTTGCCTTTCTCTCCTAGTTTTTCATCCGGAGTAACTTCATATTCTGCCTGGAAAAGAAAATGAGAAAGGATTAGCTGCTGTGTTTTCTAGTTGGGAAATGTTTAGAGCAGGATTGTTGCATTCTAACAACCAAGGGAACAATTGGAAGATTTCCAAACAGAGCCTGATAATGTTAGAGATTAACATTTTGTTAGGTTATTAAACAAATGTTTCATGCAAATACACACTCTCCCCTCTCCCTCCTCTCTCTCTCTCTCTCTCTCTCTCTCTCTCTCTCTTTCTCTCTCTCTCACACACAAATTGAAGGACAAGGCATTGCCCTCTACATACATCAAGATACTCCAGGAATATTAATATAATATAATATAATATAATATAATATAATATAATATAATATAATAATAATTTTAATAGAATTTATGTACGCTTGATTTTAAGAAAACCTCTTAGTGGTTTACAAAAATATAAAATTATACATCAAAATTATCAATACTAAGACAATTAAAAGCAAGAATTTAAAAATATTCAAAAGATGATTAAAAATCAACCGCAGCTAAAAAGGAATAAGACACATGTAAATTCTACATGTCTGAACAGGCTTGCCCCTGTTTTAAGCAGGCACCAAAAAGAGAATGGTGCAGGCACCTGCCCAACATCAATAGAGGGAGTTTTGAGGGGTAGGTGATGCTACACTAAAGATTGATTTCTTACAAGTGCATAATGAGTATTATGTGGTATCTCTTAACAGCGCCCATTCTGCAAAATGGTTGACTGGGCATATGGTTGATTGGGTAAGGCAATCCTGCAAGTAAACTGGCCCCAAGGTGTTAAGGGCTTTATATACTAATAGTAACACCATGAACTTGCCCCAGTAGGAAATGGTTCAACCCGTACAAATCTCTGAGCAGAGGTGCTACATACTGACAGAGTCTCACTCCTGTCAACAAACGTGTTGCTATATTCGGCACTAACTGAAGTTTCCAGATCAAGCACAATAGCAGCCCAACGTGAAGTGTATTGACACAACGTGAAGTGTATTGATGACACCCAACTCCATCTGTTGATGGATGGCCATCCTGACTCGGCCCCAGACACACTGACCAGATGTTTGGAAGCTGTGGCTGGATGGTTACGTGGGAGCCGGTTGAAGCTACAGTACTTTTCTTTCTATAACACGCAGATTTTTTCTCCTAAAAAGTAAGGGGAAATGTCTGTGCGTGTTATTGAACAAATGTGTGGTCCCTGGAGCCGACTGGCCCGAGTGCAGGGGCAAAAATCAGGCAAAAATCCAATCGCGCGTGTCAGGGAGGAGGGACGCCTGAAGAGAGGAAGCTGTTGCTTTCCTGCATTCTGCCTCAGGGTCTTACTGCCCACCCTCTGCTGTTTCGGTTGCTGTTTGATCAAACGGAACAAAGAGCAAGCAAATCCCCTCCCCTCCAGGCAAGCAGAGGGGAAAGGAAAGGATCGCGTCCTTCCTTCTAATTCCTCTCTGTGCTCCGGTGCTGCTGCGTCCAGGGAAGCATTTTAGGGACTCGCAGGCAGCCGGAAAACATGCAGGTAGGAGAGAGAGAGAGAGAGAAAGAAAGAGAGAGAGAGGGCTGGCTTGGGTGGGTGGGTGGGGAAAAACTTTTGCCTTCCTTTCCTCCCTCCCGTTAAACCCCTCTCCTGCATTCTTAGCCAGCTGTTTCTCTGCACACCCCTCTCGTGCTCCTTCTCCCTTCTGTGTTTTTCCTTCCCTCCCCACTTAAAACGTGGTTACAAAGCACGGATCCACATGGATCCTCAGGATCTTTGCATTGGGTCACCCCAAATTCACCATCAGATCACATTACATGCCCATTGCTACAGCCTGCACCAAAAAAATCATGCACCCACTGTTGCCTGGGGCTGCAATGGTGCAAAAACGTGGTTACAAAGCATGGATCCACATGGATCCTCAGGATCTTTGCATTGGGTCATCCCAAATTCACCATCAGATCGCATAGCATGTCCATGGCTACAGCCTGCACCCAAAAAAATCAAGCACCCACTGTTGCCTGGGGCCACAATGGTGCAAAAACGTGGTTACAAAGCACAGATCCACAGGGATTCTCAGGATTTTTGCATTGGGCTACTCCAAACTCACCATCAGATCACATGTCTGTGGCCACAGCATGAGGCACAAAAATGATACATCCACTGTTTCACTCAGAATTCCCCCCCCTTGTTTTCCTCCTCTAAAAACGATGTGCGTGTTATGGTCAGGTGCGTGTTATAGAGTGAAAAATACGGTAAATCCTTCGAAGACAGAGATCCTGTGGCTGGGACGGGACGATATGTGATTGGGAGGGCAACTCCCATCTCTTGCGGGGGTGCAATTAGTGCCAGCACCGTCCGTTAAGAGTTTGGGTGTAATCTTCGACACCTCCCTTTCCATGGAGGCGCAGATTGCAGCTACAACAAAGGCGGCATTTTTCCATCTCCGCCAAGCTAAGCAGTTGGCTCCTTACCTCTCTCGCCCTGACCTAGCCACTGTGATCCATGCGACGGTCACCTCCAGACTGGATTATTGTAACTCGCTCTACGTGGGGCTGCCCTTGAGACTGACCCAGAAACTCCAGCAGGTGCAGAATGCTGCAGCGAGACTCCTTACGAGGTCTTCGCTGCGAGATCACATTCACCCGGTGCTATACCAGCTGCACTGGCTCCCGGTGGAGTACAGGATCAGGTTTAAGGTGCTGGTTTTAACCTTTAAAGCCCTATACGGCCTAGGACCCTCATACCTATGGGACCGCCTCTCCTGGTATGTCCCACAGAGAAACTTACGGTCTTCAAATAAAAACATCTTGAAGGTCCCAGGCCACAGAGAGGTTAGGCTGGCCTCAACTAGAGCCAGGGCTTTTTCGGCTGTGGCTCCGATCTGGTGGAACACTCTGTCACAAGAGACTAGGACCCTGCGGGACTTGACATCTTTCCGCAGGGCCTGCAAGACAGAGCTGTTCCACCAGGCCTTTGGCCAGGGCACAGCCTGACTCCCTCCTTCGGCAATCTTCGCGGAGCTCTGGCCCAATGGTTGCCAGTGGTTTAATTTGAATTAATTTTATAAGGAATGATTTTAGAGTGTTGTGTTGTGTTGTACTGTTGTACTGTTTTATTGTTGTTAGCAGCCCTGAGCCAGGCTTCGGCTGGGGAGGGTGGGATATAAATAAAATTTATTATTATTATTATTATTGCTGTAATCCAACCCTGAAGTCACCGATGCCTGGACTATTGTGGTCAAGCTTTCCCAGTCCAGGAATGCTTGTAGCAGTCACAGCTAGCAAAATGTACCTGTGGCCACTCAACCTGTCTGGGCTTCCAATGACAGAGCTGGAAGCACTCCCAAAATGCATACTTGCTCCTTTGGGGGGATATTGTTGCATATTTATCCAACATATCCCCCAAAATCTTCACTGCGTAGGCTAGTCAAATCCCATCATGGATAGCACTGCTTTGTATCCAGCGGTGCAAGTCTGCTAACAGAAGGCTTGTGTTACACCCACAGGCATCCTGTACCGCGTTTGTGGAAATGGCGTTTCTGTGCGCACTGGCACTCATCATAGTGTTCCATTGCGCCAGAAGCAGTTTAGTCATGCTGGCCACACAACCTGGAAAGCTGTCTGTGGACAAACGCCAGCTCCCTTGGCCTGAAGCGAGATGAGAGCCACAGCCCATAGTTGCCTTTGACTGGACTTAACCATCCAGGGGTCCTTTACCTTTTTACCTTGTGGACACCTCCATCAAATGAAACTAAGACCTCTGCCAACTTTATCCTCACCACATGGAAAGAATGCAAGTCCCCCCCCACTCCCAATGCTTTGAAGTTGATGCCGATGCTTCTACATCCAAGTTCATTATTCTCAATGGTTTTGACTATGTTTGATAACCTGAAGACAGGAACGGTAAGATTGTGCATGTACAGTGCTCACTTAAAACTGGCCCAAACAGCATTTGAAAAGAATTGTCTTTCAGCTTTAGTGATGAAATGCTTGCACATCTTATGTTAAGAAATTTACAGGATAGTTTCAAATGTTTGTGGGTTCTTCTTCCATTCAGCCTAGGCCTTTGTGAGAACAGTTGGCCCAAAGGCTGAGCTTACATTTGAAAGGGATCTCCTCAGTCAAAATAATACCATTTGTCTAGCTTGTGCAACAAAAATTCTTCAGAAGACACGTTTGATGAATAGCCAAAGACTGATGGACCTCTCATTATTAAAGATGCACATTTATTTTTTAAGTGGGTTCCAATGACCTTAAGAATGTTTTACCTGCTTTATCTGGGCTATAGAAATTTTCTTTGTGTTATTTTCACATTTCTGCATGCCTTCACCTTGCACCTGGCCTATTCTGGCCACAGTTTCAGGCAGCTTGACATTTCTGGTTTCCATTTTAAAAGGGCAGAGCTGAATTTTGGCAGTCAGCAAAGCTGTCATAGTTGTGTCTATTGTTTTGTCTGTCACCTAGACAACAACTGGATGGTACTGGTCAGATTACCTTGGAGAGGTGCCAGGCAGAAATCCTGTCCTTCCCGAAACACAGTTGCTACCTGGCAAAGGTGTGCTTACCTAGCTTTGGTGAACATTATGGTGCAGGATCTGACCAGCCTGAATTGGCCTCCTATCTTGGAACAGGCCCCAACTACAACAACAATACATGCTTCTCCCATATTGGTTAAATATCTAACAGATATTTATCTGGAAAAAAATTAGCATAGAAATGAGCACTAAAATACCACTGCATTCAGCTAGATTTCCAGAAATGCCTTCTACATCGTGTGAATGATCACACAAAATGTAGAAAATTTCAGGTAAGGAAATGTTGAGAAAATTGAATAAAGTGCTGTCTGAATGAAGCCTAACTCTGCTCTGGGTGACTCTGCCCACTGGGTAAGTCAACCTATTCATGAGGATTACTAATTGTCTGTAGCATTTTCTGAAGAATCCCCAGGGCCTCACTTCCCTTTCTTCTCAATTTATTGTTTGTTAATACTGATGTGCGTTCTGAGGCATGCCCCCCTCCCCAATTGTCTCACATAGAAGGTTTGCAGGAAATAACCTCCATCCCAGAGACAGAACACATGCCTTACATGCAAGGTTCAAGTTCTGTCTCTGACATCTTCATGTAAGAACTGAGAAAGACTCACATTCAACATCCCGAGAGTCCCGTTGTCAGCCAGTGTAGACAGCGCTGAACCAAATGGACTCATGGTTTGACTCTCTTTAATGGTAGCTTCTTATGCCCCCATGGTGAACTGAATGTTGCACAGGAGCATTGCAGTGCTTTCAGAAATGAACCAGAAATTATTATGTCAAAAATGGAAGTGGATCCACTCTACCGCCAATTGCCCAACCCCTTTACATATTACAGGTGATGACCATTTCGCATGGGGGTTCTGGTCCCGGCCACTGGAAGTGTGCCCTGGCCCATTCTGTCCCACCCCTGTTCTTCCCTTTTCCTGGTCCAAAAGGACCTGCGCATTAGCAATCGTCTGTCACTTGGATGCTCCTAAAATGAACACCGTCTGTACTTCCAAACGTGAAAATTGTACATTAATTACGTCATTGCTTTTGGCCAGATTCTGTCATGGCAGGGCCTATATCACATGACTAATGTTTGCCTTGGCCTGCACAGTGTCCTTATTGAAGTAATACCATCTTCAACTCAGAGCATGAAAACTGACTCCCTCTCTGATGTGGCAAATTCTGTGGTATTCCCACAAGCATTTTCAACCCGAGGACAGCGAGACAGTATGCACTTATTGTGTCGCTCGGAAGGGCTTGTGGGATATGAGCAGGGACTCAGCGGCTGCTATTTGACTATCTCAGGATGCTTTAAGAGTACAGCAATGCAATTGGATTCGTGTCGTTAAACGGCAACTGTGAAATAAACTTTTAAGATAACAGTACTTCAGATGAGAAATCCATGGACTGTGAAAAAGCATGACTGCAGCTCTTCCAATACCCTGACTGTACAGGGATGAACTAATTATATGCTCATAAAACAGAATACAAAGGGGTTTGCAGAACCCTTTCATCCAATTTCCTGTCCATTTAGATACTATCTGACTACAGGTCATTTTGCCTCTTGAAACCATGAACAGCCAAGAATGTTTATAGCATCTTAACAACATTTCTTCCTCACCACCCTTCTGAACCTATTCTGAAGAATAAAATCGCACAGATAAAAAGAGCTATGTTTAAAAGGTTAGGAGACCTGAAGTCTTATCTCAGTTGTCATAATTTACGATCACGGCAAAGGGAAGATGGGAGGCTTCAGTAAGATTAAAGAATTATTGAGATACAAAGCAGCATTTCTAACAGGAAGGCATTTGCATTTCAGCTTCTATGCCTTGTACAGCTGTACAAAGACCCCAAAAGTACTGAACGGCAAAACAGTTCAAAATGCAATCATATCCTGAACCCACACAATTCACAAGCTAATAATAATGGCACAGCTTCTCCCCTCACTACCTTTCAAGCCCTGTGTTTATCACTATAAAATCGGATAATCTCATACAGGATTTGGCTTACAAATCACTAAAACAATTTTCACATTAATTGCATTTACATCCCAAGTGGACAAATCTGTTTGTATCATGTTCCGAGATTGTATATCTGGCAGCATGCCCATGGCTTCTCAGCTGATTAACCAATGCTGGCGCTTTCGGAAAGCTAAGAGGAAGAGGCATGCATAAAAGGTTAGCTGGGATCCAAGGGACATCATGTGACTGAGAGGCTGTAAAGCATCCGAATAGTATTTCTCCCACACCCTGAAAAGCTGCCCCTCAAATTGAGAGACTTTTCGGATCGGCAATCCATCTGGTGAAGGGAGTACTAATGGAAAGGAATGTTCGTGCATGTAGAAACGTCCTACATGGGTTTCATTGGACCCCGATTTCTGTGCTTAGGGAAATGGGAATATATCATCCACTAAGAGCTGGAATGCAGAAAAGCTCAGCAAGGCTTTCTGAAAGCATAGGCATGAGCAATCCCAGAGGGTGAGACACTCCATCGCAACTTCTCTTTAGATCAGTGGTTAACCCTTCCTTGGTTGAGAAACCCAATAACACAGTGGCCTGGATTGCACATCCAACAGTAGCCTTCTTTGCACAAGCATATGGCTCTCAGACAGGAGCTCATAGCCATTTTTCACCTCCCTGGTCTTTGGTACTCTTGTGCCACACTGAGCTAAGCCAAGGTTTGGCTTAACGTGTCTTCAAAATTGGGACCGTGGTTAAGCCTTGATAACCACAAGCTGTAGGCTTCCATTTCTCTTCCATTTCTTTACTGAAGTTCTGTTTAAGTACCTTGGTTATTTTTCTAGTCTTGTGCAAATTATATGAACCATCTGCATTTTCTTTATGTAGTCTTATCCATCTAGTATAAATGTTTTCCCCTTTCCTTTCTTTTTAAAATTTATTTTAAAATGACTGAAGCCACAGCCAGAAACCTGTTCATTCTGTTTCTGAACAATGCCAAGCTTTGTGTTTTTAAAGACATTATATATATATATATATATATATATATATATATATATATGTATGTATATTTGTGTGTGCTTAATTTAACAAAATGTATTTACTGCTTGGTTTTAAGAAAACCTCTAAGTGGTTTGCAAAAATAGCGATGACTGATCATAAAAGTAACAGGAGAATTAAAACCAGTATGCTGATTAGGATCCTTAACATGGAGGTAATACAAAACTATATCTGCACAGTAGCTGATACAAGTAGACCTCATCTCCTTTGCATGTGGCAGCAACATAAAAAATGAGTGACTGAGTTCACACGTCACAGTAAACTATGCTTTACTCTGAGTATAGGAGAACGCTTTCACTTTGCTCCACCCCTAGCATAAGTGAGGCCAACAAACCACAATCCTGGCTCAGTGTTACATTTAATATGGCTTGCATTTTCTTTTGCTCCAAACAAATGCAACACCAAGGTTTGTTGCTTGTGCTAGGGAAGCAGTGAAGCAGGAGTGATCTCTGCACTCACATGCAAACTGTGATCTTTTAAATTTGTTTTCACTACAATGTTGCATTTCTAGGTTTTCTACTTTATATGAAAGTGTGGCACACAAATATTTAAATGAAAGTAAACAAATAGACTGAGCTAATGGAGACAATCCACACAATCTTTTATAAGCTGCCTTAAAGAGACTCTTGCAACAGAGCCAGAACATGTGGACCAGTTCTCAGACTTCTATCAGATGATGATGATGATGATGATGATGATTTTGTTATTTATACCCCAGCCATCCGGCTGGGATTCCCCAACCACTCTGGGCAGCTTATAGCATATCTAAAAACATAATAAAAACATCAAGTGTTGAACCTCCCAATATAGGGCTGCCTTCAGATGTCTTCTAAAAGTTGTGTAATTCTTTATCTCGTTGACAACTGAAGGGAGGGTGTTCCACAGGGAGGGTGCCACTACTGAGAAGGCCCTTTGCCTGTTTCCTTGTAACTTCACTTCTTGCAGTGAGGGAACCAGCAGAAGACCCTCAGAGGAGGACCTCAGGCTGGATGATGGGGGTGGAGACGCTCCTTCAGATATACAGGGCCATGGCGATTTAGGGCTTTAAAGTTCAGCACCAACACTTTGAATTGTGCTCAGAAACGTAGTGAGAGCCAAACCTTTATTTTACAATTAATTCCTTTGTATTTTGAAAGTTAAACCACAGGTATTATTATTAAAAGAAATATATGACTGAGATAAGATGCTGCTATAACTTACACTTCCCCCCATTTTCACCACCATTCTCACAGGTGGCAAAAATGGGGAGCCCATAAAAAATTATCTGAAAGTTTTGAGCCCTCCATTATCATTGGTAGCCAACAATGAAGGAGGTTTTTTCTTCTTCTAAGTTTTTTGAAAAGAGATTTCGTAGTCCTAAGAGAACTAGCTATGGAGTCTACTTTGAAGCTCTTAAGCCTAATTAAATTTGAGCTCAGCTTAAACTACTAATTTTATTGTTGCCGATTTCATTTTCATTCAAGCATAAAGGCTGAAGTGTGATTGGAGATTAAGTTCTTGGATTGCAATCCTGTTTACCAGGAAGTAAATCCTGCTAAACTCTGTGAGACTTTCCTTCTGAATAAACATTCTTAACATGTTTTCAAGACTTGACCGTAAACTGCCCAGAGAGCTCAAGCTGACAGGGCTGGGTATACATTTAGAATGTAAAATAAAATAAAAATAAAGGTTGGGTTGTAAACTGAGCTAAAAAGTTTAAAGATGACTCGTAAAGCCAATTAAAAATACACACATGGTACTTTTTACCTCAGCACATTAAAAAATCCTTACTAAAACAAGATCTAAATACACAGCTTTTAAAGCTAATAAATGGCATGCAGGTAAACACAGAGTAGACGAGTGTGAGGCCTATGAAGAGATAAGATGGGTGGAGTTGATCAAGGCCCAAAAGATAATGCGATATGAGCTCAGAAAGGTTGAAGAAATTCTATAGCACAAAAGTGATAGGCCTGTGGTTACCTGCATTGACCACAGTTTGCGCAGAAGTAAAACCAGAAAACAGTTTTTATTCTGTTCGCCTAAAATGCACAGCTGCAGTATGTTTGCAGAAGTTCCCTGCCAGCAAGCGATACCATCCATACTTGGTATCATATTCCCATATGCCATGAGACAACCCAAACTACAGCAGTGCCAAAATCATAAATATTTAGTATATGGTGGATCTTTAACTGTATACAAACTATTCTCATGTTTAATGATCTAAAATCATGATTTTATATCATGTTCTTTTGCTGTGCTTAACTGTATATTGTACATGGTTTGGGGTTTTTTTTTAAGTGTCACGGAGTCTGGAAATTTTCTAAATAAATGGAAAACATCTACCCATTTCACAGATAAACGACGACTAGGTTTGAGCTGAAATTCTCCCTCCCCTCAGCCCAGTCTCAGTTTCACCATCCCATTTGCAGAGAACTGGTTGGGCAATTTTGGAGACTGGCAGCAGAAACTGGCAGCAAATCTGTGATTGGCAGCCCTGCCCCCTCAGCTATTTTGTTCATGGGCTCTAATCAGGGAAAAAATAGTGGTCTTAAAATGTTAAGGAAGGAAGGAAGGAGCTTGTTGGGTCTATCCAGTGCTTTCCCCCCCTTAAAAATGTTTAGGGGTTCAAATCGGGGGGGGGGGGGAATAAATACAGTAAATGGACAAAAGTACAAAGATCCACAAAATGTTTGGGGTATGCATACCCTGTGTACCCCCAGAAAAAAAGCACTGGGTCTATCCAAATTTGTGGGTATGCTATATCAAGAATTGGGTGTTACAGATGCCTGCTGGGCAACAATAGCCCTTAACCAGGCTTCCTCAACCTCAGCCCTCCAGATGTTTTGAGACTACAATTCCCATCATCCCTGACCACTGGGATCATCAGAGTTGTAGGCCAAAAACATCTGTAGGGTCGAGGTTGAGGAAGCTTGTCCTTAACCATCAGGGAAGAGTAGCATCTTTTCTGGATTCCTGCATCACTAAGATAAGAGAGCCAAGGACGACAAAGATCAACCTAGCTGAGAACTTTGGTGGAAAACTGAAAGGCTCCCATTAAAATGCTCCACTTTTGGAGGGGAAGGGGGAAGTGACTGTCAGTTGCAAGTGATTAGGCAGCCCAGGGAACAGCAAGGATGAATAGGTCAAGATGCAAGGCTTGGCCTCCAGACAAGGTCAACTGACCATAACTCTTATCTTAGGATTCTAGAGTGCGAAATGGGCAAAAGGTTTAATTTAGCAATTGCCATTTTACATTTGTGTGTCAACTGTTCAGCCAACCTTCCAAAAGTAGATTGGAGGGGGGGGAGCAGTGACTGGTTTTCTAATCTGAGTAGGGTATTTAAATAACAAAAATTAGATTTTCTATCGAAGAGCTTTCTCCTAAAGCCAATTCAAATCACATCAGTGGCGGCAGCCGCAAGAGGACACTGTTCATTTTCTATGTAACACAAATCAATGCTGACTTTTAGGTAAGAACACTTGGGGGGAGGGTCTTTTAAATTGGGTATGAAGGTGATTCCCCCACTCCCCCACCCAGAAAAAGGAAAACTAAAAAGTAGGTCAGAGTCAATGGTCCAGAAATCAAATTACTGCTGACTGAGGCGTTGTCTGAATTGTCTCTAAAGGACTGCTCATGGCTTCTGTTCCACGACATTTATGCTGCAGCCCAATGTTCACTCACCTGCAAGTAAGCCCCAATGAACATAATGGGACTTGCTTCTGAGCAAATATGTATAGGATTATACTGCCAGAGTAAAAAACCTACCATGCCACTTAGGGGCAAAAGAAAATCCACTTACCACTGGTTTTTCTTTCAATTTCCTAAAGTGTTAAAGATGATTATGTTCCTTCATTGAGGTGCTTTAAGCACTGCTCTTTGCAATCAGGGTAAGAAAAAGGACACAATCCACAGGAAACCCTCCTGCCCATTCTTGCCAATGGAAAACAGCACAGGAGAATTCCCTAGCAAATTGTGTCCATGTTTTGCAACAGTCGTCCTTGAGGAAACTCAGCTTTAGGGGGAGGACTGTAGCTCAGTGGTAAGAGCATCTGTTTTGCATGAAGATTCCTGATTTGATAGTTGATAGTTATTATGAAAAAGAACATTGCTAACTACCAGGACTCAAGGTGGGGAGACTTCAGTCTACTTTTTAGTCTTAAAAAGGGGGGCGGGGAGAGATAGGAAGCACCTTCATATTTTTGCTTTAAAGGTATTTTAAATAAAATCTGACCAAATTCAAAAGTCCAAATTGTATGATCTGGTTTTATTGACTTTGTGGACTTTTCTTTTCCTATTTGTCTTGGTATTGTGTGTGTAGCAGGGGAGAAGTCATAGATGAATAAGGCAGACAATAGTGCAGGGAGATCTTTTTACAGTCAAGATGCAAGACAGTCTTGACACAAAAAACTTGAGGCTGAGGACAGGATAAAGGTAAAGGTAAAGGGCCCCCTGACCATTAGGTCCAGTCGTGACCGACTCTGGGGTTGCGGCGCTCATCTCGCTTTACTGGCCGAGGGAGCCGGCGTACAGCTTCCGGGTCATGTGGCCAGCATGACAAAGCCTCTTCTGGTGAACCAGAGCAGCACATGGAAACGCCGTTTACCTTCCCGCTGGAGCCGTACCTATTTATCTACTTGCACTTTGACGTGCTTTCGAACTGCTAGGTTGGCAGGAGCAGGGACCGAGTAACGGGAGCTCACCCCGTCGTGGGGATTCGAACCGCCAACCTTCTGATTGACAAGTCCTAGGCTCTGTGGTTTAACCCACAGCGCCACCCGCGTCCCGAGGACAGGATAGCACCCTTGAATTATCTTGGGGAAAGTGAGGAGAATTCACTTCAGTGAAAAGGTACTTTGGACATGTTCAGAGGCACTTTTCTTTGGCTATTATTAAGCTTTGCTTTCTTTTGGGGAATGGAAAACAGCATGTACATAAAGAGGTACATGTTTTTAACCTGAGGTGCCGGAATGGCTAGTGATGCAACTCTAAACTATACTGCAAGAATCAGGTAACAACAGCCCAGACTGGCAAGGATGAATGCAGAAAACAAAGGATGTAGGGGGAAGAGCATGACTGCAGAAAAAAGATTTGATATATTTGTTTGGGCCAGTGGTGGCTTTTAACTTATAAGCACAGCTGTTTCATTTTTTTACCACCCCCTCGGACCCCTTTATAATGGTGTCTCCACATATGTGCCCTCAGGCTAGAAGAGAATTAATGTCACAGCTGCTAGCTCTCCATAGGTGGGAATTTGTTCTAGGCAAAGCTTTATTGCCAGGACCAATTATTGCCTTGAGCTTCAAGACTGGTCCAGTTTTCTCTATGTATAGTTGGAACATTCTGTAAACCCTTTGGAACAGACAACAGAAGCCACATTGCTATTTCTTTCATAAGGTGCAGAACTGCACCTTAGATTTACAGCACTTCCGATACACATTGAAAGCCCATGACTTCTGCTACAGAATGCTGGGAGCTGTAGTTTTCCCTCGCAGGGCTACAATTCCCAAGACTCTTAACAAACTACAGTTCCCATGATATTTTTGGATACGTAATGTGCTTTAAATGTAAATAAATCAATTTGGCATCGCCACATCTTTATAATAAGGATTTCACAGTTGCCAAGTAGAATTTCTGAAAGTTTTGAAGATTCACTCAAGCTGCTAGTTCCAGCAGTTATACTGGAAGCTTCTTTTGATGGCTTTACCACTGAGCTGTGACCCCTTCGCTCAGTTAGTGAGGGCATCAGTACCAGGTGTGCCAAGCTCTACCAATGGAATAGTTCAATTCACTATGCTTATGCTGAGAAGTTTCCAGAAAGACAGATGACATTCATATTGCCACAAATGAGGTCCTTGTTCAAGTCAGGATAGAGATTCCAGGAGAATATTCAGCAAATTGAATAGGTAACAAAATTCAGAGTACCACCTGCCTCCACACAAACCTGCAATCTAGCCACTGCAAAAGTAACTAAAAGGGAACGATCTCAGGAAATATGCTATGAACATCATTCATGGGTTAGGAAGTAAGGATGGTGTGTGTGGCAAATGCAGCAAAACCGAGACATTTTCATATTACGTGTTTTATTTTGGGGCGGGTGGGGGGGATTAATCAAGCTAGGCCACATTGGAAGATGAAAACATTTTATCTGGAAGAATGCACTCATGCAATTCATCAGAAAGAATATTTTATTTGCATTCATTTTGCTCCATGAATATCCAATGTAAAAACCACAATCAGCTTCTGAAATTCAACATGGAAACAGCCCAACTAACCTACAAACCTGTCAAAACAGCTTTTCAGAGCTTATTCATGACAGATGCTATGCTGGCACCTGGCTGTTTTACACTACAGTATTGGAATGTAAATTCTGTGGACTGGAACCTTTACAATTAGACTGCATTTGATTTCCCTGCAGAAAATTGTGTCTCCCCCGCCCCCTCCACCGCACCAGATCATTCATCCTACCCGTGACATGTATCATAAAAACAACTAAATAATGAAGGATATATTGTTTAAATTATGGCACTGGCTTTGCTGAATTCAGTTGATTGGCACCCTAATCCAGTGATCTGCAGGAGCTCAGAAATTCGCAGTAGTCTTTTGCAGATGCAGGTTTCTCTCATAAACACACACACGGGTGGAGCTGATTCCCAGAGGCAAAAAAATAAATAAAAAAATAACAGGGCAGTTCCTGCAACAAAGAAACTTTCTTGGTTGAGCAGCAAGTACCGTATTTTCCTGTGTATAAGACGAGGTCTTTTTATTAAAAAATAATGCTAAAAAAATTGGGGTTGTCTTACAGTGGTACCTCGGGTTACATACGCTTCAGGTTACATACGTTTCAGGTTACAGACTCTGCTAACCCAGAAATAGTGCTTCAGGTTAAGAACTTTGCTTCAGGATAAGAACAGAAATCGGGCTCCGGTGGCGCGGCAGCAGGAGGCCCCATTAGCTAAAGTGGTGCTTCAGGTTAAGAACAGTTTCAGGTTAAGAACGGACCTCCGGAACGAATTAAGTACTTAACCTGAGGTACCGCTGTATGCACAGATAGTGCTGAGATGGGATGAACGATTGGTGGCTGCCGCGAGCAGGAGATTGCCAGTGGCATTGGGGGGGGGGTGAATGTTGGCTGCGGCAAGTTCTGCTTGTGATTGGCTGTTGTGGCAATTGGGTGTGCAATAGTTGGCCGCTGGCAGCGAGCAGGCAGACAATTGGTGGCTTTGTGGATGCGTGCGATTGGCAGCGGCGGGTGAGCAATCTCCCCCCATTTCCTCAATTTTAAGTCCCAAAAAATAGGGGTCTTTCTTGTTATAAACGGAAAAATGCGGTATTTTGGAGAACAGTGCAATGAGTAAACACATTTCACATAACAATCTCCCCAAACTCCCAAACAATTTCCCCCAAAATCTCCGTGACCTAAAATGTGAAATAACCATGTCTACGATAAATATAGTTGGGATTGCTCCAGAGTTTTAACAGCTTTTCCAGGCAGTGGCTTTCCCTCATGGTGTTCTATGTTGCATGGAATAACCTGGAAAGGGGGGAGGGGGGCACTAAAGTGGCCTTCTGGTTTTGCACATTTGCTGGTCACATCCACACCATACAGTTAGAGCACATGCCTTCCTCTCTCCACCCCCCACCCCAAATCCTGGGAACTGCAGTTTGTTAAAGGTGCTAGGAATTGTAGCTCTGCAAAGCTAAACCAGTTCCCAGAATTTGGGGAAAGGGGAAGCCATGTGCTTTAAAGGTATGGTGTGGCTGTGATCACTGTTTTGGCCTCATCTATTAAAGCTGATCCTGCTAGGCTTCTGTCGACTAGCATCTGAAAAACAACATGGTCTTTTTATGACTCGTAAATTCTACTTGAAGCAGCACAAATCTCAGTTGCAGGGTCTAGACATGTCGGGCATAAACAAATCCAAACTTTGAACACACACAGTTTTTTCTTGTTGGCTTTTTTTTTCTTTTAAAGGTAAGGAAAGTAGGTAATCAGTTTCTCAGGTGATTGCAAATTTTGTACAAACAAGAAGGACCTGCAACACAATGTTGCAGCAGATCCCCACTCCCAAAGAGGAATGCTCTTGCTCAGGGATCCAGGCAGCCCGATTTTAACAAGATGTGCCAGGGATTGAACCCTGCACCTTCTTCATGCAAAGCATGTATTCTACTACTGACCGATGACCCCTGGACACACAAATGCATACACACACATGGCCTGGGGCATGGATGTGAACATGGGGCCACAAAGGCCATGAACTGCAAGAGGCATAGTCTGCAACAAAATTTTTTTAAAAGCCCAGGGACACGTCCAGGGTATGTTACCCTCCAGAAAGCAAGGTTTCATTCTTTGCACCTGCATGCAGGGGCCAATTCCATCTTTATTTTACCATGGAAGAAGGCGCAATAAACTTTTGCAACAGTCATAAGAAGCAACTTACCACCGAGTCAAGAAATCTAATACAGCACTCAAGCTCCGGGCGAGTCTCACAGAACTGCCGAAAGAGAAGTCTTCCTATTGGCTGCTTGTCACATAAACTGTAGTAATCTCTCTCTAGAGGAAATAAAGAGGAGGAGGTAAGGTGAAAAACTGAGGTACTTTTTAATGAATTTTGGTCTGGTTACATTGTGTCCATGTTTTCTTTTCCTTAAGGATCGTAAAACACACACACACACACACACACACACACACACACACATTCTGCACAAGCAATGCAAAATGACGCACACACACAAACAATTCACAGGGACAAAGGCTGTAGCCAAAGAAAGTTATGTGCAGTTGTGACGTGGAAGCAGAGAAATTGATTGTACCAGCATCTTTATGAAGTCAAGATTTCTCTCTCGCTTTCAGGGATGTATGCTTCTGACTTCTAATCGTTGCAAACAGAGACTTGAGATCAGAGAGGCAAGGCCTGCTGAAATCTCCAGAACAGGGGAATGTGAGCAAGATAACACTCTATCAGGGACCTCCAGTGCCTTTCAGAGTCCCTTGCCCTTCCCACAACTGGTAAATGCAGAAGAAATTACTCCTCACCCCGTCCCATTGCTCTTACTTCTGCTCAGAGAGTTGACTGTTGGGACTGCTCATGTGAGTCCAGACTACCAAGCTGGAAACCAAATACGGGGCATATCTGTGGTGCTCCTGTTCCCTGAGTGCAGGGGCTGCTGGCCCAGTCCCTAACACTCCACATCCTGCCATCTTTGCTCCACTGCTAGACTGGGATACTGCCATAGAAGACAAGGGTACACGTATCTGCCAGAATGCTCGTTCCATGTTCACTTAATGAGATATCGCATGGATCGAGGTCACTCATATCCCCCATATAAAGGTGGAAGGCTATTTGTTCCATCTCCCCCAGCTAGGATCATTTTCTGAACAGAAACATAGCTATTATTTACATAAAATAAACTCAAACTTGGTGTGTGTGTGTTTGTGTGTTAAGATATGAAAAAAAATCTGGAATTAGCTTGGCACAAATATAAAACCAGCTGGTGCATGAGGCTGTTATGACTGTAAATTCAGGAGTAGGATACCGCAGCACGTGCCGTAGCACTGGCCTTGCTAAAGAAATATTTATGGCTTAAAAACAGCAAAACAGCTCACAAAGTATGAAACCACAGGCTGTGTTTTCTTCAACATTCTTGCCCTGACTTTTCTCAGCGCCATATGACAATTTCTATTGCTGCTGCAACAAACCACTCCTTATCTTAAGGCATGATGATGCTGTGAAGCAGACAAGCTGCCTTCATTTAACCTATTACAGAAAAGCGCAACAGCTCGTCCAGATTAAAATCCTATTCTTTTCCAACTTTAGGAAAATTTATGGCATGTCTTGAATTGCTCGAGATTATGACCATGACGTTTGCTGGCTGTTGCTTATTCGTACATAGGTCTATTTAAGCGGCAAGCTGTTGCCTTTCCAGATTGCTGGGGTACCTTCCCTTTTCTGCAATACCTGATCAAGCTGGGCTACCTGTAAAATTTGAAAAATAGCACAGTCCAGGCTAATACAGAGGTTCCAAGAAGCTTGAGCATTACCCCAAAGTTTAGCAGCCTTACAAAAAAAATCCTCAATGTTCCTCCATCTGAGTGGCTCCACTAATTCCCCACATTCTTTTCAGACCTTTTTCATGTTGCGGCCAAGCTCATCCTCCATCACTCCCTTTACCCAGGAATAACGGCACAAGACACATTAGCTGAACGAATGGCCACTAGTTTACTTGTTTACATTCATTGGTCTGCAATGCCCACAACTAATGATTGTCAAACTTCCTCCCCACAATTTTGTTTGGTGTGGATGTCCTGCTACGGAGCCAAGGATTAGGAAACCGCATCTCCTGCGGCTGCCTGCCTTGTTTAGATGAACACTTCCTGGATCGAAAAATTGGCGTCGTAATGATGTTGCTCTTTGTTTCTCATTGCCCACACACCTGAGGCAAGGGTGGGAAGACATCAGGCTTGTGGGATGCAAAAATGGTGGAGTGGAGACAATGTACTCTTAGAATTAAGGAGTAGGGTGCCTCTGGACACAGCACAGGAATTTGTTCTCACTACCTGAATTGAGCTCACAGTTGCCCCCAAGGTTTCTTCAGCTCAGCAATCTAATTTAGATGGAAAAACCTTTCCCCCCCCCTTGTTGCTACTGTTAAACAATTGGGAGTCAAACTCCTTGATGATATACTGCGAATCACTTAGAGATCTACCAGTAGATCTGGCTCTATCTTCTGCCCACCCCTGACCCAAAGGATGTGCTGAGATGACTCTGGAAGAATTACCACAGAGCTTCCAAGTGTCCCTATTTTCCAGAGATGTCCCTGATTTAGAGAAGCTGTCCTGGTTTCTGATTTGATCCTGGAATGTCCCACTTCTCCTTAGGATGTCCCAATTTTCATTGGCAATATATTGGAGGGTATGGAATTATCTGCCCCACGAGCTGTCTGAAGGCAATTCTGTATAGGGAAGGGGTTTTTTTTAATGTTTAATGTTTTATTATGTTTTTATATATGTTGGAAGCTGGCCAGAGTGGCTGGGGCAAGCCAGTAAGATGTGTGGAGTATAAACAACAAAATTATCATTATCGAAATATTGGAGGGTATGTTACCAGGCTCCAACAGTGGTGACTCTAGAGGTCAATGAAACCACCAGGCAAACAAAGTCTCCTCAAGTTGGTAAACCAAGGAAGATTGGTTAGAGTAAGCCTGCATGAATGAACCCACACCTCGTTGGTAATTTTAGACACCTCAGGTGGACCTGGTTACAACTTCATGACCCATTCTCCTAAAGGGAATAAGGGCAAAAGCACCCCTTCCCCAGTCCACATTCCCTGGGGGAAAGTCCTTGTAAAATTTTCCCCAAAAGCCACCTCATATCTTTGCATCATGTACTTCTGATTACACAACAGCTTCACAGGACATTTTAGGGAAACGTGCCAGATCTAAGAATTCAGTCAAAGGCTTCGTTGATCCAACAAAAATTCTCCCCTTGGTTATGGAGCAATCCTATTCCCATACTGTGCCCTCCCTGGCCCCCAACGTAATCATACAGGGCTTTCCACATCATCAGCCTTCGGCTCGCTGCGGCTCCTGTGTGTTGTGCAAGAATTGAGGGAGGGGTACGCAGAGAGGATATCCAAGTGGCTTTTATTCATTTGTATGTGATCCAGCAAATAGATTCTTCTCTCTGAACCATGAACTATCAGATGCCTGGAATAAATAGGGTAATAAGATGCCAAGGCTCATGAATATTTATGATACTGCTTACCATTTCTCCATACAAAACAAGTATCCAGAAAGATAAAGACACAAACTATTATATTATAAAAATGGTCAGGGTGTGACCATGATATGTGTGGACTCTACAGGCGTCTTGATGGTCCAGATCTTATCCCATTCTCTCATCTGACCATTGTGATATAACAACAACAACAATCTTCAGTCATCTTCTGATTTTTATTTTTTTGTTTTTCCTAGTTGGGCATGTAACATTAGGAGGAGCCCAGAAAAATGACAGAGCACATTTGCTTTTGACTACCCAAATAGACAAATGGCTAGCTCTGTCTACACAAAACTCATGCAGTATTGCTTTTGATTGGCATAGCCTGAGCATAAAGAGGTAGGCACTTACACATTTTATTCAGCTTCCACAATAGTACAGAGCGTGCCTGCCCTAAAGCAGTACTGCTGCAAACTCTTAGCCCTTTAGAGGGATTGGTATGGAATATAGCAAATAGCAGGCAGGTGGCGCTGTGGGTAAAAACCACAGAGCCTAGGACTTGCCGATCAGAAGGTCGGCGGTTCGAATCCCCACGACGGGGTGAGCTCCCATTGTTCAGTCCCTGTTCCTGCCAACCTAGTAGTTCGAAAGCACGTCAAAGTGCAAGTAGATAAATAGGTACCACTCCGGCAGGAAGGTAAACGGCGTTTCCGTGTGCTGCTCTGGTTCACCAGAAGCGGCTTAGTCATGCTGGCCACATGACCCAGAAGCTGTCTGTGGACAAACGCCGGCTCCCTCGGCCTATAGAGCAAGATGAGCGTGCAACCCCAGAGTCGGTCACAACTGGACCTAATGGTCAGGTGTCCCTTTACCTTTACCTATGTATCACTCTCGTGTGGTTCCATGGACCGCAGGATTCAGAGTGCAATCCCAGGTGCTCTGGGAGAAATGGGACATCACTCAAGGGCTGAAGGAATCCAAAGGAATTCCTGTTCGAAAACACTGCAGAATCTATAACCATTTTTTGAAAATGATTTTTTAAAAATAAAAAAACCTGTGTTTTGCATAATCTTGTGTAACCTTTTTTTGAAAATGAATAATCAGAATTAAACTGCTCAAATCTCCCTCCCTGTGTATGTGATTTTAAAAAAAGAAAAATAAATTATAATGCGTTCATTAGATTGTGGTCCTAACGTATACTCAGCTCCTGGTGTGTGCACAACACTCTTCATCCCATAAGCTGTGCTTCATCGTCATACTGGGTTTTTGGATGCAGAATACAATTGGATAAAGACGATGCATATTGAGAATGCTTGGCTCAAGCTAAATCGAGATAACCCCATGGATAGAAGTCTCCATGTACCGGCTCCAGTCATATCCCACATATAAAAGTGGGAGGATAATCTTTCCATCTCCATCTGCTATGATTGCCCATTTTTTGAACAGTAACATTTTTTTAAAAAAATAATAACTCAAATTATGGCCAAAACAGAACCCCCCCTTTTTTTTGTTCCTATAAGAAAGTATCAGGCCAAAAATTAAACCAGGATGAATGCAAGAACATGTACAATAGCTCTAAGTCATCAAGTCCTTGGCAACTTTAGTCTATGAGAACAGGATGAACTTGCTGCTAAAATAATAAATGAAATTATTATTCCCCTTTAAGTGGCATAAAATAGCTTCTAAGATTCAGTCCTGAAGGACTGAGGAACTGCATTCGTGTAGATACACATACCTTATTGATTAACTGAAAGCACATTTTTGTGTATTAAGTAAACACAAATTCACAGACAATTTTTTAGTGGCACATCCAAGATGAAGAAGAAAGGGGGGGGGAGTCTCCAAGTGCATATTTTATTTATTTTTTGAGTCCACTGCATTTCAAGTATCTTCCTTGGGGAGCTCTTAGACATAGCTAACTCAAAACTTTGTTCCCCAACTTCAGTTCTTTGAAGACAATGAAAACACTTGGGAGAAATATTTCTGTGCGCCAGAAGCATCCTTCCTCTCCTCCCCCAGCACTTGTATTTGGTACCTTCCTTTTGGGGGCATATTTTTACATCACAATCCAAGGCGTCATGAACTATGACCAAATTTTTCACACTCTTCCTCTCCCATTTTACCAGTCTCAAAGGAAAAGGAAAAAACTGAGTGCGCAAATGGACAACTGGAGAGTCAGAAACCTGCCTTAAGAGTCAATTATATCGTTCTCTGTATAGATGCCAATAAAAACAGCAGTTCTGATTCAAAAGTTTAACAAATGTGGAGAATGATTTCCTGAGGAAATGGAAATGTTAAATAGTTGGAAGTGAAACCATATGTTTGCAAATGATGTCGTGGACATAACAGTTGTAGGGACAACTGCGAGAGAAGAGGACACATCCTGCCGGATTGGAGAAACTTTATACAGAGACAGGACCCCGTATAACTTCAACTTTCCTTATTTTAGAAAATGAGCACAGGCTTGGATCGTGCTGCCTGCTGAATAAGGCTTTCATATCTCCCCTTTCCACCATAACTTCATATTCCACTCCTTAAGACTGGGGGACCCTCCAGTATGGCATAAAAAGGAGGGAAGGATGCAGTGGGAAAAGGGGGAAGGGAGACTGGCAAAAACTGGGAACTTTGCCTTCTGCTCACGCAACAACACAGGTGCATCTAAACCATGGATTATTGCGGCTGTGTACACACTATACTTTTAAAGCACATTCAAAACACATTCTTTCTCTCAAAGAATTCTGAGCACTGTGGTGTACATCTCACAGTGTTAAAATTCCCAGCTACCTTTAACAAACTGCTGTGCCCAGAATTATCTGAGGGAAAGAATGTGCTTCAAATGTGCATTGAAGGTATAGTGCATATGTGGCCAAAGATAACAAATCTATTGCCACTTGCAACGCATACAAGGTTGCAATTCTGGTAGTAAGTTCCAAGGAGCACAGTCAAACTTACTTATGAGTAGATATGTACAGAGTTGCACTGTGTGCATAAATGTTTTTCTGAATATTATTTCTTTATCACCCCAACTTTACTTTTTTACCCTAACTTTTCACAAAGCAACGCATCGCTGGATTTTAGTTGACTGCTCTGTATGCTTTGTCCCCCTTCCCTTCCAACACTCAGCCTACTACATCTCCCTGCCAGACAGAAAAACACTTTGCTCAACTGCCCAGGAGCTGCAGAGCCAGGGGAGGAAGAACACTCTGGCCACATCCGCCAAAGGACTAAGGAATGGAGGGCTGGGCTGGGCTGTGTGTGTAGGGCTTTGTCTTTGCATTACTGCAAACTGTTGCAAGTCTCCTTGAAGATCACTGCATTGAAAAGTGAAATACAAAGCATCAAATAAAGATATCTGGAACAGACCAAAAAAAAAAGTTACTTCAGAAAGAACCTAGTTATGCTAAGAGTCCAAAACAAAATTGGCCTGGTATACCCAGATTAGTCTAAACCATTAAGTGGCACTTCGTAGGCAATTTTGAAGGCTACCAGTTCTGGGCATTCACTTTAACTCTGTCCCCAAAGCTTGTGCCAAAGGAGGAACCAGCCATTCAGTTTTGGCAAACTTAAGGACTTTGAAAACAGGAAAAAATGAGATCAAAATGTATCCATACTTAATGCAAGGACACATCCTATGAGGACTAAGGGCTTTATGGCTGGAATCCTCAAGCCACATCTTCAGTCACGGGCCAACTAACCAATTCATGATTGTGCATTATAAGGACCATTTTGTGTTCAGTTTAAGCCAGCATATGGTTCCCCCCCTTCAAATTTCCTTCTCTTTCTGGCCTCAAGACTAGCACCAGTCATTCCTTCTATTTTTGATGTTCAGGCATGAATGCCAGTGCTGATGTAGCAAATGAAGCACCACCCCTGCAAAAGAGCTAGGCTTTAACAATCTCAGGAGAGCCCCAAAGTTTCAAAAGTATATGTTTCTTGTGCAAAATAAATAAAGGGAACAAAAACTCACCCCAACAAAGAAAAGCAAGACTGCACATACTCTGTACACCCACGTGCAGAGTAGCAGAATGAGTGTGGACCAAAAGTCCAGTCAGGTCATAACTTGAGTCTCATTCAGAGCTCAGGATACAGCCACAGACCAGCCACCACATTTGCTCCCTGCTTTTCCCTTCCCTTCTCTGCTCTACTACTCCGTTCAAAGCTCTTCCTTTCCAAGCCATAGGGATGTCCCAAAGTCCTTGAAGGCGTGGCTTGGATTGGCTGTTAGCTGCCCCGAATCCATGCCCTCAACGCTTCCCCTTTTCCCAAGCAACATACTGTTGCTAGGCCTCACTTCCCCCTTCTATTTTCGAAGGCCAGACTCGAATTTACAGCAACTTTTTCATGCAAACGCAAATTACAAATGTAACTGAAATTGTCTCCATGTAAATCCAAGAAAGAACATACACTAATCCACCCTGACTTTTAAAAGATGAAAGCTGCTTCCCAGCTTTCTTCCCAGCTTTAAGTTTCTTAATGGACCTTTTTCTTTAAAAAAGAGAGCTTATACATTGTGCTGGTTGCATCAGTAAACACTGCCTCTGTTACCACTGAATTAGGTAAAAATGCAAAGTGAGTAGATGTGTTATTGCTTGTGGCAACAGTCTGTGCATAAGGGTGGGAGGGAGTTTAATTTCTCCTATAATAATAGGGTTTAAGCACAAAAGATTATCCTGCATTCAGTTCACAAAAGGCCTAAAGTCTACTTAATTTCCCTCTACCTACAGGAGCTTCCCCCTCACATGCACAGATGCTGTGGCCAGAATCCAAAGAGCTACTTTAGGGATGTTAAAGGGCTTCCGCAAACCTGGTGGAATGTCAACTTCCCCCCTGCTTTGAACAGTAAACCCTAATGGCATGAAACCAACTTCTTTTGATAAGTCCCATCCACATCAAGGAACAATTGCCATGGGGTACAAAGGATGCTTTATTTGAGCTCAGATTCGATTTGGGTGCAGGGAACTGGCTGTGAAGTTCTTTGGAGCCTGGCTTATGGAAGCCATAATAATATCCAGTTTGAATGTAATGAGTAAGTGCAACCCACCACTATGGCAGCAGTGTGAAACTTATTTATTTATTATATTCTCCATGGAGCTCAAGGTGGTGTACAGTTCTCCCCATCCTCATTTGAACCCCACAAAAACCCTGAGAAGTAGGTTAAGCTGAGAGATATACAGTGGTACCTCGGATTAAGTACTTAATTCATTCCGGAGGTCCATTCTTAACCTGAAACTGTTCTTAACCTGAAGCACCACTTAACCTGAAGCTAATGGGGCCTCCTGCTGCCGCCGCGCCGCCGGAGCCCGATTTCTGTTCTTATCCTGAAGCAAAGTTCTTAACCTGAAGCACTATTTCTGGGTTAGCGGAGTGTGTAACCTGAAGCATATGTAACCTGAAGCATATGTAAGCCGAGGTACCACTTTAGTGACTTTCCCTGGGTCAACCAGGGAGCTTCATGGCTTGAGTGGGGATTGGAACTCTGGTATCCCAGGTCCTAGTCAGACACTTCAACCCTTAGACCACACTGGCTCTCAACTTCCTCAGCAGTACCTGTTTCACCGCTGCTGATAAGATATACAGTCTTGTCCATCCCACCTCAGGTCCATGAAATTTAGTGAGTGCATTTTAAATATCTTTAAACTGCAAGTTATTGTTTCGTTGTGTAAAAAAGTTGATTGACTGCACCCCTCAAAGGTGCATAGGAGGCTAGAAAGAAAATAATTCTCATCGCTTCAAATAAATGACTGCTTGCAAAAACAATTAAGTCAACAGTGAACCCTACCATCTCCCGGGTAAGTCAAGTCAATGGTGAGCTGACCTCGGTATTCAATTTAAAGCCATGGAAACTGGCCTATCGAGAGGACTACATTTTACAAACCATTCAAAAGAAATGCTATGTAATTAGTATTAGGCAAATACAGGTACTTGGCAGCACTTAACACCCAATGCCTCTAAACTGGGTCAGTAACCACCATGGGAAAAATCAGTGAATTTCTTTAAGGTGAAGTCTAAATACACCACTGAATTTAAGGCTGTGTATATACATCAGCCCTGAGTGCTCACTGAAAGGACAGATCCTGAAGCTGAGGCTCCAATACTTTGGCCACCTTATGAGAAGAGAAGACTCCCTGGAAAAGACCCTGATGTTGGGAAAGATGGAGGGCACAAGGAGAAGGGGACGACAGAGGACAAGATGGTTGGACAGTGTTCTCGAAGCTACCAGCATGAGTTTGACTAAACTGTGGGAGGCAGTGGAAGACAGGAGTGCCTGGCGTGCTCTGCTCCATGGGGTCACAAAGAATCGGACATGACTAAACGACTAAACAACAACATATACAACTCTGATCCTAGCCCTCCGCTGCTTTGTGGCTATATTTATTTGTGAGAAAGGCTTTGGAAGTAAACCCCAAGGATAAACCATATCCGCTGACTTGTGGGACATCTTCAGGAGAAGAAAAGGCTAAGGAGTGAAACCCTCCACAAATCCGGAATGGAGTCCCAAAGATGCCTTGAACGCCTCCTTCTGGCAACTCCCGCAGTGAAACTGGTGCCAAACATATTGTTCTGCTTTCCTCTGGATCACCTCAGCAAGGCTGAGAGGACCTCCATGCACACTGCCCAGGCTTGCACCCCAGGGAGGTCACTTTGGTGCTGCTAACACAGCAAAAACAATGCAGGAGGTAGCAGCTACAAGTTAACAGCCACAGCAGGTGCTGCGATTCCCCAGCAATTTGACTTAACCCCTGGAGGCACATTCCATTGTCTCTCGGGACAGATGGAAGCCAACAACAATAATGACTGAGAGGCAACAGGGATGACTTAAAGCTACCACAATACTAGTCTTGATTCAGCACCAGTAGATGGACATCTGAACAAACGCAATGGAGGAAGTGAGAGAAGAAACACCTCTTTACTTCCTTTTCCTAATTGCTACCACTCCCCCACATCCCATGAAATTTTAAGATGTGAAATTGACTAGATAAAAACGTGATGTGCAATGAATGAACAGTGCTAACTAACCCTCCCTTCCCAGTGTCACATACTCCACCTGGTGCCCTGACATTTGGGCACTGTCAGGAGTAGATCAGTAATTAAAAAAACCTCTGTTGTCAGTGAAGTTAACTATTTATTAAAAATAAAATAAAAACAGTTCAGTTCTAGTGGTCACAGCAACCCTTCCCAGCAGGTCTTACCCCAATGAAGCAGCTATGAGGACAGAAGGTTCCTGTCTTCTCACCGTTCTTCCCCTAGTTCTTTCCCCAGCAACCTAAGGCTCTGTCAACTTGCCTCTCGTTGCCCCCACCCTCTTCATTTCTCTGCATGTTCTGGGAGACCAGGAGGGAGGGGAGCTGGTCGCAGCAGGAGGGGTGACTTCCTGGATTCTTCAGCAGCCTGCCTCATCTCTGCATCTTGGACCCTCTCCTCTCCAGCCTCCACTTCTGCCTCCGATTCTGAACTGCTCTCTGCCACAGCCTCCTCCTGCTCACTAAACCCTGTTGTCTCTTCAGCTTCTAACAGCTCCTCCTCCCTGTATGCTCCCTCTTTTCCCTGTGATCACACATCAATGTCCCACCAGGAATGCCCTGATTCTGAGCCTTCTTCTGCTGGGGGTTCCCCTGCTGGTGCTTCCCACCAGTCCTCTGCATCCAGCCAGTCCATGACAGGCAAACAATACTATCTGTAGTAAGGGTGCCTTCATGCATAAGCCGTATGCTTATTTCCCACAGGGTCCCAGGTTGTGTGGCTCTCTCCCTGTGCAATTTGTTCCATGTGCATGGATGACAGGTAGAAGTCCCAATCCTGTTGTAAATGGATGTGATGGCCATTCAACTAATCAGAACCCCTGCACAGCTAAAATGTGTATCTTCCATTAACCCAGCAGTAAGCCTGTAGTCTTTGCTCCTCGCTAGCTCTGCAGGTTCATGTTGCAAATGTCCAACACAACTAATCGTCTTGTTTTACTTTGGGACTGGAGTGTCTGTCCATTCTACAGAGATGGAAAAGAAAGCCACGAGCATTGTCTTGAAGACAAGCCTGCACACTAAGGGGATGTGCCAATAGCATTGCACAGGTGCAGAAAGCTAATTCCGAAAGCAGCTTCTGTGAAAAAGCTATCCATAATACATGCTGCTGCCATATCTGCAAGTAAATCTTTCATCCACTTTCACTTTTATTTGGGCTGCATGATGAAGTCTATTAGGTCACTTGAAGAGGTAATCGTCTGTCAAATTTCTTATATTAAACTGCAACCATTTTCAGTTAGCAGCATAGTAAAAGAAAGGCTTCTTGGGAGGAGGTCCATTAACACTTGCATAATTCAGAGCTGTCTAGACCTACTATGGTACAGCTTCAGCCTGGAGCATATTTTTATGCCCGAGTTATTTCCCCGCCGAATGCAGGGTTTTTATAATGGAAACTCTGACAGATCCTTAACTTAGCCCCCAGAGTGGGTACAGCTTTGATGCACATGACGTTGGTCTGATTAATTAAAAATATAGATGCAATCAGGATTCGACAATGGAATTCTTTTAAATGGTATTTAAGGCCTGCCAGCTTAATTTCTTCTGCTTGTCAGTTGTGTCTCTTAAAAACAAACAAAGCCCATTTCCCATCTTTATCTATGAAATTTAATTATTTAGATTCAGACAATGTTTGCTTTGTGCATCATTTCTTAGTTTCTTTTTATATCCTTCCCTTTCAGTCATGGTATTATGCTACAGGGATATACATCATGCATTGCAGAAATATTACGTTCAGTATGGAAATGTTCCAAAACAAAAACCAGGCGAGAATTGCAAACAGCATTTGGAGAGTATTTCAATGGCTTCCAAATTAAATGTGCTTCAGTGTTGTCCACAAAACCCTTTTTAAAATTTGTTTTCTACAAACATTTGGAGGGATGTTTTCCTTCTTATAATGCTGCTGGAAAGCAGAATCCCACACGCACTTGTACAAATGTCTTTGTACAAATATTTGCACCAGAAATGTTTATGAGGGCCATCTCTGCAGATTTTGGAAAGCGGTAGGAAGGCTTAGCACATAACTTTTCAAGTCATGCCCAGCAGCAGCAAAGAAGAAAGTAAGCTGCTTTAAGCGTTTTAAAGCTTCCATTATTTACTTGTTCAGAAAATTTTACTGCCTACCTTTCAGTGTAACAGTTCTCAAGTGGGAACGAGGGAAGGAATCAACACATCAGTAAGACTATTTGTGGAAGCTGATAAGCAGAAAATGATAAAGATCAGTAAAACCAAATAGGCACATTAACTATATACAAAAAGGGGTTGTTGAAACAAAACAGGATTTTCAAGCCTGCTGAAAATTACTGAAGTCTCAAATCTGGAGAACCTCAAAAGGAAATGATTGCTAAAACTAGAGGGCCATCACTGAGAAAGGTCCATTTTTATTATGTTAGTGACATGATAAAGTGGGCTATCTGTACAAGACAGTCTGAAGTTTCACCTGAGGGGAGTAGATACTACCTCAAGAATACCAGATTCTTAGTCTGTACAGCACTTTAAGGATAAAGCCACCAGAACATGGAACTTAAGTAGAATAAGGATTTGGGAGTAACATCCCAGATGACTGCTTCATTCTGAATCAGCTGCATCTCCACAACTCCTTCAAGCAAGACTCATGAAGAGTGAGATAGAGTAGAAAGAAAGAATCCCCAAAGGCGATGCCTCACCGGATGGAATGGAGCAGGCTTCCTCAAACTCAACCCTCCAGATGTTTTTGGCCTACAACTCCCATGATCCCTAGCTAGCAGGACCAGTGGTCAGGGATGATGGGAATTGTAGTCTCAAAACATCTGGAGGGCCAAGTTTGAGGAAGCCTGGAATGGAGTGTCAGCACTCAGTTCAACATGCTTAGAAGCCACCTGGTCAGGGCAGGCGTGGCTTGATACTGTAATAGGGAGGCTCCCAAGCAGTTTAGGGGTTTAATGGTAAGAGTATCATCATTCTTGTTGAGATGATATGTCAAAGAGGTTGCTATCTGCACTTTCCAGAAACAGGTGGAGGCATTTTGGCTCCCACAGGTTTTCCCAGCTGGATTAGTAGGTCTCTGCCGTGGGTATGTGCTGAAGGCAATTAATAAAATAATAATAAAGTTCAACTTGAACATGCTTTAAAAACCCTTCGGATCTTTGCATTAATGGTGGAGCCAGTGCGTGTAGGGATGTTGGCAGCAAAGACACACCCTGTTTCCCCTCCATGGGCTAAAACCTGTAACCTCTGGACACGATTTCTGCATGCTACGTATGCCAAATGAGACAGGACCCCATATAAATTCATGTGGTTCACCTGCCTCTGAATATTTTTTCTCTTTTTACTGTTGCTCATCCCTGACATGATTAGATGCTTTGCCGTGATCGTGCAGTACCTTCCTAAATTGTATTTTGATATAGAGTGAGATGCTTGTAAAATAGTAATTTAGTTTTTATCTTGGCGAGATTTCGACAGTCTTGGGAGTTGACGAATCCTATGACTGGGGGTGTGGGTTGGGGAAGGTTGAATATTAAAGGTCACCTCCGAGTTCTGAGGCGTTCCTTGGAGTTGTGTGAATAAAGGTTTTATAGTCTATGTTTGTAGCGGTTTTGGCAGAGATCTGCTGTGTTAAGTACTCTGTCGTCAAAGAAGGGAACTAGTAAAATAGCTCTTCTACCTCCGGACAATCCATTTATAGGTCCTTTGACTGAAATGCACAACTTATTTCATCTCTTGTGTTTTTATTTAATCTTCTGTTTGATGATATCCGCTTACAGAGTATTTCAGGGCAAGGCTCTACTCTGAATGCTTAAAATGGTTCTGGGACTGTTGTTGCATGCGGCACAAAGCAAACATTTCCAGTTCCAGGAAACTGAAGGAAACATATTGCAACTAATTTTCAATCTTGTAAAAAAAAAAAAAAAAAAAAAGGAGTCTGCAAGACTACTTAGAGGTACTTGGTGGGAGAAGGCGGGGGATGTCAAGGAAGGGGGGGTATCACAAGAATTCCAATAGAGGTCACATGACCTCCTAGGATATGAGACTGCCCAGTAAAGTGGGGCCTGAGGGGAGGTCATGCTAAATGGATGTATACAGTCACCTTAGCTCGGGGTGGGATGAGGAAGACACCCATCAGAGTTGGAAAACAATGATGTCATTCCCACTGATCTATATCTGGCAGTCTTATTGGACCTTTCAGTATGGCAACACAGAATATACAAGAATGTCATTTTGATGGTATGTAGCAGCCTTCCCCAACCTGTTGCCCTTCTCATGTTTCACTGCCCATAAACCCCAGCTGGAAACAATCAAAGGGAAGGCATGATGGGAGCTGTAGTTCCCAGGTAGGGGAGGAATAAGCCCTCTGCTACAGTCACAACCTGGATGGGATTTCCTGCACCTCCTAGTTGCAGTGGAAGGAAAGCTTCCATTGGCACACATGAGATCCGGATCAAGAGACATGTGGCCGTGATAACAAACATTCAAATAATTGTGCGAAGGGTGCAAAGCCTAGTTTGCTCCTGAAGATTTATTCAAATTCTTTTTACTGCTCTTCTGTAAACGAACTGTTCGAAACGGCTTGTACACATAAATGTAAATATAAACGCCACAACAATCTAAACATTAAAACACAAATCACTGGACTATGTAAGAACATGAGAAGAGGCTGCTGGCTTAAGCCAATGGTCCATCTAGTCAAGTGCTCTCATAGCGGCCAATGGGAAGCTTGCAAGCAGAACCTAAAATCAAGAGCACCTTCCCCTCCTACAGTTTCCAGCAACTGGTGAACTACGGGGGGGGGGGGGGGAGGCGGCAATAAGCAAGAATAGGCTATGTTGCTATTGTTTTGAAACAACACATTTGAAGGCAATGTAGAAGCATGGGATCCTGTTGGTTTATTATGTGCATGTGCCCATTTGTGTATGAACTTCAAGTACCACTGTAGTGTCCAAATTATTGATAAATTAAAAAGGCACGAATACAAAGGGCAATAAATACATTAAAACAGCAACACCTTCAAATTCCTGTTTTAAAAGGAACATTGCCAATTGCTGGGATACAAAATAAAGATGGAGATAACCCCACCTAATCTCTCAAAACTACCAACATGAATTTGATGGAACTGCGGGGGGCAGTGGAAAACAGGAGTGCCTGGCATGCTCTGGTCCATGGGGTCACAAAGAGTCAGACATGACTAAATGACAACAACAATCTCTTGGGGCAGGGAATTCCATAAACAGGGAGCTAACACAGGAAGAAGAAGAAGAAAACACCTTCTCGTGTGTTGCCACCAGCCTTGCCTCAGAAGACAATGGCACTTGCAAGAGGGGCACAACATCTTAAAGGATGGACAGATTGACAAAAAGGGAGATAACCTTCCACACTGCTTGCTCCAAAGCTGTTTGGGAATAAGAAGTTTCCCAACTGAAAAAAATAAACTAAACTTGTAGCCTATACAAAACACGTTCATCTTTGTTTACTGTGCAGCTCCTCCGCCCCTCATTAGACTAAACTTAATTTGTACAATGTAGGAGTTGTCTATTTTAAGACTGTGTGCGTACATATTGGCATTTGCACACGTGCATATACTCCTACATATCCCCAAGAACAATTGCTCTTACACACCAGCGCTGAGCTGATTCTAACAGAAAGCACAGCTTCCCCGAGATCTCTTTGCACTCAACACTTTTTCTCACATGGCAAGGGCTTCTGAGGTTACAGCTCCCAGGACAGCCCAACTTCAAAAAATTCAAGGTTGAGTCACCGACCAGGCCTGTAAAAAGCCAGCAACAGCAAAAATATGAAACATCAATAAACCTCAATGTATTTCTTTCTAAGTAATGAGTTCCTGTGTTCAGGTATGTAGTAAAGATGCAGCTATAGGAATTTAAGGTTTGGGGGGAATGATGCTTGCTGAAAATATCTCTCCCAGTAAAGCTTTGCACTACAACAGCAATAAAGTGTTTGAAGTTATTGTTACAGCTAGTCCTGAACCCACCCCTGTCAATGGAAAGTTTCATTGGCACCTGGGATCTGCTGCTTTGGGCAACTGCCGAACTACTACCACAACCGAGCATATAATACTGTCATCAGGTAGAGAGGAATGTGCGGCCCAGCAAGCCAGACAGGCATGGAAAAGTACATTTCCTCCAATAGATTTTGCCGTCTCCGTGCCCTTCCCTTTGCACTTTCCACTGATCTCATTTGTGAAGCAAGGAGAAGGAGAAGAAAGTGGGGAGGGAGGGGGGAAGGTAGCGAGCAGCACACGCCCGACACTTTGCTCCCCACAGTCAATCCTGGGTTTCTTGAGAAAGGCGCCTCATTTTGAACAGCTGCCCTTGAAATCTCCTTTCTTTATTTAAGGCTCAAAAAAAGAAAAAAAGAAAAAGTTCAAGTGTGCTGAAAATTGCGAAGGCCTCTCGCAAACAGACAACGCCGCATTGTTTCCCTTTTCGGGGGCTCGTTCAAGAGTGAAAACAACAGTAAAAATAACCAGAAATAGTCCGTAAGCAGGAACTGTTCAGGCACTATTGCTGCCAGCGGCAACTGCTGTAATGAAAATGAAAAGGTTGCTCATTTAAGCACCCGCTTTGAACTTCCTCAAAACAGTTACCCTTCCTGCAGAAGTTAGCATTTGAGTGCATTCACAGGCCAGTGAAAATTGTGCTCCATCAGTCTGTGGCCCATGACAGGAAAATCAGGGGTGGAGAACCTTCTCAGCTAATGGGCTGGGCTCTTATCTCTGCAACCCTGGTGGGCCAAATTTTGACAGGTGGGGTTGGAAATTGGGAACTCCGGTGGAGCAAATTTGGCCCATGGGCTGAAGGTTCCCCACCCATGCAGCAGATGGCCATGATGAGTAAGCAAGCAGAAAGACATCTTTGTTTCTATCAAGCAAGTCAGTTCTGGAGTCCAGGGTGGAGATGAGAGGGACAGAGTGCAAAGGATCGGGGTAAAAGATGAAGTCCTCTTTCCACCTCAAATACCGTCCCCCCATCCTACTTGTGGAATTGTTTGAGACACTTGTTGCTTAAAACAAAACAAAACAAATATAGTTTTGCACTCATTTCAGTATTAGAAAGAATCTCTTTAAAATAAATTAGAATACAGTACTGCATTTGGGGAGATAAAAGGCATTGGTACGCCAATTGGTGAGCCCAGAATCACCAGCTGAGGCTAAGGTACATCCATCATAGGCAGAACTAGCCACATTCAATAAGAAGTAGAACTGAAGGGACCATTTTAGAAGAAAAACTATAAAATACAGCTTTGGCCAATACTGAGAAAGCATCAGTGGAAACATTTTAATACTAGAGTCTAATATCTTCCAGCATTTTACCTCTCATGAGTTGCCTTGAAAGGTATGGGATTTCCTCCATTTAGTGGTGTTTTTTTAAGGTGAGGATGGAAGTTCATTTATCTATATTTAGCAGGAAATTAGATTACATTATCTTTGCAGCCCCTTACCACCCTATGACTCTAAGAAAACAGAAAGCATTGCCCTGGAATTATGATTGAAAAGCAGTGTTAAAATACTTGAAACAAACAAACAAAAAAACTAACAAACTGAAAAATCCCATATAAGAAGACAGGCAATTGCATTCTGCAACAATATACAGCAGCCACCATGGTCCTAAGTTTGCTGAAGGGATAAATGCCGTGCCAAGCAAACTGCCTTGGGAGGATAATTTATCCTGAAAGGTGGATTAAAGAACCATTACATTAAAAAGTGAAAGAGCTATAGTCTTTTTATCTAGTAAAACTGACGAACGTGCAAATATGAGTTGCTTAGTATCACACCAGGCTGTTGGTCTACATAGAATCATAGGACTGTAAAGTTGGAAGGGACCCTGAGGATCATCTAGTCCAACCCCCTGCAATGCAGGAATATGCAGCTGCCCCATACAGGGATTGAACCTGCAACTTTGGGATTATCGGCACCATATTCTAACCAACTGAGCCATTCAGCCAGTACAACACACACTCTGAAAGACAGAGACTTCTCAAGGTCTCAAGTCTATATAGCTTCTTCTTCTAGCTCTGTTACCTGTTACCTTAAAACACTAGGGCAGCCTTTGCCAACCTGGTGCCCTCCACGCATTTTGGACTCCAACTCCCATCTGCCCCAACCAGTACAGCTGTGCTGGCTGGGGCTGATAGGAGTTGTAGTCCAAAAACATTTGGGGGGTGCCAGGCTGCACTAGTCTTCTGGATAAAAGCCACATGGCCTTCCACTGAGTTAACAGGGTCCCCTCCTTAAAATGCTAAAATGAAAGAAGGCAGGGACTGATAGAAAGGACCAGATCAAATTACCATATATTTTTTTTGCAAGTTGAAGTCAACAAGAGCTTATACCTCACCCACCCAGGATTAGTTCACCTTCAACTTATCTCACAAATGATTCAGCATGTGTCCATTTCATGACACTTTTCAACAATGGGGAACCATCAAGAAGCGAGTTCACTTTCAATACGCTAGTCTGCAGCTAAGATGCATCTTGAAACACTTCTTTCATAAACTTCTTCTAGGTCTGCATGAACCCTATGGCAAGGTTGGAGTACCCTTGATTTACAATATCTCTCATTTTGTGTTGACATCCAGCCCAATTGACTATTGTTCTTGTTCAGTTTATTAGGAATTTTACAGCAAAGTACAAGGAAGCAACAAATAATGGTTCAGTTAAACAAGCATGTGAACTCTCTAAAAATACTACAAGTGCAACCAGTTATTCAGGTTAATTATGTCTGGCTAAAAATAAACTGGAATCATTGAGCAACATTAACAGATACTAGGACTTATGCTGGTCGCTCAACTATCAAATATTGACATTAACTATCATGCCAAGTTTCAGGGTCTGCTTGTCAAAAAGTCCAACCTTTCTGCATGCCCTGCCTTCTTTATCGCTTATTGTTTCTAAACAGCAACAAATAGTGAAAATCAGAATAACTGAACCAATATTTTCATCAACTTCTCTCCCCCCTCATTTTAATGTTGCACAGGGGAAAATGCAATTGTTTTATAAAATTGTACAGCTGAATTGAAAGTTTTTTGTGGTTTGTAAATCTGTGGGTGGGTGGGGACTCATACTTGGACATTTCAAGTTACAAAAAAGATCCTAGATTGAAGGGCTGGGAAAACTTGGACCTGAGACTATGGATATAGATGCTCATTACAGACAAAATGGTGTAATCGTAACATTGAATGAAAACGCCCCCGCCCCCAATGCCCTCCCTCTGTTGCATTCATTGATCCAAGAAATCGCACGAAGAATAAGATCACAATGCAAAAAGCCACACTATTCAATTAACCCGTTTTGCAGTAGTGGGATACAGACTTCCATCTCCTAGAGAATAACACAGACAAATAACGCATGAATGGTAAAAAGCAAAACCTCATTATGGGTTCCTGATTGAGGCATATTTCAGTGAAGGATTAATACCATTTTCTTTAAGATGCATGTAAGTTGTAAATAGAGACGCGGGTGACGCTGTGGGTTAAACCACAGAGCCTAGGACTTGCCGATCAGAAGGTCGGTGGTTTGAATCCCCGCGATGGGGTGAGCTCCCGTTACTCGGTCCCTGCTCCTGCCAACCTAGCAGTTCGAAAGCACCTCAAAGTACAAGTAGATAAATAGGTACTGCTCCGGCGGGAAGGTAAACGGTGCAGTGCTCTGGTTCGCCAGAAGCGGCTTAGTCATGCTGGCCACATGACCCGGAAGCTGTACGCCGGCTCCCTTGGCCAATAAAGCGAGATGAGCGCCGCAACCCCAGAGTCAGCTACAACTGGACCTAATGGTCAGGGGTCCCTTTACCCTTAAGTTGTAAATACAAACCAGGTCTTAAAGCCCAAGACTTTCCAGAGCATCTGCTAGTCCTCAAGTTTCTTACGTGGGGTGAGGAACAGGTGGCCCTCCAAATATAGCTGGACTATAACTCCCATCATCCTTGACCACTGACTATGCTGGCTGGGGTTTATGGGGGTTGGAGTTCAACAACATCTGAGTGGGGGTCACAGATTCCCCATTCCTGACCAGAGACATGGAAGTAGAGCTCATTTGTATTTAGGAAGCAGCCTTCTACATTTTTTATTGCGTATTGAAGTCATCATCCTCCAAAGCAGGCATGTCCAAAGTCTGCTTTGGGGTAAAATTGTAAAAAAAAAAAGAAAAAAAGCTTCAATCCTAAAAAAAGCTCAAATGCTCCGGCCCTCACACATGTTCACTTCATCAAATCTGGCCCTCTTTGAAAAAAGTTCCTGCTCCAAAGGAAAATCTTGAAAGTTGCGCTACATGCAAACACCCAAGAGGTTCATCTGAAATACTTGTTTTAAACACATGAGCAAGAAAACGCCAGGCGCAGAAGCAGGGCAGACAGTAAGCTAGTGTTTTGGCCTCCTCCGAAAGATGCACAGAAAGCAAACTGAAGAGACCACAGTTTATATGACTTGGGCTTGTAAGATGCTGAACTGACCCCAGCCATCCCAAAATGTGGTACAGACTGTTGAGTGACACTTGTTATGGAGGAAAGCAAAACTATACTGCGGATTTTCTTCCTGGCGATACCTGGGACATGCTCCACAAGAAAGAAACAAAGTTGTCTGCTTTCAGTTCCGTCTCCCTGAATTTTCGGCTCTTTGGCGCTACAGTGTTCTCATTTGAACTCACTGATGATGTGACGACAGCCTCCCACCCCCTGGAAGCCAGACCTTAAACTAAAGGAAATGAGGGTGTTGGGAAGGTTGTCGCTTTCACTCCTGCCAAAGGCCAGGAACATTTTCTTCCTATTTTCTAGAAGCAGCCAAACCACTATTAAATCACATGCTCAAAATGTCAAATGCAAAAAACCTTCTGTAAAACAATATTCATCACACCAATTTCAGACGTTCTGACTTTTGCATCGGCTCTCACCCCACTTTTCAAGGGGACACACTAGCATCTGTGCTACGCCCTTTCCCCCCTCCACTCCAGAGCTTGCCATACATATAAAAAAGTTTTTGGTCTTAAGACCATTCCTGTCTTTCCCTATTCCCTCCCTCTCTTTAGCCACACAAGATGAAAAGCCTGATCATATTTCTTAAAAACCAGTTTCTTTCATTCTGGCCTGGCTGTTCTTACCATCTCTATTTTTAGTCAAACAGGCTGCAAACAAGAACAACAATTTTAGGGGGGGAATACAAATGAAATCTGAAATCAAAACATCTAAAGCATGGATGTCGAACCTGTGCCCCTCCAAACGCTGCTGGACTCCCATTGGCCAAGCTAGCTGGGGTTGATGGGACTTGGAGTGTCCAGCAACAACCAAAAGATCACTGGCTCTCCACTCCTAGATCTACAGTTTTAAATCCGAAAATAGCAAAATCAAAAGTCTTCAAAGAAGTGGAAGGAGGACTACATTTTTTCAGTGGGTTGCAACCACTGATAGCTTTGCATTACTGAAAAGGTCTCCCTCTTGCGTAAGGTGAGGCACCTGATTTTCACTGATCCTGCCCTATCTCTGGTAGCTCTCCCTGTGCGATATCAGACCATCAGAAACAAAAAGTAGCCTACTGGTTATACTGTTCAGTAAGTGTTTTTTTTAGTTTCCCACCTTGTGGGGGTCTTCTGACATGTTAGAGGCAAAATATTGGTGAAGGACTGAGGAACTCATACCTCAAGATCTGTTTGGCCTATCTCCAATGAAATCAAGGAACTTACAGCCCTTTCAACTCAAAGAGTTGTGATGGCTCAGGTTTCTCATATGTGCTCTGCTATTTTTGACAGTGACACATTGGCACATGGAACCTGTGAAGACACGCCACTTGAGCATCTGTTTCCACTCACATCAATACAGCCCCCCTCCTGCCCTATCTGTCAACTAGGAAAGCTGTTTACATGTCAATGACTGTAGCTGGAGATCTGCTCTTGGCTGGAATGTATTCCTCAGAATGCAACCACCCAAAGATCACTTGAATCTCCATACTCACAAGAAAAGGCGGGGGGGCGGGTGGATAAATTGCCAGTTAACAGAATAAACAAAATCATGGTTTAAAGAGAAGACCCCAAGTTCTGCTGCTGATGAAGGTGCTGAGATCATCAGGTAGTGCAAAGGGTTGACTTCTCTTTAGGAGTTACCCCCCCCCCCTTACTTCTTATGCAGTACAGTGCTTGGGTTTTGTCATTTAGTGCCTTCAATATTACACAATCAGCATTGTAATCTCTTAAAGGAAATCTTGTTTATCTTAGAAATAATCAGTTTCATCCACCATGTACTAAACGGTACTGCTGCTAACACCATCCTCCCCCCCCCCCATTGTGGTACAAATAGATAATCCCCATTGCTTTCCAGCCTCAAAAGAAGAAGGTACCTATGGGTTGTGCTGGTCTAGGGTGAAGGAGAGGATGGACTTTGTGGCAGAAAGTCACCTGTTACTGGGGAGAAGACATCCTGAGGAGTGGCATCCTGGCTGCAGAATTGCCTCTCACCTGGTACCCTCATGTTCCAACTGTGCAATCCTATACATGTTTCCTTAAAAGTAAGTCCTGTCTAGTTTTATAGGATTTACTGATGCACACAGGACTGCAGCTCAAGAACTCTGATGGGGAGCTGCCACATAACTTGCTGATGTCCTATATTAATCTAAGCTTGTCAGGAATGCATGTTTTTGATTAAAGCATTCCATAATCTTTACAACTCATGATTTTAGCTGGCATGTATTCTTCCCCACCTCCATTCTCCTAGAAACTGTGTTTAAAAAAGCACAGGTCTCCAAGAGCAGCAAATGCAATGTATTCTGCAAACAAATGCTTCAACTGACAAACTCACAGCTGTTGCACACATCCTGAACAGCTAGATTAGGGCTGTTTTGGACCCGTTTTGCAATGTGCGAATCCAGTGCATGTATCCTTGGTGTTTGCACCAGAAACTCTTATTGCACTGTATTATTTTCTATTTTAAGTGGGGTATGATTTCCCCTCCAAAGGAAAAAAAAAAAAAAAAGAGGAAATGGATTGTTAAAGTATGCAGTTTTAAATTAATCTGGACCTCTAAGACCATTAAAAAATTAATTTACAGCATGTTTTGTCCCTTGTGGAGCAAATTGTGAAGCCATTTCACAAAGTAAACTGACAACCAAGCCTCAAATTGGACAAAACAGAAAAACCTCAATACAGTGACAGGCAGGATGATGTTTCCCCCTGCCCCCAAAGTAAGCCCCTCAAAAGTAGGCAATCAAATGAACAGAGAAGGAGTGCTTTTTAGGCATTGAACAATCAATCAGAAGTTTGTAAAAGCTGCTGTGGCATAGTAGTTTGACATATAATTCTAGTATCAATTTTTATGGCCTATTTGCTTTCCTAACAGAAAGAATTAATGCATGGGACTTTTTGTACATGTGTATATGTGTGTGAGTGTGTGTATAATCATTTATTATTTATGTTATACCACACCCTTCAAAGGTATTATCAGGGTGACATATAATCAAATGTTATTGTGTATAAACGGGGGCCATTATTCATACATGCTTTTCCACGTGGTAAAATCTGTCCTAAGTACCTTTTGTATTTCGCTCTGAGATAACACATGTGTTTGATTAGCATGACCCCGTCTATGCATCACACACACACACAAACTCACCATGCCAGAAAGAAAGGTTGTCAACCATTGCTGTTCAGTGGTGTACACATGCAATGATACTGTATCATTGCAGAGTGTGTGATGCAACAGTATTTCACTGTTTGCAGAAACAGATGGCCAAGGAGGTAGTAACAGCAGCAAAACCAAAGAAAGTCTGCAGTACAGGAAGTATTAAATCTCCCAGGGTCTCATGGCACTAACCCACAAAAAATGAGAAGGCTAGAGGTCACTATTCAATATACAAACTGCACAATGTGAAATTTCACCTTGCGCAGCAAGGACTGAAAGGGTGAAACATTGTCTCTCAGCCACTTGTGGTAAATGCTCCAGAACTGAATATGGATTCCACATTTCCACAAAGTTCGACTTTCTGCTCTCTTGCTCCCTCAAGCAATAAATATTAGGGAGGCAGGAGACTTGTCGCTATGGCTCCCGATGTCTTTTGGTTTTCCTAAAAATCAGGACAGGGCTGATTTGGATCAATGCCACAATGCTGGGGCGGAAAAGTTGTGGACCCCCCCCCAAAAAAAAATACTGATTCTGAGGTGCAAATCTGCCCACTCCCACCACTGTCCCTCCCACATACCAGCAGTGGTGGGTGGTATTGATTGGGACTGCGAGGTCTGAAGGCAGTCAGTCAAGTTGGAGTCAAATTTAATGACAAGCAGAGCCAGATTTAATGTCAGACAGCCAACTAATTCTAGTGTTGTCCCCAAGCTCTTCCCTGATGAGCTCTGCAAAGGAAACACTGATGCCACATTCCCACCATACAGGTAAAGCAATACAATACCACTTTGAACACTCACAGTTTCCTCCAAAGAATTCTGGGAATTGAAGTTTATTGAGGGTGCTGAAAGTTGTTAAGAGACCTCCCATTTCCTCACAGAGCTACAGTTTCTAGAGTTCCCTGAGAAGAGGGAGTGATAGCAAAACTACTCAGGGAATTGTAGCTCTGGGAGTGGAATAGAGGTCTCCTAACAACTGACAGCACTCTTAAAAAACTATGGGGAAAGCCATGACTGTCTCAGGTGGGATCACAGTGCTTTAAATACGTGGCCTGAAACTAAGGAGGCAGAAGGCTGTCAGCCAGTGCTAATCCCTGGACTGGTTGTAGGGCATGCCAAGTGGGGCTGGCTGTGAGCAGGCTTGGGGTGAGTCAGACAGCGCCCCATTCACCCAAATGGACCAGCCTCCACTCCCCAGATGCCGCTGCACTTGAATTCTTCATCTTCCCCCCTGCACAGATCTTGCACATCAGGTCCCTTAAATTCCTTTCGAAGACAGTTTACTTAACAGTCAGCTGATATATCTCAGCATGAATACAGAGCACTAAGGCACCACCTTCTAATGTCAAGGATTCTGCATAAATACTAATTAAGACTCAATAACTCGTATTACCAAATAAGATCATGACAGGCCCAGAAACGCCCGACAAACACCCCTCTTGTTTTCAGTGATAAACAAAAGGCCATTTCCCCTCTGCCCGTGATTGTATTAGGATTTTGGAGCATGTTCAGTGTATGTTGTAACACTGAGCACCACACACATGGGAATTCACTGTAGGAAATTTACTACTCTTGACCACAAATAAAATAAAATGAGTTACTTAGTGGTATTAGTTCTAAGCTTCGTTTGAGCAAAGTTGTCAAATATGGGTTCTCTAGTTTTACGTAGGGGAGGAGATGGGTTTTTTGTTGCCTGCCCCCTTATGGGAAAAGAGCAATAGCTTTCTTGGTTCCTCTCTAGTTGTCCACTGCCAAAGTAATCCTTAATGGATTAAGTTTTGTGAAATAAATGCTGCAAATAGAATGTGGGCTGAGATCATTTAAAACTCATTTCCCCTGTGACCCCTTGAAGTCCTGGAACCTGTCAAGTACAGTCAGCCTGTTTGTTCAGTGTTAGGTTTTCAGCCTCCCCAGATGCAGAAAACGGCTTGTTTTTCACATACTTTCTCTGATGGTATTATGAAAAATGACATTTTTCACTTGATTCCATGCACTGCAATAAAGCTCGCAATGGCGGAAAACAGTCCACAGTTCATCCAATACTGGGATGGTGTTCAAAGAAAATATATTTGAGCTTCAAGTATTTGAAGAGAAGAGATCCAAGAATGGCGAAACAATAGCATTTAGTCATAGCAAAGCCCTAGTTCATGTGGTATTAAAGCTGTTATTGAATGACATAGTTCTTTCAAAGGATTCACCAGGGTGCCGAGGACATTTGTTAGAATCACAAGAACTGGAGGAACCATGACGTACAGCATTTGCCCCAGGTGGGTGATTTCTTATCACTGTTAAGTGAAAAAACCAGAACTTCCTATTGGATCACTTGGCCAATCAGGGGCTATATTGAACCCACCAGCTTTGTAGATTTAGGACCAGCCAACTAAGACAATAGTCTTAAACCTGGCGCTCCCATGTGCTGTGTTAAATTAATGAATGCACAACATGGCAGGAAAAGAAACTATCACCCCCAAGATAGTGAGGTTTTTTGTTTTTTTTAACAGTCACCACTTAACGGGCAAGTTATGCATCTGGAAGGAAGTATGCTGCAATGACAAAGACAATGGGTGTGAGATAGCCCATCTGGGCATGTTTGCAGTTTCCTGTGATGTGGTGAAACCAGCACGCAGTGTCTCATTGCAACTTTTGGATCATTTTTGAATTTCTAGATAGCTGGGGTATGGAAATGTATGAGGAGTGCCTATAGAAGACCTGAAAAGCATCATAACTAATGCTCGTTATTTAGGTTTTTCTTGTGCTTACAATAAACGCACACAGGCTTACTTAATTTCTTCCTAACCACAATCAAATGTTGCCTTGGGCCAGCTGAGGCTGATGGCAGTTATGGTCCCATCTGAAGGGCACCAGGTTGCTGAAGAATGCCTTACACACAATCTAACCTGGGAGTTGTGACCAACTGCTGCCTCTCATTACCTGCAGAGTTTCTCAGTGCTATCTGTTCCCTTTTCTCCAGAAGAGCCACTTCCTTTGTTACCTTAATGACCCATAGTTTGGAGGCCATCATGGCTCCATGCCTGGCTAATTCAGCAATTGAATCCATGCTGGATTTTATTTGTTTTTGGGGTGTGTGTTTTTTGCTGCAGATAGGAGTCCTTTTGAGTCCCTCCGCTCCCCCACCCCCCGCCACCACCCAGAATTAGCCAACAAGAATGCTTTATAGCATTTTGCAGTGGTTGACTCATGTAACCATCTAACAAAATACTGTTTGCATGTGATCATCGCACTGCCACAAAATCAGCATCTTTCCCCATGTTTACTGAGTTAACATGCTGGGAAACCAGCCACAGGAACTTCATTTGGAGCTAATCTGAGCTCCCTTTGATAAACGTGGGGAAATACCCTTGCTTTTGTACAGGCCACGCTTCTTGTCAGCACAATAAGAAATAGCTGCAAGCCTGAAAGCGGGGCCCTACTTTGTTTCTCAACTTATCATTCACCGTTTTGCCTGGAAATGATCATAATAATGACATTGTAGCACAGCACTTGCCAACACTGGTTTTCTCGATCAGAAATCTAGAAATTAGAAATCCAAGACGTCAGAGTTACAATTGAACAGTTATGAGTTCACAATTGCTTTCATCTTCCTTGTGAAATTATTATAAATACAGTTGTACCTTGGTGATCGAACGCCTTGGTACTCGTACGTTTTGGCTCCCGAGCGACCAAAACCCAGAAGTGAGTGTTCCGGTTTTCGGACATTTTTTGGAAACCGAACGTCCAGTGCAGCTTCCGCTATTGTTTCCAGCATGCCTGGAAACAACTGGAAGCGAATCGGAAGCTGCGCCTTGATTTCTGAATGTTTTGGAAGTTGAACGGACTTCTGGAATGCATTCTGTTCAAAAACCAAGGTACGATTGTACATAAGCAGAGGTTAATCAGTATATTATTATAAACACGTAGCCAGAGATTAATCAGAATGAAGCAGGAAGGCTTCAACTTTAAATAGTTAAGAAAATATTTATTTCAATGTGGATAGTGCTATTTAAGACTAAATCAGGTACATTTCTTGAACTAATTAGGGGTAACATAACTCATCAGCCTTTTTGTCACCTTCATTGTTTTGATGTGTGTGTGGCGGGGGTGGGGAATCTTGGTTTATTAGACGTTTCTTTTTAAAGTAATTAATGTGAATCAAAAATCACAAATCACAATCATCAGCTTTTGCCTGTTCAATTTTATTTAATGTAAGTTAAGTACACCTGCAAAATAAATGAAGATTCCAAGCATTTCACTAAAGGAACAGCAACAGAATTCTGCAGTTTTCATTCCAAATCCCAACCATGCAGCTGAGGAACTGAGACTGCAGCGTGGGTATCAATCCTTTATTAGCAAGTCCCACAATGACACAGAACAGTCTAATTTAGACTAGTGGCACAGCATTCTAGGCAGGTGCTAGGACACAGAAATTTCCTCCTCTGGTCTTAACTTTAGCAAAGCCATGTAATTGAAAGCTAGGGTTCCATAGCTATGCTCTGTTCCAGGGTTGTGTGCTGCTGCCACCAAAACAGTCCCAGGACAGAAAAGAGCCAGGAACCTCAGCCTCCGCTTGCAATCAAGGCTAGCAATGAGAAGAAGTCCGTAGTGCCCTTGATATGTCAGTGTGATGGTCTGGTGTATCATGATCCATGGTGTACCCATCAGTGGTGTAATGGACAGAGAAACCTTCCCCAACATGATGCTCTCTAGATGTTTTTGGATGACAATTTCCATCAGACCCAGCCAGCAATGGCCAGGAAGGATGGGAATCATGTCGAACTGGTTCTGCAGGGTACCAGGTTGAGAGAGGTTGGGGTGGTATTTGTCTTTGACCAGGAAGACCTGGGTTCAGAACTTCCTTCAGCTCATTGGGTAGCCCTTTAAGCAGCCACTCTCTCTGATGGTCTAGTATCTCAGTGCCACTGGGAGATCAAAATAACCCTATGTATGTGCTTCTGGGAAGACAACTGGATATGAATAAGTGCAAAACTGCTTTTAAACTCGAGGATAGTAGTTTGCGATAGGGCCGGGGAGGCTGCAACTCAAAGATCAAATAAAGTGTGACATCCATTAGGCATGAGAAAACCCTTCAAAACTCCTAAAAAAGTAATGCAGATGGGATGAAGGCATGTCTTCAGTGGTTTGTGCCTTGTGTACAAATCTTTCTCTTTCCAGCTCACAGTTCCAAAAAAGAAAATGGGATAACAACAAAAACAATTTATTATTTATATGTTGCTCATCTGACTTGGTTGCCCCGACCACTCTGGGCAGTTTACAACATATTAAAACACAGTAAGATATCAAACATTAAAAAACTTCCCTATACAGGGATGCCTGCAGTAACAGATAGAATGTCCCACACTACCTAAAACCCACCTAATTCTATCTAGCACATAATTTATACAAGGCACAAGGGCAAGATACTTATGCAAGATATCCCCATGCAGCCATGAATGCAAATCCATGTGCACTGAACCATTCATATGCAAGGCGAACCTACTAGCAAGGAATCAGTCCAGGCCATTGATTGCTGCCTTGCTAAAATTAATGTGGCATCAAGCATCTTAGGTACTTGTAAACATGGGTGGGTGAGACTCATAAAGCCTTCTATGAATAAGCCTCAATCATTTTCTTGCATTTTTGGGTATAAGTCAGACCTTAATTAAGAGATGCTAAGAAGTTTAAAATGTTACCTTGGAGGCAAAATGATGAGCTGGTTTAATCACAATTCCCTAGGATTCATATTAAAGCCAAGCCTCCCACAACTTCCTACATGAAAGGGTGTTGATAAAAGACATGAGAAAAACAAAACAAAGAAAACGGTTCTTACCTATTGTTCTTCGAAGATCATCACACTGACTAATATGTGGAAACTTCAGAATTTCCTTCCACTTTTTGCTTTTCCCTTTGCGCTTTCCTCCACCCCCTGCAGGAGTAGAAAAGAGATTGAGATTAAGTTCTTTACTGTATTCTGTTCACATCTTTCCTATTCTTCCACACATCTCAGCTGTGGGACGCAGATGCATGCATGCACAGAGTGTTCAAGGTTTTGTGTTATTGATGTACAGTAGTCGGATGGGGAATCATGAGCACATCTTCTTGGCCTTGCATGAATAAACTGCTGTGGGCAGTACAACACACCCCTTTTGCAGAAGAAAAACTGACGATGCTCAGAAACCCACCCCCAAACAGGCAAAACAGCTTACATCCCCCCAAACAAATTTAAAGACCCATAAAAAGGAGGCCACAACTGTCAGAAAACAGGACACATGCATAGTCCATCCCTAGCTGTGCCAGAACAAGAGATAATTTGCCACAATACAACCCCAAAAGGAGCTGTATGAACCTGCCTCATCAAACCCCTTTGTCTAAATAATATTATGGGAAATAGCAAAATGAATGTAATTACTAGGTCTGGTCCAAAAGCTGCCTGTACTATTCCAAATGTATGTGTTATCATACATATACAAAACCAGCAAAAACATTAGGGCCCTGCCAAGATCTCCACTCTGCCCCCACCCCAGACTTTTGGCTTTCTCTTTTGAAAATTTATATTAGAAAATATTTGGCCAGTCAATGTACAGAAAAGGTAGCTGTTCTGCTCATCACAATTGTGGTAGAAAGAGTTAGTCTTGTGTCCAGCTGGATGAGGTCATTAGGAAAGAACAGCTTTACAAGTGACATATAAATAAAGTCCTTGGAGAAGTCAGATACCTATATCATGCATTAATAACACAGAGTTAATACGAATTCCTACCTATCAATGCATTATCAAATTAATGCATTAAAAATCAGACAGAGTCATATTTGGACAATATCATCAGATTCACCCTCAGAGCTGGCATGTCTGCATGTACAGAGACACTTCCCGTTTTGGCATGGATAATTTGCTTCGAAAATGATCTAGCGAATTTCTGACACTTCCAGTCTCATTCCACCTGAAAGCTATTTACAGGTCCCATTGACTGTTCCATCTTCAGGTTCCTTTATTCCTCAGTCATTGCATTCATCTCCTGCACACTTTTTATTCAAGAAATATATCATTCTGAATCACTCTGTGTTTCTGGAATTCATTACAGATGCATCTTCCATGAAATGCCATCACATGCCTTTCCTAAACTCTGCATTTCTATCTTCTAATACACGCATCCTTGTTTCTTCAGTTTTATATGCATATGCGCGCGCACACACACACACACCACATTTCTCCTCCTCTTCTCTGTCTTGGAGTCTTATCTTGCCGTACCTTTCACAGTTTTAGAAAGAACTCTACTCTCTGGTTTTAAAAATCACCCTGGGGAATTCACAGAGCTACATAAACACTAATTACGGAACAGAATACAAAACAGTTGGCTAGAGTGTCCTTATCAGACTTGGCAATCTGTAGACTCCTTTACTCACAGCAGTAAGGAGAAGATGGAATAGCTATTACAAGTATTAAATACTGAAGAACAAAAGCAATGAAAAGCAATTATGGTGCAAATTAAGCAGAAGCAAAAGTTGTTACTATGTGAGCGAGATAGGATGTAAATTACTCTGGGTGGAAAAGGTATGCACGGGCATACCAAAATGATGTGTGGTTTTTTAAAACATGAATGTCTGCCAAGATTGGGGTGGGGAGAGGCTGGAGTTCCCTAGTTACAAGCATGATTGGTGCACAGTATAGCCAATGGCTTCTCCCCTCCTGTTCCTCGTCCTACAAAAACAGCAGCATCAGTTGATGACTCATTTGCTTGTATCCGAGCGTAATATAGCGGCACTCTTGAGCCTGTGACGTCTTTACGTTAAAGATTCCAATCAACTGCTTTAATCTGTCTGACCTTTCCAGCTTGCAGCCTGTCTCTTGAAAACCATCCTCGCTTGGCTCGCTCCAAATGCAGTTCGGCACGACGACGAGTGTACGTGTGCGTGTGTGTATGTTTGTGCGGGTTTGTGAGGACTTGAAGGACATAATGCACCGAGACAGCTGAGACAAGGTAAAATTGTCTGGCTGAGTGAAAAGCTAAAAGGAGGCATCTCGCTGGATACAATGGTAATTGCAGAGGTGTGAAAATGAAGGCTGTTCACCTCTCACTTTGATTCCTGCTGCCATGTTCAGAGGCTCGCTAGGTTTCCATCGCAGCTTTTGCCACAAAAAAACTAGGTGGAAGAACCATATCGTATGCCTCAGTTTTACCATTTGGGCTTGAAGTTAACTGAATGAGTCTGACACATCAGGATTCTAGCTTGCACCATTGTGGGGTGGGGGGAATATGCCACTGGAGGAAGAGGGAGGGAGGGAGGGAGGGAGAGAGATCTGTGATTTTCATTAAAGACTCAGCATTTGGACAGAGCTCTTTGTACTGAGTTAAGCCACTCAGATACTCTCACTGTGCAACAGTGCTAAAAGGATCAATAAGCAAGTTTTAGTGCTCAGCTGTGATCCACATGAAATAGGGTTGTCATTAGTAGATATGTGGGAATTCACTGAATGGATGAAGAAATCTGACTGTTTAATGCCTAATTATGGGTATGGAAGTGGGGCTGGCCATGGCAATCAGTGAATTTTGCAGCAACAGCAGAGGGCAGGGAAAGTCCAATCTAATACACGGTTGTGAAGGAGCTGCAATGTACCTGAATTGGTTGATTACCACCAAGTAGTTGGAAGAGGACTATCCCAGTGGCTAATTTCCAGTGGTGAGAGCAGTCAAAACTAGCCTGAAAGCTGTCTATGTTAGGAAAACTCTAATCTCAGATAAGTGGATTGGGCTGAGGTTATTCAGCTGGAAAGGCTGGTGGTGCTTGAAGGGTTAAAATATGCTCTTGTTCGGTCCAAACTGCATCAAAACAGCTGAATCCTAACAAACACAACAGTGAAACCCCATTTGTGTAAACCCTAGTATTCCCCAACAACATACAAATGGGGCCAAATTTTTCCCATGCACAGCCTAGAAAGCACTGGAAAGAGAACCTTATCTGTAGTGGCTCCCACCTTACAAAATACTCTTCTGACAGATATACTGTATGGCTGACTCCATCACTTGCAATATTTTAAGAAACTTTAAAAAAAACTCCACCCATTTCCCCTGGCTTTTACTTGAAGGTGTTATTGAATATGCTGCTGATGCAGTCTTTTTGCCATTTAAAAAATATTCTATGCTTATTAATTTTTTATGATATTTGACTTATTGCGCTGTATTATGTTTTCACCCATGTTGTACACTCCCCTAATATCTTTTTATTGATGAAAGGTGGTATAAAAATAAGCGATCTCCCCGCAACCTCTCTTCCCCCAGTACTTATGTCCTTGCTTTCAGCATAGGAGCTCAGCTGAGAACAAAAGGACTGGGGGGAGATGGCAGGAAGATTACTTTGAGCAGGTTAGCATCCTACCACTTGTGTGCTTTCTCCCCCCCGACATCACACCCTCCCAGTTCTTGCCTTTTAGGGGATTAGACAGACCTGTATTTAAATCAATCAGATCCACTGTCATCCCCTCCAAGTTCGGCCTTGAACGTTCAGTGCAGACAAAGTTCGGCGCAGATTTGTTTTTCACATCTACACAATTTCCGACGATGCAGACAAACACAGAGAGCTCTTCCTCTCTCAGTGGCTGGTGACATGTCTGTGGGAAGGAACCACAGCTGGCCCAGAGTTCTCTGAACAGTTGCTGCCTTGGGACCAGACCTCTGAGCAGAGGTTCTCACGCAGCTCCAGCAACGTTCATCAACTTGGCAGGTCCAACGGACATCCTTTCCAGGACCCCCCCCCCCGAGATGGTTTTCAGGTGCACTTGCACTCACATCTACAACTGAATTTCAAACGCGTCCATTTAAAATGAAATCTCGAAAGATAGAAAACAAACTGGAAGCCTTTTCAAATGCCTCAAAGTCAACATTTTCTCAGAGGCACACACAGAGAGAGAGCCTTTTGTTTGCTCTCGTGCCTGGCCCTCAGGTTAAGACAGCACTGGCTCAGACGGCTTATTAACAGTTCTCATTACAGAGTCTATGTGTTTGTCTGGGAGTAGATAAAGGCTAAGTCTCTTTGTAAATAAAGGCAGCTTGGGGGATTGACAGTGAACAGATGTTCCGGTGGAATCCTACCCAGCACTTAATGATGCGATGTCAGAGGTCACAGGCTTAATTACCCAACGAATTAATGTTGATTAATGGCTGTTCCTCTCTTGTAATGTTGTTCACATCAACCATGATACCATGTGTTTACAAAAGGATGCTTTTATGGTGGAAAATAAACACACTGGAGAAGAATCCAGTCCCCAGAGGCAAACAAGGGACAATATCTTGGTTCCACAAAGTCAAGAGGGACTCCGTTATTGCTAATGGAAACCTGGATCCACGCTGAGACTGTATTAACTCCAGTGGTTTCTGAATAAATTCCTTGGGGTCAATTTTCCCCCCACCCCTTCAATAGCCTATTATAATCCACAATTAATTGATTAAACGAAATGAAAAACATCCACACCACAATTACGGCTATATCAAGTGAAAAAAGCCATGCCATTTTCTTGGGTGAAGGGGTGGGTAAACATTTTATTATAGGTTGGTCTCAAATTTACGGATAAAGGATTTGAAAAGATGTTGTCTGGACAACTCCAGGTGTTCCCAGATGAAACTGATTTGCTAGATTAGTCTGGCTTTAGGCATAGGTTTCACACAGATATTGCTGTGATCACCCAGACCTGTCTTAGAAATTTAGTTTTATGCTCTAGAGAGATTTGGAGTATGATCCTATGGATTCTTGTGGACTTTGTTGTGACTTTTGGCAGTATTGACCATGGTACCCTTCTGGACCACCTCCCAGATGGGAGTAGGGATACCTTTCCACAGTAGTTCTGCTCCTTCCTGGATGGCTGATCCCAGGAGGTGATGCTATGGTACTGTTGCTGTTGTTTGTGGAAATAGCACTATATCAGGCATGGGAAACCTCTAGCCCATGGGTGTAATCTGATTTACCAGGCTTTTTAATCCAGCCCCTGGCACCCTCCCTAAGCCATGCTCCTCCCCAAACATCTGTCCCATTCTGAGAAAACCAGCCATGCGGGAAGGTATCACTTTCTGCCTCACTACTTCACTTAGTTTCCTTGCTGCAGGCTGCCCTTTCTCAGCACGCGGAGAGGACATTAAGCCATGCAAAAAGAGGGAATTTAGCCCTAGAAAAAGAAGAAAAAATTCCCAACACATGCCCTACAAGGTTGACTTGTTATCTTATCCTTTTTATCACATTCGAAAATCCCAGAGATATGGGGTAGAGCAGGGGTCAGCAACCTTTTTCAGCCATGGGCCGGTCCACCGTCCCTCAGACCATGTGGTGGGCCGGACTATATTTTGGGGGGAAATTGAACGAATTCCTATGCCCCACAAATAAGCCAGAGATGCATTTTAAGGCACACATTCTACTCATGTAAAAACACCAGGCAGGACCCACAAATAAGCCAGACATGCATTTTAAATAAAAGCACACATTCTACTTGTGTAAAACCATGCTGATTCCCGGACCGTCCGTGGGCTGGATTGAGAAGGCGATTGGGCAGCATCCGGCCCCCGGGCCTTAGGTTGCCTACCCCTAGGGTAGAGTATTATCAGTATGCTTGTAACACCCAGCTCTAATTGTCCTTTGTATCAAAGACAAAGTTATTTATTTATTTATTTATTTATTTATTTATTTATTTATACCCTGCCCATCTGGCTGGGTTTCCCCAGCCACTCTGGGTGGCTCCCAACAAAATATTAAAAACACAAAAAAAGATCAAACATAAAAAACTTCCCTAAACAGGGCTGCCTTCAGATGTCTTCTAAAAGTCAGATAGTTGTTTATTTCCTTGACATCTGATGGGAGGGTGTTCCATAGGGCGTGCGCCACTGAACTTGTATCTGGAATCACTAACAGGCTGGTTAAGGGTGAATAATTTAAGAGAGACTTTGATAAGGGGCGGGGATCTTGGGCAACTCTCTGGCATGGGAAATGCATGTTCCAGATGGGCTTCCATTCTCCCCTAAGGAAGCATCTTTTGAAGTTTGCAGATATTCTTAGATTCTGCATTGCTATGGGATTCTGAGAGGAGGGCTGTGGATCAGAGTGCTTTTCCTCAGTTACAGATGGTGCCAGCAACCCATGCTGATGGAAGATTCATGCTTGGGTGACCTCCAAACCCGGCTACCATAACATACTCCATGTGAGGCTGGCTTTGAAAATGGTCCAGCAAATTCAACTTGCACAGAATATTGCGTCAAGAGAGGGTAATGACAATGTGTGTGTACCTGCTCCTAGCACCTGGGCTCCAGTATGTTATCACTAATTCCATAGTGTTACTCAGCAGAGATTGTGTTGGAGGCTGCAGTGAATGTGGATGACATTGCTCAATGGCGACCATGTCAAGAGCCTTGACAGGCATATGGCTAGCTACTGAAGCAAATGAGGATGCTGGACTGGATAGGCCTTTGGTCTGATCCAACAGGGCTGTCCTTAATTAACCTTTAGTTTGTGTTGCTCAGGTGCTGGATTGCATTGTCACAGATAATCAGGTATACCTCTGGTTTGGCTTCTTGCACAGTGGTGGCAGGAAGGGGTATGACAGCAGGGTTGGAACAAAAATGGCGCAACAGCAGGTGGGCAGAGGGGAATTGTGTAGCTTCTTACAAGGGTGCTTGAAAGATCAGTGAGTTCTCATTAGTTCAGTCCATTTAATTAGGGGCATCATTTAAAGAAAAAGGGAGTAGGGGTGAGGAACTTGAGATGAGGTGGGACTGTAGGAAGAATCTGTAGGCAGGAGACTAGAGTCACCTTTCTTTTCAAATGAAGGCAGTATTCAGTTTATTCAGTTGTGACATTTCAGAAATATACACAGAGAGTTGGTGGTGGGAGGGGGAAACCCCAAACAAACCCAGTGTTATATTACTCTGCTAGGAGGAAACAACAAAGCATTTTTACAAGTAGAAACCCTTCCTTCATAGAGGAAAAGCTTCTTTTTCACAATTTGGGTGGAGCTTTTGTCCTGCTGCATCTTAAGTCTAAACAGGAAATGTCATCATGAAAGAGCAACAAAAGAGGGGGAAATTCTAGTGGCACATATTATCTTGCTAACATATGGGGAATGCAGCCAGCAACTGCCATTGTTTGGATTCTTTACGACAGAAACTAAGACTTACTTCAACCAGGTTTTAATTCTGCAAATGTATGAATGATTCATTACTTCTAAAAATTCTTATGTTTCTTGAAGATAGATTTTAGATGTGATTTCATCACTCACTCCCCCCAAAATGTCACAGCCCCATATTCAATGTCCCCTGCCATCCCAGTGATTCAGATGATATAAATATTTGTTCTTAATATGGGGAATGTGAATATTTCAGCTCTGTATGCAAGACCAAAAAGAAAAAGAAAAACATTCACATTATTTACACAACTACTTTCCTTGTACGGATTTTCTGAAGCTTGAAGGAGTCCCAACTTCCCTGGAAAAAAAATATGCTTTTGGCTCCAGCTCCAGGCTGTCATGTCGCCACTTCTGCATTTGACAAACCTGCCTTGATTTTACTCTCTGCTTTTCCATTGAAGGTGCTTCTGTTATGAGTCTCTTCTCTGACAACGGTACCAAGCAGCTTGTAGAAATACGTAGGCATTTCATACTGAGTCAATCCTGAGCTACATCACATACATTGCTCCTTTTATTTTCTATGTTCAGGCCGTGAGTGCCAATGCTTTTGTTGCCAAAACAGCATCACTCATGCTCAGGAAGAAGTTGGCAGGTATGTGGGGAACATAAAAGTACAAAAAGAAAAAAAAACATTTACAAGTGGGGGGAACCTTAAGGAGATACACACACATACCCCACCGCCAAAAAGAGAAAAACAAATTAGCTCAATGAGGACTGAGCTTGCGGCAGCGGGTCTGGTATGCTGACTGACTGTTGGGGATAAGAAATTAAGAAGGGGAAATAGAAGAGAATAGCAGGAATCCTGAACAGGAAGCACTCTACACGACCACATTTTGTTTCGGGTCTCACGTGCTGCAGTAGAGCTGCATTTTGGAGCCGAGGTTTTCAGCACACTTGATCATTTGAGGACTTGATAAGATTCCCCACATTCAAAAGTCCAATTTAAGCCCTTGCTCCACTCTGATCATCTTACCAATACTACCACAACAGAAGATTAAGCTTTCCTCTAGTCACTGATGTGAGATTTACTGTCATGGGTTGGGCAAAAGCAATTGACGTAGTAAATGGCAGTGAACAGACAATGGCAACACCATGGTCCATTAATTAAAATAATCAGTTTGAGACTACTTGAAATTGTTGGCAGAGACTTGAATGCACCTATTGTTGCACTGCTAGATCATTATACTGACTTCCTATGCAGCGTTCCTCTCCTGGAGGAAAATGGTACCAATTGTAGTATTTTTATTAATACAGACTGCTTACCCTCTTCTGTCTGTTTTGTGGATTGACATTTATTTTTAGCCTGGTGGAAACCACACCCATGAAATATCACTTTCAGAATAATACTAAAACAGAAAGGTACTCTTTTTAGATGCTATTTCCGCTTCAAAAACCTGTAGTGTCAATCGGATGCTATTGGCACTCTGCTTCTCCCATGGAGGGAGAGAACAATATGGTCCAAAAGCAGCCGTATATGGTCCAAAAGCAGCAGCAGATGCTGTGTTTATGGCACCTTTCTTCTTCCTCAACCCTCCTCTTCCCTCCCCACAAGGCCAGAATGACATCACACAGCTTCTGTTTCAGGCAGGCTAGAGCTTTGAAGAGGAGTACTCCCATATTGGAATCAATGTGGTTCAAATGAATTAGTGACATTGGACATGCTGAGAGGCATTATTGATACTAAGACACAGGATAGAAATATGCCTTGAAATAAGTCTTGGATATAAGGATCAACAGCACGTATTAACAAAAAATAGGAGCACTAGTTTAAAGGGGCAACATGGCAACATTTTCTAAAGATTTTTAAATAAAATTTGCCTCATAGCTATAAATGCAAATTTAGACAGAATGTGGTGTTTGCCCACTCATTATGGAGATGTACTGGGGGGGAGAAAGAGAAAGGGTTAATAAGCTGACCAATAAGAAAGCCTGGGGTGGAGCCTAACTGTGTTTAAGGCTCTACACAGGGGTTTTGGCAGTTAGTTTGGTTGGTTTCTTGTGGGTGGGAGGAATAGGAGTCAGAGTGAGTTAGAGACAGGGGAGACAGAGAGAGTGAATCGGCTTACAGTGTTTCAAAGTATTTAAAACTTGTTTGTGTTCACAATAAACTGGAAGCTTTGTTAATACGTTACAACCTGACTGAGTCTGAATATATTACCGGGGAAACCTGGTTGGTGGCAGTGGAAAGGATAAGCCGTGGTGGTGCAGAGTCAATAGTCTGTGGAATGACCAGGAGCTCTGTGCGAACGCCACACAGAATTATTATAATTTAAACAGAAATACGTATCCTTATACTGAATAAGACCATGACTAGGTGTCAGGGATGGGACTGAGGAGGAATGGTGGGGACCGCCCCCCATCTCCTGCACTTCCCAGAGAAGAGGGAGTCAGTATAGATTTACAACAATGGTTTGCAGAAGGCTGCAGAGGGGAGAAGCTGGGAAATATTGGGAGAGGAGCAGGAGGAAGAAGAAGAACCAGGGGAGAGGCAACTGAAGAACTCAGTGTCTTTAGAAAGCATTCCAGATTCCCACCCCACCCCCGTCCCAGGACCCAGTGGTAACCCTGCTGAGCTGTATTTTTATCAGTGAGAATTAATAGGAAACAAATGGCCAATGACCGATAAAATTAGGCTATTCTGCTTCTGAGGAAAAGGAAAAGGATTACAAACTAATCGGGCAGCCAAGGAGGTGGTTCCCTGAAGTAACATGCTGATGATCATAAGCTTGGAGGCAAAGCAAGGATGGAACAAAAATTCAAACAGGTTGGAGTTACGATGGTTGTTTTGAAATCACAATGCAATGTAATGCTGCAGGATAAGCGGCAACTGTGAAACACACACACACACACCAGTAAGGTTCCCACTTCTTCCAATGTTTTCCACACCAAAGGCTGAACAGTGCCACCAAGGATATGGAGTTAAAGAAGGTTCTTACAAGCAGCCCTGTACTAACCATGTAAATGATCACTCTATTAAATACATAGCTCTGTTTTTTCCTTCTTTAAAGATCCCAAGTCAGCTGACAAGAGACTATTATATATACACTGAAGCAGAGCGGACAGTGAAATAAGTAGCAACAAGGTTTGTCATGGTATTTGGAGGCCTCAGAGAGGGGAAGGGAGGGAAGGAATGTTCATCTTATTCAGACATAGGCAAACTCGGCCCTCCAGATGTTTTGGGACTACAACTCCCATCATCCCTGACCACTGGTCCTGTTAGCTAGGGATGATGGGAGATGTAGTCCCAAAGCATCTGGAGGGCCCAGTTTGCCTATGCCTGATCTTATTTATAGTAAATAATATCCTTATTGTGAAGGTGCTCCTTAAGTGTAGGAAGAACACAGCACTGTGGATCCAAGCAGCAGTTTTCCAGCTGTTTTATCCACAGAGTGTTTGTCTTAATGGTACTTAACAGTTACAGAGCACTTCACATTTTATTGCATACTAAACATTAATTAATTCTCATGGCACTTGTGTGCAACAAGCAATTACTATTGTGGTTCCATAATCATTAATCAAAGATTGTCGCAACGGTCTTATATATGCATAACCTGATGAATTTCCCATGGCATGGTGCAAACATGTTTACTCAAAAGTAAGTCCTATTTATTTCAATATGATTTACTTCCAAATAGGACTGCGATCTTTGGTTAGCACACCATAGTGTTGTGGCTGAAGAACAGTAGCTGGCAAGAATATCCGGGTCAACCCATTAAGCTCCAGCCATTTGTCCCTCATCCAGCAGGGCTATGGGAACCTGCGGACAATTATCACTATCCTCAGATCTCTTTTAGCATTTCCTTGACCCTTGGCAAAAAGATTGACCAATGACAATTTTGCAGATAATGTATAGCAGATGCAAATAGTGAGGGAAAAGGTAAATAATTCCCTTGCTGTTCCTTCATAGTTCCAGTTTTACGCATTGATTACCACTCCCTTTAAACCAAGTTATTCACCATGTTTTTGAAGCAGCCTCCCCTTTGCTGCCTAAAATGTGAATTTCCACCCCCCAAATAGCTCAGAGGAATGAAGAATGGAAAGTAACCTGCTCACCCACCCATCTGGTCTACTCTAACTTGTGTAAAATGGACCAGCTTTTCTTACTGTCCCACCAGTGCTTTGCCAATTGCACTGACTCCCATTCTGTTTCCAGGTTTGAATCACAGTGCTGATTTTGACCTTCTGAGGTGGCTTTGGACCAGAACATGTGAAAGATCACTTGTCCATACCCTCCAACATGCCCCAAAGCGAAACCAGGACGTGTGTCTTTCGGGGCCGTGATGTCAAGGGAGCCAGGTAACTTGTGTGAGACCATGGCAAAAATGGGATGTCTTGCTTAAATTGGGACAGTTGAAAGGTATGCTTGTCTCCACATGTGCTGGTCTATACATTAAAATCCCCACCCGAGACCCTCATTCAGGTTCATCCACCATCTGTGGTACTGTGCCTAGCTACCAAGTAAAGGGGTCTTCTCGGAGAAGGCAATGGGAACAGAGTGCTATACTAAATGTCAGGGGGGAACCACAGATGCAACTGCTTCTAGCATATTTTACAAGAGCAATGTCTCAGCACTTCTAAAGGACCCTTGCACAGAAGGGCCGAAGATGGCCTGTTACGACATTTCAATCTAATGAGATATTTCACAACCTAAATTGCAGCCACAGTGACACATGTTTAAAAAGAGCGCTCTCCCTTTGATGCCCTGATGTTTCGGAGCCTTAGTAGTTTCCACATCTGCTTGTGTGTGTTTTTAGAAAAGAGCTGAATGGAAAAACTCATTGTGAACAAGCAACTGTAGAGGCAAAGGCGGCCTGGCGATTAAGCACACAATGCAAGTGCATTAGGTCCACTGCCAAGAGAAGCTTTGAGGTCTCACCAACAAGAACAGCCTGTCCTGGGAATAGCTCCGTTTTCCTTCACTTTCTCCTAATCCCTGACCCATGAAGCTTCTCCCCTGCAACGCAGAAGCAGCAGGGGAGGCAAGGCAAGGATGGCCGTAAGGAATTAGCAGGGCAGGGGCATTTTAGGAGTGGCTGTAAAGACTGCTAAACAGGAATGAGAACTGCAGGGGAGTGGATCGGCTATTTCTCCCCAAGCAAGACTGGCAAGCAGGATCCATAATTCATAACCTATATGGATCAGCCTATTTCTGTCTGCACTACATTTGTATGTGTTCATCTGTCAAGTGCGGACCTGAGCTAAGGACTACTTTGGCAGCTGCCCTGCAGCTTGAGAATCTGTCCTACTTATCATCTCTTGGCGAACACACCATTTACAAGCTCATCAGACAAAATAAGTCCTTGTGCAAGGGTTTTATTGTTTCGTTTTAAGGAGAGGGTTTGCTGGGGACATCCTATTTGACATGTCCAAGCTTCCATGTAAACCACCTCCCCAATATTCCTTCATGCCCTCCACTAAAAGAGAGCACCTAGGTTCTGCTTTGCTTTCCACAAAGCATAGTGCAATCACTTCTGCAAAACATCTTCACACCATTAGATAAACTGGTATCTTTCCACCAGGACACACTAATGTGCTATGAGTGAGCTGCAGGTGTATGCCAAGGCAAATTAAGTGGGTGGGAATATAGGAAACTGGCTTAAAGCAAGTTAGACTGTTGGAGCATCTAGGGCTGTCTACTCTCACTGGCAGTGGCTGTGCAAGCTCTCTAGAAGAGGTCCCTCCCACTACCTGCTGTATCCCAATTTTAATGGGTGATGCCAGGAATTGAACCCAGTATCTTCTGGATGCATGACATGTGCTTCATCCCAAAAAACTGAAACCTCCCCATCCCAAGTACCCATTAATCCCCAAGTCCTCAGGCACCAAGGTTGCTGCCTTGTTGTGTCTGCATGATTCATCGTTTTCACCTTCCAGTCCCCCGTTGTTGGATGTTGCCAACTCTGCTAGGTCTCTGCATTGGATGTGGGTGGATCACTCCATCACTCCCAGTGCAGAGAGACAGCATAATTAGCCGCAGTTAGGAGACTCTACCTGTTGCTTCTTTGGATGAGTCACAAGGAGAACAATGCTTCAGGCAGAAACAGAGGAGGTTAGTTTCCTCCAAGGTTTGATTGTTCTGCTGCGGGTCTCTAGGGCAACGTGTATGTTGTGGAGTTTCAGCGGAGGGAGCTGCTATGATTCAAAGGAGCAACCATTTTCTTGGTTTTATTTCAGCCACGGACACTGGCGACCTCAAAACTAGATTACTGTAATGCGCTGTACGTGGGGCTGCCCTTGTATCTGGTCTGCAAGCTGTAGCTAACGCAGAATACAGTGGGTCAGCTGCTCAGAGAAGCAGGTTACTAGCAGCATGTTACTCTGCTTAGATGCCAGCTGCTTAGAGAGCTCTGCCGGTCACCAATTTGCTACTGGACCAGGTTCCAGGTTCTTGTATTAATCCGCAATGCCCTAAACAATTTGGGCTCTAAGTACTTCAATGGTCTTTTGATGGGGAACTTTGGGCAGTCCCACAAGCCCCTGAAGTTTGGCCGGCCTTTCCCAGGGACCAAACCTTTAGTGCGGCAGGTGGAACTCCTTGCCAACAGAGATTGGGTAGGTGTAAACCCTGCTCCATTTCAGATGTCTCTTAAAAACTGTATTCTTCAGATAGTCCTTTCAGACCTGAGATCCTTTGCCAATCAGTTTTTACTGGCATGTTTGATGCTCTTAATGTAACATTGTGTTTTGAGGTTGTAGACTGCCCTGCTATATTTTATATGAAAGTGCAATTTATAAATATTTAAATAAATCAATACATTTTCCAACCCGATAATGTGCTCTGCTTTGCTTGCGAAAGCTAATAAAAGCCACAACCATCAATGTGGAACAGGCTGAACGCATTCCAGAGCCCCAATATCTATTGCACCCATTGGTGTGCTTAGAATACCAGAATTCCTGTTCCAGTTAACCCCAAACAAGCATGCATGGATCCAGTAAATTAGAACCTTACAAATATGTGCAGCAAAAATGTTTCCTTCTCAGAAAAGTTTCCATGAAGCAAAAAGCAGTTAAAAATAGCTAGCAAGAATAGCATCTGCATCAACATTAGGGTATAAATAACAAAGTCCATCACGTTCTCATGCATTAACGAATAATCTAATCAGCTGAAAAACTCAGAAATAAGGTTCTCCCCCTTGCCCAGTATTTATGATGTTGAGGGTCATGACTTTTTATGGATAGGCCTTTTGAGCTAAGTCACACATCTAATGTGGAACCAGTGCTGAGACAAAACTCCATTGGTCAATGCTGGCAGACATCCAACTAGACCAAAGATTAAGTTACCAATCATTCCATAGTTATGGAACAAAATAGACAATAACTGCAAGGATGTTCTGCACATTTGTGTGTGTGTGTGTGGGGGGGGTTATATGTATTTCATGATTGAAAGCATTAAAAATGATTTAAAAATAGAATAAAAATGGATATTATACCTGCAGAACAAAAAATACTGGGAGTAAAATTATTGGGTGCACAAGCATAAATCGATGGCTATTTTCAAAGAGTCTTCAAAATCCTCTCTGAATTCCACATACCCCCCCCCCCCACCAATAGTACAGTTTTTCTACTTCAGCCTTCCATAAGACAGCTTTTGATGTGGCCATCAATCTTTTTAGCTTCATCAGATTTCAGAATAATTAGGAAAGTTGCACAACTGTGAAAAGCCCTCCAAAGAAGACAGCAATAGGCAGGGTTACCAAACCTTTCAGATCACATGAAGGAAGCTTTGTTTCCAGCATTTAAAATGTCCATGATTGAAACAACAATCACTTTGGGAGACTTTGGACCAAGTCTCTGCTTAACCAGGGAGCCACTTGGCTGTGCAAAAGGTCTTTCCAGAATTGGTAATATTCACATTTGCCTCCCACTCTTCAAAAGGGTTTGACAGGTCTTGGTTCTGACTGAGACTGTAGCCCTCTCGTTGACATCATGCAGGGTAGGAAAGTAGGGGTGTGGTTTGCTCATCCCACCTCCACCATTGGGCCTTGTGCTGGCCCCTCCCCAACATCATTCGTGGATCTTGGAGCATGTCAGCAATAAGGCAGCCTGCCATAAGGACACAGGCTGTCTCTGGGAGCTGAAACCCTTGGGTATTTGGTAGGCTGCCCTGCTGCAGACGTCCAAACGCATGGACAGCAATGGACTGGGGTGGGCACAGAATGAACATCTGCAGCCCCTGCCTCTGGGCCATGATGATAATTGCATGTTCTGAATGCCCAAAGAGAGCATGCAGAATTGGCTGTGTATGTTGCTCTTCACACAAAAATGCTGGCATTTCATTTAAAACATCCGACACAATACTCTGACCTCTCAGTTTTAGTAACCATCTGAAAAAAGGGAGGAATAAATTACTGATCTTCCTGTAAGGCTTTTTTCTTTTTTTTGCGAAGTATGATTTGATCACAAACATTTCTAATGTTTATATTCTATATTTTCATGTTCAATCCAAGCGTATTTGGATTTACAAATGCAAGTATGAAGGTTGGGCAGATGGTATAGTACATGTACGCTATACAGAGCAATTGACTATTTGAAAGATACTTCCATTCATTTAAATGGTTTCAAGCGTAATACATTCTATAAATAACTTTCCAGATCTCAGATGTTTGATTTGAACACAACTTGACCTTTAGGGCTCAGATTTAAATGCCAAGGGTTATGAACACACTATGATTCAACTATTGACTGCTGTCTAGAGCTTTAATGCTGACAGATGTGCCTTTTAAAAAAAAAAGCAGTAGGCTGGAATGAATGGAATGTTTCTGTACAATTCTCAATTGCAAAAAGAAAGAACATTTTCACTGAAATAGAAAGTGGACACATCCTTTTAAAGGTTGCTGATAGAACTAATTAGCTTGTGTCTCTAGCCAAAAAAGAAAAAGGATGTTTTAATCCTCCTGTCCATTTAATTTTGACCTTCTCATCAAGCAGTTAGATATACACACAACGTAAGCTTTAGTATGATTTCCACCGAGAAAATCAACCATATCATTAATTTAAGAAAAATCCCCCTTCCTCAGTCTAAAAATAAAACTCCCTTGAGAAGCAAAATTGATACTCCAAACTTCTCTTATCCCTGAAAGTCTGTATCTCTTGCTGACGTCAATAGAAGCTCTGCACACGTAGTGAGATTGGCATATCAGAGACGAGATCTGCCATGTGGATCCAAGGGGGGAATTTGCTCTAGGAATTTACAAGCCTCTGGAAGGTTAGCTGATTTAGCTATCTCCTGATTAATTCAGAAATAAATATTACACAAACATGACTGCTGGCTCCTGCCTATCTGAGGTGCGCAGCAATGTCCTGCTATTAAAGATTTCCATTTATTTTGGAAGAGAAAGCACCTCTTTAAGAACTTATTAAATCTTTGTTCACGTACCTGATCCACAACACCACTGAGATTTATTTTTAAAAAAAACACCTGACATCAGAACGCTATTACTGGGTCTGGCCAATTTGGCCCTGACACAGTCTCCTTCTGGAACCTTGAAAAGCTTTCCACACTATCAGATGGAGACAGACAATAGTGCGGTCCCCCCTCACCCAAAGTCAAAGCTTGTATGATAAAAAAACATTATTTCCAATGAAAAAAAGAACCATTATTGCTGATAGGGTACTTGTTTCTTTTGACCGAGAATGCAGGTTATGACCTGCAAATCTACCATCTCATTTTGCTTAACCTGGCATACATTCTAGCATTATTTTCAAAGTACAGGTAAAGTTAAAGGGACCCCTGACCATTAAGTCCAGTCGCGGACGACTCTGGGGTTGCGGCACTCATCTCGCTGTACTGGCTGAGGGACCCGGCTTTTGTTTGCAGACAGTTTTTCCAGGTCGTGTGGCCAGCATGACTAAGCCGCTTCTGGCGAACCAGAACAGCGCACGGAAATGCCGTTTACCTTCCCGCCGGAGAAGTACCTATTTATCTACTTGCACTTGACGTGCTTTCAAATTGCTAGGTTGGCAGGAGCAGGGACCGAACAATGGGAGCTCACTCCTTCATGGGGATTCGAACCACCAACCTTCTGATCGGCAAGCCCTAGGCTCTGTGGTTTAGACCACAGCGCCACTGGCCACTAAAACAGGGGCTCCTTCCCCATGCTGTGAGGGTACTATCTGAAACCCTGAAGTTAAGCAAAAGGAGTTCTTCCCAAGCTAGCAACCTTTCTCCTAGAAAGGTGGTATTATCCACACCATACAATAAGATGCTGTGAGAAGTGTTGTATCACACCATTAAGCAAACATCATGTAAAAGTTGGTTCATAAATAAAAAATATTCGCCCGGTATGGAGAGATCCTTTTGGAGCTCTTCACAATCTCTTTTTACCATCCTAAATCATTAATGCCATCTGCAAAGTAGACTACCTCACAAGCTGCTCCACCCAAGGCAAAGGTTTCAGCAAGTATGGGAAGGCTGACAAAGACTGTGAAAACCATGCTACAGAATGGAAAAGGGAACCCGAGGCTCTCCACATGCTGTTTGGACTTCTATATATAATTTCTGACCATTAGGCATGCTGGCTGAGGCTGATGGGAGTTGGAGTCCAGCAATATGGAGAGGGTCACAGCTTCCACATCCCCAGTTTAAAAGATGGAGCTTTATCCTCCTTCATCAAGTTGACTTTGAACACAAACCGAGGTCAGCCAGAGCTATTAGCCAACAAGCCAACATTATGCAGGTGTTTTGAATGGAAATTTCCTGAACAATAGATTGACTATTGTGCAGCCTGTGTCATTCTGAGCTGCATTCAGGTACTAGACTGGCAAGCCAAAAGAACACTGGCCATTTTTGGACACAACAATACAGATGGCAACTTCTTGCGAGGCTCTTCTGCTTCAAAGCCAGAGATTGTTATTAAGTTAAACTGAACTCATTCATCAAAAAAGGGTATATGTTGGAGGGGAGAGGGGGAAAATGTTCAAGAGAGGTGTACAAGAAAGAAGAAAAGCAGGGAAACCCATATTCACCTTGTTTTGTAGAGATTTCAGGCAATTGATCTCGGTCTCAGTGGCAGAGGAAATAAGCTATTAAATTCAGCGCTGCCCAAAGCTTCCTTAAGGCCTGTGTCTGTGGTTTTTGTCAATGACAGGGCTTTTGTATGGTTGGGATGCCCTTGGAAAGCTTCTGCAGCAGAGACTGCAGCCAGTTAAAGGAATGCACCAGTGAACCACTAATCCTCACAGACCCAAGAAATTCCTCCCAAACCCACATGGATTAGCAGCGATAACATCTCTTGCCATCATATTAAACACCGAAAGAAAATAAACACAGACAGTTCTAATATTTAAGAATTCAAGGCCAGGCTCCATCTGCTGGAATGGCTTTCCCCACACACAAAGCTGACCCAAAAGCTTAAAAAAATAAAAATAAATCATTGCACATTAGCATCATGCAATGTGCTATTTAGATCAATAGAATAAAATGCATGCTCTGTCTAAGCCCAAAATGTAGACTATTACTTGTCAAACTCTCAGTTAACCCCTTTTGACATTGATTTGTCTAATCTAACAACTCGTCCACACGGCAGGGGATTTGTGTGTTTGTTTCTGGGTGTTCTGCGCTGCACACTCATTTGGTTTCACACAGGGGGTTGCCTTTTCCTGCTACACCATGAGAGTGTGCATGGCCAGCATCTGTTGGCAAATACACAGCACAAGGGAAGCTAAACAAGCCATCCTCTACCATGTATGGTTCTCTGCTATTACTGAGTGTCTTATCAATGGACTCTAAATATGGTTTAGATACAAAGGGTTCCTGGAAACAGCTGGGAAAATATCAGCAGAAGGACCCTTGCATGGTACATGGAATGTATCTTGAAGGGAACAGATGTTTGACACAACCTGCGAAAGAGCCTATAACTATGCAGTTGGTTGGCAGTCTACGTAGTATATGCATAGAAAGCATAGCTTCTGAGGGCATGGATGCACATATTCAAGGGTCCCTGATCAACATGTACAGAATTGTCACATGTAGGCTTTTCCACAGATTTTGCCAAGTGTTTGTAGGCATGGGGAGAGGACCGCCTTCTTCTCATGCATTCACTGCAATGTGTGACTAATTCTCAAAAGAAGAGAAGAGTGAAAAGCAAGGATGATAGAGCAAGAATGCAAGTGGACACAACTGCATACACATTTGGGGCATTCATTCCACACTATTAGTTAATAAGAGCCCTCGTTGCAACTTCTGTAAGCCAGCATATCAGAATTCCAATGGTGCAGGGTCAGGATAGTATACAATGTTCTTCGTCATCATACTTTTGTTTTTTTTTTTTTTAATAATTTTTTATTAAGGTTTTAAACAAAGAAAAAAGAAAAACAACACACACAAAAAAACAATACAAAATTTTACAATAAAAACACAAAACATAACAATTAAAAACAAACTCTCTTTTCCATTCCCAATTTTAAATTACTTATTTCCTGGACTTCCTCATACCTCCCTCTTTTGTATTCCAATCTACATTATTTGTCCAGCAGTTTCTTTTCCACTTTTTTAAACCCAATCTTTAGTTTGATAAAATATTAAAATATATAACTTCAACTTTTTTAAGCCTAATCCTTGTTCTTAATGTCATATACCTTTAAATTTTCCCCTTTTATTATCAAATTTCCATTTCTTTAAACATCTTTAATCTTGATCTTTAATCTTAATCTCTCCTTAACTTTAACCTGTACAGCTGGAAACCACTTATTTTCAATCCAACATCATTCTAACATTCCTTAATTCGTCATCATACTTTTGGACTAGGACGAGGGAGACCCAAATCCCCATTTAGCCATGAAGCTCACCAGGTGAACTTGAGACTCACTCTCAGGCTATGTTACCTCTTGGGCAACTTGGGCATTACTCCTGAAACATTAGAGGCTGTCTTTTACTAGGTCAGACTATTTGTCCTTCTAGACCAGGGGTCAGCAACCTAACGCCCACAGGGGTAGTTTAGCTGGCCCACAAGCCGCCCCCGAACCAAGCCGCCCGCTCGCCGAGTCCTTGCGTGCTGCGCTAAACCGGTGCAGCGCAGCGCGGGAACTCACTTCCGCGGTGCCGTAAATTACGTCTGCGCAGAAGCAGATGCCAGAAATCGCAGGCGCGATCCGGCCCACAGAGAAATCTCCACTGGAGTGAACCAGCCCAGGCGAGGTAAACTTTGCCAACCCCTGTTCTAGACCAATACTGTCTACCCTGACTAACAATGGATTTCCGAGATCTCAAGCAGGGAGAGGCCTTCTCAAAGAAAGAAGAGACCACCTCCTTCCTATTTCCTTGCCTGCAGAGGCACCGGGTTGCTCCCAAGATTGAGGGGGCCCACCGTGCGTCACACACATGTGGCGTCATGCACGCAACACGTGTCACAACATTGCATCCTCTGGAGGAGGGCAAGCGCTCTGGATCATGAAGTGGTTTTCCATAATCTAATCAGTTCATATACAATTTGCCAAATCACATTTCATTAGCTGGATGCAAGCAACCCTTATTTCTAAAAATCATCATCATTATTTATTAAATTTCTATACTGCCCTTCATCTGAAGATCGCAGGGCAGTTTATGATGAGGCCAGAGAAGAGTCTGCCACAGATGTTCTTAAGGAACTCAGAAGATGTTGGTTGGGCGGCAGTGGGTGGGTGAGGGAGAATAACCATGATTTACCTTACAACACTTATGAATTATTGTTGAGTTCAAAGAGATAAATCACAAGCTACACCTTTTTTTCAAGACCTGAGATATATGGCTGAATCTCCCAAGTGGGAAGTATTTCCACAGCAAGCAGACGTCACGAGCTGCTCCAGCAGAACTTGTTATTTGTTCCAATGCCCATCTGTTAAAATGGCAACGTGCCCCTTCTGAAATTGGTTGGAGGCCTGCCCTTTGAAGTAGCAGCTTTTTTGGTTAAACTGGCAGTTCCTTTGCATGAACAGAAGTGCTAAAAATGAAAGAGCTCCATCTCTGTACAACTGCTGAATGAAGTGCGGCATTCTGGTTGAAATGCTTTTTTTAAAAAAAATTAAACCATAACTTTCATTGAGAGGGAGGGAGGGAGAAATGGTGGGCACAGCACCTAAAAGCCCAAGTGTGAAAGAAAGAACACTACCAAGGTAAGAACAGACAACAGCCATCTTCAGGTGTACATTAACTGGCATAGCTTTAAAGAAGAAGCAGTAGGAGCTGCAGGAATGACTGCACTAGCTACAACTCCACTGCTGTTTCAGTTGACCTCCAAGAGTTGGAAGGGTAGTGTTACGTATTCAGTGGTCTGTGTTTGCCTGAGCTTGAGTCTGGACTAAGGATTCTGAGCCCCTGTGCTCTGATTCGATACATGATATCCAATCACAGAACAGTTCAGGATTTGGGCCTCTGCCATTGGCCCTTAAACTCTGAGCCATGATTCACAGCTTGCAAGTTTAGATAGCCAATCACGTTGGGAGTGGGAGTGGCCCAGGCCTTTAGAAATGTATATAAGCAGTTGCTTTGCCCCTGTTGTCCAGTTCTGTTAGTTCAATAAAGGCTCTTGCTGTTATCACTGTGTCTTGCCTTGTGGGAACCCAGCTACACTTCAAGAAGTGCCTGTAGTGCAGTGGGGAGCCTGCTCTACTCACAGAGACATTTAAGAACCCTGATTTTTCAGGGTTCTGAAAAACATACAGGAGGTACCATTATACAACAGTTTCCCTGTTGCAGATGGTTCCTGTCCAACTGTTGGAACCCACCCCACACATGTTTATTTAACTGGGTTTATTTAACCCAGTTAACAAATGATGGGAGATGACTCAGAAGACACAGATACGGACAGGTGTATGTAATGCAGACAGTGCTTGAGGTTAAGACGACTGAGGGCCTGTCCATACCTCAGGCTTAATGTGGATCGTGATCCCCTCCATGCCACCTTTAATTCCCTCCCACAAAATGTTCCACAGTTTTTCCTCCTTAAATCCCAAGAGTCCCTGTGCAATCGCTGTAGCTCTCCTCTTCCATAGGGAATCTCTGGATTCGGGGAGGAGGAAGTGTGGGGCAGCAATAGTTGGAGAGGAAGGTGGAATAGAATAGGGGAGAGGAAAATAAAGGAGGTACAAGGGATTCACAATCCACATTAAGCCAAGGTATGAACAGGCCCTTACAGAAGTTTGACAGGCCATGTTACTATGATCAGATTGCATAAACTAAAGGGGCTATGTACAGGATAGCCAAAAGGACAGAACTCAGCAAATGTTGCCATGATTGGAACAGAACTGTTTACAATATATTATTATGGCCAGTGCTTTTTTTCTGGGGGGGACGCAGGGGTACGCATACCCTTAAACATTTTGTGAATCTAAGTTTGGCCTCACTGAGGGGCAATATTTCAATATGAGTAGGAAAATGAGAGTACCCCTAAACATTTTTAGGGGGGGGGAGCACTGATTATGGCCATTAAATCTGAAAATGAGAGAACCTCCAAGGAAGTGAAACCGTACTCTGTTTTTTCATTTTGGGGGAACAGTATTTTTACTGACTTCCAATTATCTTACTATTGTACTATATTGTTTTTTAAATGGATGCCACCTTGGTATATTAAAAAAAAAAATAAGTGAAAAGAGGGTTGCTAAAGGAAATGGAAAACAGTTAAATATATAGGATGTTTATTTTTTAAAACAGAATCTTAAAACTTAGACTGGAATATGAAATATTTTAACACCACAGCAGTTAAATAAATTTAAAACTACAACCCTGGCTTAACAGGTTTAGGCAAATCATTGCAGCATTACCCTCAGTCGGAAACGTTTCCTGGTGGTGTTGAAATCCTACTATCAACTGAATGCACAAACTAGAAAATATTGCTCATGAATAGACAAATCATCAAAGGAAAGTATTCTCTGTAAATGCTCCAGCAATTTAAGAGAATCAACCTTCAGAAAATTGCCAGCTTTCAATGGTAGCTTCATGCATAGACAAATAGATAGTAGCCTGCAAAGTGGGGGCTTTAATGTGGGCATTTAAAAGACTGATTAGAGAAATCTCAGTTCAGCCAGAACAGTCAGAGTTTTTATAATTGTTTGGGGAATTATTCTCCAATAAGTCTACTTCTGAGGTTGGAACTAGATTTCAGTCTCTCCCTTCCTTTTTTTGTACTATATGCTCCTCTCCTAGCAAAAGCTGAAGCCCAGCTACAAATCTCTCTCTGAGAGAAAAATGGTGTTATTTTGACAGGGAAATGGCATTGTGGGGGAGATTAAATCCCCTGTGCCTTGTTCCCATCTAGACTGGACCCTCCCAGAGCTGCTTTTTGTGAAGTGGGTGGCCATGGTCACATTTTAGAACTAGCTTGTTTAATGTAAACATGCAGTTTTACTCTTTTTTTATGGGGATATTGGAGAGGGAAGGGTAATGTTCTAGGGCTCGGCCCTGGTATTTAAAAGTTATTTATTAAGCTGCCCCATAACCAAAATTCTCTAGGCAGTGTACATGACAGTAGTTAGAATAAAATATAAACAAAGTAAAAATTGTACTATAATCAGAGCTCTTTTCTTTAGCTGGAACTTGCTGGAACTGCTTTTTGGTATGGGAAGAGCATTCTGCACATGCTCAAAGCATATGCTCCCATCCTTTAATCCTGCCATGACTGATCTTGGATGAAGCACTTGTTGCTGCTGCTTAGTGTTGCACAGCTCTAAAATGTGGCATGTGTCATCTAAATGCATACATTTATTGAAACTGGTTGGCTGATTTTCACTAAAAATGCATCCCAAAGCAGGGCACAATTCTGATTTTTAAAACCCCACCATAAAAATCAAACCATCTATCAACAAGCAGTGAGACAGTAAATGAGTGCAACGTGAATATACTGTATTTGACGTCTCTTGAAACATGTGCCTTGCCTCACGGTGGTTTTTTATTTTTTATTACCTGGATCCACCTGCTCAGCTTTTGGGTTCTGCTCTGTGTTTGTGGATTGTGTTGGCAAAAATTGGGACCAGCCAGATAGGCAGAAGGAAAGCTATACAGGAGATGTAAAAGCCAGGTTGCAAGGAGATTTCTAGGTTGCAGGGAGGGGCTGAAGATCTATCAAGTTTAGAAGCAGGGTACAATTTCACAAGGCTTGGGAAAAGCTTTGTCTCGGCCATTAAATAATACATTACTGCTTCATCCCCCCACCCACCTCAAATGATACCAGTTCATCAGTATTTCTCCCAGATGCAGGATTTTTAACTGCATCGCCCAGGCTTTTCAGGAGATACATCTGTCGTCTGTTTTCCTTCCCATAATCAGCAGGAATCCCACTTCAGTAATCAATGTTTTGAGCAACCATACATTTGTGTGCCCTAGGACTTGCAGAGTCCTTGGTGACCTTCCCAGTAGCATCAAACATGGAGCTACAGTGAGTCATCGCTGAAATGTACCTACTGTGCCTGCATTTTCCAAAAGCTAGTTAACAGTTTCATCTCACACACACCATCAGAAACTACGTTGACACAGTAAATGGTTGGAGCTGTCTACTCGGATTAGTGTCCACTAGAAAAAATCCCACGCTGTAAAAAAATAAATGGATGGAGGGTGTCATGTTTCTGAGCTTGAAATGTAAAAATTGCGGTAGCAGTACGGAAATCAGCGGAGGCCTGCTTTGGTAATGGAGCTCAGAGGGAGGCTGCTGTATTCTCAGAACACCCCATTTCTAATTATGTAAGGCAAAGACAGGGTGAGGTTTTGCACATTGAGGCTGTCCATAAAGGTTCTCCACAAACGTACGTTCTGCAGCAGTAGATAATGCACTTGCTGGTGGTAAATCAGCAGATGCATGCCAGATCATTTTGCTCTTCTTTTCAAGGCCGGTCAAGCATCCATTGGACCTAAGAAATCTGACTCGTCGCCAAAAGCCATCGAATAAAGAAAAACAATTAGATGAGACACCATGTCTCATTCATATAATAGCAACTGACACATTACCCTCTTGATGAAGACGTGTGGGACATAAGAACCAGAATCCTATCCCTCAGACAAGCTTGCGTTACCTGGACTTACTTGCGCCAAAGATGCCTCCTGTGTTTCACCTGCAATCTGCTTACACACACAGTGTGGTCTGGACGATATATGTTCATGGCAGCGTGTATGTATGAGGGGCAGGGAAGAGGACACGTTCAACCCTTTGAGGCAAGTGGACATGCATGTACACAACTGGGCTGAACAGCCTCTTCACTCCTTTCAATTTCAATTAGATGTTATAGGTATATTCCTTGGACATATTCACAACAGCTCAAGAAGCACATCAATCAACCTCATGTGTGACCATCAAGGTATCATGTGGAACATAGGTGGAAAATCATCCGCTGTGGAGCAATTTAACAGAAGGCAGGCAAAGAAAGAGGATCTACGTAAGACCATTGTGGCAAGGCACTGGTCACAATGACAGCAGGTTGCCCATTGGCTATTTACTAATGACTGAGTTCAGTGGAATTTGCATACAGTAATCCTGCATTAATAGACCTAATTAGAGCAATGCTCTGAAATAAGGAGAATTGTCTTTTATCAGGGACAGCCTTCCAGGTCTTGCTGGATTGCAAATTCTCTGGCCATTGGCCGTGCCTGATGCAGCTGATGGGAATCGAACAAACCTAGAGGGCCACAGGTTAGCCATCTCTGTTTTAAGAGGCACTTGGACAGCCTGCTTGATATCAATGTGAAGAGCGATTACAATAGCCAGTTAGACAGATCCCAAATGAGTAGGCAAATAGTTTAAATGTTATATGCTTAGAATTACAGAGATAGGAAGGTAGAGAGCACTGGAGAATCACTGATCGAGAGGGGTGCTCGGGACATTTTGTGACATTAAACCTGCCTACAGGCACCAGAAAAACCCTACAGGATATAAAATTTCCTCTTTGGCCTCAGTTTTATGCTTGGCCTCTCATTACAGAAAGCTCAAGCGAAGAAAGCACAAGTATCAATAGAGCTTCATGGTTCCATTATGTTGTTATTTAAAGGTAAAGGTAAAGGGACCCCTGACCGTTAGGTCCAGTCGCGGACGACTCTGGGGTTACGGTGCTCATCTCGCTCTATAGGCCGAGGGAGCCGGTGTACAGCTTCCAGGTCATGTGGCCAGCATGACTAAGCCGCTTCTGGCGAACCAGAGTAGTGCACGGAAACGCTGTTTACCTTCCTGCCGGAGCGGTACCTATTTATCTACTTGCACTTTGACGTGCTTTTGAATTGCTAGGTTAGCAGGAGCAGGGACCGAGCAACGGGAGCTCACCCCATCGCGGGGATTCGAACCATCGACCTTTTGATCAGCATGCCCTAGGCTCTGTGGTTTAACCCACAGCGCCACCCGTGTCCCTATGTTGTTATTTAGCGTCCTCTAATAAAATCAGACATGATGGATTTTGTATGAGGACAGCCTGTAGATGCAGACATAGGTCTAGCTCCTTTGGGTATACTCTGCTTATTATATAGAGGTGTCTGTATGGGTTATTCTAGCAGCAACTTCTACGGACCCCAGCCAGACTATAAACCATGACTATTTTGGAGATTCTCAATATGCTATTAGAGAAGACTTTCTGGAGATGGAAGGACTGAAAGGCTATTTCTGGAATCATCTCATGGGCACAAGAGCTCATCTATGATTTGGACTGGCAGAGTGACACATCACTGCTGTTGTGATGGGCCTCTGGGGGGCAGACTGAAGAGCAATGGGATAACAACCCTTACATGCTATTTGGGCTTTTGGTTTGTTATTTTGTCCAAAGAATCCTGAAGTTATATAACAAAGGCTAAGGCGATTTAAAAGTTTGGGGTTTGTTTGCTTTTTAAGGGTGGCGGTACAGTATTGATGTTCTATATATTATTCTTTAAATATTATGTTAAGATTAATAATAGGATTTGTTATATTGGGAGGTACACTCATAAGAGTCCCCAATTTCAGCTGTTTCAACATACTGTTCTGTGCAGTAAATGCTAGCTTTCAAAGAGCTAGTAATCAGCATACTTCAGAAATGTTGAACAGTGTGATAGATACCAACCTTCAGGCTATATACCCGTGATAATTAATGACATACATGCAAGTCACCAAAGTGACACAATCTATTACTTGCTTTTATTCTCATGCACCTAACCCAGCCTTCTCCATCTAGATGTTTGCAACTACAACTCCCATCATTCCTGACTTTTAGCTAGACTGGCTGGGGATGATGGAAGTTGGAGTTCAAAACATCTGGAGTGCACTAGTTGGGAGAGGTTAGACTTGCAGTTATCTTTTTAAATAGCAAGATACAAGGAAGATAATGCAAAGTGCTCCAGGGAAGATTAATCCGACTGATCATCCCCGTCTGTTCCTTCTCAGGTACATGGCATAGAATTACATAGCAGGAAATAATTTCAAAGTTATTCCCACTTCAAATGCAAAATCAAAGCTATGCCTGGAATGTGTCTCTACGGAGGTCTACCACTCTCGTTTTATAAATGCACTGCTTGAGTATTAATTCTTGCTTTTACCATTAACTCACATTTTTCAGCTTCTTGAATGTCAAAGACGGAATGCAAATCCAAGAAGAGACGTTTTATCAAAATAAGTAGGATGGAAAAGTTTGCGTTGCTATCCTCTGCAGATACACCAGGTGTGGCTCCCACTGAAGTCAGTGGAACTTACTTCTAAATTCAGATGCATAGTATTGAGTCATAAATGCATGAAAGCAAACACACCTATCAACCGTGCACTTTAAAAATCAGCCTGCTCCTCAACTGACATACATTTTGCAGCATTCCCACTGAAGATGGTTTGAGGACTCTGGCCTGTTTATTGAGAACTGCTATGCGTCTGCTACAGAAGTAAGGGTTAAATGAGGACTGAAATGCTTGAAAACCTGCCATGCTTCTGAGAGTGAAAACAATTCCAAACTGTTTAGAAAACAATGTGTAGAATTTAGCAAATCTTGCAATACCAAAAACAAACCCACAACTCACCCAAACTCTTGTATTTCAAAGCACCTAAAAACAATTTTTGATAGGTGAAATTTGCCAGGATTCTGAGATGTCTGAATGCAAAGGTTGTAGTCAGAGGCAGTCCTTTTTATACTTGTGAGAGTCAGAAATCTCTTATTACAAGGATTGTACACAGAAAGTAATAGCATTATAAAAAACAAAATTTCCTGTTGGTTGGTATAACCCCAGAAAGCATTAATAATAACTGTGGTATAAGGGATGAAGGTGTGGTTACCCAAATAGCCCACAAATACCAAGTTTAATTGGAAAATTTAAAAGGCAATCTGTGTATCCCAAGTTAAATAAACCCAATGCTTGAGCAGTCGTGTTCTAGATATAGTTACTTAGTAAATTTAAGACAGCTGGGTATTTTTGTCCTATCTACTCTAGCGTTGTAGCTTAGAAACCCAAACCTTTCTAATCCTTAAGGCTCGAAACACCAGTTTTTGCACTAACCATCTCTTCAAACATTTCAGGGCTTATTTGAGAAGGTCTACTCATGTGAACAGCATAAAATGCAAAGAGAAAACTCAGAGGGCAGTATTCAACCCAATTTTTGCACGACCGCAAGGATTAATGCTAGCGCAAGGGGATTCTCCTGCTTTCTTCCCACCTCATGTCCTCAAGTCTGCTACAGAGGAAAACCCTCTATCAAATTTAGGGAGCATGTGGAGATAGTAGAAGGGGAAACCATTCCCTTGCACTGGCAGAATGTTGACCTTAGTGCTATGTCGGATACAACCTAGAGATTTCTATTTGAGCATTCCCAGTTCAGACAAGCACAGCAGCAATCTTCCACAAGTTTCATCCCCCAATGTTGTGTTGCTTACACCAACGTAAGTCAGGTTTCACCAACCTGGTGCCCCCCCATGTGTTTTGGGCTACCACCTCCCCGCTAGCACAAGGTTGGCGAAGGATAACATAAGCAAATGGTTATATGTACAGTATAAGTGATCTGCCTTGAATTAACAGGGCTTTCCAGTTCATTCCTTTGCATGTCTACTTGGAAACAACACCAATAAGTTCAACAGGGCTTGCTGCCAGGTAAATGTGTGTACGATTACAGCCCCGAAGATACTGTGGATTTGCTGTCCTTGTGCAACAAAACCATTCTTGTAGCAGTGAGGCGTCCACATCATCAATTACGTGGATATATGATATTTGCCCACTGTCTGTGGGTCTTTAATTTTATATATATATATATATATATATATATATACACACACACACACACATATATATAATATTATATATATATATATACACACACACACATATACATATTTTTATATATAACACATATACATGCAATACATTCATATGGTAAATCATTTTGAGATGGGTAAGCTGGGATATTATTATTATTATTATTATTATTATTATTATTATTATTTATATACCGCCCTATACCTGGGGGTCTCAGAGCAGTTCACAGGATAAAATCAAGATATAAAACCACAAAATACCTAATACAAATAAATACAACAACCCAATAGCCCCCCCCAAAAACCCCCCACCATATTTTAAAAGGGCATAAGATGTAAATCAGATCAACCAAAGGCCTGGTTAAAAAGGAACATTTATTTTGCCTGGCGCATAAAGGTGTATAATGAAGGTGCCAGGCAAACTTCGCTGGGGAGAGCATTCCACAGACAGGGAGCCATTGCAGAGAAGGCCTGTTCTCATGTTGCCACCCTCCAAACCTCTCAAGGAGGCGGCACACGAAGAAGGGCCTCAGAAGATGATCTCAGGGTCCAGGTAGGTTCCTAGGGAAAGAGGCGGTCCTTGAGGTATTGCAGTCCTCAGACTCTTAATCTCAAGGTTGTGGATGTGAGTCCCATGTTGGGCAAAAGATTCCTGCATTGCAGGGCATTGGCCTAGGTGGCCTTTGGGGTCCCTTCCAACTCTATGATTCTATGATTTTATGATGAGTAAAACAGCAATTATGATAATGATAACAACTTAAAAGATCATTTGGGGTCCTAGTAATTTAGAATACTTATTAGGGCTCCCAAACATCAGTATATTTTTCTTGGAGCTTTGCAAAAATGAAATGTACCTCAAGCTGGATACATCTGTATCCAACACAAAGAAAAATGAAGGGGGGGGGGAAGCAAGCTACTTTGCATTTGTTACTGGATAAACTTGATCTTCCAGAAGATAGGTAGGCTGTTTTGCTATACAGTGGAAGCTCGTGTTGCGAACTTGATCCGTGTGGGATGCACGTCTGCAACCCACAGCATCTGCAACCCACAGCGGTGCGTCTGCGCATGTGCAAAGCGTAACCTATTCCGGTTCTTCCGGGTTTCAGCGGTCCACAACCCAAAAAACCCCGCAACCTGAAGCATCTGTAACCTGAGATATGACTGTATAGTACAACAGTCATGGTGTCATGTTATGTCCAACACTGAATAGGTTTTTAGAAAAGGACCAAGTTAAACCACACGATGGTTGTTAGCACTTCATCCATGGTAAGGTAGCCAATTATTCATCACCAAGAGAAGAAAGAGGCCAAAAAGTGTATAAAATGTACACATGCTGATTTATATGCAAATTCAAAAATAATTTCTGTATCTCACTACTGTGACCAGGTGACCTGTATGCTAGTTTAGTCTCCTATCAATTTCAACGGTCCCTGGCTTTTTCTCCTGATGGTTCTTTATCTTTAAACTTGACTTGGGCAGGACAGTCCTTCCAACAGAGGACTGTGCTCTGCAAAGTTGGGCACAGGAGCCTCCCCACCCCACCCCCGGCCTCACAGAGAGGCTATTCTTTGGCCTGCTGCTTCATTGTATTAGCTCTAAAATGGCTCATTTTCCTTCTTCACAAAAGAATGTTAGGCCAGACTTTCATAAGCAGCAGTTACTGGCACCATGCAATGTTATTACTATGCAGCGGCCAAGGACAAGAGCCTGAATGTTTCTCATATAAAAGCCTTTATATTTGAGAGAAATATGTAATAAAACAACATTTAGCTAGGATGCTAGCCTTCCATGTCTGGTGGCCAGGCCAGAAGCGCTAGGTAGAGTTAACTTTGGCTCACATGTAACTCCCCCCCCTTTCTTTCTCTCTCTCTTTACCATTTCCACTCCTGATCATTCTAAAAGCACCGTTAAAATAGTTAATGCAGTGCCTTTGCGAATGGAAACGGTTCCTTACTTCTTTAACTGCCGTGGCTGTGCTTTTACACATATGATTCACAAGTTTTTGTTTTAACAACTGTAGCAGGCTCTTGGCATACATTTTCTCTTGGCAAATATGTCATCCGTTATTTCTGGCAAGGGGCCCTTTTGCAGATAAATGAAAAATACTAACTGAACAAGACCTACCAAAGTTTTTTGAGGTGTTTTTTTTTAAAGCAACAAATGAAACACGTTTTCTCCCCTTCATTTTGGCCATAGGTTGGGCCCGCAGATCAGACCTCCCTACCCAATAGTATGCCAAGCCTCGCCTTCAACAAGGAGATCAGGAAATGGGCCAGAAGCCGTCTCATTCCAAACACAAACCTTGCAGTTAATGGTGATTCTACTGGGCCCATATTAATGCAGAGGAAGGGAAGGAGCAAGAAAAGAAAAGAAAAATAAGTGCATTGGCGGCAAAATTTGGGTTCCAGGTAAGTGCTAGTAAGTTGACTGAGATATCTGTGTTACTTGTTTCTGGTTGACCAGAATTGTGGAGGAAATTTTTTGTGGTATAGGATAACAGTCCTCTAAACCAGTGACATCGCTTCATAATCAAAAGGTAAATCATAAAATTTTATTACGCAGTAATTTTTCGGATTATTTGTAAGCACCCTGCTCTGCTGAGCTTCCAGACCGCCATCTGGATTACTTGTGGGGAACTGCTTTGTAAGTAATCGTGCCTTGCAGCTAGGGATAGAGACATCAGAGCTGCTAGCCTTTTTTTCATTGTTTCACTGTTAAATCTTAACTTCAAGCTGATTTTACCAAGTAAGGACAGAACGGTTCCGAGACACTAACCTTTTGTCTCACATTCTGCAACTAGCAGCCTAAAGATCAACAGCAGCAGTGGGGCTATATGTAGAAATATCATTATTAATCGTTCATACTGTTTGCAGATCAAATCAAATTTTACAAGGTATTTCTGAAACTTTATTGTTTGTTCTATGGGAGCATTCTGAAACAAAGATACAGTTGTCAGCTGATGCATCTGATTAAGTGTAGCCAAAGTTCATACCATAGCAAATGGTTTTTGTGTGTGTTTTGGGGGTCTCTGGTTGCCCCCTGTCTGGCACCAAACACAGCGTTCCTCAGACCATCGAGGCTGGTAGAACCAACTGCAGCACATTTATAGTAGCTATAACAACTCAGCTTCTGCGGACAAAGGCCTGTCTAAATAAAATCATTTTCACCTGCTGAGAAGAGGTCATCAGAGAAGACAGACCTCCATTGTGAAGGAGATCCAGAGCAGCTACTGAGAAAGCTCTTTTCTAATTTCCTGCAAATGTGCTTCTGGTGTAGGTCAGGAAAAAAGAAGGGCCTCACCTCAAAGTCTCAAGACCTGGAATAGTATGATAATATATGGACTGCAAAAAAACCTGGTCCCAAATGTTGCAGCACTTTGAAAATCCTAATTCAGAGTAGCGTGGCCATGTTGGCTTGGGCTCTTGGGAGTTGTAGGCCAAAATGCAGAAGACACCAGATTAGGAAAGTCTGCCTTAGTGGTGAAGTGACTCCTAGCATGCAGTCCTATTTGAAAAATGCATTGCTGGATCGAACCAAAGTCAAATGTTCTTTCCAAGGATTCCAGCACAAGCTGCCACTGATCTGCTGATCATCAAATCCATCCCAGCAGGGCTTTCATTTGGTGTCAAATTTTGATGGTGCTGAACACAAACCCCACTAGCCAAGGGACACCGAAATCAGAAGGATTCTCAATGCCTTTGGCATCAGAATTTCAGCTAACTAGGGGTGACGTTGCCTACCAATCCTGTCTCCATGTCACACAAGGCTGGAAAAAAAAAGCTGTTATCACAGTTCACATGATACTTGGTCTCTGGTGCTTCTTCTCACTATTCTTTCCCTTCTTCAGCCAAATAAGCTACAGCCTGTGAATTGCTTTTGTGGTTTCTTGCATAATACCAGGCAATGTCCAACACATGAGTAAGAAGTCATGTCCTACCTCAAGCGAAATCTTTATCTTATGACCTTCACTCCAGTTCCCATCCTGGAATCCAGCGGTGTAAGTCATGGTGAGTAGAATTCCACCTAAGCAAGGACACTTTCTCCAAAACCCCAAGCCTTGGCTCAAAGTTCTGCCAAGTCAAAAATCAAAGAGCTTCAGCTATCACAAACGCTGAAGTATCTACTACTTTATTCACAGGATGAGATGAAACACTGGCAAAAGTGTATCTCCCCATTTCAGAATATGGTAATTGCTCGCATCCTTTTGGTCATCAACTGTAACTTGTACCAGCTTAAAGCCAGGGCTTCCCAAAATTATTCCATTTATGTAGCAGCACTTTCCCCTGCCTGCCACAAAAAGTGGGCAAACTGTGTGCAGTAAATGAGTATTTTTCTCATTAAAGCCAAGAAAAAGGGATATTGACCTCAGTAACCACAATGTGTCAAATATGTTTTTTTTATTTTTGCAGGAGAGCATTAAGTAGTTGCCCCTTGCATTCCGAAGCTGCATCACTTCAACCTCTCCTCAAAAAATACCACGGAAAACAAAATGCTCTTAAGAAAAGGTCTAATAAGCATTTAGAAGAGGAAACCAACAGAAATTTGATTTCAAGAGCTGGCAACTCCAAATCAGAGCTCTTGCCTCTACAGAGTCAATTTACCTCCATGTTGTTGGACTCCAACTCTAATCATGCCTGACAACCAGTTTTGCCAACTGGGGCTGATGGGAGTTGGAGTCCAATAACATCTGGAGAGCCACCATTTCCCTATCCTCATCAACCACTAAAATATTTCTGTCATAATAGCAAATCCAGGAAAACTAGTTTAGGGAAGCAAAGGATGGTCAAGACTAAGGATTTGGCTAATATGCATGCTATACACATTAAATACAAAGATACTGTGACTGAAAGCTAGGGGAATGAATGGAGTGGCAGGAAATATTTTGAGAGGGCAGCTGCCATCTCTTGGAATCTTCCTTGCACGGCAGGTAATGAAGAATAGGTGCAATTTCATTCATCTGAAAATACTTGCAAGGGCAAGACAGCCTAGGGCTAACTTTCCACTAAAATGTGCTCTAGCACAGAGGGACAGCAAAGCTTCCAGCATGAGCACAAGTCATTTCTATCAAGTCCCCAAGATAGTGGCTGTTGACTAGATCTACTCTAGTGAGGAACAGAGAGGTCAGTGGTTCATCAAACGGTATAATGAATTCTCTCACTTTGAATTGGTTAGAAACAACGAAGCTAGCAGAAACAAAGGACCAAAACAACAGAACGGCTTTTTAAAAATAAAATAAAAACCAGCACACACACATAACACTCAAAGAATACTGGGATATGTAGTTTATTTATAGTTTGATAGGAATTGTAGCTCTTCAGCCAGTAAACTACAAATCCCAGGATTCTTTGGGGTGTGCCTGCTTTGAATGTGCTTTAAAGAAATAGTGTGTATGCAGCCAAAAGCTGGGTTTTGCTTTGCTCAACAGTCTATTTCAAGTGACCCTGCTCTTGAAGATTATGCAAATATGTAGACAGTTCATTTGGCATGTTGAGCGATAAAGGTGGCCTAAGCACATGAATGAGTGTGTGAAAGCATTGCGTGGACAGACGGAGTCCCCCAAACCCTGGGTGGCTGCCATGTGGAATAACGACTCAAGACAACATGCTATGGGATTAAAAATTGGCCACAACTTTAATATGTTTCAGATGTGGGTAGACCTTGGCTCAGGCATTGGGCGTTTATCCAGGATGATTCCCAGGTAATATCCTTCCCCTATTGTGTGGGCAGGGTGGTACCTTCCCCTACCTGGCCTGATCAGCTTGGCAACGCCTCCCCAGGTGGGATTGGGCAACTGGCTGAGGTAGGTGGAGACCTCTAGGCATCCCACCTGGGGAAGGCGAAGCCGAGCCTGTGCTAATGGTGCCGCATAGGGTCCAGGGGGCTGCACGCGACCACGCAAAGTGCACCCTCCATTTAATGTGGGGAGCGGTTATTGTGCTGAAAGCCAAGATCACAACAAGCTAGAGGAAGTGTGGTCATTATCTCTCTCTGCCTCTGTCTCTATATATACACAACTAAAAGAAAAAGCTAAAGTTTGTGCTGTAAAAACTTAAAAAAACTAGTGCAGCCCACAGAAATCATATTAATATATTCTTGTTTGAATAAAGCACTCTGCAACTCAGTCTGGAGGCCTCATCTGTTGTGGTTTTGTTAATTTATTTCATTTATATTCCACCTTTTTTCTTCAAGGAGCTCAAGGTAGTGTAGATGGTTCTTCCTCCCAACAACCCTGTGAGGTAGGTTAAGCTAAGAGGCAGTGAGTGGTCCAAGACCAGCCAGTGAGCTTCGGGCCAAGTGGGGATTTGAACCCTATTCTCCCAGAGCAGAGTCCAACACTCGAACCACTTACGCCACAACCAAACTCTTGAAACAGAAAACAAGAACGTGGAGTGTTGTTTGTGTTTTGCTCTAGCCCTTTGCCTGCTGTGATGGCTTTTTGTATTAAATAAGTTTAAAAATAAATAAATGGGCAAAGCATTCAAAAGCTGTGTCCTTGGACCTGTGGGATGAAACGGTACAGTCAAGGACTGGGAGTCTGTGGTCCTCCAGCAGATGTAGGACTTCAACTCCCATCAGTCCCATCCAGCAGAGTTAACGATAAAGGAAGATGGAAGTCCACCATTACCTGGAGAGTCACAGGTTCCCAGCCTCTTGAGCGCCAATGATTCTACCCCCTAGCCTACTGTAGCGTACCAGAAGAGTCTACTTATATACTGCATTCAGCACACACACAATTTTTTTGACAAAATAGTTTACGGAAAATAAATAGCCTACAATAACGATAAAGAGTTGCAACAGAAACTGTAATATCACTACAATGTAGCACTGACAGCAGCAGCTTTAATGAGTACTAGGTGGGTGGGAGAAGGAAAAGATACAATACAGTAAGCCTGCAACTCTTTAACTTGTGGCAAAAAATAAAAATAAGGAGCAGAAAGGGTTCTGGGGCAAATGACTTTGGCAATCCCACCTACCGTTGAACCCAATGTGTTTTGACTATATGAGACGTTAAGTTGTGGGCTTACTGTACTGAACCCCTCAGCAGCTCCCTCCTAACAAGGAGCAGGTGGGCGAGAGAGCATTGCCCCCAAGGCATTAACAGCCTAGGGTCAACTGCCAAGAGTTGCCTGGAGCATTTCTACCACAGTTAGATCAGTCTGCCAGGGCAACTAACAGAAGGCGGCCCCTCATCCCCACTAGAGGACATACTGGCCAGGGTACCTCAAACATGGAGCCAGTCCCGCTCAGCTGCCCTGTGTTATCTGTATTGTGCTGTGGGTTAGTTGCCCAAGTGCAGAGGTAGATTTTCTGTGGGGGGAACTTGTGGCCTTCCAGATGCTGTTGGCAGACAGCACCCATCATTGGATAGGGCTGGTGTGAGCTGGATTCCAACAACATCTGGAAGGGCTACAGGTCCTTCAGGCCTGACCTAGAAGGTAACCTCACGTGACACCAGTTCGGCTTCTGCATGAAGCCGGAATGACCCACAAGGTCACATTATGTAAAAGAGGCACGTTGCCTCCCACTTTTGCAAGAGTCAGGACAATGGATTGTCTAGATTCAACCTGAGTCACATCACTGCGCCGGGATTGTGGTTCCAGTGTTTTCCTGCAGGGAAACATAAGCTGCGAGAAATTCCATAAGACTTGAATATCTGTTGGCCCAGACTGCTCTCATTCTTACTACATTCCGTAAGACTGTTCCGTAATGAGAAGAATTTGAATTTGATTAGTTCCAGTTGTGTATGCACCACTAGACTCTTATACGTGAAGGGGGGGAGGGTGCTGTGCAGCTGTGAGGCTCATTGGATAATTGCTTGTTTTCTGTTTGTGAGCAAAACAGATAAAGCAAAATCCAGCAAGGGTTACCACCCCATCCATTAAGGAGACACACATTTGCGAATCAAACCCTGTTCCTGTTTAGCTTTCTCGGAACGAAGTGCTAAGCCCATGAAATTCCTAGATGATTATCCCAGGGTAGGAGCCTGCAGCCGCCGCCATGCTGAATGAAAAATGACCCTGTTTTTGTGCTGAACTGAACCGCGATGAAGTTAAGGATGGGTGGTGCCAAAGAGAGTTCCAAGCTCAAACCCCGAAACAAGGGTAACTCCTGTAACTCGGCTAAATGACAATCATTGGGATGCGGCCAGTTCCTAACAAGCTGGAGTGCCAATTGATTTGTGCTTGTTACGGAGGACGCTCTAGCCAGAGAGATTTTTCTGCCACGGTGCAACGGACAGCCAGTGGCCCATGATACCACAATGAAATGAGGGGAAGCTGCTGAAGAGCTTGGAGTTTCTGCTGCAACCACTCTCAGACAGTACAGCTGCCACTCTGTAAGCGAAACGCTGGGATCCATTCAATAAATGAAGTAAAGACTGGACCCATTTTCACTACAGGGTGGAAGAATGCGAATTTTGATAGCTTCTCCCTCCCTTGCACAGTTCCAGGCTTCCCATTATGTATCATTCCATCGGCTTAAAAAATGGAGTGACAGCATGCTATAAAGGCCCAAACGTTCCTATTTCCCTATATATAAGCTTATTCGTTGCATCTCCACTGTGCAAATTCAGTAACACTACAGCTCTACGCTGCCCCTGCTGGCGAAGAAGGGAGTTGTCACTCAATCCTGCTTCTGTATGAGCAGAATAGTAAGCATACTACTGTTTGAAACACAATGAAACCTGTGATACGGTAAAGCGTTTAAGCTATCTTCTTTGGAATTTGTCCTAACACTATCTAATCTCCAAGGGATGTGTAAATCCCTGTTTCAGGAAGCAATTATAACCAGAAAATATTTCTCTACTATAGGCAAATCCTTCCATTTTTTGATGGAATTCCAGGTGTTTTGCCAGCTGTGAAGCATCAAGGCCACAGTCCTATAAAGTGCAGCAAAAGGCATGGATCTGCAGGCACCTGGCCATTCTGTTGCATGGCTTGAATGGGCAAGCTGCTTTAGGATTAAAATTGGCTTTACCTCTTCAGTCTTGCAAGCAACTGCAGGAGGAGTATCCTATTTTATTTTATTTTGGCTTGATGCGTGATTGTCCCTCGCATGCACACGAATGGCTTTGCAGAACAGCAGGCTTTGTGCCCAAGCCTGCAAATGTATGCCAACAGTACTCCACTGTGAAGAACTTGCAGGAGGCTCACACAATTTACAGTAACCTGTCCTCACACAAGATGTTGGCCAGGGTGGGATAAACATCACATCTGGCAAGCAATTTGTAGTGCTAGATGACAAAGAGTCTCAGGATTTTGGGGTGGGACTCTGCATGTATATGCATCTCATGTCAGCTGAGCCTCAAAGTCAGTCATTATCTCTGATGGGAAAAGGGCCGATTTATATTTGTTTCAGCTCTCGTGGCAGCTTAAAGGCTAACAGATTTATGATGGAATAAGCTTTCATGGACTACAGCCCACTTCATGATGAGATGATGCCATGATAAATTTGCAAGTCTTTAAAATGCCACAGGACACCGTTGTGGGTTTTTTGCTGCAACAGAATACGGACGTTATTACTTCATTTCAGTACTTGCAGATTTAAAACAGCTTCTTCAAAGGGTGAAGTTTTGAAAGAGGGAAAGCGGGCACATTGGGGACACCTTTACACTGAAAAACTAGATGCTAGACAGAGATAGACAGATATCTATTCATCCAGACCCAAATTTCATTCCTATCCCCTTTGTTCTCACTGCCACTTCCCCAGGGAAGAGATTTTGGATCTACTTACTGTGGTATTAATGGGGATAACACTTCACAACACATCGAACATTTAAAGCACCTTCCTCAATAAAAAAGAATAATGGGAACTGTAGTTTCCCCTTCACAGAGATACAGTTCTCAGCATCCTTAAACCACAATTCCCAAGATTCATCAGGGGAGTGCTTTAAACATATTGTGTTTATGCAGTCACAGCAGCTGCATACACATGAATATATACATTTTTTCCAAACACCAATTTGTGGGAGCAATTTCTGTTCTTAGCACAGTATGTGTAAGCTTGCTTGTGAAGAGGGAGAGAAGCTGGCAGACAGACAGACACACACACACACATCAGCGCAGTGAGCATGTCTGTTGCACTCTATTTTATTAGATAACATTTAATGCCATTCGACTAGAACTGATCTTTTGGCATCTACTAAATATTGCACCATCTTGCATTACGTCGGGAAGGCGTGGCCCATGCATATTCCAATGCCATGGAATAATGCAGAGCTGTTCCGATGGCTGGTCACAATGCTACACTGAAGAAAGGGCAATCTGCAAGTTGTGAAAGGCGCCCCTCACACCGACAAAGGGAGCCCTTTCCCCTTTCAGAAGCTGATGTGTAAAATGAACATCCCAGCCTCTGTAACTACCTGCACATGAACTCAAGACACTTTCCCACTCGCTGCAGCCACACAAGACAGTTTTATCAAGATCAAAACCGCCATCTTCAAAACCAACTCACGCCCAAGGGCTCTTGCAAGAAAAGTGGACTGCTGGCATCGAATACATGCACATTATCAGGTTAACACAGCTTTCACCAAGCTGGTGCCTGTCAGATGCGGTTGGACTCCAACTCCCATCAGCCCCAGCCAGCCTGGTCAATGCTAGGGATAACAGGAGTTGTAGTTCAAAACATCAGGAGGGGTTCGGGTTGGCAAAGACTGGACTAACAGTTTCTCCCTTGTCAAATTAGCCATTGGAGAAACAGCCCCGCAAATCCCAATTTGACGTATGATATCCAACCCACTTGTAATGGAAGGAGGAGCATCAATTTGTAGTGGTGGAATGAAGGCTGCCATCTTGCTCCTTGAGAAACAAGACAAGCAGGAGGAGTTGCCTTTCCCAGAGTCAGATCAGCGGTCCATCTAGTATTATCTACTCTGACCAGCAGCAACCTCTCAAAGTATCAGGCAGATCCCTCCCAGCAGCAGTATATGACATCCAAGGTTAACTAGAGATAGAGGGGGTTGAACTTTGGACCATCTGCAAAGCATTTGCTGTAACCCTCAGTATAGGACATACAGACTTTAAGGTGGGAAGACACACTCCTGTTACAGAGAAGGGATTTAAGAGATGAAACAGACTCATCAAAAGGCAAAGCTTGGTGTAAGGTAAAGGTAAAGGGACCCCTGACCATTAGGTCCAGTCGTGACCAACTCTGGGGTTGTGGCGCTCATCTCGCTTTATTGGCCGAGGGAGCTGGCGTACAGCTTCCGGGTCATGTGGCCAGCATGACTAAGCCACTTCTGGTGAACCAGAGCAGCACACGGAAACGCCCTTTACCTTCCCGCCAGAGCAGTACCTATTTATCTACTTGCACATGATGTGCTTTCGAACTGCTAGGTTGGCAGGAGCAGGGGATTCGAACCGCCGACCTTCTGATCGGCAAGTCCTAGGCTCTGTGGTTTAACCCACAGCGCCACCACATCCCTTAAAGCCTAGTGTAGCCCAGCTAATTTCAGCTTGGAAATAAATATGCTGGTGCAGCTGTCCCCAATCTGGTGCTCTTCAAATATGTTGGACGACAACTGCCATCAGCAATCTGGAGGATTATCAGGTTGGGGAAAGCTGAGCTAGTGTCACAAAACCTGGAGATTCATTGCACAGCGAGTCAATTGCCCAGAAACCGATGATTTCCTTTCCTATACAGTAACCCGTTTTCTAGTTTAAGATGTATGACGGCACAGCAAAGGCACAAGGTAGGAACTGTACTCCTAGACTTTTTTTCAGGCTCTTCCATTTATATTTACTACATGGTTGTTTTTATCATTTTAATTAAAATGTTTTGTGGGATTTCAGTTCTTTGATTTTCAGTTCTTTTGATGGCCCAAGGCACACATCAAAGATATGGATATTTGAGGATCAGAAAAAAAGAAGGGGGGGGGGTCTATTGCATGATATCAAAATTTATCCGCACTGAAAAGTTTCATTTTCCATATGTTGCATGGATTTTCATTAGTTAAAACAAGAATGTAAACTTCTCTGCAGAACGAGACACCTCATGCTCCATATCACTGTAACAATCTACTGGTGCTACATTCAAAACGATAGCAGCATGCAAATTATTGTTCCATCACATCAAGATTAAACACACCATTGATGCCAAATAAGGAATCAATTTCAGCAGTATTCACCTTTGCTAAACAGGGTCTGTGGTATTCTAGAGCCTGTTTATTTCAATTCTAGAGTTGTTAATTTCAGTTCATAAATAGCAAATAATGTCTTGGAACAAAACAGGTCACTTTGCTATTTCCAAAACAAAAAGCATTGGCTTGATGACCCTGTCCGGTTTAAGTATGAAGAATTTATTTGCAACTGAAATAATGCTATTTAGGTAAACCAGGTACCCAGAAAGCATGAAGAAGTGTAATTTTAAATACAATTGTGTTTTGAGGGCATGCAAAGTTGAGGTGGGGGTTGGGGACAGACTTCCCATCAATAGAAACAATTAAGTCTTGTCTGTTACCTAACTTAAATGTTAATACATCTTCCCAACCAGACATTTGATACTACAACTCCCATCAGCCCCAGCTAGCACAGCAGCTATAATCCAATACAGCTGGACAGCACCAGGTTGGAGATTGAGATGTGGGAGAGGCTCTGCCAGTCAGCATGAGATCTTTCCTAGCCCTAGCTAAAGATGCCATGGATTGAAATTTGGACCTTTGGCTTCTCTTTTACCACTGAGCTGCATCGTTTCCCCTTCATGCACACCAGCGATTAAGCTGCAAGAAAAACAACAAAGCATTTTTGGTGTGCAATACGTTGAGATTTGTATTTTGGGAGATGCCTTCAAAACGTCACTTTCTGGTGATGCTCCTACACAAAAAGGTATGCTGTGAACTGGCTCCAAGTCCTTCTTAAACTGTGGGCAGAGTCATTCCTGCAATAAGTTTTTGAGGCTAAGCCACCAGCAAACACATTAAAAGGTTACAGCTGAACACCTTGCCTGGGTAAACTTCCCAGGACCAATCCTATGAGCTGTTTATAACACTTCACTCCGGAATGCTTGTGAGAGGATTTCCAAAACTCCTTTTGTGTGCACATCAGATCACACAGAATCGTTTAAAATCAAGAGATGCAAAACAGAGAAATGTTGCTCCCCCCCCCAAAAAAATAGAGAACACCAGTTCTTTATTCTCAAAAACAAAAAATTATACTCACATATGGTTTTGGCAGTGCAGCAGAGAAACTTGGAATTTGTTAGTTATAGCAATGCTTGAACAATATTTTGTATGGTATGAATTATCCCTGTTGATTGTGGTATAATAATAAACATCACATTTATTTATTAACCAAATTGTTAAACCTCCCTTTATCCCATAGTAGTCACAGAGCAGTTTATGGCATAATAAATAAAAATTATATCCAATGTCAATAAAATACCCCCAAAAAAATCTTGTGCATGCCACATCATCAAACTAGTCAGGCCGGCTAACTTTAATGGACAAACATACGAAGCATTTTCCTTCAGTTATCTGGATTCTTTTGAACAATATAATACTTCACCTAGGAAGCAGAAGCCATGGCTGAAATGGTGGCAGGTTTTACTCTATTACTACATTAATCTTCTGGTCCACTTCCTGGTTGCTGTACTGACATTGCTTTTAGCCTCTATCTCTCATTTCTGAAACATCAAGGCCTCCACACCAAGCTGTTATCTGAAGTGTCTGGACGAAAGTCTCTTAGAATGTAAAGGTTTCCAAAATGTCATGACATGACTTGGATTATTCTTAACCTACGTATTTGACCCTTGTGATTAAGCTTCTCCAGAAGTGCTTAAGTGTATCCCACCACTAGACAAGCGGAATGACTATTTTAAACCTAGTTCTGTAGCACAGGGGGAGTGTGCATATACCAAAAAGATCAAGCAGCTGAAGTTTGCAGTAGAAGTGTTTCCTCTAAAACGTAGATGGCTGAAGGTCCAGATGCTGAAAAATAACCATGGTTAAGGTAAGAGACTTTCCGAAACTAAATGATTTGCAACATATATTTTTGCAAAAGTAACTTAATTATTAATATTCTGCAAAAGACCACGACTGGAACACAGGAAAACTGAGTCACATCATTGCTCTGTCTAATTCAGTACTGTATACTGAATGGTAACAGATTTCCAGGGGTTCAATATATCCCCCCCCCCACCTAGAGATGCCAGTTGATACTTTTTGCATGGAAAGCATGCTATCAATCACCGATCTACAACTCTTGCTTGTTATTTTTGTGACGGTGTATTTTGCCAGCAATGTTGTTTTTTATTTTAAAAAAATTGTGGCTTGCAAGTTGCAGCTGAATGTTTGGTCACAGGATCAAAAGAACAGTGGGGAACGCAGCGCTGCTCCTGTCGCCAAAGATGATGTGTGTATTGCTTTGCTTTCTGGTGACAGTACAGCTCTCCCAACAGATTTTAAAACTGCTGGCTCAAGGGGTACATTTCTGCACTAGTCACGAAGAACATTTGCAAAGGAGTGACCAGTCACACATTATATGCAGAATTACAGGCAAAACTAATTTGGAAAGGAAAATATTGGCTTGGAGTTTTGGAATATTAAGGCAGGATTCAGGGAGGATCTGCATTAAAGCACCTCCCATGTTCAGTTGGAAGGTAAACATCCAATAACTATATGGACACTCATTTCTACTAATCTGCCCCTCTTGCCTCAGCTATAGACTTGGGGTCTATTTAGGATAACATTATTATATAGCGTTTCTTCACCTGTCCTATGTCACAGCTGAAGTATGTCTTATTCTGAAATGACTAATGCATATTGTCTTTGGGTTTATGGTTATGTTTTATTGAAATGTGATCTGAACATTCAATAATTTTTTTTAAAAGTAGCCAAAATTAACACGTGTTGCCCTACATTGTGTCCATTTATTGAAAAAAGTAGCAGAAAACCAGTGTAACCTCTGAAGAGCCATTACAGACAGAAATAGGCTTCCTTTTAGAAAAAAAAAAAGGAGAAGCTGATAAGTGATGGATTGCACAAGAGGAACCTATTCCAAACTGAACACTTCATCAACACTGGGGTCTGTTTGTTGAACAACTGATGTGGATTGAAATGTCTTGAGCAGACAATTCTGTATGAACGTGAAACGACAAATAGACCAATTTAAAGTACTCCATTACAACCCAGTATTTAGACATATCATTTTGTGCACTCACAGCAGAGCACCATTGTTACGTTTCACATTAAAAATTATAAAGTAAAATATTATGAGTGGCAGAAACATTCCACAATATTAAAGGCAGTGAAATAAATAAATACATGCAATAACTGAAGTCGGTTGGAAGAGCAACAGGAGAATCTAAATCCATCACAAAACCTCATTGGAAGAAGAAAAGCAGGAAAGAAACAGCCACACAGCAGTAATACGTCTGAAGAATGTTCAAGTGGCTGGCTTGTTGCGATTACAGGTTAGAAAGTCGCTGCATAGAGAACAAAACCAGTCATGTGTGAATCCTCCTTGAGCCTCTAATAAACAGAGGCACAAGTCTACAGCAGTTTAAAATGTGCAAACACTGCTTCATGCTCTTTCTAGAGGGGGTGGGGAAGAATCCTCATAAAGCATCCATGTGAGGATTGTGTGAGCATTTAACCTACCCTTGTAGACGAACCAATACCTTCAAGCAAAGAAAACAACGGCATCTCCACCTCACCAGTCGAACCAACAACAAATTGATCACAAGTACTTTTTCTGAAACCTGCAAAAGGTTCGAAAGTTTTCCCCTAACCATTAAATGCATGCTAATGTTCAGCCACTAGATGGCTCATCACAGATGTTCTGGGACCATTTCTCCCTTTAGCGTTTGCTGGGGAGAGAGAGAGGGAGAGAGAGGGAGTATGTGCTGCCTCTTTCATTAATACTAACAGTGCCTTTAGAAAAGCTCTTAGTGATATGCAAGGATTTTTGCCAAGTGTCTGTTATGAACAATGTCTGTTTCTCCTCTCAGATCAGGCATGTTATTCTGTCCACATTTCATTACCGAAAAGAATTAGCCCAGCATTTATCTCCTATATTCTTACATAATGTTTATATTTACTGGGTAATCAATTGCGCAAATGCACATTGTTCTCTGGATACTATGGGAGGTATCCTTGTAAGAGTTTCACGAGGTTCAATATGAGAAGTTAGACGAGACACGACGACCACATTCATAAAATTTGAAAGACCGCCTAACGCAGCCTGTGCGGTAATACAGGGACCATCTCTCTACAGGCCCTCCCCAACTGCTTATGCAATCCAGACCACAGTCTGAAAATTAGTTAGGGGGCCATTAGATGCATTTCTGAATGGATCATCTAGTGTTGAGGGTGGGACGTTTAAATAATCACAGCGTGCTGGTGGGCTCAGAGGTAAGGAAACAAAAGGCTGAGATTAAAGCACCCCACCCACTACCTGATTAAAGAGACCAGGGATGTGGCACAAGTGGAAAATGAATGCCTTGGGTCGCTTTGAGCAGCTGCAATTGTTCCCTTGCTGCTCTCCCAGATAAAGAACACTCTCCTCCACCTTCTCTGTATATTAGGAGGTGTGCATCAGCCTGGGAATGGTCAAAAGGTAGCACACAGGACCTGCCTCTGGTTCTGACTTGGGGGGGGGGGGCTCTTCATTCATCAAATGGTGTGAATGAGAGCTTCAGATACTGCAAGCCTGTCTTCGAAAGGAAAGCCCTTCAGATGTAACTGCCTCTCTCAGAGGATATCCTTCTCTGAAAGGTTGGGGTTAGGCTGAGCCAAAAGGGATAAAAGGAAAAAAGAAAACATGCTGTCATTCAAGAAGAGAAAGCCACTTCCCCTACCCAGATGATGCGAGACAGTAAAACAGATTGGGGGGGGGGGGTGTTCCCAGTGATGAAGCTGGCGATGGTCATAATAAACCCAGGAGCCATTTGGAGCAGAGATGGCTATCATACCTTCCCAACAAGCAAACAGCCCCCTCCTTTTATTTTGCAAATTTAAATTACACACGCACAGACGTATTATAACAGCAGCTTCTGCAAAGGAAAATTAAAGCACCCCTCAATCCCTTCCTTTGAATGCCATGCCTTCTTTTGCATCAGTTGGGGCGGGGCGCTTTTCCCATGCCAGCGAATTTGCCCCTCGCAGAAATCTACTTGCATCCATTTCTCTCCTCTTCGTCTCCGCGGAGAACACCCCAAGAAAGCCCTTTGGCGACTAGTTTCTGCACACTCCCCCCCCCCTTACGTCAGCCCTCTTCATCCAGACACACAGAGCCCCCTCCGGGCTCCGGAGCCAGAAGTTCTCGCTTCTGCGCTCCCCGGGAGCGGATGCGTTCGCAGCTGACCTTTTCCAAACAATGCACGCCGAAATCACACCCGCACGTCTGGAGGGGCGAGCCCGGAGGGGAAGTTTCGTGGCGTCTCGATGCCGCCGAGCTGCCCACCTCCACGAGCGGCAGGCGAATTCCTTCGAAAGGTGCGCGTCGCGCAGAGAGAGGGCTGCCAGCCTGCGCGCGGCTCCGCCACCGTGCGCCCCTAAGCCTCGCCATCCCCCCTTTGCCCCTTTCCCCCCACCGCGCAGGGCGAGCCGTCGCTTCGAGGGAGGGTGAAATGCGGCAGGCGGAAAAGAGAGCGAGCGAGAGATGGATGCTCGCTTACCTTCGCGGGCTTTGAGCAGGACCGTGTTGGCCACGATGTTTTCCAGCTCCATTGACAAGCTCCGTCAGGGCGCTGCGGCGAGGATGTCAATGGCAGGAGGCGCGCCCGGGTCTCTCTCTCTCCGCTCCGCTCGTGGAAGGAGCAGCAGCAGCAGCAGCAAGCAAGCAAGCAGCCCGGTCCCGCCGTCCGTCCCTAGGGCATTCTTTCTCTTCCTCCTCTCGATCCCTCCGTCGAGCTGCCTCCCTCGGCGAAGCGCCGCTGCCTGCTCGCTGGCTCGCTCTCCGCCGTCCAGCCCTCGAGTCCCGTCCGCGCACCTCCCTCCTTACGTCTCTCCCTTACTCCATTCTCCGCGCCGACAGGCAAAGCCCGCCCTCCCGCCTGCCTCCCCTCCTCTGACGGTGTCAGGTTACAGGCGCTCGCTGCCTCCCTCCGCGGGGGTGTGGCACGGCCCAGCCAGTTCCGCAGCATAGCGCAGGCGCCGTGCTCCACAGCTGGCTCGCACCTCGGCCGTGCCGAGCCGGGCATGCTGGGAGATGTAGTCTCGGGGGCGCTTCCCCGGGCTGTGCGTTTCCCGCGCGCGCTCGCAGCTGGCCGGAGGGAGAGCTGGGTGGGCGCGTGTGTATCTGTGTGTGCGTTTTGCAGCTGCCTTGTGCAGTTGGGAAAGGAGACGGGAAGCGGCAGAGCGAGCGGAAATGGTCTGGACTTGCAAACTGGGCTGCATGCTGCGCCAGGGAGGGTGGACCGTAACGATCTTTCTGCAGTTACAGATAGGTAGCCGTGTTGGTCTGCCATAGTCAAAACAAAAAAATTCCTTCCAGTAGCACCTTAAAGACCAACTAAGTTAGTTCTTGGTATGAGCTTTCGTGTGCAAGCACACTTCTTCAGATACACTGAAACAGAAGTTGCCAGACCCTTCTATATAGTGAGAAGGTGGGGAGGGGTATTACTCAGAAGGGTGGTGGGAATGGGTGATTGGCAGATAGCTGAGATGAGCCTGTTGACGACTCTTAATGACTGCAATAGGTCTTACAGGAAAAAGCAAGGGGTGAGAAGGTGAGAAATGGCTTTGTCATGTATAATGAGATAAGAATCCAATGTCTTTGTTCAGGCCAGGTCTCTCCATGGTTTTAAGTTTGGTAATGAGTTGTAATTCAGCAGCTTCTCTTTCTGCAGGTTGTCTATCAGCTCCCTCGCATTAGCGACAGAAGTTGCTGGTGGAAATACTGCGAGCTCGGATGTCTGCTGCGATGCTGCTTTCCTTTGGCTGAACGGCAACAGGATTGAATGGAAGAAAGAGACATAAACTACTTAAGATGCAGGCTGCGTCTTCTCCTTCCATACAATTTTGTTGCAATTGTTAAATAGATTCTGCTCCTGCTGTGCATTTTATCATATTTGCGTCCTAGTCTTCAAGGAGTTCAGAGCAAGTGGCTGTGGTGTAGTTTTTACTGGGAACGGCAGAACCTGTTGAACTGCTGGCTGAAACACAGTTGTGACAATACCATTTGAGTGACAATCCTGTCTCCAGGTTTGCTGTTTGGATCCGAGATCAAATCGGGATAAACGTAACAACAAAGTTAACAAGCATTTCATATGGCCAGTCCAAATAATTCTGAGTTTATGACTGATACTTTAGCCTTATATAAAACTATGTTACTGTTTTCTACTGGATAGGATAAATGAATTGGGAAGACACTGAAAGCCTGTGGCCTCTTCCTAAACCGATTTACTAGGGACTAGTAAGCCCCACCGAACTTGTGACTTAATGAACATGCATTGGGTTGTACTGTGCAATGCACACTCCAACAATGAATTGTGATTTAGAGGCTGCAGTCGGCTGCAGTCCTCACTTGCTGGATTGGACGCCTTTGAGGGAAATAGACTGGTTGCAGATCCATCCTTGGCTTTGGTCTTACCCCACAAAATGCCCCATTTTAGGGCCTTACGTCAGCTAGGGCTGACGGAATTTCTGCTGGTGATAGCTTGACAGCAGCCTGCATCTGGGGGTGGAGCGCAGGGGTGCACAGTGACTTGAGCTTGATGGGAGAGAGAAACCTTTGCCACATCCTAATACTTGCCAGGAGCACAGATAAGGGGCTAGGTTTGCTCTGTTAATAGAGATCAAGCCCCTTTGACTTCAGAGGGAGTTCTTTCCAAGTCAGTGTGCATAGGATCAAGGTTGCATATTAAACAGGTAATTTGACAACTACAGCCCAAATCGGAGCTGCCTTATACACTTCTACTGAACAAGAGAAATCCCTGTGTTTCCAATATGGATGGCTATGCATTTTTTGCGATAGCCACAGGGCATTGGTGTGTTTGAAACATGGACAAACAGGCCTTGATAGAAATGCAGAGGCTTTTCATTTGCTAAAACATGTGACGCTGCCCTCGTTCTCAGGTGGAGTGATTGAGAAATTATGATCTTACTGAAATAAAACAGTGGCATTGCAACCTGGGTAGCAATAGGTATACAGTCAGAACCCACTTACTTCAGAGTAGTTCCATGGACTATGACAAGGGTTAGGCAGCAATTGGTGGGTTAAGAGCAGAGTGTTTACTAGTGCAAGTGTTCCTAACTGGTCACTCTGCCGACATGGAGGCTCCCTACTAAGTAGGGTGAATCACGTGGAAAACTGCTTTGTTTTCGCTTCTGCACTGATCACACGGAAGCAGTTTTCAGTGGCCTCCGCACAGATAGGAGCTGCAATATTTGAATCGGCCCATAGTTGTTTCCCCTTTCTGATTGGCTCTTTCCTGCAGAAATTTAAGACTTGTTTACAGTAAGCCCCTTAAGACATGAGAGACCATTATGAGATCTCATGAGAAACGCAGTTCAGATGCTTACTGTTTGGAGACAAGCGTATCCAGAACTTCTGTCTCTTCTCCGGGGTGATTAATAACATCCCTTCAGCAACAGCTGTGCTAGAAGTCCAGTTAATTGACCACAGCAATCCCCCTAGTAGACCTTGAGTTGTGCCATGGTGCCACCTAGTGGCTTTCTTATATTTGGGATGAAGAAGACAGGCTGCGCCCAACCTCTGTGGCAAGTGGCCTCCAAGTCTAGTCAGGAGCATCAGGCAGTGCCACGCGAGTGCAAATGATGGAGAATATGCAGCAGCCTGTTGCCTGGTATGGTTCTTGCTCTGGTCAGGGAGCTGAGGTGAGAGATTGGTGTGCTGCCCTGACCGTGGCAGGTCTGCCTGCTCTGGGCAGATATGCTACAAAAAAACTATTGCCTGCACCACAGATTAGCCACTTGTGCCTTAACCCCAAATGATGTCACTTTTCCCAAGTTTTTCACGTTTTGTCTTATTTATTTTACAAGTTCTGTCCCTTTCCATGGCCCTATGGAGCCCTCAATGTATACAAACATAGCAAAAATGCATATTTATAAACAGCTAAAATCAGATAGATGTTTTAGCTAGTGTGGTCTATGGACCAGCATGCTATACCTGGGTATGGGAGAGCTGCCCGATCTCAAACAGTTCAACAGCAAGTGCCCATTTTACAGTCCAAATGCCCATTTTACAGCCCACCAAAAGGCATTGAGTGCCGTCTTTTTTTGACGTATTTTTCCAACAAGCATTTTTGGTTTGCCAACTTCTCTCTGTGTGTGTGTGTGTGTGAGAGAGAGAGAGAGAGATTGGGAGGGGGGAAACAGAGAGGGGAGCAGGAATCCACCCTCATCATGGGATCACTATTTTTAATGAGACATCAATGTTGAAGCCACAGGTGTAATCCAGAGAATACTAGTCCTTATCTTTTTATAAGATACACAGTGTATTTCTCTCAAGGAGGCTTATTGGTTATTATCTGGGGTTGGCATTTTTAACCACAGCTCCCAAAGCATTCTCCTTAAGACCTTTTCTCTCATGGAATTGCATAGCAGTAGCTCGTGTGATTTCAGAAGAATACTAGCTTTCCGTTACGTTAATGGAAGACCACAGGCATGACACCACAAACTGCATTTTGAGGCTTGGATTGTAGTCATCTGTTGAACCATTAAAGTCAGTGGAGTTAATTGCTAAGTATTTGTGTAGCATTTTTATGTTTGTGGAGCATTTTACAATCCTCTTCAGTTGTGCTCATAAAACACCCACAAGGCAGATGGGGATGGAAGAGAATTTTTGATGGATTTGCATTTTTAAGTGAACGGACCCAATTTGCACCTCTGGGGCTGAAGCATGGATCAGAACAGAATGAGCCTTCAGATTCTGCATTTCTCTGAATTCTGCAGTATTCTTGGCTCAAAAAAGTACCATATATGTCTGTGCGTGCCTATTATGGGATAAAATCGTTTACGAGTGGCATACACTGAGATTAAATACATATCTAAATGTGGATTTAAATTTGGTTTCATATGAATTTTTTATTTCCCCATTACTGCAGCTCTGTAGCAGGAAATAGTGCATCAGCTGAATTTCATCTGTCTTGCAGAAGGAACAGGGAGTTTTGTGTGCCTGACAACGTCAGGAAAGAGGCCACAACCTTCAAAATGAAATGGGAATAATAGGAGCTACATAATAGCCACTTGAGAGTGTGATTTGCATACCACAGTTAAGCCTGGGGTACAATAGCTCAGAAATCTACGGAACTTGATCCTGCACATACTTACTTGGAAATATCCAATGCTGTACTCGCACAAGGATGTTCATGCAAAGGGAGTTTTGCACCCCTTTCTGCCCACTGTGCCCTCTAAAAGACCTCTTCTGAACAGGCTGTGCCGGTTGCTTCCACCTGATTTCCCATTTCTACTGTGGCACATTGTAACTGTTCTGATTAAATAATAAGTTGTTTTTCATTATTTTTCATATAGCGGTAACAGTATGCACAGCAGCTTACAGGCTACCAGAGGACAGTCCCCTGCCCCGATGCCCTTACAATCTAATATTCCTCCCCAGGGAACCAGCAGAGGAAGCGGAGGCAGCGATAAATGCTTTGATGAAGCCTCCTTGTGGATGGCAGCGAAGTATCTCATTGATGACGTTGGCTCTTTCCAAATGAGCTCTTCCTCAATAACAGAAGCACTAACACTGATCGTGCATGCAGATGAATACCTCCGTAGCCAAATATTTAAATATTCCATTTCAATATTTGCATAAATGATCTAAAATAAAATGTTTACTTGGATCTGATAACTGTTTCAGGTTCTTCACTGGGAGGAGGTAAGGCTTTGTGCATATGGTTTGTAGCAGAACACCACATTCAGCCACAGCATTGCTGGCGGAAAGGGTCTCGGGTGGCAAGATGGGGAAGACCCTGAAGAACAGGGTTGGGCTTGATGGGCCAATGGTCTGGCTCAGGTTAAGGCAGCTTCACGTGCTTCATATCCTGGAACGTTGGCCAGTCATGGCGGCTGGGCTGGAGGACCTGGTCTCTTAGCATTAGCATCTGAGAGAGCCAGTGTGGTGTAGTGGTTAAGAGCAGTAGATTCGTAATCTGGGGAACCGGGTTCGCGTCTCCGCTCCTCCACATGCAGCTGCTGGGTGACCTTGGGTTAGTCACACTTCTTTGAAGTCTCTCAGCCCCACTCACCTCACAGAGTGTTTGTTGTGGGGGAGGAAGGGAAAGGAGAATGTTAGCCGCTTTGAGACTCCTTCGGGTAGTGATAAAGCGGGATATCAAATCCAAACTCTTCTTCCTCTTCTGTTTGCCAGTTCATGAGAGCCAGAGTTTGCAGACCTGCATTCTAGGTGGCTGTCCCACAAGTATAGAGTTTCTCTCCCCCACCCCTCACTGCCCCATGCTTGACAAAGGCTAGGTATTGAAAGTGCTGTTGACCAAATAATTGCTCTTGGTGGGGGGTGTTGACAAGGTTGAACTGGGAGAGGGACGCGGATTTACAGTGATGTACTAAATGTTATTGGCCTTTACTGAATGATAACTGGGTCAACAACTTCTTTTAAAGAAAACCTTGCTGTTTCCTCCTAGCAGTTGCAGACTTATTACCTACCCAGGGTGCTTTGGCTAAGGCAAGGTAGACGTTTAAATAAAATTTGTGCTAGGTCTTTGCTGTGCATGATCTTACACGTGTTTGCTTGGGAGTAACTAAACTGAGATCGGCGTAACCTACTCCCAATTAAGCATGCAAAAGATGGCAACGTTGCAGTCTGATCCTATTTGCCCTACTGGGTTGACCCAGCACTGCAACCCATACTCTGCCTTTAATTCATGGTGAGAGGGTTTTCCATAGCTTAGTCTCCCATGTACTTTTTCTCCTCTGTAGAAGAAATATTTTTTTAAAAGACACATAACCCAGTGTAGTTTTCATTTGGAACTGGCTAAGGAAAATCTCTAAGCCTAGAATTATAAAGGTATAAAGGGGGGTGGAGAGTCCCAAATAAACCTTTAAATTTTGCTTCACAGTCTCTTTTAAGAAGGAAGGTATTTTTCATTCACAGCTAAGCAGGGACACTTCATAAAACACCTTTTGATAAACACAGGCTGTCAGAGGGGGAAAATGGTCGAGCAGCCATCTTTCAGGGGCCTGGGAGTGAAACGCTAACACATTTATTCCCCCCCTCAGTACAAAAGCTGAAATTTGGCCTCACTGTAATAAGAAAAGAAGACTGGTAAATGAAGGGCTGTGTTATGAGCTGTTGCAGCGGATGAGTCACCAACTGAGTGGGCTTGCAGGTCTGCAGCTGTGAATACTGCAGTAACAGACTGTCTCCTGTCTCTACAGGAGAAGGCGAAAAATCTTGGGTTGTTTTTTTCCCAAGACAAAATTTCCAATGAGAAACAAATACTTTCTATAAGGATTATTCATGGGAGTAGCTTTCCAATAACTTGTTCTCCATTCCTCTCTGCATATTTAACTGTTGCATCCATGTAATTATGGGAGTCGATGGGCCACAGACCTTTTCGGCTGCTTGGGGTCGTCCAAGCACATCTGTGTAGTTCAGAGCTCTTGTTGGAACGCAGCTGCTCTTGTTTTTATTATTATTTTTAAATCAAGTTTGAGTGCCCCAGCTTCAGAGAATACGTGATATTTGAAAAATGTGGTGCAGAAGGCCTTTTAATTCACTAAATTGGGTACATTTATATTTGTCTGCAAATATTTTCCAAGCTGAATCTTAATTAATGCCACCAGAAGTGAAATGATCGCATCCACAGCATCTCAAGATTTATTACTGCTCGCCGTGATGTACCAGAAATTGCAAACAAATGACACCACCAAAGTGGAAGCCTGCTTAGCAGTTTGAGTCGATGCAAATTGATCAACATCATATTCATTCAAATGGCTGGAGAACTAGGTTTTCCTCTCTGTAGTATAAAATCTGTAAGCATAGCTGCTGGCCACCAGCTCATTATGCCTTTTCAGTGTCTCCCTCCAAATGATTAACAATTTGCCTGCCTTCAGTTAATTGTGAGGGCTACAATGAGGTTATGACCCTACAAATTGGCATATTGTCTCAACATTTGATGATGTGTCATAACAGCGGGTTAGGAGTACGCTGACCTCATTCAAAACATCTGGCAGGCAGCCTGCGTATCATAGAATTCTTACACACTCTCCCCGTGTATGGAATGAATCTGCAGTCACCTAGCAATAGCAATAGGGCAGTGCCTCTTATTTCAAAACATTCCACAGGCTCTGAAGCGTAGCATTTTATAGTTGTTAAACGGTGAGGTTTGCATGTTAGTGCTACATCCACAATGCCCGTTTCCAAAATCTCTCGTCATTACTTAATTTAAAGCAGCCACTGCCAAATGATTCCACTAGTATTTTTTTTAAAACAAAACACAACCCTTCAAATTGTTTCCAGAAATGCAATTTGGAGTGGGGGAGGGGAGTAGGATTGCCACTGGCTGCCAAAATAGAGATCCTAGCTGCCTCTTATATATTCCAAAGTTTAATTTCAACCTCTAACCAGATCCAGGGGGAAGAGGAAGGGTGGAGGAGCTGAGTAGAATATTTGTAAAATGCTTTGAGGGTTTTTTATACTAAGCAGTCTATAAATTTATGATATAATAAGTGGTGGATGCATCTTTGGTGTGTTTGGCAAATTTCCCAGTTGACATTGGGAAGTGAACAAAGCTAATTATTTGCTGTTCTCAGACCTCTTTTAAGCATAAGCAACGCTATCCCTATAAATATTCCTGCCAATTTCATAAACCAATTCAACATTATGTGAAGAAATCCCCATCAAAGATGTAATAGTAGATGGAGCGGGAACTCCCTATCTATCTATTCGCCAAGCCTGTGATCATCTTGGCTGCTTCTTTCGTAGCTGTTATGATGTCATACAATCCAGCAAACTGTACAGGTAATGCATCAAATGACAGGGCTGGAAGCCACACACCCCCATGGCCATCCAGGTATCTGGAGGGATGTGTGAGGAAGCCTATAACAGGACATGAACCCAGGAGCCATTTTCTTGTTGTGAATCCCCAGAACTGGCATCATTTAGAGGCTAACACAGAGCTACATGCCAATTCGCCACTCTCAGTAGCCTCATTCTCCATAAATTTGTGGGGTCTGATGAAACAGCTGATAGGACATGGGTGTGGAGGCGTGATTTTAATCTGGAAAGCCACATTCTCTTGTGAACCATATTCTGGAGACTAGATGCTAGTGGCGCCTGGGACCAGAGGGAGGAGTGGGAAGAGCAATGGATGTGACTCTTTCCTCTCGAAACAAGCATATATTCTAGCCACACAGAAGTCACCAGTTTGCAAATGCACACACACTTCCATCCAGGCAAGCAAGAAACATGATCCCAGGTGAAGAACACATTCCAGGCAGGTGAAAGCAGTCAAGGAGTGAGAGGATGGGGGTGCGTGTGATAGGTTTGGCCTGGAGGGGGAGCAAAGAAGGTGTGGCCTACAAGGCGTATGACCTGGAGAGTGTCCCAGGAGCTAGCCAGCGAGGCCTGGGGAGCTGCACTTTGCCTCCCAGGCTTGAGGTGCCCCACCTCATTATAGGATTTCAATAAAAGCAGAAGCAAGGAAATAAGGAAGAATGTTGTCATACCCGTTTGTGGAAAGTACTAAGAGATTAACAGGCCTGTTCCCCATGTCCTCCTTGGCTTCTCTCATTGCACTTTCGCCATGGAGGCAGGTCTTCCCATTACCTGGGGTTAGTATATGAGAAAATTGAATAGCAGGTGCTAAATCCCTCAGATCTCCCCCCCCCCCCGCCAATGCAATGTTTGCCCCCAGTTCTTACAGTCTCAGATACAGAGTGGCCCTCCTACCCTTAACTGGCAGCCTGACTTTTGCCATTTCAGCAACTGGACAGGGATCAGATGTTCCTGGTCTGAGTTCTGGGCACCTGCTCAGGGGAATGCATGAAAAATCTGGTTTCAGAGGCAATTGTGGTCAGATAGCCAGTGATGAGATGGGAAGGAGAGACTGGGATGGGATTTGGGGGACACTGGGTGGAAGGCCTGCGAGTTCGGCTGAGAGGGGGATCGTGCAGGCATTTGGCATGGAATTCCTAATTCCTACTGAAATCAAACCCTGGGCCTGGAGCAGCCCTCGTAATGTCCACAGGGAACTGACATTTCTCCTCTGTCCTTTGATTTCTTTCAGGATCTCATGAGATGGCTGACCTCCTTTCTGGAATCTGAAAACATCCTCCTTGAGGCCCTCTTCCAACTGAGGAATAGTAGTGTGGGGGTGGTTAGCTTGACAAGAAGCTGTTCAGAATGGAGCAAGGAAGACTACATGGAGGCAGGGTTGAGAACTCCCCCCCCCCCCAATCAGATATAACATTGAACTCTTGGCATGGGAAAAATGGTAGACGATGGAAATTTTGGCTTGCTGTGCAATTCAAGATAATATCCAAAAAATGGTTTATAGATGGTATCTGATGCCAAGTAAACTCAGCAGGATGTATGAGAGGATTCAATGATTGTTGGAAATGTTCAGAAAAAGATGGTTTTCTATACCATATGTGGTGGCTATGCAAGCATGCAAAAATAATAGTTGGGAAATGGTATATGAGGAACTTAAAAAGATGCTTAAATTCACCTTCCCGAAAAGACTGGGAAGCCTTCTTGCTGGCAATAATAGGGGAAGAGATACCAAGGAAAGAAGGGATTTATTTTTATATGCAACAGTGGCCACAAGAATAACTTAGGCAAAGAATTGGAAGGAAAAGCTTGTTCTGACAAAGGATCAATGGTTGCAGAAATTAAGTTTGCTGAGTTAGCAAGTTTGGTGGCCAAAATAAGAAATTATGATGGGGGGGGATGGGACAAGAAGTGAGTGGGAGTATCTTGAAGAATACTTTTTAAAGGGTGGAATCAAGGTTAACTAGCAGTTGGGATAAGCCTAATGATCAGCAGTAGACAAGATAAGGGATCAGAAAGAATGAAAAAAGGATCAAGAAACATAAGGAGATGTAGGAAACCAAAAAATATGAAACAGGATGTCAATGAAAGATAAGTCTATATAAAAAAAGATAAGATGATGAATGGAAAATGTATATATATATGTATATAAATAAACATTTAAAAGGGGGAGGGATGGGGTGAAGTATGCACAGGATTGCGTGCAAAATGAAGCAGTTTCAAGTCTGCCTGAAACGCACCCACGGTAGGCGCGTCGCGCTGCAAGCCTGTTTCTTTCTCTGGGCAACGGGGCTCAGCTTCAAGTTCTTGCGGTGCCCTTCGCTATTTGGGCGCCCCATTCGCGCCGTTAGGCTCGCCCCTCCCGCTGCTGCGCCTATCAAAAAGCCCCGGCCCCGGGCGACAGGTTTCGTAGCCCCACCCCTGGCGCTCCATGTGCGGAGCGTGAGGCCGGTTCCGCCTCCCGCGGCCAGTCCCTCTCTGGAGCTGAAAATGGCTGCTGTCGCGGGGGCGCTAGGAAGGTTACTGAGGCCCTCGGTAAGTGCGAGCCCCGCTTTGCTCCCTCGCAGTTCCGCAAGTCCCGGAGAAGCCATGATCCCGGGCGCTCGGGCGGGCCTGCGGAGCCTTCGTTGCGCGCGCGTTGCGCCTCCGGGGCCGCATTTTCCCGTTTCCAAGGCCTGCTCCTCCCCTCCCTCTAGATAGACTATCTTGACTTTTGCAGGCGTAGTGCAGTCTGCACGAGGGAAAGATCCGCCCCAGCGACTAGCTCCACCGGCCCCGTTCCGAAGGCTAAACCGATTCTGCCCCGGGGACTCGAACTTGCCCTCTGAAAATGGGTCCGCTGACAACTCGCTCCACCTCGAAGGCTGGCGCGGACGGATCATGCTTATTATTATTGCGCCGTGACACTTTTTTACTTAACCAGAGTCAAGCCAGAGGTTCCCTGCCTTTTCCAGATCGGAAGCCCCCTTTTCCCTTCTGCCCCCCAGAAGTGTTTGGGTCGGGGAAAGAGCCCAAGTGCTCCTCTGCAGCCTGCCAGTGCGTTTTGGGGAATTTGGGGGCGCGGATGGATATTTCCCAGTTGCAGGAGCTCTGCTTAGGCTCGCAACTTTTTTTTTGGAGGGCGCATCTCGTGCAACCCCTAGATGTGGGTCCAGTGAGGCTCCTGGACGCCACCTTTGCCCGTAACGTTTCCCCGCCGTCTGTTTTCAGGTCTTCCCCTGGAGGGCGTGCGCCGCTGCCGGAAGGTGCCTTACAGCCGCCGCGGCTGCAGGAGGGCGGAAGTGCGCGGACGGTGCGGCGTCCGCTTTTCCTCCGCGGCATTTCAGCACTAGTAAGTGTGCGGCCTTTTGGAGGGCGCTGTGGTGGTGGGGGGTGTGTGTGACAGCGCGATCTTGCACTCTCCTACTCAGAAGTAAATGCACGTAGGAACTTGTTTGTACTAACGCTCCATTGAATGCTCTCTTCCCAAGATAATGCCGAAGATCCTTCCTCCCCTGCTCTGCGTGTGATGTTATTTATTTGGCCCGTTGTCCAGTTGGTTCTGCAGTGATTTGAAATCGGAGTAGCTTAAAAGAGATTTTGTTGCTGAAGAAACACCATCATTGTCCCAGAATGCGTTACTGGCAGCTCAGTAGGAGTTTTTGCCAGCTGTAACGTGTGAAAATAACATACATGTGCCTCGATGTTCAGGAATGTGCGTTAGTGTACATGTCTCCCCCTCCCACATGCACACACTTTAGACTGCTTACTTCTGGACTTCAGAACTGTGTGTGTGAGGAAGGGAGTTGTAAGGAGTTGCAGTTCTAGGAGTTTGAATGGACAAATCCTTAATAGGTATCCTCAAAATATTCCCAAAAGGCAAAGGCGGGTAAGCTAGAGAGCAGTTTACTGGTGACAGAAATCCGTAAATAAGTTGAGTTAAACCCACACGCTACAATACTGAATTCTTTACCAAATTATGTCCTTCCAGGGCCTGATTACAGAGCATAAACATTCCAGGCTATCTGTGAAGCCTTGGTTTTGAAATAGTGTTGAGATAAAAACTGACACCAAGAAATAGGATTCTCATATGTTAATAATAATCCCATTTTCTGAATATGGATCCTTAGGGGTTCAAAATGGCATCCACATATGAGAGAGAGAGTATCAGCAGGTTTCAGGGATCCCCAAGGTTTACAGAAGTTTTTTTTTGGGGGGGGTGGAGGCAGTAGAAGAAGGAAGGCAAAATCTCTATAAGGTGGAGGGCTGGAAAATAGACCAATGAATATAGAGATGCTTAGTGGTGGGATGGTATGTCTTGGAAGAATTTGTGACTGGCTGGCACCCCTAACAGTGTGGAGAACTGCAGTTCTTTGCAGGTTACACTTGTTTCTTCTATAATGCCTCTATCACATGCTTTATCTAACTTCTCCTAGGTTCTTCAAGGTTTGTTCCTGCTGTCACCCAGCATGCTCCCTATTTCAAGGGTACAGCTGTGGTTAATGGGGATTTCAAAGAGCTGAGTTTAGATGACTTTAAAGGAAAATATCTGGTTCTTTTCTTCTACCCTTTGGACTTGTAAGTAATGCTTCTATCTCTTTTATACAGACTTTGCCTACACTCCTTTAACTAGCGGGTCCCTTTATCTGCAAAACAGTTAACTTGTTCTCGTTTGAATCCTGCCTATCTTTTTGCAGGATAGCCTGAGCCTTTTATGTAAGCTGTGAATGATAAGAAGTGAACTAGAAGCTGTCTTACCAATGCCTGTTGAAGGCAGGGAGTTGGTGTGTTGCTTGGGGGTGGGGTGGGGTGGGGTTCACATAGAAAACTAATGTATTTACGTAAAAAAGATAAAATTCTTTGTATAGAATTTTTTTTTGCTGTATCTTTCACAACAGAGAATAGAACAGACAGAAACATCCACATATGGTAGATTGTAACGAAGGGAAATTAAACTTGTGGAGAATCCTGTGCTTCTGCACAAAATAGAAGAACATTAATGCCCACCATTTGAGCATTTCAGGCAAACATGGAATCAGTACTTTTAGTGACTAGAGGGGAAGGAATGTTACTTATTTTTGGTGGATAAAACTAAGAAAAGCATGCCTCTACCTAGCAAATTAACTGCCAGCATGCATACTTTGGGTAGCCATACGATCTTGTTAGATGTAAGTCACCAGCTTCCTCCTCATTGGAGTCGTGCTGTGGCTCATCTTGATGATGATGCCACCAAACTTTGGAAGAATGGTGCCGCCTACAGCTCAACTTGGGATCCTTAGGAATGCCAGATAAAGTTGTCTGAGTAAGGATCTGTTAAACCTATTGACAGCGAATAGAGCTCCAATCTTGACGCTAAATTTCTCAATGTGGTTTCATGGCAGAATGACAGTATTCCTCTGACCTTTTTGTGAACTCCCTACCCGCCTTCTGCAGGCTTTATGCCCAGGAGGGGCAAATACCTTTTCCTCTTCTCTGTTTGAATTTGCAGTGGGGGGAAAATAGGTGCATTCTTGAATCAGGGCTGGCTCATTCCCCCTTCACGTTCTTGCTGTGTTTCTTCCCCTTAGCACGTTCGTGTGCCCAACAGAGATTGTCGCCTTCAGCGACAAAGCTAACGAATTCCATCAGGTGAACTGCGAAGTAGTTGGTGTGTCGGTGGATTCTCACTTTACTCACCTCGCCTGGATAAATACACCACGAAAGGTACAGACTGGACGCTTTTTCATTTAAAGCAAGGGTGATGAAACTTCTGCCTGAGGCTGAGGGCCAAATTCCCTTCTGAAGGCCACATCCCAGTGGGGAACAGGGCCAGAGGTAAAAGTGGGTGGAGCTGTAGCCTTTTGGGGGGGGGGTTGAGTCAGTTTTAAACTTACTACACAGAAACCCATTCCTTCAGAGCAACGGGTGTGACTTGTAGCTTTGTGCAGAAGGCTATTTTCTACATACACACACCCCTTGCTCCTCCCATCTAGGCAAGCAAGAAGCTTCTAGGGGGAGCCCTCACAAAATGACTGGTTACATGCTCACATATCTAGTGAATCTGATGAACTTGTATGTCCACTTCCTACAATAGATTGGCTTTTTGTGTGTTGTTTTCATTATTATTTTTTAGCTTTTTAAAAATCTTTTTTTTTACTGTACATCACCTTGAAATGCATCTGGGGAATAATAAGATTAGGGTAGACCTGGTTCAGATGTAATGTTCAGCTATAGTTTGGTGCTCTGTACACAAGACCTGGGTTCATGCATGTCCACAAGTTTGTTTCCGTTTTTAACCAGCCATCATTCTATGGTTACAAAACTTTGGGACCATTCATAGACATCCCAATCAATGAGCTTTGCCATGTACCGTATTTTTCGCTCTATAGGACGCACTTTTCCCCCTCCAAAAATTGAGGGTAAATGTGTGTGCGTCCTATGGAGCGAATGCAGGCTCCTTGGCTTTAGCGATAGCAACGCTAAGCCTTTGAAGCGCAGAGGGAGCACTCCCTCCGTGCTCCGGAGGCTTCACGTTGCTTTTGCTGAAGCCTGGAGAGCGAGAGGCGTCGGTGTGCACTGACCCCTCTCGCTCTCCAGGCTTCAGGGATAGTCGGGCGCGGCCCCTCCGGCAGGGAGAGGCTGCACGTGGCTATGGTTTCTTTAGCCCTGCGCAGCCTCTCCCGGCAGGGAGAGGTTGCGTGGGGCTAAAGAGGAAGCCAAAACAGCGAGCGGGATCCATCCCGCTGGCTGCCTTGGGTTGCGCCATAGCCGCGCGCAACCCCTCCGGCAGGGAGAGGTTGCGTGCATCCTGTACGCTGCTCTTTGGGGCTGGGGGGGAAATAAGATTTTTCCCCTTGATTCCCCCCCCCTAAAAACTGGGTGCGCCCTATGGTCCGGTGCACCCTATGGAGCGAAAAATACGGTACTTTAGTGGGAGGGTGCTTTCCTCCCTAATTTTTGAGGAGCTGGAGAGTTGCAGGATAGTTAGGCTACAGAGACAGTTTGCTTCCCTGATTTCAGAATCCTTAGGAAGGAGTCGTTCAGTTTGGGCCTGATGTTATTAAAAAGGATGTTGCTCACTTGAAACACATAACTACTATTCTTCTACCATGTTCATATTTTCTTTCCTTGGAATAAATGGATAGGTTTGAACTATGAGAATTCCCTCCCCCCCCCCATGTCTTCCTAAAGTGGGTGGGTGGGTGTCTATGAATATTTTCCCTAGCAGAAATAAAGCCTTTTTGCACAGCCCTCTTCTACAAGGATTGCTTTTTTCCTTATAGCAATTGTAACCAGAGGTTTTCAGAACACAAGTCTATCTTCATGCTGTATGACGCTGTGTTACTGTGCAAAACGTTTCCTTAGTACAGACGGGACCGGCTGCATGCATTTATAAATGGCCTCACTTTTCTTACGTGTCCCACAGCCTTGAAGCCAGTGTATTCATGTGAAGAAATTTATGCATAAGTATTTGCAAAAGTAAAGTGTTAGTGGATCACCCAAGGTCAACAAGAGAAGGACCCGGGATGGTTCCTGAACACTTAATGAAGTTTGTCGGCCTTGTTTCAAGGATATGTTGTTTATCTTTGTAGCTCTGGAAATATTATGAAATTCAATAGATACACCCATCAATACTAATAACTACGAGTGCAGTGTGAAAGGCTTACGTGTCTGCTAATGATAAGCAACAGCACTATTGCATCACTGAGATATAAAAGCAAATAATTGAAATATTTAATTTTGCCGTTGGTATATTTGATTCACTAAACACAAGAGGGAAAGGGGCTTTTTATTATTGCCCATTTATTTTGCATTTCAATAATCACACACCAACTTTATGGCTTTTAATTGGACTTATTCCCCATATATAAAAACAGTAGGTAGATAAACAGTAGGTAGATAATCTCCTTAACAATTTGCATTTAGTGAAGGCGCTCCACTTTACTTTGGAGCCTCTTTCACAAAGGGAATATACCTTTATTCATATTATGCTTATTGCTTTTCTGCCTTTAAACCTACATCAAGCGACAATAGAGCATTTCATGAAAACCCACCTGTCACCCATGGTTGATTTCCTCTCCCCAGACGACTAAACGTGCCTTGGAGTTAATGTATCTGAAACTTATCATCACAGAGTCTCTTTAACCCAGAGATAGGGAATCTCTGGCACTCCAGATGTTGCTAGACTTCAGATCCCATCACTCCTTGCTGTTGGCCATGCTGGCTGGGGCTGATGGGAGTTGTAGGCACACAGGTGCTGTTGGACCACAGGTTCTCTATCAATGCTTTGAAGCAAGGTTTTGATATGGACAGTCTCCAGTTGAGGAAAACTGATGCCCTCCCCCTTCTTCTCTTTCTTAGAATGGTGGCTTGGGGCACATGAATATCCCACTTCTGTCAGACTTAACGAAACAGATCTCTCGAGATTATGGTGTGCTTTTGGAAGGGCCTGGTCTTGCATTAAGGTGAGAGAGATTTATCTATTAGCTACCTTTAGTGTTTCTGTAATTGGACTGCACTAAGGCTGAAGCTTCCTTTTTAGTGCCAGGAGTTGCCTAAATGTGCTTAAGCTCAGAGGAGCAGTGGATGGTCTGCTAGCTATAAACCCCACATACTTTAAAGATAAACTATGCTGGCTAAGCATACTTTTAGCAGACTTTCCATAATGCATCTAGCCTGATCTCCTACCTGACATGGTAGAGCCTTGTGTGCACAGGAAATGGGTTGTGTCCAAAATAGCACTAAGTGAGTCATTCCATTAGGAGAATGATTTCCGCATGAGCAGTGGGACTTCCTCCTCCTCCATGTGCCCCCTAAAACTGTTCTGGGGGATTCCCAAACCCTCCAGAGAAGATTTGGGTGTGTTGCAGAGTATGCATGGGGCCAAGGGGAAGGGGAGAAGTCCTGTTGTACAAGTAGAACTTGCTCTGCTCACACATTTATTTGTGTCAATACCACCCGTTTTTAATAGGGAGTATTCAAACATCCCTCTTTCTTTGCTGGTAGAGACCAATCAAAGCAAGTCTGTTAATCATGTGTTTCAGCTCTGTGAGTGCTAGAAAGAGAGAGTCAGAGAGTCCACTTTTAAAATGTTTTGGCGGAATCCTTGCTAGAGGTTGTGCAAGGCTTGGTTTGTATTTGGTATCAGAGACAAGATACATTCTTGGTATAATGCATGCATGGTGAGAGTTGAAACCCAGAAAAATCCCTCTACTAATATCAGTCAGTTGAAAGCCTTTTTCAGATATCTGCTTTCTACTGTGCCTTGTGTTGCCAAAGTGTACAGCAGAGCTTTCCAAACTTCTCACGTTGCTGACACACTTTTTGGACATGCATCATTTTGCGACACAGTAATTCAGTTTTATTAGCAAACTGGAGCTTAAACTAACCCCTTTCCAGCCCCAGAGGGAGCACGAGGAGCGTTCGTGCGACACACCTACCCACTGCAGCCGACACACTAATGTGTCGCGACACACAATTTGGAAAGCTCTGGTGTATAGGTTGGCATCTGTTGCTGAGCTGTAAAATACTTTAAAGTGCAACCAACACCATGAAATACAGGAACACTAGAATCCCTCAAATATATTTAAGTTCTACAAAACTATGAAATACTAAGTTCCATAACCATTATAGCTGCTCACCAATGCGATGGGGAATACCTGTGTGTGCAGCCAGTATGCATTTCAAACTGAAAAACAACTACAGCAAGTGCCCTTTGGAGTGCTAAACTATAAATTCTGCTTTATTTCTTCGAAGGGGTCTTTTTTTAATTGATCCTAATGGAATTATCAAGCACTTGAGCATCAATGACCTCCCTGTTGGTCGAAGCGTAGAGGAAACACTTCGCTTGGTGAAGGCGTTCCAGTTTGTAGAAACGCATGGAGAAGTCTGTCCAGCAGATTGGACTCCACATTCCCCCACGGTGCGTTGGCAAACTTAACATTCACAAACATTAATGTAATTGTTGGCAAGCCTCCGATCATCTATACAGGAGGGGTTCATATCTGAGCTTATTGAAATTGAAAAGAGATTAACTGATTAATGACTGTTAATTAAATTAATACATAAATGTGATTTGGGGCTAATCTAGACTCTTCTGAAATCTTGTTACAAAATAATGCATTTTTCTATCTGAGTGTTTTATTAAGGTAAGTTGCTACCCTGTTAACTGGACAGAATTAGAAAGAAATGTCTTCTGCTGGTATAACAATCTGTCATGCTACATTGGTGCAATGCCTTTTGTATCAGGCACTTGTGTCACAGCAGCTTTGGTGTGCTAGCACTCAATTGAGTTATTTGTTGGGGTGAGGTGTGTTAAAGCACGACATTGCATCCTATGTACACATATCAACAGGCTTTCAAATCAGGGTTTACCCTTGCACTTCCAGAACATTACAAGAAGGTATTTATCTTTTCAAATAAATTATAAGACTCATCATCCAGTGAACCCCTGCAAATTCACAACTGCTAGTGCTTTGATACACACCAGCCATTCAGCCTACTTGATGTGTGATCAAACACTCCCATAGAGCCTTTCCATTTATTATCTGTGGCTAGAGAACACACAAAGAACAGTTCTGAGCAACCGGCCCACATAGAAAATTGTAAACCATGCAAGATGAAAGGATGTTGACTGGGAATGCAAAGCTAGCTGACAACTCGTCTTAACAATCTTTCCACAAATGCAAGTTCCATCTGGTATTAGTGAAACCTAGCTAAGCGTAGTTGCTTGTATAAGAGCTTATGTTTTGAATGTAGGAGTTGATTCTCCTCCTACCATATTCACACTTTCCCCATAAAATATCATTTAACTTCAGTGTCATTAAATAATGGTGAATGTTTCTTTTTTTTTTTTTTGTCTGGATGTGTGCTTGGTTAGCATGAATAAGGAAGACAAGGATTTAATATTTCTTCCAACTGTTCTTTTTAACATTTTTCGTTAGTGCTAACAGCATAGAGGGCATCGTTTATTTAACTCCTGTTTGGAATGAATATAATTTGGTACTGATCTTCTGTTTTAATGCTTTTGCTTTGCAGATCAAGCCAAATCCAGAAGAATCAAAGGAGTATTTTGAGAAAGTAAATAAATAAGATCATGAGTAATAATGAGGTAGAAGTAGACTACATTTCCTCCAAACAAAGCTGACTTCCAGAAAGAGCAACTATGATTGTAATAAAACTTCAAAATTATTTTAATATCTGTTGTGATGGAAAAGTTGTTATATTTTGCAAGGTTTTTACTATAGGGAGGAGTGACTTTGTCCCCAAGTGGATTTAAGCAACATTCATGGTATTTCTTACATGCAGCATACTCAGAAGCAAAACAATGCCTACCTACCCATATTAAATCTGGGATATATCCATGCTTTTGAATTGCTTACAAGGTAAACTGCAGGCTTCCCCTTCTTTAAGGAGCTGGTTAGATTTTTAAAACAAAACAACCCCCACCCCAGTAGGTTCTGCCTTTTCCACCTAAACAGCCCATGCTTTTCTTTTGGCCATAGGTGGGATGTATTACAGAGGTATATTCACAGATTTAGGATTAAACTTGTTCTGCAATGGGGTTTTGTGCACAGATAAATGCAATGCTTAACTCCTGCACCTCTGCAAGGAAAGCCAACACAACATGTGAATGGTGAACTGAAAATTGAAGTAATTAAACTTTAAGATTCCTGCAATATGGGACACCTATAGGATGAAATAAAGTGAAGGATTAATGCTTTTCTTTTACAAATAAACCCAAGGTGAAGCTGTGAACCAAAAATCTTTGTTGGTGGTGTTGCTCAACAGACTCATGCCTTCTATGAAATTGTTGAATAGCTGACGTTGTCTGTTGCCACTTTCACATGTATTTCATGGTATGTTTGTAATTATGGAGTCGATCCATTAATGGGTCTGCGAATTACTACAGCTTGTTTCTAGAATGATCTTGAACATCTGTATCAAAATATGCAGCTATGAATTAAAGACACTTCCGAAAAACAGAACTATAGAGGTTCGAACTATGACTCTCATCTTCTGGAAACAAGATGGCAATTTATGAAGGAAACTCTTTCCCCTTTTTGAAGCCAAGTTTGTGGCAACCACCACATCTTTTGGAGACATGTCATGATGGCTATATGCTGCCTCTCAAATAAGAGACAGCGCCCCTCACATAAGAGACAGCATTGTTAGGGAATAGCAGAGGAAGGCTATTGTGTTCATGTCCTACCAATGGGATTCCCATTCGGCTGATCACTCTGGGAAGCAGGATGCTGGTTGCTAGGTAACCTAGGTAACCTACTGGTTACCTAGGATGCTAGGTAAGCCTTTGGCCATATGTTCTTACAAGAAAATACTCATTCACCCCAATCATGTCATCGCAGCGGCAATAGCAGGCAGTCCTCAGAGAATTTGTTCTGCCCGATGCACAAAGTTATGCACAATTACTTAAATTAATAATTAAATTTAACACAGTGGGACTTGTGAATACACACTCATACAACTGGGCTGCATAGGAAAGTTTATAATGAGCACACATTCAGTTACTGTAAGATTGTTCAGTTTTGGGTAGGAAAGGGTACCTCTGGGCTCTCAAGAGAAGGCTGCACTGGGCTAAATTGCAGTTGAAACAGATTTTGGGGTCGGGGAGGGAAATACAGTTACAATGGATAACTCAAAGTTGCTCCTTGAGCGAAGACGAAATTCCAGCACTAGATGGTGACTTTCATCTGTGAAACAGTAACCACAAAGATTTCATATAAAACATGTATAACTTAGTGTCTACACTAACAGTGGTTCTTCAGGGTTTCAGATGGGACATTCACAACTATCTGGAGATACCCAGGGAATAAACTTGGGACCTTCTGTAGGCAAAACAATTGCTCAGCCACTGAATTACGGTGCTTTCCTTTGTGGTCCTTTGTGAGCTGAACGCTGATGCGTTAAGTATGTTTGAATCGGCCTTATTCTGTTGGGAGTGGGCTGGCAGTGTAAAAGAACTGCCCACTTAGCGCATTCCTCTGTGCTTTTGCCAATCCATATTGATGGAGCAGCCATGACACATGACATGGTTGCTGTCCCCTGCCTTCTCATGGCTGAATTTTTAAATGGGCGTAAGTGGAATACAAATTGCTGTAACAAATAAATAAATGTATGCCTGTTTGAGCTTCAGGAAAGAGATGGGAAACAAATGTCATAATAAGGGTACAGGAGGAGCCCTCTCAGCATCTAGACCTGGCAAGCCTAGACGTTGCGAGTGGTAAATAAAGGGGTGGAGTCTCCCTTTCAAATACATAGGTTAAAGGGGAAAATCGAATCTGCATAAATGAATAAGGGGGTGTCGTTCATTTTCGTATTCCCTAGTTCTACACTTAAGTAGAAAGCCCCTATTTATTTTAAACAGTCCAGGGGGGAATTAAGGTGCGCTACGTGGAGAGGCAGCCGCTTTGCCTGGCAGAGCTTCGTGAGCTGCTGCCCTCTCCACCCCGAAAACTTCACATCGGGAAAAGCTTTCCCCGTCCAATTTCTGACTGTCGTGCAATTGCTAAAACCACGGGTCCCTTACCCGGGGGAGGCGCGGCAGCCGAATCCTAGGCATGCTTACTTGAAACTTACTCCAAAGTAAGCAGCATAAAACCGCGCTCCTCTTTGGAGATCGATAAAGGGGTTGCGTTTTTGTTTTGTTCCTCAAATGCGCAAGAGCAGTGCCGCAGTTCCCTGCGCCTTTGACCAGCAAAGCAAAAACTATCCCCCTAGCCATTCATAGGTAAAGGCAGAAGCCTGTCGATCCAGCCGCGCAGAATACGCTTCGCGCGAGAGGCTGGGCCTGAGCAGAGAAGGGAAGTGGGCTCCGCTCGTGCGCCGCCGAAGCTTTTCCGGAGCAGACGCTTTCCGGCGTTGCGCGCTGAGCCTCATGGATTTGAACTGGCAGTTCTGGAGAAGCGAGGGCCAAGTATGACTTTGAAGCGCAGGGGTTATGGGGCGGCGGCGGGGGGTTGCTGCAGATCGCGGCGAGTAGAAGGTCGGAGGGAAGCATGTGGTGGAAGGGAGGAGGGCAGGGAGGACTGAATGGCGTTTGCAAGCGGGCGGCGGCGATCGCCCATCGCTCCTCCCTTTGCATTGATTTGCCGACACTTCTCCCTCATGCGATCCTATGCATGTCTCAACCACGCACGTCTATTCAGAGGGGAGCCTTGCATCGTTCAGAGAGAGCCTTGCTCCCATTGCGTGCAGGAGATTGTGATACCCGAATTTCTGTGGCCCGGTCCGAATTGTAGTGAAAGGCTGCCAACTGTAAATTGACAAAGCGGCGTGTGTGTACTACAATCGTATTCGTAACAATTATCCCACCCAAAGAAATATCTTAAACTGCTTGCAAAAGTGCAGTCCAATACATGCCCACTCAAAAGTATGTGGCGCTGTGGGTTAAACCACAGAGCCTAGGACTTGCCGATCAGAAGGTCTGCGGTTCGAATCCCTGCGATGGGGTGACCGCCTGTTGCTCGGCCCCTGCTCCTGCCAACCTAGCAGTTTGAAAGCACGTCACGGTGCAAGTAGATAAATAGGTACCGCTCCGGTGGGAAGGTAAATGGCGTTTCTGTGCGCTGCTCAGGTTCGCCAGAAGCGGCTTAGTCATGCTGGCCACATGACCACATGTATGCCGGCTCCCTCGGCCAATAAAGCGAGATGAGCGCTGCAACCCCAGAGTCGGTCACGACTGGACCTAATCGTCGGGGTCCCTTTACCTTTACCTTACTCGCTGTGTCCTGCTGATACCTGTTCTGGGATACTCCAGAAAGCAGAAACTAGGTTAGTAGTTTGTTGAATGTGAATATTCTCAAGTGCAGTTAACACTTCACATGTTGGGGTTGTTGGAAAATCTGTTGTAACATCTTAAAATGTATTGACCAGTTCACTTAGCTGCCAAGGAGATAAAGGTAAAGGTAAAGGGACCCCTGACCATTAGGTCCAGTCGTGGCCGACTCTGGGGTTGCGGCGCTCATCTCGCTTTATTGGCCGAGGGAGTCGGTGTACAGCTTCCGGGTCATGTGGCCAGGTTGATTTGGGGGAAAATATGTTAATTCACAGCTTGGGTTCATGGCTTGGGAGACATGGATTTTTATTTGGGTGCACATTTAAAAAACAAAACTCCAGTGTGTACTAATAGTTGTGAATGGTGCTTTGTACGACACAGTCCCATGTATTCCTCCCCAACTGTATTCAGTGTAGTTTTTTACTAGGTAAGTGTGTGGCCAACTGTTCACACGAAAGCTTATACCCAGAACAAACTTAGTTGGTCTCTAAGGTGCTACTGGACAATTTTTAATTTTTAATTTTTATTTTTGTGTTGCTTTAGCACAATAAAGAGACAGAGGGCAGTTTAGGAAGTTGAAATAAAAGAAGTGTTTAAGATGCAAATAGAATTAGGTATCAGGCACAGATTATTGGCTACCTATGCTTGGTTTAGGAATAACGGCTTCACAAAATACCTGAATACTCAAAAAGCATATCTCTTCCTTTAGACCTTTTTTCAAAGGTTTCTTCATTGGGTAGATATTTTGGACCCTACGCTCCTGTTTATACCAAATGTAAGTAGCTTATCTATTTAATTTTTGTACCTTGACATTGATAAAGAGCTAATGCTAGATCAACCATGTTTCTCAGTCTGCATTTTGAATGTCACGCCAGGCTAGAAATGTGAAGGCCTGGTTTTCTTCTGCTTCACCCCCCCCTTCAGTTTTCCCCCCAACTGGTTTCCCCCCAATTGTTTCTCTTCCACCTCCGCTCCAGGCTGCCACATCTCTTTGCAGGGCACACCTATGCATGTTTACTCCCAAGTGTGCCCTACTGATTATTATTTCCATTGATTTAAGTGGAACTTTCTTTCTAGTAAGCATGCATAGGAGTCCCAACTTTAAATTCTCAGCCTCTAAAAATGGATCTGCAATTACCGTATTTTTCGCTCTATAACACGCACCCGATCATAACACGCACATAGTTTTTAGAGGAGGAAAACAAGAAAAAAAATATTCTAAACGAAACAGTGGATGTATGATTTTTGTGGTTCATGCTGTGGCCACAGACATGTGATCTGACGGTGAGTTTGAGGTAGCCCAGTGCAAAAATCCTGAGGATCCATGTGGATCCATGCTTTGTAATCACGTTTTAAGTGGGGAGGGAAGGAAAAGCACTCAAGGGCCAAGGAACACGTGTGGGGTGGGTGGAGAAGGATGCTGTTAATAATGCAGAAGAGGGGTATAAGAGGAGAAGCAAGCAGGCTCTGCTTCTCTCCCTCCTCCCCGCTCGCTGAAAAACTTTGCTGCTATTTAGCCAGCTGAGTGGGGAGGAGAAAGGAACAGAGAGCCTGCTTGCTTTAAAGGAGCCAACCGGACAGGAGCCGCTTACACTCGTGTAAGCGGCTCCTCTCCTCTCCCACTTTGCTCCTTTAAAGCAAGCAGGCTCTCTGTCCCTCTCTCCTCCCCACTCAGAAGCTCTTCTCCCGCTTTGCTGTTTCAAAGCGAGCCACGGAGGAGGGAAGGAAGGGGAACCATGGATCGTCTGCTCACGACTGCAGCAGATTCCCCCCGCCATCCGTAGGCATTCGCTCCATAACACGCACAGACATTTCCCCTTACTTTCTAGGAGGAAAAAAGTGAGTGTTATGGTGCAAAAAATACGGTACCTGTTTTGTGTGTGGAGCTTATAGAATTATTCCACACACACACACACACACACACACAGGGATGGGTTATATGTGATGTGGAAGATTCGTGATCTGATCTCCTGACATCTGATTTCCCCACGAGGATATGGAGGACTGTCAGTGCTGATCAGAGCAGCGGCTCTGGGACAAAAAAGGGGGGTTAACCCTGTCTCCATGAGCTGCTGTTCTCCTGATCTAAATGAGAGGCAGCTGCTTTGAACCCAACCCTCTCTGCCAAAAGTACAGTTCGAATACAGGTAGATGATGAAGCAGGGTTAGAAACTATGTGCGTGACCCTACCTCTCTGCTTTTCCTTGTAAAACAGAAGGAAATCCTCATATCCAGAACCCTTTTGCCAACTAGTAAAGAAAACATCGCAGAGTCCTTGCAGGACAAAAAGGTATCTGACCTTCTTCTTCCACTAACAACATTATGTATACAGTATATTGTAATTAATTACCATTTGCGGTATGCAAAGTGACAGGGCGACAGGAAGATTTTCCACCCATCACATATATCTTCCCAACACCTGTGTGAGAGGTGGGGGTGGTGGGTAACTGGGGATGCAGTGTGGCCCAAATGTCTTCATTTTGCACTAGGGGCTGACTCTTGTTTTCTGGGTAAGGAAGGACTGCTCCTGTAGATAGTGTGTTTCAGTACTTTACAACAGGAGGGAATTTCAGGGCCAGTTAAGATGTGTGTAAATTGCCAAGTGCCGTGTGCGACCTGATCATCCCTGGAATCACAGCTAGAGAGAGTAGATAGCACCTCACTTTTGTCAGGGAACCGACAAAAGGCTAGAAGCCTTTCAGTGGAATGTCTGCTCCTTGTTCAAAATAGTTTTGAGTATATTACAGCATCCTTGGAAAGTCTGTCTTCCACGTTCCTGATGGTTTCTACAGGATCTAGCTGAGAGGTCTTCCAGAGGTTGCTTGGGCAAAAAATTTATTGGTTAAATCTCTACTGCTGTGGTAAAATGCTGGAAGCATATTCCTGAAAACTCAAAACATAATGTGCGGGTGGGACAGGGACATGATATGCAACAAAACTTACTCTAAATGATTTTTTAAAAATCTCTTTGTTTTAATGCTTAGATAAGAGACGCCTGGAAGCTAAGTTTGGTGAGTTTTTATAACATGTCTAGGTATTCTTTTAGCTGATATTTTAAAAAACATATCCTAATTCTTTGTTTGCTTTTCTCCATGAAGGCCTCTGTACATCCTTGCACTGGTGAAACAATTCCTTTCTTACTTAGGCCTCCAGGTCAGTTTCCATACATAGTTTTTACTAAAAGCTGTTTATATACTTATACAACGTTTGTGGCTTGTTATCCTGAGTAATATAAATACTGTTCAACTTACTAACAAATTGTATCGGTGGAACTTCTGCTAGTTGCTTCATAAATGCCTTTATTACCGCTGCTGGGATCGTAGGCAACATGCAACCTGTAATCATTTTTGTGCAGTTGATGGATATGTGTTAGATATGGAGACCTCAGTTTTCATTTAAATGTACTTGCCTTCTAGTCACTTGCAAGGTGCTGGTTCCAAGAAATGTGTGGAAAGTTCATTGCATTTCCCCTCACATAAACAATTGGTTCATAAGGTGTCATTGTTTTTGCATTTTTCGCTCTAATAACTGACTTCCTTTTCTTATCGTGCTCCCTTTATTCCATAAATGACTCCACTGATCTTATAAATAGTCCCCAAAGAATCCTAGGAACAGTAATTTAAGGGTGCTGAGAGTTGTTAGGAGCCCCTATCCCCTCACAGAATTTACAATTACCGTAGTTCACTGGGGAGAGGCATTGACAGTTAAACCACTCTGTGAATTGTAGTTCTGTGAGGGGGATTGGGAGGGGGGGAGTCTTCTAACCACTCTTAGCATCCTTAACAAACAACTCCCAGGATTCTTTGAGGGAAGCCATGACTTTCTAAAGTGGTATGATACTGCTTTAAATGTATAGGGACCTCAGTTAGACCACTGAGACAACCTACATAACAGTTGATTTTGCTGAATTTTAAAAAAAATTCCTCTCTCTCTCTCTCTCTCTCAGCTTTCCTGCCTATTTATGCTCCACTGGTGAGTAATGATAGTCATTTCCAGAGTGTCTGTGAGCTGCAAATGTGCCAGTTTCCCCTTGCTGTAGTCCAGAATCTCACAGATTGAGTGGATTCCCCATTAAAAGAGCTACTGAAGGAGAAGTCTGGTTCGATGCCTTCCCCGCAAAGGCAGGACTCTTCAGCCACCAGTCGCTTGCTTCACCCAAATTAACTGTTTAACTTGTGTAGTCTATAGTTATGATGTGCTACAAATCATTGTGTGTGTGTGTGTGTATGTGTGTGAGAGAGAGTGTGTGTGTGTCATTTAAAGGAAAACAATTTTCATTCCTGCAAGAGGTAGTGATGGTCACCAGCTACAATGGCTTTAAAAGAGGATTGGACAAATTCAGGGAGATTAAGGGTGTCATTGGCTGCTACCCGCAGTGGCTAAGCTCTAACTCTAGAGTCAGTGTTAGCCTGCTTCTGAATACTACGTAGGAGAGAAGGTCGTTATTGCTGGTCAGATCCTGCTTGCAGGCTTCTCATTGGCCACCATGAGAACAGGATGCTAGGTAGGCCACTGGCTTGGTTAAGCAGGGGCATTCTAACGTTATGTCAGTGGAACATACCTGCACTAGTGAAAGGAGCTATCGACTCAGCAACTGCAGTTGCACTTGTTTTGACATGTCAGTCTGGATAGCTCAGTTGGTTAGAGCGTAGCGCTGAGAACACCCAAGATTGCAGGTTCAATCCCAGTATAGGATGGCTGCATATTCCTGCATTGCAGGGAGTTGGATTAGATCAGGCATAGGCAATCTTTGGCCCTCCAGATGTTTTTTGGGACTACAACTCCCATCACCCCTGACCACTGGTCCTGTTAGCTAGGGATGATGGGAGTTGTAGTCCCAAAACATCTGGAGGGCCGAGGTTCCCTTTGCCTGGATTAGATGATCCTCAGGGTCACTTCCATCTCTACGGTTCTATGATCCAGGGCCTATAAAGACTTGGAATATATTCACACACACATGTGCACTAATAGTGAACTCACAGTTGGAATGCCTATCCTTTTGTTCCTGAAACAAGCACCACCCACAAACGACGGGCTCGTGTCAACAGGCTCGGGGAAAGCAGGTTTTTTCGGAAGTACAGAAAACTTTATGGAAAAAGAGGAACATGGGGTGGGAGAGAATGCAAACAGCCCAACGAGGACTGAGCATAATCAGAGGGCACTGATTGCTGTTGTGGGGAGGAGGAAGTGGGAAGCTTAGAGAAAGGGAATTGTAATGAAGTATCCTGGAAGGGGGTGTGGCTGATAGGTTGGGGCACTGAGCAGAAGCACTCTGTACAACAACATTGTAGCTCCAAACAGCATGTGGACTTAAGATGTGTTTTATGACAAAACTTCCACTAGGCACCCTTTATTTCTGAATATTGCAGTAGATGGAGAGAGGTTTTGTGTGGAGTGCATTCCATGGAAATGCATCCCTTGCGTACATACTGTAAGCACGTTGAATTTGGTAAGCGTACATGAACCTTGTATGTAAATTGTCACACAAGAGGATTCCTGTATATGCTGAATTTATGCAGCTTTGTGTATAGGGCTTTTGTAATGTGTGAATGACCATAATTGAAGCCTAGCTACATTATGCTGTATGGTGTGGCTGCTATACTATTCAGGCAGTGTTCGACAGCCATGGGTGATGTGGGCCTCAGGGTGAGAAGAATGCTAGCAGAAGAAGCGTGTTGTTAGCTCCCCACCCTATCAATGTTATCTTAATTCCTTCAGATGTTGCTGATGCGGCCTGGGCGCAACCACATTTCTGTAGCTCCCATATTGCTGCTGATAACATTGGAGCTGGGAGAGATAGTGGCCAGTGTGTATTGCTTCTGGATCAGTCTCTTTAAATAAGGAGTGGGAAACCTGTGGCCTTCCAGATGTTAGTTTGTTTGCAGAAATTGTATACCATCAAGATTAAGGGGGAGGGAAGAGGCTGTGAAGAGCATGAAGCCAAAAATAAAATTGCATTGTTTAAAATACAAGATGCATCACAAATCAGAAGATCAGCTTAATTCCACCAACAGAGTTGGAGGACCCCTCAAGGAAAGGCTGGCTGACTCCGCATTGTTGGACTCTCATCTCCCATCAACATTATGGGAGTTATAGTCCAGCAACATCTGGCAGGACCACAGGTTCCTCATCCCTTCTTTAGGTTAAGAGTGGCTAACCTGTGGTCCTCCAGATGTTAGACTTCAACGTCTCCCATTAGCTCTAGCCAGCAGGGCTAATGAGGATGATGGGAGTTAGTCAGGCAACATCTGCTGAGGGTGGGAAGCTGCTTAGGTGCGACAGCAAAACATAAAATTATCACCTGCTATCCAAATTGTTGTTGCTGAAGTGTGTCCTTGTGAGATTGTCAATACTTATCCCCCTTCACGACATTTTATTCACAGGTCGTCGTTACTTTATTACCACACAGAAAAACATCGTCAGCTTTTATTTGCCAGGTAACGAGCAATCAATTTTCTGTTAATTTGTCATATATTTATTAGTGGATGTATTAACTAACGTTGAGGTTGCGTGCTTGTCGTCTTGAATGTTGCAGTTCCTTTTCCATTACTATATCGCTGGAGTCAGCTTGGCAAATGGGAATGCTCCAAAACAAGACGAGAAGAAAACTACAGAAATGGTAAAACATAGCTATGTATTTTTAAAAGGCCGTATGAGGTGAATTGTGCCAGCATTGTGGATAATGAATTTCCTCTGATTGTGCGTTTGTTTTTTATAGGTGTTTTCACGAAAGCAATTACTTCTCTCCTTTGGGGTAATCACGTATGCCTCGTGCATGGGAGTACGTATTACCAAATTTTATACCACATTCCCTTCTGGGGGGGGGGCATTTGCCTTTTTACAGTAGACTGTTTTCTGCACACACTTGCACCCCCCATCTTTCTTCCATTGAAGCAAGCAAAAGAAGCGTTATCACATTCCAGCCAGGCAAAAACATCTGAGGGTCTCAGAGCTGGTAAGGGGTTTGGTCTAGAGAGAGCAGGTGTGTCTGGGGGTGGTGTATGGCCTGGGAAGGCTGCCTTTGCCTCACATTTGCCCTTTGATGGGCAAAAGGTTCCTGCATTGTAAGCGATTGGACTAGGTGGCCCTTGTGGTCCCTTCTAACTCTACGACTCCCTCTCATGTTTTGAATCTGACTTGCTGCTATACAGCAGGAAATGCAAGGCCAGATCCACACCACACATTAAAGCACCACAATATCACTTTAAACGGTCATGGCTTCCCCCAAAGAATTCTGGGAGCTGTGATTTGCTAAGGGTGCTGAGAGTTGCTAGAAAACTTCTAGTCCCTGCCCCACCCCCCACTTCAAGCTACAATTCCCAGAGTGGTTTAACAGTCAATCCTTCTTCACAGAGAGAGTGGTATTAATCTAGGACCTTGGAGACCAGAGTTCAAATCTCCACTCAGCCATGAAGCGCACTGTGTGACCATGGGCCAGTCACAGTCTCTCTGCCTAAACTCCCTTGCAGGAAAGGTGGGATATATATGTTGTAATAAATAAAAGAATACAGCCTTTTGTCTCTAGGCTCTTCCTCACTACTTTGTAACTCGTTATAATCTGAGTCCTTCCGGGCAGCGCGTCTTCAGGAACTTCATGCCTGGCCCACTTACAGGTAAGAAAACAAGAAAATCATTCAAGAACCTTACAGATGGAAAGCTGTTCTTTCAAACTCTCCATGGTTAAGACTGGGAATGGGCTCTTGCTTGACTTGATGGTTTTACTTGCCTCCAAACAGGATAAAGCAGGCACGTCCAACAGGTAGATTGTGATCTACCAGTAGATCACTGGATGTCAGTGGTAGATCACTGGCTTCCCCCACAGAAGCTTAACAACTTTGAGCTGAACCCCCCAAAAACAGGGGTAGATCACTGCCAGATTTTAATTCAGAAAGTAGATCTCAGCCTCATGGGAGTTGGCCACCCCTGGGATAAAGGATCTAAACCAGGGGTAGGCAACCTAAGTCCCGGGGGCCGGATGTGGCCCATTCGCCTTCTCAATCTGGCCCACGGATGGTCTGGGAATCAGCATGTAAGTAGAATGTGTCCTTTTATTTAAAATGCATCTCTGGGTTATTTGTGGGGCATAGAAATTTGTTCATTCCCCCCCTCCCAAATATAGACTGGCCCCCCACAAGTCTGAGGGACGGTAGACCAGCCCACAGCTGAAAAAAGGTTGCTGACCCCTGATCTAAACCATTCACTCCGCTTTCTCGTGGGCCTGAGTGGTTGGATGGCAAACAGGAGTGGGGGCAGTTTACTACCTTGCAGCGCAGGGGTTTGGTTGGAAACTGGTCCCTGTCCCCTTGAGCTGGTGGCAGCATTGGGATATTAAACGTTCCAGGAAGTGTGCTGCAGATGAGTAACCATAAATTTTCAAGTTTCCCAGACATGGAAAGCCTGCACATGGTTGTCCTGCCTTGATAATGGACTGGATGAGAGCCAAAAAAACTGAGGCTCAATCCTGACAAGACTGAGGCACTGTTAATGGGCAGTTCCCTATACTGGATGGGTGGGAGGTTGTCTGCTCTTCATGGGGTTACACTCCCTCTGAAGGAGCAGGTACATGGCTTGGGGGTACCCCTGGGTTCTTTGCTGTCTCTTGAGGCTCAGGTGGCCTCATGTTTTAAGGATACAGTCGTACGTTGGATCCCAAATGCCTTGTGAGTCAAACGTTTTGGCTCCCAAACGATCAAAATCCGGAAGTGAGTGCGACCGTTCTTTGGAACCCGAATGTCCGATGTGACTTCTGTGGCTTCTGATGGGCTGCAGGAGCTTCCTGCAGCCCATTTGAAGCCATGCCTTGGTTTTCGAACGTTTTGGAAGTCGAATGGACTTCCGGAATGAATTCTGTTCAACTTCTGAGGTACCACTCTATTGCCATCAAGCCTGAAAGTAATCCTTTGGGAAGTCTAGCTTCTTGTGAGATAAATGGACTTGGCAACAGTACTCAGAATTGCCTGAATATGTGATACAACGTGCATTCAGTGTGAACGTAAAAATCACCAGTGACCTACTTTTTGACAAATGTTTGCGTTCCTTTTCTTTTGCAGCCCTCTTGTGTGCGTTGAATGTGATGGTAACTAGAAGCAGTGAGTATGAGAACGGGATTGAGGTCGTGGACAGCCAAGGCCAGGTCATTGGGATGTCTCAAAAAGCTGGAGAAAAGGTAAGTAAAGCAACAGGTATTTTCGTTATCCCCCTTCTCAACCTCTCGTGGGGTGGGAAGCAATGTCCCCAAATCTGGCACCTGTGCTCATCAGCTGCCCCTGACCACTCTGACATAAAAGAGCCTGAACTGACTCAATCTTTCCTTCTCCTTCTGCTGTCTGGTAACACTTAGGGATTCCTCCTTGATTCCCCACCACCAATGCCTCCTGTGGCTGTCTGCTCAATTTTCTCATATTTCATCCATTTCTCCAGCTGCCTTTTTCAGAGTGGTGCGTTCAGTATGCATCCCCAGTGGGGACAAAATCTTGTTTGTCTCTTTCTCTGTGGGACACCTGGGATGTGGCTATTTGTGGTAGAACCAAGAAGGACTTGGCTGCTTGCTCCATAGATAGTCATCTATGCTGCTGGCAAGACTGGCCTTGGAGATGGCTTGGTGGTAGAGCATCTGCTTTGCATGTAGAAGGTCCCCGGTTCAATCCCCAGTGTCTCCTGGTAGGGCTAGGGGAGACCCCTGTCTGAAATGCTGGAGAGCAACTGCCTGTCCAGACAAGGCAGTACTGAGCTAATGTCCCATATTGTGACTTTTCCATAGCCCAATAATCCTCTACCCCACCAAACGTTCATGACATGTTGTTCATGTAATGGAAACCCCTAGCTGCAATGGGGAAACAGATGCTTTAGATCCCAACTCCATCAGCCCCAGTCAGTATAGCCAATAATCACGGTCGATGAGGGTCGTAATCCATCTGGAGGGCTGCTAGTCCCCCAATCCTGACAAGGTTTTCCATATTCTGGTGCACCTCACTGTGACAAGAGAAGCTAAGGAGCATAGCTGTCAACTTTTCCCTTTTCTTGCGAGGAATCCTAATTGGAATAAGGGAATTTCCCTTAAAAAAAGGGAAAAGTTGATGGCTATGCTAAGGGGGTGACTTAGCAGATGGCGTTGTGGTCTAAACCACTGAGCCTCTTGCACTTGCCGATCAGAAGGTCTGTGCTTCGAATCCCTGTTTTGGGGTGAGCTCCCGTTGCTCAGTCCCAGCTCCTGCCAACCTAGCAGTTTGAAATCACACCAGTGCAAGTAGATAAATAGGTACCGCTGCAGCAGGAAGGTAAACAGTGTTTCCGTGCGCTCTGGTTTCTGTCACGGTGTTCTGTTGCACTAGTAGTGATTTAGTCATGCTGGCCACATGACCCAGAAAGCTGTCTGTGGACAAACGCAGGCTCCCTCGGCCTGAAAGCGAGATGAGCGCTGCAACCCCATAGTCACCATTGACTGGACTTAACTGTCCAGGGGTCCTTTACCTTTTACCTTAGCGGATCTGCATTTAGGATAAATTTAGTAAAGTAATGAGAGAGAGAATTCAAGTAAGTTGAATTCTCACTTCGTTGACTTCTGTTTTCTCTCCTGTTTTTCCTCCCGCCCCCCATTGTGCCACTTTGAGCCTCTTTTTAAACAAATGTACCTTCCTAATATTTTTGTGTGATATAAAAAAGCAGGATTGTTAGACAGATTGCAGCATAAGTACACAAATCTCTATTGTGACATTTACTTTCCTCTGTGTATGTGTTTTCTCACTCTCCCTAGGCTGTGGAGCAAACAGCGCTAACCCGAGCAGTAATGTTTGGTACAGCAATGTTTTTTCCAGAGGTTGCTCTGCAGCTATTAAAGCGGTAAGGCGTCTTCAGCGTAGGTCCCTTAAACAAAACTCCCATTACCTTGCTACTGGGGTGGTCCGCAGCTATTCTTATTTCTGCCTCTTGCAAGTTTCTTCACATTTCTTGGATCAGAGAGAATGTGGCGTCATTCTCGAACATGAGTCCTGCCCCGACCTGTCACCCTCCAGTTATTGTCTTCCCCATCATCCCTAGACATCATGACCAGAGGTCAGGGATGATGGGAGTTGTAGACCAGCAACACCTGGAGGGCCACAGATTTGGAGACAGAAGCAAGCCACTGACTTTTAGAAGTCTCTGCATCTTCTCACAGCAGTAGGCTAACCTTAGGGATTTTCTCACGTTCTGCAAAAGGTATCGTGGGTCTCTAACCTGAACACTTTTACCTTGAGCATTACCCTGGGAATGTAAACTCACAGGTGGGAAAACTCACAGTGGGAAAAGTCTGAGACAATAGGACACTTTGTACTTTGACCCAGGAGAAAGACCGAAATGTTTCCTTCAACTTAAATGCCTTGAAGGATGAGACAACTGTCCCTACAGTGTTGGATCAGCAGCAGCTCATAGCTGTCTTCCTGAGCTATTCTTCCAAATGTCTTCCAGCACTCCTGCTCCTCAGATAGCTCAGTTGGTAGAGCATGAGACTCTTAATCACAGGGTTGTGGGTTTGAGCCCCATGTTGGGCGAAAGATTCCTGCATTGCAGGGAGTTGAACTAGATGATAATTTGTGTTCCCTTCCAACTCTACAAATCTGTGATTCCATACAAGAGAGCTTGTGACTGGTTATACAGATGCCTATACAGTACCATGCTATATAATAATCTACCCATGCCATCTCTTTTGCAGCACAAGCAGTTTACTTCGAAAGCCATTTGTTTTGAGTCCGCTGAGATATGTTTTGACCGTTGCAGTCCTTGGAGGAATGGTACCCGTTTCGCTCAGTTGGATGCCACCAATTGGCAAGGTAGTTCTTGCATTCTGTCCTCCTTGCAAATCTCTGCTGGTGGTCTTAAGGGCAAAAAGCATTGAAAGAATCAGAAAGGCAGAAATCTACTCAAGCTGGGTTTGCATGTGGCTCCTTGGAATTTTCCTTGTAGCAGCTCCCAGTGTCCCTAGAACGGCTGTGTTTTAAATATGAGTTGCTATGGGGAAAAGAGAGAAGAAAACCTGGAATGGAGCACAGCGCCTGGTATGATGACTAAGTTTTCAAATACTTCCACATAAAAGGTGCAGATTTGGCATAGGGGGTGTTGTGTCTCCTGAAAGTCAGATACCTTAAAAAGGGGGGAGGGACCTTTGAAATAAACATTTTGTGAATCTACGTTTGGTCTCATTGAGGGGCAGTATTTCAATATGAGTAGGAAAATGAGAGTACCCCTAAACCTTTAGAAAAAAGCACTGCAAAGCACTATTATATCACTTTAAACAGTCCCCAAAGAATCGGGGAGTTTGTTAAAGCTGGAGTGGAATCCCTAAATCATTTGGATGGGTTCTTGCACCCCTCCTTCTGGCAACTCCTGCACTCAAGCTGGTGCCAAATGTATTGCTCTGCTTTCCTTTGGACCACTTCAGCGAAGCCAAGATGGGGGACATATCGTCTGGGCAGCTCAGGACCTCCATAGGCACTGTGCAGGCTTGCTCCCCAGCGACCTCACTTTGGTGTTGCTAATGAAGCAAAAACAACATGGGAGGACAACAGTTAAGAGTTTCTGGTCTCTGCAGCCACAGCAGGTGCTGTGATTCCTCACCTGTTTGACTTCACCCTCAGAGGCACACTCCATTGCCTCCTGAGACAGACAGATGCCAACAACAACAACAGGTTTGTTAAGGGTGCTGAGAGTTGTTAGGAGGCTCCTGTTTCCTCACAGAGCTACAATTCCCAGAGTTCCCTGGGAAGAGGGATTGTTAAAACACTCTGAGAATTTCAGACGGGGCCTACCTCTCAAGTTAATACAGGGGTTTGTCTCCTGTTCTAGAGACTGTATTTGCTAACCTATAACTAGAAACAGCATTGAAATGTGGCAAGTCAAACTGAAACCCTTTCCTAAGCACATTTATATTTCATATTTATTTTCAAGAGGGATAGACTTCTGAGTAGTTCTGTTGTCTTCAGTGCTAATGCTTCAGAGATTCTAGCATAAGATTTGTGTTATACGATTCCTGTAACACACTTATTTTGTGTGATGATCCTAATGGAAATATATTGACTTATCCTTGTGCACAGAGCTGAACTCATGTGGTGTACCTAAAAACCGGTAATAAGTTTGAAATTGTAAGAACTTCATGTCTGTTTTCCAGATAAAAACAAGTGATCTTGAACCTGAAATAGCTGCTTCCACGGAAGAAACTGAAGTCTTCTACTACAAAGGACTTTAATGTGGGCACTTGATAATGACCAGGACTGCTGTTCCTGGTATATCAAAGTTGCATATTCAAACTTATGGAAGTGAACATTTGGTATCTTTCACCTAGGAAGTTGTTGATTATGTTGAAAGACATGAATCAACATTTGATCAGACTCATCTTCTGTACATCTGTTTAATGCAAAATCTCTACCTTCTGATGCAATCATGTATGAAAAGAACTACATTTGTTGAGAAAACTCCCAACATATTACTAACGCCCTTCAATAGAGAAAAGGTTTAATTGTGTGAAATACCTGTGTGTATCCATTGAAAGCCTGTGGCAGAGAACAAAAGGACAATTTAAAGTTCCCCCAGCTACCCAGTGATGCTTTCAGTGACTGCCAACTTCAAAGGACTTTGCTAAAGAGAACATTATGTGATCACTACCTTCTGGTGAAATTTAAGCTGCTTCCCTGGTCGAGCTGGATCCTGGTTAAAGCTTCAGAAAGGCTATGCAAATTGTACTGTGGTTTACCCTATGGCAAGAATGCTGTAGCTTGTGGCGTGGGCTCTACAAAGTTCCCTACTTCGTCACGAAACCGTTCACAGCTTGCGGCTTGGGAGCAGCTTTCAATAGGGGAAATGTTTTCTATATAGAAGGAAGGTGCTCAAAGTGCTGTGAGAGGTGTTTGGGGTAGAGGAACTAGAGCAGTAGCAGCCAATATGGCACCTGCCAGCTGTTGCTGTACTACCAACACCCATCACCCTAACCACTGGCCCTGCTGGCTGCAGCTGATGGGAGCTGGCACATGGAGAAACACTTGGGAGGGCAACAGGTCCCCCCCATCCTTATCTATTAAATATTCATACATGTGCACTTGTGCAAATGTTTCATTCAAAAGTTTCAACTGCTGTCGATATGGTAAAGTTGTACTGAGCATTTTTTAGAGAGGTAGGAACAGAAGATTATGCGTAGTTTTATCGCTGCCAAGGTAGCCTGTTCCATGCTGCTCACACGACTGGCTTTATCACAGTGTCTGCCCAAACAGGAGTCAGGTTTAATCCAGCAGTACAGATGCAGGAAAATGCTTTTCTGCTTAATAATCTGGAACTAGTATTTGAAGAATCAGTGTGTACTCTGCTGAGGTTGTACTCTGCTCTCCCTGTAGGGTATACTCCAGTTCATTAGTACAAATGTAAATAGTATGATTATCAACAGGATCCTGATTGTGTTCTGATTAGGCTTTGGTGTGTGGGATATATATATATACACACACATATAAATACATATATACATATTTGTGTGTGTACACACTGTGTACACACAGAGAGAGGCCTCTCTTACCTATGCAGACACTGCTGGTCCCAGAACCAGAACATTTTATATACATGGAAACTGGAAGGCTAATTTTAAATGATACATAACTTGAAAAATCACAAAGCTACATTCTTTTTACATGTCCAGAATCACATTTAAGTTGGGCCCAAGTTTTATGGGTGCTGTTTTGTATTAATAGAAAATGTACACACTTTCTGCAAAAAGAAATGCACAGTACTTCATCTGTATTAGCAAAATGACATTTACAGTTTTGAAATTTATGGGAGGAATGCAGTTGCACCAAAACTGGAGAGGTAAACTTTTGTTCAGCGGGCTTTTTGATATACACACAGTTAGCTCAAACATTTCTATACAAAAGTGAATGATGGGCCCCCTGAAAATAGAAGAGCGGTAGTCAACCTACAAACATTCTAGGACTCATACGTATACATAGCTGTCTTAATTTTCTTTTTGTATCCTTCATACTACAACACCTAATTCAAGTTCCTTAGAGGTCATAGTACAAGTAGAAGACAAATGACTCTGAAATTGATATTGCTAGAACACAGTCATGACTTAAATAATTGAATAGTATTTCAAAATATGATAGCAGTAGAAATAAGTACAAACTTTTAAAAATAACAGAAGTATATAGGGTGGGATTCAGCGGATACCCTGTGCAAAAATTTCTGCAACAGGGCTTGCCCCTTGAAATTGGCTTAAGGGTAGAGGGGACAGGATACCACCCCCTAAACTGTGCAGGAGAGAAAGGACTGTTCCATCTGGCGTGTTCTGCAACGCTTGTGCAGACAGAAAGTTCACCATAGTGTGATGCTGAATTCCACTCTACACCCACCATGTTCTAAGGCATATATTTTTTTACGAAGCCCAGGAACTTAAAGGATTTTTTTTTTTTTTGTACAGAAAGTGCAACTGCAGAGGCTCTTCAACAGTTCTCATATTTCTCTGCAAAACTCTTGGTTTGTAATAATTAACCCTTTGGGATCGGGGCCAGACTACATATTACACACAGACACATATATTCAAACCTCAATGGCAGCTGCTTTAAGGGGCGGCGGGGGGGACGGGGACAACTTTAATTGGACTTATTTTTGCCAGATGATGAGTCCATCCTGCTAAGTTTCAGGTACATGCTTACTCTTACAAACCTCTCTCGACACCCCACGGGGGAAGTAGTAGCAGGAAGAGGCAGTACCGTCTTTCTTGCAGCTTCTTTTGCCCAACGGCAGGAGCCATGGGTTTCAGATACACAGATTTGTGCGTAATGTATAATTTGGCTCTCGTCTTCCCTCTTAAGACTGATGGTATAGCCCTTGACTCTAGCACAACCTCTGCCACCAAATGCATGAAGGGTTTCTTGGCGGGGGTGGGATCATGCTCACTGCCCCGAATGCTCAGCCCTCCCCATGCACCCAGAATTAATGAGAGGGGGCTCTACAAACATGCACAGGTATACATAGACACAGGACTCTTCCTTGTAATCAGGAACCCTGAACTGATGGGTTCATAATCACCAGGAAAAGCTGTAAGTGCAAAGGGATCTATCAAGGCTAAAAGCCAAGCCACCAGACAGGCAGCTAGCAGGCAGATTAACATTCTGTGGCCAGTCTATGCAATTCTGCTCCCCTCCCCAATAGGTATTTAAATAAAAAGAGGGCCCCACTCTTGTGCAGCTCTTTGGGCTCCCATTGATTAGCGACTATAAATGGTTTACGTAAGACAGATGATTTATCTTGTCTGTTTTAATGGCTTTCATATTTTCATTATCACTTTTGCAGCATCCTGTTTCTTTACACTAGGATGCTGATAGGGTTTATCAAATTTTCCACTTTAATACAGAAAAACTTGTGTCCTTTATGTAAGCTGTCTTTTCATTTTGCCTTAAAAAGAAGAAATCTGTTCCATTTTGTAGAAAACCCTAAATTAAAAAAATGGGGGAAAAAGAAGTGTTTTCCGCTACACACTGCAGTGTTTTATCTCAAGCCTGCAACATCCTTACTCCCCCCTCTTTCCTCTGCGGAATGTTCTGCGTAGGTATGGGATGCTCAGAAAACATGGCGGCAGAGAGAACTTTGAATCGCTGTATGAAGTCCACCCATCAGATCTTTAGCATTTGTTCAGCGGCTGCCAAATGATAGAGGAAATTTTCCGTAGCTGGTGGAAATCTCTTCTGCTTCAGTGCTTCAAAGTTAAGTGACGGCTTCTCTCCATCATGCAAGACCTCTGTGAAGGAGGCCAGGTTTGTCAAGATTTCTTTCGTCTTCAGTGAAATATCCTAGAGACATAAAGAGGAAATAAAAGAGAGCAAACAGGAAATGAGGGTGCCAACAACACTTCCCACTTTTCTTTGAGAGAACAGCAAACTTGGGACACCTCACTGCTCACCCCAGACTAGATCATTTATAAAAAAAGTTTAAAAAGCAGAGGTTGCAATACTAAACCTTGGGGGACTTCTACTCTACATCCCTGTACTGTCCATTTATTCTGGCTTTCCATTTCCTGTTACTTAACTAATTCTTGATGCACAAGAGGAACTCCTTTCCCCCCATTTTTGTTTACTCAGGAGTCTGGTGAGGGAGTTTGTCGTAAGCTTTTAAAAAGTTTTTGAAGTTTTTGTTAGCACAAACTGCTGTTCCTAGTGTGGGATGCAATGTAGAACAGCAGTTTGTTCCAAAATTATGCTTTCACTCTCCTCTCCCATGCAGAGGAGGAGTGTTTTGGTCCAAGGTTCATTGCCCAGCTCATTCCCTGTCACCTAAACTCTGCTTTTAGCAGATCATCTGAACCAGTGTTTTCTGATCTCAGGAAGAAAGGCAAAGGCACAACATCCTGGGCAACAGAACTGTATGAAAGGTTTGAACAGTCCAAAGATAAGGAACTTAACCTTAACAACTTGACTGTTTGATTTCTCAGGATCTTCTGCGGACTGAACGATGAGCTGACCAATTTCTTTGTGGAGTTTCCCCATCGTCATTGCCTCTGGGGATAGAGAAAAAGCTTTGTCATTCATTCCCCATTATCTAGTTCAGCAAAATACTGTAATGTGCAGTTCCAGACTATGTTATGGCTCTGGTCACAAGCAATGAGGTCAGTGGATGCCAAAAGTTTCCTGACAGCAAGACAGAGTAAATACAAATGAACTCTCACCTCCAGTATCACAGATTCTTCATACCAGTACTGAGTTAACATATTTTTGCTGCGTATGTCGTAGAAACATTGCACTGACAGAACCCTTCTTACTACCCACTTTTAGAATCTAGATTTTTTTTGCTTCTATTATGCTGTAAATTTCCTTTTCCAGTCAAGGCACGTCCTTGTGAGTATTACCATCCATTTTATCCAGTTTCCATTCATTATCAATGAAAATCACAGGCTTGTCATACTCATTAAAAAATAATATTCCCCAGTTTTCTTTAGCCTTTCTTTATTATCATTACTATTTCATAGGTGCCTGCCTTGGCATACCTTTTACAATTTTCACTTTTGTTCGAAATTAGCTTTGGCAACCACAGCATCTCCCTTTGATGTTTACTTTAATGCATGCCAATCAAAGCGTTTGGGATAAAGGAAACAACAGAACATATCCTGGGACCCAGACTGCGTAAGAGTGAGTTTGTGCAATAATTTTTTTCAACATTACGAAGTTACGCCAAATTCTTCCGAAATGTGCATCTATCAAAGTGCAAACTGCAACTTGCAAGGGATGGGGGAGGCACGTGATTCAGGCAACAAACCTTTTGCTTGCGGTGAAATGGTGATTTCACTTTCGGCCAGATTCACATATACATCATAGAGGTCTGGCCTGTTGCTCACTTCTGAGTCTATAAATCCAGCAACATAACCTGGTCAGGAAAATTTTTACCATGATTACTGAGCGAGTACATTCCAATGTGAAGTGCTTTAATAATAATTTTAAAAAATGTTTTCACCACAGTTATTTCCTTGTCTTTTAACCATCTCAAACCTGCATACCAGTGTGGAATTGCTACCAATTCCATGTCAAATTGCTTTTTAAAAAAAGGCATGTACAGAATTCCATCTGCTATTCATTGCATCTACAGAAAAATCCCAGAAGGGAGGCCAGCAACATGATATGTAACATGCATTAAATTATTTTACTTCAAAATAAAATAGAAAAGCTCTACACACAACACGATATATTGAGGGAATTTCTTTGATCAATGCTTAAAGAGGAGTTGTAAAAAAAAATGGACCAATTGATTACTCTTTAGAAAGGGAATTAAGGACTGCTTCAGAACAGCAATTTTGAGATGCTGGATTGGGACCTATTATTGGATCGCAGAAAAATAACTCAGTCAATATTTGTCAATGTGGCATTATGGGACAAAGAATGAGTAGTATCTCATTTGTGCTACTGACGTGTGATTTGCCAACCAAAAAAGAAACAACTATATTTGAAAAGTAGAATATCTGCAAACCACAGTTCTGAGAGAGGATTATTACAAGATTAATAGTATTCCATCTTTCGGTCCTATCCAGGTCAACAAAGGAGAATTTAGTTATTGTGTAGAACAGTTTATAGAACCCACCCTTCATTATCAATACCTGGGCATGTCTTTAATGCTTCCAGTTCATCATCATTCAGATGTACATGTGAATGAAGGATTGACCAGTCTTGGCGATGCCACACTAAGGCTGGTAGAGTCCTTAAGAAAATAACCAAGTCACAATTGACATTGTACTCAATACAACAGTAGCTTTCAAGGAAGACTGCTTAGCCTGTGCCTCAAAGTCTTTTGTAACCATGAAGACCAAAGCACATCACTGAAAGTTATAGGTTGTTTAATGTTTGGGATACAAACAGAGAAAGAGAAAATGCTGCATATAAATCACAAGTTGGACCTGCAACAAAAAATGTTGCAGCTGGAGTGCTCTTGCTTGTGGCTGGCTAGCTGAAACTCTGCCCACTAGCAAGATACTTGTCAGGGAACTGCCATCGGAAGGAAGGGAAGTGAAAGGGCTCACACAGGTTGGGAGAGACTCAGCAGCTGAAGAGGGAACCAGTAGGGGGAGAGGAGCTGGGCTGAGGGAAAGGGAGCTGGAGGGATGGCTCAGAGACACTTCCAGCGAAAACAGTGGGGAGGTTTCAGGACCTCCTGTAGGGACACCCACTCCTCGCCGGAAACTGTCACGCAGAGAGTCCAGAAGACGTGTTTCCGTTAAGGAGCTTTTATGTTGGAAGCGATTCCGAAAGCAACCACTGTCGGAATCTGCCAGCGACTGACGGAGCCATGTTTAAGGGGCTCCGTTACAGACAGAGGTTTGCAAACTTGACCAAACTCTGAGGGACTAGGATTTTACACACAAGCAGCTCATCGTCCCATCACAGCATTCCGACAGTCTTCGTGAGCAGCTTGTGCAGGAGAAGGCATCATGAGCAACCCAGCCGGAACCGGAGAAGCAGGAGCTGGAGCGGGTCCAAGCCTGGAAGAAAGGTACCGGGTGTTGGAGGTCCAGCTAGCGCTGCAGACGGCGAGGCTTGAGGAGAGGAGGGCTCAGGATGCAGACAAAAAGGGGAAAGACACCCAGCTCGTCAGAAAGGTACCAGGATTGGTGCAGAAGTTTGGGGGGGAGCCCAAAGACTATCATGGCTTTCGGACAGAGATGCAATATGCCCTCAATCTGCAGTTTGATGAATTCCCTGACGAGGAATCAAGAGTGGCTTTCGTGATTGGGCATCTTGAAAAGGGGGCGAGAGACTGGGTTAGACCCCTGATGGCAGCGAATAGTGACGTCCTAAAGGACACGATGAAGTTCTTTCGCGCCATGGATCTGATGTTTTCCAGCGATATTGAACAGGGAGTGGTCCGCAGACAGTTAATGGCTTGCAAACAGGGGAGCCGATCTGTCCGTGAGTACTGGACTGAATTCACCATGTTGATCCATAAATTGGGGTGGGATCTATCGGCGGAACCCATTCAAATGCTTTTTGAAGAAGGGCTTTCTTCGGCTGTGAAAGACGAACTTTCCCGGGCGCCCAGGGCGGAGTCTATGGACCAGCTGACCAAATCAGCGCTGACCATAGGAGCGCGCCAGGAGGCGAGAGCATTGGAGAGGCGGGAAGGGAAGGGGGAACGTTGGAAGGAGTTCCGCATTCCAGACATTCCAGAGCCAACTTTCCCGCCGGCAGAGCCGATGGAAATCGGAACAGCGCGCGCGCGCGCAGTTTCAAAGCCCAGTGAGGGGGGAAAGAAGGAGGGAAAAGGCGGCCGGAAATGCTATCTCTGCCAACAGCCAGGTCACTTTGCCAGAGTCTGCCCCCAGAGGAAGGAATGGCAAGGGATGGTAGGAGCTGTGGAGGGAAGAGAGGAAGAAATACCGAAGCAAGTAAAAGCCAACGCCTGGCTGCCACCGTCGGGGCACAGCAGTCAGGCCAAAGAGCAGTGAAAGTGCCCACGCCAGAACCTCCTAAACCCGCCCTAGTGATAGAAGTGGCGCTAGAGCTGCCAAACGGACACCCTCTAAAGATAAAGGCGCTGTTGGACTCAGGCAGCTCCTGCAATTTCATGAGCAAAGAGTTTGCAGCTGAACACCAGATACAGACGATCCCTTTAAGCAACCCCCTGCAGGTGACCACGATCGATGGCAGGGAGCTGTTGGGAGGAGAAGTCAGCTTGCAGACCGTCCCAATGATAATGAAGGTGGCAAGGCACACCGAACTGATAGCGTTTAATGTGGCCACCTTGGGAGGAGCTCCCATTATATTGGGGATGAGCTGGCTAGCGTTACATGATCCGCTGGTGGGCTGGCATCAGAGAGTGGTTTCTTTTGGTTCAGCACATTGCTTAGAACACTGCAAAGAGGGAAAGGGGTTGGCAGGGGCCCAAGCCACCCTAGCAGGGACTGAAGTAACGGAGAACGTGAAGGTACCACGACAATACGCAGATCTCCGCGACGTCTTCAGCGAAAGGGAAGCTGACCAATTACCCCCGCATAGACCCTTTGACTGTCAAATCAATTTACTCCCTGGGGCACAGCTCCCTGTAGGCAAGCTGTACGCCATGTCAGACAGAGAGATGCAGGAGCTAAGAGAGTTCATTGACAAGAACCTGAAGAGAGGGTTCATCAGAGAGTCCAGGGCGGTGGGGGGCAGCCCAGTGTTTTTTGTGGATAAAAAAAACACGAACAAGCCGAGGCTTGTGTGTGACTTCAGGGCCTTAAATGCAGTGTCAGAACCAGTGGCTTTCCCTATGCCCAGGATTGACGACATTTTGACAAGGGTCAGGAAGGGAAAGATTTTTACTAAACTGGACCTAAGGGGGGCGTACAACCTGATACGAATAAGGAAGGGGGATGAATGGAAAACCACCATGTTCACCCCTTTGGGGGCATTTGAATATTTAGTTATGCCCTTCGGCCTACAAGGAGGCTCCGCGTGCTTTCAATCGTTTATGAACCACGTCCTGGGGTCTTTGCTCTACAAGAATTGTGTGGCCTTCTTAGACGACGTGTTGGTGTATTCTGAGAATGAGGAGCAGCATGTGAGAGACGTCAGAGAAGTGTTGAGCAGGCTGCAAGCCAACCAGCTGTGGGTGAAACTGGAGAAGTGTCAGTTTCATACCAAGGAGGTGGAATTCCTGGGGTATCGCCTGTCAGACAAGGGATTGGCCATGGATCCCGGCAAGGTCCAGGCGGTGCTGGAATGGAAAACACCCAAAACAAGGAAGGATGTGCAGAGGTTCCTAGGATTTGGGAACTTCTATCGTAAGTTCATCCGAAACTTTGCCCACCTGACGGCGCCCATTACGGACTGTCTCAGCAGTAAGAAGAAGTTCGTTTGGACTGAGGAGGCGGAGCGAGCATTTGAGGAACTAAAAAGGGCCTTCGCCTCGGAACAACAACTCCTGCATGTGGATTTACAAAAACCGATGAGAGTGGAAACTGACGCATCAGACAGAGCGATTGGGGCGGTGCTTCTGCAGCCAGGGAAGGAGGAGTCAGAGTGGAGACCGTGTGCCTTTTTTTCGCGAAAGCTGAACAAATCCGAGAGGAACTACACGGTGTATGACCGAGAACTACTAGCCATTCATGAGGCGTTCCGGAGATGGAGGCACCTGCTAATTGGCGCACAACATAAGGTGCAAGTGTGCACTGACCACAAGAACCTAGAGTATTGGAGGACGGCACGAGTGCTCAACCAACGGCAAGTGAGATGGGCCCAGGAGTTCTCCAAATTTAACTTTGAGATTTGTTACGTGCCAGGCCCAGAGAACATTAGGGCGGACGCTCTCTCACGCAAACCTGAATATTTGGAGGAGGAGGGAGCACCCGAAGAGAGACATGTCATTCCAGAGGACCGCTGGGTGTGTGGGGCGGCATTGGTGGGACAAAGAGAACTGGTAGAGGAAACAGAGAATGATGAATACGCCCAGAATAAGCTCAGAGGTCTTAGGGGTGAGGGAGAGGAACCAGGGGGTTTCGAGGAAAGAAATGGAGCTTTGTATTACAAAGGGGCACTGTATATCCCTGAAGGAGACTTAAGGGGGAGGGTACTCAAGCAGTTGCACGACAGCCCCACGGCGGGGCATTTTGGACAACACAAAACCATGTGGTTGGTCACCAGGGAATTTTGGTGGCCTAAGGTGAGGGAAGATGTACGGGAGTATGTAAGAGGGTGTGAGCAATGCCAGCGAGCCAAAGGGGAGAGGCGAGCACCGGCGGGGCTATTAGAACCCTTACCAACCCCAGAACGACCTTGGGAGGCAGTGTCGATAGATTTTATGACTGATCTGCCGAAGTCCAAGGGAAAAACAGCCATCATGGTGGTGGTAGACCTACTAACAAAGATGTGCCACTTTGTAGCCTGCTCGCATGCAGTCACGGCGGAAGAGACAGCGAAGTTATTTGTAGAACACATTTTTAGGTTGCACGGGGTGCCATTGAGGGTGGTCTCAGACCGAGGAAAACAATTTACTTCCAGGTTCTGGAGGAAGCTCATGAGCTTACTGCAGGTGGAGGTCAACTTTTCGACTGCCCGGCACCCTGAAACCAACGGGCAGGCGGAAAGAGCAAACGGGGTCCTCCAGCAATACCTGAGGTGTTATGTCAATGACAGAGAGAATGACTGGGTAGAAAAGTTGGCGCTGGCGGAATTTGCCTACAACAATGCCGAGAATGTGTCCACAGGGATGAGCCCCTTCTTGGCTAATTATGGGTGTCATCCCAGGGCTTTCCCAGGGGGAGAAGGGGAGAGATGGGGTGTCCCGGCAGCCGAGCATTTTGTAGAAGAAATGGAAGCAATCCATCGTCAGCTCCAACTCAACTTAGAAAGGGCGAAGGAAGAATACAAGAGGCAGGCAGACAAGAACCGAAGGGAAGGTGAAACCATAAGGGTGGGAGATAGGGTGTGGCTGTCAACCCAAGGGTTGCCGTTCAAAGGAGGTTGTAAGAAATTAAGACCCAGGAGATTGGGTCCCTTTGAGGTCATTCAACAGGTCAACCCAGTGGCTTTCAGGCTCCGGTTACTCAACCACATGAAACTGCACCCAGTATTTCACAGGTCGTTACTGTCACCGTATGAGGGGGGACGAGAAGGGATGGCCACTCGGGGACCGGTCATAGAAGAAAGGGAATGCAGCAGCCATGTGGCAGAAATCCTCGACGCCAGATGGAAGGGGAATCAGGTGGAGTATTTGGTAGCGTGGGAAGGAGAACCGGAGTCAGAAAACACTTGGGTAATGGCAGAAGATATCAATGACGAGGTATTGATAGAAACGTTCCATCAAAGGTTCCCAAGGAAACCTCAGCCTGTGGAGAGGTTCCGGAGGGAATACTTTGGGACCACCGATGAGGAGGAGGAGTTGGAAGGATTCTCGGAATCGGAAGGGGAAGGGGAGATGGACTCTGAGGAGGAGGAGTACTTCGAGACCAGGAACCGCAACAGGTGGAGAGAAGTGTTCGGGACATCGGAAGATGAAGGAAGTTCATTCCGGGGTTTTGCCTCCTCACCGCCCGTAGAGGAGGGGGCGAGAGGGGATGAAGGGGGCCCTGGAGGGGAGGTGGATGTCAGGGAACTGCCATCGGAAGGAAGGGAAGTGAAAGGGCTCACACAGGTTGGGAGAGACTCAGCAGCTGAAGAGGGAACCAGTAGGGGGAGAGGAGCTGGGCTGAGGGAAAGGGAGCTGGAGGGATGGCTCAGAGACACTTCCAGCGAAAACAGTGGGGAGGTTTCAGGACCTCCTGTAGGGACACCCACTCCTCGCCGGAAACTGTCACGCAGAGAGTCCAGAAGACGTGTTTCCGTTAAGGAGCTTTTATGTTGGAAGCGATTCCGAAAGCAACCACTGTCGGAATCTGCCAGCGACTGACGGAGCCATGTTTAAGGGGCTCCGTTACAGACAGAGGTTTGCAAACTTGACCAAACTCTGAGGGACTAGGATTTTACACACAAGCAGCTCATCGTCCCATCACAATACTCTATTCCATTTTTCACCCATCTTTTTCCATCATCATCCCAGCTCTAAAAGCCAGTCAGCATTCCAGGGCTAGTGGGCATGCTCAGTCCTCATTAGGATGTTTTTGAGTCTCCCCATCCCCTCACAAAGGTCTCCCCCCAAAAAAATTATTTGAAGTTCTACAAACATTGCTGCTCCTCCAAGCCCTTTGGTATCTCCCTCATTTGTGTGAATGGTGCTGTTTTGGATATGTAGGAATTGGCACTAGAACATTACAGGTAGCTTGCATCTTATGTCAGAGTTCAGTTTCGGGGGTTCCATACATATAAGCAAAAACGTGTAAAGCCAGGAACCTGTGGAACCAGCCCTACCACAAGGTGTTTAGCCAACTTTGGAAAGGGGGATGTGAGGGCTCTGGCAGGGTCCTAGAGCCCTTCCTCCTCTCCAAAGTCCTGCGAGTGTTTGCCTACCTTTGGAAAGAAGGGAGGGCTCTAGGACTCTGCCAAGCCGTCACGTCTTCATCTCAAAGCGAGTAATCTTGCAAATCTGCTCAGGTGGTTGAGGGGAAATAAATGAATGGAGAGTAGGTTTCATTTGCTCTCCATTTATTTATTTATCCCACCCCCAGCCTGCACAAAGCTGCCATCATGTAAGTTAAATAAGTGTAAGATGCAAGTTACCTGTATTAATGAATATGACCATACTCATGATCAATGAAAACAAAACGAAGCATGCTTGGTGAACTTTTTTAGTTCACCTGGGTGCTGTACCTTGTAAATTCCTGGATGGCTTCTAATCTGGGGTGATATACTACAATTCTTTTCTTTAACATGAGTGCAGTATACAGGATGACTATTTCCATTCCAAATTGAGATACTATATCTAGAACAGGAGATGGAAAAATAGGATTTTAGTAATGAAAGGAAGCAGACTTCTATACAACTTGCAACAACCTAAGTATTAGGATTGGATGAGAGATCATGAGAAAGTTGTTTTATAACAGGAAATGGAGCTTACTTCTGTCAGGCGCTACATTTGATGTTATTTTGCAAAGTGACTCTGGTGTTGTGAATACGCTTGTGCATACAGTTATTCTTGCTATTTTTAATGTACTATAATGCAGTTATAACTTGTATGAATTAGAGGACGAGTGAATGTTTGGAAAGGTGGCCCAAGTCAGGAAAAGCAAGCTCCAGTGGTTGATGGATATAAGCAGGGCATTGTTTTAAGTGAAACATCAGGTTGAAGACAAACAACATTCCTTGGGAGATGAAACTGCATGTTCCAGGACATCTGTGTTCAATTGCCTAGACCCTAAAGGCACTGCGATAAGGACAGAGAGATAAGCACAGAGATTATGACCTTCGAGTCACATTGCTGGAAAAAGCCTTGCAATTCTAGAGGAATTCAGGTGGGGGGTCGGAAAAATAACGCAATGATCTTGCAATCTCCAAAACTTTCCAAGTTGGCCTTGCAGTGCAGAGAATATCTGCCATCAAGACGAAGCTATGCAAGCCAAAGACTGAACTGAGGATATAAGAACTGGGGAGGCAAAAACTGTGAAATCTTTGGGTGAAAACCTAAGGAGCAACATAGCGTTTCCTCCTCACCCCACTGCACTATTTCTCTGTGTGCTACTAAGCTGTCCACTTAGGAAACATTCACACCATTCATTTAAAGCACCATGACACCATTTTAAACAGTCATGTCTTCTCCAAAAAGAATTATGGAAGCTGAAATTTTCTAAGGGTGCCAAGACTCCTATACTCCTCCCAGAGCTATACTTTCCAAAGTGGTTTAACAATCAATCCCTCTTCACTGGGAACTCTGGGAATTGTAGCTCTGGTGGAGGGGGACTAGGCATCTCCTAACAACTCAGCAGCCTTAACAAACTACAGCTCTCAGAATTGTTGGGGGGGAAGCCATGACTATTTAAAATGGTATCATAGTGCTTTAGAGGTCTAGTGTGAATGTGGTTTTAGCCACAACATTATTGGGTAACTAGATTCCTGCAGAGAGTGAATCTGAATGTGCTTTATCAACTGAGTGCTCTTCAACAGATGAAACTAATAAATAACTTCTGAAAACTAGTACTGTTCCCATGACACTTCCAAGAGTACATGTTTGGGACTGGGGCAAAATCATCCCCTAAGCTTTAGAAAAAATTCTTCCCACCTTTGATTGAGCCTGCAAGGTAAGCTTTTCTGACATCAAAATCTTTGCTCAGGAAAGATCCGTTTTCTTCACTCTGGCAGATCCCCTTTGTAAGGACAGAAATATAGCTCTCCATCATTTTTGCAGGACTCCCATATTTCAGGTATATTCTTGAAAAATAAACATAATGAAACAAGTTTTTTATGTCTTCACAAAAAAACCCCCAAAGAGAATTGAAAAAAAACAAGCCAGCACTTTCTAGGACAACAGCCCTAAGATACGTTCACTGTTAATTAAGATTAAAGACTCACACACAGGTTTGTCTTTCTCAATCTATGGTTTGCTTAATACACTATTTATTAAAATGTTTATAGCCCACCTTTCCGCCAGAGACCCTCAAGGCAGCTTACAACACAAAATTTAAAAAGAATTAAAGAATTATTGACAACAGCTGCAAGAAAACAGCCAAAATGAAATTACAGCAATGAACAAAAATGAATGCTATCTTTAAAAGCCATGTTTTAGCTGCTAAAAGGCAAATAAGGAGGTAGCCCAATGGCCTAGCTGGGAGTCATACTAGAATCTAGCCCAGGGATGGGGACTCTGCAGCAGTTCACCTATTGTTGGATCACAACTCCCATCATCCTTGACCATTTGATACACTACCTCAGATTGATAGGAAATAGCATCAAACAACTTGTTCAGGGCCACAGCTTCCCCATCCCTGGCTTGGCAATGCAGTCAAAAAGGCCCCACCGTGCTACCCAGTCTGATGGATTTTATAGGGTGGGGGGAGGGGGAGGAAATCAACAAGTCTTCAACTGTTGAATGGAGGGCTTGAGTGGGCAGCTGGACCCAAACCAGCACTTTGAACTGAGCATGGAAGCACAATGGGAGCCAGTGCTGCTGAGACAGTGTCATGATCGGGACACTTCCTGACCGCCTGACAAGCTGTGCTGTGAAGCTTCTGAAGGCTCTTCAAAGGCAATTCTGTGCCGTGTTTCAATTGATAAATCCCAAATAGATGCCCACCACAGAACATCAGTTCTGGTGCAAAAACGATTCTTTGATTTAAGCTAGTGTCTGCTAGAACACACTGCACGCACAGCCCTAAAAGAGGTTACCCCTCCCATGTGAGACAGCAAGCTGGATAGCATCTTCTAAGATAAATGATGTGCACTTTTAACAGGCAAATACACAATTAAATAATCTATTAAAAATCTACTGCCTAATTCATAGGGAGCACTTTTCTAGTTAACCAAAAGTTTTAAAAAACTTATCTACCAAACCTGTAGTATAAAACACAGCAGTTATACACACCGACAGAGGATCCTAGTGAAGGCTGCATATTTCTCTGGGTTAAAGTCTTTGGTAGTCAGGACAATGGAAAAATGGGTCACCTATCCAACACACAGGAAAAAGAAAAGGTTGCTTGATACGCCATTATAAACACCATACTGTAAACATGGACATTATAGCAACACCAGGAGGATCAGCTCACCAAATCTCATCGAAATACAGTAAATCGAGACAAAATTAAATCAGTTCAGTTGTTCATATGATCTGCCAAGTGCTAAGAAATGCCTTCTACCATTCCACTTCAAATCCCATGAGTGTTGCGGGGGATAACGCAAAGAATCACCCATTAGATGGGGAAGCATGTCCATTTGCCCCTTTGCAAGAAATAAGCAAGTTCAACACTGTTTTTGGAGCTCACAACAAGACCTAAGAGTTTCGTTGCATTTCCAAAGATGGAGCAGTGAGGAGGATGCTTCACTCGACTGCAAAAGTGTGTTCAAGATTTGACCGTCTTATCTCTTTTTTCTTTTTCTTCCTTTTTTCAGAGCAAAGCGTTAGGCATTTGAAACAGCACTTGCACAGCATCCAAAGCACGTTCAACCACGTAAAGGTGCTGTAGATCACTCATGGTATTTATACCCCACCCTGACACCTTCAGGTGAAGCAGGGAATGGAGTTGCAGTGGTAGGAAGAAGCTAAACAAACATACATTAAGTGTAAAAACAAATCTGCAGAGACATTTTAATAAACGCAAATAGAGGTTTTTAAACCACAGCACTCTTTTCTATATTCCTCATTATTCCCATTCATCAGAATGCTTATTTTTGTTGCTTCCAGAACACTCTCCTAACTGCTACTTTATTCCTTCACCTCCCATTCTTGCGTATGGGATAATCTGCTCAGGGTTTGGGAGTTGGCTTGGGGTTGGTTTTTTTTGCAACTTTCTCAGGTACAGTGGTACCTTGGGTTACATATGCTTCAGGTTACAGACTCCGCTAATCCAGAAATAGTACCTCGGGTTAAGAACTTTGCTTCAGGATGAGAACAGAAATCGTGCTCCGGCGGCGCAGCAGCAGCAGCAGGAGGCCCCATTAGCTAAAGTGGTGCTTCAGGTTAAGAACAGTTTCAGGTTAAAAACGGACCTCCGGAACAAATTAAGTACTTAACCTGAAGTACCAGTGTATTACTGAGCTGCAACACGACATTGGTGACAGATTCATTTACAATCCACCTTGAAATAGCCATCAGGTTTTGAATCCACCGATTTATAATCTACAGTGCAACACTATGCATGGTTGCTCTAAAGTAAGCCCTGCCTCAGCCTCAGTTGATCACCCAAGGCCTCAACATCCAGCTCAGTTGTATGGGCCACAAACCTTACATGCTAGTACATAGGAACACTGCTATAAATGGCACAAGAATGGGCAGCTGGAAAGGGCAGGTTGATAAGCTGTGCCTAAACCAGTTGTGTTATAATACGGAAAACCTACTCTTTGTTCCCCACCCTAATGACCATGAATTCTAGACAGATTTCCCATGTAGGTTTCAGTGGAAATGTGTATTAGTGGGATAATATGGCTTTTAGTTTTCGCTATTTATTTAAAGATTTTTTTATTCTGCTCTTCAGCCAAAAAAAGGCTCTCAGATCAACTAAAAAAAACTAACAGCCAGGCTTACAGACTAAAAAGACATGAGTCAAAAAGAAAACGGACTGGGATGGAGGGAGGAAACTGTAAACATATGCATGGCCATGCAGTTAGGCAATGTATTTGAAAACTCTCCAGGGCCACCTAAAATTAAGAGCAATATGATATTTATTTACACAGTGGTACCTCGCAAGACGAATGCCTCTCAAGACGAAAAACTCGCAAGACGAAAGAGTTTTTGGTTTTTTGAGTTGCTTCGCGAGACGAATTTCCCTATGGGCTTGCTTCACAAGACGGAAACGTCTTGCAAGTTTGTTTCCTTTTTCTTAAAACCGTTACAGTAATACAGGGTGCATTGCTTGAAGAGGTGCAGTTGCGACTTGACTTCGGGGAGCAACTCATAGCACGCGGTGTGGTAGCCTTTTTTGAGGTTTTTGAAGATTTTTTTGAAAAAATTGAAACCGTGCTTCGCAAGACGAAAAAATTCGCAAGACGAAAAAACTCGCAGAACGAATTAATTTCGTCTTGCGAGGCACCACTGTATGTAAAACAATGTAGACACTAAGGCATATAATATAGGCCATGCCTGGCAAGGATTCCTAAACCCAGTATTAGTAAGTTTATAGCAAGTGTTTAACAATGGATGTGCTGGATAAGATATTTCTGTATCAAGCTCCTTTCTCCAATATTTCCATCCTACCTTTTTCAAGGCTGAAGAATCTGGTACTTCCATGGTTGTAACATAAAACCACGTCAGCCTGTATTGACCAAATGCGAACGAGCGAAGCTGTTTGCTTTCATCTGTAAGGCAGCATTTTCTCAACAAGAGGTCCCTTAATTCAGTTGTTGTAGAAGGATAGCACCAGACCCACAGAGCATCTCCATTGGTATCTTTTTCTATGGTGGAAAGATGTTCACTGTGAGAATGCCAACAGCAGCAAGGAAGTAAATTGATTGGTTAATCAGATCTGTTGGCTGCAATCACCTTTAACACCTGCATTTTACACACACTAAAGCTTTTGGTTTCCGCTAACATCTATTACAAACTTAATTCACTTCTTCTGTTTTAGATGTATGCTGCAACATACACAAATGCCTTATTTACATTAAAATATGAGGTCATGACCTATGGTGCTCAGGGTAGAGATTCTGCAGTAGTATTACTGAAAACTACGAACCATTCCCACCCCCTGCTGCAACTAATAGGGCAATCTAAACCTCAGCCAGGTCAGTGGTCAAATATGACAAGAATCAGTGCCACACCCACAGCCCTGTTCCTCATGCTGGCTGCCATGGAAAGCAGAGGAGGGGGCAGGTAAATTTGGATCAAGTGTCATCAAGTGATAGCAGTGGGGCTGGCTCAGGATCCAGTGGATCCTGGGCTGTTTTAGCTCCTTCCCCACCAAATGTCCCTTGTCTTGATCCTGCTGGCAGGCATAGGCAAAAGGACACCACTGCCAAATTCTAAACCCACCCACACCCGGACTGGCACAAATTACTTTTGGATTGTAGCCTAAGCCTGTAATTGTAGTCTAAGCACTTGCAGCTAAAACAATTGTACACCACTGCCCTGTTTTTCCCTTCCTCTGTGCACCCCTTGTACTGAATTTTAGACTGTACGCTCCTCAGGGCAGGGACCTGCCCTCTTGAACTCTGAAGAGCAACAGACACACTGATGGCACTAAAAGAAAGAAAGAAAAGCAAATGAAACTACTGACTCATTTCCTAAGTTTCAGAAGCACTCTCAAGCAGATGACTTAAAAAAAATATGGAGTGCACCATTACACACAGTGACTTTAATAAACCACACTTATGTTGACAAGTCAAGGAATATGCACATATGGGTCATTTAGAAAAATATGTCAGTTGCTAGATCTTCATAATCACAGCAGTATGGATAAGACTGCAAGTTCACATGCCTAGATCTATAAGGTCTTCTTTTGTACATCAGCACAGGGGAGGGAACTATAAGTGACAGGCGACGTTACAGGCAAGGCTGATGGAAAGCAAGTCCTGATAGGGTCTACGAACACACGCTAAGGGAGCAAACACGAACTCCCCAGCCTTAAATTAATCCGGAATAGCTTCCCCTCCACAAATAGCCGTGTACTGAAGAAGCGAAACACCCGCCCTCTGATCATTCGCCCATACTCCCGATTTGGCATACGGGGTATTATCGATCAGTGGCACTAAGCAGGCAGGAAAGGAAGAGGAAATTGCCCATCTCCATCAGTGCACGAACTACCGCCTATTCTCGGGGTGGGGGGAGCGGGGATTTGTGGAGCGGGGGCCGGAGCGAGAGAGAGGCAGCGGGGCGCGATCCTGCTCCCTCCCAGCTGTTTCCCTGCAATGCGCAGCAGGGAAGCGGGGGACGCGGGCGCGCTTACCAATCAGCCCCACACTCAGCAGCAGCTGAGCCTCGGTCTCTGCCATCTTCCTCCTCCCTTCTCCAGGACCCCGCCTATTTCCTGAGAGCCTTCCCCGGCCCCATCCTGGGCCTCCTAGAGCGAGAGAAAGCCAGTCCTCCCCGCCTCCTGGCTTCCGGTTCCACTGGGGAACTCCATTTTACGCGCAAAGAGCGGGAGGAGGAGGAGAAAGCGCCTGCTTTCCGTTTAGCTTTGGCTTGAAACCTCTCTGCCTCTCGATCTATCAATCCAAAGGAGCGTAGGAGATGGCAATTTCACTAGATATAAATTTGCTGGAAAGTTGTTTTCCGACAGGGTATTTTTTTTTTAATGCTATGTTGCCTCTTGATTATAGAAGCCTATTTTAGTATTAAGCAGCATATTGTTTAAAGGTTTTAATTACTTACATAAAGCAGGGCACGAATTTATGTAATATTATTTATTTATTTCACGAATAAATAAAAAAGTAAGTTAATACAGCAGTTCAGTATTTTCTGACACATGCCTTGGTAAAGGTAAAGGTACCCCTGACTGTTAGGTCCAGTCGCAGACGACTCTGAGGTTGCGGCGCTCATCTTGCTCTATAGGCCGAGGGAGCCGGCGTTTGTCCACAGACAGCTTCCGGGTCATGTGGCCAGCATGACTAAGCTGCTTCTGGCGAACCAGAGCAGTGCACAGAAATGCCGTTTATCTACTTGCCGGAGTGGTACCTATTTATCTACTTGCACTTTGACATGCTTTCGAACTGCTAGGTGGGCAGGAGCAGGGACCAAACAATGGGCGCTCACCCACTGACCTTCTGATCAGCAATCCCTAGGCTCAGACCACAGCGCCACTTGCGTCCCTCTTGACACATGCCTTAGTGCATCTTAATTCTGTTCCAGCACAACACAAAAGTCTCCAACTGGCCATAGGTGTTTGTTGTCCACGTCTTCTAAAGGGGGGCTGTTATTGTCAAAGTTTTTGCCAAGCACTCTTAGTCATCCATTGCTGGTGAAATTGATTTTCTCAATAAGCATCAATATTTTTTAAAAAAACAAACTCCCATTGTTTCAGCTGATTTTTAGAGATGGCCACTTAGCGCAATGATTTTATTTGAAATATTGATGTATTATATCCTACTTTCCATCTGCACTACGATAATGTATGTACTATGTAGTACTATGTACTACAGTATGTACTATGTACTACAGTACTATGTAGTATTGTAGCAGAGATACTGTCATGGGATGTGCTGCATGGTATTGCAATGTGTGACACACCAAAATAGAGACAGCAATGTAGTGGTTATAAACACTGCTTTATTATTATTTGCATTTATATCCACCACTTCTCCCAGAACCCTGAAGGGAGCCACACTTAATTCACATTTTTTTATCCTCACAACCCTGTAAAGTGGGATAAGCTGACATTGTGTGACAGGGCTGCCGGACTGGGTGGGGATTTGAACCCTGGTCTCCCCAGTCCTGGTCTCCCTCTTTTAATCACACCAGTAGACACCACAATCAACTTCAGCTCTTATCTAAAATGTGTAGGTCATAATACATAGTGGTTTCAATCTTCAGGTAATTAGCAATGTGGCAGTAACAACACTACTACCTTGCAGGATTGTCATAAAACATCATCACTTGTCTCAGGCCCTGCATGTATGTGCAGGGCAGAGGGGATTCTTACTGGAAAGGCAGTGTGCAATGCAGGGAGGTTTATCTCTTCACCCTCCTCTTGTAATCCAAAATGGAGATCTCCCATGCAGCTAGAAATCTTAGAAAAAATCAGTTCCAGTGATCTCAGTTCCAACCACATGCATGGCCTTCATTAGTGCTATGGTGAATTCCAGGCTGGATTATTACAATGAGCTCTCTGTGAAGCTGCCTTGAAGAGTGGTTTGGACACTTCAGCTAGTGCAGATGTTGTTTCTTGCCTATTGACATATTTGAGTTGGCTTGCTAGTGTGTCACATGTTCTGAAATAGCTGCACTGGCTGCCAGTAGACTTTTAACCCTAACCAAAGGCAGTTTCTCAGTCTCACTTAATTAAGTATAGGAATGGAATGGTGTAGGAGAAAATTATTTATGAATTAAATGTACACCCTCCACTTTCCCCCTCCAATGGGCTCAAGATGTTATCATGTGAATGTCACAACAACGTAAGCTATGCTATAACAGTGACTGCTTAAAGCCACTGTGTGAGCTCCATAGCTGGAATGGGGATCTGAACCTGGGTCTTTTAGGTCTAAAAGACGAACACATTAATGCAGCACAGCACACCATATTACACACACTGGCTCTCAATCCCAAAGAATTCAGCAAGGAGTGCTCTAATCCTAAACACAACAGGCCACAAGAACATAATCCTCTTTTAAAGCCATCCAGGTTGGTGGCAATCCCTGCCTCCAGTGGAAGTGAGTTCCACAGTATAACCGTGGAAGAAACTCTTTCTTTTAATCTGTCCTGAACCTTCCACTATTCAGCTTCATCGGGCGCCCTCGAGTTCTAGAATCCCGCGACAGGGAGAAAATCTTCTTATCCGTGCCGCGCAGTTTTATCACGTCGCCGCCTAACCCGCTGAGCAGCGCTGGCCTCGAACTCCCTACCACCGGACCCGCTCTAAGCACAGCCTCCTTGCGCATGCGTCCTTCGAACGTTCGGCGCCTCGAAAGCTCGGGACTGACCCCGCCCCCTCCACCCGCCTCCGCGACAGGCACCTTCGCTTCCGGACACGTCCGTGCGCGGGGCGCGTCACGTGACGCGCTCCATTTCCGGCCTCGCTTTGCTGCCTGGCTGGGCGCTCCTTGGGGCTCGTTGCCGTGTGAGGAGAAGCCGTCGCCATCATGCCGGTCTACTTCCAGCGGCCCGAGAACGCCCTAAAGCGGGCGAACGGTGAGTGCGGAGCTCGGGGGCCGCTCGCCAGCGGGGCCGGGGGAGGGCCCGCCTCCGCGCCCCGCCCGCGCCCCCATTATGCTTAGTAATGGAGGCCGAGGCCTAGGCTCCCGCCACACTTGGGAGGCCCAGGCACCCGCCACGCTGACCGCAGCACGGCCTCGCCCTCCTCTCCGCGCTCTCGCTTGGGGTGGCCGGCCGGCCCCGGCAGCCACGCAGCCGAGGTGGAAGGAGTGGCGGTGAAAGTCCCTTTAGACACGAGGCCTCTCCGCTCCTCGTGGCGGCTCTCGCGACTCACTTCCTCTCGTTTGAGCCAGGCTTCCGCGCGAGGGGTGTGAGCGGGGAGAGGGATGCGCCTGGTTTTTCCTCCCCCTCTTTCGTCAGTAAATAAAACACATTTTTTAAAAGTGCCTCCCTAGGCAGCGCTTGTCTTCAGTGGCTGTCGTGTTATACCTGTTCCCAGTGGCCACGGTCGTCACAGTTGATTATCCCACCACCCCCGAATCAATAAACAAAGGGCGGCTTTTATCTCGCGTAGGCATCTTTGGGTTTCGAAATCCCTCTCGCATGTTCCCTACGTTTCGTTAGGAATTATGGCCTGCTCCAAGAATCCTGGTTTAACTCAGTTTCCCAGTGGCGTCCATGACAAATCTAGCTACAGCGCTGCAGGAAATGGGCGGTCATTCTCCGCCTCTATCTTCCCCCTCCCCCGTTCCCCATTTTTTTAAACCATGAAATTAATATCGTTCATTTTGAGACCCCCATAGCAGGGGTGCCCAAATTTTTTTCAAAGAGGGCCAGATCTGATGAAGTGAACATGCATGAGGGCAAACCAAAGTTGTTGACCTTTTTTAGGATTGATTTTGTTGAGCCTTTTAGGGCTTTACCCCAGGATTAAATCGACCAGCAGGCCAGATTAGGACCCCCAAATGGACTTTGGACATGCCTACCCCAGAGCGTGCACTGCCTGGTATGATGTAAAAGTAAATATTTGGTCTTTTTCAGAGTTCATATCACATCTGATGACACAGAACTAAGCATATGGAACAAAGGTTACAATTTTTTTTGCTTTCCAGTGTAACGTGGAAAGTCTCTACTGCTAAGCAGCTTCAGTAAACAAAGAACCATTATTTAAAGGAGTTACTTACCATAGTTACTTTTAATTGTAACACCGTGAAATGTCATTGTGAAAACTTAAGACAACTGAACAAGATGGAATTTCATAATAGATTTTAAAGTTTTCAAGTGATAGTCAGGAAGTTTGTTGTTACTGTGCTTGATACATCCCATTCCTCCCCTCATCCTTTTCTTTGTCTTTTATGTAGCGCACTGAAAATTCCAGTAACACAGCTCACTGTATTAATATGTAGGGCAGCAAACACACCCACTTTAAAAGCTAATTTAATAACCAAAATGCTGGTAAGAACCAGTTTTAAATAGTAGGGCTGCCTGTTACAGTAGACTCAAGCCAAATATGTGTGAGCATATTATAATTTAATTAAAGCAGGTTATATGTACCTAATAAATACAAGTAAAGTTTGATAAAAACCATTACTGTCAAATGGAATTAAGTCTTGAAATTTCAGTTAAGTTTTTTTAAAAGTTTTTTTATAAAATCATTAACATGCATATTACCATTATGTGAATTATTCAAATCTGCTCACTTGATTTTTCCATTTCCTACATTCAGGCCATTCAGACTTAACACCAAATTATGGTTTGATTTCTAATGCCCGTCTTGCACACTTACTCCCCTCACACACTTCACTCAGTAAATGCCTAATCCTTGTTCGTGGCAAACTAGGGTTTGTTGCTATGTGCAAACAATAATTTGTCTGTTGGACAAAAGTAAACATGATGGTTAGCTGTGGACAAGGATAGGAAGCTACTAATGATGGCATGCAAATTAAGTGGGAATGTACAATGGTGGTTCTTGTAATATCTAACCATGGGGTTTGCCGTCATGTTAGAACACAAACTTCATCTATCATCTGGCAATTGCTTAAAAGTATTGACAGAATACATATTTTTCATTGCATTGGAGGCTATATGTTACTAGCGTATGAATAGTGAATTCAAGAGTAAGTGGCCAGGATCTTAATATTGACATTGTTTTGGGATTCATAATTTTAAATGTTTTTTTAGAGCCAAGAATCTCTTGGACAAGAAACTTGAAAATGTATTAATTTCAAAAGTCAAAATGTGATTTAAATAATTTAAAAATCTATTGTTTGAAATCAGGTTTCTTACGTTGAAAATAATACATTTCTTTACCAAAATGCCATATTTACTGGTATTTATAGCAATAAATAGTCATTTGCCACTAAAGAGGGATTTTATACAACCAAAGAGCATAATTCAGGAGCTTTGGCCATACAGCCCACATGCCTTTTGTGCTGCAAATTTATTTTGGCTTGGAGAGGAGTCAGATTTCTGTTTGTCTGTAAACATACAAGAATAGTAAGCAAGATTGTGTACTGGCTGTACTTGCACTTCATGATAACCCAAGCTTTCTGGCTTACTGTGTTCTACTGAGAATGAACAGCATGTGTGGTGCGCCCTGCTCAGTTGCTTCCACTTTGCCTCCCTGGTGCAAGTGCAAGTCTTGGCTTTGTGTTACGTAGAAACCAGGGATCATGGTTTGTTTCTCCATTGCAAGCCATGATTGCCAGCCATCATGAACCAATGGTTTGTTGTTGCTTCCTGATCATAAATATATCCCTGGTTATCCCTGTAATACAAAGCCAAGGTTTCCTGGTTTGTTTAGCCCTTTACAGCCAGGGAAGAGTGCAGCAGGAGCAATCAGGCAGCATGCACCAGCTCATTGTTCATTGTCTGTTAACCATGATAAACCAAAATGTCATTTAGCAGATTGGGGTTGACTTTTAATTGCACATGCATGGCATCAGACTGTAATAAGTATTTGTAACTTGCCAGAAGCAAGGTATGGTAGTTCTTGGAGTGTCCTCATGAGATGGAACATAAGTGTTCATCCATTTTAGTTTGTAGAGTCATAGCTATTCATATTTGAAACGGAAGATATTGCAGAACTCTTATAGCTGAAGGACAGAAATGACAACAGTTTGTAACTACAAATTGTATCACTTCTTTCGTTATTCTAGAACACACAACAATGCTTACTAAAGGTTTAGCCAATCTGTTGCAACCTTTCCTTTTAAAGTGAAACAGTTTTACAAAGAACTGTTGCCACTTCACCATATTTCTGTTTTTCTTCCCTAGAGACTTAAATAGTTAGTTTGAGCTATCAGAAGTGGCTGACTCAAATCGTTTATAGTATTAGTTTCCTGAAATCCTTTTGAAGCATTAAGAATTTGTGGGCAAGTTCACAAAAGCTGGTGGTCCGCAAAAATGTTTACTAGTATGCTGATACACATTTTTTAAAAGTAATTTTTGGCTGTCAGCATTCTGCAAAGTATAAAATTAGACTGTTCCCCCCATTTTACAGTTGTTGTTCAGCCTGATTCCCTGGAGGTGATTATTACTTTCAACAATACTATGGAAATGGCTCTTTATAGCAACTTTCCTCTGTTCCACTCTGAAGCAATATATTTATTAAAATGAAAACAGTTTGTATTAAGAGTCATAATTTATTTTTCTCAGAATTTCTTGAGGTTGGGAAGAAGCAACCTGCTCTTGATGTTCTCTACGATGTTATGAAAAGTAAAAAACACCGAACATGGCAAAAGATCCACGAACCGATTATGCTGAAGTACTTGGAGCTCTGTGTGGACCTCCGCAAGAGCCACCTGGCTAAAGAAGGCCTATATCAGTACAAGAATATCTGCCAACAGGTAAAGGCTCTGAAAAGTGTTATCATATTAATAGTATGTTGTTAAAAACAAGCATTATAATAAAGTATATGTTTCTAGATGTTTTAGAAAAATGTACTTGATGGTTCTGTACTATATATGTGACTATAAAAGCTTCATAGGATTAGAGATAAGGAGCATATATCACCAATAGAACACTTTTGAATGAATTGTAGCTGCAGAAGTCAATTATTCACAGATGCATAGCTACACTTCATTATACTGTCATAGTTTTATATTTATATCTGTATATATTCTTATATAAGTAACTTCACCTCAAGTCTAAGCAAAGTTATTTATAGCCGTTCTAATTCTGATACAGGTGAACATCAAATCCTTGGAGGATGTAGTTCGGGCTTACTTAAAATTAGCAGAAGAAAAAACTGAATCTGCTAAAGAAGAGTCTCAGCAGATGGTGCTAGATATTGAAGACTTAGATAATATTCAGACTCCAGAGAGGTAGGTAACAGTGCTATGATACTTCTTGTTTGAAGCTTAATTTTGTATTATGCATACATATTGAAAAACACTTTGTGTTTATGATTTTGGATGCAAGCTGAGTTCTTTTGGCAGACTTATGTCTGACTCAGTCAAATCAACTTTCACCTTGATGTGGAAGACTAAAACAAGAATTGCATTCCCGTGACTTTGAAAGATGCTTTCAAAGAATGCTGTTGTTGTGTCATTAGAATTTCATTGTGCTTCCTGATATGCATCTTGGCAAGTGAGAGGACATGATAAAAAGATTGTGTAGAATAACATATTCCTTTTGTTTCTTAATTCTAGTGTTCTCCTAAGTGCTGTGAGTGGGGAAGACACTCAAGATCGTACTGATCGGTTACTTTTGACTCCCTGGGTTAAATTTCTATGGGAATCATACAGGCAGTGTTTGGACCTTCTCAGAAACAATTCTAGAGTGGAGCGGCTTTATCATGATATTGCACAACAAGGTAAAATCTGTTTGTTTGTTTTTTTGGTAAGACATATGCAGTCACTTTTTAAAGTTCTGGAATCTCTTACTGATTGCCTACTTCCAGCAGGTGCAGGGGTGAGCATTTTGTTCTTTAAAAAGAAAATTAGAAATCTTTGGTTAAAATATTTTTTATAGTAATGATTCAACTATTACCTGACTTTTTATTAAGGACAGTAAAAAGCGTCTTTTAAAAGATAAGAAAACAAAGTGTAAATTTGAGTGTTAGAAAATATTGTCAGTTTGAACTGCTGGTCTGGTTAGTGCAGCACAGTAAGTCAACCTATGTCTTGCCAGGACTGCATGAAACAGGGTCCCAGAGAGGTGTTGGCAACTGCTTTGCTGTTCCCTGGTCTTTTTACCTCTGTGCCATTCTGAACAAAATTAAGGTTTGATTTAGTGTCTGCACCTAGCTCATGGTTAAGTGGTTAGTGAGTAGAGAGCTTAACCATGAGCTCAGATTTGAATAGCATGCTAATCCAAACCTGCATGGTTCAATGTAGTGAGGAGTAAAAATGACTGGTGAGGAGCAAAGCGGCTGCAAGCTAATCTCCAGTAGCTCACATTTGCACATGGTCCCAATAAGCCATACTTCAGTTTATTCTGTTGTGTGAACAAGGCCAAACTGACTTTTTAACTGCTTCCAAATGCCATAATTTTATCTTGCAGCTTTCAGGTTCTGTTTGCAATATACTCGTAAAGCTGAGTTTCGCAAACTCTGTGACAATTTGAGAATGCATTTGGGTCAGATCCAGCGTCATCACAATCAGAGTACAGCTATCAATCTCAATAACCCAGAGAGTCAGTCAATGCATTTGGAAACCAGACTTGTACAGTTGGACAGTGCTATAAGCATGGAACTGTGGCAGGTATGTAATTACACAGTTATTGAGGTACTGACAGTCTCTCTTTCTGTTGCCAAATTCTTTTAAGCTTTACCTTCTGTTTTCTGCTTTAAGGGATCTGGTAATTTAGAGAGCTGTACATAAATAAGCTAACATAAATTTATTCATTAATAAAGTTTTCTGGTAAAAGTGTGCTTAGGCTCAGAACTTGGGATAATGAACATACCAGGACTGGGGAACTGTTTCTGGTCAGTGGACCAGATTTTAATCTCCCCTGCAAGGCACATTTGACAGGTGGCTGAAGCCTGTCAATCACCTGGCATCATAGTGACATCAGGTGCCTGGTTGATGAGACTTCAAAGCACAGTGGGGTATTTTAAGCAGCTCTTTGTAAAAACAAAACAAAACCCTGTGCTGCTGTTTACAAAGGTCAATCAAAGAGCCCCCATCCTGTTCCTTTGAAACTAAACAAAATGGAGATATTAAGGAGCAGTGCAAGGATGTGTACAAATGGTGGTCAAACAGCTCCCATAATATTGCTTCAAAGCTTTACAGACAGAGGGCTTGAGCGCACTGCTGAGAGGGGGAAGGCTCAATTGAACAGAAACTATTTCAAGCTCCCAGTTGTCCCATTTGTCCCGTTACCTGACCCACAATTGATATCATGTGGGTGGGCGTGGCTTCCCCAAGATGTCCTGGCAGGCAGTGCTTGGTTTGTGGGCTGGAAATTCCCCGCTTAGATCTATCTATCTATCTATCTATCTAATAACATGTATTTATTAATACACCACTATTCTGGCAGACCTCACAAGCTAGGCCTGTTACTTTACATTGTATGAGGTTTCTATATATCCCTCCCCTCCAACTTGTTTGACATACAGTTGTAGTGTAACATGATTTTTTTTAAAAAAACTCCTTTCAGGAAGCCTTCAAAGCTGTGGAAGACATACATGGATTATTCTCCTTGTCCAAGAAACCACCAAAGCCCCAGCTGATGGCAAACTATTATCACAAAGTTTCTACTGTCTTCTGGAAATCAGGAAATGCGCTCTTTCATGCATCCACACTTCACCGTCTTTATCATCTCTCAAGGGAAATGCGAAAGAACCTCACGCAGGAGGAGATGCAGAGGTAGGAAAACTTTTGTTTGCAGGTGCATTTTTAAACTTAGAAATAGCATCAATAGTGTATTGCAAATGGTTGGAAGCTGGATTTAAAGCTTGTCAGTTAGGCCATTTTAGGTATGGCATCTAGAATGGAGGCTAATGCAATTCAACTGCTTAAATCTTCTGTCTGTAGGATGTCAACGAGAGTCCTTTTGGCCACTCTGTCCATTCCTATAACACCTGAACGAACTGACATTGCTCGTCTTCTAGACATGGATGGCATCATTGTTGAAAAGCAGCGGCGATTGGCAACTCTGTTGGGCCTCCAGGCCCCACCTACACGAATTTCTCTCATTAATGATATGGTAAGCAACATTTCATAAAACATTTCTATGTAGTTTGCATCCTTGATTAAAAGGAACTTTAGTAAAACTTCAGAATGATGTGAATAGTAAACAATGTGATTGAAAATTAAAAGTTTCATTTGTTACCTACTTTCTCCCTCCAGTCCCAGTTTAGCTGCAGACTACAGCAGCAACTGGAACTCTTTAGTGCTGTCCATCTACAGTGGGGCATATTTCATGACTTTGGCCTTGCTTCTTCATAAGATCTGTAAATGTGACATTCTAGGTGTTTCAGCATTTGGAGATGTATGCCCCCGTCACATTAATTGCACATGAAGAGTATGTTTCTTATCTATCACATTTTGATTATTTTTTTAAAAATTGTGGTTTAGCTTATCCTTGAGATGAAACATTAAGTGTTAAAGCTTGTTTGATATTTACCGTTAAAAACATTCATGTCTTATAGGTGAGATTTAATGTTGTACAACATGTTGTCCCAGAAGTAAAGGAACTTTATAACTGGCTTGAAGTAGATTTTCATCCACTGAAGTTATGTGGTCGCGTATGCAAGGTAAGTCCTGAAATTTTATTCAGAAGTATGTAATTTCTGTGTAGTTGACAAAATTCACACAAATGTTGATATATATACCATATGATGTATGGTATTTTTAAAGTGCTTTTTGTGTCCAGGTTATTTTATGTCACTATTAATAGCATTCCAATCTGTTTCTAGAATTTCTAACTGCATGAAAATGCTGCTTGAATTTCCATTCATATAAATACTACACATTTAAAAGCAAAATCTGGTCATGCAAATGGAAAATGCCCTTTTGCAAGAGTAGGTTCCTAGTTTGTATTTTAAGTGACTAATGGATGCTTCTGATTTGAAATGTCATTGTACAGCCAGAAAACAGCATTAACTGTTGCTTGCAGTGTATTCCTGTACATGTTTACAGGGAAGTAAATCCCACAGTATTCAAGTGGACTTTTTGCCTAATACGTGTGTGCTTAAGGTTGTAGGCTTAGCTGACATATATGTAATTCTCCGGAGTTGTACAGGGTGAAGCACGTTTCATTGTCTTTCTCTTACTATTTATAAGAACAAAGATATTTCTAATGTGCTAGATAAAAGGTGAAGGTAAATTAGCAGTGTGGCACACATTGTCACCACTGTCAGTCACCTTCAAACACAATTTAATACACATTGTGTTAGAAACACTTTAGTGATTGAACTAAGTAATGATTTTGTGGCCTTAAAACAGGACGAGGTATATTGGATTAGAGAATATATTGGGTTGAAAAAGTTTAAAGACTTGCCTTAATTTTCGCTCCCTGTGTATTCCTGAGTATACCCTCCTGTGTGCATGTTGAGCCCAAAAGTCCCTAGTTTTTGGCTTTAGGCATTCCCATTTTCTTGCTAATTGGAAAAATATACCTCTTTAATATTGGAGAAGATTAGCATGTTTCTGACATGTTATGGAAGCTCTTTAAAGTGCACTTTGCTATGCAGAATTGACTAAGCTAACAGACAAACTACGAGAGAAGGACAAAACGGACTTCAAATGAGTCTGGGAACCATTTACAGTTTATTTGCAGAAACAACAGAATGGACTGGATTCACTGACAGGATTTGAATAAACTTTCACAACTTCATTGGAGTAACAGATATTTTAAAGAAATGATAAGGGATTTTATTTTTCTGTAGGAAAAGCAGGATATGATAAATAAAACTAAATAACTCAGCAGAGGGGGAGTAGAGGGACGTCCAGAGGAGGGGAGGGAGAATAATTGTAAATAACATGATGAATAAGATTTGTATCATTAATTGTTATAAAATTCAATAAATATTAAAAAAATAATAACTACTGTGAAAAATTGGAGGGTTGATGCAATTTAGTGAGGAAAAGGTATTGTCTGAACCAGCCATGCTATCTTACAATCTCTAAATAATTCTGTATAGGTGTTGAACTGGGTAAGAGACCAATCTGAGAAGGAACCAGAACTGCAACTGTATATCCCCCATCTTCAAAATAACACCATACTCAGGCTGCTTCAGCAGGTATGATTGCAAAACAAGAATCTTCAAATTGGAATGTGCAGTTGGAGTGAATGTTGCAGAATTCCTAAATCCATCAAGATTCACCCAAACTGCACAAGTGAGGAGCTTGGTTGTGACTTTTAGGGTATTCTTAATGCCATATTTGTATAAGTTTTGTTGAGCAATATGGATGGGGCACCTAAGGAGCCCCACCCACAGTAGCCCTGCTCAAGGACTTCTACTTGGTCAATGGTTTTTTCCACTCCTCTCTTCACCCTACACATTCTCCACGCTCCCTGAAACCGACTTGAGGTGGTGATGGTGAGGAGAACCACTAGAACAGCATGCAGAGGGAGGAGAGGATCATTGTAATGTTTCTGCAGATGGTATATTCATCAGAGTGCATTGTTGAATTCTACCCTATAAGTTGTGTGTTTTACTGTTGTAATGCAAACTATCCTGGTATCTCATGACTGGCAGGATAGTGTGTTTTTTTTAAATAGAATGTTCTGTTCCTATGTATCTTTTAAGGATCACTTAGTGAAAGATATAAGGGGCATCCTTAATTTAGTTGCACCTGTATGTAGTAGATATTGGACGTGTTCCTTGATTGAACTCTGAAATCTCTTAAATTAAACCTTAATATTTGTCAGTTCCTTTTGACTAAGAGCTTATCTGTATCATAAGGAACATGGTTGTCATACACTGTTTTCTGTAATGTCTTCAAGTTCTGCCCATGTGATTAAAGCATATCATATAGGGAATATATTACACTTGTAATTCTTGTTGAATTAAGGAAACATCACTAATGTGACACACAACCATGTGGTCTGCTGTAACTTGACAAGAAGATGTAGTTACCAAAGAGTGGTGTTGGTGCAATGCCATTTTGAATAATGTATGAAACAGCACCAAAGAACCACATGCAGCAAACTACTTTTTTTCCATATGCCCTCTGGCCCTGCTCATTCAAGTGAACATGTGTAGGATGTGGGATTATTTCCATGTAGAGAACCCCCACTTCCAGTTATATTGTTTGTATAGTCACTACCAATGCACAAATATGCACAGGCTTTGTATATGTGGCCTCCTAATGGTGTTTACTATTAGTACACATGTGTGTAAAGACTACACAGATGACTGAGCATAAGTTGGGGCTGGGCTTATTGCTTGATTTCTTCTGCATGATGGCTGTCTGGATTAGGCTTCTGATGCTTAACAGAAAACACAGACAATGTTGCTGTGCTCTGAACAAGCTACAGGAGACAGAAACATTGCCTGGGTTACAGAGGTACAAGGCGTGGGTGATGGATCTACCTAGTTAAATAATAAATTCTTAACACAAGGCATTTTTAGTTTCAGTTTTCCAAATGCACATGTCATTGACCTGTTTCCTTTACAGTGGTAAGCAGTGTTATTTCTGATGTGCTAAAGGAACAGTTGAAGGCTAATTAGCAGCTTTACTCCGTTGAGAGACTGCTGCCAGTCTCCTGCACACATAGTTGCTGCTTGGGAGAGTGAGTAATTCCTTTGAATAAACGCTTGACAGAAAATGTGAAGTGTTTCTTAAATGTGAATGATTATTCACTATTGTTGATGGTTGAGCTGTTGACTTAAGTTAATTGAGCTCTTAAAAATGCTTGTACAATATTAGGATGAATAATTGGAAAGAGTTGAATATTCATGTGTTACGCAGGTGGCCCAAATTTATCAAAGCATCGAATTTTCTCGCCTGACTACTCTGGTTCCTTTTGTTGATGCTTTCCAACTGGAACGTGCAATAGTAGATGCTGCCAGACATTGTGATTTGCAAGTAAGTGCAGTAGCGAAAAACGTCAAATGTATTTAGATAAATCTGATTAAAGCTTGTTTAGTCAAACATAACAGTCACTTTTGTCTTTTGAATTCCAAAAAATGAGTTTCAGCACATTCTTCAGTGGTGGGGTAACCTCTGGCCGGTGAAGAGAATGAACTTTTTCACCAGAAGTCCAACAAAATTTCCTTCACCTGTGCAACCTTGAATGGTTGGAGTGAGCAAAGATTGAGCCATACAGCAGGCTTTCCTGACTTCTCTGTACAGCTTGGTAGTAGTCCAGCTGCTCCTGACTCCTGGAACAGCATTCCCAGAACAGTGCAGAACAGAAAAGTCCAAAGAATTAGGCGGGGCTGCCATATGCAAGTGAAAGTGCTTGGCTTCTCAAGCAAGACTTCTCTGATTCCCAGTCAATATGTTTTCTTGTAAAATGGTTGACTTTTAGAATTCAAAAGCTACCTTTCTGGAAATATAGTTAGAAACTTGTAACAGTTACAGAGCAGTTACAGCTGGTGTGTGTGTGGAAACAGACAAAGGAACTGAAGCTTCTAAAGCCCTGCCAGGTTTAGGCAGAAGGAAGGGTAGAAGGAATGCCCCCCCCCCTTCTGACTTGCTCTCTTTTATGATTTATGGAAATAAACTAAACTAGCTCCAGGGCTGACATAGTTTGTCCCTGTTCTATGGTTTTATTGGGGAAACACTGTGTTTATATAAGGGGCACAGGGGTTTCTATGGTGACAGGGAGGGGCCTTACAAAATCTGACCTCCCTCTCCGAAGGCAGGCATCTCTTTCTGCCATTGGAGAGGAAGATTTGAAAAATCCTATAGACCCTGGGACACCATTAGTTTAGATGCATCAGTTAAATCATGGTTCTAATCATGTAGCATTGTTTCTAGTTGAAGTACTTTGAGCTTGGCAACTGCAGTTTTTATGTCTTAGGAGAGGTATTCCCTCCGTGTGTAAAAGAATTGAGGATTCTGCCTCTTAGAAAATGCTTGCTTAGATACATGTGTACGTAATCTAATAACATTTTTTTAAAGATTTTTTTCATCATATCACCATATGCACATGTAATTGGTTAATGAACTAGATCATATGATAATATAGCTAAGATTTCTTTAATCAAGAAGTAATTTCAGTTTTTGAGTTTTATCATTTAAGTACAGTTCAGAAGTCTGTTGTATACCGTGCTGATCTCAATGTTAAATGGCAGTAACATAAGAAAAATAAGAGCTGGTTAGACAAGATTTAAAAGCAGCTGTGAGAAACTATCCTAAACATGCCCTTAATAATGAATTTCTGAATTACTCTATCTTAGGTTCGCATTGATCATACCACTCGAACACTGAGTTTTGGGTCAGACTTGAACTATTGCACTCGGGAAGATGCACCTCTTGGCCCTCAGCTGCAGAACATGCCATCTGAGCAGATCAGGAGCCAGTTGACAGCTATGTCATCTGCGCTTGCAAAGGCTCTTGAAGTGATTAAGCCACCTCACATATTGGTAAGTTGTAAGCTTTTGATACATCTTTAAAAGAATACTGATGCTTTATGGGAAACTTGGTATGTTCAGTCATGGTTTGAATATTTCTTCTCTTCCCTCCAATGCATGTTTGACTCCCCTGTTGCCTGTGTTCAAGGCACATGTCACCGCTGATGCACACTGCTTTCAGCCCTGGAAGAGTGCAGGGTGGGTTTACACTCTCGGTGCCTCGGAACACACACCGTGTACATGGGGAGTTGCCTGTACTTACATGCATTGCTTAAAAATATTTAGTGCTGGCATATTTATTCTAATACGGTGGTACCTCGGGTTACATACGCTTCAGGTTACATATGCTTCAGGTTACAGACTCCGCTAACCCAGAAATAGTGCTTCAGGTTAAGAACTTTGCTTCAGGATGAGAACAGAAATTGTGCTCCGGCGGCAGCAGGAGGCCCCATTAGCTAAAGTGGTGCTTCAGGTTAAGAACAGTTTCAGGTTAAGAATGGACCTCCGGAACGAATTAAGTACTTAACCCGAGGTACCACTGTAGAGGCGTTGGTAAACAGAAGTTGTCATTGTTCCACTTGCACATGCTTAGGGTTGACTCTGGGTGTAATGTTGCAGAAGTGGATAGGAAACTAGAGGCTGAGTAAAAAAAACAACTTCAAAGAAAAGGTGGGATTTAAAGAAAGGAAGAGAGAAGAAGAATCTGTTCTGAGTTGGCAGTGGGGGAAAAACACAAAAGAACCTGCATTAATAATTCCTCAGAATTCAGCAGTGCTTTACTCTCCCATTTGTATTTTGTATTTAAATGGGTTTTTGTTGTTCTGCCTTTAACCATTTTGCAGCTAGAGAAGGAAGAGCAACACCAGCTGGCTGTTACAGCTTATTTAAAAAATTCAAGGAAAGAACATCAGCGTATCCTTGCTCGCCGTCAGACTATTGAGGAAAGAAAGGAACGTCTTGAGAGCTTGAACATTCAGCGTGAAAAAGAAGAGTTGGAGCAGCGTGAAGCGGAACTCCAAAAGGTCCGCAAAGCCGAAGAGGAGAGATTGCGTCAGGAGGCGAAAGAGCGGGAAAAGGAGCGCATTCTGCAGGAACATGAGCAAATTAAAAAGAAAACTGTTCGTGAACGTTTGGAGCAGATCAAGAAAACTGAGCTGGGAGCCAAGGCCTTCAAAGATATTGATATTGAAGTAAGAAGCTTGTTGTTTCCCCCTGACGACTTGTTTATTGTAACCACTAGTGACCATTCACTAATGGGAAGTTTACATTGTAGAAAATATTGTATATTTTGTTAGACTTTTAGTCCATTTCTACATTCTTCAGGAAGACAGAAACCCCATTTGAATACCCTACCAGTAGCATCTCCAACTTCCCTCAACTAGGTTTCCTAACCTTAATCAAACAGCTTGATTACAAATAATGTAGTCTATTTCAGGGGACCCCTGACCATTAGGTCCAGTTGTGATCTACTCTGGGGTTGCGACACTCATCTCGCTTCATTGGCTGAGGGAGCCGGCGTACAGCTTTCGGGTCATGTGGCCAGCATGACCAAGCAGCTTCTGGCGAACCAGAGCCGGCATTCTGATTTGGCAAGTCCTAGGCTCTGTGGTTTAACCCACAGCACCACCCGCGTCCCTTATTTCTGAATATTAGAATATTTTAATAAAATGGATTAAAGGACTAAAAATAAAATAATATAGTAGATAATGCATCAAGTGGGGAAGCTGTATTAAAATTAAAAACAAGAATGTGTGTTTTTCTCAGAAATGGCAGTTTGATTTTTATTCTTTAACATCTAATGTCTTGACTATAGGATCTTGAAGAATTGGATCCAGACTTCATTATGGCAAAACAAGTTGAACAGCTGGAGAAAGAGAAGAAGGAATTGCAAGAGCGTCTGAAGAATCAGGAGAAAAAGGTATAAGAAAAAGATGTACGGTTAATAGCTGAGAACTAGGTGGAGAAACAGCATTTATTGATGACATTTGTGTGTGTGCTCCTTTTACGCTTTAACCTGAACAATCACATTTCTTTAGATTGACCATTTTGAAAGGGCAAAACGCTTGGAAGAAATCCCACTGATTAAGAGTGCATATGAAGAGCAAAGAGTCAGAGACATGGAGCTTTGGGAGCAGCAAGAAGAAGAAAGGGTGAGGTTTCTGAGAGTACTCTGGTGTGACGTAGTTACTTGATATTTTTTCTCTGTTAGTTTCTAGAAATGAACTTCTCAGCTGATTATATAGTTTATGCAGTAGTAGACAGTGTTTTAGAAATCTTTGTCACATGAGTGATGAAGAATGAATGATGTTTGGATATATTGCAATTAAAGAATTTCAGTCTGTGCTAGAACTCCAATTTTGCCATAAAAGAATTCAAATCTTCTGACTGGAATAAATTGTGTAGCTACACCAAGTTCTAATGTAAATCATTAGAATGCTTTGCAGCTTGCAATTGTGTAATAGTTAGAATCTGTTTGGGAACAATGAAAGCCATCATTTTAACTGTAATAAAAGTGATCATAGGGTTTATATAGGCTTAGTACCCAAGCTCTTTTTCCGTATACCATTGCGTAACAATAATAGGCCTACTGGGGTTTAAGTGGTCTGCTAAATTTTATTGGCATCTAGACAGTTTTTTAAAAAAAGAGGCATGTGGTGCCCATAAATTCACAAAAGACATTTGAAACAAATTGTATGCATCACTCTACTACTGATTTGGTTTTGTGTATGTCACAGATCTCAACTATGCAGTTGGAACGTGAGAAAGCCCTTGAACATAAGAACAGGATGTCAAGGATGTTGGAGGACAGTGATTTCTTTGTAACTAGGCTCAAAGAAGCGAGAAGATCAGTGTATGAGGTAAATCTGATTTTTGTGTTCTGACACATATGAGATTACTCCTGATCAGAACTTTATAGAAAATGGAGTGAGGGATGGCACTGGTATCCTCTCTCCTTTGTCATTTTAGCATGTTAGTGTCTGTGCCTGTTTTGATATGAGAGGCAACAATATTACGCTTCGCATCAGCAGAGAGGTGTCCTTTCTGATAAAATAATCTCATATAAAAAGCTTTATGTGTATCTTCCTCTTTGTTTATTTCATTTGTATCCTCCCCTTCCTCCAAAGACATCGGAGAATTCTCCCATTTTATAAGTTGTTTCTAAACTTCTCAAAACAGTTGTTTTACATCTCTGCTATTAATGTGGATTCCAGAACTGTTTAGAATCATAGAGTTGGAAGGAACCCAAGGGTTATCTAGTCCAACCCCCTGCAATGCAGGGATCTCAGCTAAAGCATCCATGACAGATGGCCATCCAACCTCTACTTAAAACCTTCAAGGAAGGAGAGTCCACAACCTCCCAAGGGAAACTGTTCCACTGTCGAACAGCTCTTACTGTCAGAAGGTTTTAACATAGGTTTAGTCTGAATCTCCTTTCTTGTAAGTTGAAGCCATTGGTTTGAGTCCTACCTTCCAGAGCAAGAGAAAACAAGCTTGTTCCATCTTCCATGTGACAGCCCTTTAAATATTTGAAGATGGCTATCATATCTCCTCTTAGTCTCTTTTCCGGGTTAACTATACACTGTTGACTCATGTTAAGCTTGTGGTCCTCCAGGACCCCTAGATCCTTTTCACATGTACTGTTAGTAAGCCAGGTGTCCCCCATCCTATATTTGTGCATCTGGTTCTTCCTGCCTAAGTGCAGAACCTTACATTTGTTCCTATTGAAATTCATTTTGTTAGCTTGTGCCCAGTTAGTCCAATCTGTTAAGGTAATTTTGAATTTTGATTCTGTCTTCTGCGGCATTATCTACCCTTCCCAGTTTCATGTCATCTAAGATTTGATGAGCATCCCTTCAATTCCTTCATCCAAGTTGCTTAGAAAGATATTGAGCAACGGGCCTAAGAGTTGACTTTATGTATAGCTGCCAAGCTACAATTAGTCATTAACACTTGTGGACACCAGATAGTTGGAGTTCATGTTTGAGCATTCATCCTGTAGGTTGCCTGTAACGTGTCTGGAGTTCAATGTATTAATATGTATTTTAGGAAAAACTTAAACAATTCCAAGAAAGATTAGCAGAGGAAAGGCATAAGCGCTTAGAGGAACGCAAAAGGCAGCGCAAAGAGGAAAGACGCATTGCTTATTATCAGGAGAAAGAGGAAGAAGAACAAAGATTGCAAGAAGAGAAGATGCTTAAAGGTAAACACTAAATAAAAGGCTATTGCTGAAAAAGCACCCTTGATCTTTGCTGTGTTTCCAGCAGTATTTATTTTACTTATCTAGATATAGATGTGCCATGGCTGCCATTAAATGAATTTGAATTTCATTACTCGTAAAATAATAATAGGTAATATTCAGTGTTGTCCGTCCACTAGCAGAATAGACATTGTTTGTGGAATAGATTCCCTCTACTAGGCCCACCCAATACGATCTGGAGAGTTTGGAGACGGCATGGGGGGCTGTGGGACAGGAAAGAAAAATGAATTCTCATACGACCAGAAGTCTGCTTGCACAACATTGGCCCATTAAATTTTAAGCAGACATGAAATGCTGTGCAAACAAAATTGGTAAATGAGAGGACATATGATAGACATTTCAAATATAGGATGGAAAGTCACTCTATCTGCATTAATATTTTGGGCAGAACAAGAAGAAAAAGAACGTGCAGAACGTGAAAAACGTGAGGAAGAAATGCGTGAATATCAGGAACGCGTCAAAAAACTAGAAGAGGTAGAGAGAAAGAAACGCCAAAGAGAACTGGAGATTGAAGAAAGGGAACGTCGTCGAGAAGAAGAGAGGAGGAATCTTGAAGATCCGCTTTCAAGGAAGGTAAATTCTATTTCTGATAAACTGACGTTTCTAAGCAGAATCCAGCGTTGCATGAGCAGAAGTCCTGTGCAAACAACAGGACTTCACTTCTCTCTTTTCCCCTCCGCACACCGCCACAAGTCTGCAAAATCATCTGTGGAGAGTCCCTCAATCCTTTGAAGTATATTTTGAAATGTGGAGGCCTGCTGGGTGGGGGGAGGACAGGAAGGTGAAGTCTGTTGCATGAGGAGAGTTTTGTTCTGCTTCTGCACAGATAGCGTTGGATATAACCCTCCAAATTCCTCTATTCTTAAATAGAGAATAATTTACATTAAAAAAAAGTATATGTGAAAGAACTCTTCAAATTCAAGAATTCATATTTAAGGGGGAAGCTTTCAACGTACAGCTTTTGAGTGGACTTCAGTTTTGTGCCTTGGTGCTATGGAAGAGAAAGTGATTCCACCTTCTTGCAGCTTTCTATGGCACCTTCCAGCATGTTCTCGAGGGTCCCCTGACTCACTGCAGCTGAATTTAGCAAGTGCTGGGAGGCTACCAGGGTTCAAATCAAATCAAATTTTATTAAACGGTCACAGACCAGATTAACTCGTACAGCTAGTCAGCGAAGCATAACACCGGAAAAAACAAAGGACAATTTCGATACATAACTGCAATTTAAAATTAGACAGCATAAATAAAATTAAGTATTTGCCTTCGCCTGCATATTGACATTGGAAAGCTCTTGTTTCCTGCGCCTAATAGCGGCTACACAAAATTTGGCCACATTGATCGTAATTTCAGGAACCTTATCTTCTACCAAGGCTCTCATACGTTGGAGTTCTGGTTCATTTTTAAGCTTTTGTAGAACTGGGGCAATAAAGGTCAAACGTAGATCCTCGTAGTAACTACAGTGCAGCAATACATGCAGACTTGTTTCCACTTCCGATGAGCCACACGGGCAAACACGTGACTCATATGGTTTGCCCTCATATCTGCCTAGCAGCAGGGCAGAGGGCAGAACGTTAAATCTGGCCAGGGTAAAGGAGTGTCTGTACTTAGGTATTTGTAAATCAGCCAAATAATTTGCGGGTGAGAACCCTCTCCCAAAGTCTCTAATTATGGCATGTTTATCCATTTTGCCCATATGACATTGCAGCTCTATGTCCCTAATGCGTTGGAGCACTTGACTTCTGGCTCTCTCATATCCTGCCGCTATCAAGATCTGCGGGGAGAATCCCAAGCTTCTTATCTTTTCAAACAGGGAAGCTTTCCAGGTGGAATGAAAGGTGTCTAAGAGTGTTAAAGGAGCCAAACCGGCCGGGGAAAAAATAAGTTTTAACCAGTAGTGTATCTTTAGAATCCACAGCCGCGCATTAACGGGTGGTTGTCCAACTTCTAAGCGGACAGCTATATTAGATACACAGGGGGGGATCCCCAATAAACACCGATAGAATTTTGTTTGAAATGCCTCCATAGGCGCAAAATTTTTAAAACTGCAAACCTGGGATCCATAAGTGAGTTGTGGGAGTATTTTTGCAGCAAAAACCTGGGAGGCCGCCGGAACGTATTTACCCCCTTTCCCGTGAAAAAATCTTGTAAGGGCTTTATTAGCCCTTCCTGCGTTGGCAATGGCGTTTTTCATCTGTTGGTGCCACGAGACCCTTTCCTGAAAAGTTATTCCCAGGTATTTGAAAGTTGCTACCTGGTCAATAGGTTGACCATTAATTCTCCATTTGTGTTTCCTTCTTTTTTTTGAAAACACCATAATTTTAGATTTGCTGTAATTTATTGATAGTTGTTCCGCTTGACAATAGTCAGCAAGTGATCTCAAAAGCTTCCTCAGGCCAACGCAGGAAAAGGAGAGTAGGACTGCGTCGTCCGCATACAGAAGCACCGGGATGGGAATACCTGCCAGTTTGGGAGGGTGGGCATTTTCTTTCGCCATATTTACTGCTAGAGAGTTGATATAGAAATTAAATAGCGTTGGCGCGAGGACACATCCTTGTTTAACCCCATAGTGCGTTTGAATTTCTTTAGTTAGATGGCCTGACCGATCGCATCTTACCCTCACCCTGGTGTTTTCGTATAGACCACGGATAAGGCGTAATAAGCGTTTATCTATGTTTGTAGCACCAAGCTTTTCCCAGAGTCTATCCCTTGGTATTAGATCAAACGCCGATTTAAAATCCACGAATGCTGCATATAAAGACCCCCCTTTTCTAGAGTATTTGTCTGCCAGGTGTTGAAGGGTAAGGGCCTGGTCTATAGTTGAACGCTTTGCTCTAAAACCAGCTTGAGCTTCTGATAGAATATGCTCTCTTTCCATCCACTCCACTAATTTATCACATAAATGAGCAGCATACAGTTTGCTAATAATACTTAATAGACTGATTGGTCTATAGTTAGCTGGCTCAGTTCTGTTTCCTTTCTTAAATATTGGAATGATGATGGCTAAACCCCAGTCCTCGGGGATAATAGCCGCTTGATTTATACTAGTGAACAAGGCGGCTAGCACAGGGGCCCACCATTCGACATTTGCCTTAAGAATTTCTGGTGGGATATTGTCAGCACCCGGGGCTTTCCCTGATTTAAGAGCTTGAATAAGGCCAGTAATTTCTTCTGTGGTTACAGGGGGCCATTCCTTACCAAATTCACTTGAAGCAGGAAGCAGAGCTGGGGCCAGTTGATTTGATGAATATAATGAGAGGAAATAGGCCTCCCATGCTCCAGCGGGTATAGAGTATTCGATTTCAATCGGGGAGTCTCTCCAGCTTTTTGCAATTATTTTCCAAAACGTGGCAGAATCTTTCCTTTGGGAGGCCTCCACTAGGCACTGCCATTCCTCCCTTTGTGCCTGGAGCTTTTTCTTGCTAATCAAAGCTTTATAACTGCGTTTTGACTCAAACCAGTCTAATGGAAGCGAAGGTAAGTTCGCTGTTCTATAGTTCCTGTACTTATCCAGCAGGAGGCGTTTCATAGCCATGCATTCTTGGTCAAACCAAGGTTTGGATTTATTAAAGTGTAGAGATTGCCGTGGCGTTTTTTTGTTGGTCAGATAAGGTTGTAGCGACGAAATCAGTTCCCGGAACATGTCTAATCTAGCCTCAGGAGTTGGGGAATTAACGAGGTTCTCCTTTCTAGCAAGAAAAATATCTGAGTGAAGTCTTTCCGATATTTCATCACTCAATTTGCTGGACCATTTAATACGTGAGTATCTTAGCTCCATGTTTTCGAAGCATGGGGCTACAAGTTTATCAGAGCAAAATAAATCTTTTCTTACATCCAGTATTAAACAGAGCGGTAGATGGTCGCTGTCAACCCTCTCCACCACTTTACATTCCTGTGCTCTGCTCAAAAGGTTAGATGACACCAGGACGTAATCGATAGTGGAGGCTCCCATGTTGGATATAAATGTAAATTCCCCACTGGGTTCTCTGTCGACACGACCATTTAATACAGTCAAATCCAGATTGTTGGAAAAACGTAGAAGGCATAGGCCTGCGTAATTGCAGCCCTTGTCTTTTGAGAGCCTTGGGGGAATAGAATGGGCTTCTTCAGAAATGGGAGGTACGTCGTGAAAATGAGCATATAACGCTTCGTCTGATTGGCCAATTCTGGCATTTAAATCCCCAGCCAGCAGCACTGCCGCAGCAGGAGTTTGATTCATTAGCTCATCGACATAAGATTCTATCCTATGCCAGAGATTTTTGATAAGCTGCTTGCCTCTTTGGGGAGGGGCATATATATTAATCAATAGAAGTGTGCAATATCTGCATTTCATTAATAATGCCATGGCCACACTGCTCAGAGGCTCCAGCTCGACAAAAGATGCTCTCAGCCTTGTGGATATTAGAATGCCTAGCCCACCCTTAACTCGTCCCCCTTTGTTGCTTGGTGAACCTGCGAGCGAAAATGAGGCAAAACCATTTACATCTAGATCCCCTGTTAGCCATGTCTCTTGCAAGAAGACTATATCATGATCTTGAATAAAATTGACAAATGATTGGTCAGTCGCCTTGTTGAGCCAACCAGCAATGTTCCATGATAAAAATTTAAGATTGGCTTTATCACAATCGAATCTTTGTCAATTATTAGCTAACGTACTTTTAGGGTTTGTCGCTTTATGTATCGGACGCCTATCGTCTTTGAATGGCGGGCTATCCAGCCGCTCTATGATTTCAATAGGTGGATGCAAAGTGCTCACGTTTGTGAACACCAGATCTTTATTATGCATAAATTCCTTCTGTGGATAGTCTGTTTTGGCCTGATTTTGGCCCAATTCTGTTTCATCTAGGTATCTCATTTTGTCCCATACGTCTTGTGGGGTCACCTTGGGGATATTTCTCCTTCGGGGGGGTGATGGAGTACTCTCCTTGAAGGGTGGCACATTCTCTCTTGGTGGAAAGTTAATCTCCGCTTTGATCTGAAGGTTACGTGTTGTGGTCTTTTTTTGGTCCCCCTTGATAACCTCATTGCCTGAAGCTCTCTCGGCCAGCTTATCTCTTAGCTTATCTAGTCTTCCCAAGATGTCAGTTTGTATTAATGGTGGGAACATCCAGAATTGGTCAATTAGGATATTTTCTTCCATAGTAAAGAAATCCTCACCTTTGCTTGCAAGGCATTGCGGGTTCTGTTTGTCAGGCCAGAATTTTGAGAGTTGTTTCCCCTTTCTAAGATTTACCTGCTTAGTTTTCAAAAGGGGGCTCAAAGGAGCCTTATTTTCAAAGAGCCTAAGTATTGTTGTCCGTGCTTTTAAAAAGGCAGGTCTTGACCTAAAAATATACTTGGCCAGGTTCTGATCCCTAAAAGTGGTCAGTGCTCTCACTGAGTGACCATCATAATGTAAATATTCCACCGAGGTGATATCATTAGCATTAACCATTCCTGGCAGTATGTCATTTAGACTAGATACAAAGTTCATTATTCGCTGTTTCCCTGTAAGGAAGCCCTTAGGCTTCGGGAAGTTCGTGAATACCAGTTTTTGGGGATTTAGGATCAAATTCCAATCTCTTTCCTGACTGGAGGCTTGCCAGGTCTGAAGGGGGGTATCATCTCTACTAAACGCTTCCTCTTCCCCGCTGTTCGATTTGCTAAGTGTTTTATTGCCTTCATAGGAAGAGGCCTCTACTTCCGCAGCATCAGGTTTATTAAAAAGTTGGTTATCCAAGGACTGAGTTGTTACTTCTGCCTTCTCACTTGCTACTGGAGTCAGCCTTGGCGAGTCCTCCTTAGCCGGTTGCTGTGTAACTACCTTTGTTTCTCTCTTTTTACCCTTCTTTTTGCTGCCCCGTGTGGTCGATTTATTTGGGGCTGGGGGAAGAAGTTTAAACAATTTCTGCCAATGTATGTTTCGATTACTGCGGGTATACTTGGCTTTCCTTGTTGTTTTAATATTTTTACTTTTCTTCACTTTTACCCTTGAGTTATGTCTTTGCAGATTCTTATTTATTACTGGTTTGTTCGTCGACGCTAGCTCAACTGTTTTATGTTCTTGTGGCATATCATTTAATTTTAACTCTTTTAATTGAGATGTGAAATTTTCTACTAACGTCAGCAGTAGCCCGTTTGTTATTGTTAGATAATTTTTTATGTTGGCTAAATCATAACTTATTGCTAGGGAATAATCCAAAGGGCGACCGTCACTCAATTCTGTTTGAGAGTATTTTGGAGTAGGTATCTGGTTTTGATGGGTTGATGTAATTTCTTCCGTGGGTAGCTGTTCCTTAGTAATAGAGGTATTTCCCTCCTGAAGTTCCTCGGCTAAAGCTAGTTCTTGCGCTAGGCTGCATGGGGAGTTAATATTTCCAGTATCTTGGTATATCTCTTTAAAATTAGACGTCCAATCAAGAACAGTAAGAGAGGGGGGTATTACTTCATCAAGAATTAACTCTTTTTGTGGACTCTTACCCTCCTCCATCTTAGGAAAGTAATTTGTGATTTTGCTTTGTCTTTTACCAGGGCCCGAGGGGCTGATTGCCGAGTCAGGCAGTATACCCAACTCCTTGTATTTTCTTCTAGTAAAAACCATGGTAAAAGTGGTCTTGATATAGAGAGAGGGCAGTTTACCCCAGGTGCAACTGCCTTAGATTGGGGGGCAAGTGGGGGTATCAATCTATATTCCCACCTGCTCTCTGCAACAGCTTCCTGATGTGCTCATCAACAGCCTCAATATATTTCTCTATTTTGAGTTCTCTGCTTTTAGATCTTGGCAATTGTCCTAAGCCTGTAGTTTTCACCTCAATCATGCGACCAGCGCTGTTTCACAAATGCTGCAACCTAGTCAGAATATAATAATAAAACAATGCTGCCAAAGAGACAGCAGTAATAAAACGGCTAAAAACTACATTAAAATTAAAATTGCCTTATTTAGGCAATTTATGTGCAGCTGGAAAAGGATAATAGTGGAGTTTGGCTATAGCGCATGTACAGCTATGATAACCTTGTATTTCGGGTCCTAGCTTAGTCTTTAGAGGCCTAGCTTAGTCTTTAGAGGCCACCGCCCTATACTGAACGAAGGATATCCAAGAGCCCCAGAAGGGAAACTTTCTGTGGGCTGGTTCGCTGATTCCTTCTAGGTAGTCTTTCAAAGGCCTACCACATAAGGCAGGGCACAGAACGATATCTTGCTGAAGCCGGTTTTCCAAACCTCCAGAGGGTCCTATCCGATACACTGTTGTGGAGTTATTGTGTAGATTAAAAACTTCCTGTAAAAAACTCAGGGTGCCTTCACCAGGAGTCTCTGAGAATATAAAAGCTGGTCTCCTCGAAAGAGTTTATTAAAATGAAGAACGCTACCAGGGTTGGGGGGGGTGTATCCGAAAAAAAAAAATCGGTCCCCTTTTCTGTTAGCAGATGCACAAGGGCACCAAAAAATTAACTGTCAACTGGCCTTTTAGTATCTCTGTGATCAAATGATGACTATGAAATAATGTAGTATGAAGTTGATCAGGAGGGGGAAGAAGGATCAGGATCTGTTGGTTAGTGTTTGAGTAGTTTGCAATAGATCGAGCTTTTGACCACTGTTTGTCTTAACAATAGCAGCAGCTTAAAAGTTTATTTTACCTAAATTAGCTGGCTGAGAAAGAATGCCCAAGGATGTGGTGGAAAACAGGAGTGGATTCTTATATGAAGAGATTCCCAAGCTTTCTTCTGTTACTTATCAAAAAAATCCTGGGATAAGCATGTGCTCAGAGACAGTCTATTCCTTAAATCTTTTTGTATGTCTGCCCAGTTGAGCCACTATTTTGCACCAGTCTCTAGTTGGCGGAACTTGTGGTATTACAGTCATCCTCGTGTTGTGTTTGCTTCAGGTTGAGTGTTTTCAGGTCCCAGGGCGACCCAGAAGTACCAGAAAGGGTTACGCGTATGCGGGTTTCGCATATGCGCAGACGCTCAAAATGACACCACGTGCATGCGCAGAAGCAGCGAATCACAACCCGTGCAGACGTGGGTTGCGTTCTGCTCAGGTTGCGAATGGGGCTCCAGAACGGATCCCGTTCACAACCAGAGGTACCACTGTAGTAAAAAAAAAAACCAAAGTAGAAGAGCCTGCATGCTTGAAATCTTCCCACTGCTCAACTACAAAGAGTGTTTCCAGAGCTGTAGCATGTTGGTTTGTTGCAGCAAAGTGAACTCTGGTCTAAAAAGCTCGTGTCATAATCAATTCATTAGCCTTTATGGTGCCCCAGGAGTCTTCATTGTTTTTGTCTTAAGTATTGCTTTATATTAATATTGTCTTCGGCTCAATCATTGGTAATCTTTTCAATGGGTAAACTTTGCACCAGAAAATACATGCATTTTGAAATTTTATAATGGTGAAAATGTGTGTATTAATTTGGATAATCTGCAGCCCTAGTAATTTCTCATTCTTACTCTATTCGTAATTTTTCTAGTGGAGTATTAGAGGTGATCCTCAATTTACATATTGTAGTTGTCATGTCTGAAGGGTCCATTTGTATGTGAAATTTGGGATCTATTCCTTTTCTCCTGCTTTTTAGGAGTAGGAAAAATGACAGAAGACGTTGCAGCCTTTTTTGAATGGATTGACTATTGTTTCCAGTTCACTTCTGTCATTTCTTCCTCTGCCATATTTTATTCTAATTTGAACTGTCATCGCCTTAGCTGTTCATTTGCTATGCTCTACAAAACATAGTGGTGGTTTCTCTTGTGGCTACATTTTGCATTTGTATGCCATTTCTCAAGTTAGTATTCAGTACTGAACATGTCACTCAGAGATATGTGAATAATTCTTATTAATAACTGAGCAATTTGTTTGGGTCATGTTGGGACAATTTTACTACCTATTCCCCATCCCTTTTGTTGAGTTGTAACTAATAGTTCAGGTCCAGTATAATGCAGTACTTTGCACTTGTCCATGCTGAATATCCATCCATATATTTGTCACATGAGGTCTCATTAAATTTGTAATGCCACAGAATTCAATATATACTTTTGTTTTTAATAACTAGTCAAAAAACAAGTTTCACTGACAGATGAGTTCATAGGTTCTCAGTTTGTTATTACAAGTCAAAATAATGTCATGCCTATACTATTCTATTGAAATAAAAGCATGTGATATATACAAAACCACATTGGTTGGGTTATTAGTAACGGTACTTTTTATTTTTGATTTAAATGTAGGACTCTCGTTGGAGTGATCGAGAACCTGGTGAAAGCACCTGGAGAAGAAGTGCTGAGCCAGACTCAGAATGGAGGCGACCAGCACCACCAGAAAGGTATTTATTGGAATAATGCTTAAAGTGTCTACAACTTCTTAATGTTTCCTTTGTGATCCTGATGTCCTCTGCAAAGGTGAGTATTGTTGCAGACTGCGTACAAATAAAATGGGTTGTGTCCAACTAAATCATTGCATGCACAGAATGCAATAAAATTGCATTAGAATAGCAAAATTACTTAATTGTTTATTTTGACAATTTATACACAGTTTAACGCAATAGTCTCTAAGGAGTGTACAAGGTTGATTTAATAAAGATAACTATCTGTTAAAAGGATAAAATCAGAATTCTAGAATAAAGTCTTCAGTACATGCTGGACATTCAACAGGCAGAGGGCCAATCTGAACTTAACTGGACGGGAGTTCTATAAAATTGGGTCCACAGTATTGAATGTACATCTCCTGGTAGATGCAAGTTGTGTGTCTAAGCCATGAGGGGATACTAACAGTGACTCACCTGAAGACCTCAGGGATTAGGCAGTCCCTAAATATCCTTGATCCAAGTTGTTAAGGGCTTTGCAAATTAATACAAGAACCTGTATTACATTGAGAAAGCAACCAGCCATTTAAATGAGAACCTTAGGTCTGCAGTTTTTCACCCCAAGTGAAGATTTGGCCTCTTAACCTTTCTCCAATTCATTTGGTTATCAAACAGAATTTATAAGTTCAATGACGTATACTAATTTCTTATGTTTCCTAGCATACGTAGACTTTTGGATAAAAGTTTGTAAGTTCCCGGCTAAAGTTGGAAGAGAGCACCTGAAATATAGTTGGATAGGCAGCAGCAAGGAAAGAAAAAAGATTATTTGTACATCTTTTACATTGATCAGAACTCTAACAGAATTGTCTATTTTTTAATATTTCAGCAACATCCATGCATCCTGACATTTCCTTTGAAACATTTCAGCAGTGGGCAGTCCCCAGTGAAGTAGTTTTGTTAGTGCAAGGACTTCCTATCCCTGTACCTCCCAACAGCCCCCTCCCCCAAATGGTGGGTTGACAAGAAACCCAGAATAGATGATGTAGGGTGCACAGGGGAAGAAGAGGGAGGGGAAGTCCTGTTGCGCAGCCAGAAGTACTTGTGCTAACAGAACTACTTTGCTGGATAAAGCTCTCTTTTTATAATTATCCATCCCTTGTGACACCATTGTTCTTTAGTATCTTGTTACATATGATGTTTTATTTATCCTCACCACTCCAAAATGTCAAGCTGACTACTCACAGGTTGTATGTTATTTCCTACATGGAACAGATTTCTTTATGGGAAATAACATGTGATGTGGTGTAATTAGTACTACTGTGTAGGAGTAAATATACCAAGTGGCTTTCCAGACAACTGAAAACAAAACTTTTATATTCAAAATGCACAATTTTTCTATTTAAACAGAGAGTGGCGGCGTGGAGACGCACGTGAGGATGAAAAACCTTTACGAAGAGATGATTTGCCTCGGCGTGGTATCTCAGCAGACAGAGTAGAGTCTCCTCGTGAAGCACTAGACGACAAAGTGCCGAAGCAGGAGGCTGATGAAGACAAAGGTCCTAAGAAAGTTCTGGATGATGACAGAACAAGTTGGCGCTCAGCAGAAGAGAAGGGCCCCATGCGTGGCTTAGATGATGACAGGGGCCCCAGGCGCGGGCTGGATGACGATAGGGGCCCCAGGCGCGGGCTTGATGATGACAGGGGCCCCAGGCGTGGTCTGGATGATGACAGGGGCCCCAGGCGCGGGCTGGATGATGACAGGGGCCCCAGGCGCGGGCTGGATGATGACAGGGGCCCCAGGCGCGGGCTGGATGATGACAGGGGCCCCAGGCGTGGTCTGGATGATGACAGGGGCCCCAGGCGCGGGCTGGATGACGACAGGGGCCCCAGGCGTGGCTTAGATGACGACAGGGGCCCCAGGCGTGGGCTGGATGATGACAGGCCAAGTTGGCGCAACACAGATGATGACAGGGGCCCCAGGCGTGGGCTGGATGATGACAGGGGTCCCAGGCGTGGGCTGGATGAAGACAGGGGCCCCAGGCGTGGGCTGGATGATGACAGAGGCCCTAGGCGGGGTTTGGATGATGACAGACCAAGTTGGAGAGCTGCAGATGAAGATAGGCCTCCCCGGCGTGGGCTGGATGATGACAGAATGTCAAGGCGTGATGAAGATAGGGGACCATGGCGTAACACAGATGAAGATAGAATTTCAAGGCGTGATGATGATCGTGGACCTAGACGTGCTGGTGATGATGACAGAGGTCCTAGACGTGGAGATGATTCTAGGCGTGGAGAGGATTCCAGAACTGGACCTTGGAGACCATATGGGAAACCGGGTAAACATACAAATTGGAGCCATTCATTTTGTGTTCTGAGAATAGCTAGCATACATTCTGTTTTAAGTTTGCACAGAAAACGCTTTGCATTCTGAGATGACTGCAGCAAACTGAAAAGTACCTCATAATGTTTCTATTGAACATTGTCTGGAAAGTAATGTCGGTAATATAAGAATCTAAAGGGTTACATATTTGCAAGTCAAAAGCCAACAAGTGCCAAAAGGGCATAGAAATTATATCCATTTGTTTGCACTTCTTTACATCGTTGCCACTGCAGTGTAAAAAATTTGATTCCTTTGCTGATTAATTGAAGGTATCCCAAAGTGCAGTTCTTGTACTTTGATTGCTAGATACATTTAAACAAATGACTAAAAAATGGAGATGATCTAATGGGTAACACTGGTTCCAGAATTAGTTGGATGCAAGTATACTGGATAATTACAAGGAAAAAAACACATTCTCGTTTCCTTATTCAAAGAAATCATAATAAAGCACATGTAAACATGAAACAAGTTATTCCACATTGTATTCCATTTATGCCAGATGTATTCCCATCTCAGATATCCATAATAGAATGGGATTTTGCATGTGGAAATCTCAGTTGTGGTGTGGAATCATAAGAAATAGAATACAGACTCCTTGCTTGCATGCATGCATGCATGCATGCATGCATGAATCTTTATTTGTGTCAGCTATCAGCCATAGCAATAAAACAACAATACAATATACAAAGAATAGAAATAAAAAGTCAATTATATAAAATGCATGAATGGAAGCTCCACATTCTTACACTATTGAGAGTAGTACACCTAAGTTCAGATATTTCGCTGTCAATAGGTGGTTGGAGAGAACGAGAAAAGGCTCGTGAAGATAGTTGGGGCCCTCCACGAGATTCCAGACCTTCAGAAGATAATGAATGGGATAAAGATCGTGATGAGAATGAGAAGGATCGTGAACTTGACAAGGACCGTGACTTTGATCGGGAAGATCGTTTCAGGCGTCCTAGGTTTGATTTCATTACTTTTAAATTGTGTGTAGCTTGGGTTTCTCCTCCCCAACCCTTATGAACTGGGGTAAGGCCCCACCACAAAAATCTTTGGGATATTGGGCATCACAGTTTGGGGCACGTGAACAATTTTGAAGTGGTAGTAAGTAGCCAAAAGCAGAGTTGTTGTTTTTTGTTAATTTGATGAGTTTTATGTTACCAAAATGTGCACTTGAGTGCTACGAGCATTAGCTGGAGAATAGTTTGCAATGTTTTTACCCACAAATGTTTACAAATGCTTGTTTCTTGGAAAAAATGATTTTGAATAGTGCTTTAAAAAAAAAAAAAAGTTTTGTTTTGTTCCAGTAACAGTTTGCATAAGAGTAGCTTCTGGGTCGTATGGTTGATTTTCATTCATTCCCTGGAATGTGGAGTTAAATGCTTTTTCTTATTACTAAAATACATTTTTATAACTAAAGAGATGACGCTGGCTGGAGAAGAGGACCAGCTGAGGAAACCTCTAGCTGGAGAGAGTCAGGCCGTCGTGATGAATGGGACAGAGGTGGCCGTGATTCTAGAGATGACCGGGGTGGCCGTGATCTTCGAGATCGGCGTGTTGAAGACAGGGAAAGGAGAGGGCCAGGGCCCCTTCCCAGAACAGATCGGGAAGAAGGTAGACTTGTTTTCTGTAGTTGGGTACCCTAAATACAGCTCCCTTTCAGGAAAACACAAAGGAAGCACACTTACAGTATATATCATTGCATAATTGTGCAAATAGGGTCACACTTGAGAACACTTAAATATTTTTTTTTAAAGAAATGAAATTTGATGGTGTAGCAAGATATGATTTAAACAGGTAAATACAAAAGCCGTATCACTTCTAAAATGTTTTTTGTACTTAAAAGACTTGCAAAGTATTTGCCCCTTAGCTTTGAACATTGTTGGTTACAATAAGTATTTTTTTTCTATTCTGGGTCTTCAAATCCATAGCTTATCAGTTAATCAGACCACCTATAAATCATGTTAACTTCTCATTCCAAAGCTATGTGGAAAGATTCATACAAGATCCCTCCGCCTTTTCTTTTTTAAAAAAGTTCTATTTTTGGACATTCTCATCACAAGTTTATGGGTGTCTTGCGAATTGCTATAAAGCTGTTTTGGATGGCCTGGATTCCAGTGTCATCAAACTTTTTCTCTGAATTTGATAATAGTAAAACATAGTGAAGGAAGCATAGCCATAATACTATCTTTCCCCCATGTAGTGAGCTCATGGAGACGTGGCGATGACAAAAAGGAGGAGCAGGAAGAACGGGAAATTGTTCGGAGACCACCTGCTGCTGCTCCAGCTCCCTCTGTGTCAAAAGAACGAGAAAAAGATGGTGAGAAAGAGAAGGGGGCCTGGAGAACAGAAAAAGACCGGGACTCCCTTCGCCGCACTAAACTTGAAGCTGATGAAGATGGGTGGACCACTGTGCGACGTTAAGTTCAAAACCTAAACATGGTTTTTATGTTGGTGTTTAGCATTGATTGGTAACAAATTATAATATTGGTGCTTTAACACTCTGAATTGGAATTCTTTTAACAAAATTTTCTAGGTAATGTGAAAGCATGAAACTCTTACACGTGTGAAAACTGATCATGCACAGAACTTGCAACTAAAAGTCAGAAATTGAATACTGGTTACCTGAAATTTCAAATGTTGTATATGTCACAGATCACTTGGTGGTAAGAAATAAAAAATATGAACCCAGTAGGTATCTTTGAGTGGCATGTATATCTCAATCAAAAAGAAATCAATTTTTATTTTAAGTAGCTCTTCATCTGGAAAATCGGTATGGTCTGCAAAGTGTACATTTAAAACAACATTTCTAGTTACATGAAGTGATGGCTTTGTGAGACTACTGCCTAAAATAGATATAAGCAAACACTTTCTATTTGGGTATTTTGATGGCAAGAGGTGTTTTTTTTCTGATGGTATTATACAAAGTCAGTATGTTTTGAGTTGCATACGATAAATGTTATGGACCTTTTAGCCACACGGGGGTTTTTTTGGGTAGATTTTTCTTGAATGCATATACTTATCAAGCCATTTTGCAGTCTTTGTTCTCACAATGAATGCCAGCACAGCAGTCTCAAAACAACAAATAAGGCTTTTAAAATGAAAGCGTTTGAGAACAATCATACTGCTGAAGTTTCCGACCCTTGGCATATAGACTTTGCTTTTTCTGTTCATGGATAATTCATGCCTTTTGAAGCATTTATATATAGTATCCTATTTCAAGTATGTGGTCTGGAGGAACTGCTCACTCTTCCCTTCCTTCCTTCCCAATTTCTTGTCTTCTGGGTAAGTGCTTTACCTTAAACCAAGTGCTTTGTAGTATGGGCTGGGTTGACTTCAATTTTGAGGGCAAAGTAGTAATGTTTATGATTGTTTTTAATTGAAGCCAACACAGAACTTGCTACTATGTGTTAACTTCAGTGATAAATAAACTTAACAAAATAAGGTGCTTTTTTTGGTGTGGCTTCTTAATCGTTGCAGCTTGTGCACTCAGTCTGCCTAGAGTCGAGGTCCTTTCACCATACTGGTGAAACGATTCAACACACGTGACTTGCAGAAGCTGAGATGTAAAAGCATCATATCAAACCTTTGGGCTCCATCCAAAGGATCAGATCGCTATTTTAATACTTGAGTGAATCTCTCCCAAAAAATGCTCAAGTATAAAATGTAGGCAATTTCCATGCCTTGATTTCAATCATGTTTTGAAATGATAGGTTCACTTGCTTGTTTTGTAGAAGAAAAGTTGAATCACCTGCATGTTGTGTTTTGAGAAAGGAGTTTGGAATTGGATTAAGCCAGAGGTGGAGAAACATTCTTTAGCCCAAAGACTACATTTCCTTCCTAGGACTGTATGGCAGTGATGGGCAGGACTTAAGCCACATGCAGACTTATGAATATACCATTCACACACTTGTCCATAACCCATCCCGGCTCCCTAGTGAGCTATTTCTTTTACAAAATAGCTCAAATCCTGTAGCCTTACTCAACTTCCCCTCCACCTCAACAAAGAATAAAGAAGTTCATTTCTCTTTGGCTTTTTTACTTGATTTTTAATTCCTTCTCTCCCCCTACAGATTGTGGTTCAATTTCTGAGTGACTACAAAGAGTTTCAAACCATTTTTGCCATTTTCTGCTAGTCCCCTCCATGTTTTCTCAGTCTGCTCTCTCTTCCTGTTGCCTTTTCCTGCTGGCCACCTCCACTTTCAGCCAGATCCCTACATGTTATGTTCTTCACACTTCACACAATTAGGAAGAGGAACAGGCAGAACAATGAACCTTTAATGATCAGACAGGAGGCAAAAAGTTCCCAGCTGTATCTTGATTGAAGAACAGCAGTAGGGCCTTCTGGAAAAGGGTTGTGGCTCTGTGGGCCTGAACAAGTCAAGCAGTTCCTTTGCCCTGTGTTAAGTACAGATATTTTTCTGTTCCCTTGTTTTTAGATTGCTAAACAAGTTTAGACATGGTGTAGTTAAATAGAAGACACCGGGAAACTCCTTTCCCTTATTTTTCCAGTCAGTTTCTCATTTTCTGCATTCCTAAAACAGAATTCTTCTCCCATAGTTTATTTGAAGGTGTGGGGGCAGAGGGAAATACGGGCAATTCAAGATGCAGACACTTGTTTCAACTAGGGGCTTGCAATGACAAGATTTGCCTTGTAGCTTGTACCATTTGTGCCTTCCAATTCATTATTCAGATCTGCATCTGATCAGTTAAATCTGAAGCTCTGTTTCATCCCTATTGACTAAGTGGGAAACTAAAAATGGCTAAAACACTTCCTTTTCACCTTTGGTAAGAAACTTCCTAAACAAACCTCCCAAAGCTCAGGCAAATCATTCCATGGGCTATTGCATGAGGTGATCTTACCTTTACTATATTTACTTTATTAGATCTAAGCGTGGTCCACAACATAAAATTGCAATATAAAAACAAACCAAAAAACAGAATTCTTTTTCTTGCTCCCCCCCTTCTCCATGAAGAAAAAAGCTTATTTTTAATTTTTAGGAAAAAGAACACTTGAGAAAAAAGCAGGCCACACAATTCCTCTAGTTTGCTGGTTCTGCTCTGCTCTCACACTCAGAAAATAGACTGGAGTGCGCTGCAAAAATAATTCACTCATTAAATGCTAGACCTGTCTGTCAAAATGAAGTATCACCTTCCCCAATCCAGCCTGGTTTTGCTACTCAGAAATGAGAAAAAAAACCTCACGCATTTAATTATTTTTTGGAGGGGGGAAGGAACGAGGACAATGAAGCTACTAAAAAAGTTGGGGACTTCCTGATCTGCTCACGTGTATCTGTCCTGAACCACTGGCTTTGCCTTGTTTGAAGGTACACAGACCTGATGCACCTTTAATGTAGTTTAAACCATACAGTTACACACACAGAGAGAGAACAGGTGAAATTCTTAGGAATGAAAACGGTAGCTTGAGACGTAGTCCTTAATACTGTCATTTATTTAGACACTGAAATTGTTTCAGGGTTTTATCCAGTACTCCATGTACACAGTTCTGCTGGTGCAATGGGACTTGAGTTTCTTCTTTCCTGTGCTTCTCCCCCATCTGCTCTGGAGCACCCCCAACTGTCCAGAGCTAGTTTTGAGGGCACACAGGGCTGGAAAAGAAGTGACACTCAATTGCACGCAGAATTAACTGCATTAGCAAAGCAGCGGTGTTGGATTTGGCCCATGAAGTGCATAACCTACAAGATATTGGGTTACTTCTCTCTACAACCTTTTAATACACTCGCCACAGAAAGGGTCTAGTAGCTGAATAATAGCTTTTGCTGAGATGAACACATCAGTAGTAGTACAACTGGCATGGTTCCTCAAGCATCTTAACTTGCAAGTGAGAACTCTGGTGTTTTGCTCATATCCTAAAGATTGGTCAAATATCCATGCAAAGTTCCAACGTTTCAATGCGAAGTGACAAAACCCCAAAGAAGGCACAAAAACCAGAAGGAATGCAAGAGGGAGAAACGTGTTCTCAGAAGTACCAGCTGAATGTAACAACCATCCAATAGCCACTTGACCTCATAGTCATTGTCAGAGCACAGTAGCTATAGGAAAAAACCTTTTAAGACCTGTGGACCTTCCCACTAGGTGTGTTGGTAGCAACCACTTTTATTTTCTTCAGAATAAAATTATTCTGATGGTACACTACACATTCAACTCTTACTGACAATAGATACTTTAGGTATTTGCATACGAGTCAGAATGATGGTTAAGAGTCAACTCAAAGCAGGAGCAATAAATTTGCTTAAAGCAAATTTCTAGGTTGCATTTCCCCTGCCCAGCATACAATTATCAGGAATTTCTTCAAACTAGAACACAGCTTGCAAGTTCTACTAGCCACACCCTTCAGTCCCTGTCTTCTTGGTCTCTTCTTGCCCCACAAAACGTAAGTCTTCATATGCCAATTCTCCAGAATGTAAGCTGGTTTGTTTAATGCATGGCTAGAAAACCAGCCCTCCAGCTCTTGACTATAACTTCCAACATCATTGGCTCTGCTGGCTGGGCCCAATGGAGTCTAGCAACATCCGAGGGCAACAGCTTCCCCAGCCCTGGCAAATGTATTTGACCTCCACAGGTCAGCAGGCCCAGAGCCCCGTGTCACTTTTACTAAAGCTACAATTCTATGCATCACTACATGAGAGTAAGCCCTCTTGAATTTAAAGGGGCTTATTTTCCTGCAAACGCAGCTTAGGACCACACTACATCTTTTTTTTAAAGCACCTTTTCCCTTAGGTTCTAATCCCATGCTAGTGCATCTATTATTTTAGAGGTGCAAATACTCTCAACCACATGCCTTTTTTAAACAGCTTCTGGGATTTCTTATTTGCATAAAGTAGGAAAGTCCTTTTAAAAACAGCAACTCATTCCCTAGATCTGAAAGGTGAATGGAACCTTACATCAAGTAAAATAATATGGGAAGTGGGAAAAGGCAAGAAAGCAGCTTAACAAAATGAAAGTTAATGAATTTGCATTGGATGCAGTGGTGCTGACACAGGATTCTGATCTACCAGTGGCTTCTACTAGTGGAAATGGGCAAAGCCTTGCAATTTCCAGATATTCACCCATCTGCAGTCCCCCTCTCCCAATCTTCTCAAGAGCACTGTGAGACCCTTTGTGTGGTCGGTGGGGCAGCGGACTAAGGGAAAATTGGCAACTGCCACCCCTTCCTTTGACTCTTGGGAACTTTTACAGGATCAAAGAGCCTTCCATCAAAAGGAGACACAACTAGATGCAACCCACTCTCCTTTTGCATTTGCCCTACACATGCTCTGGCCTCTTTAACTTCCTTAGTCCAGCTCATACTGTGAGCTTTCAACATCCTCTAATCTTGGTTGCTTTTGCAAAAAGTACCCAAAGCCTAGCATTTTCTCTTCAAGGGAATAAACCCATGTTTAGTTGTCACCTCTCCATTTAAAAACAAAACAAAACAAAACATTCCACACTGCAAAACAGAAAATATTAGGCTTGTTCAATTTAAAGGCAGACCTACAATACATTTTAGAATCCTCATCAGACTCGGTGAACTTTTAAGAAAACATGCAAGTGTACTTCAAATGTTGCTTGAGTGTGCACAGAATTTTAAGCCCACAAAGGCATTCATCTATACACCAAGAACTAGGTTGCTGTCCATTTTGTCAGAAAATGTGTTCTGGAAGGTTCTGCACACCGTGGCTTCCAGACACATTCAATCAGGGCAAACAGCTTAGGAGCTAATTATCTCTGGGACTATCATCTTGTGGGGTTTCCGCTGCCACTCCAAATCTTCAAACGAGGCTCTGCTTTCAATACCATTTTATACAGTGCCTAGATTCATCTCCACCTGTTGCAGCCAGGGCCTTGTCAGGAAAAACAACCCACTTCCTGCAGAAATTTTAAGAACTTTTCAGAGTGTCTTTCGACATTCCAAATGAGATTCGTAGCTATGCTCCACTGCAAATGCTGTCCCTCAGACGTTGCTGTTTTAGGCTGCTGTCTGACACTCTGGGAGAGGGTTTCAGGGATCATAGTACAGACTGCATCTACCCCTCCCTTTCACACACTTTGGAGACTGAATGTCAATTTGGGAGAGGGAGATTTGACACTGGGATATCCAACAGGGATGGCTCTTACAGCCCAACATGTAAAAAGCATGAGGAAGGGGGCGTGCCAGGAAGCAGCTGAGATTAGAAGCTCTGCATGTCTCATGCCCTCAAGCCAGCAGGAGGGGGAACTGACATGTTTCTGCATGTGTCTAAATAAATCTCTCTGGAATAATAATGAAAGGCATTTAAAAAGAAAGAAACCCAGAAATAGAGGAACGCAGACAATTCTTCCACTGTCACTCCATCACTGCTGGCAGAGTACTGGATAGGTGGTTTAAAGGTACCATCATGCTTTGCTGCTAGGCAGCGATGTAATATAGTCTTGCTGGTTTTAGTGTCAATTTTAAACTGACAGGCTTGTAGCAACCTATTGAGGATTTGTTGAACTGCTATATTCATCTGAATAGCAGCACATAGGTTTCTTAAAATAAAATACACATGCTGTTTAGACATGATGCTGTACAACATTGTAAACATTGGGAGAACTAAAATAATATGAAACAGACCTACTAGGAGGCCCGTGAAGGACCTGCAAGTATTAACTAAATACTTAAAAGCTGCGGGGGTTTTTTTTTTACCCCTTTGTAATAACAACAGGAAAGTCTTAGACATTAGGAAGTTTTAAAACAAAAACTTTGTTGCTCTTATTTGCAAGTATCAGGAAACCAGAGTCAGGCTTACTCCCTCCAAATTATATTTGGATCATTTTACCTTTCAGGGATGGCTGGTAAGTGAGAGACCATGAGTCACACCAATTCCTCACCATTACAATTCTTTCCCCAGTCTTGTTTGGGCTATTACAAGCTTGCTTTATGTGCTTGAAAGTCTATGCAACTTTCTAGGAAGCGTGTCTTTAAATGTTTAGTATTTATGCATGAACAATAACCACCCTTCATTTTCTCCTCTCCCAATTTATTAATTGTAATCTTTTTTTTAGTTTGGGGTAGAAAGTGTCATGACTGTTGCTGTTGACCTCTTTTTGCTACATGACCTTAAGGGGAAGCCTGGTCACCTGAAAGCCAGCTGAAGTGGATTAGAATGGTTCCTTGCTTTTATATGGATCTATGGTAAAATTAAAGCACATTATCTAGCCTTTCTGCCCAGTGTTGTGCCCCAGAATCATTGGTTTGAATTTGGGAGGCTCAAGTTAGCCTAGTGGGTGGAAGGGAGAAGAGTCAAGAGGAAAGAACAGGCTGTGAAATCCAGTCTCTCAGACACCTTTACTTCCACACTTCATAAAGATCAACCAAGTCACCCTAGCTGGGCTACAGGGAAATAAACGGCATTTAAAGAAACAAAAAAGGGGCCAAAGTAGATTAAGCATTCAATTTTGGAATGGCAAACGAAGAACATTGCACTGAAAATATGAAGTTTGACTCAGGAGGGGAGAAAGTTCAATGCAAAGTGGTTCTAGACCACAAGAAATCTCTCAGACATACATAAGCCTGTAACCCCTGGCTCCAACTTCTACAACCAAGTATTGCTTGTAAAACAGTGAAGACATCAATAGGAACAAATTTGCCAGTCCAATACAAAGAATTCATCAGTACCATTTCAGCCCTTCTTCACCAAGGTGGGGACCACCAGTTTAAATGCACACCTAGAAAACCCCAATAACCTTCACTGGGGTTAATATCACCATAGTTCATATGCTGGTTAGCTCCTCTGAAGCTGTTAAGAGTGATTTTTTTTAATTAAAAAAAAAAAGAGTGCTCCCTTCCCAGCCAAGAATTAATATTAAAGATAGCTACATCAGTTGGAAGCACACTTATAAATGATATCCTTAATTCCATTTAAAAATTAGATATATTCTTACAATAAACAAATACAGTACCTCTAAACGGCATGTTATAATTCTTAAGAGTTAATTCATAGGCCGGCGTCCCCGGCTACTAAGTATACAAACTAGAACCTATACTTCGATTATCTGATACATAGATCAAGAACATTTCTCTGTACATTCTACCGTCTCCGTGTTTAAATATATTAAGAAGGGGGACATCATTCGATTAAAGAACATTATTTAAAAAAAAAAAATCCGAAGAAATGTCTTTGTCCTGTAGAGGGCACACACGCGCAAGGAAAAAACAGATGGGTTGTTTGTGTTTGGCCCCGCGCGGGCAGCGCCCCTTAGCGGAGCTTCTTGCCCAGGATGTGGCGGGCGCTTTTGAGCGGCTGTTTGGGGGCGCTGCCGCCGCCGCCGCCGCCGCCGTGGATTTTGGACAAGGGGCAGTACTTGATGGTGTGCGCGTTGTCCCCGCTCGCCCCGCACAGCGGGCACGTGTATCTGCGCAGCACCGGGCACAAGACCCGGCCGTCGGGGCCCTTGAGGATGTGCGTGGTGTAGAGCGCCACGGCTTCCTTGTTATTCCGGCAGAAGACGCACACTTGCAGCTCGGGCTTGAGCAGCCGAGAGCCCGTCTTGGGCGCCGCCGCCGGGTGCAGCCGGCCGTCCACCACCAGGCGGCCACCGCCGCCGCCGGGCCAGGCGTGCGCCGCCGAGCGATCTTTCTCCAGCGGGTCGGAAGAGCAGCTGAAGACGACCGACGAGGCCGGGCTGGCTCGGCCCGAGAAGGGGCTGAAGTCGGCGAAGCGCTCCTCCAGCAGGCTCTCGCCGGGACTCAGGTGGTGGTGGTGGTGGCTGCACAAGTCGAAGTCGCGCAAATCCAGGGCGCTCTCGAAATAAGGCGCGCCGCCGCCGCCGCCGCCTTCCTCCTCTTCGTCTTCCTCCTCCTCCTCCTCGTCGTCGTCCTCGTCCTCTTCGTCGTCCTCCTCGACCTGCTGCACGGTGGCCGCCACCACCACCGACGAGGCCCCCCCGCGGAAGCCCTTCTCCTGCTGGCTCACGGCCTTGGTGACCAGCGTGGCCAGACCCAGGTAGTCGTTCCACGAGTTGAAGGCGTTCCCGTAGGCGCCGTGGCTCTTGGCGCCGTAGCGGGCGCCCCCGGGCAAAAACTCCACGGGCGGGTGGTGGTGGTGGTGGTCCAGCTTGGCGGGGTGGAAAGCCTCCATGGGACCCGAGACGGCTCCGCGCTTGGCCTCGCTCGCTCTTCCGAGGGGACTGGCGGCGCCAAGAAGCCGCCCGCTCGCCGAAACAGCAGCCGGGCAAACGCCTCCCTCCTCCTCCTCCTCCTCGGCGAGCCTTTTAGCGCTCGCGCGGCTGAAATAGATACATTCGCGAGGGAGGGACGGACCGAGGAGGAGGAGGAGGAGGCGCAGCCCCGGGGCTGCTCTCTAATTGGACAGCCGCCAAAGCGGCCCCGCCGCCCCGCCTCCTGTCATTGGCTGATTACTCCGAGCACCCTTTCATCTCTTGCAGCTGGGCGAGGCTTCCTAAGGCTTTTGATCCGGAGCGGATAAGGGGTCCAGGTACGTCGCCAGGCTAGCAAAAGCAGGGATCGCTCGGACTCTCCGTCTCTCTCGCTGATGTTCAGCACTCTAGAGAGGAGAGAGGATGGTCCTCTTCAAATATCTGAAGGGCTGCTGCGTGGAGGATGGAGCAAGGTTGTTTTCTGCAGCTCTGGAGAGTAGGACCCGAACAAACGACTTCAAGTTACAAGAGATTCCAACTAAAGATAAGGAAGAACTTTCTGACAGTGAGAACTGTTCGGCAGTGGAACAGACTCCCACGAGAGGTAGTGGACTCTCCTTCTTCCTTGGAGTCTTTTAAGCAGAGAGAGGATGGCCATACCAGATGTATGATCTAGTTGAGATTTCTGCATTGCAGGGGCTCAAACTAGCTGTTATGGTTCTATGTACTACAGGACTTGGCCCTGGAACGACGTTTCCCCCTCCTCCTTCCAAAAGCTCAGCTTTTAGGGAAGATGTAATGAGATGAGCATATGCAGAACGGCAACCTCTCGCTCTTGAATAACCACAAACTAGCTTCCCATTTCTGGATTGTGCTTCAGCCAGACCCACTGAAATCAACCGGATTGGCTAACCTAAGCCCATTGATTTCAGTGAGTCTTCTCTGAGTATGACTTAGCTGGGTGCCAACATCTTAGATATGGTATTGCTCACACCTACCACTCTATGGGAGCTTGTTACCTGTTGACACCCTAATGGCATATTAATAAAATGACTAATATTGTCACTTTCCTTTTTTCATGGCAGGACATGTCATTTCCACAGTTATGGATAGGAATCAACAAATGAAACTTCCCAGCATAGAAATTCAAGGATGGAAAAAGGCATCACCTGTTCATCTCTGCCTGTTATGCTCCTGTTAAAGGCACATTGCTTCTGTTCATTAAGAAAAGAAATGGGCCCTAATGAGGGCTTTCCGTCTTCATGGTTCAATTGTCTAGTATTAAAGGTGCACCCCACCCCCACACCAGGGGTGTTTCTTCCCTCTGTATTCTATGTGCACAAGTTGTTGCTGATTCTCCCTGTGAGCAGTTGGGGGCCCCTCTGTGGGTTGAGCAGAAGAGCTGCATGTCTTGCAGGGATTGGGTGTGCTCAGAATGGTCAGCTGTTTGCCCAAGGGTTGTTCCCTCCCCCCATCCAGTGTGAATTAAAATGTTTTCTCCTGTCTTCCTCCTCATATGCTAAGCAGCATAACAATAGCACACTTTCATTTTTAGCATCTGTGCCACATAACTGCATTTATGCCCTAGGCAGCAGGTGAAGACAATCAGAAGGCTCTTGATCATATCCCCTGGAATGCAGGATATGTTACCCAGCTGATGAGCTACTCGGCTGCATCTCTATACATCCTTCTTGCAAGCAGCATTTCTCTCTCTCTCTCTCTCTCTCTCTCTCTCTCTCTCTCTCTCTCGGATATTTACATACTGTGGGTAGGATAGCTCTGGAATTTAGACACCCCAGGCAGTTGCATAGTTTGCCTCTATGTTGAGGCTGACCCTGCTCTCCCAGGGAACAGCTGTATTTCACAGGCGAAACAGGAATCCAGTTGGGAAAAAACATGGCAACACATAAAGTGTAAATTCACCTGCATGCATATGAAGAGATCCATTTTTGGTTGTATTGCCCATTACCTGCGCTGTGCAATATCCCTAATGCGTGGCTTCAGGAGTCACTGGCCACAACTGGAATGGCATACAGGGAATACATTAGCTCAAAAGATATTCCCAATGCATTATTTCTCTCCATCTTACAGAGTATATAATAATGACAATATGTGCAGAGTTATTTACTGCAGACATTATGCCACTACATTTTTTTGAACATAGAGATGCCACCTCGCTCCCCTCACCACAGTCAAATGATAGGTAGGGTTATGTTTAAGTTTCCTCTTACTTTAGTTAAGGCAGATATGGGGAACCTGTGGCCCTCCAGATATTGCTGGATTCCAACTCTGGGCCAGACACACAGCTCAGTGGTAAGGCATCTGCTGTGTATAGGACATCCCAGGTTCAACCCTCAGTGGCATCTCCAGGTCGGGCTGGGAGAGGACGCTGCCTAAAATCCTAGAGCCAGCCAGTATAGACGGTGCTCAATGGTCTGACTCCGAATAAGGCAGCTTCCTATGTTTCCATGATGATGGGAGTTCAACAACCAGTTCCTCATTTCCAAATAAGCCTTAAAACCAGTTCACCATTTCCAAATACCGGTAAGCCTTAACCCCAAATCACTATACATATCAGTCTGCTTACTTTCAGTTGCACAATGTGCTCTTTCTCACACATATATACACCATGACCTTTCTTAACTTACCGTATTTTTCGCTCCATGACACACCTGACCATAAGACACACCTAGTTTTCAGAGGAGGAAAACAAGAAAAAAAAAAATTCTGAACGAGACAATGGATGTATGATTTTTGTGGTTCATGTTGTGGCCACAAACATGTGATCTGATGGTGAATTTGGGGTGACCCAATGCAAAAATCCCGAGGATCCATGTGGATCTGTGCTTTGTAACCACGTTTTTGCACCATTGCAGCCCCACGCAACAGTGGGTGCGTTATTCTTTTGGTGCAGGCTGTAGCCATGGACATGCTATGTGATATGATGGTGAATTTGGGGTGACTAAATGTAAAAATCCTGAGGATCCATGGGCTTTTACCTCCCTCCTCCCAGGTAGCCTCCTCTAGCAACCCTTATCTCTCTTCCGATCCCACCGATCAGCTGTTTCCTTTCAACACTCCCTTCCCTCTTGTTTGCCCTAGTGTCTTTTCCTTAGCTGGAGCAGTTTTTTACTCCTCCTTTTCTTCTAATTTCTCTCCTTATTGCTCAAGTCTTCCTGTTTCCCCCCTTTGCTAGTTTGCTGTCTTTACCTCCCCCCTCCCAGGCAGCCTCCTTTATCTCTAGTGTCCCTTATCTCTCTCCCTGATCATCAAACGATCAGCTCAACACCCACTTCCCTCTTTCAAAAAAAGAAAAGAAAAAGAAAAACATGATCTGCTTTTTGCCCCTGGGCAATTCGGCTCCAGGGACCACGCATTCGCTCCATTAGACATTTCCCCTTACTTTTTAGGAAGAAAAAAGTGCGTCTTATGGAGCAAAAAATACGGTATTTAACTCTCCTGCCCGGCTTCAATGGATGCAGACTATCTTAATTTACCCTAAAAGGAAGAAGACGAGGAGCATGAGATGGTTCTATATTCAAGATGAGTCCTCCAATAAGGCCGGTGAAACTGAGGGGGCAGATGAACCAAGAGGTCCTGTTTATGCTTTTCCCATAATCATCCCAGTTAGGTCGCTTATGAAACATGCACCCTATCCATAAACTGGAAGCAAATGCCAGGGGAAGGGGAAATGTAAACAGAAGCTCCCACTGGGAAGATATTGCTAAGAATAAGCAAATTGGGAAGCATAGTTATATATTCCTGTTTTAAATGGAAATTGCAAACCTCCAGTCCCAGGCGGGAATAAATGCAAGTTTAAAGAGCTTGGTAAAGAAAGGCACAAGCACGGCTTTTAGGAACATAGCAAGGTGCCTTATATCAGGTTGCATCATTGGTCCATCTAGGTTGGCATTGCCTTTACTGACTGGGAGCATCTCTCCAGGATTTTAGGTCAGGATCTTTTGCAACCCAAGTGGAGATGCCAGGGACTGAATCACAAGTGAAGGTGGTTTGTGGCATGGCACCTATGCTAAGGTTACCAGACGTCCCCGTTTCCCGGGGACAGTCCCCAGATTTACAAATCAGTCCCCTGACAAAATCCATCTATTTAGTAGGAAGTTGAAAAGTGTCCCCGGATTCATTGAAAAAAATCTGGTAACCTTAACCTATGCTGTGTATTAGCCCCAGGGTCAAACAGGGTTTGCTAGGATCCTGTGAGAACGTATGGGTGAGGAGTTGTCCCAGAAAGCCCTTAGCCCCTTCTGATAGGCACGGCTATTTACCCAGTATTCCCACCTCCTCTTTAGTCAGCCTACACTATCCCATGCTTCACAGGCAAAATGCAGGTGCAGTAAAGAAAGACACAAGCAGGCATTTCAGAGGCCTCATGCAAGCAGCCAGTCAGGTATAGTAGAGGAGAAGGCAATTCTGCTCTGTCCTTCATCTCCTGGGGGCCACCAGCCTGAGCAGCAGAAAGGTTCCTCCCAAATATGCCAATTAGTCATCCAGTGAACGCTGCAAAAACAAATTACAGAATAACCCCAAGGGACATTTAATCAGCCGCAGTGCCATGCCTCCCACCATCCAGTCTCTGGTTGGGACAGCTTTGTGAAGTTGTGACATTGTTTCTGCCTGGTTGACCAACCCTTTCTCTGAAAGCTGGCAAAGTGGTGGTCCAAATCAATGGAATTACGTTAATAAACCAGGGAGTATAGAATACTGCTGTGGGTATGTTAGATGGAGCTAATCTTGGTCTTGCAGTAGAGACTCCTGGAAATGATCTATAACTGTAAATAAGTATTTCTACAAGGTTATCAAATATATATTTTAACATACACACGCACACACGCACACACATTTATAATGCTTATTAATCACTGCCCTGTTAAATCATTCAAGCGATGCAAAGTATAATAAAAAAGAAAGAGTAAAATAACACAATGTAAGTACAATTATGCAAGATAATTCAAGATGACCAGTTATCATAGCATTGTAGAATCATACAACTGTAGAGTCAGAATGGGCTTCAAGTCATCTAGTCCAGCTCCCTTCAATGCAGAAATCACAGCTAAAGAATCTCTGACATCCATCCATCCAACCTCGGTTTAAAAGCCTCCAATGAAGGAAAGTCTACCACATTCTGAGGTAGTCTGTTTCGCTGTCAAACAGCTCTTACCATTAGTTATCAGTTAAGGTTTCATGGCAGCGGCCAAGAATACATACTGCAAGACCAATACAGTTCTGAAACACTCTATCACATTTTTGAGACACTTGCTAAACACACACACACACACACACACACACACACATTGCTTTTCATGTCAACTGGTTAGCTAAGATTGCTGAGGGAGCTGGGCTCGGTTTCCTCATTCAGAGGTGAGATTTCCTTCACTGTTGCTAGGACAACCTTGATTCCTAGGCATGACACAAGTGGCCCTTGTAATTAAATACAGATTACTGTGTATTATGGGGCTTTAATCAGCTGAAATATCAAACAATGTCAAGGAAAAAAAGAACCGTGTAGAGAAGAGAGAATAACATGAAACTAAAGTCATCACGACTGCTGAAACTAAGCAGAGTTTTGCAGTGAAGTCACTAAAACTAGTCCACAACCACGTTTGCTGTATAAGCTAAGAACACAAGAATGTAAAAGGAGCCCTGCTTGATCTGGTCAAGGGCCCATTTTAGTCCAGCACCCTTCACTCTCAGTGGCCAGCCAGAATGCCTATGGGAAGCCCACCAACAGGATCTAAGTGCAACTGTGCTCTCCTCACTTGGGATCCCCAGCAGCTGACATTCAGAGGTAGAACATGGCCAATGGAGAAGGCAGACCATGGCCGTCATGGTGAGTAGCCATTGATAGACTTATCCTCCTTGATAAATGGGTGTGTTTATGTGTGCACATTCACATGTGTCTCAGGGCAAACCTCCATTTCTGGAGTGCCTCAGTTAACAAGCTGGTTTCTAAACACAGTTGTGCAAAGAAGTCAAGCCATGATTTCAAACAACGCCCACCAACATGCTCAAATTAGAATTAGAAGGGCAATATAAGAACAGCTCAAGGCTAGAAAGGGGACACTGGACCATAGCTCTTTCCCATCCAGATGCCTCTCCATCTCTTCTCTGCCAGCAAGGTATAGTCCGTAATTTGTGATATTGTCTCCTCCAATCAAAACTTTTACATTTTTGCCAACAGATACTTCCTTCTCAGGGTCCTAAGTTATGTTTCCCTCTGTGGAGGTGGGCTGGAGGTCACTTGCTGAGGGTGGGAACCTGCTTTCACTCATTAGGTATAACAGGTGGCATTGCATGTATGTCTATAGAAAACTATTTCTCCAAATTGATAACTTCTTTTATGAAGCTGCATAGGTGTTGCTTCTTTCAACATTCTGAGGTTTGGAGACGATCATCACTCACAATTGCCAATGTAAACAAAAGCCACACTGACTGATTGCCATTCCTTTGTAAACCTGGATGTATCAAAGCCACAATTCTCACCCTGTCTTTTCCTATTTGCACAGTCAGTGCAGGTATTGATTTACAGTCGGTTTGGGGAAGTGAATGATCTTAGATACAAGAGTAAATAAGTTTTAAAAGGGGATGTCTGTCACTGACTCTTGGCCAACGTATGAGGAGCAGCATAAAGACATAACCATGATAAAATATTTGCTTTAGAAATATATATCGCTCATTCATACTGACAGATATGGGAGTGCTAGTGTACAGGCAGGGCAAGTATATGGGGAAAAATAGTATTCCACTGATTTTCTCTGCCTTTAATAAGCTATAGTGGGGAATGAAACACCCAAGAGCACGCATGTAAGAAGAGAAGAGCCCTGCTGGATCAGACCATAGGCCTATCTGGTTCAACACCCTTACTCCCACAGTGGCCAATCAGATACAGAGAAACCCAGAGGCAGAAGATGAGCACTGTAGCCATATCCCACGGTTGTTCCCTAGCAACTGGTACTCAGAGGCATGGTGCCTCTGATTATGGAAGGCAAGTCTTGGAGACAAACAACACATGGTTGAGTTGGACACACCAGAGAGGTCAGACCTAGCCACCGGCAGGGTCTCTCTCCCGGCTCAAGGATGTCTTACTTCAACAACAGTTGTGTTTGGCAAAAGACTCCACGCAGAAAGGCCTACCTGCTCTTACTTGCTTTGTTTAAGATGGGGGTACATGGTGCAATTTTTGGCTGCTCCCATGGAGTGCACCTCATGCCAACGCCATCAAATGCCAACCAGGGACAGCAGGGGGAGGACGAAATGTTTAGTGCATCTATGCTGAACCTGCATTGAGGCAAGTCACTAAAGCAGGGATGGGGGGGGGGGGAACAACTGTCCCCTCCATATTGTCTGCTGCTGATATTGGCTGAGACTGGTGGGAGATGGAGTTCAATAACATCTGGAAGGACTCGGTTCCCCATCCCAACATTATTAAAGTCTTCTGTACTGGTCCTGTGGCACCAGTGGGGTGCTTATTGTTGTGTGACGAATCACCTCATACCTTTCACTTCCTTCTTGGCTGATGTTCAGCAATTAGACTTTGGTTTTCTCCATGAATTTCAAAACATTGTTTAAAATGTTTAGCTCTTTCCAAAACTTCCCAATCTTTGTTTCCAACAACCTGGAAGACTAGGCTGGCAAGCTTTGTGCCATCCAGTTCCTAATGTGAAATTTAGTTAACTTTTAATAAGCTTTCTGGCAAATCTAGGTAGCAACAAACATCCTAGAAAGACAATGTATTTTTGTCAACAAGCAGCTAGTGTGTCATTTTATCGTATATTCAGCTTGCTGTGAAATGAAAGACACAAACATAAGTTTTGAAAGGGTAATAGAATTTCATCTTATTGGATGGAGCTACATTGCTATGAATATGACTGCAGCCGAGGAGCTAATGTTTGTCATGAAAACACTTTTTTAAAAATCCTAGAGGATATTATAACTCAGATAGCTTGGGGGGTAAAGTGAAAATGTCATAGATATTCATATATTCTTTTTAGATGAAAACTAAGCAGCCTTTCAAAAATTGAAAATCCAAAGGCATCTTTTATTTAAGAGCAGTTTGTGTGGCTCTATTTTGCAATTATAGCAGAAGAGCAGCTAGATGACAAATTCTATATGGATGTCAGTCCCCAAATCAGGAAAGGGATTGTCCTTTTTACCAGAAAACCGATTAGAGCATCTGACACAGAGATGTGATAAGAACTCCCCACCAGAGGCCCATTTGTTCTGAGCTGAGGCTGCTGTGTTTTTGAAAACACATTGAGATCCCACCTTTCCTCCAAAGAGATCAAAGCACTGTACATGGTTCTCACCCTTCTTACCCTCACAACAACCCTTTGATGGTAACTTAGGTTGAGAGATCAAGACTGGTTCAGTAAGCTTCATGGCTGAGTGGGGATTTGAACCCTGATCTCCCAGGACCTAATCCAACACTGGCTGCATGCTGAGTAAAGGGAAGATCTGCCTCTGGGTTGAATGCCATGGGCACTGCAGATTTTTCTGCCTTTATGGCAGGCATAGGTAAACTCGGCCCTCCAGATGTTTTGGGACTCCCATCATTCTTGACCACTGGTCCTGTTAGCTAGGGATCATGGGAGTTGTAGTCCCAAAACATCTGGAGGGCCAAGTTTGCCTATGCCTGCTTTATGGGGAAACCCCCTAGAAATGTAGATAGCCCTATATATATATTTTTATATTATAATGGATATAGCAAGTACCGCAATGAACTGGTAATGTTTGAGACCACTGGTAATGGATGCTAATGTGAGTAACAAATTAAGGGGTTGGATGGGGAAAGCCAGCACTAAAACTTTAGGTGGAGAACAAGTTCCTAGGCTATCACTCTTTTCTTCCATCCCATACATCTGGTGCTCGTAGACTTCACTGTTAGCATGAGGGCCCGCCCCAATAAATGTTAGTGCCAGAAGTGAAGGACAAGGCAGCCCCCTCTCCCACTCCACAATACAGACGACAGGTGAATCAACAGTTCAAAGAGACAGTATGTTTCACCACACCTGAGGGTGCACTTGCCACTTGAGCCACACACCACACGGCGCTGAACAGTAAGTCTACCAGATGTAGGTCCTCTTTAAATAGAGAGGTTTTGTCTGTGAGTCACATGCACTCTGACTTTACTGGGGATTGTCTGTGGTCATTCAATGACGAACAATTGTTTTCTGTATGGAGTCTGAAATTCCTGGCCATTATGTATCACAGGGATGCACTCTAGCTTAGAAAAATAATAACGTTTATAGAAGATAATTCGTATTGTGTTTTAGTTTCAGGGTATTCAAAGCAATTCTCTCAGCAATCCTTGCAATGACCCGGGCAGGTCTGCATTATCAAGCTCTTCATGTCGACCTTTTGTGCAGCTCCACTTAAGCTGTTTATGTTGGGGGAGTTTGTGATTTTTAAAAGTCTTTGGAAGTGTTCTTCCCAAAGTGTAGTTGAAAAAGAAACTGGGCAATAAACTCCAAATTCATTTTATTGATCTGTCCTCTATGAAAATGAGGCCCTTGGAGAATTTCTGGGAGGATTAATGCTTAAATTGGGAGTTATTGCTGCTGCTCGTTTCAGACCTTTGTGAATGCTAATGCACATTTCCTGTGCCTGCTGGGACTATTGCACAGATTTTCTGAGCTTAGCATGACTTTTTAAGCCCCCCGGGGCAGGGGGTGGGGGCTGCTGCAGTGCTCCAAGCGGAACCAGTGAAGGTAAAGGATGTCAGGAAGTAAGGAGAGTTGAGTTTAGTTTCTAAAAGAAAGAAAGAAAACACATATGAGTAGAGTTCCAGAAAGCAGAAGTCCTGTTAATGTGCATGACATATATTTCTTTGGAAGGAAGGGCGGGATGATGATGATGATGATGATGATGATGATAAGTAGTAGTAGTAGTATGTGAATATAAATAAATACAGGGGTCAAACAAAACAATATTAGAGAGTCAGAGACAAAGGGAAAATTTGACATTTATCCCCCGAACCAAAAATAAAATGCACAATTATAGGAATGAGGATACCCATCTTGGCAGTAGTACAAATGAAAAGGATTTCAGGATTACAGCTGGTTACAAGCTGACCGTGTAAGCAATGTGAAGGTGGCAAAGGAAAAAAGGAAAAAGAAAATTCAATTTTATGCTGTCTTAACAGAACCATGGTTTCTAAGTCACAAGGAGTAGAAGTTCTTCTTTATGCTGCACTAGTTACAGTAGATCTCACCTGGGATGTTCAAAGAAAAGAAGGCAAAGATATGCTCTCTATTGCTTTAGAGGGAAGTACTAGATGCCATGGGCTTAAGCTACAGGAGGGTAGAATTCAGAAAAGTTCAACAATAGCACCAATAGCCTAGAGGCCATTGGGCTGAAGGTCTTCAAGCAGGTTGGACATCCATCTGTTGGGAATGTCTAGCCACTCATTTGCAACACATGCCCACATGGTGAACATTTAAACATGGAGCCCAGTTAATGGTCTGGGAGCATCTGATGCTGTAACATGGCTGAAACTGAGCAGCCTTGGACAGGAAACCAAGGCGTGAGATATAAATAGAAAAAAATATGTTTTTTGAATATTTAAAGCACTCCACATGTCCCCACATGTTCAACCAATGTCCTTGTTTTAGAGGACCAGCTCCTCATATAGCTGTGCATACTTAAAACTTGGGTGCCTGTGTTCAACTAGAGACTGCAAATTATGTTTCCCTGACCACTGTTTGGCATGATGCCTGGACTGAGATGATTTGGTAGGTCAAGGCTCAGCCCACATATATATTGTCAAAACAATTAGCATTGTGCAGATATTATTTACACATACAAAGAGGAGGCTTTTCAGTGGCATTACGAATTGACCTGTGTGATTTTTTAATGGAGACGCTTTGTGTCATTAAGGCTATGCTGCCAAAGCCATTCTTAAGACTTGCACCACCAGCACATACAATATGCAGCGTCCTGAATGCCCTAGCATCACAGTGACATAAGCAATAACATTAGGCAACCATAACACAACAGTTGTGATGTTCATGCTGCGAAGTTGCAGCAAACGTCATATTTTAAATGACGTATTATACACCATAACACTAAATATATGCTTGTGTCTTCATAAAAGGAACTAGCTGAAACATATACCATGCCATTGATACTGGAGGAGCACCTGAAAGACCTTTGTGACATACTGCTGTACTACAATGTTAGCTCTCTTTGTGGAGACTTAATAAAAGCTGCCAACTCAGCCATTAACAGAGCATGAATGATGAATCTAGGCACAGTCTTGGGAAATATCACAACAGAGTGTGGCAAGGAAATTGAAAGATGTAAAGTTATTTTATGGTACGTTCTGATCATTTGAAGTCTCATAATCTCTGAAGGTCAGAGTTATTGCTGAAAGGAAACAAATGGGATTTAATTAATTCTTCTTGAAATATAGCAAATGAATGAAAGCCTTCACACTGAACTATCATATCTTGTCCTGTGAATGTGCTCTTAAGATGTTCTTTACCTGGGACTTACTACAAAAGGTTGGCTATAAATACCTGAGCACACAAACGATACAGAATTTAAAGTGTAACACAATAAAATACAATATAAGAAATAAAATAAGCAATGAAAATAGAATTACAAATCTATACGATTATTTAATGTGGACATGCTGCAGGCCACTGCGAACAGTTTGGAGCCCCCTCTATGATAGAAAAGTATGGTGAATTAGTTCACATGGCTGCTGTTTACATGGTGAATTTAATGCAAGCTGATAGTGAAAGGCAGTATGCCCTAGTGATCAGAGTGCCAGAGCAGGACTGGGGAGGCCTCGATTCATAAATCCCACCCAAGAGAAATATATGCAACCAAAGAGAACATTTTCAGAATTAAAGCTCAGTGGAAAGCACTGCAGATTCTTTAGGGACATTTGTCAAGTAGGTTAAGCTAAAAGAAATCATAATTAAAATGACCCACATATAGAAGAAAAGAAAAATTGTCCCAAGGCTACATTGAAGGAGATAGAGCTGGTAAGCCTGGCTCACTAAAACTGATGTGTGGCAAATTTCTCAAAGAATATGTAATTTAGGTCGTCATTTAGAAAGAATACATTAACATTGGGTGCTTTTGTAAAGCAGAAGGAGCCACTCAAGGAGGGGTGGGGGGAGAAATTCAGTTCAGTTCACATTTAAAACTGAATCTATCAAATTCACACTGAAACACAGAACCACCCTCCAAACTTCGCACTTATCCGAATATAGCAAAATAGTTTTCCAACCAGCCAACGTTTACAAAATGTGTATATATTTTAGTGAAAATAATGTACAAAAGTGCATTATATCCAGGGAAATTGCTTGCAAAGATCAGTCAAAAATGCATACAAAAATGTGTTTATCTGGATAAATTTGCACTAAAATGTTGATGCAGTTTCATGAAGTTTTTTTTAAAAAATCCACAATTGCTGCAGAAATATGGAGAGCTGAATTCAAGATTGCTGGAGGGCAAGGAAGTAAAAGAAACACAGAGAACAAAAATGGAAAAAATCCCCCACCCCAGCTCTCAAGGTTGTTTTTCATGCAACCATCTTAAACACTTGCTATGTCAGGTTTTACAAGTCATATCTGACAGCTAGAACTTCCTCACCTGGAAATCGCCCTTGTAGGGTGATGACATCACCATAGATCCATACAGCATATCGCTTCTGCATTTTGTTCTTTTAGAAACCGTGACTGAATCTGAAATGTTTTCAGCTTTGGTCTGTCAACTGTAATAATAAATTGAGCTGAGCTGAATGTAATTCTGAATGTAAATGGAAAAAACACACAACAATCTCATATGGAAGACCTGTGAACAGCACAGCCGCTCCGGAGTCTGACTGTACATAGACTCTCTGTTTGTGTCAAATATTTTGAGGCTCTGAAAGTATTGTAAGCTTCATAACTCAATGCCAGCAGAACATGGGATATTTCGCACACCAGTGTTTTAATATTCAGTTATATCCTGTTTAAAATAGCCAATCAAAATTATAACTTATCAAATCGAACCTAATTATATCTTAAAATTGAGCCCATGACTGTCTCCTTCCTCACTACACTGGAACGCTTCCATGATTTTGCATGGTGAAGGCACACATTTTCTTCTTCCACATGAAGAATCCCACTATCCCAGCAAATGCCTGCATAGGGCCAATGCTGTGTTAAATTCACCTCAGTATAACACAACTTATAAGTGTTTTCAGTAGCCTAAATATACCCTCCAAAATGCTAAGAAGAGCTGTGCTCTGTAAACTTCTGTATAGTCCAACCATTACATTCTGGTTTTCTTGCCTCGGAAACGGCCTGTAAAAGAAAGACCCTGGTCAACTCACAGCCCTAATCCTAGGTCTGTGACAGCTCCCAAGCGGCTTATGGAAACAGAAAAAAGTAAAACAAAGAAAATCCGTGTTGGCTCTTTGTTCTATAGAAAAAAAACAGAGCAAGTGAAGGGGAAAAACTGCTGAACGAGAGAAGAGACAAGAAAGGCACCAAAATGTTATATCACAGCTTCAAAGGGATCACCAAACTGGATTGTTTTTTTGTTTTTTTTAAATGTAAACACTTTTAAAAGGAAGGTCTACAGGCTGTGTTGGTGTATTGCAATTACTGTTCAACTGAGCCATTCTCACTGGCACAAAAACATGTGACTGTCATAATCTAGGCCATTCTCTAGTGTTTCTCTGGAGAGGTCTTTCCTTGCTTCACGTACCGACTAATGTCTGAAAACAAAGGGCCATCTAAATCTTTTAAATGGAAAATGGCCCAGGAGGAATCATCAGCACAAGTGAGCTCCCAGAGTAAATGCTTGCTCTCACAGTACTTTATACTTGGCATATACTGCATGCTACCCATGCACAGGGCAGCAGCAGGCTGCATAATAATAATAATAATAATAATTTATTATTTGTACCCCACCCATCTGACTGGGTTTCCCCAGCCACTCTGGGCGACTTCCAACAAAGATTAAAAATACATTAAAATGTCACACATTAAAAACTTCCCTGAGCAGGGCTCCCTTCAGATGTCTTCTAAATGTCAGGTAGTTGTTTATCTCTTTGACATCTGATGGGAGGGCATTCGACAGGGCGGACGCCACTACCGAGAAGGCCCTCTGCTTGGTTCCCTGTAGCTTTGCTTCTCGCAATGAGGGAACCGCCAGAAGGCCCTCGGCGCTGGACCTCAGTGTCCGGGCAGAACAATGGGGGTGGAGACGTTCCTTCAGGTATACTGGGCTGAGGCCGTTTAGGGCTTTAAAGGTCAACACCAACACTTTGAATAGTGCTCGGAAACATACTGGGAGCCAGTGTAGGTCTTTCAAGACCGGTGTTAGGTGGTCTCGGTGGCCGCCCCCAGTCACCAGTCTAGCTGCCGCATTCAGGATTAGTTGTAGTTTCCGGGTATTAATAAGGGGTTAAGGCTTTGCATGCAGAAGGTCTCTGGGGTTAAATTCCTGACATTTCCAGGAGCAGGTGATACAAAAGACCATGTCCCTGAAACCATGGAAAGCAATTTCAAGTCATTGGTTGGGTAGCCAGTGCAGTTCCCTCCAGATGTTCATGGACTACAACTCCCATCACCCCCATCATTGGCTGTGCTAGTTGGGGCTGATAGGAACTGGTGTCCATCTGGAGGGTACCATGCTGGCTAATGCTGGGTTAAATAGGCATATGATCTGAACTGGTGTAAGGCAGCTTGCTATGTTCCTGCCTAAATAGATGGGAGGAGGAGGAGGAAATTAACCCAGAGATTAATGGGGCAAATTAAACCTAATATAAATGTGAGCCCTTCAGGACTGGATGGTTCTGTTCCATTGGTACCTGCACCCAGTGCTGTAGTGATGAATTTTGAAGGGCCGGAGTTCGTCATTACATTTCCTAGGGCCACACACCAAAAAGAGAGTCTGTACCCATACCCACAGGGAGAGTGATGATGATGAAGATGAAGAAGCATGGGATGGTAAAGGATGGTGCAGTGGTTGGGGTGTTGTGGCTGGGGAGATCTGGCTTCACATCTCTGATCAGCCATGAAGTTGTGGAACTCCCTTCCCACAGAGGTGCCTCTGGCACTGACGTCATACAGCTTTTGACTTATACTGAAGATAATCCTAGCTTTTGACACTAGAGATTGGCTTAACCCAGTTGGGATGATCATAGTCCATCACAGAGAAGTTCATGGCATTGTTAAGATATCTATAGCCACAATAAACCATCAAGAGCCAATGTAGTATAGTGGCTTAAGCAGTAGACTAGGATGAAGGAGACCCAGAGTCAAATCCCCACTTGGCCACAAAGTGTCTATGGGCCAGTCTATCTCTCACCCTAACCTACCTTACAGGACTGTTGTGAGGATAAAATTGGGTGACAAGAACCATGTATACTTTTCTGAGATACTTGGACGAAGGTGGGCTTCACATATAATGATTAGTGAACAAGGGTGCCAACTTGAATAAAACATTGGGGGGAGGGCAGATAAGCCCTTCCCCTGCAAAACTGACCACAAGACCACACACACACCATTTGAATGGCAATGCCCACCAACCTGGGGGCGCACCCCCTCAATTATTTTATTGGGGCCAAGGGACCTTCACCTCTAGGACTTGGCTCCTCTGTTAGTGATAGTAGCATTCAAAGCACAAAGGCTGATAGCACTAATACCTGTGCAGGTATGAGGCCCTATTCTTTGTGCAGCTCCATGTGCTTTCTCTCCCTGCTTGCCAAGATTTACAGTGGAGGCCTGTACAATGCTCCAGTAAATGAAGGAAGGCAGAACTAGTGAGTTCAGTTGCCAGGGATCATCAGCACAGACACTGCCATCATGGGTTGCGTCAAATCAGCATGCCTGACACCCAAAATTCTTCTGTCAGTAAGAATCCTATCAAAATGTTCTCAGGATAAGCTGCATTCTTCTGGTACTGCAGCTAAATGTCAATAGCTGGAGACATGAAACTTTCTAGTCTGGTTAAAGCACTATATAGCTTATGGCTGTCAGGTTGCTTCTGAATGAACTGAATCAGCAGATGAATCAGTGGCAGCAGTTTTCTCCCACCCGACTGCCCCCATCCCGTTTCCACCTGGCCTCCCCCCCCCTTCCTCAGCTGACATAGCAATCAGGACTCCAGGTGTGCTGCAGAGCAGGTGGATTGAGGAAACAGTGGGGGAAACAAGTGGGAAAAGTCACAGCTGCCTCTCCTCCAGGTTTTAAGCTTCATGAAGGATCCCTAGGTGAGTTGCAGACTCTAAAATTAGGCTAAATGAAGAATGCATTTGCTTACTTTGATACCTGTACTATTTTATCCATCCGGTCTGCCTGCTAGTAAGCTACATACTTTATAACGTTTTAAAAGCATGAGCGAAGGGAAGCTGTTACTAATCAAACTTGCAAATGGTCTGTCCAGCTTGCCATTGCCTTCTGGGAGTGGCAGTGATTCTGCTGCAGGTATGGGGAACCTGTTGCCACCCAGATGTTGTAGACTACAGCTGCATACACACCAAACCTTTAAAGGACAGTCAAAGCACATTTCCCCCCTCAAACAATTCTGAGTCACTGGGAATGATAGCTCTACGTGGGGTGGACTACAGTGCCCAAAATTCTTTGAGGCAGAAAGCATGCTTCAAATGTGTGTTAAAACTATAGTATGGCTGCAGCCTTAACTCTCATCAGCCCTGACTGCTGACCACGAGCTGGAGTCCAATGACATCTAGAGAGGCACTGGTTTCTTATCTCCTACAATCAAGGGTCTCAGAGGTTTTCCAGTCATCCTTTTTCACTAGAAATGATAGCAATTGAAACTAAGACTTTCTGCATACAGAGCATGTGCTCCAAAGATGAGGTGCAGTCCCTCCCCAAATCCTGAAATTCACAAAAATAGTGATAATTGAAGGAGCTAGAATTGTAGCTTTAGATATCTTGCTCATAATAAGTATCTTTAATGAGAGATATTTTACTGCAAACTTGTTTATAACTGAGGGGGTTTGTTGAATGGTCTTTTGATTCTATAGTGAAGCTGGACTTTCATTTCAAAACGGAGGCCTAGATTAGTTGCATGTTTGAGATATCACAAGGTTTAGATTATAAGCTTTCCTGCAGGACAGAGTAAGAAAAAGATGGCTAATGATTAACATTCTTAAGTGAAAAGCTCCAGCACATTAAAAATAAAATAAAATACAGTAAGAGAGTCAGTGTCTATTATTCAAAGTGACAGGGTAATGGATTTAGTTTTAAATAACTGGTCTTTCCTAGCATCGTAGTCTTTGTTTGGAGAAGTTGGGATTTAGTGAAATCCTTCCCCAAGGCAGCCTCCCTGCCTATAATGGTTACCTGATAGGAAGAAAATCCACAGATGCATTTTTTGCTTTTCACTTGGCTTTGGAACAATATGGACAACTTTCATAGTGGGAGATAACTATGAAGCCACTGAGGTCTGAGAATAAAAGTTAACCAAGTGGGAAGGCTAAGGAAGTATCTGCAGAAGAACAGATGGACTGAAAAGTAATAACCAGAGAGATTTGAGTTAGCTCATTCAAGAACTATGCATTCTTCCGGCCTCATTCACTTCTGTAAAAATTATGGGTCGAATTGTGCTCTTTCACTCATTTTGCCTGCACAGGCATTTCAGCTTGCCAGGTGGAACAATCCCCCTCCCCTCCCTGACATGTGTTCTGGGAATTCTCCTGACCCCCTCCCCTTGGCCAGTTTGGGGTGTGCATGCAGGGGACATGGGAGGGAAGCCCTGCTATGCAAGTGGAATTCCTTGTTCAGTGCTTTTGCATCAATTCCACCCTATTGTTATGATTTGAGCTGTGGGGGAGGGGCATTATGGTATGCCTGCTCCCCCTTCTAATTCCTATGAGTAGCCAGGCTAGCTTCCTGATGAAAGGAAGCAAAGGAAGTGGCTTTATGCTATACTGCAAATGGGTGGACCCCGCTCCCTCAACAGGCTGGTAGGCAGAAAGACAAAACCGAGAACCCCTAGAACCCCTGGAATCTCGCACCGCTCAGAGACTGGAGTGGCATGCAGCACTATATATCTTAATATACAGTTAAAAAGTAATGCTGTCATCATGCTGCAGTTCACTTGGCCTCCAACAGGTGGCACTGTGTTTACGGACTTTTGAGAGCTGCAGGGCAATCACAGTAGCACTGGAGGGTGGGAAGGGAAGCAGACAAAAGAGATGGAGGCAAGCAGACAGCCCAGGCAAGATGAGGAGGAGCTGTCAGGACAGACTGGGGCAACTCCCCAGCAACCATCCTGCTCTGCCACCGCCATTGCCCACCTCACACTGATGCTGCTGCTTTGGCCTCAGCAGTGCCTGAGGGCTGGCACAATGGAAGCGGAGGAGAGAGATGGAAGCAGGTGGGCAGTCCAGGTGAGCTGTGGATGAACAATTTTAGGACAGGTTGGGGCAACTCCCCTGACACCATCCTGCTCTGCATCAGCCTGCCAATTCCCTCCTCCTTGCCCTCACCCTGAGGCTGAAACATTTTTGGTGTGAGGCAGGCAGTATGATGATGCTGATGCTGAGGTTTAAGGCGAGTTGAAAGGTTTGATGAATCTTAATTGGGGGGTTGGTTGGTTGGTTGGTGAGGTCTAAGGAGAGGAGGATGGCATTGGGTGGGGGTAGTTGGGGTAGCCCTGAAAGAGTGTCTCCAGATCCATTGTTCAGCCCGGACACTGAGGTCCAGCGCTGAGGGCCTTCTGGCGGTTCCCTCACTGCGAGAAGTGAGGTTACAGGGAACCAAGCAGAGGTCCTTCTCGGTAGTGGCACCTGCCTTGTAGAATGCCCTCTCATCAGATGTCAAGGAAATAAACAACTATCCGACTTTTAGAAGACATCTGAAGGCAGCCCTGTTTAGGGAGGTTTTTAATGTTTGATGCTTTATCATGCTTTTAATTTGTTGGGAGCTGCCCAGAGTGGCTGGGGAAACCCAGCCAGATGGGCAGGGTGGAAAAAATTAATTATTATTATAAATTATTATAGCAAGACAAATGAGCAAGGATGCAGCCCCTAGTATTACACACAGTGTCTATCTTCCTGCTTGCCATCCACCCAAGTGGCACTTCCTGTAAATTCAGATTTTCCAATCTGTGAGCTATCTGATAAGGGAAGAAAATCCAGCAAAAAATTGTATGTTACCTGACTGTGGACACACTGAAGCTCATGGTGGGCAGGGGGATTGGTTTTTGTATGTGTGTGTTGATGTTTCTATGGCTGCCATCTATCCCCACACCCCTTACTTCCATTTCACAGCAGCATTAGAGGTCTTCTGCTGAAGGGAAAGCAAACTATGGCTGAAACTGCCAATGATGTGCCAAGGAAGTTTTTTTCACCTATGTCCCCCCTGAGTATCTTACACTGATTTCCTCAGAGCTGGGACTCACCAATGCTGAGTCACGGACCCTGGTTTGAATGCCAGGCCTCAGTCCAGAAACAAAAAAGAATGCCTGTTTTGCTTTCAGCAACATTACTCTTTCAACAACACACCCTTCCAGAATGAGGGAACATGGCCTAGCCTAGTTGTGAGCCATAGCATACTTTTCTTTGGAAATTAGCTGTTGGATTCCTGCAATACTTACTTCTAACCATGAAGAAAGCACAGCATAAACACTGAAAGCCACACAGATAACTGGTAAAACTGCATAGAAGAAACAGTTACTTCTAACACTTTAATCACAAGACCCTCCTTCCTCCCTCAGAGGAATTTGAATTCCTAACACACCACCACCAGTGTGACTCACTGCTTTCACGCCTCAGTTTGTAGACCTATTGCATTAAGTAGTCACATGCTCCCATTTAAGTGCCAAGCCAATTTTTCAAGCATTGTGATTATTCACTGGGAAGTGGAATGTTGACTTATGGGAGGTGGAATAACTCAGTTGTCATAATGAGTTGATTCAAGCTAGATAACCACGCTGGGATGGTGAAAGAATTTGCATGTATCCAAAACTTTGTACACGTCTCAGATAGGCAATGTAACATTCTTTGGAGGCTCTTATTTTCACAAGGACCTGGCAGGTTACAAACTCATCCAAGTGCAGGACGAATATTCTGTTTGACTTCAGTTAAACAAAGTCTTCATTAGTACACTAGTCTTAACTTGGTAAAGGATTTGGGTGAGCATGCACACAAAACTGTCAAACCTCACAAAGGAGATTGTGGAGGTGAACGTTGGAAGGTTCCTGAGAGACAAAAGAAAGGGCTTTGTCGCTCAGTGCACATTTTAAACTATGGAACTCACTCCCACAAGATGTAGTGGCAGCCACCAATTTGGATGGCTTTAAAAGTGGATGAGGGTGAAAGAGGAGAGCGCAAAATATGGTCTGAAGCTCAACATCAAAAAAAAAACGAAGATCATGGCCACTGGTCCCATCACCCACTGGCAAATAGAAGGGGAAGAAATGGAGGCAGTGAGAGATTTTACTTTCTTGGGCTCCATGATCACTGCAGATGGTGACAGCAGTCACGAAATTAAAAGACACCTGCTTCTTGGGAGAAAAGCAATGACAAATCTAGACAGCATCTTAAAAAGCAGAGACATCACCTTGCCGACAAAGGTTCGTATAGTTAAAGCCATGGTTTTCCCAGTAGTGATGTATGGAAGTGAGAGCTGGGCCATAAAGAAGGCTGATTGCCGAAGAATTGATGCTTTTGAATTATGGTGCTGGAGGAGACTCTTGAGAGTCCCATGGATTGCAAGAAGATCAAACCTATCCATTCTGAAGGAAATCAGCCCTGAATGCTCACTGGAAGGACAGATCGTGAAGCTGAGTCTCCAATACTTTGGCCACCTCATGAGAAGAGAAGACTCCCTGGAAAAGGCCCTGGTGTTGGGAAAGATGGAGGGCACAAGGAGAAGGGGACGACAGAGGACGAGATGGTTGGACAGTGTTCTTGAAGCTACCAGCATGAGTTTGACCAACTGCGGGAGGCAGTGGAAGACAGGAGTGCCTGGAGTGCTCTGGTCCATGGGGTCACGAAGAGTCGGACACAACTAAACGACTAAACAACAACAAAAGTGGATTAGGAAAAATGTATGGATAAGGCTCTCAGTGGGTACTAGACAGTATGCCTTTGGAGACCATTTATTTGCTGGGAATCCCAAGTAGACAGAGCGTTGTTGCACTAAGGTTCTACCCCTGGTCTTTCCATTAGCATCTGGTTGGCCACTGTGAGAATAAGATGCTGGACCAGATGGGTTTTGGTCTTAGCAAGACTCTTCTTACTCTTTAATATGAATAAATACAAGTCCATTGTCATCACACACAAACACCCCTTCCAGATTTCAGCAAATGAGAATGTTTATTATTTGACCAGCCACCAGTATTTTATCTATAAAACCAATGTTTACTCTTAAACACCCTCATTGGCTCCTTGCTTATTCTGTTAAAGAAGCTCACCTGGCTATATTTTCCTGCAGCTCTGATTCATTATAAGCAATGATGTTTACCATGTCTATTAGTAGGTGGAAAGAGAATATTTTAGTCCTTAACTAAGATGAAAGTATTAAATTAATTCGTTTCCCAAAACAACATAGCAGGCTTTTAAAGCTCACCATTGGAAGAGACAAAGATTTCATCACCTGTCAGTGTTCTATGGCAGAAGGCCACAATGTTTCATCTCTGTGGATGCAACGTTGCTGACTTGGACTGTGCCATTGCAGTGAACTAAAAGCAACCAGCAAATGGATTTGCAGGTTCCTGTATGGCTTTTGTGTGTTCACGTGTACCAGTCCACTGTGCGTTGAAATTTCAACACCATGGATGGAATTCACTGCTGCACTATTACAAAGGTTAGTTCCATCTGCAAGCGTTTCAGCTTGCCAGGCAGAACAATCACCCTTTCCTCCCCATTTTAAAGCAAAATAGGTTGCACTGCACAACATTGAATTGTTATGTCGTAGCGGGCCATGTTTGAGCATCTTGTTGATGCCACCCGCCTCTTAGGTCAGGATCGTAGAAGCTTCCTTATGCAGCATCATAGTTTGGTATTGTTAAGTTGTGTCTCCAGGGTCTCAGGCAGCAGTCCTTCCTCACCCAGCTGAAGATGCCAGGGTTTCACCTCTGACTCTCTACATGCATGTGCCCTTCTGCTAAGCTACAGCCCTGATCCAGTGTGCAGAGTTATATTCATACATAGAAAAGCTTTGTATATTTAAGGGCTGTGAAGAGTAAAACTGGGGACACATATGTAAACCTAGCCAAAACGCTAGGAGCAATATGGTAACCAGGGTTATAATTACAGGGCACAGAGGAAAAAAATAACCGAACTGTCAAAAAATAAATAAATCACATCTTAACAACGTGCATTTTGCTAAATGGATATTGGTCTTTCGATTCACTGCTGTTGTGCAAGCTTTCAGCCTCACAGGAGGGATAAATCATTGCACCCATTTCTTTTGTATTAATAAACATGCACTTGCACTTACCCAATATAACATGCCATCTGAAAATAACGTAATATGCTTACAGGAGGAAATATGTAAAGAGAGAAAAGAGAGCACTTTGTACCAATTTTGCTTATTGAACTTGAATTGTTTGAAATTTGGTTCTGCACTATGTAAACATCTTTTCCCGTCATCTGATTTTGGAGGTCCTCTCTAGTGAATTGTGTCCTTCCACTTACTAGTACTTACATGTTATTTCAGAACAAAATGCTTTCTGACTTTAATTTTTATAGCATTACAGCAATTGGGCTGGGACTGAAGGGTTCATTTTTGTGTCAAATGGATATGGATATGTTTGGTGTTTTTTTTAATTCTGTAAATGGGAAGAAAAATATGTGAAAAGGAAAAGAGGAAAGTTTTCTCACCACTGGGAATACAGGTTATTTTTTAAAATAAAACAGTACTGTACACAGTAGACTTCCAGGCACGAAATGTGCTCGTTCCTCGTTCTTTGTCATATTGGGCTGACTTTTGCCATTTAATCCTGCCATTCCCCCCCACAAAGAAACCTACAAACGTATCAGCAATTTGCAGAGGATATGTTGCCCTCCTCTGTCTTTCCATTCACTAGAAAATGCTGTCTGGTTAGAAAATATTATTACAGTCAGAATGAGAAAAAGCATAACTGCAAATGTAATGTTTCCTTATGTACTAATGAGTTATTACAGCAGGTTTTCACCTGGGCAGATAACAGGTCTCCAGAGGAGCATTCTCCTTTGAGCAGTTGATAGAGGTCATATATTATATGAATATGAGATTGTGGAAACAAAATGACGCTTTAAAGCATGTTTTGCTTTTGACCTGTGCTTTTGTTTAGAAGGGAACTTATGATTTTCTCAGCAAAAAGCAAATACCCATTGAGTACAAATGATCATGGTTCAGGGAGGATGAGAAATTCTGACCTAGACCAAGGGTTAATGCCCTCTGTCTCACGCCATGGTCCAAATCCAGCTCATGCCCCTCACTCCTCCACTGCATGTCAGCTATCAGCTACAGAAGAAAAGCAACTATGCAACGGCAACCTACAGAACAAATATGTCTTGTTTGGCCATCAGGTACACTGATACTTGGATTTTTTCCAAGTATCGAAAGCCAGTTTCTAAACTTAAGGGCATTAATTGCACATGGAGACTTAGAAAAACAGGTGAATAGGGAAATCACTGAAGAGCTAAAGCAAAATGCAAATTCAATTCAAATTCAACCATTGAAGCAATGTGCACATTCTTCAGGGCTGATGCTTCCACTTGCTTCATGTGCTCCTCCTTTTCCTGGCCATTGTCTTCCCTTCATGACTGGAAGCGTTGACATACCTTCTCCCACCTGCCCCATGTACAGTTGATTTTGCACAAATACCTATTCACCATAGAAATCTTGCTTGTTAGTGTATTGGGGTGGGCTCTGAATACTTTATCATCCTGTCTTACCCTGGTTACTCTCTCTTACCCGTGATTTTGTCAGACAGAGATTAGTATGCATATGGGTGCACAAACACGGTTTGCATGAATCCAGCAATGCGTTGGCATCCATTGCACTTTTATCAAGTATTGGCACCTCACTGCAGATGAAAGGTGTGAAAACTAATATGTACTGGGACAATGAGGGGTAAACTGAACTATAGCAAGGGACTGCTAGTGCATTTGAATTCAACATTTGGATTCCATGGAAGAGTTCTAACCATGCCATTGTTGTTGTTTAGTCGTGTCCGACTCTTCATGACCCCATGGACCAGAGCACGCCAGGCACTCCTGTCTTCCACTGCCTCCCACAGTTTGGTCAGACTCATGCTGGTAGCTTTGCGAACACTGTCCAACCATCTCGTCCTCTGCCATCCCCTTCTCCTTGTGCCCTCAATCTTTCCCAACATCAGGGTGTTTTCCAGGGAGTCTTCTCTTCACATGAGGTGGCCAAAGTATTGGTGCCTCAGCTTCAGGATCTGTCCTTCCAGTGAGCACTCAGGGCTGATTTCCTTAAGAATGGATAGGTTAACCATGCCATAGCAAAGTCAATTAAAAAGACCCATAAAAATACGATACAATTTAATGGTGTGTAGATGGTTCTATTTTTCCAAACAGAACCACATCTATCCATCTACCAACCTATTGTGCAGTTGTCCTTGGCTTTTATTTTTATGTGTCACAAATCATGCTGAAAATTCACGTTGGGCTCATTTTACCATTCTTAGCTTATTTCATCAAAAGAAAAAGTACAACAAGACCACTTCAAGGGCACAGCTGCCACCAACAAAACCTATTAAGCAATAATACAATATTTAGGCAAAGAAATAAAGTCTTCTACAGGGACTCAACAGCTGTAACTTCACAGCAGAAATGTTGACCAATATTTTTCTTCCGAAGAGCAAAGACTGATACAGATAATTTTCAGTTGCTTAAAAAAAGAAAGAAGGAAAGTGAAATAATGTTGTAATAATAACCATTGAAAATTATAGAGGACATTTGTGACATCATTACTTTCTAGTAGAGTCCTGTAGTTCCTATATGCATCATGTCATTTGAAACGTACAGCCTCAAGTGCTAAAATGGTCAAAACCATATTGTGATATTTTATGAAAAATGGAGGTAAATTAATCACCACTCCCACATTCCAGTTCCTAGAAGCAGATGCTCTGCATAGCCCAATTGCACATTATCCAGTTATGCAAGTGACGTCATAGCTTTAAACTCAAACTAACGCTGGAGAGAGTTGGCAGCTTTTTTCAGCAAGTTGAAGGTGGTATTACAGAGTCATTGTTATCTCTTGTGGTCAAATTTATCCTATGATCATCTCTGTTCATAGGTCACAAAATGTATGGTCTTCTTTGGAGAACTGCAAGACCTTTTTTGACCAGAGTTGAGAACAGACAAAAGAATGGGTATGTACACACACACACACACACACACACACACACACCAATTATTGCTCTATCATTCCACCTTCAGCTCTCATAAAATAATTGTCCATCTCCAGCCTAATCAGCACTAGGCTACAAATAGTTTTTGAAAGAAAACATCAGGCAACTCTCAATAGGAGAATTACATGGGTGGGTTTGTACCATTTCACTCATGGATTCACAAAGAGGATTCTGGATTTCTGTTAGATGCTGTTCACTGGTTCGGCTCTGGAAAAATTGCATGGGTGCCTAATCCCCCATGTAATCTTTCCATATAAAGCCACTCACATAATTACTCCAGATAGTTGTTCTGTGCTCTCAGGATACCTCATGCTGGAAATGGCATATTTAAAAAGGGACCACCTGGGACTGTAATAGTTCCAGAGGCACCACTGGGCTCAGGTGTGTTGGGTGGCAGGCTGAGACAGATGAGGAGGTCAAGGCAATGACAGTGAGGTCGGGAGCTGAAACCGGGGAATGAAGCTGGAGGAAGCAGGTACTTCTGTTTCCCAGGATATAGCTGCCCTGAGTGGGGAAACAGGACTACCACCACCCTTCTTCCCACCTCAGTGGAGGAGCACAGCAGTGGAATCCAGGGAGGGCACCAACCAATGGCTAAGGGTGGAGGAACCAGAGTAAGAAGGGGAGGGCACAGCTTGGTTGCCCAAGACTGGGCAGTGGTCCCATTACTGGCAATACACCCATGTTCTGACAAAGTGAGCACCTCCATATTTCATAAGGCACAAGGGTTTCTCAAGTAAACTTGGCTTGCCCATCTTTAGAAGCTTGGCAGGTGGGTGACAGCTCTGTTGCTTCCATGCTGTTCTGAGCTCCTTGCCCTGATCTTGGACTATGTAGCTACTTCTAGCCCAGCTAGTCTAATCTTTCCTGTCACCTAGTCTGTGTCTCATGACCTGTTGCTGAGTCTATACTTTGCCTTAATAAAGATCTCTTACTAACACTCAAGTAACAGCCACTGCCACTGCGGTCTGAATGGGAGTCAGGAGAGGAGCAATAATATAGCATGGAAATTAGGATGGAAGATTTTAAGAACTGTGCTGGATCAGGCCAGAGGCCCATCTAGTCCAGCATTCTGTTCTCACAGGGGCCAGCAGATGCCCATGGGGAACCCACAAACAGGACTTGAATGCAAACAATACTCTCCCCACCTGCGATTCCTAGGCATACTGTCTCTGACCGTAGAAGCAGAGCATAGCCATTGTGGATAATAGCCACAGCTTTCATCCATGAATTTGTCTAATTCACTTTTAAAACCACCCAAATTGGTGGCTATCACTACATCTTGTGGGGATGAATTCCATAGTTTATGCCTTGTGTGAATTCTGGGAGAAATGCAGTGCAGTAATTCCATTTGCCAGATGGAATGATGCCCCCTCCCCTTACACTCTGTTCTGGGGGTTCTCCTGACTCCCTCAAGCCAATTTTGGGGGTGTAGGTGGCTCAAGGTGGAAGGAGGGGGGGAATTCCCATTGCAGTAGCACAGGCTTCCACTAGCAGGACTTGTTGGTTGAAGCCTGTCCTCTGTTTGTTATTAATAATGCTTAGATGGAAATTTGCCTTATGCCTAGGAGTGGACTCCTAGGATGGCTTACAATAGCAACACAAAAACCCATTAAACACCTTGAATAGCCTATGAATGATTATAAAAATAAAGCTATACTTCATTCGGTGCAATGCATACTCTTACAATCAGTATATAGGGTAATATAAACACCTAGGATCTCCCTAGTTCAAATCTCAGTTAAGCTATTAACTCACCGGATGGCTTTAGACAGAGAGCTGTTTTTCAGCCACAGTCTTCACATCTGCAAGATAGGGGTCAATATTTCACTGGTCAATATTTCAGAACTTTTGTAAGGGTTGCAGAGGTAAAGCATATGAAGGACCTTGAGCAGTTGGAAAGACTAAAATTTCTTATTAAAATACTTTCACTATGCTGTTTATCTTAGCCACAGCATTACAGTATACTTGTTATTTAAAGGCTGCAAATCTCCAGTAGATTCAGCAAGTAGTTAGCCTTCAGGAATATATTGTGCCACCTGTATATAGTCACATTGTCTACTTTGGTAACGCCAGCTACATTTGTTGGTTGTGCAATGTCTTTAACTCACCTAGAAATTGCTCATGACAGTCTAAGAACATGTGGTAGGTTAACATAAAAAAACAGGTGATGGATTGTAGAGCCCTTAACAAGGAGGTGGTTTACTTCTGCTCCTCATAGCAGCAAGATGACAGTGGATGTTCTCATGTGGAATGCATTAGCACAAAGAGAAAAGCCAGAGCACTGGAGGATCAAAATTCTCAGACTGCAATGTCAAATCTGTCCAGTCTCAATTTTAAATACCAACAGGGCTATAATGTTATTACATTGAATGGATGGTGGGAGCAAATGCCACTCAGTACTATTACTCGGTTTTAATAACTGCATCAATGCCATTATCTGCAATGTTCCTGAATTAATGCTTATTAATCATGGTTTCGTTCAACTGAACATTGGCTAACTTGGTGTGAAAGAAACAGGACCAGACTGGAGTGCTTTCCTTTGTTGCCTAAAACCAGAGGCCTAAATCTGATGACTGCAAATGTTTGCACAGGAATCATACCTCTTTGCTTCTGCCCTGTTAGTTTTCTGTTAAGCTCACCTGGGACTCATTTCTCAACCCTGGCCAAAATGGCTCCAGCCGGTCAATCAGAGATTGCTGTCTGACAAGTCAACAACTCACAACTAGACTTGCTTTCTTTGCTGTGCTTTCCTGTGTTTTGTGTCCCTGTCTGTATTCTTCCTTCATTTCTCCTTCTCCATGCACTGTCTTGTCTCTTACATTAGGCTGCATCCCTTGACAGGTTTGACAGACATAGTGAATGCTTCATTTGACAGACATGCTGCATCCTGTATCCCATTAATTTCCTGAGTCTGAATCATGCCCAGACCTGCTCTGAGTCATGCCTACTTTCATCAGTCCACCCTGATTTTCCGAGGGCCCCTCCAGATTGGTGTTTACGCCAGGAATATTCTGTAACATGTTATTGACACAATAATAGTGTGATACTGGTGGATTTATTCTGCTGTATTAGTTGCTCTGTGATGCATCCTCAATACTACCATAGGCTAGTAGCCATCGATAGGATTACCCTTATGAATTTGTCCAATTCTCTTTTAAAGCATCCAGGTGGTTGGCCATCATGACCTCCTATGGGGAAACAAATTCCATCGTTCAGCTATGTATTGTGTGAAGGCGTACTTTCTTTTGTCTGACCCAAACCCTCCAGCATTCAGTTTCACTGGGTGGCCCTGCCAGGTTCTAGTATTTTGAGAGAACAACATGAGCAGAACAACTTTGCATTCAGGATGACTTTCAAAGCAGTCCTGGACTTTGAGATTGGAAACATTTTTTATCCATCCAGTATGTCTGTAAATGTAGCTAATTTATGTGCATTTTGAAGAGAAAACTGGTTATATTAAAAATGCAGGAGGGCAATGGACTAATGCTTCAAAAGTAAGAGTGACCAAGAGCTCCACTAATTTTTCCAGCCATTGGTATAAGCATCTCAAGTAGGACTGATAACCTCAATATTGGTAGTATTGCTAGTATTACGTCATCTATCCATATATCCCACATGCTGAGCTGACTCAGAGGAAGGTTCTTGTACCCTATTGTTCTCACTTATCTGTATAGGAAAACAGAACTGGCATTAACACTTGGAATCCCTTGGCAGATACCAGGGCCCTAGCACCTTGGCAGGGTCTATTGCTGATGCCTGACCTGCTACCCTTAAATTTCACAGCACTGGAAACAGGGCCAAACAGTTGGATCTAGACACTCTTTAAATTTCCACAATGCCTCTGATTTAGCAACACTCTTGGGTATTGTGGGAAATTAAAAGTGTAATTACACCCAGCTGCTCAGCACCTCTCGTAGTTAAGCCACCACAGCCAAGTAAACCTACAAGGGTCTATGGGCAGAGGAGATGGCTCACCAGAGAACACTTAAGCTAAGGACTTCCTAAAACCTGGAGCTGATCCCAGCCATGATCCCAGCCTAGCAAATAAGTTCACTTTCCCCATGTCAGGAACTCAAGCAGGAAAGAATCTCAGTTCCCTGAGGGCAGCACAGAACAGCTATGATACCTGAGAATAACGGCATCTCAAAATGGCTGTTAAAATAAATTGTTTGAAGTTCAGCTTTTATGTGTGAATCAATCAGCAGCAAAGTATTCAAAACAGGAATTTTTAAAAAACCTGATGTTGTTACCCAGAGTATATTTGCATGTATCTCCTTGCTCTCTCTCTGTTCCTGATTCATTGGTCATGTTTCCAAATGTATTTGCTTTCAAAGCAACTGGATTGCATCATGAAGCAGCTGCTAATTGATGCCTTTTGATAATGTGCTTCTTTGAAAGGGCAAGGGCAAGAATTCTTTTCTATAGCCAGTAAATCCTGTGTTTTGTTTTGTTTTTTGTTTAAAGCTGATTTGGAGACCTGCGTTTCTCTTGTTTCCAAACAGAACCACCACAACACACCTGAGGTCGCAAATTAGGCTTATTAGCATAGCTGAGTAATTAAAGCAAAGCTGAGTCTGCTGCCCCGAGATAAAGAACTCCTGGTTTATGGCCTGGTTTGACTTATGCCAGAGATGAATCGGCTGACAGCTTGGCATAGTGACATTATGTCTCCTGTGCCTGGCTGGTCACAAGAGTGATGTTTCAGACTTTTTCACAGGCTAGCTGAGGGTATTAATGCTACCTAATTATAAGGATAAAGCCAGTGGTGATGATTTTCTAAGAGTGGGAACTTCATCAGCTCAAAACAGCCGGCCAGGTGTTTCTGTCCTCTTAAACAATAGTCCTGCTGGAGTATTGCTTCCCATCTGGCAAAGGCTTCTCGTAAAGCTCAGATATACAAATGAAATCTGCCTTGTTTATATTAGATTTGCTGGAAATCTAATGGAAATGGAAAGAAGCTGAATAGTTGTAATCACATACTGATGGATAGATTTACATAACTGTGCAGGTTGCTCTATCTCTGCTGTGAGACAAGAAGATGGAAGTATGTAGTGATATACATGGAGCTCAGAAATAAAATCAGCAATGACAGGGAAGGAGAAACAAGAAGTGTGGAGGAGGAAACTGGAGGAGAGTAAAGGAGAGAACAGAATGCCCCGAGACTGCTCTGTAGGAATATATCTTAATAAAATACATGGGCTATATTAATATGGGTCAACAGGGAAGACACCTCATAAGATAGTACTACCCCCTCCACCTATCATAGTAGCAAAATTCAGGATTAGTGTCCTTGGAAGAGATTTAGCAGCCAAGAACCCCAGATAGGCTTAGCAACGATAACTTACAAATTTGTGTACCATTTGGGCCATGGTTGTCTGAACCCCTTCCCCTGGCACAAATCAGTACTGTTCATGAGAAACAAGGTTTTCAAGAAGTGCAGATTTTAAAGAAATCTTATCAGTGTTTTGGTGTATTCAGAGGGACTAATTTGTGATCTAACTCTGGCTACTCACCAGCAATCACTGTGTGTTTTAGAACATGTATTCCATGTCATGTATCACTTCACAACTTCATGACCACATCTGTATTTGCCGTAAGAATATATTTGCTTATCTCTCTGTGAATACCCCCTTCATTGGCCCTACCCACATGATCAGATTAGTTCAAGTATAATGATGGAAGCATGGGAGCAACCGCATCACAACGCCACAGATGAGGAAAGTATGGGCAGGATTTTTTGTGCACTTAGAATCATAGAATTTTAGAGCTGAAAGGGACCATGAGGATTATCTAGTCCAACCTCTTGCAATGCAGGAATATGCAGCTGTCCCATACAGATATGTTGAAGTAGAAATATTTTTGTGGCCCCATTGCCTTGCCTTTGCTTCTTTTTGCAAGGAAGAAACTGATTGGAGCTATTACATCAACAGGTTGTACTTGTGGTGTTAAAAAACTTTGGAAACTGCTATTTTTCATGGCAAAAAAATAGTCTTTAATGAGCTGGCTGGCAGCTTGGTCATTATTTCTCTTATTCATTAGGCAGACTCTACCAGGCCAGAAATCAAACATTTGAACTCTTCTAATGCTGTTTAGAGTGTGTGTCAGAAATATAAATGCATTCTGCTTAGATGAAAGCAGGGCCCATTATCTGTCTATAAACCTGTACTGTCCCATTCACCCGTTGCCTTCTTGTTTTCCCATTTTTTGTTTTGGAAAAATTCAGACGCCTTTCATGTTGTTTACTAAAGGAAACATTTTGAGCATTCAGTAATAAAACTAAGGGGGAAATCCTTTACTTCCTCTATGCCTCCTAGCTAGTAACCACATCAATGTGAAGCAAGTATGTTTTTGGTACTGACCCAGCAAAACATTGCCGCAAATATTTTCAAGATGTCTTTCCAGTCATATTGGTCCTCCAGGCTGAGGCAAAGCACACACACATCTTCCTTGGAAGCAAACCCTTTCTTTCTTCACAGATGCATTTTCTAAATTGCACTGGTTTCCTCATAATTAAAATGCAGAGGCAGCAATTCTTAGGCAACTTATTCTGGGGATGTACCACAGATTTGTATCTGGAGCACATGAAATGTGCGCTGGAGCAGCCGGCATTTCCACACGATCTTTTCACATGTCAATAGAAACATTCCTTTGCCTTTCAGTGCAATGTTTAATAAGCCTCACTTCCTCTGGCAGGGATGGGGGAAGATTCTGCGTTGTTTGTATTACAGAAATTACCTGGAAGAAACTGCATCTTATTATGGTTATTAAATTAAGAGCATTTATATAAACATCTCCTTCTTTAAAGCCAGTTTTGGTAAAGAGCATATTAGCTACACTGAGTAAAATGTTTGTTTTCTAATAATATGCTATGCCCAGGAGGCATTATTGAGGGGGGAAATATTTCTGTCCCCACTGTCTCCGTTTCAGCCATTCATTAGGCATCCTACCAGTCTGGTGTAATTTTGTCCAGGTGGAAATCCTGCATGCTTCTTCTCTTCCTTTCTTCAAATCCCACCTTTTCTTTGAAGTTGTTTTTTTTACTCAGCCTCTAGTTTCCTATCCACTTCTGCAACATTACACCCATAGTCAAACCTAAGCATGTGCAAGTGGAACAATGACAACTTCTGTTTACCAACGCCTCTACAGTGGTACCTCTGGTTACGAACTTAATTCATTCCGGAAGTCCGTTCTTAACCTGAAACTGTTCTTAACCTGAGGTACCACTTTAGCTAATGGGGCCTCCCGCTGCCACCACGTGATTTCTGTTCTTATCCTGGGGCAAAGTTCTTAACCCGAGGTACTACTTCCAGGTTAGTGGAGTTTGTAACCCAAAGTGTAACCCAAGGTGTTTGTAACCCAAGGTGTTTGTAACCCGAGGTACCACTGTACTTCTTTCCCCTCACTTCCTATGTTGGATTTTAGGTTGCAAGATCTATGGCGCAGGAGCGTGCCCTTTGCAAAGCTCCATGTACACAAACGGTGCTACATACTGTCAAAGAGCTTGCTCGCAGTAAATCACACCGTTCAGAGTTGCAGTTAACTCTTTATTAGCAAAAACAAGATCTTCAAAGGCTTGGCTGAGTGTTAGGCCTAATGAGCGCAGCACCTGATCCTCAGTAGGTCTGGCTCCATGAATCAATTGCCAAGTCCCCCCTCCCTACAGCTGTCTAAGTCCCCTCCTCTCCAGGGCTTTCCCCAAGCAATCATTGACTGTGCCTTTGTGCAGCCTGCTACAGCTCTGCCCGTTTCAGCTCTCTTCTCAATCAAAAGGACCTTTTTTTTAAATGCCAAAGTTGTGTCATCAATGAGGCTGTAGACTGAAGGGCCGTAAGATGTGGCATAAGTGTGTTCCTCCTCTCCTGTGCCACCCATGATACTGCCCCATTATCACCAGCATACCTGAGGTGTACCACTGAGATATCTGTTAGGCAGCATATCTGGTGCTCTGCCAGTGTAGCAGAGCTTCTACCAAACCCTATACAGTGGTACCTCGGGTTACAGATGCTTCAGGTTACAGACTCCGCTAACCCAGAAATAGTACCTCGGGTTAAGAACTTTGCTTCAGGATGAGAACAGAAATCGCGCGGCAGCAGCAGGAGGCCCCATTAGCTAAAGTGGTACCTCAGGTTAAGAACAGTTTCAGGTTAAGAATGGACCTCCAGAACGGATTAAGTTCTTAACCCGAGGTAGCACTGTAGTTTCTCAGCTGGTATATCTTGTGTATAGGATTGCATCCCCCCAAAATTCTGTCTCCATTATAGTATTATACTATTATAGATTACCAAATATTTTAGAGAAAGGTTTCTATCAGAGAAACATATCTTGAAGAAACTGCAAAGCGTGTTAGGAAACCTATTTGCATAATGGCATATCAAGATATATGTTTGTATTAGCATCATGAAAAGGATTTTTAATGGAATAACTGCCTTTTTGTAGCTAAGTAATTAAGTGAACAAGAGAGATTTTTATATAAAAAATCAATAGTGCAGTATTTCAGTGAGTGATATTTTGGGAAGCTCTGGGAAAAGTAACAGTTTTTCATCCTCACTAGATCACATAGAATACACTATTATTTGGAAATTTAAATTACTGCATGCTTTTATCAAAAATATGTAAATGAGTTGTAAATGCAAAGAGTAAAGTACATATTCATAGAGTCTGGATTTTAAAAAACCCCCACATTTTGAAGATCACATGGATTACCGATAACACTTAGTTTAAAAAGAAGCAAAAATAAAATAAAATGAGGATATGACTGTATTTTCTAAACCCATTAAGAGGGTTAACACAGTAGGAGGGAGCAGCATATGCTTAAATATGAAAAACTATGAGTATGTGAACATCTTGTGATCTGCCTATTCACAATTCTAAAATCGGTGTCCATAAGATTAATATCAATTAGTGGTATCAAATCCTGAAGTAGCACCCCCAAAACATTTACGGGAACTAAAGAATACCATTTATTTCTGCACAGGGTAGGATACATTTCTACTCAGGGGGGTAGCATGCTGGGGAGGCCACGGGCCGCACATACAGGTCACATTCACACCATACGTTCAAAGCATGTGGCTTTCCCCAAAGAACCATGGGAATCTGCTTATCTCCCAGACATGGGAACCACCCAACCCAAAGCGCTTCCATCTTTCCAGGAGTCAAATACAGGCTTCAAACACACATACCGGCCTCCAGCCTTACCCACTGTTATGTACTGAAGTTCTCACCCTGGGCCAGCAGGGGGATACTGTAGATAGTTATGCAAATAAGGGATCGAAAGTGACGTTCAGTGATTGGATAGTTTTAGAAAGTTGTTATAGTAACGTTGTACTGGAGCTCTATATAAGCAGGCTGACTGAACCCTTCATATCAGTTCTGTCCTGGCCTGTGACTAGACAAGAGCTGTTTGAAGAATCACTGTGTCGTCTGATATGTTCACCCACAACTTAACACCCACCACTGCAGAAATTGCTCTTGGGATGAAAACCCAACCCTGGGCATACATGGTGAAGACATTGGGGAATCCTATGTCTACAGTTGCGCACCAAGTTGCATCCATGTCCCAGTATGCAGATCTCTTTGCCGTTTGCTATTTTTTTTAAAAAACCCCCGCAAAGATGAATTTAACATTATGGCTAGTGGGATCTTCAGATTAACTAATCTATACAAAAACACCAGGCTTATGGTTTATGCAGATGACTTCAGGGCATACAACACAAGGCTTTCATGCAGATACTCTTGAGCCCACCCTGTTTAGGATTTCAGAAGCACTTCTGCCTCAATATTATCAATAAACTTCTCAATAATAATGAAAGCCTTTTCACTCTAATGTGATTGCTTGTGTGTATCCTCTCCCTGTGTTGCATATCTTTAGTGCTCGTTTTAATCCTAACTACTTGTGTTCAGTCAATAAAGCAGTCTGTTGAGCAGACTACATACAGCGCATTGAAAAATAGGCTGTAATCTTAACTGTAAACAGAATGATGTTTTCCCCAATATTCTGCTGATTCAAGCCTGGTGAACCAAACATTCAGTCAGAGAAGCGTGGTTCTGTTTTGCAGGAATTTCTGTTCTTTGTGCTGTTTCTTTTTTCAAACAGCAGTCTATCACAGCCAGGTGCAAGACATTAATGGAACTGCTAACAAAAATCTCTTTCCCCCCACCCCTTACATCCACACTCAGGCAGTAAATGAAAGGTAATCCATTTCAAGCATCAATAAATCTAGTTCCAAGTGAGCTGTCCTGCAGTTACCAGTACACAATGTGAATGCCTTCCATTTACAAGTTATTTAATGTGTAATCTGTTTTTATACATAGCCTTTCAAAAAGAAAAGAAAAGAAAGGATTTGATTCAGTGGGCAAATTCAACTAAGACCTTTTGCTTTGAGTTTTGCCCTGTACTCAACTAAATGGAAGCAGATTAAACAACAATCTTTATTTTTGCTATCTTGTGGCGTCCAAATTAGGGCTGACCTTGAAGGTACTTCAAAGGTTGTAGGCGGTTCAGAATGTTTTTTGGCAATCTCAGGGATGTCATAGGAGCTCACAGCCACCCATGTTTGAGTCTACATTGGGCTACTTTTCACCCATATAGCCTAAGTGACATCTAAAACTTCTTCACAAAACTCAGTGTGGTTTCTGAAGGTGTTTTCAAAGTATCTTTCATAAATCAAATCCAAATGTTGAAGGCAGAGAGAGAGAGAGAGAGAGAGAGAGAGAGAGAGAAAGAGAGAAAGAAAGAAATTCTCAGTTTCTGCTGTGCATCTCTGGAGTATCTCTGGTCCATAGGGTCACAAAGAGTCAGACATGGCTAAACGACTAAACAACAACAAAGTGCAAGAAAAAAAGAGTCAATTAACATTGCATGTGGCACAGGTTCATTTGATGGGCCACAATGAGCAGCATGCAGTTTAAGGTGCAGACGTGCACCTCTGGACATGCACAAGGAAGCCCTGGTTAATAACAGCTAATTGGCTTTACATTTTGCAGCAATTACCTGGAGACTCATGGTGCAACCCTGTCTGCTGGTAAAGTGTGAAACAGCCCTAAATTACATGCTTCCTCCAGAAATAAATAAATTTCTATATTAATATTTCTGAAGTGTTGAAGACTAGATCATGTGCTTACGGTAAAACAGCGAAGTATCATATATGGGAAGTACTTAAATCTAAATGCTTGTCTCTTTCTTCAGTAACGTGGAGATAAAATGGTTGGTGGTTACTTGCCCCTGCCAGTCTTGCTACAGACTTCATCTCTCCAGAAATACTATTGCAGCTACTGTCATGTGCTGTGTGTGTGTGGGAGGGAAAGTGAAGGACAAAAGGCAAAGGGTCATATCCTGACATTCTTTACCCCCATGGTGTAGCAGTTGCATGAATGCCATGCTATTTCAACAATTGCCTCCATTCATACAAGGAAGCAAAACAGAGTTGTTGTTTTTTAAAAGCTTTCAGATTTTGAATTAATTCATCATAAGTTGTGAAATATAAAATTAACTCCCCAATTGTACTCCACCTTTTTTTTTTTTTTTTTGACAACTAGATGCTTTTAAATACTTGTCCTTCTCAACTTCACAACCTTGGAAGTTAAATCACAGTAAATACAATTTTGTACTCTGTTGCATGGAGCATAAGGATCAGGTTTAACACTCTAGTGCTGAAATTTGCTTGCTCACATTGCACCAAAACAGCAGCCATCAACATTTTTGCTTCAGTATGGTGGGAACCCATAGACAATTGAAGGGCCATCAGTTCCCGACAGTCCATCTTAAGGTCTGTTGAGTAGTCTTAATGTTAGCACACACTGGCTTGTGTGCCATTTGGGGATTATTTTGGGTGGAAGAAAAGAGACGTAGGGGGGCACAGTTCCTCCTCCACCACCACCACCACCATTTTGGGACTTTTATTCAAGGTCCTCACACTGGGTGTCCTTAACTTGAAAAAATGATGTAGAATGCTGATAATTGTCCCAAGCTGCCTCAGAGCACTTCCAGGTGACCTGTTTATTGGCAACATATAGCCAATAACCAGCTCTACTAATGGGGCTGTCCCAGATCAGTTCTCTCCAACATGTGGGGTAAATGTTCTTTCCAAAATCTACACTGTGCACAAAAAGAATAGCTGCAATATTTGGGTGATATGTGCTTTGAAGATCTTGTGGTAAATGCCCAATTACATCACCCTCTGGAACCAGGGGAGGTAGCGGTGGGAAACAACAAATTTTGAAGCCCTGCAGTGAAGGATGTGATGTGGATATTTTTAAAAATATCACTGTGATGGCATGGGCTGCAGCCTTCACTGTGAACCAGCCAACCCTCTATACTGAATAGAGCGGTAATACAGGAATGGGGTGAATAATAAGACCCCAGACATACTTTAAACCCATTCATACTCAGTTTATATTTAAGGGTTTTCTGTGGTAACGAGTTAACAGTTCTCAAAAAGAAGTTTTAAACTTACTTTTTAAAAAGTTTTAACAGCTTCCCCCATTAGAGCAAAATAAAAATAACAGAAGAAAATGCATCTAGTTAGACCAGACTGTTTCTGTAACCAAAGCAACACTTAACAATTTCCAACCCTCAGGTTCCACTTGCAGCCTTTTCTCTAGGATTCTTTCTTCTACAGTGCTTCTAGTGTGCTTTCTGACATCCAGAGTGTTCCAGCTCCTTTTACAATGTTTCAGCTCCTTCTCTTGCTTTTACATTAACTTTCCCCTTATGTACGATATTCTAACTCATGGCTAATTGAAAGGAGAATCCTTAAAAAGTTTCCAGTTCCCCTATTTTGTTACATTTTTTCCTCCCCCCACCTTTTTTTTTTGCCTAAAGGTTTCATTTGCCCCTTAACAAACTAACTGAAAATGTCACTTTTCTGGTTAGAACAGGCTTTCTGCCCCATTTAAAAACAAGGAATAGAACTGGGGCTGGCCCAAGACATTTTGCTGCCTGAGGGGAAGGACAAGATGGCACCCTCATTCCACATAGAGAAACTGGCAGTTGTTGGCAGAACTACATCTTCCACTGCATGGAAGGGCAGCAAGCTAGCTTCAAGCTTGTAGGACAGACAGTATACATTGCCTGAGATGGCTGCCACACTTTGCCTAATGGCAGAGCCGGCCTTGAACAGAACATAAAATGGTGCAATGGTTTAATTCCTTCACATTCTCATAGGTGATTCTGAAGAACAATACTTTGCCTGGTACCTCTCCCTCTCTCTCTCTCTCTCTCTCTCTCTCTCTCTCTCTCTCTCTCTCTCTCTGTGTGTGTGTGTGTGTATGTGTGAAAACTAGCCCTCTGCCTCACTAAATAGTGCCCTTACCACCTGGTACTAAGAGCTGCAGCAAAATACATTCATTTTGCTTTTGGAGGTGTGGAGTGAAAGCTGTTCCAGTGCATGTCTAAATCACACTTGTATTTGTATTAAGATCTGAGGTGGCAGCTTCTCTGTGCATCCTGACAATGAGGGAATCTAGATCTCTTGGGGCCTGTGAGAAAACCTTCTTTGTAGCACTCCCTTCCTGAGGCTTTCTTTCTGCTTTTCCTCCAGTCACCTGGTTTCAGCTTGACAAGGTTTAGGCTTGACAGGTTAGGATTTTGAAATGGCATGTCCTACTATTTTCATGAGTTTTCATGTCCCACAGTCATCTCTTTTACTGCTACTGACTTTTGTTTTGGATAGTGTACTGCTATTTGTTTTTAGATGACGTTAGCTGCCCTGAACACTGCTTTTACTGTGGAATGGTAGGTTTATTTTCTAGACAAAATAACTCCATAAAGATTCAGGCCGATAGTTTTGAGTGTCCAGTTTGGCAGAGGCAATGACTTTGCTCAAAGCCATCCAGTGAAACCGTGGCCAAGGTGAGATTTGAGCACCTGTTCATGAGGCACATCATCCCATGCTGGCTCCTGGGATAATGCTTCTTCTGGGCACCTTGACGAGCCTAAAATGAGAAGTGCTGCACTCCTGTGGCAAAGCCCAGGCAGATGTAAATGACACTGGTGGTTTCCATGGGAACAAGAGGAACTGTAGCAAAGACTTACAGCTGTTTCATTAGAATGCATATGTTAGAGTGAAGTGGTGATGAAATGATAGTGGTGCTGGATAGACATAAGATTCCTTACAATGGTTGACAGTACCACAGAGGAAAGAAGCATACACAGAGAATCATACACTCAAGTACCATTAGCAGCAAAGGAATGGATTTGTAGAAAATTTTGAAAAATCCCAAGAGCAACTAGAATCTGTTGCTTTGGCCTGTGTTCACCACCAGTTTTTAAACAGTGTATTTTATTCCATTTTCTATGCTGAGGACATGAGAGTGCCATGTCAATTTGCTCTAAAACAAAAACAAAAAACCCAACCCCAGAAACACAAGCCATTACTTTACGGCACACCTTCTCATTTAATTTAAATTTGTATGAGTGTAAAATGGCTTATAATTGCCAACTTAGAATGAATTAAATGTGCAGCTGGCAACAAAGTCAGCCATGCTGATTTGAGCAAGTGTCCTGTTTGTGGGTTCCCAGAGATTTTGAATGGCCTGTTCTAGAAACAGAATATTGAACTAGAAGGACATTTGATTTGATCCATCAAGGACATGGAAGAGCTTTCTCTTTGTCACTCAGGATGCTTGAGCAATTCTATCTTTGTGAGATGCAGTGGGAGCTGACCTGACCCACCTCCCAGGCCAATGTGCAGATCAAAATGCAAATATACCTTCAGATCCCTCAGTTCTCTGAATATTGTGATGCAGTTCTTGAGCCAGGTTAGGTGGGGTATATGTACCAAAACATGATAAAATATATTTAGAAATGCAAACTTTGAATTAAAAATACATTTAGAAATGTATACTTTTTGGGGAAAATGTGTTCACAAATGCATACTTTAATATGATTTGTTGTGCATTTTAAAACAAAGTTTCACAGCTTAATGTGGAAATGGTACAGAATGAACTTATGAATGAATCCTTGCAAAATTAACATGGGCTGGAAATAAACTGTTCATCCATACCTAGTTGCCACTGCTAACTGTCACTGGTTATGAAAATATACCTAATACCAATTATGGTGTGTGTGTGTTGGCACCACACCCACACCAAATATGAAGTTGTTGTTGTTTAGTCGTGTCCGACTCTTTGTGACCCCATGGACCAGAGCACGCCAGGCACTTCTGTCTTCCACTGCCTCCCGCAGTTGGTCAAACTCATGCTGGTAGCTTCAAGAACACTGTCCAACCATCTCGTCCTCTGTCATTCCCTTCTCCTTTTGCCCTCCATCTTTCCCAACATCAGGGTCTTTTCCAGGGAGTCTTCTCTTCTCATGAGGTGGCCAAAGTATTGGAGCCTCAGCTTCACAATCTGTCCTTCCAGTGAGCATTCAGGGCTGATTTCCTTAAGAATGGATGAAGTACTTGTGAAATAATAACTATTTCTTCTGTTCATTGACAACCCTGGCTCAAATCATGACTATACTGCTTGGGCTGATCTTTTCCATGTCTCCAAGGAGGCCACTAGATAATGGGCAATCAGGTCATCTCATTCATTTGCCAGGAGTAGACATAAAAGAGGTAATTGCATACAACTTCCTCAGTGTGCAGTGTTGCCTGGTGGCATGCAATAGTATAGTTTCTGCTAATGGTAAACAGCTCAAACGACTTGCTCATCAAGTATCCACTGTGGGCAGTCACAGAAGAAAGGCAGCCTCTGCAAAAAAAGAACAGAATAGTCCTTTCTTTCAATTCCTCCCCAAATTTCATAGATGTATACTTGGGAGTTAAACTGCATTATTATTCTCAAGTGTAATAGGTTGATGAACTATTTTCGACAGAAAGTCTATTATTCCAGACCAGGGTGTTATTACAGAATCTACATGAAAGATTTTGGGGTTTGATTTCCTCTGTTTCTCTCCATTCAAAAGCTGTAAATGGTTTAACGCTTTTGAATTATTGCTCAGGCCTTCTCATTTGGTTTCATTGCGACCTTGAGCAATTCATTTGCAGGAGTTTTGCTAATGGCCCTTAAAAAAAAAAGAGGAGGGGGAAAGATAGCAATGAGTTTCACTTTGATAAGAATACTAGAGGTATGCTGTGTATTATTTTAATGTTGTTTTTTTTATGAAATCTCTGTTATGATATCATTATAATTCTTCATACTTTGGGGCTCTGCCTTTTGTCATTTCTACGCTATTTCTCCCATTTCTACAAAATACATTTCTCAGCCAGAGGTAATATAATGACCAGGCTTTGACCTCCATTTTTATGTTCCTCCTACTGTGAAGAGAAATTGAAGATGAAATGTATAGAGAGCTAATAGCTGTACAGCCTTCGTCAATCTAGGAAGTATAAAGATCCCAGCCATGGGACACAGTTAAATATTAAAACTGTATTATGTGCTCTAAACAATTTCTGATGCAACTCCCCAGTATGTTTTAATGATCTAAGAAGTTATTGCATTATGAGGGTTTAATTTGAAAGTCTCCCCCTTTCTCTTTTTTATTATGATTATTGAATCAAAACTTTTCCCTGATGGCATTTCAGGGAAGTTAGATAATCATAAAGAAATACAGCACACAGTGCCTTTTTCTTATTATACATTCCTTCAGCCATTCCTTAGCACAGCTTATCTAATTATTTGCTATTGATCAATTGATATGTTTTCATGATATCCAATAAATGAATAAGAAAATAAACACAGTACTTTCAGGAATAGCTGAATGAATTTATTCAATTTTAGTGAGAATTCCCATTTTATTTTTCCTTTTGGCAGCTATGTTAGAGCATTTGAACAAAATGTGAGAATATTTTTTTGGTCAATTAAACTGCTGGTATGCTGAACTTTTGCTTGTCAGAAGTACTGTGCTAATCAGATTGTTTTAATGCATCGTGGATCATTATCTCTTATTACGTTCTTGCTTTCTCCCCATTATTGTCATGTTCTGTTTTGAAGAAATAACACGAACTTGAATTACTGAGGGCCAAACTGCCCACTTTTATTTTGGAGGAACTCCTGCCACATAATCTGATCTGGAATGTCTTCCCCATTAGGATTGGGTTCCTATGTTGATTTTCTGCTGAAAATTATCCTGTATCTGGCTGTTACTTTCCTCTGAAGGATGGCAAAGGTGCTGCTTTCAAGCAACACTTTCTGGTGCAAAAAGAGGTCAAGAGAGTTATGTTCGGCAGAAAACTGATGTGGGATACCAATTCAGATGTAGCAGATGTAGAAAAGCATGGGAGAAGCATGTCATGTAGTGGAAAAGTGGCTTTCTATCATGATCATTCCAGATTGACACTCCAGTTATGATCAGGCTGGAACCATGGGCAATAGTGCCATCTTGGTCCATCCCTGCCAGGAAGCCTAATGATGCTAAGAGGTCCAGGAGAGTTGCACACCCTCTCTGTCCACATTATCCAGCAGGGAAACCAAGACAGTTTCATTCCAAATCCAGGCAGAAGCCAAAACTGGGATGAATCTAACTAATTATTTCAACCTAGGAAACTCCAGTGCCAAAGCAGAACCGCAAATATAATAAACACAAGCTGAAATACATAAACACAGACGCAAAATTCATGCCTAATACAACTTTGCTGGACTTTCTCATGGGTGGCATAACTACTGCCAAATCAAGCCTAATATATGAAGTCTGTGGTGCGCAGCTGAAACTACCCGGGGAAGCACTGGAGACTGTTTTATACATGGAGAGAACAATATGCTGAGCATGGGAGCAGGAATTGCCTCCAAGTATCTGCTGTGGTGTTCCAGGGAATCCTGGGGAACTTGCATGTTACATAGATTATTTGCCACAGCTGCTTTCCTTCTTTAAAACATTTCTCTCTTTTTCAGAGGGAAAGAGCCTCCTTGCCACCACAAGGGCTGGCAGAATCCACTTCTGTTGTCCATTTCTTAGTCCCCACGATACAGAAATATAGAACATCCACAGATAACAAGGACTCCTCCAAAACAAAGTTGATGTGAACAATCATTTCTGACTAGCAAGAAAGAACCATAGGATGCCCACATCATATGCTTCAAGGTTTTTATGGCCATTTTGTGGGGAAGTGGAGTGTGTTCATAGTGTACTGATGTAACAAGGTGCAGGAAAATGCAAATCCATATACTTTATTAGGTATAATGCAATCAATTATTTTCTTTGAACCAGTTATATAGAGGATTGGTATAGAGTGAGAAAGGAAAATATGCATTATAATTATTCTGCTCCTTTATTGTTGTTCATTGATTCACCTTTTCCTTTCTTCCTCATTGTATATAATATATATTTATATCATATGAAAGAATAAAAAAGAGAAAAAAGAACAAAGAAGGAAAGCGCCAACTCCTAGGGACTGAGGTTCCTTCGGCCCCCGTAATAAAACATTTGAGGAAGCCGCCCCCCCAAAGTTGATGGGCATTGCCATTCAAATGGTGTGCATGTGCCACTTTTTGTGATTATGTGGGGCAAGACTTGCCTCCCGCCATATTTTATTCAGATTGGCACCCTTGATTGCCAGCATCTACCTCAAATAGCCAACTTATAGTGTGCTGCCCTCTTGTTGTTTAATGGTTCAATGTTTATGAATTTTGTATTGAATTGGTTTCTCTTTAACGCTATAGGTTTATTGGAGCATTTTTTAAATTGTTCACTTTGCCTTGTTGTTTGGCCAATATTTTGATGTCACTGGAATCATTTTCAGTAGTTTGTTAGCCACTTTGGGTTTCCCTTTGAAGGAAAAGCAGAATTCAAATAAAGACTAATATAAACAGAAAGTTACAAACTATGTCAGATCTCCTCCCAAAGATATTCACAAGCTCTGGAATTCTATTGAAAACATTCTTGGCTCAGGAAACACCTCATGAGAAGCAAAAGGCTGCAGATTTTTTACTTAAAGAAAAGAGCTTTGTTGACTTGAGGTAGATGATAAGCATTGTGGGGAAATGTATAATGTACAGCTTTCTCTGTGTTGGCTGTGCCTCAACAGAGAATAAGAAACACTGCTTTATTTCCTCTGATCATAAAAAATCACCCACAACCTCCAGAAATTATATATATGTGTGTGTGTGTGTGTGTGTATATATATATATATATATATATATATATATATATATATATATATGAGAAAACTGTTTCTTTCCATGGGCATAAACTCCCACACAGACTTATGACAAATTTACTCTCTATCAGCAGAATAGTTTGGTCTATTTTAGACCTAAGACACATTCTTTTAGTTGAGAAAATGTCAGGCAAACTAATCTCTCCCACTTCGCTTGAATAGACAACTGAGCTTCCTAACACAAGTCAAATGATCGTTGTCATTATGACTCTTTTATGATCTTACTAATGAAGTCCACAGTTTATGCTTCTAGTCTGATTAATAACGCTGGAGAATTAACCAAGCAGAGATAATTCATTAGGCTGATCACAGTTCTTGGCAAGTGTATTTATTTTGTTTTTCATTAGTTACAGAAAAATAATATGGGAAATTGTCCTATCTCTGCATGTCTGTATGACTCCAGTGGAAGGTCTTGAGATGCATGAAGAGGTTTTTTTTATTTATTGGTATGAGAGATACAGAACCAAACAATGTAAACTAAAATCCTTCAATTATACTGGCTCAGAGGAAGGGTAGATAGAAAAGAGTGAACAATAGGACCTTCAGCACATGATTGAAATATTAATATGTAAGTCTTCATTGCTAGGTTTTGCATCCAAATAGAACTCCCCCCCCCCATGGATTAAAATCTATTTTTCTTTATATTGTGTTCATTAAAATGCACACCCAAAAGTACACATTGAACAACATACACATTGTGCACCTACTCCTTTTACACAGAATTAATTGAGGCCAGCTCTTTTGTCCAGTGTAATGTACAGTCTATATTAGATTGATAAGACAGGAGGGGAGGGGAGAGGTCATGGGCTAAAAAAAGAGCAATGAGAATGGGTAGAGTCTACTTAAGGCTAAGTTGATTACATCTGTCATGCTACAGTGAGATGAGAGAGAGGGAGGGAAGGAGAGAGAGAATCGGTTATGAACTTGTCACCATGCAGCCAAATGTGAGCCTAAAGATTTATTTATTTTTTGGAGAAATTATTACTAATGAAGTAAATTTTCATTTCAGTAATTTCTTCCCAGAGATAGAACACAAATTACAGCAACACTCCCCTTGAAACCAATGCAGTAATTTTGAACACTATGAATGCCAATAATTGGCTATATGATTGCTCATTTCATTGCTGTGCTTTTCACTATGGATCAGCTTGTAAAGTGACTTTTAATGTCATTTGTGCCTGATGTCTAAAGCTGAACTGCTTTAGACTGGATTTTAGCGTGTAGGAAATGAGTCAACTTTTACTACCACAAATGGCACCAATGAACACTTTAAAATATATATCCCATTGCTCATGTATGTCTCATAAATGGGGCCTGCACGCGTGTTTTAACTATACTACAACCAGGATTAAACCAAGGCACAAGCCCTTAGCAACCCTTTACATCAATTTCAATTAAAGCAAGAATGAATCTGTTCACAGCAGGAAAGGAAAATATTTTGGGGGGTAGCTGCTTCTTGTTCTGCTTCCCATCCTCCCATTCACTCTTCCTTCCAATGGCTGCAGTTCTTTTCTATTATCATAGTTTTATTATCCAGAGTTGTCTAAGGTGTATGATATAGATGGGGGGGGGGGGGATGCTTATGCCCCTCCATGGCTTTTGGAGAATACAGCCTCTTCTCCCTGGGGGAGAAATTTGTTGACCAATTTGCATAGGGCGATGGTGGAAAAATAGCTGAAATTCTTAGAGAAGATTGGGGTGGAGAAAATGCCACTTCCACAGCAGGAGTGCCCCACTACCCCAATGCTTCTGCCTCCCTCGTATTTTGGGGAATACAATGAAGATCTCTTTATTGACTTGCACAGGGGGAGGCACAGGTCAATGAAAAACACACACAGTTGTTAATGCCTCTCCCAAATCACTGTGATTGGTGTGCCCTGCTGAAATAATTCACTATGATTAACAGCTAGATCTGTCAGTCAAAATGAAAGACGTTGTGTACCATCTCCCATCTTCAGGTCTGAGTATTCCCCAGTCAAATTTTGTTTTGCAAGCAAAAAAATCTGATTGTGTGTTTTTAGAGAGCTGGAGCCACTCAGAATCGTAGGGAGTTTTTGATCAGCCTCAACATGCCCTTTAATGGTGCACCATAAATAAGAGAACCTTTCCTGAATCACTCCAATTTGCCCCACATTCTTGGAAATTGTGCACCCATCGGAGGGATCAGATTTTGCTCAAAGACAGCCAGGTTTGGATGCTTACAGTAGAACTGCAGCTAAGCCTTGATGATTTGTCCTGCCTAGTTATCCTGTTTCTGCATCTGCCCTCCTGTGATATCAACCGGGCATTTCTCAACTACATTTTTTAAAAACTTTACGCAATTTGTTTAATGGATTTTTTTGCCATCTCTAATCATTTACCTTCCCTATTGCAGGGAACCAGGGCACAATGCTGAACTCACTGTCAACTCGTGTGACTTCTAGGATGTCTTGCCTGACTAGTTAAATCTACACAAACTCTTCTGTAGCAGTGTGCCGGTCGGTCTGTAGGTGAGTAACACTAATGTTAAGTCAAATATCTATGTGCATTTGCTCTTTTGACCATTCAGATGAACTACAGAGTCATGAGATTTGGAAGGAACTAAAAAAGTCATCTACAGCTACAGCATTCCTGATAGGTGGCCATCGAGCTTCCTCTGCTTAGTATTTCGCTATGGTAGTTCCCACAAATAATAGAAGAGACTTCTAATTATTTAAATAATCCCAGGTTGTTCGACTACATAATGGGCTGTCTGAATCCATACACACTGTTGTCTTGCTTCTGAAGCCCTGTACTAACAGTGCTTCATTAGCAAAGGTTTCATGTCAGAAAGAATCACCAACACATTGTTGAAGCAACCAAGACATCTTGTGAACTTCCTGACCCTGGTAGTCAATAAGATTCTTTTATGTGGAGTTCTAATATGCAAACCATTAGAGTTAATGAAAGAGCTCTTGACCTGGCTGATGTCGAGGGTCAGCAGAAGTTTACAGACACCTTTGCCTGACATTCTTATCATGCCACAACTAATCCAAGAATTTGGTCAAGTAGCAGGTTTTAAATTAAACAAGATGAAAACTAAGGTATTAGAGAAAAATCTTACAGAGATAGAGAAGGAGAGGTTTCAGAAAGAGACAGGATTAACAATTGTTAATAAAGTGAAATATCTAGGGGTGAATATGACTGCCAAAAATGTGAATCTGTTTAAAGATAACTACGAAAAATGTTGGTCAGAGGTGAAGAAGGATTTAGAAATATGGTCAAAATTGAAATTATCATTGTTGGGCCGAATTGCAGCGATAAAGATGAATGTATTGCCTAGAATGTTGTTTTTGTTCCAAACATTACAAATTGTGGATAAAATGGACTGTTTCAAGAGGTGGCAAAGAGACATCTCTAAATTTATCTGGCAGGGCAAAAAGCCTAGAATAAAATTTAAGATATTAACAGATGCGAAGGAAAGAGGGGGATTTGCCCTGCCAGATCTTAAACTATATTATGAATCAGCCGCTTTTTGTTGGCTGAAAGATTGGCTACTTCTTGAAAATGTGGACATTTTAGATCTAGAAGGTTTTGATAATGTGTTTGGGTGGCATGCATATTTATGGTATGACAAAGTCAAAGCGCATAAGGCCTTTAAGAATCATATTGTCAGGAAAGCATTATTCAATGTTTGGGTGAGATATAAGGATTTGTTGGAAAGTAAAACACCAAGGTGGCTATCACCAATGGAGGCTAAGGCTCTGAAAAAAACAAATATGGAGACAAACTGGCCAAAATATTGTGAAATTTTAGAACAAGTTGGAGATAAATTAAAATTGCAGAGCTTTGACAAATTAAAAACTAAAGTTCGAGATTGGCTGCACTATTATCAAATAAGGGAGGTTTTTAATTTAGATAAAAAGATTGGCTTCCAGGAGGAAAAATCTAAACTGGAAACGGAATTGCTAGAACCTAAAACTAAAAACCTGTCAAGAATGTATAACCTGCTGTTGAAATGGAATACACAGGATGAAATGGTTAAATCTGCTATGATTAAATGGGCGCAAGATGTTGGGCATAATATCATGTTTGCTGACTGGGAATGGTTATGGACCACAGGTATAAAATTTACGGCTTGTAACGCCTTAAGAGAAAATATAATGAAAATGATTTACAGGTGGTACTTAACCCCAGTCAAGCTAGCAAAAATTTATCATTTGCCTGATAATAAATGTTGGAAATGTAAAGAAAATGAAGGTACTTTTTTTCACCTTTGGTGGACGTGCCCAAAGATCAAGGCCTTCTGGGAAATGATATATAATGAACTAAAAAAGGTATTGAAATATACTTTCTTGAAGAAACCAGAGGCCTTCCTCTTGGGCATGGTCGGCCAATTGGTGCGAAGGGAAGACAGGAATTTCTTTATGTATGCGACAGCAGCGGCAAGAATACTTATTGGGAAATACTGGAAGACACAAGAATTGCCTACCCGAGAAGAATGGCAGAGAAAAGTGATAGACTATATGGAACTGGCTGAGATGACCGGCAGAATTCGAGATCAGGAAGAAGGGTCGATGGAAGAAGATTGGAAAAAATTTAAAATATATCTTCAGAAATACTGTAATATAAAAGAATGTTAGAAAAGGTTGGAGAAGAATATTAGACCGTATTGGCAGACAGAGTATAATGGAATAAGTAAATATGAAGTGTAAAATAAAGATAGAGGAGAATTAAATACTTTCGAATGTTAAAATAAGTAAATGAAAAGAAGGTTAGAAGGATTTGCTGGAGATACGATTCAAATTAGAATACAAAGCAGAGAGGTGAGAGGAAGTCACGGAAATAAGTAAATGGGAAAACGGCTTTAAAGGTTTAATTTGATTTTTTGTTACCTTTTTATGGTGATTTTTTGTTTTTTGTATTTTTCTTTTGTATTGTTTGTTCTTTGTATAAGATGTATGTGATTTGTTTTTCTTTTTCTACTTTCTTCTTTTTTTGTAATTTTAAAATTGGAATAAATATTCTTAAAAAAAAAAAAAGACATTCTTATCATGCCAGGCAGCTTGGGAGTGTCTCGTTTGCTTTTCACAGGCTGGGTAATAATAAAATTGAGCGGCGTGCTCCTAAATCTATAGAGGGAATAAGATTCCAGTCTTCTTGGAGTCTGGGCCATCTTCTGCTGCACTCAGTGGGTTGAGTAGATATTCGTTCAGTATTCATTGAGTAGATATGCATTCTGCTGGAAACTGCAGGAGGGGAGGCTGTTGTTCTCAGGTCCCACTTGTAAGCATCCCATAGGAATCTGGTCAGCCACTGTGAGAAGAGGATGCTGCACCTGATGAGCCATGGGCCTGATCCCACTAGTTTTTCTTCTGTTACTATCTTGTGATTTATGAATAGTCAGAGGAATGTGTTTGGTTGAACTCTCTGCATTCAAAATACCTGTAACCAAAAGGACACTTGTGTTTCCATTTCTTATACAAGGATCATGCCCTTGTGAGTAAAATCTGAAGCACAAAGCAAGTCTTAGGGTTTAAGATGAACAGCTGAGATGGTAACTGATGTGTGGTAAAGATACCATAGGTGGACTGTGTGTGTGTGTGTGTGTGTGTGTGTGTGTGTGTGTGTGTGGTGAATGACTGCTTGATTGCTTTGATAAATCTACAGATAACAAAAATATAAATGTTCCTCCGGCTTCTGTCCAAATCCTTCCCTGCATTACCCACCTCCTTACTCGATATAAAACCAAGGACCAGAGACATGTTACAGTTGTCATGGAAATGTTGCCCAAAAAAATTTCTCCATGGTAAGTGATACCCACAAGATTGTGGAGATCAGCCATGGATTCTCCATGCTTCCACTTCATCCATGAACCCTGCCAGAAAGAGCTTGACTATCAAAACTGGACAGCCAAGCTCCATGTGGCAATTGTCTTTAAACACTTGTAGACTGAGATGGAATCACCTGCATGCCTGTCATACAACTGTATTGTGTGCTCCAAACCTTATGCCAGTATTGCTGGCCACATCAGTACAGGGACCGGTAAACAGATTTGCACAGCCAACCTATGCGTGGAACCTGGGGTTGTTTTAGGGAATGTGACTGTCTCTTCACAGACCCTTTGTTCATGAGTAGCCTTGCTATGTGATAATCTGTGAAAACACTCAGAAGGGGAATAACTCTTCTGAGAAAGGCATGGGAAGTATGCAACTGTGTAGTGAAAATTGCGATTATCTTGGGGACTCCTTGTCATGAGCCATTGTGGCAGTCTCTGTAATGGCTAGACAAGCCTCCAGCTTCTGTGGTATCACTGATTGTTTAGATTAGTTCTGTGAGTTGTGTGTAGGCAGTGTTAAATAGGTCTTGATCGTTCAAGGTAAAAACAGATTTCAATTTCTGGCAACTAAATCTTGTCTTAACTTTCTGATATTTATAAACCTAGTTACATCTCTAAGAATAAACACACAGCAAATTAAGTGAGCACTTGTCTAGAGTCAAAGACATTTTTTCAACCAAAGGAGGATCAGCTGCCTGACTTCCTGAAGGTATTGTGTAAAAAAAAAAGGGGGGGGGGTCATTGTTCTTGTGAATTTGAACTCTCGACACTTTAGTTTACTGGAAGGAGAAAAACTTCCTTAACTAGGCTTCTAGGTTAGGTTTCTAGGTATAACCTTGTTGAATTTTCCTATTGTCCTGGTCTTTCTGGTGAGACAGCAAAAATGCATTCACATGGTAATGAGACAATCAGGTGTAGAAAGAAAATGTTATCACTATCGTTCAATAAGACCTGTTGCAAGGTTAATAAATTCCGCAGGCTAAAGGGACCATCAAAGTCAGAACAAAGTATAAGGGCAGTGAAGCAGTTTCTACAGATGATGCTTCATTTATGGATGGCAGGACCTAGATAGAAAGCAGCAAGTTGAGGATGAACATGAACAATTCATGGATTGCACACTTTTGTGCTACAAATGGGTTAGCGTGTACACAGCCTATGACCAGAACATGATGTTGGTTTCCAAATGCTTTAGCCATTCTCCCGAAGCTGTCTTTTAATTTGGCATTGCATGAGCCCACATCCTCTAGGCAGTTACACTGATGGAATTAAAATGAAAACAAAATGCAGATGACAACTCATTAGGTGCCACAAATGTTTCCAGTTGTTGTTTTATGAATGCTGAAGGAATGAAATTAAAGGTAAAGAGTTAGGAAAATCAAAACACTTCAGCGCTTTGTTATCCCCTTAAGGCAATGTAGCTCTTCTTAGTGTAATAGAAACCTTCATGTGTGTGCCAGCTTTTCTATGTATTAACATTCTGAAAAAACACTGCAGACACAACTCTGAGTGCTAATGTATCTGCTAATGTATTTACCTGATGAAATTTGCAACTGTGATAGGTGCTGTGTAGTTTAACAGCATACTATCTTCTGATTAAGAGACAAGGGAAGAAGAGTTGCTTATACTGTGGTACCTCTGGTTACGAACTTAATTCGTTCCTGAGGTCTGTTCTTAACCTGAAACTGTTCTTAACCTGAGGTACCACTTTAGCTAATGGGGCCTTCTGCTGCTGCCGCACGATTTCTGTTCTCATCCTGGGGCAAAGTTCTTAACCCGAGGTACTACTTCCGGGTTAGTGGAGTCTGTAACCCGAAGTGTTTGTAACCTGAACTACCACTGTATGGGACAGAAAACTTCTTTAGGTCTGTGAAAGGGCTTCTGTTGGAATTAGTACTGTCAGAGAGCCACTCTGTGCATGAATAGTGGGGCTGGTGATGGACCAAAGCACTTTCTGACCTTCTAAAAATGGGACATTTCCACAACTGTTTTCTCTGCTTGCCCAAGGCTACTATGTTGCCCAGTAAGACCCCCTTCTCCACTGTGCCATAAACTTCAGTATGTTTTTCTAGCTCTCTACTTCTGATCTCAGCTGGCAACCCTGGGACTAGGTGAAACCTTATTGAGAGAGCAGATTTGACTCAAGGGGTTATTTCTGAAGATTTTTTTTTTACAAAAAATCACATGGGCTAAGAAAGGGTACGGAGTGCTCCACCTAGGAGTGTATGACAATGAGAAACAGCAAAGGTAAAAAGATGGCAAGCATTTTAATGGTGGATGCATTCCGGAACTTAGCTTTGTGGCATGTAGTTCGTGGCGACATTTCAGATTGTGAATACCTCTGAAATTTTCATTCCACAAACTCTTGGTAGTGCCATCTTAAAATCTCCACTTTGTCAGCAGTGAGTTGATTCAGAAAGGGACTTCTGAAATAAATCACTCAAACACCATTACGGATTTGATGGATGAAGCTGACACAATAACAATGCAAATTCTCATCTTACTGAAGCAAGCATATTTCAAGTGATGGCACTTGCCAAAAAGAAAACCTGCACTTCCTCTAACCATCAGAGATATAAACATAAGAAGTTTTCACAGTTTATTCTTCTTTATCTTAACCATCATCATAATCATCATCCTCATCCAAAATAGCTATATTTCCGCATCTATTTTTATTCCCCTGTTGAAAGAAACAATGGAAGGTGGAAGTGCAAGAGCCACAAGTGCTTCTTAAAGTCTATTTTGCAAAATTACATTACTACCAAGATTTGAAAATGGTACTGAAATTGATTTTTTTTAGAGTTTTATGTACAGATGAACAGGTTGCTAAAGATTAGTATTGCAGGTAATGATTAAAGCACGTTATTTTACAACTTTTTTTATCAGCCACATTATGTTAATCATGCTGTATTCCATTTTTCAATAAAAGGTCAACAGTGCACTGTTTGTTCAGAATATGCAATTTAAACTTCATGTCTGTCATTAGAGATAATCTAGGCTTGCTGTATCAAGTGGGGTTGTCATAGTAACTAGACCCGAGATCTCTGTTTACAGCCTTTGGAGAATAAACATTTTGCCTTTTTTTTCTTGGGGAAAAAAAAAGTCAAACAATTAAATAAGGTTTGGAAACAAAACCATAATAGCCCAGAAAGAGAGACGTCATTCGTCAAAAATCAATATATGTGATGCAGTTGGTACAAGTCGAAGCATTCATGCAATTGACTGACAGCTATAGTGAAATATTTCCCCTGGGATGAAGGAAGTAACTGATAATGTATCACAATGCCTGGAAGCAGAATTCATTTAGCTTGGCTAATGGGTTTTGTTCCAGCTATTATAACACTGAAGAATATTTGCTTAAATTTCATTTAATGCTAGATAAAGGGTTTAAAAATGTTAAAAACATTGGTCGTTCATAACAGCACAAAGAGATTTTACTCTTGTTTTCTGTGAGACTCTTTGCCTTCCTGCTGAAGATCATTCAGAGAGCATTCATATTTAACACTGGCTTTGCATTTTTAAAATTCTTTTCTGCTGGGCTTTTGTGTGTGTGTTTGTGTGCTCCCACTCGCCCACAAATGTAGGAATAATCTTAGGCCATTTCTGGTAACATGCACTAACACATTGTGGCACCGCGGCCGAGTTGTCTGACATCTGATTTCAAATACTCAAATTGGCCAGAGTGCCTGTACTCAAGTGTAGAATTCATTTTGCTAGAGACATATCAAAACATTACCTCTCCAGTCCAGACAAGGACAAAGAGCAGTCACACTGCCACTGAGCATGTCCAGAGTGTATCCCTTGCTGATTCATCGGCATCCAGAACAATGAGAGTTGGCAATTAATCTAGATTCTGACTAGGAGACAAAGTTGGCTAATGGTGGGCATTGGATACTAGCCTCATTTGGTAGTTAAGGTGCCAAGATTCTTTGAGTTAACCTACTACCATTGTAGTCCTTCCTTAGCTCCAGTAACATGCAAAAACCTTCCACTCATATGGTTTGGTTGTACAGTGGTACCTCGGGTTAAGTACTTAATTCGTTCCGGAGGTCCGTTCTTAACCTGAAACTGTTCTTAACCTGAAGCACCACTTTAGCTAATGGGGCCTCCCGCTGCCACTGCGCCGCCGGAGCACGATTTCTGTTCTCATCCTGAAGCAAAGTTCTTAACCTGAGGTACTATTTCTGGGTTAGCGGAGTCTGTAACCTGAATCGTATGTAACCTGAAGCATATGTAACCCGAGGTACCACTGTATTGTGTTGTTACAATCCACCATTAAGAGTCAATAGGCACTTACACAATTAGTCACCACAGCAAAAGTGGGGTGAAAAGGCAGATTATTGTCTATAATCCTATGCATACCTACTCAAATCATATAAGTCCCACTGAGATCAATTACACTTACTCCCAGGTAAGTGCATATATGTTTACAGCAGCGTCAGATTTAGGGTGGTTCAAGCAGTTCCCCTGCACAGGACGCCGAGCTGAGGGAGTGCAAAATAATTAAAATAATTTTAAAAACCTAAAATGAACAAACAAAACAAAACCAAACCAAAAACAATTTATACGGGTACCTACTGAGAAGTTCCATTAAGAATGCAACTGTACCAAAAGGAATTCTTGTGAAAATAAGTAAGAAAGAAAACTGGGGGGGGGGGGGGTGCACTGAATTTTGTCCTTGCTCAGAGTGTTATATTACTGAAGTCCACCCCTCTTTGCAGCCTTCGAGGACACTCAGAAGCAAGCCTGACTGAGTTCAGTTGGGATTTCTGCTAGGGAAGGGGGCATAGGGTTACACTCTGAGGCTATCCCAGACCTGCTTGTCAACTTCTGAGTATACACGCATAGTAGGAATGGGGAACCTGAGGAACTTTGGCTCCCATCACCCCTGGCTGCTGGCAGTGCTGGCAGAGGCTGATGGGAGTTGGAGGCAACAAGACCAGGAGGGCCACAGGTTCACCATCAGGGCTGCACTGCTAGTCATTTTCTTCAACTCCTGCTGCCATTGCAACATACCAAGTGGTTTGCCAGCAGCCACACTGCTTTGAGATACATGATAAGCTGTAGAGGGAAGAGCACTGGTCCCTCATAAACCTGTCAGAGACACTAGCATCCATTCTGGTGCAGCAATGGGGCCGGGATATCTTTAAGTTGTGAGTGAGAATCTAATGGGGGTGTAAATGCAGCTTCCTTATAGCTTAGCAGAAGATGTTGGGAGAGGGCAAGTGGTATCATGGTAAAATTTACATCAAAATGAAGTTCCTGAAGAAATCCTAGCTCTCTGCTGGTAAGGCTGGGGGGCAGGAAGAGGGCACAGAAGGCTGTGTACACTAATGTTGCCATTCAAGTTTGTAAAGCACTCCTCACTCACATCTGTGCTTCCTGAATGAATAATTAAGAGGAACAGTTGCTGCCAAAACCACAAATGTGCGCTGCTAATGTGCTTGCACCGCACTGCCTCAGCTGGGAGTTTCCTGAGCTTTGGAAGGTGTGCATATACAATCCAATAAAGATGACTGGTTGATTTTCTACATGCAATTTAGCTTCTTTCCCTAAAGGAGAATATCTTCCATGCTCTGATCTGTTTGCGCTAGAGCACAAAGTTGCCCCCTAATTATCTGCTCTATTTGTAGTGCTTGACCTTGACTGTATTTATAATGCAGGGTGTGTGTGTGTGTGTGTGTGTGTGTGTGTGTGTTGAATCTGGAAATCAGGTACAGGCTTGTGAAGCTGTTGGTCTGTATTTTTATGAAAATAGCTAAAGCAAACTGAGGGTCTTTACCTTCACACTAGTTTTATTTTGCTTTGGTTATTAGATTGCCCTGCCCTGCATTGCTTTGACATTGTATTTTATAAATATGTTGATAATAAATGCCACAGGTCAACTCATTTTTTTTTAACCCTCACAACAGGAATTCATTTAGTTATGAGTTATGTCTGTCGTCTTATTTTTCTGCAATGGAAAATAAATTATTCAGCCTCACAACAGCCTTGTGAGGTTGGTGATGGCTGATAATGATGTCTACTGGCTATCTGATGGGTTTTATAATGAGTTGGGGGGTTAAACGTGCAGTTCTCACTTGCAAGTCCCAAAACCTCTGAGGGACACAAACAGCTGCCTTGCACCATCATAAGATCCCAGCTTTCCAGGTAGCATGAAAGAAATTCCCTAGAACTTCCTGGGCTTTTCTGAGAAACACAACTCTGTAATGATTCTACAATCCAAATCACTTTTTAGGAATTGGGAGAAAGGAAGCTGTCTACAAATTTATTTAGGCTGTATCTGAAGTGAACCAGGCAGCACATTCAGCTCTGAAGACTGGCTCAGAGACAAGCTGAATTTCAACCACAGCTCTCCAAAGCTCAGACCCTGAACCCGCCTTGAACAGAGGACTCACCCTGGAACACACAAATGGATGATAAAGAAAAGAGGTATCCAAGCGTGTGTGAAGCGTTACTCCTTCACAGCAGCGTAACCACCTTTGGTTCCTACCAGGTATGGGGGAGAAAGTCAGTTCAGGTTGCATTTAAAGGAAAACTTACCTAGTTCACACTTTCTGAAACAATACGTTAACTAAAACACAGACAACCTTCAAAATTTGTACTTACCTGAATTTTGCAATGCAGCCCCTGGTCATGTGTTGTGTACAAAACTGCATACACTAGCAGAAGTTGGCGCACAGAATTCCCACTGGAGAAAGACCCCATAAATGTGAATGATGTGGGAGAAACTTCAACTGGAAGTCAAACCTTATTGCACACCAAAGATTCCTCGCAGGGATGAAACCATATAAATACCCCAGGGGTGAAAAGAGCTTCTGTCAGACCTCCAAAGTTGCCAGAAGTCAAAGTGTGCAATAATAAATAAATTAATTAATTAATTATATCACTCTGTATCAAGAGATCTCAGTGTGCATATATTCATGTAAATAATATATAAAAAGCATTATATTAGGGAAAATTGCCTTGCAAAAATATCTCTCTCTGAAACTGAAATGGAAATGTGGAGAATAGAAACATGAGAAACTGGAAGAAACTGAAATTGACATATTTCCCCATTCCTAGTTTCAACACATTCGAAATAAAAGGCCTTTGGATTCACCTTGGTTTTTTTTTTTTTGGTTTTTTTTGAAATTAACCATTGGTGACAAGGCTCTTTCTTTTTCAATAACAGCCTGGACCTGAGCTGAGCTACTGGCCAAGATGAACACATGAAGCCCCCCCCCCCCCAAAGGAGCAACCAGAAAGGCTGAGAGTATATAAGTGTGTTTAGCTAGTAGTAGAAAGCAGGTCATAACTGGGAACAAAAAGGGTGGTAAAGGCTCAGCATTGATCAAAGTTATTAAATGCCTCAGGCGTTGTTTTAATATGGCATGCTCTCCGCAAAGAACTGCAGGGGGGTGGCTAGGGATGCAGCTAGCATGCTTTAACTTCTCATTTACTTTCCGAAGTATCTGGCAACATTATATGGAGCTGTATTGCTGAAAGACTGGAATGTGCAGGAGGAGAGGGCAAATGTAGGTGGCTTCCCCAGGGTTTCTCATCAGAGAGGACAAGGAAAGTTGAATCTCGGCAGGTAGCTTGAGCTTTGCCAGAGAAGAAGCTCTTATGATAACAGAAGTGTTAAACGGTGAGGTTTTTTTTTCTTTTGGGGGGCGGAATGGAAAATGTGAATAGAATAAGTGCAGTTGACTTTCTTCTAATGGAATTGTAAGATGCTGTTCATTTTTACAGCACCCGAAGGCACTCTTAATCTGTTGCATGATTTAATGTAATGTTTTGTTGTTTGGGCTTTTAAAAAGTAGACCCTTCTCACCAAAGGATGCTCATCCACCCAGAGCATCTCAGCCAAAGCTTAAAGAGCACAATAAAGAAGCATCACACAATCCTGTCACCTTTCAAATCCATCAGCAGCACTTAGCAGGCATATGTGTCAAGTGTTGTCTAGCTGGCTAGGCCTGGAGATCAGAGTTGTTGCTTTTATTCAGCAACTCCCATCATTGATGGACGTGTAGACAAAGGAATCAGAAATGTGAAAAGAGTGCTGCTGGAGCAATGTTGTGTTTTAGTACATTCGACAGCAGGAAACATCAGCTTGTTAGAAAACCACTAAAATTTGGATGTCCTCTATATCGTTGTTGGGCAGCAGTATCCGAGGATCTTTCCAGCTTCGTCATCTTCAAACCAGTAGCATTCCTTAAGCGTCTAGGCACTTACTGAGTCTGCAGAACTAGAGCAGTTTCTCTTCTCAAACATATATATACAGTCATACCTTGGTTGTCGAACACGCTGGAACTCAGACATTTTGGCTCCCAAATGCCACAAACCCGGAAGTGATTGTTCCAGTTTGCGAACGTTCTTTTGGAAGTTGAACGTCCGACGGGACTTCCACAGTTTCTGATTGGAAGCAGGAGCTTTCTGCAGCCAATCAGAAGCTGCAATTTGGTTTTTGAATGTTTCAGAAGTCAAACAGACTTCTGGAACGGATTCCGTTCGACTTCCAAGGTACGACTGTATTTAAATTACTATTGAATTATTAAGCTTGATTCACCCACCAGTAACTGTGTTGTAAGGGTAAAAACAATCCAGACTCATTTTTAGAGTGACTAATTTAAAGCAAGATATATTTTGTTTTAAGATAAAAATATATGAAACAAATGGTAATGCTAGCTTTAAGGGTTACTTTACATCAAACTTATTTGCCTACTGTTGCTTTAAATAAAAATAGGTACTATACCAGGTAACTGTTGCTTTAAAAGGGCAGAGGAAGAGCATCTGGCCAGCAGCCTGTTAAGTCCACCATCCTGTCCCCCCAGAGGCCAACCAGATGCCTATGGGAAGCTTGCAAGAAGGACCCTGGAGTGCAACAGCACTCTTCCCTCTTGTGGTGTCCAGCATGTGGCATTAAAGAGGATACCACCTCTGACAGTGGGGGTAGAACATGGTCATCAGGGTTTAATAGCCACTGATAAGGTTCAGTACTTCCCCCTATCCAGTACCAATTGCCCATTACCCAGCTTGTGCCATTCCACCCCAGTTAACTGCCACCAATCCAAGCAATGAGGACTATACCCAAAGTCTTCTAGTTGGCCACTTGCCTCTGGAGTAGAGGTTGCCACCTTTGTTCTGGAAAAATACAGGGCAGGGCAGGGTGGTTGGGGGAGATTTACTGCCATCTGGTGCTGAAGTGTCCCTCTGGAATTTGTCACACGTGTGCACACACATACACATGAATTTGTAAATCTGTTTGTGCTTGGCTACCTAGAACTTAAATACATGACCTTTCACACAGTCTTTCAAATACATGCATTTGGTGAGCATCCCTAACTTGGGAGAGAGAGAGAGAGAGAGAGAGAGAGAGGACCTAAAATACAGGGCAAATTTGTACTATACAGGACAGGTGGCAACCCTAAGAGACACCCAGATTCAGAACTCCTGCCGAAGTTCCCTCTCTGGTCCAGCAATTCTCTGCTGCCTTGGGAACTCAGGACTCTATGCCGGCTTCTGGCTTCTGAGCTCTCCCCAAAGCCTCTCATGAGAATTCTCCTCTTTCCCATTGTTCTGCTGCTCTAACCAGTGATGTCATATCTTTGACTTTTCATCAGGCTATGACGCCCCTCACCTGGCTTCAGCTTCCAGGTTTGCATTCAGCTGAATCTTCTGCCCTCTTCTTTGCCAACCTTCAGGCACTCGCAGATTCCCTCTCCTGCAGGTAGAGATTTGCTTTTAATGCTCCATCAGGGTCTCCTCTCCTGCCAATCGTTTTAAATCGGAATAGAATTTCCCGCCCTCATTAAGCCATAACAATTAGGCCGTGTGTGGGTGAGGCAGAATGTCCACTTGCTTAACCAATAAAAGCTAACAGATTTCTCTGTATAAATGACCAGGACCTCATTTCTCAAAGCTCCCCTGTTAACATGTAGCTGACAGTTGCACTGACCACCAACCGTTTGCTGTCCCCCTGATACCTTGTACACACTGTCAAGGGAATTTAAATGCAGCTAACCCTTTTCATTCTGGGATGCAGGTGGCACAGTAGGTTAAACCACAGAGCCTAGGACTCGCCGATCAGAAGGTCGGTGGTTTGAATCCCCGCGACAGGGTGAGCTCCCGTTGCTCGGTCCCTGCTCCTGCCAACCTAGGAGTTCGAAAGCATGTCAAAGTGCAAGTAGATAAATAGGTACCACTCCAGCGGGAAGGTAAAAGGTGTTTCCGTGTACTGCTCTGGTTCACCAGAAGCAGCTTAGTCATGCTGGCCACATGACCAGGAAGCTGTATGCCAGCTCTCTCGGCCAGTAAAGCAAGATGAGCACCGCAACCCCAGAGTTGGGCACGACTGGACCTAATGCTCAGTGTTTGGATTTGATATCCCACTTTATCACTACCCTAAGGAGTCTCAAAGCGGCTAACATTCTCCTTTTCCTTCCTTCCCCACAACAAACACTCTGTGAGGTGAGTGGGGCTGAGAGACTTCAGAGAAGTGTGACTGGCTCAAGGTCACCCAGCAGCTGCATGTGGAGGAGCGGAGACGTGGGTCCCTTTACCTTTACCTTTAACCCTTTTCATTTCACATAGTGAATCCCTTAGACATTCCTAATATACAAAACTTTACCTCAGAAAAATATGATGAATGAAGTCCCCACAAGTCGATTGGGAACAGTCTCCACATCACTATCAAATGCAACGTAGACTTAAAATGCAGCCAGGGTGTTCTTCTTGATGGAAGGTAATTTTTTTTTTGGGGGGGGACACATCAAAATGCATTTAAAAACCCCAAGAAGGTAGATACAGGATAGATATGGATTGTGCCTAACATTGTGTGTACATAACATTGTGTGTACATAGGCTGAATGTAGAGTAAATGGGTGTGTGAAGACAAGCATATGTGTAAGTGGAAATAATTGTCAAGGAGGTCCAGCCACCACCAGATTTGACTGAAAAAGATGAAACATCTTCTGAGTGAACAGGCAACTTGGATTGTGCTGGAAACCAGTACAGTTTGAAGCAGCCCACCAGTTTATTTGCTGGGGATGATCTGATCTGATATAGTGCACTCGTTTCCCTAAATTAGAGTGGCCTGAATGTGCCCTAAATTTCCTCACAAAGAGCTGAATAATAAAGAACCACATCTCATTACATACTGCCTTAGAGAAAGGTAGTTACTGAAATTAACAAGCCAAAAAGAGCTAAGTTGTATGGGGGGAAGTGAGGGAGGGTCAGAGCACTGCATTAGACAATTTAAATAAGAAGCAGGCAGAGAGACCAGAAGCCATTAACCAATTATAGAATGTGGATGATGAAAGAAAGAGATGAAATCTAACACCTGATAGAGATCAAAAGTGTCACAATGAATGTTGCAGCATTTGCTTGAAGCCTTCCTGTAATTATCATCAAGCTGCCATCTTGGTACATGGATGCCAAGCATTGAAATACATCATGCCACTGGGGAAATATTTTATTTTGGAGTTGATTTCAGGTTGTCATAAAGTCCACTTCTGAACAGTAGTAGAATGTAACCCATCATGAGTGCAAATAGCTTATTTCTTCAGCGAGAAACAGTCCCTGGCTCTCCATCAAATTCCCAGCATGTGACCAACGAGCATTCGCTGTGTGGGGATGTGCTTCTCAAAGCTGCTGTAAGAAAAGCCTCTGTTTTTTAATAAAAGTAAGAGGTGCTAACCAATGGCTGTGTAAATCACCCATTTAAACAAAGATATAAAATGAGGCTTATCAATCGAGGTGAATTGTACTGGAATCTGAGAGGGGAACAAACCCAATCAAGCTCCACACTTTTGTTTGTCCCATGATTTCTAGGCATGGGGGTCCGAGATGATTTTCTTTTGTTATGCTGCTTTCCCCAGGAAAACCAGTGATTTGCTGCTGAATCGGAACAAACATCTGTTGGGACAATCATGGGACAAATGGGAGAAACAGTGGGACAAAGGGAAGTCTGGATGAGCCCCAAATTTTGTGTAGGCCAGTTGCATTTCTGGAAGTGTGTGTAGTGTAGCGGATAGATTGTTGGACTTGGAGGCCAGGGTTCAAATCTTGACCTAGCTAGGAAGCACACTGGATGACTTTTGACCAGTCGCTTTCTCACAGAGTTTTTGGTGAGGATAAAAATGAGATGGCGAGAACCGCATATGCCACCTTGAGCACATTAAAAGAAAGCTGGGATAGAAATGTAATAATACAATAAATAAATAAAACTGAGAGGCCAATTGCTTGGGTCTTTTCTACTTCATAGGTTGCTAGCCTGCTTGTCATGGTAGTGGTGCTAATTGCATGTGATAGATGCACCTGATAGGCCTCTAGCCACCCAGTTGTGATATTTTCCTGGCTCCAGCCCGACACCCACAGAAGTTCTTACTTGGAAGTAGGAAATATATCTTTATTCAGGCAAATAAAAGTACAAGCTTGACAGCAGACTCTGTGCTCAAGAGTCATAATTCAGGAGTTCCACAGCAGGCCAAGAAAATCCCTAATGGGACAGAACTATTTCCCACCTCATCCACTAAGCTTTTACAGACAAGGAGTGATGCACTCACTTGTAAGACTCTCTTGCCTTGTGGGAATTTTGGGATTGCTAATTGGGATGGGTGGGTCTGCTCCCATCTCTGGTGGAGGCCCTTGCTTTGAGGCAACAAGACTGCACCCCCCTGTTCAGGTTCCTGCTCAGTTTCTGCCACCCTTCTCAGCTGATCAAAGCTCCCTCAAGCCTCCCCTGAGCCTCTCCACTTCACAGGAAGGTCAGAGGGCAGAGTTGACATCCCTGCTCACCCTTTCAAAATGATTGAAGTTGGGGTGCACAGGTGGAACTTTTCCTCTTCCCAGTGGCATAGGGTGGGGGGTGCAGGGGGGAGCCGGCCGCACCAGGCGCAACACCTGGGGGGGGGGCGCTCGCACTCGCAGCTCTCTGCCCCTACCTGGCTCACTCACTCTCTCTCACTGCAGTGCTGGCTGTGCGAATCCGATCCGAGCCGCTGGGTCGCCGCCCACTGTGGAGGGGGTGGGTGCCAGGCGTGCGGTGCGGAGAGAGAGCGAGGGACTATCTGGGGGAGGGACAGTGCAGCGGCCGCCCAGCGCAGCGCTGAGCGTGGGAGAGAACCACACCAGACCAGCTCAGGCAGCAGCAAGAAGAAGCTGGCAGCGGCGGCAGGTTAGGGGTTAGGGGGCGCAAATTACTTGCCTTGCCCCGGGTTAGGGGGCGCAAATTACTTGCCTTGCCCCGGGTGCTGACAACCCATGCTACGCCGCTGCCTCTTCCAATCCAGGTTCCCCCAGTTCAGTCCACCCGGTCCTTCCTTGCCACCTTGGCATATGAGGCACCAGCACACAATATAGTGGTACCTTGGTTCTCAAACTCTTTGGTTCCCAAACGTGTTCTGGTTTTTGAACGTTTTTTGGATGCCGAATGTCCGATGCGGCTGTCGGCTATTGTTTCCGGGGCGCCTGCACCAATCAGAAGCTGCACCTTGGTTTTCGAACATTTCAGAAGTCAAACAGACTTCCAGAATGGATTAAGTTTGGTGCTTTTGTTTTTGCTATTTATTTTGCTTTTTTGAGGCTTTTTCGGTTAATTTGTTTTTGTGACTGTGTGGAACCAAGTTCAGCTACTGATTGATTGATTGTGTGACTGCAGAAATGGATAAAAGCCTCCCATCCAAACAATGACTATCATCAATACAGGTAAGAAAAAAAATTAAATTTAATTTTCATCATCTACAGTACTGATTTACTTATTTTATAGTACAGTACATTGATTATTGCTTTCATTTTATGGATCAATGGTCTTGTTAGATAGTAAAATTCATGATAAATTGCTGTTTTAGGGGTTGTTTTTAAAAGTCTGGAATGGATTAATCCATTTTGCATTACTTTCTATGGGAAAGCGCGCCTTGGTTTTGAAATGCTTTGGTTTTGGAACGGACTTCTGGAACGGATTAAGTTTGAGAAGCAAGGTATCGCTGTATAGGTAAACAAGTCTGAAGCAAACTGTTTTGCTTGATATTGTCAATCTCCAAGTAGCTGCCTTTATAACCACACCTGATTGTGTAAACAAACCTTTCTGTCATGTATAACTGTATAGAGGGAGATCTGAATGTTCTTTTCATACCAGGTAATAATAAACAAGGTAGTTATTCCATCAATCCTGATGGAGGAAAAAACCTGTGACGTTTAGGTATACTTTGCACAGGTCTAACCTTGAAGGTTTTTTTCTGTTGACCCTAGCCTAGCTGTCACAAGAACATAAATTGGATGAGAACTAATTAACTGTCAAAACTCAGGGCAAGGGAGTATAAACTCTTGCTTCACCTCCTAGTGGGCTCCAGTCCTTTCTTTGATGTGACAAGTTGTCCTTTGTTCCTTTTGCAAACAACTTAGCACGGCAGAGGAAATGCAATATACCATCAGGCAATCACTTATCGACGACAGCAGATCAACATGAAAAATGGGCTTTGGAACTCTAAAGGACAATGATCAGAGAGGCTTCTTCTTTCATCCTAAATCATTATGTTTAGTAGTCGGCTGGAGCACCATAAGTTATTTATAAATGTCTCTGCTTGTTAGGAGATGGATGTTTTTCTAGAGAGATAAATAAATGTTTTTAATCAGATGATAAATGTATGCCGTCTATAGGAAAACTGAAGTCCCTCCCATTCCCCATGCTGTAACCATCTACGGCGGTTGAGAGGTGAAAACATTACCAGCTGAAATGCCCTTGGGTGCTGCAGTTTGCGGGTTGTTTTGGCTGTGCTGCTGTTTGCATAGCTGGGCTGATGAAGTTCTGAAGGGAATCACAATGAATGGAAATCATCAAGTTTTCAAAAGCACTTTAAAGATCTGCTGTCCTTCTGCTCAACTTCAGATGCAAATGAAGACTTGCAATCACTTTCAATGTAGCACCTTTTCTTTCATATGATTGCTTTGAAAGAATATGCAAGAGAGAAAGAGAAAGAGAATTAGTTTGGTTTATTTGTTTTTTTGCTATATAATTTTCAGAACAATTACAAAATTAAATTCAGAGATCAACAAGGCTGCAAAATTCAGGTGTACATTCACATTTCACTGAAAGCAACGAAAAGAGTGAGGAGAAGGAGCTCTAACCTCCTGATGCCTTGTCTTCTTCCTCTGAGGTGGTGCAGCTTGGGCTCAGAGACAAGCAAAGAGGCAGTGGCAAGGAGGAGGTGGTGGTTAGTGGCTCACTTAAGGAAAAGACCCTACCAGAAGCATCTGGTCCAAAGATGTGCAAAAACCTGGAACTAGCTCTGAAACTTGTGTTTATGTTTAAGACACCTGCACTATCCATGAAGGAATGGCTGCTGGTGTAACTGTTGCCTGCAATATCAACTTGCCCATCTCCTTTATAGACAAGGAAATGAGATTTTTGTGTTTCCGGGTCTTATTTGTGCGTGAAAGTCAACTCCCATGATCCCTAGTTGCAGGACCTGTGGCCAGGGATGATGGGAACTGTAGTCTCAAAACATCTGGAGGGCTGAGGTTGAGGAAGCCTAGTTTAGGCCATTTCCATCACTTTCACAGTGCTTATTTCTGTCTCCTCTCTCACAATGAAGAGAGGAAATAAAGAGCAGGTAGCATGAGATGGGTTTGTTTGGATGACATTTTGAAGGGATGCAAATGCATAACCAGCAACTCCTTCTTACTCTGGCCTTGGCCTCTCTGTACCACAAAAGCATGTGAGTGCTGGACCAGGGTGGGCTAAGAGTTCCATATGACAGGAGTGCTACAAAGAGCCTGCTTACATTTTTGTTGAAATTTTATTTGCACTTGGGTTTCCATTCTGGGCACATATGATAATTGTCTGGAACATCACTTCTAAAAATCTATTATCTTTTGCGAGGTTTACACCTAAATCAGCAATCATAAATGAAAAATTTAATCATAAATGAAAAATAACAATCATACATATAGTACCTGCAATATATATATATATAGTTATTGCTTCTGTACAGGGTGCCAGCCAGCCATACCCAATTCCAAACTCCATTCCATTCTCCTTGGCCCACTTGCTGTGTGGTCCCACTCCTTCCTCTTGAGTTGCTGTACACAGGAGTAAATAATGCTCAAATATAGCTACAGTTGATTGTAACCGTAGGAAAAGTAGTAGACTGGAACTGTAGGAAGTTGAAAGGGAAAGTCAAGAGGGTCAACTCTCTCCAGAATGCTCGGAGGCTATTCAAAATCACAATAATAGAAGCTCAGCTAGAATGGAGGCTGCCGATCAGACCAAGACGATGTCAGCTTGGTTAATGAGCGACTCAAGGAAGAAGCTATTAGATGCAAGAAGATGTTTTTCAGACAATGGAAGTCTTGTCCAAAAGAGGAGAATAAAAAGGAACTCTGGCAAAAGAAATGGAAGCAGGCAATAAGGGATGCAAAGAAAGAAGAATTTGAGGTTTTTATAAAGAATGTGAATTGCTAAAATCTAGGGCTAGGCAACCACTTTGTCCAGCCACTTTGTATTTGAATACTGAGGAGAGGTGGGTGTATTCAGACTGAATCAGGGTTTAATTAGACTAGTTACTTAGGCAGTGTCACCTTCCTTTCCCCACCTCCATTTTTGGGCCATAGTCTTTGGTTTTACATTTTATTCACAGCTGTATCCTCTCCCAATCAATCCTGGTCACTTATCCTTTATGCTATAGCCAGCTTACCTGTTTGTTTTTCTGTCTTTTCCCATCCTTCCTAATCCAACACAGCCTCTACTTATAAATTATAAAAATAAAATAGTGTGCTGCCCCTTGTCTGTGCATTAATACAGACTTATACCTCTTAGTCACTCACACTTATTAGGCTTCAGTTCTTAGTTACATAGGCTGTGTCACTTCTCCCCTGTGCCAATATTTGTGAGAACGCTTTGTATGTCTGCAGGTTTCATGTACCTTTGTGAACCACTGAACCTGAAAGTTTTGGACATTTTACTTTTGAAAAAAACAGCAACAAGTGGTAAAGGTAGGGAGAACAGAAACCCCTGGCTGTACCAGTCTGGAATTTGGTATGGTTAATCCTCTCTTGTGGGGCTACTATACCTGCAGGTTTCATGCACCTATGTGAAGAAACCAGAAAGCTCTGGCTGTTTTGGTTTCCCAATGCAAGTTAAAGGGATCACAGACACTTTATTCTTCTCAATTTTGCTTTGGATGAAAGGGCCTCCCAAAATGATCAGAAGTGAATAGGGGGCCAATACTGAGTGTGCTCCAAAGTGAAGTGGGGGGACCTTGTACAACTCTCCTAAAAAAAATCAAGACCACCCATGAAAAATTATTTAAATATATTAGAAGTTATTTTGACTATACAGGGATAGGCACTGGGAGAGTATTCACTAGTCATATATAGGATGTGAGTCTGGGGGGAAACGTTATGCACAATTATCTTCTGTAATAGCTGGTGGAGACCTTCCTTAACCCCTCTGCATCAGTATGAGCATAGTGACTGCATCAACAGATGGAGGTTTAGAGCATCTAAAACATTAAATGGATCTCCCACCCTGGGGTTGACCACGGTGTTCTTTTCCAACCCTTTAAAACATTCATAATTGTCAGGGGTTCAGGAGCAGAGGCAAGGGCAAGGGAGGAAACAGAGAGCGAGGGAGAGGAGGCAGAAGAAAAGATGAGTGATGACGACGACCCGAGATCTCCGAGTCTTTCCAGTGAATCAGAAGATTCACAGAAAGGAGCACCAGTGGCCAGGGCAAGGGGGGAGCCTAGGGGGACACCCCAGGAAGATAGAGCCAGAGGGGACTCAGAGGGGAGCAGTTGGAAATCAGGACCAGCGTCACCGCCAGAGAGCAGGGAAGAGGAAGGGCGCCAGGGATCAAGCGCTGGCAGCTCACAACAGGGGGGAGGGCACGAGTCAGGAGTGGCCACACCTCCATCGGGGAGCGAAGAAACGGTCAGACGGAAGGTGGAAGGTTGGGCGCGCGTGCCAAGTTCAAATGCACAGGAAGGTGGCGCAGTAGGCAGCCCGGAAAGGGAGCCAGGTCCTAAAGCCCGCCGAAAGGAGGGAGAAGAGTCAGGGGGGTCAGCGTCAGCGTCAGAGGAATCCCGGAAGGAAGAGACCCCGGGGGGCAGAGGGACCCAGAGAAGAACAGTCAGGCGGAAAAGGTGGAGCAAGGCTAGGATATTAAGTTGGTGTACAAGGGGCGGAGACTCAGATGGAGCTTCGCCGATCTAACCATGAGACGTAGAGTTGCACGCAGCAGCTTGAGAATGGAAACTGTAACTCAATAAAGACTTTTATTTAATGATCGCTGGCTAGCGTGATCCTCTGTGAGCTAGGATCTGGAAGCAGCTCTGACAGTAAGCTCCATCCCTAGATTGTGGGCATCTACGTCCTCGCGGAGAGGAGAGAAAGCGGGTGCCTACTAGCGAGCTCACGAACGGCAGACAACATGACGGCCGAACAGCAGATAGTGGAACTCAGAGAAGCAGTGACACGACTGAATGCCGAGGCTCTTGCATCCAGGAAGAGAGAGGAGGACGCAGCTGCCGCCTACAGGGATCTCCAGGTCAGGTTGGAAGTGCTTACGAAGCAAGGGCAACTGACACCCAAACCGGAGGGGATTGGGTTGGGGAGACGAACAGGCGGTCTGGTCTCTCACTTCGATGGGAATTTGCAACAGTACCCCAACTTTAGAGCAGATGTAATGTGTGCACTGCAACTGCTGAACAAAGACTTTAGAGATGAGCAAGAGAAGGTGGGATTCATCATGTCCCATTTGCATGGAGATGCTAAAGCATGGCTGCGCAATTTGTGGAGAGATAAGGATCCGGCGCTCCAAAATGCGGATGCCTTTATTAAAGCGATGGATGGGTGCTTTTTATCAAGCATTGACGTGGAGCTTGCTCGGCAGGAGATACATGGACTGAAGCAAGGGAGGGCCAGCGTAAGGCAGTACCATGCCCGCTTTTTCGCTTTGGTCAGTGCCCTGGAATGGGACAGAGATTCGGCTCCTGTAAGAGACCTGTTTTGGGAGGGATTGCACGGCTCGGTTAAAGATGAAATTGCGAGGGGGGAGAGACCCCGGACCACGCAGGAGATCGTTCAGAGGGCGCTGGCGGTGGGGGTGCGGCTGGAAGGACGTCCGTGGAGCAGGGACGAAGGGCGTGGAGGGCGCGAACCAGCCAGGGGCTCCTCCTTCCTTCCCAGAGAAGCAGCGCGTGCACAATCCACGCCTCCGCCAGGAGGAGGAGCGGAACCTATGGAGGTTGGAGGTGCAAGGGCTCAGTCAGCAGCCAGAGCCCTAGCACCGGCAGCAGTGAAAGCGAAGCCTCCTAGAGGGAACAGGAAGTGTTACATCTGCGATGATCCACAGCATATGGCGAAAGAGTGTCCCCAGAGGCTCCACAAGCACACTGCAGCCTCAGCAATGGTAACTGCAGCAACGCAGCAAGGACAACCACAGCAGGGAAACGAAGGAGTCTGGTTGGAAGAAGAGGCACTGGGGCCCAGCCAGACGTGTCAGTGAAGCAGTCCCCAGAGATTTTACAGCCCATGGACCCCCTCCCGCCCAAACCGGTAGTGAAGCTCACCGCGTCGCTCCAGCTGCCCAATGGAATCACCATGGACGTGCCAATCACCATTGACTCCGGAAGCAATGCGGACTTTATAGGGCAGGACTTTGTCGACCGGCACGCTATACAGTTGCTGCCTGCCACGCTGCCCCTGCAGGTTGTCACGGTGGATGGCAGGGAGCTGCTAGGGGGGCAAGTGGTGAAGCAGACGCCACCAATGGTGATGCGACTTGGGAATCACAGGGAAATCATCAGCTTCAATGTCACTCAACTATCGGACACGCCCATTGTATTGGGCATGAGTTGGCTGGACAAGCACAGCCCGACGCTGGCTTGGTACCAGAGGCAGCTGACCTTCGGCTCTTCCTTTTGCGCTGAACACTGCATCGTGCCCAGGCAGGAAGGAGGGGAAGAGGAGTCACAGCTGCAGCTAGGCACGCTGCAAGCGGTTCCCCACAAGTACGCAGAATTTTTGGAGGTTTTCTGCGAGAAAGAGGCAGACAGGCTACCCCCCCACAGACCATATGACTGCAAAATTGACCTGCTGCCGGGGGCGGCGCTGCCCAAAGGGAAGCTGTATTCCATGTCTGAGGACGAACTGCAGGAACTCAAAGAGTTCATAGATCATAATTTGGAGCGCGGTTTCATCCGAGAGTCCAAGGCAGCGGGGGGCAGTCCGGTATTCTTTGTTAAGAAGCGGGACACGCCCCAAAAAAGACTTGTAGTGGACTTTCGCATCTTGAACAGTGTGACCAAGCCATCGGACTTCCCCATGCCCCGAATCGACGACCTCCTCGCAAAGGTACGGAAGGGCAGAGTGTTCACCAAGTTGGACCTGCGAGGGGCATACAACCTCATTCGCATGCGGGAGGGAGATGAGTGGAAGACAGCCATGTTCACGCCCCTGGGCACCTACGAATATAGAGTTATGCCTTTTGGATTGCAAAATGGCTCCCACGTTTTTCAAGCTTTCATGCATCACGTGTTGGCGGGGCTCCTCTACAAGACGTGCGTCTGTTTCTTGGATGACATCCTGATCTTTTCGGAATCGCAGCAGGAGCATGACAGACACGTCAAGGAAGTGCTGAGCAGGCTACAGCAACATAGGCTTTACGCCAAGCTGGAGAAGTGCCAATTCGACGTGACCGAGGTGGATTTCCTGGGCTACAAGTTGTCTGATAAAGGGCTCGCCATGGACAGCGCCAAGGTCCGAGCAGTGTTGGATTGGAAAAGCCCACGCAACCGGAAGGAGGTCCAACGGTTTGTCGGCTTCGCGAACTTCTATCGCAAGTTTATCAAAGGCTTTGCGATGCAGACAGCGGCCATCACAGACACGCTCAGCTCCAAGAAAAAGAAGTTCATCTGGACAGAGCAGGCGGAGCAGTCCTTTCAGGCACTCAAGCGTCTCTTCGCGTCGGAAGAGCAGCTGCTTCATGTCAACCCTAGCAGGCCGATGAGGGTGGAGACAGACGCTTCGGACAGAGCCGTGGGAGCAGTCCTGCTGCAGAAAGACCCGCAGGGGGTTTGGAGGCCGGGAGCGTTTTACTCAAGGAAGCTCAGCAAGTCCGAACAGAACTACACCATCTGGGACAGGGAGTTGCTGGCCATTCATGCAGCGTTCAAAGCGTGGAGGCACTTCCTGATCGGCGCCAAGCACACGGTGCAGGTCTGCACGGACCACAAGAATCTAGAGCACTGGCGCACGGCACAGTTCCTGAACCAGAGGCAGATACGTTGGGCTGAGTTCTTTGCGAATTTCGACTTCCGAATAGAGTATGTCCCGGGGGACACCAACATCATGGCGGATGCTCTCTCCCGTAAGCCACAGTATCTGGAGGAGGCAACGCCAGCGGCCGCCATGCACATCTTCGCACCGACAGTGTGGGCGTGCGCGGCGGCAACAGTTGACCTGGATGCGGTGCGACGAGCGTTGCAGGATGACTCCTTCGCGCAAGCAACGATGGCAGAGGTGCACAGGGGCACGGCAGCGACCGACGAGTTCCAGCTGCGAGATGGTTTGCTCATCCGTAAAGGGGCCATCTACGTGCCGGGAGACGAACTTCGCGCCAAGGTACTGCAGCAGCTGCACGACGCGCCCACTGCCGGGCACTTTGGCAAGGAGAAGACGGTGGAATTAGTAGCCAGAGACTTCTGGTGGCCCGGAATGAGAGGGGAAGTCGCGGACTACGTGGCGAGGTGTGACACCTGCCAGAGGGCCAAACCAGTGCACAGACCGCCGGCCGGACTGCTGGAACCGCTGCAAACTCCGTTCGAGCCATGGGAGAGAGTGGCCCTGGACTTTGTCACGGATCTGCCCAGCTCGAGGGGCAAGACGGCTGTGCTGGTGGTGGTGGATTTGTTCTCCAAGATGGCACATTTCATTCCGTGTGCAAAGGTGGCCACGGCGGAACAAACCGCCAAACTGTTCATAGACCACGTGTTCAAGGTTCACGGTCTGCCGCGGTCTATTCTGTCCGACCGAGGGCGACAGTTCATCTCAAACTTCTGGCAGAGGCTGATGGGCTTCCTGAACGTCAAGATCAACCTGGCGTCGGCTAGACACCCGCAGACCAACGGGCAAGCGGAGCGGGTCAATGCCATCATGCAGCAGTACCTGAGATGTTATGCGAATCAACAGCCTGCGACGTGGGTGGATTACCTGCCTCTCGCTGAGTTCGCCTACAACAACACGAAGCACGTGTCCACGGGGGTCACGCCGTTCTTCGCCAACAACGGGAGGCACCCTAGAACCTTCCCGGGACTGGAAAGAATGGGGGAGGGGGAGCCGCAGACAGCAGATGCGTTCGCGTCGGAGTTGCAGGAGGTCCACGATCAGCTGCGGCGGCACCTGGAGCTGGCTAAACACGCATACAAGGTACAAGCGGACAAACACAGAAGGGTTGGCGAAGAGATCCATGTGGGAGACTGGGTCTGGTTAGCAGCCCACGCAGTGCCGGCCAGGTCGTTGGCGAAGAAGAAACTAGGGCATAAACAACTGGGGCCCTACCAAGTCGACGAACAGGTCAACCCGGTGGCTTTCAGGCTGGCTCTTCCGGAGGGTTCCAGAATGCATCCGGTGTTCCACAGATCGGTGCTCACTCCCTACAAGGCACCTCACAGGTTTCAGGAACCAGGAACGGCACCGGGTCCGCTCCGAGAGAGAACCGGGCAAGGGGGAGTGGCACAGGAGGAGCGCATCAACGAAGTCACGGAGATTTTGGACTCCAGATGGGGGGAAGAGGGGGTAGAATACCTTCTCGCCAAGGAGGGCACCCCGGCCAGTGCCAACAGCTGGGTGCCGGGCTACGCTTTAGACGAACCTCTGCTCAAAGAAGAGTTTCATGCCCTCTTCCCACATAGGCCAATGCCAGCAGACTTTTTCGACGACTGGCTTTTCACGCCCACGCTTTCAGCCAGCACGTTCCGGGGGTTCGACTCGGACGAGGAACCGACACGAGACGCCCGTTCCCCAGAGGGGTCACCCTCGGGATCTGCTTCAGAACCCTCGTATTGGTGGGATGATCGACCAGAGGAGCAGTTCCGCAGAAGGTGGCTGGAGGGTCCAGGACGAGCAACGTCTCCAGAAGGCAACGAGGGAGAGACGGACATGGACGTTTTCGGGGACGACCCGGGTTTCGAGCACGGCGGCACAGAGATGGAAGCGGAGGTGACCGTCGTCAACGAGAGCAGGGAGGAAGAACCGGAAGACTTCGGATGGCGGCCCGCCACGGGAAGCGAACTGTATCCGACATTCGTCCCCCTGACACGGCAGCACCCAGATCCCGCACCGGAAGGAGGGGAGGGGGGAAGAGGGGGCTTCGAGGGGGGGATGGATGTCAGGGGTTCAGGAGCAGAGGCAAGGGCAAGGGAGGAAACAGAGAGCGAGGGAGAGGAGGCAGAAGAAAAGATGAGTGATGACGACGACCCGAGATCTCCGAGTCTTTCCAGTGAATCAGAAGATTCACAGAAAGGAGCACCAGTGGCCAGGGCAAGGGGGGAGCCTAGGGGGACACCCCAGGAAGATAGAGCCAGAGGGGACTCAGAGGGGAGCAGTTGGAAATCAGGACCAGCGTCACCGCCAGAGAGCAGGGAAGAGGAAGGGCGCCAGGGATCAAGCGCTGGCAGCTCACAACAGGGGGGAGGGCACGAGTCAGGAGTGGCCACACCTCCATCGGGGAGCGAAGAAACGGTCAGACGGAAGGTGGAAGGTTGGGCGCGCGTGCCAAGTTCAAATGCACAGGAAGGTGGCGCAGTAGGCAGCCCGGAAAGGGAGCCAGGTCCTAAAGCCCGCCGAAAGGAGGGAGAAGAGTCAGGGGGGTCAGCGTCAGCGTCAGAGGAATCCCGGAAGGAAGAGACCCCGGGGGGCAGAGGGACCCAGAGAAGAACAGTCAGGCGGAAAAGGTGGAGCAAGGCTAGGATATTAAGTTGGTGTACAAGGGGCGGAGACTCAGATGGAGCTTCGCCGATCTAACCATGAGACGTAGAGTTGCACGCAGCAGCTTGAGAATGGAAACTGTAACTCAATAAAGACTTTTATTTAATGATCGCTGGCTAGCGTGATCCTCTGTGAGCTAGGATCTGGAAGCAGCTCTGACAGTAATATTTTTGTCTAGATAATTTTGTATCAGTTTAGGCTGCTTTTTCTTTTGCTGTTTGAAAACACTTTGCAGCCCTGTTTTATTTTCTGGGTGGCGAGCAGAGAAGAATCGTAGCGATGGAAATAGGAAATAAATAGCTGGGGTAAACAGACTATTTTGTCATACTATTTCTTTTTCTGACAGTGTTCAGCCTGCTTGACCTCCTCTCTTTCCAATTTGTCTCCTCTCTCTTTTCACCCATTAGGTCACTGCAATGCAGAGTTGGAGAAACAGCATGAAAGAATCTGTGACTGAGCACTGGATATATCTATATATCTATATATATCTATATATATCATTAGTTTCAAAACAGTCTGTTAATCTAAATGAACCTAGGATGTTCCATTTCTGGTACCAAAGTGATTAATTTTCTCACTTCAGTGCCACCACTCTACAAAACCTGGAACCTTGTATTTTGCAGGTAGTTTTTGCAGTGGCTAATGGCGTGTGTGTGTGTGTACAGTGATTAACATTTTAAAGAGCTTTGCGAAATAATAAATGTGTCCTTAACCTCAGATTATTATAGTTTATTATATTGGGGGGGGGGGGAATCACATACAACCTTCCAGAATATGTTAAAGAGACCATAGACTTGGAGAGTGGCAGAGTTGTGTTCTTAAGTGGAAATAGTATCCAGTCCCATATCCCTACTTAATGTGGATTACAAAATTTTTGCGGAAATTATGGCTAAAAGATTAAAAAATGTATTGGTGAAAGAGATTCATAAAGATCAGGCGGGCTTTCTCCCGGGGAGACATCTGTCAGATAATACGAGGAATATTATTAATATTCTAGAAAAATTGCAAGTTAATATTAATACTAAAGCGGTTTTAATATTTGTAGATGCGGAGAAAGCCTTTGACAATATTTCTTGGAACTTTATGAAGAAAAATTTGCAGGGGATGGGGGTAGGCCAAAGTTTTGAAAATGGTATAGGTGCAATTTACTCGGAACAAAAAGGTAAGCTCATCGTAAATAATGTAGTCACAGAAGAATTTAAGATAGAGAAAGGAACAAGACAGGGTTGCCCAATCTCCCCATTGCTTTTTATATCGGTCCTGGAGGTTTTGCTCAATATGATTAGGAAAGACCAATTGGTTAAGGGTATACAATTCGGAGCTAAACAGTACAAATTGAAAGCTTTTGCTGATGACTTAGTTTTGACACTACAGGAGCCAGAATCCAGTACAAAAAGAGTATTGCAATTAATTCAAGAATTTGGTCAAGTAGCAGGTTTTAAATTGAATAAGATGAAAACTAAGGTATTAGAGAAAAATCTTACAGAGATTGAGAAAGAGAGGTTTCAGAAGGAGACAGGATTAACATTAGTTAATAAAGTGAAATATTTAGGGGTGTATATGACTGCTAAAAATGTGAATTTGTTTAAAGATAACTATGAAAAATGTTGGTTAGAAGTAAAGAAAGATTTGGAAATATGGTCAAAATTGAAGTTATCATTGTTGGGCCGAATTGCTGCGATAAAGATGAATGTATTGCCTAGAATGTTGTTTTTGTTTCAAACATTGCAAATTGTGGACAAAATGGATTGCTTCAAGAGGTGGCAAAGAGATATTTCTAAATTTATCTGGCAGGGCAAAAAGCCTAGAATAAAATTTAAAATATTAACAGATGCAAAGGAAAGAGGTGGATTTGCCCTGCCAGATCTTAAACTTTATTATGAATCAGCCGCATTTTGCTGGCTGAAAGACTGGCTACTTCTTGAAAATACGGACATTTTGGACCTAGAAGGTTTTGATAATGTGTTTGGATGGCATGCATATTTATGGTATGACAAGGTTAAAGCGCATAAGGCCTTTAAGAACCATATTGTCAGGAAAGCATTGTTTAATGTTTGGGTGAGATATAAGGATTTGTTGGAAAGTAAAACACCAAGGTGGCTGTCACCAATGGAGGCTAAGGCTTTGAAAAAAACTAATATGGAGACAAACTGGCCAAAATACTGTGAAATTCTAGAACAAGTTGGAGATAAACTAAAACTGCAGAGTTTTGACAAATTAAAAACTAAAGTTCGAGACTGGCTTCATTATTATCAAATAAGGGAGGCTTTTAACCTAGATAAAAAGATTGGTTTCCAGGAGGAAAAATCCAAATTGGAAACCGAATTGTTAGAGCCTAAAATTAAGAACCTGTCAAGAATGTATAACTTGCTGCTGAAATGGAATACACAGGATGAAACGGTTAAATCTGCTATGATTAAATGGGCACAAGATGTTGGACATAACATTATGTTTGCTGACTGGGAACGGTTATGGACCACAGGTATGAAATTTATGGCCTGTAATGCCTTAAGAGAAAATATAATGAAAATGATTTATAGGTGGTACTTAACCCCAGTCAAGCTAGCAAAAATCTATCATTTGCCTGATAATAAATGTTGGAAATGTAAAGAAAACGAAGGTACTTTCTTTCACCTTTGGTGGACGTGCCCAAAGATCAAGGCCTTCTGGGAAATGATATATAATGAATTAAAAAAGGTATTGAAATATACTTTTCTAAAGAAACCAGAGGCCTTCCTCTTGGGCATGGTCGGCCAATTGGTGCGAAGGGAAGATAGAACTTTTTTTATGTATGCGACAGCAGCAGCAAGAATACTTATTGGGAAATACTGGAAGACACAAGAATTGCCTACCCGAGAAGAATGGCAGATGAAAGTGATGGATTATATGGAACTGGCTGAGATGACCGGCAGAATTCGAGACCAGGGAGAAGGGTCGATGGAAGAAGATTGGAAAAAAATTAAAATATATCTTCAAAAATACTGCAACATAAAAGAATGTTAGAAAGAGGTTGGAAAAAGAATATTAGGTCGTTTTGGCAGATATGACATAATGGATTAAGTAAAAATGAAGTATAGAAATTGAGGATAGAGGAGGATTAATTATATTATTGAATGTTAAAATAAGTAAATGAAAAGAAGGTTAGAAGGATTTGCTGGAAATACGATTTAAACTAGAATACAAAGCGGGGAGGTGAGAGGAAGTCACGGAAATAAGTAAAAGGGAAAAAGGTTGTAAAGGTTTAATTCGATTTTTGTTATATTTCATTGTAATGTATTTTTATATTTTTTGTTGAGTTTTTCTTACTGTCTGTTTTTTGTTATATGTTTTATTCTATTTTGTATGGTTTTTTCTTCTTTTTTGTAATCTTAAAATTGGAATAAATATCTTTTTAAAAAAAAAAAATTAAGTGGAAATAGTATCCAGTTAAGAAGAAATCCTACCTCAGCCATGAAGTTTACTGGGTGATATTGGGCCAGTCAACATTTTGCAACTGAACCTACCCCACAGGGTTGCTGTGAGATTAAAAATGAGAGGGGGAGAACCAGGTATGTCACCTCTTAACTCCTTGGAGGAAAAGTGGAATATAAATGTAATTCCCTGCCACTATCAAGTAAGGCTCAAATGTGGGGGGTGGGAGCCAAGCAAAGGGAAATGACATACCTGATAACTGATTCAAAGCAAACACAAAGAGTAGCAAGAGCAAACAAGACTTTGGATACAAGGGATTGCATTTTAGGACGGGCTTTAGGTTAGGATTGGCCTGGATTGTAATAAGGTCACACAACCCAAACATAGCCGCCACCATGTTGTTGCTCGTGGGAGACGCAACTTGGAAAAGGGTATTGGAAACCCGGGAATAATTTTTGTTGTTTTTCTTCACTGTTCCTCCCAAATGTAGTGATTGGAGAGCCCTGATAAGGTTATTCTGCAGTTGGAAGATACAGCTGTTAGTCACAAAACAACAACACTCTTCTCCTTTCCTTCTGCCTGGCATTTTCCTTTTATGGAGGGCTTGGGGGAGGTTCAGGTATTGACCAGAACCTCCTCCCCAACACTTTTCTGAAACCTTGGGAAGAGCCTACTTTGCTTCGGACAAAACCCACTTCTTTTTGGAGGAGACCCAAATATCTTCAAAGTGTCATGCGTCAGCTTCGTAGCTGGTTTTGTTCAAAGTGGATGAACATTTCTATTTTTAAGGTGTTGACCTTAGCAAGAGTGTATTGGTGGGGTACCAATTGTACTCTGTGTCATGCAACAAGATTGTTTGGTTCCACAGTGGGTGAGGAAGTTAGATTGTGGTGCCGCAGGTATGGCTTTAAGAAGAATTCTTCTACCTTGATGAATTAACTAATTATTTTAGTGCTTACTCATGTATGTGTTTAGAAGGCTCCACTGGCAGATACTTAATTTCATATCCGCTATATTTCAGTCATATCTAGAGCTCACATCTTGCAGTCATAGAAGACATTAATCAAGGAGTAGGCTCTTAATCCTCCTTTTAGTTTTAATGAAACACTGTAAAAAATGCCTTTCACCAGTGGATGTCATGTATCAGTTGCACAGTGATTAACATGCTTTTGTGACAGGTTTGCTATTGTGTTTTATACCCAGTTATTCCACAACCCAATTTAAGCTGTCAGGATGCAAAAACCCACAAAGACAGCCTTCTTGCTCTCAGTGACATTAGAACGGATGACTTAAGTATCTAAATGTTTATATTTCTGAACATGATAGTCTGCTCTCACAACTAGGGATTGAGCATTATATATGTGAACAAAGTTATATTGATGGTGAACGTCTGCAACAAACTGGCTGTTTTAGCGTGGTATATTTAAATCTAACCACAAAAAGTGTGTCTATAAATCCAGCTGAAATCAAGGAAACTTGCTAATTGGCTGTGCTCTTAAAACACATATAGAGGTTGTATTTTCCTACTTGCAGAGAAGTTGTGGGTGTACTCTGGAGCTGCAATGATGTCAAAGTAGAATTGTTGTTTGGGGAAATGGGTTCTTGTATCTAAATACATCTTTCCTCTCCTCCACTGCCTTGAAAGATGAAACTAAAACTTTCAATAGAAGCTTTGTTAGTTCAAGCTGAATTCACTTTATCTTCTCGTCTTTTCCCAACCCAATCTAATGTGACTCCTTTATATTAGCTCTGAACCTCCTGGCAGCTTAAAGCCAAGACCAGACGTATCCTTCTCTCTGAAATTGGAGACTGAGAGGCCAAACCTTTCATGGAAGTTGGTTTATTTTTAGATCTTTTGTAAGCTAAACTCTTGAAAATATTACAACTCCCAACTGGCCTGTGGAATTAAATAGAGGGGAAAATGGAGTTCAAGGGAGTGCACAGCTATCTGTATCAATATCAGTGTTTTGTACAAGACACAAATAAGACTTGAAACTAGAGTCACGAAATCTGTAGTTTTACAGAATGTATAAAAATGAAGTAATTTTTTTGGTGCTCTGAATGCAACACAAAATAAACGGGGGGTGGGGGAGGGAGACAACCTTTTGCAACCCAAAGGGCACAGTCTCTCATGGGGAATCTTGATGATGGTGTTGATACTGCTTACCTGCCTTCGCCATACATTCCCAGGACAATTAGTAGATTAAAAATCAGTTAAAACAATTTACAATGTTAATCAGAATTTAACAAAAAAAAAATCTTAATGGTTCATTGCCTCCATTTCTGGAATACAGCTTCAAGAAAGTCACCTTACTTTAATAACTCTATCTCCATCAGGGGTCATGTTTCCTCAGTCCTGGGAGTGTATCATTTTACCAAAAGGTGGAAACTCTCACCCCAGGGAAGACCCTTGAGCTTGTACAAGAGATTACATTTATAAGAAGAATAGATGTGATTGTCATTTTTGAACCTTAAACAAAAATCCCAACATGCAAATAGGGGGGAGGGCAGAAAATGAGTATAATGTACAGCTTTCTCTGTGTTGGCTGTGCCTCAACAGAGAATAAGAAACACTGCTTTATTTCCTCTGATCATAAAAAATCACCCACGACCTCCAGAAATTTTATATATATATATATATATATATATATATGAGAAAACTGTTTCTTTCCATGGGCATAAACTCCCACACAGAATTTTGTGACCTGTACACATTTTGCAAATGGAGACAGTCAATGAGATGCTGGAGGTAAACTCTACTGGGTGTTCTGTTCTCCCTACCTTCTAGATTCCAATGGGGTGGGGGTGGGGGTAGACCATACATGGCGGTAAGAAAGGGAGAAATTCCATTGCACAAGTGTAAATCCTTGTGCTAATGAGTATTGGTCTGTTTGCTGCTGATGTCACAGTGGCCCAGAACACTGTTTGATAGAGACTTTTCTTTGCTGCTGAAAAATGATGCACTTGGTGTGTGTGTGTTTGTTTCATGTGAGATGTCATAGGACAGGGGCGCTGACTTGGGCCCTAGGTTATGGGTGCCCAATGGCGCCCGTGCTGTGATGTGACCTCATGATGTCATGTTGCATTGGTGGTACGTTTTTAAGTAGGTGGGCAAATGGGTACCCTTATTTGCTGACATCTGAAGATCTAGAAAGGACCCAAATCCCAGCAGCTTTCAAGGCAATACTCATGCAATCTCAACTCTGCCCCCATCCCAGTATAAATAATAGGCAATCTTGTATCTCAGTCCTCCTGCAACTGGCATTTTCAGGGTCGAACAACATTCTTATTAATCAGCCTTTCAATAACATATGTTGAGATTTCCATTCCACCTTAAGGAGCAGACGTGTGGAACTGTTGCGTGTCACATGTCTGTGTACATTCAAGCACAGCTTGCTGGGAACTTCTATTGTGTATAGCTTTTGCTTTTCCTGTTCTCGCTGAGAAGATGAGAGAGAGAGAGAGACGACATGTTTCTTTGTCCTGATTTAAGATGAATAAATCCGTAGTTGTAGTATGCTTCCACAAGCTTCACGCCTATCCTTTGTGTGCAGTTTGATCTGCTGATAGTGTGCCCTGGCTTTTAAGCCCAGGTCGCTGATTTACGTCGCAGCAGAAGCGATGGGTCTTCGCAGTGGGATGGCTGGAAGGAGAATGCTGATTAAAAACAAATGAGAAGCAAAGCACAGTATCACAAATGAGCTGCGATTCCTGCATTGCAGGGGGCTGGACTAGATGACCCTGTGGGGTCCCTTCCGACTCAACAATTCTGTGGTTCTATGAAGTCCTTGAAATGTATCTCTGCACTAATTTGAGCAATAATTACAGAGATATGCCTGCGTGTAATTTGAGAAATCACATGGTTGGACATGTTTGTTTTTGTGTTCAAAGCTAGATAATTTTCCGTTTCATTACGTTTGCTGCTTCTCTGCAGACAGATCCATCATCACAATCACAGAACTGGAAGGAATCAAAGGATCATCCAGTCTAACTACCATCACAAGGCAGGATCAGGCCCTCCAGCTGCCTCACCTTCCCCTTTCTGGCTAACTCATGTAATCCAGACCACAAGTGGGACTTATTTTCATAAAGTTTGTATATACAAGTCAAAGATAGAAAACCTGACTGCAGCGCTGCTCTATTATTTTTAAGCAGAGTGGGAGGAAAGCTATTAGCTTGATTCAGCGAAACAATAACACGTGAACTTTAAACACAGAACACTTAAAGTGCCATTTAAAGCATTGCAGAGAAAATCCATTCTTAAAAAAATATATCAAGAAATCTACATGAGGTTTTATTGCATAAAATGTGTCACAGCGCCGTCTTCATTAGAACTGAAATGACAAACTGGATTGCTTCCAAAATGGCTGGCTCCAGACCTGGATTCCTATTGACCTGAAATGTCAACTGCGATTATATTCTGCTGACTGCCAATCACCACAGTAGCTTTAGAAACAATCTTGTGCAAAATAAAAGGGGTTGCGTCTCAATGCCTCTCAGCGGCTGTGCCGTATGAAAGTCATGAGAAATGATAGCGCCTTTAATGCAAGCTACCTCTCCTCCGGAGCGAAATGAATTGTTAATCTCCTGGTTATTCATGTCGGGAGCGTGCTTTCTCTGCAAGGCACCATTGTATGTGCTCTGTCCAGAACTCCACTTGACCTTCTCTCCCCCAGCCTGCTCAGCATTGCAGACAAAGGAAGAATGGACAAAAACCTCTTAATAAGCACCCTATCATAGAAAAGTTAACTTGTTCTTAAAACAAAGCAGGCTGCTATTGTTATATGAAGCCGAGGGACACATTATTGGTTTAATCTGTGAAGCTGCCCTCTTTGAAACCAAGCTGATCTCTGCTTTTTACAGAGGTTTCCTCAACTCTTTCTTCTTTGACAAGTGCCAGCCTCCCCTTTCTTTCCCAGTGACACTTGCCACACACGCCCCAGCCTTTCCATCGCTTTGCTACAAGATCACCATCCGTGGTTTGGGGCTGGGTTTCATTTATTTGTTTGCAGCATGCGTAACCGAACATCTACAAAGCCGTTTACCAGCCATGCAATGTTATAAAGGCAAGCAAAATAAAACAAAACAAAAATAATGAAAAGAAACAGGAAAGAGAAAACCACCACCATATTAAACTGCATTGAAAGAACTAAAAGACAAACTCAAAACACCTGGGGAAGTAAAAAAGGTCTTTGTCTGGCACCGAAAGGGCCCAAGGAAGCCTCTCTGGGGAGGACATTCCATGCCTGGGGTGCCATCACCGAAAAGGCCCCCAGAAACCAGTTGCACATGGCAATTAATTTAAATATCCAGAAAATGCAATGTTGCCTATTCATTATCATGGAAAAACTTCCAGACAACAAGTAAACTAGCTGATTTCTTTCAGTTTCCAACCAAAATATCCTATGTTATCCAGGATGCCAAGCACACAAGAGACACTTTGCATTTTTCTCAGAAGGCTGTGGCCAGGAGCCAGGCTTTTGCTCAGCAACACTATGGCTCCACTCTATTATCAGTTCTGTCCAAACTGGCCGTGGCCTCTGTCATATTCCTCTGGTTGGCCATGAACTGGTAAAGAAGCAGAACATGGGGATGGGAGTCCCCACCCCATGGGAAATGGAGTGGGGAGCAGGCTCATTCCTGTTGGTAGTGGGGCTTTTGCATTAAATGATAAGCTCCTATAAGCTTGTGGAAAGGTGAAGGGCTAGGAGCCGTGGGAAGAGGGTGGGGATACAACTGTATCAGCTTCAGGGAGAGACTTATAAAACTTTAGGTAACATGTGTGGATTCCACCCTGAAAAAATTACCAGTTAAAAGGGCCCTTCTTATTTTCATAATATAGCACTGATTTTGATGATGATGTCATCAATGAAGAAGCAACATTATTAAACAATGAGTTACATATGTACTTTAAAAAACAAAAAAAACCCAAAGTAGCCTACTGACACCCCTTGAAATTTTCAAGTACAGTGGTACCTCGGGTTACATATGCTTCAGGTTACATACGCTTCAGGTTACAGACTCCACCAACCCAGAAATAGTGTTTCAGGTTAAGAACTTTGCTTCAGGATGAGAACAGAAATTGTGCTCCGGCGGCATGGCAGCAGCAGGATGCCCCATTAGCTAAAGTGGTGCTTCAAGTTAAGAACAGTTTCAGGTTAAGTACGGACCTCTGGAACGAATTAAGTACTTAACCCGAGGTACCACTGTACTGTAGTCTGCAAAAAGAAAAGAATGAAGACCACTGCTCTGGCCCATTTGTGTGTATCTGTAGTGCATGGTTAGAATAGTCTTCTGACTACAGGTCAGTGGTGGTATCTATTCTGCACTCTGTGTTGGCTGTGTGGAAGCTGGCTGGTTCCAATTTGTGATTGAACTGGGGCTGACGTAGGCTGTGCGAAAGTTGTCTTTGGGCTTATAAGCAGTTTTCCCATCTCCTTTCCTCATTCTTAAATGACATCATGGAAGGAAAAGGGTTTTTCAGACAAAAAGCACAGCCAAATAAGGGATTGTATTGCATTGCTGTAGGTGCAACACTTCTTAATGTGAAACAGCTTATGATGGATGAAGCCCATGACTAACTCCTGACCTTTAAGGAAAGAAGTGCAGAATGGAGCTTGAAGTGAGTTTAAACTGGCTCTGTGTACACTATTTGCCAAGGCATAAAATATTAACAAAGTGACTTTTTGAGATGTATACAGAAGATGAATCTTCATTTTACATTAGCGCTCTTGCAGTAGTGTCCCCTAAGGTTACCCCTAAAGGAAAATATTTGTTAATTAAAAAGCAATGAATGCTTATCCATATCACTAGGAAACTCTCGTGTTTGACAGAGATGAATCAGTTGTAAATTTAAGACAGGAATCAAACAACCCTAATGAGGAAGAGAAGCTATAGCTTTTGCTATTATTGTTCTAAACAGAAACATGTCCAGAATAACCTGACTTGCGCTCATTTATTATTTGGTGAACCTCATTATAGGAACCTAAAAACAGACAAGAATATATTTTGCTTCATCTGTTGCTGCTGGTTAGTGCTGAGTTTCTCCATCCCATTCTCCATCAACGAATGAGAAAAGAAATTGCATTAGAAAACTGTCCAAGGGAGAGACAATTTCAGTGAAATTCCCATGGCTGGAGTGCACTTACCTTATTTTTGAGTGGCTGATAAATATTTGTGAGTTCCCTTTCTTTCATTCTCACACAGGACGCCATATTATGAAAGATTACCAAAGTCTGCCCCTGAAAGTTGGCACACCAAAGGGGTGGTCTGCAAAGGCTGTGACCCTCTGCAGCCACCATCTAGTGCAGGATACTTCTGCTGATGCTGGTTTCTATATTGCCCAGTTTTTCCTCCAAAATTGGCCTCAACATTCTGTTTACAACAGTCTGACCTGGTATAAGTCAGCTTCCTACATTTCCATGAAATAACTATGCCTGATCAATTCAGATACATAATGCAAAACTTAACTCAAGATCCATTTCAAATACAAAACACAATGCCTTAATTAAGAAGCACTTCACACACAAATGCTTTAATTTAGAAGCATTTTAAATAGGAGCTATACATAAATCTACAATGCATTTTTGCAATACAAACTTCATTCATTCTGCCATGTCCTTTTCTGATGCTGCCTACCTAAAATTTGTATTGAATTTATTTGTAGACTTTATTGATAGTTTTACACAGACTTAAAAAGACATAAACACCAAGTATAATTATTTCCAGCTCATATCCCGACATTGATTTGTCGGGTTTCCTGAACTTCCTAATTTACTCTTCTGGCCATTTAAAGTTTATCCCCACCTTTTCTTCCTTCCTTCCTTAACTTCCTTCTTCCTTCTCACCTGTACAATTAAATCCACATTGTGTGAGGCACGTGTACACAGAAAGAAGGGATAGCACAGGAGAAATTTCATGCCAATTAAATGGGCATGGATGTGTAGAATGGGTCCACTCTGAAGCAGGGTTGTCGAGTGCTTTCCCCTTCAACCCAGATTTACAAACAGATTTAAAAACTGTACTCTATCTATCTATCATCTATCTATCTATCTATCTATCATCTTTCATCATCATCATCTATATCTATCATCACTCTCTCTCTCTTATCTATCTATCTATCTATCTATCATCTATCTATCTATCTATCTATCTATCTATCTATCTATCTATCATCTATCTATCTATCTATCATCTATCTATCTATCTATCTATTCAATTTTTAACTTGCTGTCCCTTCAAGGAACTCAAAGCACATAGGTGGCCCTACTTTTTATCCTTGCAACAGAGCTACAAAATGCCCCAAGATCACACAGTAATATTTGGGGCTGAGTGGAGATTTGAGATCTAGTGAAGGCTTGACACTGTAACCACAGAACCAAATTGTACTCCCATCATCCTTGAACAATGGCCATGCTGGGAACTGTACTTCAACAACTTCTGGAGTACACCACATTGACTGCCTCTAGCCTACACAGACTGGCAGTCTCAGGCAGAAACTTTTCTCATCATCTGCTTTCTGAACCTTTTAAATGGGGATGGACAGGGGCTGAACCCAAGACCCTGTGCACACCCAGCATGTGCCCTCTACTCTTGAGCTATGGTCCTTTCTTGAAAAGCAAAGAGGTGTGGTCACATGGTCAGAGATGATGCTCTCGATAAGGAGGCCTCAATGCAATGCACAATAGCACACACAAACAAGAGCCTGTCAGCTCTAAAGAGCAAAGGACCTAAGAGCAGAGAACAGCTTGGTGTAAGATAGAATTTAAATTAAGGATTTCTGCTAGCCAATCCCCAGACTCACAGGCCAATGTGCAGTCTTGCATCTGAGCAAAGCTGGACTAGGGAGGTTGGAGGCCCTGGTGCAGTTTCCAAAATAGGTCTCCCCCCAACCCCCCCATGAAATAAGGTACTACAAAATAAGTATTCAACACAACTGGGGTGGAGCGATAATCCCCCAATGCTATTCTCTTAATCTGGCCCCATAGCTAGGAGCAGAACTACTGCAACACAGGGCTACCAACTCCCAAGTCATGGAGATGGTCCAGGAAGATACCACGGCCAATCGTGTCTAAAGCTCCAAGAGGTCAAACAAGGGCAACAAAGTCACACTCTCCCTGAGCAGAAGGTCATCCATCTGGGTGTCCAAGACTGATCCTGTCCCCAAATCAGGTCTGAACCAAGATTGAAATGGAACATGATCATCAGCTTCTTCCAAGAGTGCCTGCAGCTGGACTGCTGCCACCCTCCTTCCTCCACCAATACCACCACTTTCCTAGAAGGTCACATCCCTTTCAGTTCAGCCTAGTGCTATGACTAGAATAGAACCAGTGACTCATTAACTAGCCAAAACAGACATTCGAGGATGAAATATGCATAACTGTGATGCTGGCTGTTTTCTTATTCCTGCAAGCAAGGTGGAAGATCCCCTTCAAAGGATACAGGCCTGTAAACGAAACTATGTTATTTTTTCTGCCATGCTGTTAGCTGTAATGATAGTGTTCTCTCTAGATTAACAGCTCGGTATGGAAAAATATTGTGGTCCATGGTGACATTTCCTGGGCTATGTTTTCCACTGATGAAAAGCTTTTGCCTTCCCACTTCCGTTTGCGATCAAATGACAGCAAAATATTTGGGCGTGGTGGCGTGGAATTAGCTGTCAGTTTAAATAAAATACCTGTGCTGGTGTTTTCTGCTGAATAGGGATTAAACAACCCCCCTCCCTATGACAAAATAAGTAAACAAACAAACAAACAAACAAACAAACAAACAAACAAACCCTGAAGCCATTTTCTAAACGCAGAGACCTATGCCTCCGGCTCTTTGCATTATGAATGTATCACTTGTTCTAGCTACTTGGATGCAAAGATCAGCTGTCATTAGGCAAGATTTACTGCTTGGCTAAATTAAATATTTGTTTGTGCTGTTCTCTTGCTTACTGCTCGACTAGTGTTTTGCAAAAAAGGGAAAGGAATGGGGGGTGGGGGAAGCCTCTCTTGAGCCTGCCACAAACAAGTATTTTAGGAAATTTAGTAGGGAGACAGGTGTTGCAAGAAAATGAAATAGTACATGCCAGCTCTTCTGGAGTACTGATGAAAGAGAATGGAAGTACTGATGAAAGTGAATGGAAATGCTGCTAAACGATACAAAGCGTTTGGAGCAAATGGGATTAAAATGTACAACTTGAAGAATGTACAACTTGAGTGGGCACAGTATTGCTAAATCAATGAAACTCATTGGTTAATCCTGGGACAGCCACTGTTTCTCATTTTACCTTACATTACTGATCCTTGTGAGGCTAAAGGATGTATGTGGGAGAGAGGACCACATGCATTTTTTTCTGAGTTCCCTGGAGGAAGGGTGGGGTACAGATGCCATAAAATTAATACACGTTCCCTAATGACACGCCCAAAGCACAGAAATCAAACTGAAATCTCGGCTCTCCATGACCATTTGGGAGCAAACTGAACAGCAAAATGAGAGCAACAGTTAAAGGTGTTTGCTGGTAAGCCCAGAAGTCAGGGAGGGAGGAAATGATAGAATTGTAGAGTTGGAAGGGACCACAAGGATCATCGAGTCCAATGCCCTGCAATGCAGGAATCTTTTGCCCAATGTGGGGCTCAAACATATGATCCCGAGTTTTATGCTCTACACTTCCAGGAAGAGTGGGCTCCTGAATACTATGGATCTTTCTCTTCCTGTTTAGTGAGGTTGTTTTTTGTCCAAGGGAGAGTTCTGATGCTAGAGGCCTTCCCAGTGCTGGCCATAACAATATCCCATTGCTATTATTGATCTTCCTTCAGTGTTCCAAAGGTACTAATGATGAAATGGGGACATTCTGGAACCAGTTAGAGAAAAGGCCCTATTGTTTCCTAGGACATCCCCCCCAAAAGGCAAAAGCTGCCCCCTACACCTCAAGTTGCCATGGTTATTCTCCCTCCATTTAGATAGCACCAATGGGAGATGTGGCGGCTGCCTCTCAGCCACTCTGGCTCCAGTGGTACCTGGCAAAGGGAGATCTGGCCACAGCAGAGTGTACCCCTCTGCTTGCAGCCACCCTTCCCCACTTAAAGAACTCGCTGCCACCAGGTAAAGGGGAAAATTATCCTTACCAGCCTGACCTTTATCCACCAACCTACCTAAACACTTCCCTGGGGTCTCCCTGAAGCCTCCCAAGATGCCATGGGTTATGGCTTCCTGGGATGAGGGTGTTTACAATTATCTGAGACTGCAAGGTTTAGGAACAAAAGTTTTTTAACATAAAAAAACCTATGTTTTTCAAAGGAAAAGGTATTACAAGGGAAAATTTAGGACTTCCGGGTCAGCGCCATCGGCAATGGCGGAGTTCCTCTGACCGAGAGGAACCCGCTCCGTGAAAATCGGGTCTTGCCGCCGCGGCGAAGGCGAAGACCTTTTAAAAATCCCAGGCAGAGGAAGCCTGGGAACGTGGGATTCGGCTGACACCAGGAGTGCCCTACTCGCAGGGAAACCCTTTTTCAGGGATCCGAAGCGACGTGGGGTGAGTGGCGCGGTGTTTTGAATCAACCGCTACTTTTACGGAGTGAAGCCGCACAGCCGTTGCCGGAGAGCGCTGACTTTTTCCTGTGGACAATTGGACTCTAAACAAGTACCCATGAGTAGAACGGAAAATTGGATTAAGAAATATTTTAATTTGGCACCGAAACGGGAAGGTTCTAAACAGGAAGTCCGCCTCCCGTTTTTTGTAAATAGATTGAAGCAAAAACTTTGTAAGCTAAAGTCTGGAAAGTTGTATATAAAGTTCTAAATTTCCTTCATTCATCACCACCAAAACCCCTCTTGGAAGCAGGAGAAAAGAGGGGGATATTTGACTGTTTAAGCCTGCAGGAGAGAGAGTAAAGAAAGATAAATTTTCCATCGTCTCAAACCTGGGAACGGGGTGTCAGAGACAGAAATTTATGGGCAAGTTCATCGACTGTGAATGGAACGTCTTTTGACAGATAGTAAAAAAAAAGGGGAAACAAATTGACTCCAATGTTGCTTCTTGCAATCAAAAGAAACAAAGTATTTGAAAAGTGAAAGTAATTTTTCTTTGTTGGTCCTGCTTTTAAAAGATGGATACAAATCAAAATTGTCTCCTCTAGAGGGAGCTTGTTAATTTGTTGCCGGAACTGATCTGGGGACTTCACAGCTGTATGATTAGGATCGTGAGACCAGACTCTAACCTTGGGAAAAAAAATGTGTTTACAAGAAGTCTTGGTGCTTGCTTTTTGCAAGACAAGTGCTTTGCTGGAGCAGATGTATGAGAAGATGGATTTGATGACTGTTGCAGTTAAAAACTTTGGACAAACGGTGAATACCCATATAGAAACCATTCAAGAACCAGCCCAGGAACCTGTTTCGATAGGGCAAGTGCAAGTGCAGAAGAAAATGGAGGAGGTTGCTGTTGAACCTCAAATAACACAAATGGAGAGATCCAAGGTCTTGCAGGAGTATAAGCCGCTGTTCTCGAAGTTTGAATCTGGAGTGGACCAGGGGGGGTCTGGAGTTGTGAGGGCTCTTAATTTTGGCAAGACTTTGAAACATGCTTTTAAATACTTTCTGGATTACAGTGTTGACTGTGGGGAATGGGACTGTGGGGAATGGGCTGATCTGCTGAGGAGAGATGGAGATATTTTTGGATTGGAGTCCTCCCGAGACCTATCCCCCAATGAGAAAGGAAAGAAAATAAGAAAAAGATCAACAAAAGACAAAGTAAAAGGCAGGTATAAACAAGAAGAAGACCTGCAGAAGGGACATGGAAAAGACTTAAGAGCCTCGGACATAAGAGCACCAGGTTGATGGATTAGATGGACGAGAAAGGTCTGACAAAACCCGAGACCAGGAAGAAGAGACGATGGATGAAGATTGGAAGAAAGTTTTAAAAAATTATTTAGAAAAGTATCGTAAAATTAATGAGTATTAGAAAAATGTTGGAATGAAATTATTTGGCTTTAGCAGAAATGTCAAAAAAGAATTATGTAAGAATATGTTATGGTTAAAAGAATTTGGTATATATAAGATTTAAGTTTTAAGGTCTTTTAGGGTAAGAGAAGGTTAAAATAGATTAAGGTAATTTAATGACAGAATATTGTGAAAGATGGAAAGGATTTGCTGAGATAATTAACAACTAGAATACAAAAAAGGGAGGTGTGAGGAGGTCGTTGAAATAAGTTAATGAAAGTTAAGGATTTGGGAATATTAGACTTGTTTTTAAATTTGTTGTTTATTTTTGTTTTTGATTTAGATGCATTGTGTGTTTTATTATTTTTTTTTTACTTTGGTTTTTATTGATCTGTATTGTTTAATTGTTATGTTTATCTACTTCTTTCCCTCTTTTTCTCCTTCTCTTGTCTTTTCCTTCTTTATTCTTTGTATCTTTAAAATTCTCAATAAATATCATTTTAAAAAAAAGAAGAAAATTTAAAGAAAACCAGCAAATTCCCCAATAGCGCAAAAAAGCAAACAAGCAAAGATTAATTGCAATCTTATGTCCCTATCTCTAAGCATATTCCCAAGCGATGGAATCTTATGCAAACCATTTTGTTGTTCTCTTACTGTCCTTCTTTGCTGTATTTCTGTCCCAGGCCTGTGGGGGCATTTCTTTTCCACGCTGAGATCCACCTTGGTCTAAGACTTCCAGGCTGGCTACCTGTTGATGTAACTTTTCTCTGTCTGCTTTATATCACTGTCTCCTCTTATATGGCTACACAAGTTCACCCTATAATCCTCTAATGACCAAGCAAAAAAGATATAAGGCAGGCAAGAAAGATATGCACTCCCATAAACAAGGTCCATACAAACAGTCCAGGACAGAAAAGTCCAATCCCTTCACGGAAGAGGGTGGGGATTAAGAAGAGGAACTGGTGAGGAAAAAGGAGGGGGAAATGTGAAAATCCACTCCATTTCAAACCTGGTAGGGCTTTGAAAGTGATGGTTCATCCACCACAGGCTTCTCTCCCCCCCACTTTCCTCCATCCCACCTCCGTAGAATTGCTTGGTTAAGGAATGACCGCTCCCCGCATTAAATGGGGGGCGCCCTTTGCGTGGACGCGCGCAGCCCCTGGACCCGGTGCGGCTCCATCAGCACAGGCTTGGCTTTGCCTTCCCCCAGGTGGGATACCTGGAGGTCCCCGCCTACCTCAGTCAGTTGTCCAATCCCGCCTGGGGGAAGCGTTGTCAAGGAGACCAGGCCAGGTAGGGGAGGGACTACCTGCCCACACAATAGAGGGAGGATCTTACCTGGGAATCCTCAGTTGGCTCCAGAGCTTCTTCGGGAAGGACGTCGCTGGACTTCCTCACTCCAAAGGTAGGCCTGGGGCCTTTGGCCTCCCCCCCCCCCCCGTGACAGGGACTCTAAGGGATGGTGGGGGGGGGGAATAGATGCCGGGATACCCCCTTTTGAAAATGATGGTTCATCCACCACAGGCTTCTCTCCCCCCACCTTCCTCCATCCCACCTCCGTAGAACTGCTTGGTTAAGGAAAAATAAATGCCACTGCTGACTGTTCAAACCTAGGGAATTGCAACTTCCAAATGTACTCCACAATATATTGAATCACATATGGGAGTATCCACATGCACACCTCAGTGCCTTGGATTCTGTTTCTGCTTCGTACAGATAACTGGTACTCTACTGGGCAGGAGAACCATCTATAAGATGAGACATGCTTTTGGTTCTTGTTGTTGTTTACACACAGTAGAGAAGCTTTTGCATGAATTCTCCGTTCTCTGTTTTGCTTGAGCTGGGGTGTGTGTGTTTGGGAATGCAGAGTAGAAAGATCTTGAAAGCCCCCTGACTTGTTTTGTTTTCATGATAGCAATGTGAAATGGCTTTCCCCCTTGTGAGAACTACCTCATCATTATTCAAAGCTTTTCTTTGGTACAAGAAGACAGGAAAGGCTCTCTAGTTAATAGAGAATATTCATTCTCTTGAATCCAGTGTAACCTAATCCCTTCAGAGCACAAGTGGACTCTACTGCCTGAAAGGTCTCTGAGAGCCTTGAAACCATATTTCAAGTAAGAAGGTTACTCCATATCAAAACCTAGCATTTGATGACTGAAAGAATGAAGGATTTGATTCCTTCTTGTTATGCTTGAAAACAATATGAACTTGATTGAATGTTCTGCTCTGCATAACTTTTCTGTTAGTAAAAAGGGTGCTTTAATCACTGGCCATATAAACGGATGGATGCTTAACATGCACTTTCCAATCATGAGTTTAATGAGTTTCATCCTGATGAGAATGTTTGCAATTTGTGTAAATGTTAAATGACTTTGTCTAACCCTTCCCAGGTGTTGTCATTCTCCATTGCCTTAATTAAAAAGTACAGGCAAAATTGGAGGCTAAAGTTGCAAGTTGGTTGTGACTAAGAGTTCCCCCAATGTGTTGGACTCAAATAGGCTCATTTCTGAAGGCTTCTTTCCCCTTTGCGCCTTTAATTTGAAAGTAGTGTAACACTTTTTTTTTTTGTATTTGTCAAGTTTTATTACTTAGGTTATGAGTCAAAGACAAATCCGAGACTGTGTTTACACCAGAGTGTAAATGCATGTGTGAGCTGCAATTTTATTGTGTGCACTTTTGTACCTTGAAGTTGGATCTTGATGTTGTCTGTCCACATTAACAAGTGATGGTTGATAGCATGTATTCACACACATGTGAATCAATTTAGTACTTCCCTATCCTCTCTGCATTCTAAGGTACATTGTAAGCAGGCATTTGTTTAACTGTGTGTCTGGCCTTTTGTTTAGGGTACAGGCTTTCTAGTAAACTAGACAAAATAATTCACCTACCTAGGCTGTGAATGCTATGGAGTACTGAGCTGAGAAAATATTGTTGCTGTTGTTTAGTCGTTTAGTCGTGTCTGACTCTTCGTGACCCCATGGACCAGAGCACGCCAGGCACTCCTGTCTTCCACTGCCTCCCGCAGTTTGGTCAAACTCATGCTGGTAGCTTTGAGAACACTAGCCAACCATCTGGTCCTCTGTCGTCCCCTTCTCCTTGTGCCCTCCATCTTTCCCAACATCAGGGTCTTTTCCAGGGAGTCTTCTCTTCTCATGAGGTGGCCAAAGTATTGGAGACTCAGCCTCAGGATCTGTCCTTCCAGTGAGCACTCAGGGCTGATTTCCTTAAGAATTGATAGGTTTGATCTTCTTGCAGTCCATGGGACTCTCAAGAGTCTCCTCCAGCACCATAATTCAAAAGCATCAATTCTTCAGCGATCAGCCTTCTTTATGGTCCAGCTCTCACTTCCATACATCGCTACTGGGAAAACCATAGCTTTAACTATACAGACCTTTGTCGGCAAGGTGATGTCTCTGCTTTTTAAGATTCTGTCTTAAATATTAATAATATTAATATTGGCAGTAATAATAATAATTCATGTGCCATCTAATAACCAATTTTTCTGGACAGCTTGCAATATCCATCAAATAAAGAGTGCACACTGCTTTGGCCTTGTATTTGGCCAGCCATGAGACTGCCTTGCTCTTCCCCTTCTACCTACCAGTAAGCAATGGCGATGCAGGCAATGGGAGGTCAGGAGTGTGATGCCACCTGCTACTGAATTCCAGGCTTATTTGAGAATCTCTATTGCATTGAAGAGTGGAATATTAACTTCTCTACAGACATAAGATGTTCGTGTGACTTGCTAGCATGGCTTGTCAGACAATGCAGGAAGGTGGGGGGCTATATGCAGAAAACGGAATCAGGGCCATTTTAATCGTTTTATCTTTTCAAGTCCAGGAAGTTTTAATGATATAGCGCTTTCTCCAAACCCCGTTTAGTTTGAGAAATTGCTAGAAGATGTATTATTCTATTTCAAGTATCCTTCATGCTTCTGACAGAGAAATATTGCAGTCGATGGTGACTCTGCTGAAAAGACTTCATTAGATTGCCATTAGTTGCTAATAATACATCGTAATTATTCTTATAGGGTTAAGCTCATCTGTTTCCTCTTCCACCTGCCTTGCAGTGATAACCTCTAAAGAATACTCTGAAGGGCTATGAAGCTCTCCTTCAAAATCTTCCAGTGTAACTGAATGTTCTATACAATTCATCACCTACAAAAGATTTGTGGGTGTTTAGAGATATGGACCTCAATTTCTAAAATTTACGTTCTCATATAAACAAAGTTGAGCACTTTAGTCAGTATCTGGAAGATTTAAATTTCTCTCCATTATTATCAGGCTAGACTCGTCTTTCTATTAGTACCTGTCTTGTTTGCATTCATCTGAACAAAATCCACCAGCCTGTGTTTATGAAATTTGCAAGTCATGTGTCTGTCTGTCTGTTTGTTTGTTTGTCTGTCTGTCTATCATCTATCATCTATCCCTCTATCATATAGCTAGCTATTATGATTTTAAAGAGAGAGAAAGGCTTGTGAAGCAGTGTGGTGTTTTATAATTCAAACAACTATTGCCACATCGTAACACTGCTTAGAAGTCCACTTCCCTGGCTGCACACTGGTGACTGGCTCACCTCCTGCAGCCCCCGTCGACTCGACAACCAGAGCGAGAGCAGCAGCTGCTGAGAGCTGCCTTGGCGACTTCTCCTCACACTACTTTCCTTTTCCCCTCTCCCCCTCAAACCCCCACCCCACCCCAGGCCTGCTCCCCACCATCCTCGGCTCGGTTTGCTTGATGGCATGGCCCAGGGCAGAGCGGGCGCTGCCTTCCCTGGGTTCTGCCTCACACAATGAGCCATTGAAGAGGAGGAAGTGCTGTGTGGTTTACCATGTGGCCTAGAACCTACGTACCTACGGGACGGCCTCTCCTGGTATACCCTGCAGAGGACCTTGAGGTCCACAAATGACAACACTTTGGAGGTCCCAAGTCGCAAGGTGGTTAGATTGGTCTCAACTAGGGCCAGGGCCTTTTCAGCAGTGGCTCTGACTTGGTGGGACGCTTTGTCACAAGAGACCAGGGCCCTGCAGAACTTGACATCTTTCCGCAGGGTCTGCAAGACAGAGCTGTTCCGCCTGCCCTTTGGTTTGGACTCAGTCTGACCCTTCTGTTTCCCTCCCGTTATGGTTTTGAACTATGGGCTACTATTAAAATGAGGCTGCATTTTAAACTGTATTTTAACCCGTATTTTAATTTTTTCCCCCTCCTCCCCTATTATGTTTTTATTGTGATTTTACTGGTGTTAGCCACCCTGAGCCCGGCTCTGGCCGGGGAGGGTGGGATATAAATTAAAATTTAATAATAATAATAATAATAATAATAATAATAATAATGTAGTTATTGGGTCAGCCAACAGCAGTAGCCTCAAAGGGTACAGCCAGAAGCTGGTGAAATAACTCAGTTTTAGCCTAGAAGGGAGGCAAGCATATTAGCTTAAAGTTCTCCTACTTTGCTTATAGGTTTGAGATGCAAGCCCATTTACTGCATGCATCGTTTTTCAAAACGTCACCACTCCAAGCATGTAGAGATCTGATCATCTGTTGTGAGCCAAACTTTACTCTTCCATGGTTGTGGTGCTGGAGGAACACCCAGCTCATCATGTGCTCTCAGAAGGATTATAGCCACAATATTGAAAGTTTTAAAGTGATGACAGGTGACCACCCAGTAAATGGTAATTCATTGCTACCCTTGATGGCAAAGAGTGTGTGGCTCTCATAAGGACCATGCTGAAAGCTAGTGAACATCGGAAATCTTTGGTAGAAATTGGGTATCTGTATTACCCAAATGAGTTAAATATGTTTATTGGGAGGATCCAGTGTCAATGTATAATGAAAAGAAGCCCTCTTATGCAGCAAAAATGGAGAGCTCAACTGGGCCTAGATTTAAACAGATTAAATTGAAACAAAGAACACATGTCATGCCCCTCCAGTGGATTAAATTGATGCACCAGTTTTTGGCTCAGCAGGCTTTCAAATGGAAGAGTAGAATTTAAGGGGTCAATGAAACAAACAGGTGGTGAAGCAGGATGAGGGACATCAGCACAAGTACTGAGATGTTTTGGCACTTTTCACAGCCATTGCCTAGTATATTTCAAAGCTAATAAGTAGCAGTAATGAGTGTAATCACAGCTCACCACCTGCTTACCATTTATGTTTGAAAGAGAATGTTTTATTACAGATTAATCTCTGATTAAATCATAACATGCTCCTAATCACTGTTAATTCTACTGTTGCTTATAGTTAGGGGTTATATTCTAGGGCTGCTTTGTTTTACATTACACTCACAATATCTTATTTGTGTTAATTTATTCAGGAAGCTACCACTTCCCAAATGCATCCTTGTTGTCACTCATGATCATTAAAAAATGCATGTTGTTCTCTTGATGACTGCAGCGTCAAATGATAAGTTTTCTATGTGAATGAGCCTTCAGAGATCAAATAACTTTTCTATTATTTTTTCTGTTTTAAGCTATTTCTGTTTTATCTGAAAGCCGTCTTGAGTCCTAGTCTGGGGAAAAGGAGAAAAAAATAAAAATAAAAATAAAAATAAAAATAAAAATAAAAATAAAAATAAAAATAAAAATAAAAATAAAAATAAAAATAAAAATAAATAATAAATAAAAAGAAAAAGAAAATTAAAAATAAAAATAAAAATAAAAATAAATAAAAATAAAAATAAAAATAAAAATAACAACAACAGAATCATAAAATTGTAGAGTTGGAAGGGACATGAGCGTCATCTGGTACAACCACCTGCAATGCAGGAATTTCAAAAAGCTCATATGTGACAGATGGCCATCCAACCTCTGTTTACACACCTCCAAGGAAGGAGAGGTCATCAACTTCCAAGGGAGTCCATTCCACTGTCGAACAGCTCTTACTGTCAGAAAGTTTTTCCTGATGTTTAGTCAGAATCTCCTTTTTTGTATCTTGGATCCATTGGTTCGGGTCTTAGCTTCTGGAACAGGAGAAAACAAGTTTGCGTCATCTTCTATGTGACAACCCTTTAGATACTTGAAGATGGCTATTATAGCTGCTCTCAGTCTCCTTTTTTCCAGGCTAAACATACCCAACTCCCTTGACTGTTCCTCATAAAGCTTGGTTTCCAGACCCTATATTATCTTGGTCATCCTCCTCTGCACGCATTCCAGCTTGTCAACTTCCTTTTAAAATTGTGGTGCCCAGAACTGGATAACAACACAGAGAGAACTTGCATCTCACCTGAAAGACATTGCTTTTCAGTGTAGCCAGTCCACAGCCTGCTATGAAGTCCTGTTGATTACTAACCAGGTAATGTGAAATCAAGTGGTCTACATCTATTTGTGAACTACCCTAATGACGAACTGAATTGTGGCCCAATGGGCATGATGCCATTTGTGAAATTTGAGGGTCCCATCACATCTTCTTAATGCATGTAGCCTTGGACAAAGGAGAGTGTCTGTTGAAGGGCATTTTCATGTAGTCTGCCCATGAGAAATCTAACTCATTTGCATATCCTGCACAATCATTGTCCATATTAGTTTATTTATGTTTTGAACGTTTGCATCAAAGACTTCCTCAACTGTGCAGAACAAATGCACATGTAAGGTACACATTTGACCTACATGCCTTATAATGTCTGTGTGTCTAAGCATGCTTAGGAAAATTAGAAGAAGAAAATGTCTTTAGACTTAGGTAGGTAAAAATAATGACAGCCTGCAGACCAAGGTGTCAAATGTGGCTTGAATTTTCTTGCTTTGCCAACAAACCTTGTGCACTGCTCTTCCTGGATCCCAGTCATGTCTGTGTGTATTCCACTTATTATCCCTTTATTATGCTTTTTGGGGCTTCTTCTTGTATGCACTTTCTCGCTGTAGTCAGATACAAATCCTAGGATTGGTCTGGACCCCTATTATCCTGCTCAAAAGCTGCTCTGCACTTCAGTTAGTGTTACTGTTCACTTCTGGTCAATAACCTTGGTGCTGCCTATCCTATGCACAGTTTGATGTCAATGAGATTTGGGCTCTTGTGCAGCCACTGCTAGCTTTCCCGTTCTGCCACAGACTATTTCAGTTTTGTTTTTGTTTTTTTTAAGTTCACATCTTTGGGCTTTTAAATGCTATTGGATTGGTGCCTTGCCTTGCCTTACCTTGATCTTTCGTCAACTGGGCTTTGTTTATTACCATTAGGCAAGTCTGTCTGTGATGCAATTGTGACTTTTACTATGTTTTCTGCTCTTTTTAAAATGATAATGCAAACTTTCATTTATGTAGCAAACCAAATACTATGAGTGGGAGGGCATAAAAACAGACGTGTAAAACACTATGGCAGCTATTTTTTTTAAAAAAAACAAAATAGGGATGGGAGGGAGAGCCCTGTCTGTTCATTGTTCCCAAAATCAGTTTCCTTAGCAAGGAAACTTCATCAGCAAAATCCCAAGCATCTCTCCCATGCTGGGAACGGCCCAGCAGAGGAATGCAAGTTCATTAGGTTTGCTTAAAGAAAGCACTGTGTTGCAATGACAAGAGAAAGGCAAAGTCTGGGAAACTTGGCAGGAAGTTGAGTCTCACTGTATTATTTTTCACATGACTTGGTGATGGTGATGCTAATTGAAAATTCTGAGGTCCCCTCCTCCCTCCCTGAGATGAAACAACCTTAACATTCCCCAATGATGTTGCTCTGCTGTATGTCATTTGACAAGCACAAGATTTTACAGAAACTTCTACCAGCGACCTTTTGAATGTCTGGGAACTTACTTGGCAGCTGGAGTGCTGCTATTAATAAGCAGGGTACACCCGTATCCCATCTGAATGTGTGTCTCTTGAAAGACTGTGTGAGATGTGGGGATCTTGCCGTGAATTCCCAGAATTCATAATGGGATGTAAAACAAGATTTCTCTTTAGCAACTCACCTTTCAGAATTGCCCACCCCTGGGGAAAGAGCCAAGACCTTGAAATTCAGTCCCATGTTTTTAAAGAGAAGGGGGGAAATCCTAAGTGACACATACACACCCATCTGTGCACCTGTAGCTGGGTAGAGGGAAAGAAGAAGAAGAAGCATCTCTTACCTCATCACTCTTGGTTACTGAGTCAGGGATGCACTGAGCTTTAAAATCACAACTTGTGACTTATGGGTGGTGAATAAAATCATCATCATCACCACCATCATCATCCTGGTGGTGAAGAAACCTCAGTATATAAGTCTTTTTTAACCTAACGTGATCATAAGCTTTCAAAACAAAATAATAAAAACTGGTCCCAAATGCTGCCATCTACTGATGGAAAAAGACAGTGCCTGCATAATTAGATGTACATGTAAGTTTGTGTAATCTAAGTATCTCAGCAGGGCTCATTTATGTCTAGCTGCAGGGATTCAAGAAATGGAGGCGCAGTTCAGTAGATTAAGGTCAGATATAACGTAACCTTATTAGTTTTGCTTCAGCCATCAGAGGAGGAAAGGCAATCTATCTTCTTATTCTTGTTCAGAGCATCTCATGCCCGTAACTTGTCTTTGGATAAAGCTTGGTACTGTGGGCTCTAATGAGGAGGTGTGTTGGAAGCAGAGCTGTCAGAGGAGTCTGAACAGGCACTGGGACAAAGGGGAAGCAGTTTTCCTCAGGGGACACCTGACCTTCTTTAATCTGCCGGAGGCAAGGTTGTCTTCCTGGGTTGGCTCCTCAAGCTGCAAAACCCTCTCTGGCATGGGCCCTTCTTCTTAGCACCTTTCTGCTATCACCTCATCTGAGCAGGAGGGCTGGCCCCCAAACTATTAGTCCTTGCCTGGGGTAGAGATCTCTGCACCATAGCTGCTATTCCCTAAGGAATAGATGACCCAAATAGTGTGGCGTCCATCTGAGAAAATGCCTCTGTGTTGTGTTTGATGATGGGGAATCTCTATGGTTTAAAAGGTGCTGTTCAGTGTGGATATCCTGATCTTGTGGAGAGTTTCTACACAAACACTGTAAGTTCTTGGAGGTTCACTGGTGCAGTGTTTCTCTGAGCATTTGGGATAAGACGTGTTCAGGTGGTCTAGCCCCTGTGCTAGCTGCAGATTGTAGAAATATTCTTCTGTCGTTTTCATGTAGGAATTGCAACATTTCATTTTGGTACAGAAACCAAAAGGGCATGTTTGGAACACCTGCACATTGTGAAATGTTCTTCAACTACTGGGTTAGCATCCAACAACATGGGCACCACTGATTGTGTTAAGTTTGCCGAAGTTAACCACAGCCAGCTATTCCTTTTCTATATTTGATTAGCTCAGTCCATTGCAAGCCCATCCCAGCCTGTGTAATTGCCCCCCTCCCACCTTTCCATCAAACCTAGCCTTGTGAGGGGTTGGGTGGGATTGTCAACAGAGAGATGAGAGGCTCATTTTTCTCTAGGTACTTAAAAAGACAAATTATTAATTGCCGGAGAGCATGGGAAATTTAGTTTTCAATCTGTGCTGGGTCAAAGAATTGAGTCAGGGGGCATTAGGAGTTACATTTCCTATGCTCTGCTGAATCAACACATAAATGGATGTTTTGTGTGAGTGTTTAGACCTCTGTCACCCCCCCTCCCTGTAAGCCTCTGCTGCTTCCAAGACTTCCTGCTAACAGTAACCCTCCCCCATCATAATGGTAAGTGAAATTTGGAGAAATCAGGGCGGAAGTGGTGGTGATGGCTTCCTGGGAGCTCCCCATAGTTCATTGGGCACCAATATTTTTAGCTGGAAGAGCTCTTTCATAGGACCATTGGAGATTGTCTTATCAGACCATTGGACAATCTGGCTAGGCATTGTCTTCTCTTGCAGGGGATTTCTAGGATTTCAGACAAAACTCTTTCCCTGCCATACCTGGAGATGCTGGCAATTGAACCTAGGACCTTCTGCATGCAAAGCACGTGCTCTACCACTGAGTCTTCAGCCCCATATCCTCCAATGCAAAGTGGCCCCTGAACTGGGATGCCATCTTCTGGGTCCACAATCCCCCGTGGGTCACGTGACCAGGTTGAGATCGCACTTTTGGGGGGCACGTGGCCCAAAACCGTGCATTTTGGGGCACCACACCAGATCACAGACCCAGATAAAATGCTTTTTTTTCAGGGCAAGAACTCAGCCTGAAATCACACAAGAGCACAAGGCCCAAAATGGCATCTGTGTTCTTGTAGGGGAAAATGGAAGGTCTCAGTTTTTCTGAGACAGTTGATAGGTATGCAATCCCAGTTTTCTAAAGATTGTTTTGTTTTGTTTTTTTAAAGAAAGCTCAGAAGGACAAGCCCAATTACGAAGAAAAATGGTTGCCTATCATTCATTCCTTGGGAAGAAACTAGCATCTGCAGTGTGTTGAAGGAGGTTTAACTATCCCTAAACATTGAAATCTTGCCCTTATGGCTGCCCAAGGAGTCTGGTGAAAGGGGTTACATGACGACAGAGAGAGCGCCCGAGAAATCCAAACATAAGAGCCACGATCTAGTACGCACCACACTAATTCACTATGATTTATGCTACAACAAACAGCAGAGTGGTAACAACTGGAGAGATTTCTGTTTCATTAAGGGTTACCAAGGTGATGATAAGCAGTCTGCAAGCCAGAAAAACCCAGAGACTAAAGGCTAAATTCCAGAGGGACGTATCTCAGCACAAACCACACGACTGAAGAACTGCTTTGCTCAAATGCAGTAAATTTACATTTTGCACAATAATAATAATAATAAGCAATATTAAGGGTGAAACATCAAAAATAAATGAAACATTTATTTATTGCTGCCAGTGGGAATTAATTCCCAAAAGTCAGAAATGCACATTCAAATTAAAAGCTGGTCCCCCCCCCCCATTCAAATTCAAACAATAGTTTTAGTACATTCTCCACATCAGCTTTTGACACTCGTGAACAGGTGTGGCTAACCTGTGAACCTCAAGATGCTGGGCTGGAGATGATGGGAGTTGGAGTCCAACAACGTTTGGGGGCCCACAGGCTAACCACTCCTGCTTTTGAACATTATTTGATTTCTTTCATTAAAAGTAGAGCTTGTCCTAGTGTTCTCTCATTTTGATTTCCTGGTTGAAAAAATGTCCTTTATGTGGGGATGGGCAGGAAAAAGAAATATCCTCTCACCCCCAAATTCCTACTTCTGAGAATGTTCACTTTTTAACCCTTTGCTCCCATTGTTTCAATTATATGCTGTTGCTTTGATAGCAATTCCCTCCTTCTAATTGCTGGTTAGTCGCACAAGTGATCTCCAATTGAAGATTGCTGGGATGATGCCAAGATGCTACAGATCCAGTCAGATTTGGCTTGGTCTTCTGATTGACATCATTGTGGGCAAAGCCAACTCAGTACAAGGGAAATACTTTCCCACCCCAAAACTACAACAGCTGGATAGCCAAATGCTTTCATGCATTTGAAAAGCAATCACCAAAAATATTAGCAGGACTTTTCTACTCTGCTGGAAATGTGAAAAATAATAATCAGCAAGTACGTGGTTTAAATTCACCCCTAAATTGAAGAAAGGATATGAAGGATGACTTGGTGAACTCAATGCATGCAGTGGGATCGCTGGGTCTCCTTCCAGAAAATGTCCCAATTTCAGGCTTCTCCAATAGTAATCTAATGTGGCAGCAAAGATAAGAAAACCCAATCTGTTTGCGTAGCCACAAAGAGCTTTTCCAGTTAGATACCCACATCGAGATACCTATCTGCCAATCATTAGAAAACATCTTCTGTGTTTGTTTGAAAGGCCCTTAGCATCCATCTGCCAAAATCTGCATAATCAAGTTAGTAAAAGCTTGGTTGGATTGCATGTTTTTAATTCCACACCCCTTTCCTGTGTAAATGAAGCGTTTGCTCTTGTACCCAATAACATTGCACAGGCGTTTCTTCTGTCGTGGTGTGGGCTGCACAGTGGTTTCCATTTGTACTACAGAAAGTCAGGATGCAATCCTGGGATGTGGATTTTGTCCTACAAGGCAGTGACAGGCAAACTTCACAGTGCACTTTTTGGGGAGAGCGCATAAGGCATAACTAATTTGTGTTAAGTGATCTTGATTAGTTATGCCCTACTGCTTAAGCACACCAGGTACACCTTACTCAACCAGATCAAGGCCCACCTACTTCATTCAGCCCTCTTTGCAAGAATCTCAGCAACCAGCAGTTACGAGATGGTTCATCAGAAAGGATTACAGCCTACTCCCAACCCCAGTATGGTTTCAGGCCACCAGATGAACATTAATCTGACATCTTGATAGTGGATATAAGAATCTGACAGTTGCATCACTTGGATATGAATCAAGTCATTGCCATGTACAATTTCCAAGTGTAGCGGTTCTTTTAGATTCCTCCCCCCAATCAAGCTACTGCTTCTTATTGACTTTGACATTACCTGATTGCAAAAGGGAGATAAATGCACATTTCCATGAGGTTTATAGCAGCAAAAGCTCATATGCAATATAAATGAATTCAGAGCCAACCTGTTTTCACAAATTTGTCGGAGGGGAGGGGAGGGGAGGGGAGGAAGGAATATTGTTTCCTGTGCTCACATGCTTAATATAATGTTAGGATCAGAGCTCATTTGAGGAGCTTATTGCAATCAAGCTGATTCTAATTCATGTCAAGAATCAAATCTATGCATTTATTCCTTTGCCCACATATTATTAGAGAACTATGCCCACCCAGACCTGCTCATGCAATGTTGTGAACTTGTGTAGATTTCTATATGGCATGATTCAGAAGATGAGGAGGCTGGGAAATGGGGGCAGCCATCTTGGGAACACCTTGGGAACAATGCTATGTCATGAACTAGTGTTGGTTCCATTGGGACATTGGGAGCTTCAACTTTGAAAAGGTACCCTGCCTTTGAAGTGGAAGCAAAGCATTTTTATAGCAGGCAAACAACAATCCTCATCATAAGTGGTAAGCCAAACCCTCATTACACCTATTAGCCAAGGTCTGGAGATGGTTACATTCTTTGGGGTCCATCTTCACTCCCACCCCCTGATACCAATAAAAAAGCCTGGGCGGAATACTTGAGTCCAAGTTTCCTGAAGTGAGGGGCCAAAGTTCTTCAAAGTCTTCTTCCCTGTACTGTAATACTGCTGCTGATCTGGGCAATGGATTGTGCTGAATTTCTGCAACCATAGTCTTCTGTGTCTGGGAGAAAATATTTCACTTAAATAGCAAATGTTGTAGTCTGCGAATAGCAAGAGAATCAATTACACAAGAAACTGGCTCCCATTCAATAAAAATTATAAATGATCAATTTCGTTTCAATTTATGTGCGTCTTTCTCTCGGTGTGTTGAATCTACTTTCTAATAACTTTAGGATCAAGGGAGGGAGTTGGTTCCTTTGTAGCTTATCTCCTGAACTTGTCTAGGACATTGCACTTAATGAGGTTTATAATTCACTCCATCTACATCAGCATCTTTAATTATGCCTAGCATTTAATCTTCACTGCACCACTTAAATCACAAGATCTAAAATTAAACCTTCTTAAGCCTAATCTAATAATAAACACACATGACATTTTGTGAAAAATGTGAGAGTCTGATTAGAGTGGCACAGCATATTGCAACCAGATTAAAACAACAAGTACAAGAGAACAATTCGAAGCAATGCAGGTGTTGTGCATGGTGGCTGCCTGGGAAATAGATAGATGTGTGCATCCCTTTAGGTACCTTCTCTTTATTTTACAAGACTTTTTCCTTTGGAGGAAGAGGCTAGCTATGCACACGGAGCAAACTGAAGCCACAAACCTACAATTAGCAAAAATTGCCTAATGATGAGAACCACTGGCTTCACTGATGCTCTTCATGGAAACAGCATTTAACCAGCTCAGTGGCAATTACAGGCACATGAAAGCAAAGATTAGTGCTGGAGCTGAAGCAAATACAGCTTTCCACCCTCATTTGTGAAATGGGAACTGTTTGCTTAATTTGAAAACTGTAACTCACCTCCTTTGAGGTTATCTCTTTTGGTGGAAACAGTTAACCAGATAGTCATTGATATGCCATTGATATTCAGAGTTTGATCATTCAGAAAAGAGCTACTAATTTTTTGACGCTGATGATAAAATCCAAGTTGAATTTGTTGGCATTATCCAAGGTGAAAGAATACTCTTCTAATAGGTTGGCAGGTGTCAAAGTGGAAGAACGGTGGCTTTCAAGACAGAGAACCTGAATCATTTATGAAATCTCTTTTCTGATTTGAACTCCTGAGCCTTGCTTGTGGACCACCAGATCAGGAAGGGCTTTCCTCCTCATACATATGCTCAGTGGTCCATTTCCCTCTCTCTAGGGCAGGTGCCATCATGAGACATAGTCAGTGTGGTAGCATGGCTGTTCCAATACACTTTCTTTGGCAGTAAGGAGAGATGTATTTGCTCTAATGGTGGGCAAATTATTTCAAGCTTGTCTCAGAATGTGTTTGGGTTTTCTGAGCATACTGCAGAATACTTGAAAAGAGCTAAATCATTCTGAGCTTCTTTCCTGTGAAGAAAATTCCTTAACTGGCTAAATATTCCTATATATACTGAGGAACATCCTTTTTTTGCTGAGAGGCATGGGATTTGCTGGGAGGCCTGGGATGTGCATCCTAATTCAATGCACTGAGCTGCTACATGTTATAGAAAGGTACAAGTCCCATGAACCCAGCAGGAAATTATGCTCCTATACACAGGAACATAGGAAGCTCCCTTATACTGAATCAGACCATCTAGCTCCATATAGACTATACTGACTAGCAATGGCTCTTCAGGGTTTCAGATGGGTTCTCTCTACGTGCGACCTGGGACGTTTTGCATGTTCTCCCAACCCCACAGAGCTGATTTGGGGCACATGGGGAGAAGAGATGAGGAAAAGCCACATTGCACTAGCAGGACTCATTGTGCTGGCCCCCACTAGCACAAGTATTCAGTTGATTCTGGCCCTGAAACTCCCAAATTATTATCTCTAATTTGCTCATGTTCAAGACATGGCTGATCACTATGAGAGAATCCACCATCCAGGCCTCCTGTTGAAATGAATGGGAGTTATGCAAGAGAACTAATCTCAATAGGATTTGCTACTCAGTAGGATTTGCTCAGGAGAACTCCCTAGTGTAACGGCCGCTTACCTCTTTCCATGGTGAGCGGCAGTTGAGGCCCGCCGCAACACCTCCAAGCCTGTGGTGCCTCACCATCTTGGTCCTGGACCGTTGGCACACCTTCCCAACTGCCATGGAACATTATGGGCACCGCAAGGTGCTCAATTCAAATTCAGCCTATCTGCTTGGGGGAGCAGACCTGAGAGATACAGACTTCACTCAGGTCCGCTCCCTGGACCAATAAGCTGGCCGGTGCCCCTTAGGCCAGATTGGCTAATGTTTCCTGAGGCACAATCCAACCAAGATTAAACATTTCAAGGTCACATTTATTTCAACAATAGAGTCACACACACACTAAAATATCTTCCATTTTAATATCATTTTGATTCTGGATGGATTGTTGTGTATATTTCCCTGTAGTAGGCAGCATGGTTTGATTTGACTGAACCACCACAAGAGTATTGGTGCTCTGGGGACCTGCTCTTAGCTAGTGGCATGCTATGATTAGCATCAGGTGGGTTGATATGAAAGGGGCAGGAAGGGGACCATTTTTTTCAGTAGGGCACAGGTCTTGGTAGCCTTTTGATCAAGATGCTGTTTCATTTTCCACCTACGGAGAGATCCTTATGGCCTCTCTTGATATGGCCCACATTGGCGTCTCCACTGCAAAAGCAGTGTTGCTCATGTGGTCCAATGGTGCGATGTCAGCTGGCTTCCCCCCAGCCTTTGATGCCTTGGAAGTGCTAACAAATCTGGGCTTATGTTATGAGCGTGTCCCCCGTGCTGATGTGATTACAAGGGATACTGACTTTTTGTAATCGCAGCAGCTGCCTGGGCTGCCAGCTGGGTTCCGGAGCTTCCGGCCAGGTGCAGAGCATCCCTTGGAAAAAGCAAAATCCTTCCATCTCCCCTGAGGACGTTCCATATGCTGGCAGCTAGAAGCTGGACATTAGGAATGCCGAACAGCCTGACTGCACAGTCAGTAATGGGGCACCCAGGATGGGGATGTGACCAAAGGGGCATGGCGGCCCTTGCACCATGAACTGCACATTACACAGGACTGTCTCCCGTGGCTGCATTTCTTGAAAAGCACCGGTCTCCTCTCCCCCCAAAAAACCAGGGTAAAGTGATTTTTTTCTGTGATGTGCATGTAATTTGGTCCTCAGTATACTAATCTGCTCCAGGAATTTCATAAAGTCTTGGAATACCAGAAGCAAATGCTGGTTGGTTGAAGGGTAAATAGGGGCAGGAGACAGACCCTTGTTTTAAAGAGATTATTGAAATAATTGATGCTTTTGAATTATGGTGCTGGAGGAGACTGTTGAGAGTCCCATGGACTGCAAGAAGATTAAACCTATCCATTCTTAAGGAAATCAGCCCTGAGTGCTCACTGGAAGGACAGATCTTGAAGCTGAGGCTCCAATACTGTGGCCACCTCATGAGAAGAGAAGACTCCCTGGAAAAGACCCTGATGTTGGGAAAGATGGAGGGCACAAGGAGAAGGGGACGACAGAGGACGAGATGGTTGGACAGTGTTCTTGAAGCTACGAACATGAGTTTGACCAAACTGCGGGAGGCAGTGGAAGACAGGAGTGCCTGCCGTGCTCTGGTCCATGGGGTCACAAAGAGTCGGACACGACTAAACGACTAAACAACAACAACAAATTGAAAGAATCTCACAAGAGGCATTGCTTCCCATGCTATACTCACATTTTATTTTGTCCCGCTATGGCCTCTGGTCAAGCAAGGTTTGTTGGTTCTTGAAATAATACACCCTGCCCCCTGCACAACCTGTTTGCCAGATGTTAAGGTGGAATGTGGTTCTGCAGGCCCTGAGAGCATCTATCCCTCTTTCCGGCTGCTTCCAACTGTCGTTTGTCACCAGACCAGCTTTCTTTCCACTGTTGCCTCTGGGCATTTTGAGTTAGATGTGGAACATGCTCTGATATAGTTTAAGCCCAGCTTAGTAAAAGGTAGTGAACAATGAGAGCTTTGAGATCCTGCTGCGACGTTCCCCCAGAAAGCCTGGTAACAATAAAAGAAAAGAAAATCCTTCATCAGGGAGTCTGATCAGCTGGATTCTACATCATCTGGGTTAGGGCAGATAGCTTTGATCAGAAGAGATGAAAGGCTGATGAAATCTCCATTGGGCCACCAAGTTTCCCCACTACTGTATTCTGCCACCTAAACTTAGATGTCACTTTTCAACCAAGCTTCATCTTGCCAGTAATTAAATAAGAGAAGATCAAACACAAACAAATCTTTTATCTCTACCAGCAGATTTAAAGGTAAAAGTTCTCTCCGTGGTGAGTTCTGAGTCATTCGTCACTAAATATATTATTTCTCTTCTAGTGACTGAAAGGCACTCACTTTGCTTCAGGGTATTTGCATAAGGAAGAACCCTCTCCCCACCGCACCAAACTCCATTACAATTACATAAAAAAATTGTAGTGTGTCATCACTACCACTGGTAATGATGACGGCCGGGCCAAATGATGGGCAATAAATCTAAATGAAAACTCAGGTATATGCTGTGAAAATATGGGAATATCTCCAAGCGTGAGAAGCAGTGGGTGGCAATCGAATGACAGCTTTTACCCAATGTTGGCCATGATCATGATCATGATTATTTATATGGGTATTTAATTATGACAGATTAAGATGGCTTCGCTAATAGTTAGCCCACCTTGAGACCAACCTTGAACATGTATTTGGTGAATAACTGCTTCACAACCTCATTAATCTGATCTTGGGACCAGATTGGAAAAGTGACAAAGGCAGAGAGGTGGCTGGGCAGGGCAGGGCAGAGGAAAGACCTTCTGCATCAGGCCAGTGGCCCAGCTATGGAGTCCAGCAGCATGTTCTCACAGCAGCCATTCAGATGCCCCAAAGGACATTAACATTTTATTATTGTGTTATTTTATTTTTACTGCCAGGAAGGGGGAGAAATAGTCATGGGATTTTCTGCCTTGAGTACTGTGGGATGTATCCAGCAAAACTGTTATGTTAGCACAAGGACTTCCGCTTGTGGAATAGAACTTCCCCTCCTATGCCCCCCCCCCAATATGTTCTAGGTCCCCCCCCCAATCCCCTAGAGCTAATGAGGGGTACACAGTGGAAAAGGAGAGAGAGAGGGGAAATTTCATGATACAAGTTGAGTCTTTGGGCTAATGGAGTGACTTGCTGGATACAACCCTACGTGCCTTGACTTTGCGATGTGTGTGTGATTTCCTGCCCTCGGGCGGCAAAATGTCTTGAGCCGGGCCTGCCTGACTCCATCCAGCATTCAGGCTTCAAAGATAGTGGTTGATTATGAGGAAAAGAGGAGTCCAGACTCCTGAAATGGTTCTGTACTAGTGTATTCCAATAAAATAATCTTGTCTGCTGAACACACAGCTGGGTTCATTGAATCCTTTTGTTCAGTCGTGGACCCAGTGCCTGTCTGTGACCAACATTTCCCCCACCAGCCGGCATGCGTAGCTCTAAATAAGAATTAAAAAAAAAAAAATCAAAACTCATAGATAACAACCCTGTGATTTCCTACAGCCTGGGCAACATATTTTCCTGGAGTCTCTTCTGGAGGGGAAAACACATTGCAACACAATAAGCCCTGCGTTCCATATTGCAAGAACCACATCAGATGCCTGCGTCACTACTGTTTCATTAGTTGCACGATAGGAAGAGCCTCTGATTCAAAACGGACCTCATTGTGAGCCTTTTGCAGTCTTCCTAGCATGGAGTCCTTAATAAATGCTATGCCATCTTTGAAGCATGCTGGCTGTTTGTTCTGACATGCACCACTTGTCATCTTTTAGCTAATAGGTGCAGAGAACGGAACAATGAGCGACAGGTTCCAAGTGACTGGCAGTGGCAGTAAATTTATTTTGCCGCTAAAACAGCCTTTGTAACGCTCAGGCCAACTTTATCTCATTTTTACCATGGGTGTGCAGAGATAATTGCTGAAGTACTTTGTTAAAAAGAAAGGCTCTCTGCATTTCTATTAACTCGCTGCATGGGGCCTGTTTCACTTGAGTGCACTAGGTACCACTTACAGTTCCATTTTACAGCCATGATGGACTGGAACATATCAACCTGCTTACTCTCCTCGCCGCTAATTGCATGCATTAATCAACAGGAAGATTTAGATGATTAAAAATAATAACAACAATAAAAAATCTTATACCCTCCCCACCCCCAATCCTCCTTTTGTGAATCTCCTTTTATGAATAAAAGCTAGACACCGCTGCCAATGAATTCCCAACTGCCACGGGATTAAATAAAGTACCTTCTTACCACAGCAGGGTGTAATAAGTTACTGTTTGGTAGGAGCAAACCAAGCATACAGAAGCTGTTGCAAATTAAAACAACAATAACAAAGGCGGGCATTGTATGAGGTAAATCTACAACATGCATGCGTTTACATAATCACGTTGGAATTCGCTTTGAAATTTTGCCTGGAAAATGTATTAAGTCTGAAGGGTGAAGATTGAAATATCCGAGCCCTCAGACTGCTGAAACAAAATAGGAAAACAGTGTGGTGGGATGCAAAGGAAGAGGGAAAAAGGAACTAAAGAAGATGCAAAATGCCAGGAATCCCTTTTTCAGTGGGTCATGGCTGGCAAGCCAGTCAAAGGCCAGCATGCAAGATAAGTAAGCAAGCGGCATTCCTCTCCTTTCCCTTTTCTTTAAGATGATGATTATTTTTTTGTCTTTTAAAAGAATGGATTTTGAGCATGACTTAAGCTTGGCCGTGTTTAATTGTATCAGCTGTTTGCACAGGCGGGGAAAAGAGAGAGAGAGAGACCTGTTTCACTTACCATGATATGCTTTAAAGCATGAGATGGAAAGATGGGGGGAAACAACAACCACTCTTCTGCTGCCGAGGTTTCTTTTGTCATATAAGGAGAAAAACATGGTTATTTCCACCCCACCAGGGGCCATATTTTGCAGCTCCAATTCACAATGAATAGATCTTGCCAGGATATTCTTGAATTCAACAGCACTTCAGACATAAGTACTGCCGCAGATTTTCTAGGCTGCATTGTGAAAAGAGGACACTAAATGCCTCACAACTTCACAGCCACATTGTGAAGCCTTTGTCGTTAAGGAATGGCAAAAAGACTGTGGAAATAAAGAGTCGGGTATTACAAGTGCCTTAGTTGCGCCCACGAGGAGCCACATGTCACTCTTCAGCACTTCCAAAGTCATAACATTTAATCGATGAAATCTTGAGTTATTTTCAGATCAGAATTCAATGGAAGCTTTCCACTTAGTGAACAATGCTAACATGTTTAGACATTTTGATGAATGTAAGGTTTGAATTCTAGCCACTTATGCGCCTCACCCGGCTGTGGGCTGTTCATCAATCTCCCCACATGTTGAAATAAAGAGGTGAAGGGGTTTGGGGCCTCTGTGAGCTTAGGCCTAGCCTCCTGATGGTGATACGCAACAAAGTCACACAGCCTTCCTTTCCTGGGATGTATAACAGAGTGTGCACAAATTACTGACTTAAAGCACAGCAATGCTTTAAGAAACAGAAAGCCATTCTGTTTCTCAATTCAGATCAAAGCTGGGTGTTGTTGTTGTTGTTTTGGGGTGGGGTGCATCGAAACACAATATTTCATAAGAAAATAAAAGGACAGATACGAATTGTGGCTAACATCATGTGTACACTGCTTCCCAAACCAGCAATAGGAGCTCACTGAGCACAGAGGAAACGGAGCTCTGTATGCAGCCACAAACACTTCCCAGTGTTTCCCCGTTGAGACAGCATGGGGAAGGGCTCTCCATGCATACTGATGTATGCAAGCGGAGCTCGTCCACGTGGGAAAAGGATCTTGATTGGGCCAGATTCCATTGGGTGGCCTCAGAGTTTCAGTGGTCTGCACCCAAACCTATGGCCCTCTTAATCTTCAACACACTCGGGCTATGCTAGACACTTCCCTGTATTTCAGGGACAATACCGAGGTAAAGTTAGAGCAGGGCTGGATCTAGACACATCAAAGAAGCGCTTCAGGAAAACGCGTTGCAAACTTTGTACAGTGGTACCTCAGGTTACATATGCTTCAGGTTACATACGCTTCAGGTTACAGACTCCGCCAACCCAGAAATAGTGCTTCAGGTTAAGAACTTTGCTTCAGGATGAGAACAGAAATCGTGCTCCGGCGGCACAGCGGCAGCAGGAGGCCTCATTAGCTAAAGTAGTGCTTCAGGTTAAGAACAGTTTCAGGTTAAGTATGGACCTCTGGAATGAATTAAGTACTTAACCTGAGGTACCACTATATGAGAAATTGCGTTGGCAAGAACGGAACTCCACAATGCCATCTGGTGTCACAGTGTTATAATGCTGATATAACACATATAAAACACCTTTTCTTTACCAATTTAGCTCAGTCCCAGGTTTTAATCACATAGGATTGTCACCTCATCATCTATATATAGGAACTCATGTGTGGCAAAATTTGTGTAATGACCTGAGGAAGCAACGGGCCTTCTCTGTGGTGGTGCCTACATCATAGAACGTCCTCCCCTCTTGTTTTTGCTGTTCATAACAAATACGTCTCATTGGCCAGGTATTTCCTGCCTGCTGTTATCCCCGGATTATGTTGATGATGAGTTGTTTTGTTGTGTTGTTTTATTGCAATGTTGTGGTGGTAGTGTTACTTTATTGCTGTAAGCTGCTTGGAGATATCTGCTTTGAAATGAAATGCCATTAAGGAATGAATGGTTTTATATACCGTATTTTTCGCTCTATAAGACGCACCAGACCACAAGACGCACCTAGTTTTTGGAGGAGGAAAACAAGAAAAAAAATATTCTGAATCTCAGAAGCCAGAACAGCAAGAGGGATCGCTACACATTGAAAGCAGCAATCCCTCTTGCTGTTCTGGCTTCTGGGATAGCTGTGCAGCCTGCATTCACTCCATAAAACGCACACACATTTCCCCTTACTTTTTAGGAGGGAAAAAGTGAGTCTTATAGAGCAAAAAATACGGTAAATAAAACGCGTATTCCATTATTCTCAGTGTCCAAATGTTGGATATGACCTGCCAACAAATGAGAGCTCTGGGTTTCTTTGTTAGTCAGTTACCAGGTATGCAGAGAGCCAATTCTGTAAAAATCAATAAAAAGAATGCAAGGAGCAGTGTGTTTGCATCTTGCTCTCTTGAACATTAGCCAGGTTCTCCTTGACTGTGCAGTACCTTCATTCTTCTTCTGCTGTTTTTTTTGGCTGTAAACCCTACTGAATCCATTGAGGTGTGCTCCCAGGTAATTGTGCATAGGATTGCAGCCCAGGTCCAATCAAATATACTGCTATAATTTAGTCCATCCTGGTGGACAAATGTGCACACCAGCTTAAAGAAGTGAGAGGCAGTGTCAGGATAGGGTAGCTGAAGAATACTGGGAACTGTAGTTCACTCCTCACAGAGCTACACTTCCTAGCATCCTTAACAAACTACAGTTTCTGGGATTCTTTGGGGAAAACCCAGGTGCTATAAATGTATGGAATGTATGTGACCACAATCCCTTTCCAAATGATCAGGGTGTATTTTCACAAGTAATATGGGGATAATACGGGACCTAACTATTATTTTTCAGCTCACTTTATTATGAACTCATTTGAAGCAATAGTCACAATTCAGATTTTGATGCAACTCAACTCAAGATCTAGAAAATTCTGCTTTCAAAGGGACACACATTTCTTTCAGGCTTCATGGAATTCTGCCTAAAGAGCTGGATCTTATTCTGCTGCTTCATGGTTGCAACGGTATTTGATGAGACTGGGACCTTTATCGCATAAAGACTTTTATATTACAATCAGTGGAGCAGCTGCTTTAATGAGGTCAGCAAGGCTACAACACTAGTCACCTTTACATTGCTTTGAAAATGTGTTCATGGTTTTTGTAGAGGTTGGGTTGTGAAGGTTGGGTTGTTGTTTTTTTTTGGTGGGGCGCGTAATATTGTCTCATGAGCATTTTGAGAGCTATTTCAGTTAGACTGAAACGGCTGAGATTTCATACTTTGTGCTTGAGCAAATGCCAGAAAAATAGGCTTTCGCTCCCCAGAAATGCCACCTGTCCAAAAAGCCAATTGGCTTGCTGCTGTGATAAACCACCTGGAGCATATGCTGGCAATATGTGATTCATCTTTAGATTTAGCTATTGCCACAATCAGGTTCTTTTCAGACTGTAGCTGAGGGAATCTAATTACACTGTTTGAGCTGGAAGACACCAGCGTATTGCAATTCCTTTTGAAATGACATACCGTCATTTGAAATACTTCCATAGCATCAAGCCATTGTGCTATGGAAAGTTTAACTCTTTCGTGGCCAATGGCACAATGTTTGTGACTGAAAAAAACACCAGTGATGCCTTGTCAGAACAAGAGTGCATTAGATGCTGTGAAATGCAGGGGTAGGGAAATGGGACATCTGTGGTAAGATGTGCTAGCTCTTGACAAACTTGACAACTGCCCCCCCTCCCCTGGTGTATATTTAGAGCATCATTTTAGTTGCCTTTTCATACTTTTTAATAAACACAGGAATACAAACTTCCAAAGAAGAATCAGATGCACTGTTAGATAGGTTCAATGCTTCATATTAAGACAGAGCTTAATACTGTAAACCATTTGTTCAGAAATTGTAAATGGCTGGCTGGCAACATTTAACATATTGGATTTCCCCCTGGAAAGAGTCACCCTAGATTACCTAGATTAAATGGGGGGGGCATGGACTTTGTAAATAGTATTTGCGTGTGAAGACCCCCAGGAGCTACCCCAATAATAAATAAATTCACACATGACACAGAATTTATTTTTAGGTTATTGGCATAATTTTGGCCACAACTTTATTGATTACAGAAAATGAGTGGTTTGTTTAGGCATTGGTTCAACTAGGCTGCGCGTGACGTCAGCAGGACACAGCACTGACGACTGGGCCCCACCATATCGTCAGTGCAGGTAAACACCATGGGGGAGCATTGGTACAGCTCTGTGAGTCAACCTCACCCTAATAATGCTCCCAGGGATTCTTGCATAGTCCAACCCCCCCATGAAAAGGGTCCGACAAGCACGGCGAGTCCCTGGATTCCTTTAACGGAATACCTCTTGCTGTTGGAGGGGTTAAAAGGTAAAGGTACCCCTGACCATTAGGTTCAGTCGCAGACGACTCTGGGGTTGTAGCGTTCATCTTGCTTTACTGGCCGTGGGAGCCGGCGTACAGCTTCCGGGTCATGTGGCCAGCATGACTAAGCCGCTTCTGGAGAACCAGAGCAGCACACGGAAACGCCGTTTACCTTCCCGCCGGAGCAGTACCTATTTATCTGCTTGCACTTTTTGGTGTGCTTTTGAACTGCTAGGTTGGCAGGAGCTGGGACCAAACAACGGGAGCTCACCCTGTTGGCAAGCCCAAGAGGCTCAGTGGTTTAGACCACAGCACCACCCACAGTTCCTTACATCACATCAAATGCCACCGCAGAGGATCCTCCAACTTTTTTTCTGAGAAAGTGGACTCTGAAGTCCTGGCATTTATGTGGAGGCTTCCCACAGACCCCCAGATTACAGTTGTGGGCAGCAATCACCTGGTCTCTCCCTTTTGTGCCTGCTCCTTTAGCTACTGCTTTGGGAGGCTTGTGAAGGGGTGAAATATATACCTAAAATTAGGGGAAGTCAGGGTGGGACTTTTAAATTTCATTAAAGCAACCCCTGCCGAACCAGAGCAGTGCACAGAAATGCCGTTTACCTTCCTGCCGGAGCAGTACCTATTTATCTACTTGCACTTTGACGTGCTTTCGAACTGCTAGGTTGGCAGGAGCAGGGACCGAGCAACAGGAGCTCACCCCATCGCGAGGATTCGAACCGCTGACCTTCTGATTGGCAACCCCTAGGCTCTGTGGTTTAGACCACAGCACCACCCGTATCCCTGTTGGAGGGGTTACAGGTTCATAAACCACCCCTCCACCATTTAAACAATGCCTAACTGCCAAACCTTACAAGTTGTGATGATTTGCTAAGCGGTAGGCGAAACCCAAGTGGCAGCTGCCAATCAGCAAATGGGAAAATTCCTACCGGGCCCCTGCCCCCAAAGCAGATGACCCACAATGGCATAGCAAGGTCAAAGCAAGGCCCTAAATATAGGGATGGGTGGGCAGGTGAACCGGTGCACGAAGCAAAAAAGAGGAAGCTCAACGCAACGTGCAGCGGAATATAAAGATCCCTTGGTTAATTTACAAAATTCCCATTGGCCAGATCTGCCCAGCAACTGAGGGCTGTCCAGTCGGGTTGTTGTGGCTGTCCAATCACTTCCACCCACAACAATGAGGTCAGTCCTGATGATCTCACCGCAACATGTGCCCTCTGGGAGGAGGACCTGATCTACATATCTCTTCACCAGTAACAAAAGACAAATATCATGGACAACTTTGGTACAATGGAGTACATCAGGATTATACAAAATATTACATTTGCTATACATCTAAAAGCCCAAACTACACTGCTATATTTTGGAATAACTTGCCATGACGATGACTGAATCGCTGCAGGCTGTCTAAATCTGCCCCCTTCATCAATGAATTTAAAGCAGAGATACAATTCTTTATCAAACAAATCAAGTTCAGTCTCCCCTTGAATTACTGAATACAGTAGTACCTCGGTCAAAATAAAAAAATCCTTCCAGTAGCACCTTTAAGACCAACTAAGTTAGTTCTTGGTATGAGCTTTCGTGTGCAAGCACACTTCTTCAGATACACTGAAACAGAAGTTGCCAGATCCTTCTATATAGTGAGAAGGTGGGGAGGGGTATTACTCAGAAGGGTGGTGGGAATGGGAGATAGGCAGATAGCTGGGATGAGCCTGCTGACGACTCTTAACGACTGTAATGGGTCTTACAGGAAAAGGCAAGGGGTGAGAAGGTGAGAAATGGCTTAGTCATGTATAATGGGATAAGAATCCAATGTCTTTGTTCAAACCAGGTTTCTCCATGGTTTTAAGTTTGGTAATGAGTTGCAATTCAGCAGCTTCTCTTTCCAGTCTATTTCTGAAATTCCTTTGTAGTAAAACAGCTACTTTGAGATCTTGTATAGAATGTCCTGGGAGATTAAAGTGTTCTCCTACTGGTTTCTCTGTTTTGTGATTCTTGATGTCAGATTTATGTCCATTTATTCTTTGGCGTAAGGTTTGGCCTGTTTGTCCAATATAGAGAGCTGAAGGACACTGTTGGCATTTGATGCCATACACAATGTTAGATGATGAGCAATTGAATAGTCCCGAGATGGTATGTGTGATGTTGTTGGGGCCAGTAATGGTGTTGTCCGGGTGTATGTGGCAGCAAAGTTGGCATCTGGGTTTATTGCAGGCTCTGGTGCCAGTGTCCGTGTTAAGTCTGGTTGTAGTATTATTGTGGGTTAGGAGTTGTTTAAGATTGGGTGGCTGTCTGTAGGCAATGAAAGGTCTTCCTCCCAGAGCTTGAGAAAGAGAACTGTCATTGTCCAGGAGAGGTTGTAGATCTCTGATGATGCGTTGTACTGTTTTAACTTGGGAGCTGTATGTGATGACTAGAGGTGTTCTGTTATTTTCTTTTTTGGGTCTGTCTTGCAGCAAGTTCTCTCTGGGTATAAGTCTGGCTCTGTTGATCTGTTGTCTAACTTCATCTGCTGGGTATTTTAGTTCTGAAAAGGTTTGCTGTAGATCTCTTAGGTGAGAGTCTCTGTCTGTAGAACTGGAGCAGATGCGGCTGTAACGTAGTGCCTGGCTATATACAATGGACTGTTTGGTATGTTTGGGATGGTAGCTAGAGGCATGTAGATATGTTTGTCGGTCAGTTGGTTTACGGTATAGGGTGGTGTCCATGCGCCCATCCTGTATTTTTATAGTAGTGTCCAAAAAATGTATTTCTTGCATAGATTGATTCATTGTAAGGTTGATTGTGGGGTGAAAATCATTAAATTTCTGGTGAAAGGTGTTCAGGGTCTGTTGACCATGTGTCCAGATGATAAAAATATCGTCAATGTATCGCAGATACAAGAGAGGTTTGAGTGGGTAGGAGTTTAGGAAACGTTGTTCTAAATCTGCCATGAAGATGTTGGCATACTGTGGGGCCATGCGGGTGCCCATTGCTGTGCCGCTGATCTGAAGGAACAGGTCATCACCGAATTTGAAGTTGTTGTGGGTAAGGACAAATTGGCAGAGTTTGGTGGCAAGGTCCGCTGTGGTTTTATCTGAAATGGTGTTCCTTATAGCTTGTAAACCATCGTTGTGTGGGATGTTGGTATACAGAGATTCCACATCCATAGTAGCTAGTATAGTATTGTTGGGAAGATTATTTAAAGATTGTATTTTCCTCAGAAAATCTGTGGTGTCACGTACATAGCTGGGAGCACTGATGGCATATGGTTTCAGAACAGAGTCCATATAACCGGAGACACCCACTGTAATAGTGCCAATACCTGAAATGATGGGGCGTCCTGGATTTCCTGGTTTGTGTATTTTAGGTAGAAGATAGAAAGTTCCTGGTCGAGGTTCTGTTGGTGTGTTGGTGAGGATCTGTTCTTGGATGTGTGGGGGTAGCTCCTTAACAATCTTGTTCAGTTCTTTCTTTCTTTACAATACTTTAGTTTATGGTTGCCATCAATTTTGATTTTAATTAATTCTTTGATGTTTTTATAATGTTGCACTATTTTAGTGTTGTTAGCCGCCCTGAGCCCGGCTTCGGCTGGGGAGGGCGGGATATAAATAAAATTTATTATTATTATTATTATTATTATTATTATTATTATTATTATTCTTGTGTGGGGTCTGAGTCCAATTTTGTGTAAAAGGCGGTATTGGAAAGTTGTTTGTGAGCCTCCTGAATGTAGTCAGTTTTGTTCATGATGACGACAGCTCCACCTTTGTCTGCTTCTTTAATTATAATGTCTGGGTTGTTTCTGAGATTATCTATGGCTCTCCTTTCAGCATGGTTTAGATTTTGTTGTAAGCGATGGTGTTTTCTGGTCACATCTGTTTGGATTCTGTGGCGGAAGCAGTCAATGTACAAGTCCAGTGTGGTATTGCGTCCATCAGGAGGGGTCCATGTGGAGTCCCTTTTTGTGTAACACTTTTTCGGAGGTAGTTGGTGGTCAGTGTTCTGTTGGGAGGGTGGTTGTTGTTCTCCAGTGGGTTGAGAGGTGTTGTGTTGTGAAGTTGTTGTTTGTTCTGATTGGTCTTGTTGTTGTGTGTGTTGAAAATACTCCTTCAGGCGTAAACACATACCATCTCGGGACTATTCAATTGCTCATCATCTAACATTGTGTATGGCATCAAATGCCAACAGTGTCCTTCAGCTCTCTATATTGGACAAACAGGCCAAACCTTACGCCAAAGAATAAATGGACATAAATCTGACATCAAGAATCACAAAACAGAGAAACCAGTAGGAGAACACTTTAATCTCCCAGGACATTCTATACAAGATCTCAAAGTAGCTGTTTTACTACAAAGGAATTTCAGAAATAGACTGGAAAGAGAAGCTGCTGAATTGCAACTCATTACCAAACTTAAAACCATGGAGAAACCTGGTTTGAACAAAGACATTGGATTCTTATCCCATTATACATGACTAAGCCATTTCTCACCTTCTCACCCCTTGCCTTTTCCTGTAAGACCCATTACAGTCGTTAAGAGTCGTCAGCAGGCTCATCCCAGCTATCTGCCTATCTCCCATTCCCACCACCCTTCTGAGTAATACCCCTCCCCACCTTCTCACTATATAGAAGGATCTGGCAACTTCTGTTTCAGTGTATCTGAAGAAGTGTGCTTGCACACGAAAGCTCATACCAAGAACTAACTTAGTTGGTCTTAAAGGTGCTACTGGAAGGATTTTTTTATTTTGACTATGGCAGACCAACACGGCTACCTATCTGTAAGTAGTACCTCGGGTTACACATGCTTCAGGTTACATATGCTTCAGGTTACACACTCCGCTGTAGTGGACTGCCACTGTAGTGGACTGCCATTTTGATGAAAATGATGTTCCATGAATACTGCCCAAAACATTCATGCACAAGGAGAGCCAATGCAACAGTCAGCACATCTTGAGACATGGGACTGCTCCCCGCTTCACAAACCACTGTCACTTTGCAGTTTCACCTTGATTCTGCCCCCATGCTGAAAATGAGAGCCAGTAAGTGAGAGGTACTCAGGTGAACTGCCCTGAGCGTCTCTGAGCTGAAAGCACTGGCAGAATAATAGCTCTTAGCGCTTACAGCACCACTGATCTTCAAAGTCCTTCGCAAACAAATGCAGTAGTAAGATTAGCTGGAACCATTTTCATTGATATCAGTGGCAAAGAGCTTAGCAGGTTTCATACAAGGACGGCATGTTTGCTAGACTAATAGAAACAAATTTAGATCCAGCTAACTAAAATGAAAACGCATAAGGAAAAGCAGACTTCAAGCCTGAAGCCATAACTCCGTCACTGTCTGCAGAGAAAGGAGACACAGAAACCAGCTTTCCAAACAAGTAGCTCTGCAACACCATTTCCAGCTGCAGCCTCAAAGGAAGCAGTCTAGATACCTGTGAGAACCTGCCACACAGGAGCCCAGGAGGCTTTGCAGTTGTTGCCTTGATTATGCTGCCACCTGGAATCTGCTTCCAGCATTAACACTATGCGTTCTACAGTCTCAAGCAGCAACAGAAACAGCCCACAAATTGGCTGTTTAGCTCGCTCTGTATCTAGCTAACCCCACCCTTCAAGGAATTATACAAGAGGTGCTGCAAAATTCCACTTGAAGCAAAACTTGAGGTGAGAATGGAAAGGTTCTGCTCCTTGGTAGAATTTTTGAGAGAAGCAAAAAATAATTGGCGGGATTCCTGAGAAATTTCTCAGGAGGCTTCTCCTAAATTTAAGATTAACTGGTTGGTCTTGTTGAAGCAAATATTTGGTATGCATTTTGAAGGAAGTAAAAACGATTGTCACATGTTAACAATCTTCTCAGGGGTGTACCACAGATCACTGCAAAACCATGATCAGGAAACAGAAAGGTCAAATGATGGCTATTTCATTAATAGGAATGTAGCCATTAATTTTGAGGATGTTTTCCTCTCGACCACTCCTAAGTGGGGATGGGCAAATCTGTCCATTTCAGTTTCTCTCTGTTTCTTATTCTCCAGTCTTAAATTAAGTTCTCCACATTACCAGAAAAAATTACAATTAAAAAATAATCCTCATGAAAAGTCATCAGCATTTCTGGATGTTTTTTTTCCTAAAATTCATATTCTTCTGTGCAATTTTACCTGATACAGTGGTACCTCTGGTTAAGTACTTAATTAGTTCCGGAGGTCCGTTCTTAACCTGAAACTGTTCTTAACCTGAGGCACCACTTTAGCTAATGGGGCCTCCTGCTGCCGCCACACCGCCGGAGCACAATTTCTGTTCTCATCCTGAAAGTTCTTAACTCGAGGTACTATTTCTAGGTTAGCGGAGTCTGTAACCTGAAGCGTATGTAACCTGAAGCGTACGTAACCTGAAGTACCTCTGTATGCCATTTTTTGCAAAGCATTTTCATTAATATAATGCATTTTTGTATGTTATGCATGCACTTTATGCATTTTTGTACACATTACTTGTCTGGAGAACCACAGAGCAGAATTCAGATGAGTGTGAATTTGGAAGGATGGCTGTGGTTTGGTTTGCATCAAGTTTTGGAAAGTGCAAATTAGGTAGGTTCACCTTTAAGTGCAAACTGAATTGAATTTCTCCTCCGTCCCTACTCCCAAGACATGGCTAGTGTTCCAGCTTATTTTCAGTTGTTCTTGTTACCTTTGCCAGATTGTGTTGTATACATTCAATGAAGCAGCTATGTGAGCATCCTACCCACATGACAACATGTCGTGCAAATGTTTATTATAATAGAGCATGCACATCCAACAGGTAGATCATGATCCACCAGCAGATCACTGGATGTCTGTGGCAGATCACCGGCAGATCACTGGCTACCCCCAAAGAACCTCAGTAAGTTTGGCTCCCCTAGAAAAAGCTCAACATTTTTGCCCTGCACCCCCCAAAACAGGGCATTGCTCCCTAAAAAAAAGCTCAGCAACTTTGACCTGAACCCCCCCAAAAGGGGGTAGATCACTGCCAGTCTTTAACTCTGTGAGTAGATCGCAGTCTCTGTAATAGAGGAAGGGTGGGAGTCATCTAATGAGCCCCACCCTCAAAACCCTGCACAAGGATTTCTGCTTGCTCACTGGGGCTCCCCACCTCTCCCTATACCGGCCCCCTCTAATTGGCTTATGGTAGGAGAATCCCCAGAACAGCACATGGGGGAGGGGAATGGGGATTGTTCTGATTGGCAAGCTGAAATGCTTGCCTAGATGGAAAGAACGGAAGAGTGTGACATTGAATTCCACCTGATGTTTCCAGTCCTCATGTCTGCATGAAAAGACACACATTCCAATACGTGGCATCACTGAAGAGTGGCGAGCAGCTCCAACGCAGCGTCAACCCTGCTCCTGTTACTGCAGAGTTCAGTCGCATAACTCTACATATACCTGGCTTGGCAATACTTTTGTTGCCTAGCCTGATTTCTAGGGTATGTCCTGTTCCTTCCTCCAAAATACACTCCAGAGGACCAAAACACTCCAGAGGAGTTACATGCAACCGACCACAAGATCCTCCTTAACTGTAACATTATTTTTTGTGCCTATTAGTTGTTATAATGGTCATAATTTTTGTATTTTATGAGCCACCATGAACTGAAAGGGAAGGTGGGTGTATATATTTATTACATAAAAATAATAAAAATGAACACCAACTATTTAATAACTCAACAATATGTATAGCTAGTTAGGTTAATCTTTTGTACCTAGTCCAGAAGGGTAAGCAACAAAAAACAAGGTTAAATGGCATCTTAAGCACTAACCAAGTTGCAGCCGGAGTTTGATCGGTGGGTTTTAGTCTGTAAAAGTTCATGCTATAACAAATGTGCTAATCTTTAAGGTGCCAGATGGTCCTTTGTTGTTTCTGCACTCTCCAATTTTAATCTGCTGTTTTATTGCCAGTCTTGCTGTTTGTGTGTCCCTTCTTCCAACTTTACAGCTCGGCTTCTGCCTTAAATAATTTTCTCATGGCTATGGATTTTGTTCCTCCATTGTCTAGATTCCAGATTAGGAATGCACATTACATGGAATGCATCTAGCACAGCCTTTACTCATCCCTGCTTCAGTAATAGGAACATTATTAACAGTTCAGTCCATTGTTATGACCAATTTATCTTACTCCGACGCATTTTTGAACATTTTGACTTCCCCCATTTCAGGAGCACCTCTTGATTCTATCCGCTTCAGTGCCAAGCCATCGTTAGTCATGCTCGTCGTGGTATCTCTTTAATTATTTCTCTTTCCCACCGTCCATGGCAATGCTGTGCCTCTCGGGGCATCTGGTTCACTGGGTGGCACTTGCAGGCTATATTTCATGTTGCCAACTCCAAATAACGATGGCCATCTTCCCTGCCTTTTGTCTTTCCAGCTGTTACAGATTTTTCCTCTCTTTGCCAGGGAAATCTGTTTTAGCAATGGAGAAAGTTGCTACAGTGAGAATGCTAATCAGGGTGACAAGTAATAAAAATATGCTAATGATGCTTAAGCCAGCCATCTTCATTGCTAGCAAGAACAGGCTCGCAGCGCATATTCTAAACCTCCTCTGTGCTGTGCAGTGGGAGGCTGCAAAAGATCTGCAATGTAATCTGTGGTTAAAGCTTATCTTTAAAATACAAACCTGAACCAAGTGAGGAGAACCCCTCTTGTCCCATACAGAGCAAGAAAAGACCCTGTGTATGTTTAGGATTCAACCCTACAATAGCTGTAGTTCTTTCTTTGACAACTGAATCTTCTTTTGTATGTTAGAATATGATCCAGCAGCATCACAGGAAAATTGAGGGACTGAATAATGGATTAAACATTTCTTTTTTTCTTTTCTTTTTTAAAAAGAACGTTTCCAGCCGATGAGTCCACGTGAACAGTGAAATAATGAGCTGTCTCATCTTGCTCTTAAAGAGCCAGAAAAGACCATTCCAACTCAAGGCAACAATAAAAATGCATATTGCCCTAATAAGATGCTTTATGATAATTTCTTTCTAGTTCTGAGTCTGATGTCCCTGCCAAAGTATCAGTGTGACCCCAGTAGTCATATTTTGATCCTGCTAAAGCCATGCATTATTATCATTTTTACTTTCTCTCTAGCTGAGCACCCTGTTGTGCACCAATAATGTGCTAGACGAAAAACAAGTGTGTGATCATCCGTTTTCCTAAATATTGTTAGTGTGTAATGATTATCCCTAAATATAAAAGATACAGAAGAAGCGCTGCTGCATCACTTCCCCATACCAAATGTTGTATACAGTGGTACCTTGGTTCTCAAACTTCATCTTTTCCTGAAATCCATTCCAAAACCAAAGCTTTCCAAAACCAAGGCGTGCTTTCTCATAGAAAGTAATGCAAAACAGATTAATCTGTTCCACACTTTTAAAAACAGCCCCTAAAACAGCAATTTAACATGAATTTTACTATCTAACGAGACCATTGATCCATAAAATGAAAGCAAGAAACAATGTACTGCAGTCACACAATCAATCAATCAGTAGCCGAACCGGGTTCCACACAGTCTTAAAAAAAAAAAAAAAAGAGCCACAAAAGCAAAAACAGACAGACCTCAGGGTAACATTCAGCTTCCAAAAAAAGTTTGCAAACCGGAACACTTACTTCCGGGTTTGCAGTGTTTGGGTTCCAAGTTGTTTGAGTACCAAGGTGTTTGAGAATGAAGGTACCACTGTATACTTAGTTGGACTGCTTATCCACTGTGTGATCTTTTGCTGCTTTAAAGTATTTAGTTATTTACATTTAGATCCTCATCTTTCCTCCATCATGTACAACACACACGTACTTCCCAGCCACTTGCCCATCCAGGCAATGACCAGACCCAAACCTGGTAGTCTTCAGCTAGGTGATCTCCTCATATTGCTGGAAACTTCCGGAGGGGAAAGGGCTCTTGTGCTCAGGTCCTGCCTGCAAGTTTGCTACAGGCATCTGGTTGGCTCCTGTGAAAACAGGAAGCTGGAATAGATAGGCCCGAGGGCGGAGGAAGGGGGGTGCGGTGGAGGTGGTCCGCCTCAGGTGTCACCACTGGGAGGGGGTGACAAAATGCCTGACGGCACTCACCATGGGGCCTGCAGCACGCCTGAGCCCCACATCTCTCCTGGGGGCGACGCGGTGGCTTGGGTGCCCGCAGGCTCTGCGCTGCCCCAAACAGTCTGCCTGCTGCCTCTCCCTCAGCTATAGGGCAGCTGAGTGGGAGGAGGCACGCAAACTCCTCAGAGGCCCCACAGAGTGTCCTGCCCTGGCTGGCCCTGCTCCCACGGGCTACTAGGCCCGCCCCTGGGCATGCGTGCCACCCAAGGCACCCAATCGGCTTGCTCCGCCACTGGGTGGGCCATTGGCATGATCCAACAGACTCTTTTTATGTTCTTATATGCCTTTAGACCATACCCTGGAACAGGTCTTAAGACTTCTTAGGACAGCCTTCGCCAACCTGGTGCCCCCCCCCCCCCCAGCTTTGGAGTCTCCAGGTACCCTGCTGAACACAGGGAGCTTTCTTTGAGAGTTCTGGATTATTCAACACTGGAGAGTTCAGTTGGTTAGAGCATGGTGCTGAAAATGGCAAGGTTGAAGGTATGACCCCTGCATGGAACAGCTGCATATTCCTGCATTGCTGGGGGTTGGACTAGATCCGTGGTTCCCAACGTGGGGCAATTTGATTTTTAAGGGGGCAATTCGAGAATGAGTTATTAACACTTAATGGCCTTCTAAGCTTCCTCCACATGAATAGGAGTTCACATTTTGAATAATAAGAATTATATGTCACCGGGGTGGGGGGGGGGAGTATCAGGATTTTAGAGATGCTTTGGTGGGGCATGCCCCAAAAAAAGGTTGGGAGCCACTGGACTAGATAAACGCAAGGGTCCCTTCCAGCTCTACAGTTCTATGATTCTGACATGTTTTCTCTAATGCATATAAAAATGCTGTTTGCATTTATGAAAAATAATGCATTGTTGATCCATGTTCATATTTGTTAAAATGCTCTAATACATCCATTACCCATACGATTAAAAACAAGCTATTTGGTTCAACTTGCTCCCTTTCTGTCATTGTACAGCAGATGAGAGGGCTGAGTCCCAGGTGTTTTGTTAAAAAAAAAAAAGGCTGCCCTATATTTGTCCTGAGCAGGTAATTGTGTACAACTGTCTTGCCTACCTGTTTTAGAACAGTCACAAAATTTAATAGGGTCGTTTTTGTCCCCTGAACAAAATACCATGGCGAGAGGAAAACTTCTTTCCCTTTCAAAATGGCCTTTGCCTGAGAAAGCTGTGGGAAATGTATCTATTGACTATAGCAGCAGCAGCAGCTGCACTAGCGTAGTTCTATAGATAGGGTCTGAAATGAAGTTTTATCACTTTTCGTGGAACTGATAATAGGTGCAGTCCTGAAGAAAACAAGTTTCCTTAAAAGTCCCACTGATCTGAATGAGAGTTAATTCCAAATATGGATGCTTAGGATAGCAGGACTAATCCTATTGAACTCGATAACTGAATGGTTAAAGTCCATTGGTTTTACTTGGATTTCAGCATGTCAGTCTTTTCATTTCCTAATAGGGTTTCTTTATGTGCTTATATATCACCCTTGAATAAAAAAAAATCAAGAGAATTTCAAGGGAATTTTAATGCAGTTCACATTTAAAGCTGAACCTAGCTAATTCACAATTTCTGAAATATGAAAACCGAAATGCAGTCATTCTTTAAAATTCCTACTCTGAATTTTGCAATGCCATTTCTCCAGCCGAGTATTGTGTATTAAAAAAGAAGAATATATTGAGGTAAACTGTTAGAAAATGCATATATTCATGAACATAACATACAAAATGTTTTTCTTTAGGGGAAATTGCTTTGCCAAAAATATGCATATTAGGCAAAATTGTATACAAAAATGTGTACAGTAGGAGAAAAGCACACTAAAATTGCAATGAATTTCCATGAGGATTTTGACAGATTGTAATCCACCAATCAATGTAGAAATGTGGAGAACTGAATTTAAGATTGGAAAAATGAGAAACTGAGAGAAATCAAAATTGACATATTTATCCATCTCTCATGGGGGGAGGGGAGAGTCTTTCTGGAGCAGATTTTGGGAGCAGGCAGGAGAAGGAGAGGAAGGAGAAGTCCCACTGCATAAGTGCAAATCGACTTGTGCAGTGTTGGATTCTGCTCAGCAGGAGTTACAATCAAATTCAGTTTAAAAGTACAATTTAGCTAAAATGATAAAACACCAGCCAATATGCCTTCTGTGCATTGTGCTCAGAAGTTTGAATTTAAAGACCTCCTTTGTGGTGAGTTTAAGGGCTTGTATTAACCCAGGTGTATTTTCAATTTCTGAGCAACAGAGCCTTGTGCCATATAGTGAACTGATTGAGACTGGAACAGGCAAACACCATGATGAAGAGTAGTTTGTGATTTATTCCTCCTATTTCATAGGCACTCACGTTATTTCCCTGACTGCTCTGAGTAGACACTATATGTATACTTACTTAAGCTGAAAACTTTCCCCAGGGCATGAGACTGAAAAAAACCAGACTGATGTTAGATAAAAAGTAAAGTTTTCTTTTTAGCATATGACTCATTCATTTTTCCAATGACAGTGTTGAGTTTGATCTTCTTTATACTTTTATCCCTCTGATCTTCAATTCTTACTCCCATGTCACGCTACAGAGTAGGGTACAAAATGCTGCTCACGTACCTGCCCTTATCAACATCCAACCTCCAGCACAAGAAGAGTTTTAGCGTTTGTTTCTGTAGGCTCCATCTCGGCTTCTTCCTGAGCCTTCCTGGAGGCAAGGTGTTGCAATCGAGGTCTCTTAGCTGGCAAAGGTGTAGAGCAGGAAATGAAAGGAGTGAAATGGACAGATAAATTGATCCTTCAATATCCATAGCAGAATTTATTTCTCTGTGATTTAAACAATCAGTTTGGCTCTCCAGAGAAGAACGGATTGAAACCACTAAAGCTATTTATTACATTATAAATCTGAGAAGAAAGCTGTAAGTGGCATTTAAATTTAACTAGCTGCAAAGGCAAATAAAGAAAACTGTAGTATTTCACAAAGTCATAATCCATTGCATTAGGAATGCATCTTGCTCTTTTATGATGTGAGGTAGCTGTTTAAATTACATTTTGTTGAAAGATTATATTTCATGATGTTTTTTGAGTATGCAATTATTGCAAAAGAGGTGCAACATCCACCACAAAGTCTGTATTCTACAAATCCAACCAGGGCACAGAAATTAATAATAAATCTTAGAGGGTCAATTGAGTTCATTGTTGCTTCTGCTCCTCCCGGCATGTGGGATTCCTTACATTGATTTGTGCTGGGAACTCGGACTATGTCTATATTTTTATTATTAATTATTATTATTATTTTGTCAAAACATAAGAGCCCTGCTGGATCAGACAAAGGCCCATCTAGTTCAGGATCCTGTCCTCACAATTGCAAACCATCTGCCTGTGGGAAGTCCACAAGCAGGGCCTTGACACTTTGTCCTTGGGGCTGAGATAGTTCATCAGCTGGCACTTGCCTCATACAAATGGAATGAGCTCCTTTGCTATATTGCTCCAACATTATATCCCTGGCTTTCATCCCCGAGCTGCTAGCGCAGCCAATTAGATCAGGAGTTCCTAGTTTGAAAAACAGAAGGAAGTGTGACTAACTGACTGAGCTCACCCAATTTCCAGTGAGCAGGAATTTAAAAGGGGAGTGGATTTAGCTCAGTGAACTCCCCTGGGAATATGGATTTTTGTCAGTGAAGAATGTTGTTGTTTAGTCGTGTCCGACTCTTCATGACCCCATGGACCAGAGCACACCAGGCACTCCTGTCTTTCACTGTCTCCCGCAGTTTGGTCAGACTCATGTTTGTATCTTCGAGAACACTGTCCAACCATCTCATCCTCTGTCGTCCCCTTCTCCTTGTGCCCTCCATCTTTCCCAACATCAGGGTCTTTTCCAGGGAGTCTTCTCTTCTCATGAGGTGGCCAAAGTATTGGAGCCTCAGCTTCACAATCTGTCCTTCCAGTGAGCACTCAGGGCTGATTTCCTTAAGAATGGATACATTTGATCTTCTTGAAGTCCATGGGACTCTCAAGAGTCTCCTCCAGCACCATAATTCAAAGTGAAGAATAGGTAGTTACTAATTGGGGGGAGTAGGCAGTGATGCAATGCATGTTACATGTGTGAGCAGAATGAACTTCTGCCCACACAACAGGACTTCACCTTCTTCTCTTCCTCCTGTAACCTTCTGCACATCCTTAAAATTTGCTCGGAAGGGTCGGGGGACCCTCTGGAGTGGATTTTTTGGGGAATGCATAGGGAGCTGTGGAACAGAAGAAGGCAAATCCTTGTTGTGCAAGCATAAGTCCACTTGTGCACCAATGGATTCCGCCCATTATTATTGTGAATGCTATTATAGTAAAAATACAGGTAGCTGTTCTTAACTATCTGGATTATTTCACCAGATTCCAGTCACCATTGATTTCTTAGTGCCAAGCTAGAGATTACATGCTGATGTGTATAGCATTATCCCCCAACCAACCTTTTAACACAGGGGGGAGGGGTGGGATTCTAAATCTGGAGGGAATTAGAGAAGCTCTGGGGAGAATGGGGCACCAGCTTTGGCCGCGAACTATTAACATTCTTATGTTTTCGGGAATATAAAGTCTACAGGTAAACTCATCTGCACAGCTTCCATTCTGCTTTGCTCTTCCACTACCCCAATTCATTTCCATTGAGTTTGCACAGGAGAATTTCTCATCCCAGGAGATTGTGCCCTAAGCATCCTAGGAAACAGATTCTAAGGATGCCAGCTGGGGCTGAAGAGCCAGTCTTCCTATTTTGTTCTTTTTTTCCAATTTGCATGAAACATTTTTTTTTTTTTAAATGCCGCTTCCCATATTTCCCCCAGCCTTGCTCTGCTCAACACATTTCCAGCACAAGAGTTTTCTCCTCAGGGCCTCTAGGCAATGTTCATCTTGAATAATCTTTGCCAATTTAAATATGAAAACAAAAGTGTTTGTCATTGAATGTGCATGCTCAATCGATAGTGCAGGTGGCTGTGGAACTTGGTCTCATTCCAATGACCCTAAAGAACAAAGACAAGACAGGAGACAGCATCAAGGCTTTTATTCTTGCCGAAGAGCTCCAGTTTTGTTCTGAAGAAAGGCTCATGTGTTGAATTCATGATGAGTGGGCAGTGGGGTCACACTGAGAAGTTCTCTCCCCTGACAATGTGCTCGCCTTGCCCTCTTGTGCCCACATGTGAAATGTGTATGTCTGCACGGAGGAAGCCATATTGTGCCTGGAACTGTGTGCCTGAGAGCATCTACAGAATCTCGAACCCTGTGTGACTGGGGATTCCAGATTGTGAGGATCCCTTCCCACAAACACTCCTTCTCTGTAGATGTTCATGCTCAATGTGTTGTTATACACTTGTGGGTGTTCAGTAAACATTAGAATTTAATTAGAGCTTGTGTACTGAAATGGGAAGTTAGACCTGTGTGTCTCAATGTATGTATTGGACATTCCTAAACCCTCTGGAATTAGCATGTGTTAAGGGCTCATTAGGCCAAGCTGGTGCTAGTTAGCTCAGACTAATTTCCTTGGAGGTGTTGGCCTGTGGGGGTAATGAGCCATTTAGCACAACGATGCACTAAAGGAACTCATTATAGAGGGCAAAAAGGTGGGGCCTCCAGACAGCAGCAGGCTCATTGGTGGATGAGGGGCAAGAAGAAGGACGGACATAAATATGGGGAAAGGTGTAGAGTGACAATGCAACCTAAACTTCTGGCAACCAATGGAAGACTCCAAATCTCTATGGCGCAGAATGGTGCTACTCTGGCTCTTAGCCACTCGATGATGTACCCTCACCCCCTTCTCTGAGGCAAACTTTTGCCCCGAAAGAGCAGAAAGCCATTTTTTTCATTGGAATCCAGAAGTGCTAGGAGCCCTTCACTATACATTTTTCTATATTTCTATTTGGGAAGAGGAGGAGCTGGAAGTGGTGCTTGGTGTGCTTCCACTTTGGGGTGGGCAAACATTAGGGGGAGGGAGACAGGCAGGTGGGCAGGCAAGGAGGGATGCCCATGCATTGCTGGTGCCTCCTTCATGGCTCTGGCCGTAGCTGCTGTGGAGAGGCAACACAGAAAGGCATGAAGGAGCTGGCATGGCCTGGGCTGATGACTCTTCTTGGGTTCATACTCTCACAGGAGCCAAAACTGGACATCCGAGGATCCAGTCTGTAATCCCAGGATGTCCTGGTCAAATCGGGACATTTGACAGGTATGCATGTGTGAACTGGGCCTGATACAGGGCAGCTGGAGTAAGCAGGGCATTTTATGGCTCCTTTAATGCGCCGTGAGAATAAGGAAACAGAAGACACAGAGCTCTGCCTGGGAGGCAAGCCAAAGATCAAAAGGAAGAGTACATCATACTTTGCATCTTGAGAGGCCCCATGGAGCTTTCTACCATAGAAAACACCATGGTGATGGCAGCGCTGCAGATGCCGAAAAGGCAGAGCAAGTTAGCACAGAAGTTCTCAAAGCTGAGTCTGAATGCCTTTATTGCACACATGCAGTGTTGCTTTGGAGATAAGCTAAAGTGGCCCATACAATTCTCGGAGACAGAACAAGTCAATTAAACTACAAACACACAAAAGGCTGCCTGGGGGATTGATTTGGTGTTGATGAGTTTGGACAACAGTGGTCCCTGTGCACTCACTCAGCTAGGTGCACCATCTGAAGCGTAGCACAGTGGCTGCTACCGACAGCGAGACAAACCCAGGAACAAGAGAAATGGCCATGTTTGTCCCCGGATAATAGGGGGAACTCAGCAGGTCTATGCCAGGCATTAAGCAAAACCCTCTCCTTCCTTCCTTTCTCCTAAAGGGAGTTATCAATTTTGCTTAGCAGTGTTGTGACAAAAATAGAAAAGGCGATCTTTTCTGTTCAGAAACTACTTAATAGGTTAGAAAATGCTTTCTCCCGGGATATTTGGTGTCAGTGGGGGAAGTCGGTTGACTTCATAATGACAAAGGGATGCTTTGGTGACACGCTGCTTTTGGCAGGGAGGTGTTAATAACCCACTGAGAATTTACAGATGAAAATTATAGACGAGGACAGGCAGAAATGCTGCCTTTTTGTCTTCTGAAGGAAATTAATTGCAAGGAGGACCATTTGAATCATCTTCATTTGACAATGAAACAAAGGGAATTGCTTCCTGCTGGTCCACATCAACAGCAAAATGGTGCATTTTTTAAAAAGGGGGAGATGCAAAGGTTATCTGCGACCTACTTCTCAGAGGTACAAATAAATATTTATTGTAGGGACAATGGCAGGGGCTTCATTCAGAGGAGAGGCTGCATTGTCTCCTGCTTGGTGCTGAGTTGCCATCATTCTTTCGAAGGCATTCAATCCTGTGCATTCCTTTCACTGACCTGACAAACACAATGAGAAGGCTTGAGGCTCCAGTGGGCAAAAGTATCATTGCTGCTTATGTGACATCTCTTTCTTTCTCTCTCTCTCTCTCCCTGTTGTCTGCTATATTTCTGTAATGGAACTTTGAGTGCAGAAGTACATTTATTGATTAAAACTGGGATGTGATCTGTGCATTTATGTATATCCCGCCCCCCCCCCCACATCATTGAAAGTTAAAAAGTACAAACAGTGGTACCTCGGGTTACATACACCTCAGGTTACATACGCTTCAGGTTACAGACTCCGCTAACCCAGAAATAGTGCTTCAGGTTAAGAACTTTGCTTCAGGATGAGAACAGAAATCGTGCTCTGGCAGCGCGGTGGCAGCTGGAGGCCCCATTAGCTAAAGTGGTGCTTCAGGTTAAGAACAGTTTCAGGTTAAGAACGGACCTCCGGAACGAATTAAGTACTTAACCCGAGGTACCACTGTATATGCAAGTTGTTCATATGTTGTGAGTTTGTATACCGTAAATCTTCAATCCAGTCATAGAAGGGAGCCACATCCCCCCCCCCCCAATTCATCAGTATCAGTCTTTTTGCTGTGTTAAGGGCGTGGAGTGTCTACTCACATTATCCTTTTGTAAGGTTCCATGCACTGTGCATATAATTCAAAAGGATCTTTTGCTCTGTAAATGTAAGGTTGTTCCGTACAGTTCTGTTGATAGTTTCAGTTACCTTCTGCCAAAAATGTTTCAATATAGGACAATGAAGAAAATATTTTTAGAGAAGCATTATCCCTATTGCATCTCCAACAGTTAGATACCTTAGATTGCTCTTTTTAAATATCTTAAAAATAATAATAATGATAAATGATATATAATGAATTGAAAAAGGTATTTAAATATACCTTCTTGAAGAAACCAGAGGCCTTCCTCCTGGGCATAGTCGGCCAATTGGTGTTAAAGAGGGACAGAACTTTCTTTATGTATGCCACAACAGCAGCAAGAATTCTTATTGCAAAGTATTGGAAGACACAAGATCTACCCACTCTGGAAGAATGGCAGATGAAGATGATGGACTATATGGAACTGGCGGAAATGACTGGCAGAATCCGAGACCAGGGAGAAGAGTCGGTGGAAGAAGATTGGAAGAAATTCAAAGATTATCTACAGAAATATTGTAAAATTAATGAATGCTAGAATGATGTTCGATAAAAACTAAGTGGTTCTTAGCTGAAATGTTACAAGGGAAGATGAAAAAAGGGTTTACTATGTAATATGTAAAAATCTAAAAGTACAATATCTTTATGATTATTGATTAGGATATTTAAAAGAGGGGAGGGAACTGCTGAACAAAATATGTGAACTGGAATACAAAAAAGGGAGGTGCGAGGAGGTCGAGGAAACAAGTAAATGAAGGATAAGACATAGAAAGACTAATTTGTTTGTTTAACTGTTTTTACTTTGTATTCTGTATTTTTCCATTTTTACATCTTTTTTCTTTTTTTATCTGCTTTTCTTTTTCTTTTTTCGCTCATTTTTGTAACATGTTGAAATCTTAATAAATATCTTTTTTTTAAAAAAAAGATTGCTCTTTTTAAAACAAATGTAATGGGGTCCAGTATATTCTAAATATTGTTTTTTATTGTATGAGCCTCAATTTAAGGCCCAGAGACGCCCTTTTTATGGCACATAAAACAGTTTCCCACTCTGTGGTCGAAATTGAGATCTCTAATTCTTTATTCCATTCCTCCCGCAATACCTGTATATCAAATTGGTTTGCTAGTAACAAAGATTTATATATGCTGATGGCCAGTTTTTTGTTGTATAAGAATTAATCAACTGCTTCAATATCTCTGGGATCTCCGAGGATGTAAAAGCTGCTGGTCCATAGATGGTGATTAATAGGTGTTTTATCAGGAAATATTGTCATTGAGCATTTGTATGTAATCTGTATTTGTCTCTTAAGATGGAATATGTATAAAATTCATCCTCTTTGTTTATCAGCTGGTCTAAAGTTAATATACCCAAATTCATCCACCTCTTCCATACAACCATTTCTTTCCCGATTTTTAAAGATGGTTTCCCCCATAAAGTCATTTTTATATTTTTGGGACATGTGGTGGTATATCGTTCAAACTGGTGTTATGGTTCTTTGCATTTATGTTGAAATTTTAAGGGAAACTTTACCAAACTTTGAACTGAACTACACCACTCAAAATCCACAGGGCTTTTTTCTAAATAAACATGTAAAACAGGCACATGTCCTTAGCCTTACCATAGATTGTTATGAACCGCACCTATCAATAACACCCATGAAGAAGATAAACTATGCATGAAGTTTTCCAGCAGTAGATATTGTGTACCAAGGCCCTGTGACCCCACAGTTCCCCAGGGAAAGGAATAACCATACTGGGTTTTGGGTTTTGGCTTGAATAAGGCCACAACTTTATTGGTTACAGTAGAGAATGGTTTTGGGTAAAGTCATTGCTATTCTACTCCAGCCTGTCTGCTGGAAGTGCATCTAGGGGTAATCCACATGGGGTGGTGGTGGCTTATGACCTACATCAAATAGGAGTACCCCCATGGCATCCCCCTTGGAGGAGTGGAATGGTCTTAGCCCCTGCCTGAGCTTTGGACAGAAGCCACTCCTCTCACATCCTTTGAACAGGATACACTTATCCAAGGAGAGGCAGGAAGAGGCTACAACCTCCCTTCTAGCCAAAATCTAGGCTTACCCAAGCCTGACTGCTTTACAAAGTTGTGACGATTGCTATGAGGTAGGTGAAAGCCAGATGGCCGGTACCAATTTGCCCAATGGAAAATTTCCTGCCCAGTCCTGAATACCGTGGTCAACTTGATCCATAGCATGCTCATAGCACAAGTAAAAGTACCGTATTTTCCCCTCTATAACACGCAGATTTTTTCTCCTAAAAAGTAAGGGGAAATGTCTGTGCGTGTTATTCAGCGAATGTGTGGTCCCTGGAGCCGACAGGCGCGAGTGAAGGCAAAAATCAGGCAAATATCAATCGTCCGGAGAAGGGAAGCCTTGAAAAGAGGAAGCTGCTGCTTTCCTGCATTCTGCCTCAGGGTCTTACTGCCCACCCGCTTCTGTTTGTTACTGTGTTTGCTCAAACGGAACAAAGAGCAGAGAAAACCCCTCCCCTCCAGGCAAGGAGAGGGGAAAGCAGAGCGTCCTTCCTTCTAATTCCTCTCGTGCTCCGGTGCTGCAACATGCAGGTGGGGGAGAGAGAGAGAGCTGGCTGGCTTGGGTGGGTGCGTGGGGGGAACTTTTGCCTTCCTTTCCTCCCTCCGGTAAAACCCCTCTCCTGCATTCTTAGCCAGCTGCTTCTCCGCACACCCCTCTCGGTGCTCCTTGTCCCTTCTATGTTTTTCCTTCCCTCCCCACTTAAAACGTGGTTACAAAGCACGGATCCACATGGATCCTCAGGATCTTTGCATAGGGTCACCCCAAATTCACCATCAGATCACATAGCAATGATCTGATGCAAAAACAGAGCTGCAATGGTGCAAAAACGTGGTTACAAAGCACAGATCCACATGGATCCTCAGGATCTTTGCATTGGGTCACCTCAAATTCACCATCAGATCACATAGCATGTCCATGGCTACAGCCTGCACCAAAAAAATCACGCACCCACTGTTGCCTGGGGCTGCAATGGTACAAAAACGTGGTTACAAAGCATGGATCCACATGGATCCTCAGGATCTTTGCATAGGGTCACCCCAAATTCACCATCAGATCACATAGCATGTCCATAGCTACAGCCTGCACCCAAAAAATCACGCACCCACTGTTGCCTGGGGCTGCAATGGTGCAAAAACGTGGTTACAAAGCACAGATCCACATGGATTCTCAGGATCTTTGCATTGGGCTACCCCAAACTCACCATCAAATCACATGTCTGTGGCCACAGCATGAAGCACAAAAATGATACATCCACTGTTTCATTCAGAATTTTTTTTCCTTGTTTTCCTCCTCTAAAAACTATGTGCGTGTTATGGTCAGGTGCGTGTTATCGAGCGAAAAATACGGTAGTCAAAATTAAGGGAGGGTAAGTGGGAGATCTAACAAAAAGGCAAAGGAAAGGTTGCTGGGCAGGCTGCAATTTAAACTCCCTTGGAAGCAGGCCCAAGCGTCCCCATTAGTTGGTTGAGTCCACCAGCGGGGGAATGCCTGGCCAAAGTCTACTGGTATTGGCCAGTAGCCAGTAGCTGAGCAATCTGGTCTGCCATTCATTGGATCACTTGCATGGTCCAAGGAAGGTGAGTGGACTTGGAAAGCTGTCACCTTCCAAATGTTGCTGTACTTCAACTCCTATCAGCCCTAGCCAGCATGATCAATGGTCAGGGGTGATGGGACTTGTACCAGGCAGCACAAAGTCAAATATTTACTATGTAGCCTCTGTTAAAATGGATGCTCTCTTTTTCAAGAACATACTTTAAGACTGACTACTTTGAAGATCTGCATAGCTTTTATCTCCTAGTTCATAACTTTCATGTTCCTCAGTTTATGTCTGATCAGAAGATGTTCAGCTTCACATCTATGTTTTGCTCTAGTTAAATTCACACAATGCTCCCCATGAAATAATCCTGCGGAAGATGATGGGACTCTTTAAATATATCAAAATCCAAAAATTCAGTATGTTTTGTTATCACTGAATTCAGTTTGAGTAATAAATGGAATGAATTGAACCAGAACATTTTAAAAATTCATAATTTCAAAACTTTCACATTTAGAAATCCAAATCATCCACATTTGCATTTTGAGATTTCAGGCAGACGGGTTGTGAAATACCCCAATCAGATTTGAACTCCAAACGTAGGGCTGTATCCAGCTGCAGCACACCTGGAATACTGTGTCCAGTTCTGGGAGCCACTGAATGGGTTAAGCGCTTCCTTCTTCATGCTGCTTATTCACTACAAATCACCCCCTCTGCTCTCACTCTGTATAAGTGGATGGAGTTCTCAGCCTCATGTTTACCAGAGCCTCTGTAGCTACTCATAGTTACCATGACAAAACCCTCACTGAGTGCTGAAATATGCTCTCTTGCTGTCCCTCCCTCCCTCCCTTCCTCCTGGTAACTGTTGATTCTCCATTGCATTCTATTTTCCTTCAAGAGGTGTTTTGATATTCTCTCCCTTGCCCTTCATTCTTTCCCATCTAGGCTTTGACTGCACTCACTGCCAAGGCCAGCCTGGAATGTGCAGTATGTCGATCACATACATCTTCATGAATAACAATTGCACTTTGGATTCCAGAAGATCTTTCTGAGTTTTCTCTAGAGCTGATATCTAATCTGAAATCCTTCCTGAGGATAAACCTGCCAGCTTCCCCCAGCCCCTTGTTGTGCATTTGCTTTTCTTTTGCATCTGTAAATACAGTGTCTTTTGGAAGGAGGAATTCCTCCCTCTGTCTCTGAAAGCATCTGGTTAGCAACATTCGCAGAAATGTTTTGATACACTTTGAATGTTGGCAGGAGACGAAGGTGCCCAGAGTTCAATTACTAGGGGAATTTGGCTTTTTTCATGTGTGACCAGATATAGTTTCAGTTTGACATCCAGAGCAAAATAGAAAAAGGCAAAGGTGGGGAGCGTATGTTTCAGGAAGGATGGAAAAGGCTCTGTGTCAAAAGTGACAAGAGTCACTCTTAGGAAATGGGAATATTTTTCAAGAGGATAAACGTTTCTCTTATTTTATTATCTGCTTTGTGTCGGTTGCCATTCCTTGTAAAATGTCTGGGCATTTCAACACTGAAAAGGATGATGATAAGACAAATGATAAAAGAAAACTGTTTGCTTCTGTAGATGAAACCAGCATTTGCCTTCAGAGGGTCTCTTTGCAACAGCACCCAAAATATCTAGATGTTTAGATGTCATATCCCATAAAGTCATGGATATAACCCATTGACAGTGGAGACTGGTGCATTAGGGGAAATGGGGCACTGTCCCACCAAGCTTTGTCTGTCCTCAGCCAGTTCCCACCTGCCTGGCTCCTTACTTACTAGTCCAGTGGGTGATTTTGGCTGTGTCACCTGCCTCCCCCATAGTCTCAGTGTTGCCTTTGCAGAATTCAGCAGGAAGGAGGATGGGACAAAACCAGAACTAATTAGCTCCATCTATCATTGCTTGCCATTGGCTCTGCCACCACCTGTTGTGAGCCTCCCTACGCCCCTCTCAGTCTCAATGGCCTTCACTCTTCCTTTTAATGCTGCTTCAAGTCATTCCATGCTTGTGGTTATGTAGCAAAAGGGAGAGATCAGTGGGCTCAATAGTGCAGAATGGTGAGAGACACAGGGGGGGAAAATTGTCAGCAGTTGAGAGAGGTGAATGAAATGGGAGGGATGGGAAGAGACCACACAGAGATTAAAATAAATAAAGAGAACCATCTCATTGTCTGGAAATGTAATCTCCTGTTTCACTCTCAAAATGTCCCCAGGTTTTGGGGTTTTTTTGGTTTTTTTTTAAAGAGTGGTTTATAGAAATCAGTGGAGCAATCTGAGGCATTTATATTGCAGGTTGGGTACAACTTTGCAGTGTTACTCATTGCTCTTCTCCCCCATTGAATGTTGAATGTTGGCCTGAGAGAGCAGTATGCAACCATCTGCTGTGTAGTTCACTATTACAGTGGTACCTCTGGTTATGAACTTAATTCATTCCGGAGGTCCGTTCTTAACCTGAAACCGTTCTTAACATGAGTACCACTTTAGCTAATGGGGCCTCCTGCTGATGCCGCGCCGCCACCGTGTGATTTTTGTTCTCATCCTGAGGTAAAGTTGTTAACCCGAGGTACTACTTCTGGGTTAGCAGAGTCTGTAACCCGAAGTGTTTGTAACCTGAGGTGTTTGTAACCCAAGGTACCACTGTATAACTGTATTACAGCTTGGAGGACAGTGCTGGGGGAGGGAGTACAGCAGTCCTGCAATGTCATCTCCTTTCAATAACCTCTAGGTGGGCCTGAGGGTTTTTTTTTTAATTATTATTCCCAGGCAAAAATCACCCATATTCTCAGCAGTAACAGACAGCATGGTGGGGTGGAAGCACACCAGCACCAGCATTGGATTGGCTCTGCCAGCACATTTGCACCTCACCAAACTTGTCGTTGCCTGAGCCCTCCACCTCTCCATCCTGGTGTGCAGCAGGGACTCAGTCAGAGGGAGGTCAGGCAAGTGGTGCAGCCCCATCATGCTGCCTGCTGCTGCCTCTCAGGTTGAAGCAAAAGTCAACCTACTTCATTTGCCTCCTGACTGTGTGCCTAATTTGACCTGGGAGGAGGTCTGAGCAAGCAGTAGAAGCTCCTTTGGGTAGGGGCAATTGGAAGCAGAGTGATAGTGTGGGGAGGTGGCAGCACAACCCTTTCCCTACCGTTTCCTCACTCCAAATCACCCGCCCATCCGGCAGCTTTTCTCCCCATGGTCTTTCAAAGGCATTGCCTAGAGCAAAAACAACAGCGCTACCATATTCTTTTAACACAGGGCCATCTAGCAACCTTAAATCTGTGAGGTGTTTTTGCTTCTCCTTACATAGAAAGAGCAGAGAGAAAACTCTCTCGCTTTCTTTTCTCCCTCCTCTCCTTTTTTGTGCTGACAAATCCAAAGTGAACCAGCAATTGTAAAGGCTGAATAGCAATCCAATTAATATGCTGGTCAGGACTGCCATTTCGATACACATTATAGAGGGTGACTTAAGAGAAAGTTTGAAGAATGGACTAGGGTGGGATTTTTGTGTGTGTGTGTCGTTGTTTTCATTCTGGGCTTTTAAAAGCAATCAAACTTCACTTGTGCAAATACACTTTTTCCTCAACCAAATCTTGCGTGGAGCTGTTGACAAATCGCCGGACGCCGCAGCAGCTCGCTCACTGTTTTCTGCCAATACAGCAACATATTGCAGATAAAACCTAATGAGCTGAATTTAACAACAACAACAGAAAAAAAAAATGCCATGTGGCTTTCTTACAGTGATGCCCATCTGTTGGCTTCGGCAGCGCGTGCTGCAGCTGTACAGCTTTCTCTCCCTCTCTCTTGAGCCAATCGTAAACAAAGCCGTGCACCCAAGAGTCAGGTATGATGAACAGGCCAGCAAATTGCCTTACATGGGTATCATGCAGCTCCTTATCTATCTCACTTTGCAGAGCTACGTAACCAGATGGCTTTTTAACAGTGGGTGAAAATCGTTCCATTTCTGCCCTTTTTATTTATTTATTTATTTAGGCGTCGAGCTGGAGGGGGCGGGATTCAGGGAGCCGGATACCCCTAAACGAGAGCCATTTGAAAATTGAGCCCTGGCTGAGACCGCGGCCCCCAAATGGAACTTTGATAATATGGGAGAAGGAAATGACCATTGTTGACCAGGCTGTGGTGTAATGGAAAAGGTAGAGATCCTCCGTGCCCCCCCCTCCCACCATCCTCTCGAAAAAAAATAAAAGGGTTTTGTGAACGGCCTTTTCCCCCACACCCAAGAATACTCAGGCTGGCGCAGCGCCAACCCCCCTGCTGCTTAGCAAAGCACAACAGCTTCCCTTTCCCTCTCCACAACAGAGTTGTTATTGCTGGACACACAACAGTGGCTCTGAGGGGCTCAGACTCTTGGCTCTCTGCATATTCACCTTCAAATGCGAATGTATCCAATGAGGGAAGGAAAACAATGCTGCACTTTGAAAGGGAGGCTGTTAAGATGGTCTGGCTATTCAGGTCAGCTTGAGTGGCACTGTGTGTGTGTGCTATGTGAGATGTTGCTACTAGGAAACCAAATGGAAGGCCTCAGTTTCCTTGGGTAGCCTATTGTAAGCGTCAGTGCTTCTTTCTAATCTTTGTATTCCAGCCCAAGAACACTGCTTTATTTAGCGCTACTGAAGAATGCCATTTACTAAAAAATAAAATAAAAATGCATTAAGATGGTATGGGTGGTGGAGAAGAGGAGGGCCTTCTCCTGCGCTCAATGCAGAGTGGCACAGGGCTAGCCCAAGAGACATTTTGCTGCATGTAGCAGAGCAGCAAATCCTCTGCCTCAAGGTCAGGACCGGCCCACCCATGAGGCAATGTAAAGCGACTGCCTCAGGCAGCAGGATCCACAGGGGCAGCAGATCTAAGCTCCACATCACCCATGGCTGCTGCTCTGCCATAGTGGCAGGCATGGCCACAGCATACTCCTCGGCAGCCCCTCCCAATGCCACCTCTATAGCAGGCTCTTGGCAAATAGGAAGCACTGCTCTTCTTCTCCACCCCAGGGAGGAAATGGCGGGAGCTGCCCTCTGGGGTCTCCTGGGGTCTGCACCTGTTTGGTGTGATTCAGAATGAGTCCCTTCCCCCCACACAATGGCCTCTGATTCCCACTTCAACCACTGAGAAAGGTTGATTTGATGCCCCCCTCCCTTGTTGCTAATGTAGATCTTCACTCACCCCTTCTTCCTTGGCAGTGGTGGTGTGGGCACCATTTTGTGGTTTGCAAATGTCTTGGGCCAGCCCTGATGAAAGTGCACAGATCCCCTTTCCACAAGGCTGGCCAACTTGTTTGGGCCCTGAGAAAACCATTCCTAGCAGTAAAGAAAGTAAAACCTCAATTTGCTACCCTTTCATGGCACCCAAAACCAGCTGCCTGAGGCCTGCCTAATGATAGGGTTGGCCTAAGGGTGGAGGGAGGGTGATGGTGGGGAAGGAGCCATATGGCTGCCTATTGCACTGGGCTTTGCAAGATTCCAGCCCTACCTGGAGCTGCCAAGTATTGAATTTGGGGCCTTCTGAATGCAAAACACATGCTCTACTGTTGAGCTACAGTAATAGGAGGAAGTTCCAAATTTAGGTGCAGCCCCAGGCTATGAATCTGCTCCTTCAGGGGGAGTGTGACCAATTAGGTGGACTCGGGAATTGCTCGCCCTCAGTGCTTCCATCTTGCCAGGACTCAGACAATATGATTAACACGTGCCACTTCCTCAGCCAAGACCCTGCTGAAACTTTCAGTAAACTCCTGTGAAGACGATCCAAGAGATGAGGCAGCAAGTATAATCAACGTGTCGATTGAGTGTCGGTTGGCTGCTGTTTCCGCTGTGTAATTTCTTCAGATAACACAGATGCAATCATATGCCAGTCTGGTGAGATAAAGGCCCCCATAAGTAAAACGTAACACTTCTTGACAGCAGCATATGAGGTAAAACTCATCTAGGAAAGGCAAGGAAATGATTCTAACTGCAGAAATCATCTTTTGATAAGCCACTAATGCTTTTATGGTCACACGTTCTTATCAAAATCACTCTAGGTGTCAGCAAGGCCACAATATTTTGACAGGAATGTGTTGTAGTGATAAACCGTCCAATAGCACATAGCTTCTGGCGTCCAAAGTGAGATAAACATTCCCCAGTTACAAGGGGAAATATGTCTCTATGAAAGAGCTGACAAACATGCTGTCCTAATAAATATTTTAATTCACTTAAAGCCTTTTTGGTTTGGTGTATAAATGACAAGTTTGCTAATACAAGTTATCATTTAGATAGCCTTTGAACTGGCCTCTGGCATATACTATTTCAGCAACAGGGCAAAACCATTGCCTCATAAACAGTTTGGAACATTCAGCCGACAGTGGGAGGAAGGGAACGAAGGAAATGGGGATGGGTCTGACAATCCCAGGAAGAGAAGAAGTTCAGGGGGAAATCTCATTTGCTGCCAAGAGTATAATATCCCAAACCATGATTCCAGGGACTGCCTACAAAACAACAACTGAACCCCAATGGGGAAGTGGAAGCAGAGGAGGAGCTGGAGGTGCAGATGTGGCGCTTGTTGAGGGAGCTGCTATTGGTAACAAAGACAGGGAGCTGGAGCGTGGAAGCCCCAGCTGGCTCCCATAGGAGCATGGCACCGCAAGATGCGTGTCCTGATTTTAATCAGTGGAATGTTGGAGGGTATGTTTAAGATGCAAACCTGCATCTTAAAACTACATAATATGCTAAAGCATAATTTGACCTTGTGTACTCAGCTGAGCACTCTGGGCTGTGGTGGTTGTAGGTATGCACAAATCTGCAGGCTTTGATTTATCTCAGTTTCTCATTTTTTCCACCCTGAAGTTCAAATTCACTGCTGTTCAACATCAGTTTGAAACTTTTTTTAAGTCCACGTGAAGATTTGTATACATTTTAATGTGCATTTCTCCTAATATGCATATTTTGGAAACAATTTCCCCTAATATAATTGTATGCTGTTTTCAATCATATTCATATTTGTATGCTCCTTTTCTCTAATATACCCGTATTTTTCGCTCTATAACACGCACCCAACCATAACACGCACGTAGTTTTTAGAGGAGGAAAACAAAAACAAAAAATTTCTAAACAAAACAGTGGATGTATGAATTTTGCGGTTCATGCTGTGGCCACAAACATGCGATCTGACAGTGAGTTTGGAGTAGCCCAATGCAAAAATCCTGAGGATCCATGTGGATCCATGCTTTGTAACCACGTTTTTGCACCACTGCGGCCCCAGGCAACAGTGGGTGCATGATTTTTTTGGTGCAAGATGTAGCCATGGACATGCTATGTGATCTGATGGTGAATTTGGGGTGACCCAGTGCAAAAATCCTGAGGATCCATGTGGATCCGTGCTTTGTAACCACGTTTTAAGTGGGGAGGGAAGGAAAAGCACTCAAGGGACAAGGAGCACGCCTGGGGTGTGTGGAGAAGGATGCTGCTAATAATGCAGAAGAGGGGTTTAAGGGGAGAAGGCTCCTCTCCTCTCCCACTTTGCTCCTTTAAAGCAAGCAGGCTCTGCTTTTCTCACTCCTCCCCGGCTTAGCGAGCTGAAAAACTTTGCTGCTATTTAGCGAGCTGAGTGGGGAGGAAAGAGGGACAGAGAGCCTGCTTGCTTTAAAGGAACCAACCAGACAGGAGCCGCTTACACTCGTTAAGCGGCTCCTCTCCTCTCCCGCTTTGCTCCTTTAAAGAAGCAGGCTCGCTGTCCCTCTCTCCTCCCCACTCAGCGGCTCTTCTCCCGCTTTGCTGTTTCAAAGCGAGCCACGGAGGAGGGAAGGAAGGGGAATCATGGATCCTCTGCTCACGACTGCAGCAGATCCCCCCCCCGCCACCCGTAGGCATTCCTTCCATAACACGCACAGACATTTCCCCTTACTTTCTAGGAGAAAAAAAAGTGAGTGTTATGGTGCAAAAAATACGGTATGTTTTTTTGGTTGGAGAGCTGCACTGCAAATTTGTTTGGAGATGTGCACTTGAAGGACAGCTGCATTCCAGCTTATGTCTTGGTCTGGGAAGTGCAAATTAGGTAGGTTCACATTAAAATGCAAATGGAACTAATGTCTCCTCCATTCCTAGCTGGTGGCAGTGAAAGTGGATGGAGATATGTTGCAGCAAAGTTTGGCATTCACCTGTGTATGTATGCTGACAGTCTCAATTGAATTTTGTTCATGTCTGAATATATATTTCCCCACTTTCCAAACACACAGCAGTGACTGTAGACAATTACATTTTGATTACTGTCAACATTCGCTGCAGTATATGTTTGAACTTTCAGACATTCGCAAAATTTGCTTGGCATTCTGTCAACATTTCACATGTGAACGTTGACATCCACCAAATTTGTGACATTTGTTTTAGCAGAAAAAATGTGTTGAGGAGAACAAACTTGTCTGGGTTGAAGAAAAAGAACTAGAGAATAATATAAAAGGAATGAGAACATTACATAATCCATCTAGCAGTTGTCTCCAATGATAAATTGACACTCCTCAAGTTCTAAACAATTATTATTATTATTATTATTATTATTATTATTATTATTATTATACCAGATTCCATTCCATTTAGCTTGTTTGCTTGAATCAGTTATCTGGAGCTGTTGCTTGTTGTGGCATGTCTGTTATCTGCTTGTGGAATCCTGAAACTGAGATTCCAGCAGCTGATGTGGAATTTGGAGTGATGGCCCAGTGCTGTGTTGGGAAGAGGAGAGTTAGACAACATAAACTCACTGCATGAATCTACAGAATGGATTCCATGCAATGCAGCTGGCAACATGGCTGCATGTGAACTTAGACAAAAATATCCTCTTCTTCATATGGCTGTACAGAACAAACCTGTGCATGCTTACTCAGAAGTAAGTCCCATTCAGTTCAATGGGGTTTACTTCCAAATAAGTGAGTATTAGGAATGTAACCCTAACTAGAACAGAAGAGGGCTTTAGGGCATGATCTAAGGTCATATGGTGGAGCCACCTTCCTGAAGCTAAGCAGGTCTAGGTGTGGATGGGAGACCAGCTATGAGAAACGTCATGCATACTGGTGAAGTAAAGGCAGAATATAAATGTGCTAACCAGCACAGTTGTTGGGGGAAGGGCCACATGCTATGCTACATCCATAATGTTATGTTAATGTTTCATATTCCATTTCTGAAACTGTGCAGTGGCATGGAAACCCTTTTGAAATATTGAAGGACCTCTTGCAAATCAGGCTCTTTATGTATATAATTTGCTTAAAAGCTGGTTGAACAATTTGACTTCCCTTGTGGTATTTTATTCATGACTGCAATTCTGACCCACAGCCTCTTTTAGTCAGACCAGAGTTAGGAAAGTAGAAGACTGTGTTAAATATAGTACTTAGACTGAACGATAATAGACTGGCCTGGGCTCATGTCATGAAAGCGACAAGAAATTGCTTCTGTGAGGATTAAGTGCTTTCTCAAAACAAGGAAGCTGTTTGAACAGCAGGGTGGTTTTTTGTGTGTTTTTAAAGCACACACACACACATATCCTCACCATATAGAGCTGACCAAGTAAATTAATTTGGTGGCTCAGCATCTAGTCTTCAATATGAAGACAGATTCAGAATTACTGGGGAGTGAGAGACAGTTGTTTGAACAGTAAAAGGTTTTTGTACCAACATTTCTCTGTGGCTCCAGTTCCTTCCAAAAGTCACCGTGTGCATAAAGTCACCAACACTGCTTGTGGCTGGAACATGGTCCAGATTCCATGACTGGCAGGGCAAAACATGTGGCTCCTACAACTCGCACATAGACATACTATGAATTACTTTGAGCAGAGTCTCCGGATTAATTGCTTTGGCAGTGTGGGTTGGCCTGTGGTGCAGACGTATTAGGGTTCATTCATGGGTCAAGAGTCAGTCCTTCATGAATAAGTTTGTCCGCAGACAGCTTCTGGGTCATGTGGCCAGCATGACTAAGCCGCTTCTGGAGAATCAGAGCAGTGCACAGAAACACCGTTTACCTTCCCGCCGGAGTGGTACCTATTTATCTACTTGCACTTTGCCGTGCTTTCGAACTGCTAGGTTGGCAGGAGCAGGGACCGAGCAACGGGAGCTCAACCCGTCGCGGGGATTTGAACCGCCGACCTTCTGATTGGCAAGTCCTAGGCTCTGTGGTTTAACCCACAGCGCCACCTGCGTCCCTAAATTCCATTACCTAGTTGATAGTCTATGCTCGCCATCCAGAGCTTATCACTTAAGAACATAAGAAGAGCTGAGCTGGATTAGGCCAGTGGCCCATTTAGTCCAGTATCCTGTTCTTGCAGTGGCCAACCAGATGCCCATGGGAAGCCTTTGAGCAGGATCTGAGTGCGGGAGCACTCTGTCCTCCTCAGTTTCCAGCAACTGGTATTCAGAAGCATACTCTGACTGTGAGAGTAGAACATATCTATCCATGTCAGTAGTCATATCCTCCAAGTCCCCCCCCCCCCCAATCCTCTTTTAAAGCCATCCAAATTCACTGCCACCTGTAGGAGCAAGTTCCATGCTTTAGCTATGAGCTACGTGAAGAAGTACTTTATTTTATCTGTCTTGAATCTTTCAACATTCAGCTACATAGGATGTCCATGAGTTCTATTATTATGAGAGAGGGAGAAAAGCTTTTCCCTGTTCACTTTCATCAAATTCGTGGGTTTTGTTTTCTGTTTTCATTTCAAGGGCTGGGAGTGGAATCGGTGCTGCCAGTCAGAAGTGGAAGTGTTTCGGAACTGCAACCCAAAACAGAAAAGAAAAAGTTGTGATTTGCAGGTGGTGTTGAAAGAGAGGAAAGAGATGGATGAGACTGCCCACATTGGAAAACCTAGAGACTGATGTCCACGGATGGTTTGAAAAGCCCTTTTAAAACCAGAACAGATTCCCTTTTAGATTTCCTCAGCATCAGCTCTACTGAGAAAAAAATGTGCGAAAGAAGGACACATGGAAAATGGGAGATTAAAGGACACGCAAGAGGTAAGCAATCTACATTTCACTGAGGTGTGGACAGGCCCAAAGTTTAGCCACCCCAGCTTTAGAAGACTGTAAAGCTGTCTGTGGTGGCTTGTTTAACAACAAGAGTAGCAACAACAAAAAACTTCAGTGCCATGCAAGGAAAGTCTCAGTGAGGATGGAACGTCAGGACATGGATTATTCCTGGTCAGGGCATTGTAGAAAAGGCAGGACCAGAAGGTTAGGTGTGAGGGAATATTAAATGCACCTGTACTTCAGTACCTTTCTGAGAAAAATGACTTCCTTTAATTATTGCATCTTAGTTTTTATTTAGCTGTGCTCAAAGTATTCTCCTGTTTTAGAATACTTTATGCATAGACCTGGCTAAATGAACTATTAAAAATCATACAGATTACGTAAAACCTTTGTGAGGCTTGGGTCTCAAGCTAAGGGCCAAATTAGATGTAACTTTAATTGTGTGAATGCAACTGATGTGCACATTTTAAATACAAAATGTCAGTATTAGCCACAGGGGGCATAAACGCAGGACAGTGGAGAGTTTAACCTTTCCCTCTCCACCATGTTCTTGATGAAGTTTCCCCTCAAATTCATGCAATTATTACTTTTGCCCTGAGCTTTGTTCTCTCCAGCAACAGCGAAAGTACTCCTATAGACTTCTGCTGATCCATTCTTGCTCACTTTGAACCACATGCAAATATCATGAAAAGATCTTCACAGAGAATGCCTAACACCCATTGCCTTTGATCTTTGGCTTACATAGTTAATAGTTTAATTCATCTGCTCTGATCCTTCCGGCAAATGCACCAAAAGCAAATGTACCACAGATTTGTGTTAGTAGATTAACACCAGCAAACAAAATCAGGCATATGGCAACATTCTAGTAAAATATTCTATAGCCCTAAAACTTCCCTTTGAATTATGAGCACAAAGAAATGCAGGTTTCCAGTTTTTGCCACACAAGTATTTATGAGAAGGCGACTTGTCATGTACACTAGAACGTATTTTGAATGCCCACAATTAAATGTGTGAGTTTTGCTAGCAAAGGGTTCCTTCAGTCTGGTATGAACATGACCTATATAGTTATTACAATGAAGGAAATCCACTGGGCTTGTGGCTTTCTTTCTTTCTTTCTTTCTTTCTTTCTTTCTTTCTTTCTTTCTTTCTTTCTTGTGCTGTGAAGAAGAAAGGATGTCAGAGTCGTATTAAGAGAGAGCTCTATTACGGTGGAGGATTACAGTAGGCAAGATAGAGAAGGACAGGAGACAGAAAGAAGTGTTGTTTATTCATAGAATTTATATCACATCCCGAACTGCTCTCTGCCACAGCCTCTTCCTGTTCACCAAACCCTGTTTCCTCTTCAGCTTCTGACACCTGCTCCTCCCAGTCTGCTCCCTTCTCTTCTTTTGACCACCCATCACTCCCCTAACTCTGACCCTTCTTCCCCTGGGGGTTTCCCAGCTGCTGCCTCCCATCACTCCTCAGCACCCAGTCTGTCCCTGACAGCTGACCATGTTCAGGTCAGAACTGCAGTTTAGAGGGTTCGCTTTATCCACACTTCTGGTTTGCAAAGGGACCAGAATGTTAGTAGCTCAAGGGGTAAACTGCTAAAGACTAAAGATTGGCTGTTGGAATCCTTCCAGCATGCTGTCCGGGATCACTGACAGTCAAGTTGATGTCATAAGTGTTCCCTGAAGGGACAAAGTGTTAAAAAAATAATAACCCTGAATGAGCTCAATAAACTGCTTTGGCCACAATGACTTCCAGACATGTGGGCACTGGTTTGAGCACCATGAACACGGTGAAGCGAAGCCAGTGATGTGAAGTGATTTTAATGCTGCTTGATTCCCCCCACCCCCCCTTTTAAATCAATCTTGAAAAGAATTCCTTTTGTCCACAGGACAAAAGTATAATCCAAAAGGTTTGTTCTGACATTTCAGGTAGGCTTACTTTTGCCAACTATCAAATATTCATGTAACAATCTTGCTTCTCTTCCTGCTGGGATGGCAGTAGACACTGGCCACTGAGGACCTTTTGCCATAGCTGCTAATTGTCCTCACAGAACCGTGCTTTGCATTTCAATATCCTTTCCCCAGAGCAGCTTTTCACACCTAACTGGACCTGTATTTTACCCTCATTATACCTGTTTGGCAGCCTGCAGCTTTTGAACTCTTATCGGTCTTGCATTGTGTGAGTGTTTTGAAACACAGTGCATATTCCCAGCAGAGCGAGCCACTCACATGCTAACAATTTCCACAAGGGCACACAGTAACACATTGTGTCATTTTCTGTAAGACTGATGAGTGTGGTTGTTTCTGGTGTGTGTGTGTGTTTGTATGTGTATATGTACATATATTAAATAATGTGTCACATTAATGCACTTCTGCTATTTTGCTATCATTGTTTCTCTAACACAAGCTCTAAGAATGGGCTTGAACCTCCCTCCTCAACTATAGTCATATTTTTATACATCTGTGGTGACTAAATTGATGACAGCCCTTGAATTTTGTTTGGTATCAATCAACTCCATATGCAAGAAGATTAATTGTAGCTGTCACTTTCTCAGTTACATAATGAATGGATACCAATCCACAATGGCAGATGCAAACACTTACATTGTTAAACAAAGCACTGGTCAGCTTCTGTTGCTTTGTCAGGACTGCAAAAGCTCTACATAAAAGGTGAATCACTCAGAAAATCAAAACTGATTTGGGGGTTTGGGCTGCTGAGTTTCTTTTGGCAGGGCCCTTGCATCTTTAAGACTTGCCCAGCAGACAAAAATCTAGCTCATGAACCTTTCCCTATATTGCCATGCCAGGAAAAGCATCAACTGTTGAATGCCTACCCAGCATGTGACTGTTGAAGACATTGGCTTCGATCCTAAGATAAGTTAAGAATTCACAGTGGGAATTTTTTTCACCCACTCTTTTTGCTTGCAGTCACCAGTGGACCCTGACAAGGTCCACTGGAAGACTGAGTGACCCTCTTGAACAATGTGGAGTGAAGCACAGGAGACAACTAGAGGAAGAGAATCTTCATCCATTTTTGGTGAACCTCCTTTTACAGTCTCTTCCTACATGGTTCTGGAGGACTCTTCAGCTCCCTGAATTTGGGGTGTGTGTGTGTGTGTGTGTGTGTGTGTGTGTGTGTATGAGGGAGTTGAAGTGGGAAGGATGGACAAAAATATCACCTTCTGTGAACTTCCTTAAGTTAACTAATCTTAGGATCAAAATCATAGGATCCCTGTTAGTAGGCAACACTATTTGGGGTTTATGTTCCCAAGCATACTCACATCCCTATGCATTTGAACAGCTAAAAACATTAAATTTGGGTATTATTTCTCCTTTCCCATCTATGGAAATAAATTATTCCAATCAAAAGAAACACGGGTGATAATTTATTAAATGATGGGATTGATTTACTGGGGGAAGTTCATAATAATTTCAGTAACATATCTGCATCCTTTTAATTTTGGAAACCAGACATTTGCCTGCAATTCATGGTCTTATTCATAAACCAACATTTTCATCTTTCATCAACAGGAACTGTCAAAATAATCAAACCTTTTAGCACAGCTCACACTTCGAATATAGTGTTTTCATTTACAATAGATGTCAGGCTACTATACTGAGGAATATAAAATGTATTTGAAGCCACTTAGAAACCACATATAGCTGAAATTTGAAGGTATTTAAGCATGAGAACTGAGACTCAATTCCAGGTGCTCATTGGTTACTTTGATGATACAGCCTCACATGAACTGGGCAAATAATTTGGAGAGATTTGATCATAGTAATTCTATCTAGAAATATTTTGGAAAATGCGATTAAGCTCATAATATTATTCAAATAACTATGGATGAGCCCCAAACTCGGGTGCTTTTTGTGAACACTTTCTCCTCTTGCATAAAGCATCCCTACTTTGGGTGATTGTTTGATTGTTCAGAGGGAAGACTAAGAACAGAGTTGAAAACATTTTACTATTTAAATTCTAAACTTCAGAGTGAAGGTTGGAAGCATTGGCTCTGTGATGTCATTGTAGGAGCGCTTTACCAGTCTTTTAAGTCAAGCCATATTAGGCCTGTGTCTCATGTTACCCAACCTTGCTGAATTCAATGAGTAAGAGGAAAAGGAGATGTATTTTGTTAGTTTGAATGTGGATGTAGACCATGGCAGAGTTAAAATTAGCAAGAAAACTGGAGTGAAGCTTTTGGTGGTAGGCTGCAGCCTAAGCTAGCTGGGAATCTGAAGCAGGATCAGTGGTTGTGCTGCCTGCTTGAGGAGTCTATTTGCTTCATCTGTGCTCTGCCTGTCTATTTGTACACAAACCAATGCTACAAAAAAAAAAAAAAAAAAAAAAAGCCTGCAATGCTTTCTCTTTCAGCCACATGAAACTAAACTGCTTAGTGCTGCCCATGAACATCGCTGCTCTTAGAGAAATGGGTAGCACATAACATTCATTTAATCCTTCAGGACCTGTTATTTAAGCTGCCAAACTGACATTTGTAGTGAAAGGAAAAGGTAGTAGAGGTAAGAGAAAGTAATCTTTCCAAACCACCTGACAAAAGAACACATTGACTGATAGTAGTCTCGAAAATGTTAGATCACATACATGCCTGTTCATCAGTCAGTGAAAGTAACTTTGAGGGATGTCTAGAATGAGCGAAACAGCCACCATAGGTAAACCTCCCAGAGAGACCATTCATATCACCTCAAAAATCCCATGTGACATAACTGGTATGGTAGAGGTATAATACTGTTTCTTAATAAATAAATCTCACAACAGCTTGAAATATACACAGCTCATATTTTTACTGAATTGCAAGATTTTGTAAAGTGTACCTGAATGTATATGACAGACTTGGTTGATGTGGGAGGCTATGAACCAGTTCCCATTTGTACAGAAATTCCTGGCTGCCCAAATAGCTGTTGGCTCACAGTTGCTACAGATTCCCAGAGATCTTTAGACTGTTCCTCTTACCAGCATAGTTGTTTTTGAAACATCAGCCCTAAATGCGACACTTTGCTGCCTGAATCATGTGTGTGGTACCTAAGGCTGGCCAAGTTGTTTTGGAACCTGAGGCAGGAAATTCCACAAGTGTAGCCATGGCATGAAATTACTACTGCTGCTACTACTACTAAAGATTGCTGGTCTGTCATGAACACCCCAAACCAGCTGTCTGAGGTGGCTGCCCCACTGTGACTCTGGAAGGTTGCCCACAAGGGAATGTGGCCCTTAGGCTGAGAAAAAGATTCCCTGCCTCTGCCTTTGCCTTGCTGTAGCTTCCTCCCTCTTCTTTTCTTCTGCCCAGAGAAGGTGAGCTTTAACAACTGCAGTGACATCAGCGGGGTGAGGATGAGTAGACAGGAATAGGGCTCTCTGGGTGAATGAGCCCAAAGAAAACGAGAGTGTGTTTTCACAATCCTTCGGGAACATGGCTTTCAGTGACCAAATGCCACCTTCTGACCATGGTAGCACTGGTTATGTACATGCTGAAGTCAGTTCTTTCCAGCTTTTGGCACATTAATGTAAAAGTTCAAAGGCTATTCCTGCAACAAGGCACCCAAATCTGATCCATGTGACTTTAGCATGCCTGCTGACATCTCTGTAAGTACTTGAATCCATGAACACTAAGGCTGGGAGTCAGAACAGCTCCTGGATCCCATGAGGTTTGTGAGAATAGGTCCTGAGGGACCTTCATTTCTTTATTTCAAAAGGAATAAGCCCCCTGAGTTTATTGGAAGCTGTCGGTTCTGCTGCACATATGCAACAAAATAAATGTTGTCAGTTGTGGGAAATGCGGGTATGTAAAGCAGAACAGGAATGAGAAATACATAAACCACAATCCATTCATAGCCCCCAAGGTATTCTTGTGCTCCCAGGGTGTATTGCTAAACAAAGTGTGTGTGTGTGTGCACGCGCATGCATAGTTTTCGATCTGATTCAACCGATTCAAATAAGCAACCATTTGAAAACAGTTTCAAAAATGCATTGGCCTCTATTTTGGATGTACAGAAACCAAACCATTCTGGGATGAGTGCCGACAAAGAGAGAAGATAAAGTAGATGCCATTGTACTAGCTCTCCCTTTGACGTGGTGGCTTGCATGGTCTTTCAATGTCCTGGAGACTGTCCAAGCCTCATCTTCCTATGCCTGTGTAAGCAATCAATAGGGACAGTGCCATGCCAATTCTGTCCCCAGTCCTGGTCCATTGTTCTCCCCAGTGAGAGCAGGTCCCACTATTAGGCAGAGTAAGGCAGGTGCCTTTGAATTATGGTGCTGGAGGAGACTCTTGAGAGTCCCATGGACTGCAAGAAGATCAAACGCATCCATTCTTAAGGAAATCAGCCCTGAGTGCTCACTGGAAGGACGGATCGTGAAGCTGAGGCTCCAATACTTTGGTCACCTCATGAGAAGAGAAGACTCCCTGGAAAAGACCCTGATGTTGGGAAAGATGGAGGGCACAAGGAGAAGGGGACGACAGAGGACGAGATGGTTAGACAGTGTTCTCGAAGCCACAAACATGAGTCAGACAAAACTGCGGGAGGCAGTGGAAGACAGGAGTTCCTGGCGTGCTCTGGTCCATGGGATCACGAAGAGTCAGACACGACTAAACAACTAAACAACAAAAGGCAGCTGCCTCAGGCAGCTGATTTTGGATGTCATGAAAAAGCAGAAAATTGCTAGTTGTTTCTTATTATTGTGTCGTCATTATTTTTACAGCCAGGGAGGAGGAGAGGAATTTGTGAGATTTTCTGTTACAATGGCAAATATATATTGGTCGGCTTTGGAATCTTGAAGCACCATTTATCTATTCCACCTCAGGCAGAAAAATGTCTTAGACAGATACTGTTATCCCTGCAGCTCTATTATCTACAGTGGTACCTTGGTTCTCAAACGCCTTGGTACCCAAAAGCCTTGGTTCCCAAATGGCGAAAATCCGGAAATAAGTGTTCCGGTTTTCAAACATATTTTGGAAGCCAAATGTCCAATGTGGTTGTTGGCTATTGTTTCTGGGGCCCCTGCACCAATCAGAAGCTGTGCCTTGGTTTTCGAATATTTCGGAACTTCCAGAACAGATTAAGTTTGGTGCTTCTGTTTTTGAGGTTTTTCTGGTTAATTTGTTTTTGTGACTGTGTGGAACCCAATTCAGCTACTGACTGATTATTGTGTGACTGCGGAAATGGATAAAAGCCCACCATCCAAACAACGACTGTCATCAGTGCAGGTAAGATTATTTTTTTTAATCATCTACAATACTGTCTTATTTATTTTATAGTACAGTACATTGATTATTGCTTTCATTTTATGGATCAATGGTCTCATTAGGTAATAAAATTCATGTTAAATTGTTGTTTTAGGGGTTGTTTTTTAAAGTCTGGAACGGATTTATCCCTTTTGCATTACTTTCTACGAACACTTTGGTTTTGGAACGGACTTCCGGAACAGATTAAGTCTGAGAACCAAGGTACCGCTGTATATGCCTGGTCAGCTATCTCTGACCACTTTGAGTAAGGGATTACCAGCAAGTCCCATTGGCACAACCATGGGTTGTTCCTTTCTGCTTCTGGGTTGCCAATGGGTGAGGGTGAGAAAGGCAGCTCCCACTCAGGCTGGACTAGTCCTGGGGTTTTTAGTTCCTGAACTGTGATCCAGAGCTCTGGTGCAGATGCATGGGATCTAGTGACAATGATGGGACGAGCAAGGCTGCTTGTGCAAGTGAGGAACATTGCCCTTGTTTGATGTCATATTTTCCTATTGGAGGAGATAAAGTTAGAAGAGTGCTAGAGGACAATAGAGGATTTTTTTATGGTTAGTGATGTCAACAGGCTTTTCTTAAAACCAGAATGTCACTCTACGTAATTCCTAACAACAATTTGTGGGGTGAGTTACATAACTATTCTCCTGAGGTAGAGAAAGAATTCTTTCCTCGTGTGTGCATTTTCAAGCTCTCTCATACTGGCATAGCTTTTAAAAAGTTCATTGTAGAATGGTTTATTCCCCATATATTTGAACATAGCATGATGAAGCCATTTTTAAAGCAGCTGGAATCAAAGCTAGTTCCCTTTTTTTGTTTAATTTACTTTCAGTAAACCAGAGGTAACTATTTTTAGCTTCTGGCTGAGTTTCTGGAATATCCACTTTTCAGCTCTTCCTTCCTTAGATCTAGCTAATGCTTTATCAAATTTAGATCAGTAGGGGAGAGGCGAAAAAAACACCACAAGTTCTTTTTAAATAAAAGAAAAAAGAGAAATGGGTCAGTTGTTTTTCTTGCTAGGCTGCTGGCCTCTGAAATGGGCCTTTTGATTTAACTCTCTCCTTTCTAAACTGCTCTGCTATTTGAAGCTGTACACCAGCCTCCTCACAGCAGGATTTCTTTTTGCCAACTTGTCAAAATGAAGCTAATTGTAAGACAATTGTTAATTGAATTAGAGAAGGAGAAGCCAGAGCCACAAATATTAGTCTCCGCTCTCTGCCTCTCACCTTCTTGGGGAAATAAAACCCAAACCCATATTTATCAATATTTATATTGATAATATTCATATTTATATATGCATTTTTTTGCAATGATTTAATGCTTATTGGAAGGGAGGCCCAACATAATGTTGTTGTTGTTGTTGTTGTTGTTGTTGTTTTTTGCTTCTTTTTGAGTGCTGTGAGCTGAAGCTTTCTCCAGTATAATGAGATCTGGAGAGAAGGACCAATTCCCACTGGCTGGAAGCATTGTGCTTGGACTGAACAAGTAAAACAGACCTGATCTCAAGCTTTGTGTGCATGTATCTTTCTACATGCATGAATGTCCTATGAGCAAAAAAATCCCTTATTCATTTTCACAGATCAAGAGTAGCTTCACATGCCAGCCAGCTCCACACAGAACACATGGCATGTTCCTCCACTGCGAAAGTGAATGGCAAATCACTTGGGTAGGCAGGCTCTCCATAATGCACACTGAAACTTCCTCATGCGTAGGGAGCTTCAGATTTCTTATCTTGTGGAAGATACCCCGTGGTATGTCATTTCTCTTCCAACTGGACACAGGAGAGGTGAACAAGGAGGGAAGGCAGAAGGCAGCAATTCTCGATTTTTGTAAGGCAAAATAGGTAGCAATTGTTCTATTGGTTGTGTCAAGGCTGATTATACAGTGTTTGGATGAACTGTGTGAAGCAAATTAAACTCATAATAGCAATTTATGCATGACAGTTATCTTATAAAGCAGCAGGTAGAAGCTCACTCACACTGTATGATACTTCACATTTCACCTCTGCAGAAAACAATTTAAGAAAAACATATTAGAGGTAATTAGATTTGATTTAGATTTCCAGCTGCGATGGTAGCTGACTGGTATACTTTATCTTTGTATCTGCTTCATCGGCTTCATAAGAGTTTGCACTGAATGCATTGCCATACATCTTGTCCAAATAGATTATTAAAGTCAGATTTTAAAACAAACAAATAAAAAATGGCAGCTGGGTGCCAGCGTCCGTTAGTGTCTTTGTTTGTTAAACATTCCAAAATTAAATGCTTTAAGGTCGGCTAACGGCCATGTTTTCAAAATATGCAACAATTTAGCTAACTTTATCAGAATCACAGCACAACAGATGATGAATTGACTTTGACTTTCTGGAACAGGTACATCCTAGTCAATGACATTTATGAAGGGACCAATAGGGGGAGGGTGACTTACTTAATTCTCTTGGACAATTCAATGGAATATCCTTCAGGATCATCTTGTCAATGTGAGATAGAGGGAAACCATTCTGGAGTGGCTTCCTGGAATGAATCTCTCAGAATATGGTACTAAAAGATTGATGCTTCAACTTGTGGTCAATGGCCTACAATGCACTGTAAGGTTATATATTTTCTGCCAGACTATTTAACATCTACATAGAACCTGGTCACCTGCAGATCTGGAGTATAGTATTAACATATGCATATGGAACCCAGCTGTATTTCTCTTTATGGTAAAATCCTAGGAAGGCAATTGAGATCCCTGAGCTGGTGTCTGAGATCATTGATTTGCTGCATATGGACCACAAAATGAACTTTAATTCAGGCAAGATTAGGGAATTGGCTGATCTAGGGATATGTCCATGATCTGTATTGGACTGGGGTCTTGTATTATTCAGAACATCAAAGATATAAAATTTCAAATAAATTTTAGTAGCAAATAAGATGTACTCCCTTTTGTTATTCAACATTTACTCTATTCTGTTAATTTGCAAGCCAACTATTCTCAAAACTTAAGCATTCCAAAATACAGGAGGGGGTCCTCTTTTGTATGTTTCAGTGTTATACTGTCAACTGATGAGAGATTTAATGGGATAGCCTATTTTAATAGGGTATGCCCCTGTGATTCAGATGAAATTGAAACAGTAAGCCATATTTTTATTATTTTGTAACTTTTATCAAGCTCTCCAGAAAGAGGTGGTTAATCCACTAATCTCTTTGTATCCTGGAATACTAAGTATTATTTTTCTTCTTTTCTCTGTTACAAATAAGATTATTACAGAAACTGTAGCTAAATTCCTGTTGAGAGTGAAGATAAGAGTAAAATGTTGTCCAAACAACTGTATTTTTCTATCTCTTAATAGATATATTAACTACTTTTTTGTGGGATAACTAGCCTTATATAACCAACATGCTTAAGTCTAATTAATGCATGAAGGGGTTAAAACCATAGAGTAAGCTGTCTTGCTAGGCTTAGTTCACCTTGGAAGGGACTAGGACTCAGGGCTCAGCAAACTTTTTCAGCAGGGGGCCGGTCCACAGACCTTGTGGGGGGCTGGACTATATTTTGGAAGAAGAAAAAAAGAACGAATTCCTATGCCCCACAAATAACCCAGAGATGCATTTTAAATAAAAGCACACATTCTACTCATGTAAGAACACATTGATTCCCGGACCGTCCGCGGGCTGGATTTAGAAGGCGATTGGGCCGGATCCGGCCCCTGGGCCTTAGATTGCCTACCCATGGATTAGGTAATCAAGCCTTTGTCCCCCCTCCGTTTATCTGAGAAACTCAGCGTTTGAGGAGGTCTCAACTGGTTGCTCCAGTTCAGACTGCATGGCTCTCACAAGCCGCTCTTCAGTTCCTATATCAATAAACCACTGTGACATATATTTATGATGCAGCAGTATAATTTTTTTATATATCAATAAATAAAATGTAAAAAGAGGAAGAAGCTCTCCAGCCTAGCAGCCCATGATTCTGGAAAGTGTGTGGGAGGCAAGGTTTGGAGTAATATAAAAACAAACAAACCTACAATTCAAAGAAAAAAGAACCTGAAACACACAGGATTCTAGTCACAAAAACATCCAGAACATGGTTAAAGCAAATTTTTGATATAATCACACCAAACAAGGCCACAGATTTAAATGGATGGCAGACACTCAACCATTTGTTATAGGGAGAAGTCCATCTAATTAAAATCTAGCCGTCTGTGTTATGATTGATATGCATTATTATTATTATTATTATATAGGATATTTTTGTGGGTTTTTCCAGGCAGGCTGTGCTTAGAATGCACTCAATTGCACTGTCAGTCAAGGAAAGTGAGATGAAGTTATCTAATTTATGTAATTATCACAGATCATTTCTCTTGACACAGGAAATTAAATGGAAGAAAGAAGCTCATAAGAGTCTGCCAGACTAGGTTTTCTTACAAAAACAGTCACTATCAACACTGAAATGTTTTTTACTATGGGCTCCAATACAATGAGAGTTACTTATGACTAAAGCTGCAATCCTATGTACCTTTACTTGCTGAGAGTAAGCCCCATTCAAGTTAATGGGGCTTACTTTTGAGTGGACATGTACAGGACTGCACTGTTAACCCTGTTGAAAGTAATGGGAGTTAAGCCAACCATGATTAACTTGTTTCATTGGTGTCTTGGTGACTAATAACTAACTTCTGCTGTATTTGGGCCATGGTTATTATCTTTCTCCCCTCACACTCAAACAAGAATCCCCTATTCTTATGCATTGTTCGTTAAAGTACTTTCTTTTTAAAGATAACAGATTAGAGCCAAAGAAACATAAGCAAAAATGAAATAGCCCAAAGTGGGGCTTGAACCCATGACCCATTTAGAGTCTCCTGCTCTACTGACTGAACTGTCCATCATGAGCTGTCTTACATAACTAATTCATAGCTATGATCAGCACTGAGCTGTTGAGGAAGAGGAAACTGCACACAGCTTGAAAAAGTGGATGTAATACAACATTTATGCTATTTATTTACATTCAGCATGGAAAATAAAACTGGATTAGTCAATTTCATTCCCTGTGGTTCAAGCTCCAGAACAATATTGCTTTGCTCAATAGCAGGGAAGATGTCGAAATGGAGATCAATAGGAGCAGTAATTCTTTTTGAAATAACAAAATGTGTTGAAATTGGTTTTCCCTGTTGCTGTTTCGAACACGTTTCCTCTTAAAAACAAAGACCAAACAAACAATTATTCTACTGTAAGTAATGGCTTATAACAGATGAGCGGACCCTCCCAATCTTATTATTAAACCAAGAAAGGCACATTAACTACCTGGCTATCTTCTGAAATCTGAAAATTAGTATGGTTTCTTCCAGACCAATTATTTCATTCCAAAAGTAAAAGCTCAGTGCTGTTTGATTCTGCATTGCTCTCCAGTGTACCCATTAGTAAATGGATAGATGACAGTCCCAGCACAAGGAGTGGAACCCATACTATACCATACCAAGATCGCAACCACCACTTCTTTCTTCATTCAGCTGGGGCATGTGTGGGGAGGAATTGACGTGGCCTAGGACCCATGTACCTACGGGACCACCTCTCCTGGTATGCCCCGCGGAGGACCTTAAGGTCCACAAATGACAACACTTTGGAGGTCCCAAGTCACAAGATGGCTAGATTGGTCTCAACTAGGGCCAGGGCCTTTTCAGTACTGGCCCCGACTTGGTGGAATGCTCTGTCACAAGAGACCAGGGCCCTGCGGGACTTGACATCTTTCCGCAGGGCCTGTAAGACACAGCTGTTCTGCCTGGCCTTTGGTTTGGACTCAGTCTGACCCTTATGTTTTCCCTCCCCTTACAGTTTTTGATCTATGGGCTATTTTTAAAATGAGGCTGCATTTTAAATTGCATTTTAACCTGTATTTTAAATTGGTCCCCCCCCCCCATTACGTTTTTATTGTAATTTTACTGGTGTTGGCCGCCCTGAGCCTGGCTTTGGCCGGGGAGGGCAGGGTATAAATAAAATTTATTATTATTATTATTATTATTATTATTATTATTATTATTATTATCTAATCAATGGGATGATTTTCAAATGTGCATCATGAAAACTCACTGACCCTTGTGGATGGCAGGATCTAGATTTGATCTAGGTTGAAAGCAGAATTGCTGAGGACCAGCACCCATGATCCTGTCTTGAGGAAATCATCTTTGCACTACAGAAGAGTAGTTGTGCACACAGTCAGCAAGGCCAGTGTTCAGGGATGATGGGAGTTGTAGTCTAACAACAGCAACAAGCATAAGTTCCTCACACCAGCCCTACAGCCCTTGGGATAGACTCAAAATAAATCCAGCTGTTTGCAGGACAGTATGGAATCTGAGCATTTCACCCAGTCTCGAAGACAAAATCTGGTATCTGAACCACCACTGTTCTGGAGTTTGGCGCCAACTCTAGCCCCTATAAACACATTTTAAATAAATAAAACCAAATTGAATTACAGAGGTTTATTCCCTTTTGTGGGCATAATTTCAGTTACTGTGCTGTTTCCAAAGAATGCAATTGTAGGTTTTGGTTGTTTTTTTTAAAGCCCTGTTGGCAGATTGTTATAAGAAACACAAAATTTCATTGACATGTGATTAAAGATTATTTCTCCCGCACTGGAATTTTTTGGCTGGGATGGTTTTGTTCTCTCCCATCCTTTATTATATGAAACAAACCAAGAAAACAAGGAAGAATTCAAAGATGATAAAAGGGGGGGGGGGACTACTTTCCTTCCCTGAGAAAGTTTCAGTTCCCTTTTATGCTTTTAATCAAGAAAGACTTGCATGAGATGGAGGAGGTTTTGAAAGCTTTCAATGGTCTGGCCACATAAATGCAGGGTTAGTGAGATGGTAAGAAAGATTGCCAGGAAATAAAGGAGCACAACCAAGCAGCAGGAATTGTGCATATTGTTGTGGTTGCCCTTCTTTCTCAGGCATAAAATAGCTGCCACTACCATCATGGCTTCCAAATCATGCAATAGAATAAAAGCGTGGTGCTATTTTTTCACATGGTCATGATTCGACCCAGGACTGAGCCAACAATACTCACTATTCTTTGCAAATATTTCAAGCCATGCTAAAAATACAACCTGCGGTGTTAAGGGAATCCAGTGTGTGCTTTACATGTTTGAGTTCTCAAGCATCTTGAGCAATTCCAGTTCAGGATTGACACAAAGCTCAAGAGTTCTTGAGAAGAAGCCCTAAGACAGTTGAAGAGAGAGATTTATGGTGGGCTTTGCCCATGCCCAATGCTGGTTAGAGTTTGCTGTAAACAAAACAAGGTACACCTCTCTCTTACTTATTGCAATTTTCCCCACGTCTTTGTTTAATTTGCTTCCACCTGCCCTCACTCTCAGTTGCCCTCAGAGATGTCAACATGTATCCAAATCTGATTGGCTATGCGGCATTATGCCATCATTCCAATCATGGCATGGTACTGGTTGGGTGGGATCACATATGTCATGAGTCTAGAAAGGAACATCAGCAATAAGGGTAAAAAGCTTCAGGAGTAGGGTGCCTAGATAGTATTCCCTCCTCTACATAACTGTCACAGGTTATAGGATCCACCCTGATCCAATGGGTTGAAGGGGGCTTTGATAGGGTTGAGATGTCCCTCTTTCCAACCTTGCCTGACTCTTCTGGTAGTGGGGAGATCCACTGGCAGTGGGGATGTCTTGCCAGTGAGAAGCACCCCAATGCTCCCACCTACCCAAATGGCAGGTGGGCAGAAGCTAGTGCAGGCTAAGATGGGATGCTGGCTCCTGTGCTGAGCATCCTGTTGTCATGCAATAGCAATGGCCCTGATCTGGTCCTCTTCACTGTTCCAGTCTGGGATCTGAAACAGTGAAGGGGCATTTTCCCCCCTGCCCACATTCTGTTCTGGTTGGTGTGAGCATAGAGACAGTGGGTGCAGTGCTAGTTGCATTGCTCCATTAAGCTGCACTGCAGCTGGCCAGGGGTAAAGTTTGTGCCCTAAGACTTCCTTCAGATAGGAACTTTGAAATAGTTTGTTGAGCTATTCCAAGCTGCATTTTTAAAACTTATTTGATTTCCCCCTAAAAGGATAAATTTGGATTAAATGGGAAAAAAAAACATGGGCTGGCATTTTAATGCCAACAATGTTGGTGAGATGCTGCAAAAAAGAAAGGGTGGGGGGAAACGTGAGAAGCATTGACCTAACAATAAAAGCATCCACCCAGTGGATTTTCAGGATAAATTGCTACTGCATTTCTGCATTAGTTCTGATACCCCCGCCCAATTTCTTTTTTAAAAAAATGGTGAATATTGAATGCATTCCTAGTGTCTACATCAGGAAACAACTCAGCTATTGCTCTAGTGAAGGATGTTTGCCTAACATAATGGCGTAACTAAGAACCATTTGGGATTTTTGAATTTGCATTACCGCCGCAAACCTGCCAAGCTCTCATGAACTTGTGATGCAAGGGCTGAAATGACAGATAGATGTAGGTAAGCCTCAATGAAAACAAATGGATGCCAGTTCTTTCCTCCAGAACACAGGTGGTGTGCATTATGCAGGGAAAGCCAGCCAACTCATTTTGTTCAGGCAGGAGTGTGTCTAAGCCAAGCTTCTGACAGGCAGCTAGCTAGCCTTGTAGAGTGGAAATCTAAATGAGAAACTTACAGCAGGCTGGGTTTTAGAACCACTGATTAAAATTGAGTGTCAGTGCAAGCAGCATAATATAACCACTTTAATGTTGGATAAAAATGCTTGCAAAATAAAGGCCTAGTGTAAAGCAGCCAATGCAACGTATATCGTGAGTGTCTTTCTTATCTCCCAGTGTCTCTGAATTCGCTGATTTACAGAAATGTTTGATTTGCTCATTTTCAGCACGTTAAGCCGTATTTAAACTGGCATGATAAAGGTCTGTCATGGGGTGACAGGCAGTAAGAGGTGACAGTTGCAACAGCTGGGCCACTCTCAAAAAGTTTTGCTTTACAAGAACAATAAGCAGCAGCACAATCCTACACATGTCCACTAAGAAATCAGTCCCATTGTGTCAGAAAAGCGGGCATAGAATTCTCTCTCTCATAGTAATCTTTTTTAGATATTAAAGCAGCAGGGTGGGAGTTATTTTTGTGTGGGTTCATCTCAAGGTGCTACATCACGTTTATAGCCCCACAGTCACATGTGCAGAGCTGATTGCAAGAGTCCCTCTCCACCAGGATCGCTTGGGGGGAGGGGGAATTGAGGATTTTGATGTAAGGACACCAGAACTCTACCACTTCTGACCTTGTGTCTCTCCTCCCTTCTCCAGGTCCAAGTCTGAAGTTAGAAAGCATGATGGGCGAGGGTTTTGTCTTTTTGATTCTGTGTGGCTGAGAGAGTCCAGATACTTTGGAGCTTAAAAGGTAGAGGTTTGTTGGTCTGAACTTGAGCTTCTGTGACCTTTGGATTGCATTGGCAATGCAGCCTTTTCCCAAACTTTGGAGCTAGAAATTGGATGGGATTTGCCATGTAACTTCAGGAGTGATTCCCACCCCTTCTGCAGCTCCAAGGCTGGGACTTGTTGCACTTGCCAGAGGACAATAGCCCATTAACTGTGGCAAGTGACAATGTGGAACCTTGTTTATAGTGCAGGGGGACATATCTGTCCTGCCTTCCTATATAGGGAGGTTTTTAATGTTTGATGTTTTATTATGCTTTTATATTTGTTGGAAGTCACCCAGTCAGATGGGCAGGGTACAAATAAAATCATCATCACCACCAGCATGATATTTGTATCAAATGCTAACCATGTTAGTGCATGATACTGTGTGTGTGCTGAAACAGCTACACAGATCTTTAATGAGATGCTGTGAATCCTTTGGAAGCAGATGTAGACCTATCGTTTCTTTTTTTTAAAAAATGAAAATGTAATCTTATATCTAAGTAACTAATTTTGGATGTCTTAGTGTGACTGGATACTCGTCTTACCCATGGGTAGGCAAACTAAAGCCCGGGGGCCGGATCCGGCCCAATGCTGAAGAAGTTTGCTGACTCCTGCTTACCCATTAAAACAAATCCTATTACAGTCACCTTGTTCTTAGATGCTGAAGTCATTGCAAGACAGCTTCTTCAACAGTTCATCCTTTTTAGGGTAATCTCTGCATGTTTCCAAGGTGAGAAGAGCTGTCCATGGTTCTGATTCCTTTAGCAATGTAACCAAACACCTTCAAAACCAGGTACTGTAGGTTGGAATTCAAGTGACTCCAAGCCCCTCTGATTGATGAGTAGCAGCAAACCTCACTACTCTTGATCAAGTCCTGTTGTCTCCTGTCCCCTCTCTGCTCTTTGTCTATATTGCATTGTGAACAGGACTTATCTACATCATGTAACACATGGACACCCAGTATATATGCAGCAATTCTTGTAACGTTCTGTGAATTTATTTAACAGGATTTATATACCTTTAGTGATGCGGGTGGCGCTGTGGTCTAAACCACAGAGCCTAGGGCTTGCCAATCAGAAGGTTGGCGGTTTGAATCTCCACGATGGGGTGAGCTCCCGTTGCTCGGTCCCTGCTCCTGCCAACCTAGCAGTTCGAAAGCACATCAAAGTGCAAGTAGGTAAATAGGTACTGCTCCGGCGGGAAGGTAAATGGCGTTTCCGTGCGCTGCTCTGGTTCGCCAGAAGCGGCTTAGTCATGCTGGCCACATGACCCGGCAGCTGTCTGCGGAGAAACACCGTCTCTCTTGGCCTATAGAGTGAGATGAGCACTGCAACTCCAGAGTCGTCCGCGACTGGACCTAACAGTCAGGGGTACCTTTACCTTTACCTACTGTAATATACCTTTAATTGTCAAAGCCTCAAAGAGGTATCCATAAAATATATTATTAGTAAGCAGTAACCTTTTAACTGATAAAGTTTATCATCTTTAAAAAATAATAATAATGGATGGCTCTGTCTTGCAGCAATGTGATATGAACAGTAGTTCATGAAATGAGCATAATTTTAATAGGATGTGGATATGTATATGGTTCATATAGTGGAGTGCAGGGCTTCCTCATGCTCCACTGGCAAGTGGAAGCAGATACCACATTTAGCTCCAATTATGTGCTTTAAAACCAAGTACTAAATGGCTGCTGTGCCTTTATGCCTTTTCTCTCTCCCCCCCCCTTCCCCCACTAACAGTGTCTGGAGAGACACTTTTGCTGATAGCAATTCTTGAGGCAGCCGCTCCCAGGACTGCTCCTATAATTCTTATTTGTTAAGTTTCCTTTTCTGACTACTTCTTATCGCCTTCTCTCTGCTGAATAGAAAGCTGACATTCTGATCATGGAAAGAAGCACTGAGCGGAAAAGCACATGAAAAGGAATATCAAATTGAAAGTACTCCCCCGAGTGGATGCATGTATAAATTGTAAGAAAAAAATAATCTCTAAATGCAGCCCTTGGGACTTGAATTATTTACACTCTTTTAATCCTCTTAACTTCAAATCAAGATCACTCATATTGCTTTACAGCCAGGCTTTCAATTGTATTATGCGTTCAGGAACAATTTCCTTGTCAATCATCACATTTAACAAATTCATAATCTGCTCGTGTTTTCTGCATGTATTTTGGGGGCCTCACACTTCTCGTCTTCATCCTGGCTTACTTTTATCAAAATCATATTTTCAGGTTCTCCACACAGTGGGCAAAGTAACAGGAATACAGCTGTCAGCAGCAAACAGGAAAGAGAATACGTTTCCCCCTGTTATAAGCCTCTTTGGATGTGAATCAGCCAACCTTCAGGGAACCCGTGCATTTAGACTTGAAACTTTGTCTTCAATCAGACAAAAAGGTTAGACATTTGCACTCCTTAATTCCTGCTATCTGACAAAGCCCCTGAAGTAATATAACCTATTTGATGTATTTAAACTAAGGGTAGAGAACTGCCAGACTGTGATTGGGTGCAGCCCATGTTGTTTTTGAACCTGGACCATGTTCTCTATTCCCTTGACCCTATCTATTCCCTTGATCCTGTACAGAATTGAAGTCTAGACCTTCCTACCCACCCCATCATTTGCTTGAATTAGAGCTTTCCCTCATAAGCCTAATTACCACATAAGGGAGTGGATGTTTTTAAGGAGGTGCCAGCTGGGAAGAAAGGGCCAACTCTTCTGGGCATTCTGAACCCCTTCCCTTCCATGGAACAATCAATTTTAGGATTAAGGATCCGGCAGCATGTGTGTGTGTGTGTGTGTGTGTGTGTGGATAATTTTTGTGAGTGGCATAGAACGAACACCACATTCCAGGCAACTTGCAGCTCCGTCCTGCATAGCTACTCTTGTATAAGCAATGACTTCCCCCCTACTTACCTGGAAGTAAGTCCCACTGAATTCAGGGAGCTTACCTATGAGCAAATAAGAACAGGATCAGAAGGCATATCATATTTCTCTGCCCTTGTTAGAATCCAGTAAAATGCATTTTTCATTTTTAGCAAGACTCCAGTTCAAGGGTAGTCAACCTAGTGTTCCCCAAATATTGCTGGACTCGAATGTTGGCTACCCCTGCTCTAGCTCCTCCTGTTCTCACAGCGAAGAATGTCAGGATATAGTACTATATATCCCTACCAGGGGACATGTACAGAGATAATGTATTATTTTTTCTAAACTACATTGTTTTCCAGGTCCTTTTTTCAAGAATCTCAGCGGTTCAGTGTGTATTTGAGGGCTGCAAATGAAACCATTTCCTAAAAAACAGGATGCGAGAGGGAGAAAAAAAATACCTCTGCGGTGCTCCTTATGTCTACCAATTCTAAATGCCTGACAATTGTATAACTGAGACTGACAGCCAGGTCTGCAGGACAGTGATCGTTTTTCCCTGCTGGTGAATAATATAAAATGCTTCTCAATAGCTATCGAGAATGATGTGCAGATTCACATATGGAGCTGTGCAGGGACCAGAAATTATGTTAGAAATGGCTTCTTGACCGAGGTTCCAGAGTTTTATATCCATCCTAATAGGCTCCAGTGATGCTAAAAACAGCAAACCACCTGGTGTACCAAGAGAGCAGCGATATGAAGCTAATACCAGACAAAGGCAATAAATTAACCCTCTGTTTCTTTTCCCCCATGTGCAAGCCAGGGATAGCAGGACATCAATAAAAACTAGCCATAGCAGAGACAGCAAATTAATGTGCCATGCTGAGGCACATGCTTTTGTGTGAAAAGATGTAGCATAATGTGATGTCCCTGCTTTTATTCATTCATACTTTGCAAGACTTTGTGGTCACATTGGTTAACTCTACCTCCCTCCAGACTTTCCAGTGCTGTGCACTAGTATGTGTGCCTCCACAGAAATGAGTGGCACATTATGGGTGATATGATTAGGAAGCAGTCGGAGTGGCTTTTATCGCTTGGCTTGCATCTGGAGGTATGATATCAAGGGACCACACTATAACGATATAATGACTTGCATATGCTTATCATAATTTGCCTATCTTTTTCTTTTTCATAAAAACTAATAGAGCTGATTCCAAATTATAGTTGGTAGAAATAAACAGCCTATATTTTAAGTGTATTCTTAACCTACTTTTGCAATTTGTAAGTAAACTTGAACTTTGAATGTACTTTGAAATTCTGAAAATTGAAGAACAGTCCCCAGTAACTTTACAGGTTGAGAGGCAGGTTACAACTGTTACAGGCTGCTTGAAACGAATTGCTATAATTCTAAATTGCTGAGGACCATTTGATACTTCATGTGACTCATCAGAATCTTGCACCACTAGATGTTCCCCCAAAAGGTTACTTTCTTTGTTTCTTTCAAATGACTAGAGATATATTAATTGTCTTGAGGAAAAACATGACTTGGGGACAGGCTTCCCCTACACTTATGAGTATACAAGTGCACTGAATCTGGACTTTTATTTGTAAGCAGGGAAAGCCAGACTTTGTCAAGCTGCAGCAGAGAAGGGAAGCAGGGCTATTCCATCTCTGCTGAGAGACAAGATCCCTTTGGCTCTCCCTAACTATCTCCAAACACCAGCCCTTCCAGCAGGCTACAGATCAAAGGGAGGTAAAGGAAATTGGCGATTCTGTCACTGTGGTGGGAGACTAGTTGCTTTTGGCTTTTCCCCAATTTTCACTGAGAAGCACCCATTCCATCAGGCTACCACCCCAAACTATTTCCATCCAAATTATAACAGCCATATTATGAGAAATGTAACATTAAGAGCTGGTGCCTTTTCTCTCTTGTCTTTTATAGTGGAAATCCAAGGGCAGGGATTATCTTGTTTTTTAAAAATTGAACTGTAAGCTGCTCTGTGAGCCTTTTTGGTTCAAGACGGTGATAAAACAATGCTTTACACAAATACATGCATACATCTTTAGGTATAGAAGTTTGTATGCTTGCAAATTAAAAGGAAATGGTATTATAAATAAATCCCCATTGGCCTAATAGGGACCTTTTAGCTGTATATGTGAAAGCTCCTTCGATATCAGATTTTGATAGAATACCTGAATGGTTTGCCTAAATAGGGCTTGTGTGATCTATCAGTTAAGTCTATGGTAGAGACTGCGAGTTTTGATCCATGGCCCCATGACAGGGCATTCTCTACGGCAGCCCTTAAATCACAGAACTCCTTCTGTACAGAGGTGCAGCTGACACCTTCACTGTATAGCTTCTCATGAATGTAGAAGATACATCTCTGTGCCTTTGAAACCTGAGAGGCATGTTTGCAGGCCTCCCCCCCTCCCTGAAACTGTGACTGTAATTTGTTTTAACTGTTTTTAATATGAGTTTCTAAATTGCTGTAACCTGCCCTGGGACCTGCTGTTGGAGAATGGGCAATAAATTTAACAACTGAACACAGCCACCAGGGCTGCTTAGCATACTTAGGCAGTGCCAACAGGGCCCACAGCTGATGTCAACCCTGGGACCCCCTTTATTTTTAATTTTTTTTAAGACTAACACACTGAGCAATGAAAGGCAGCTGCACCTAGTCACCCTTTGATTGCCCACAGACTGATCTAGCGCCACTGTGGGAAATGTGTAAGTAGGAAGATGTCCAACATGGCTTGGAGGTAAGCCTGCTAGCGGGGGATGGTATTTGGTCCCCCCCCCCCAGGTGAAGCCTCCAGAGGGGCGCCATTGAGGCTCCCAGTCTGTGTACACAAATGTGTGTGGGGTGCGTGTGCCAAACTGGGTCTTTGACCCAGGTGAAATAAAGCCTAGTTTTGCCCCTGTCTGCTAGGAAAGGAAGCCCACCACTTGCCCAGGGTGCCCTCAAATATGGACCGCAACCAAGGAAAGTAAAATGGAGGAGGGGAGCCGACCCACTGGAGTCTGTAGCAGGTAGTGAGCATCTAGGGCAGGCATAGGCAAACTCGGCCTTCCAGATGTTTTTGGACTCCAACTCCCATTATCCCTGACCACTGGTCCTATTAGCTAGGATGATGGGAGTTGTAGTCCCAAAACATCTGGAGGGCCGAGTTTGTCTGTGCTTGATCTAGGGGTAACGAGAGACCACCTGCTTTGTGTTTTTTTAAAAAAGAACTCTGCTCCCTGCACTGTAAAGGGATGAGTTAGACAGAGACTGCTTTCCTCACTCTTCAGAATTGCTCTCCTCCAACAAAACATTCAGTTCGGGGCTTGGAAACATCTAGCACCCCACAACATTGCAGGAAAGCAGGAGGCGGGGAAAGAAGACGAATGCTTCTTCTACCACTTCCGCCCCTGCCTCGCCCCCAGTACTACAGCAGCTTCGAGGTTTCCTGGAATCCTTTGCCTCTCGTGCCATGGCGGGGAGGCCGATCATTAAACGACATTTCCCAGCATGCCCCGCGACAGCAAACTGGGCCGGGCTGTGCCGCAAACTACTGCTTAGGGGTGGGGAGAGCCGTCGGAAAGAGCGGTGCGCGTGCGACGGTCGCTTTACGACTGCCAGGGTCGGATCCGCTTCCGGAGTGAGCCACCCCGAAGGCAGCCGTTGCCGCCGCTCGCCGTTCCGCGTAACCTGGAGACGCGACAGCGCCGTTCGGCGATGGGCGGGAGGCGATTGTGACAGGCGGCGCTCTCCGTGCCCGCCCCCTCCTCCCTGCCCGGGCAGAGCGGGCCCCTCCAGGCCTGTCGGGATGGAGGAGGAGAGCATGGAGGAGGAGGGGGGCGGCGGAGGAGCGGGAGGAGGCGGCGGAGGAGGAGGCGGAGGCGGAAGCGTCAGTAGCAGCAGCAGCAGCTACGAGGCCTTAATGGACGACCAGAACCACAACAACTGGGAAGCAGCAGCAGGAGGAGGAGGAGGAGGGAGCTACGGGCAGACGCGGCGCCGGCCGGGCTCTCCGTCCCCCGGGGAGCCCCACAGGGCCTCCCTGTCGCCCCACGAGGAGCTGGAGATCCACATGATGTCCGAGGCCGCCAACGGGCCAGGGAAGGGCTGCGAAGCCACGCCGGTCAAGGGGGGCTCCAGCATCAACCTCAACATCAACCCCTCGGCCTCCAAGTTCTGTGAGTGAGAGAGAGGCCGAAAAGGGCCGCCCTCCTGGCCAAGGGAGGCCGTGGCCCAAGCGGCCGTGTTCTGCGCCACCTCCATCCCGCCCCCACCCCGGTCGATCTGTTGGGGAGCTGGGCTGAGCAGAGGAGGCCAGCTTGGTTCGTGCCCCCCCTTGCACGGAGCATCCCGGCCCATTGGCCCTTTTTTCAGGTCGTCAGAAAAGCCCTGCTGCATCTGGCCAGGGGCCCAGCTAGTCCAACATCCTGTTCTCACCGTGGCCACCCAAAGATGTCCCAGGGTGCCCACATGCAGGGTCCTCCGCAAATAGCGGCTCGCAGAAACTGACATTCAGTTTACAGCCTGTAAATCCTGTGGCATTGCTCTGTCCTTGCATCTTAGTGAAAGGATGGGGGGTTTTTTTGCGGGGATGGGTGGGTAATAACCACAGTTGCTCCCTGGGGTAGTAATAGTAATAATAATAATAATAAATTTTATTTATACCCCACCCTCCCCAGCCAAGGCTGGGCTCAGGGTGGCTAACAACCAATAATGAAACAAGTTGAATGAATACAACTTAAAAGCAAGATTAAAATACATTAAAACATTAAAATGCAGCCTCATCACAGGAGGAGAAAGGAAAAAAGAAAAAGGGGGAGGGAATCACATTGCCTCCAAGCCAAAGGCCAGGTGGAACAACTCTGTCTTACAAGCCCTGTGGAAAGAAATCAGATCCTGCAGGGCCCTGGTCTTATGAGACAGAGCGTTCCACCAGGCCGGAGCCAGTGTTGAAAAAGCCCTGGCTCTGGTTGAGGCTAATCTAACTTCCTTAGGGCCCGGGACCTCTAGGGTGTTGCTATTTATGGACCTTAAGGTCCTCCGTGGGGCATACTGGGAGAGGCGGTCCCGTAAGTATGAGGGTCCTAGGATGATGGGATTCTGGTTGTACCTGGCTTAACAGGTAAGGGGCTGGTGCTCTCTTCAGTTGTGGGTTTATGATTATTGTCCAAGTTGCTCCACAGTTAAAAAGTGCTACACATGGAAATGTTGAGAGATAACTAACATCTGTCCTCTGGTGACATGAATTTGTGTGCTTATACACGCTAGAGACTGCTCTCATATGCCTGTCACCATATGTTCTCCAGCTGAGGATGGCGCCTCTTACTGCTTAAACTGTTTCCCTGACATCATCACAGTGTGTGCATGAATTGCTGCCCTCCCTAGTTTGGCTACATATGTGGGTATCATTTTGGCTGTACAGTTCCTCTGAACACCAACAGACAGATTTATGCAGAATAAGATAGCCCTTCAAATAACCTGATCCCCAAACCATTTTGTTATGTTTAGCACTGCATATGGCTTATTTTACAGGGTAGTTGGAAGGATTGTTTTAATCAAGTGTCCAAGGCACTTCGAGCGCTTGGAAAACTGGGTTATATAAAATGATAGCTTGCTCTTGTACCAGTAGGTTTCCAGAGAAGCGTACGATAAAACATAATCAACAAAAACAATTCAACAACATGAAAGTACAAAAAGTTACCCAATGTGCATTTACTTTTGCATGCATGCACACACATGCTTATGGAAGTGCATGTTGTTTGCCCTATTGTTTTACTAAGAAAAGAATAAATATTTGAGTTGGGAAAATTGCTATGTAAACATCTGTGTGTTTCAGGAGGCAATTGAATGCAAACATCTGTCAGCTTCTTTGCCCGTGTCCTCTGTGTTGGAAAAACGCCCGGGAAGGCCACCACCTTCCCAAGACACCGGGGCGTCTCTCTGGTGGTCGCTCTCTGGCTGTAAATCTTTTTCAGTCCAGAGAGACTGGTGATAAGCGACCCCTCCCTCCTGAGAGGAGCACGCTCGTCTTCTGGCATCTCATTGCAGAAGAAAGAGACAATCAGTAGCTTTAAAACGACTTTATTCAGCGGTCTGTATACAGAGACTCCATCAGCATGTCTGCTCTCTCTCAGCAGCAGTACAGAACAACATCTCACACAGAAGTGAAAGTAACTTCTCACAGTACTCAGACTCCCTTTCTCACGCTCTCAGACACTCACATGATATAAACAACCATAGTGCTACTTGCTGGGCAGCTGGTGTGATAAAACTCCTAACATCTGTGTGTTTCAGGAGGCAATTGAATGCAAACATCTATCAGCTTCTTTGCCCGTGTCCTCTTGTGCCACACTGTTCAGAGCCATGCCATAGATTCCCTTACTGTTACATCTGAATTTTCCCCACCGCACAAACAATGAGCAGTAAGCCAAGAACAAACTTTGGTTATAGCTCATGATTTGTCTGGAGCAAAAAGGACCATAAACGTGGATTAAGATGTAATTCTAAGCCAGACCATGGCTCTGTTCCAGGTAGCAGCAGGGCCAGAGTAGGGCAAAATGACTGCAAATTTTTCTTTTGAGTACCCACATGCTTGTTCACATTTCACCATGGTTTGGCTTGGGGTTAGGTGTAAATGTATAATGTCTTGTCTTTAAACATGCTTTGTGTTGAAATAAACATATTAATGTCTCTAGCACACTGATGAGAACAAATTCTTGTTCTTGTATCACAGTGAAAAATGCGTTTTTTGCATCTCAAAAAATACGTTTTTTGCATTATAGAGATGATTTACATTTAAGACAGCTTTACAGATGTTGCTAAGAATGTTGGTGCAATTATTTTATCATTCTTCTCATTGTGTTCCATAAGTGCATTAAGATGATTTATTTTCTCTTATAGTAATGAATGTTATAACAATAGAAGACTATAAGAGCACATACTGGCCAAAGTTGGATAGTGCCATAGATCAGCTTTTAACTCAGTGTCCTGGTGACTACATCCCCATCTCCTATGAACAAATATACAGGTAAGAAAATTTTACAAGCTTTGTATGGTTCTGGAATAAATTATTTTGCATTTAAGGTTTGCTGTATATCAATTGTGTGCATAGAAGCTACTTTTATTGCACTAGTATTGCATTCTTGGGTAACAATTTTCATTTTAATATTAGATTTTAAGACTTAAGGTTGAAAGACAGGGTAAAAGTATGATAAAAAAAATGAACCAGGTAACACATTTTTGAAGTTTTCATTTATTGGAAAGTAAGGTGAATAATTTCAATTAATCTTGGGTTATGCATACAAAAGGAGGAAAAAGCTTCTAGCTGCTTTTTCCAGAATATACATATGCTATAACCTCTACCTTGTTCTCCCTTATTCACCTTTTCTCTAAACAAAAAACCCCAACTATTGTTACCTTTCTTTATAAGGGATTTGCACCACCCCCTTAATGATTTTGGTTGCCATTTTTTTTTTTTTTTGCATCTTTTCCAGCTCTACAATAAACTGCATGCAGAATTACAAGGATTTGTATAACAGTGTTATGATATTGGCAGGTTTATTTTAAGTCCTTTTCCTAATGATCCTTAGCACAGAATTCTCCTTTTTTTACAGCTGCTTGCTTCACACTAGGTCAGCATTTTCATTGAGCTATCCACATTGACCCCAAAATTTCTTTCCTGGCCAGTCACCACTAATTCCTGAAATGCTATATACATTCTAGCTGAGCTAGATAACTCCCAAGCATTTTGAAGAGTTTTTACTTTCTTGACTTTCCCTTTCAACTTCCCTTTTTACACTTCTGTTGAATTTTGAGAAGGTTCCTCTTTTGAAGTATATGTGTGACTGCTTTCAGTTTCCTTGACAATTCCCCACTTCCATATATGTTGAACTTGATAGCCGTGTCATACAGTATGCATTTGGTTCAACAGCACTTTACATCCCCTCTTTACCACTTAAATTTAAGTCTTGAGTCTCTTCCCATCTGATCAGTTCCATTAGGGCAAACGTTTTAGGGCACCCTGAAATCTTACATCCCTGACTGCAATCACCCAGTTAATGTGTGAGTAATTTGTCTCCTATTACTACCGCACTTCCTCCTTAGAATGCTTCCTTGATTTGGATTCACAATCTCAAGTTCACCATTTTAGTTAGGGTGGTGGGAGATGACAGTATGTCCCTAACAATTAAGTTACTAGTGTCAGCCACAGTGGTTCTATAAAGGATCCTGTCCCTTTAGGGAATTCTAGCTTTTTTGACTGTGTCCTCTTTGACTTACAGTCATCCCTAGTATGCACTTCCTGTACTTTCTGTAGGGTTTGAATCTAGTGATGACTGTGCTGCTGGTTCTCTTTGTTCCACCAGGTTTCCATTATGCCCGGTATATCTATGCTGTTCATTAAAACCAAACACTTCAGCTCTCCCATCTTGTCTTGGAATCTTCTAGTATTGGCATATAAACACTTATAAATGGTGTCTCTCTCCAAATGTCTCTGGCATAATGTTTTCCACTATGGTGCTTTCAGCTCTTAGAATAGCTATCATGTACCCCTACACCTCTGTTACCTAGTTCTTCCCTCTCCCATTGGGACAGATCTATAGATATGTTCAACCCATCACTTAGGGATGATTTGTCCCAGGGGTTCTTTGTTTGTATTGCTGGGTGGTTTTTAATGTTCCAAGGACTGCATTAAGGTTATTTAGAATTACGTTTCGGTGAAACTCTTGCCGGTTTATTTCCTTGGCTCAGAATCTCTGAGTGTGTTGATGTCTAAGGTATAGTTCCTGGATCATCTATGATTGTGAAAATTTATGGAATATTCAAGGGCCAGCCAAATACAGTATGGATTACAATAATTCCTCAAGAGATACGAAGCGGCCTTTTTTAGTTAAAAGGAGCTCGGTGATTTTGGGCAGGGATTGGGTTGTTGGTACCTTCAGCTCTGATTCAAATAGCAAATACAGGTTTAATGGCAACACTAGCTTGGCACTGGGGGTGTTGAGAACCCTCAATAAAATGGGCTGAGAATCATGGGTTACTTGAGGACCCCATGGAAATGAACAGAAGCTGTAATGCTGGCAGAATACCACTGGCGCTTAAACTTCAATTCTTTGTTATCCTCTACTTTCCTCATCTGCAGTCACTTGCTATGTGTACACACAGTGCTTTGCAGTGCTTATCTCAGGGAGCTTTGCAATGACTCCATGAAATAGGTGAGGCCGAGAGATGTTTGGGTCTTGTCCATGACCAACCAATTTTCTTTATTGCTCACCTAAATATTTGTCTAAAAGCAGCCCAGTGTCTAAAAGCAGCATTCTGTTTGCTGTAAGCTGACACCATCTGACTTGTGCTTTATCTGCCCCACTGTAAAATTATCTTTCTGAGAAGGACAGCGGAGGTGACCACTCACTTTTTGAAAATATGAACCAGGGTACTGTCATGTACCAAATGTCAAAGAAATTGAATGCATGTGCTTCCATTTCCTTTGTTGTCCTGGGAATTCTAACATGGGGCTGAAGAGAGGGAGATATACAGAGTTATACACAATTAATATAAAGTTAGTTGTGGTGTACAGTAGTCCCATTTATTTTGGTGAAGCTGTTTCATTCTGTTGCTTTATCCTGTTAAGATAGGCTCACTAATTAAAATGTTGCCATCCATTCCAATGCAAGTTGCTGTTTTTGTTTTTTTCCTGTTAAAGACAGGCACACTCATGTAGACTTAATTCCTAAATGCTTAGGTTTCATTCACAAGAAACTTGTTAGCATTTTTTTATCTGAAAGTAAAAAAAATGCATTTTTTTCTTAGTGATTCAGAAACGTCATATTGCATACAGTGGCCAAAACAGCACCATTGACCATATTACACATATGGGAAACAAAAGAGCTTTGACCATATCATTGCAGAAGTGTTTTGCACAATAAAATGAACAAGGGTTCCAAGACGTATGGTTTTTTTTTATTAATTAATAAAACTTAATTTTAAAATATTTTATTACCACCAAATAAACACCCTTCTGATTTTTAAAACATAACAAGTTCATGGTTAGCCCATTCTACAAAAAACATATGGTACATGTGTTAGTTGTGGTTTATGTGCTGTGGCTTATTGAACCTACCAAGGTACAAAATGACTAAAATTCACTTTGAATGGTCGGTGAACCTTTTCTTTGGCATGTAGTACCATTTTTATACCTTCTTTTGAAAGAGACAAAAATTAGCTTTATTTTGATACCAAAATAAGCCCAATTGGTTGAAAAATAAGCAAAACAGCAGGTTTTTTCTAAACTGACGCAGAAATTGCATTAGTTTATATCGTATGAAAATCAAAATTTTTAAAAAATTCTCCTGTGCCTAATTTTGGACCAATTTTTTTTTTACAAAAATTAATTTGAGATTATCTCATAGGTATCTACACATAATTTTTTTAAAAAGAAAATCTGAGTCATGAGAGCACATTCGATTATTAAAATCAGGTGATTTGGTGTGGAAGGACTAGTAGAAAAATGGTTATGGCCTTGTATCTGAGAATTGTGGTAGTTGTGTTTCTGAAATTAAAACAGTGGTACCTTGATTTTCGAACATCTCCGTTGATGAATGTTTTGGAACTTGGAACGCCGAAAACCCGGAAGTAAATGCTTCCGTTTTCGAACGTGCATCAGAAGTCTTCTGCTGAGGTACCACTGTATTTTTTTCAATTTTCTCTGTAAATTTGCAGACTGCCCTTTGTGCCTTGGTTTTCGAATGTTTCGAAAGTTGACCAGTCTTCCGGAACGGATTATGTTCGAAAACGGAGGTTCCACTGTACTTAAAAGTTCAAATGAAGCATTTTGGAGTCCCACATGTTATAATTGTTATTTAAATATAATTTTGTTTTCATTTTACTATTTTACTTTTGATCTGAGAACACTGCATGCATTGTCAGATATACTCCCTGTGTATAGTTTTGCTGCTGCTGCAATTTTGGAAAGTTCTTAAACGCAGTAGTATTTGGCAATAAAGGCTTTAGATGTTAAGACTTACGTAGATAATAACTTTTAATGGATTTCTCTTTTGAGCCCGATTAAATTGATGCGATATGTAGTAGAGATCTGGAGACACACACAAATTGCTTCAGAAGCAACTTCTGTACTTTGGGTAGGACCTGTTTCACCTTGTACTCAGGATACAGCCTTGATTTTGATTTTCTGAGTAATTTGATGTCCACCTGCTGACTACATGACAGCCACTGTCAATGTAAGCAGGAGTTTCTCTGCTGGTGCACATTGGGGCAGAAAATAAATATTGCATCCCCGAAAAAAGCTGGCAACAGTGAAGAAGTCCACACCCAGCATGGATCCTCTTGTCTCCATTGACTTGCATATGAATAATCATGGTAGCTGTCAGAGCCCCAATGCATGACTTCAGAGCAGTTCCTGCAGTCAATGACAGTGTGAGCAGGGATTGTGATGAAGGTGCTATCCTATATAGCTCCAAAGTGGATACAAAGGATCATAGACAGCCTTGTTTTTGTTTCAGGCCACATTGGTGAAGGTCTGAATACTTCTAAAACAACATTTGTTGGTTTGTTACTTGGGCTTGATCTGAAGTGGCTTCATGCCCCTTGATCTGTGGTATTTTCTAGGTCAAGATGAAGGAACAGCTTTATGCTGCTTAAGGTTTTGTGGCTTTGATGGAATTTCAGCCATACTTTAGATAGGTGCTCAGAACAGAACCACTTCCAATGTTGGCAGTCTTAGGTGGAATCTATACCAGTAGCTTTTCGTGCAAGTTATTCTGAGTTCAGTGGGACTTGCTTATATTTTCACACCATTTGTTTTGTTGTGCAAAATTTGTTTCATCAAGAGGCAGAGGAAGCTTGGAAATAGGCAGGAAAGCAGGGTGGATAAAATCAATGATTATTTTTTTAAAAAAATGGATTTAAATCAGATTTTTTAAAATTTAAATTGGATTTTTAAAATAAAATGCTTTTGGAGGAAAGAAATCTTTCTAAAGATAGTTTTCTGTTTAAGTTACATTATAGTCCAAAGGTTATTCATCAGGAAATAAGGATTTGTTTAAACATGGATACATATGCTATAATGTTATTGTTTTAGTTAAATAAATTGTTTAAATTGTTATTAAGGAAATGATTATTTTTCTCCTTCCAATAAAGTACAGCAGAAAAGTTGTCCAAATATAAACAGTTCACTTACTAAACCTCACAATAATTTCATAATTACCAGTCTATGTTTTTCTAATAGTATAACCAAATCAGTAATTTTTGATATAACTGTGAGAACTACTCTGAAAATTTATTATTCCAAAAATGAAACCTTCGTCTGGTTGTAAATATTAAGATTATACCAGCAGGAATGAGTTTTTCTGTAAAAAGATTGATTTAAATCAAGTGTTTTAAAACTGAGATTTAAATTGATTTGATTTAAATCAAATCCACCCTGCAGGAAAGTAGAGAAAAGCACTAGTCTGGGCACCCCTTCATTGTCTTTCACTTTAAGCAAGTCGTGGAACACTGATCACAGATGATTGCTGAAATGTGGTTACTACTAATGGCAGAACTGTCAGTTTCCATTCAGAAATAGCATCTTTAAATCCTTGTAATGTGCAGGTATTTCTGTACTACTTATTTTGTTTGTGGTTTGCAGCTTGCATTTCTGGGAAAGCCAACAAATATTAGCTTAGCTTAATCTAAGCCTTATTTATTTTGATTTTTAGAATCTCCTTATATGGAACATTTCAAGGTGATGTCAAAATATACATTATAAACAATATCACATACAAAACCAACAGTTTAAACACTGTAAAATAACTCACTACAACGATCAATAACTCTTTAAGCAATCAAGCAATGAAACCTCTTCATCCCAACAAACGTTATATGATCACCTAACCTTTAAAACTCAATCAGCCCCCAAGAAGTAGCAGTAAAATATCTGCACTTAAGTGCCTAGGAGTAAAGTAAAGGAGTAAAGATTACTTGCTTAAGGTGAAAGACACTGAAGGGGTGTCCAGACTAGTACTTTTCTCTACTTTCCTGCCTATTTTCAAGCTTCCTCTGCCTCTTGATGACACACACTTTTGCCTGGCACCAAAATAATATCAAAGTCTATGCAAAGTAAGCCTCCTTAGGGAGAGCATCCATTGGCATGGGGGCCACCACTGAAAAACCCTTCTTCTTTTGTAACTGTTCTCCAGACTTCTGCTGGTGGGGCACAGAGAGGAAGGCCTGTAATGACCTTGGGGGCTGGGTAGGTTCATATGAGAGAACTGGGTATAGGGGTCCTGCGCTGTGTGGGGCTTTGTAGGTTTAAACCAGCATTCTGTGCCTAACAGGGAAAGTGTAAATTAGTTGACAGGAATACCTTTATGTTCAGACGTAAAGACTCTGAAGGAATTAGATGAAGCTGTGGTTAAAGTGCATAAAGCTTGAGAAAGTGGCCCATGTTAATACAGACTCCAGTCATGTGAATAATTATTTGATGGCTTTCCATAACAATTTGATACAATCAAGCTATTCTGTTAAAATCCCAAACATTATATATGAGGCAGCCTTAACTTTTCAATGTTTGCAAGGCTGTCTGTAGGGAGCACAGGTTGTAGGCTGCTACAAAACTTGTTGGATAAATAGGGTCTTTGTTTAGGATGCGTATTGCTGAAGTTTCCTTTTAATTTTAAGCAGAATTTCTACTGGCTTGACATTTCTTGTTTTTCCCCCCCTGTGCTGCAAACTGTTGTCAATTCATCACTGTTCCTGTATTTATTTCTGCAGTTGTGTGTATAAATGTGTGTGCCAGCAGCATTCGGAACAGATGTATAGTGACCTAATAAAAAAGATAACTAACCACTTAGAGAGAGTCTCAAAGGAGCTGCAGGTAAGAAGCTGCACAATTTTGTTTTCCTGGGATTTGGCATTTTACTGGGAGTAGTGTGCCACTGATCATTTGAAATGATTGTTATCACAGCTGTTACCTATGTAGAACTCAACTAAACCTTATGTGTAATGTGTGAGTGTAGAGCACTAACCTTTGAATGATTCCTCTAGGAAAATGAGGTTTCACTGTGTTTACTTAGGTCCTGTATTTTATAAAAGTGTCATGAACCAAAAGTTGAAATAGATGCAATGGAATATTCTTGACTCTTAGACCTCTAGACTTCTCTGGGATAACATAAAAGTGAGCCAAAACCAGAGCAATTATTAATGTATATTTAAATTTTCTAAAAACATTTCCTTAGTGGTTCATTATGGCACATCGTAACCTACCCCGGGTCAGCACAAAAGTGCATTGTTTCCTCCCAAAGGAGCAGACATTACTATATTTTTGCCTGGGTAAATTCCTTTGTGTTTTAGGATTGACTACAAATCCATCGCAGAACTTCAGCTTTGATTGAGTCTTACTTAAACTGCTGATACACATTTGTTTTTACCTAGCCAATGTCACTTGTGGGTGACATTGCCATCTTAAGAGGAGCTCCCCTTTCTCTTAGAGTATAAAAGTTTCTTTTTGTTCATTCTTGCTTTCTGTCGATGATGGGGGCAAGCATTTAGTTCTACCCTCAGTACTGAGCTACAAATATCCTAATACCTCTATGCTATACATTAAAACATGTAGAGCTGTTTACACTTGTGGTTCAAAGTTGGGCAACAAGGTGCAAAGGAAAGGAGAAGTACATTAAGAGAACAAGTATAAAAATGAGTGGTAATAAGAAAAATTGTTAAGTCAATTTCTTACTCAGGGCTTGTAGAAAGATGAGAGAAGTGGTTAGAAGTTCCTATCCCCATGCATGTTTACTGGTTCTTTGCTGGAATGTAGGGCTTTAATGGAGGAGGACTCCTGAGAGCAGCTGCTGCAACTACTGTTCCCTTTAATCCACCACTATCTTTGGTTTGCTTGTACTGGCTGAGCAGGGAAAGGCATATGCTTACAGACCCCACCATAACGGAAGTCTAACCTGGTTCAGGGTAGACATGGCCTACTGTACCCCTCTGCTTCTACAGTCACCTCTTCTTGGTCTCTGCCTGCTCTTCCTCCTAGCTTTGAATGTCCTTTGTAAAAATGACTTTGTTTTTCAAAAAAATCTCCAAAAAAATCAAATCCCTTTAAAAAATCTGTGTTGCTTTGTTTTTACTTTTGCCTTTGTTGTTGTTGTTGCTGCTGCCGCCAGTTATCTTCTGTGAATCTGCATTTTCTGCTGTGAACATCATCCAAATACTACTCTGTTATTGCAGATAGATGCTTGGATTACTCTTTGAATTTAACTGTTATTAGAGTTCATTAAACTATTCAGTCCTTAGTGATGCAATGCAGTGCAAGAGTTCTGCATCAGCATTGAATTTAGGCTTCCTTCCTGTTGGGAACAGGGTTTTTAGGTCTTTGTTTTCTTTTCTGCGAGCCTGAAGGCAGAGGTTGATATGGATAAATTTCAGAGGTGGATGCTGGGATTGATAGGCATATAAAGTTTGTATTATCTTAAATGCACAAGCCTTAATACATTTAATCACCGTACCTACAGTAGGTCTTTATGTAGTTTTTGTGTAGAATTTTTGGGGTCAGGTGTAGTGCCTCTTATAGTCATCCTGATGTCTGGCTTGTGGTATCCAGCATGCAGTTGCAGTTACCTGGCCTCTCCCAGGCTTTTGCTTTGTGACTGGCTTTACTGTTACACCTCAACGTTCTGGCTAAATAAATGAATAAAAACTTTACACTTGGATCCCACCTTTGTACCCTCGTGTTCAAGGTGATGAATATGTGATTCTCAGGCAGGTACCTATCCAGGTACCAACCAAACCAATACCTGCTTTATTTCAGCAAGGTAGTGGCCTTACGTGCCTTCAGATGATGGATCTTGCAGCCCTGAAGCCTGCTCACCCCCAAAATATGTTCATCCACATATGAGATTTTATTGTATCTTGTCAATCTTTGGAATGAATATTCCCATAATGAGAGGAACAGAAAAGTGTGTGGCAAGCCGCTTTAAGAAAATGCAGGCATTTACTAGGGGAAAGGCTAGCTTTTCTCTGGCCTCTTCCAGTCTTCTCCCTGCTCCTCTGTCCTGATAGAGATGGGAAAGTAAACATGATTCACTCCCAACTTCTAAGCTTCTTTAAGAAGATGCCATAATGTACATGTAATCTGATGCTTTTTCATGAATTATTTAGACACTCTCTCTATAATCTGTAAATCTTATTTTCAGCATCACACAATTTTATTGGCAATGATTCCACTGGTGTGAAGTGTCAATGTATAAAAGTTGTTTGCTAAAAAGAAAACTTGCCTCTGGATAGCACATTGTGCCTCTGAAGCATTATTCCCTAGTAAATTCAAATGTTCTGATACTTGCGTATTGCTTTCCTATGGAATAAGGTTGAACATCGTGATTAGTTATTAAAAGTAGTGCTTCCTTATACTTGTTAAAGACTTCATTGCAAAATGTCAACATTGGTAGCTGAATGTTTTGAGGCAGCCGCAGCAAGTGTCCGCTTGTAAGTATTTACAAGTTAAATAATCAGCCATTTCTAAACAAGATGTTTTTTGGATCTACAATGAGATACTCATGGTAACCAGAAAAACCTGCGTGTATGTATGGTTTCCCAACTGTACTTATTTTTACTTAATATCCTTCAGCAGATATCCGATGCAGGTTGGCAGGAACATGAGACAGCCCCTGTTTCATTGTGGTGCCCAGAAAGCACAACTCCTTCTGTCATGTGATTTGCTTAATAATATTAATAGCAGAGAGTGGCTAACATATCTCTGCTATTCTTATTCTGATTCTTATTATTAATTATTAACCTGCCCTTCACCTTAAGGTCCCAAAATACATTTTTTATTTGTAAAACTTTTGACTTCCCTTTTTGTTTAACATTTTTTTGTTTTTATGGCACAAATTGGGATCCTGTGAGACTCCCCATTGGAGCTGGAGTTCAGTTTCCATCAGTGCCAGTTAGCAAAGTCAGTGGTCAGATTGTGGGAGTTGCAGTCCAACCTGTGGAGTAGGGCCACAGGTTCTCATTCACTGCCCTTCTTGTGCTATTGTTACGTTTTTTAGTTGTCATCGTGTTTTTATTTCTCTTGACTAGATAGAAGCTGCCTTGATTGCTCCCTTCTAGACTGGAAAAGTGAGCTAAAGATCTTACCACATAACTAACTGCATATTGCCAGGCCTGAGCAAACAGGAGAATGTTTGTGTGTAAAATGTTCACAAGTGCTGCCAGCTGGATGAACAAAGCTAGAATTTCTGTAGCTCATTCCTTTCCTCTGTTTGTGTTAGGATTTTGGTGATTCCTCTTCCTAGTTCCCAGCGCTGGTGAAGGTGCTTGAATTCTGAAGGGGTCTGCTCAATCATAGGAGGAACTGATCAGTATCCAAGATGAGGCCAGAGTTGTTGCTGGTGCAATCTTGCACTGGTGAAACTGTAGCAAGGTTTGGCTTGAAAGGGAGGGTAGGGATAAGATAAGCAGGTTAAAGCTGAATGTGTTTGCCTTTCATAGGTTGGCACAAGCTTATGCTTGGTCTGTGACAGCCGCAGAGGAATGTTCTGTCTTTCTGCAGGATGTAACATATCCTTCAGAGAGTCCTTGCCTATCTCTCATCTAACATTAAATATTGTCATTATTTTAACACTCGATGGATTTCTTTGTAATATTCAGCTCTTATCCCATTCCTCTATATAGTGCAGTGAAGTACTAATTTTGCTTTTTGTGTGACTAGTGACAAGTGAGCTTAACTTGCAGTGAGCAACCTGAATAGATGATGTCTTCTGTGGACTCTTCACTAGCTAAGGGGGGGGGGGTTTCCATTTTGTAAATTGTACTGTAGGTGGCAGCAGAATGCTTTCACTGTCTGAATACTGTTTAAACTGCAGAAAAGACAAGATAGATTTTCTCTTTTGAAAACCTCGTAGCTTTCCTGTGCATTAGATTGTCTCATAGATTTACAGAACCTGAAGCTTTGTTCCATACTGACTGTTCCCTGTATCACTTACAACCTCCCTATTATCCTCCACATGCACTACACTAAATACAGCTTATGCCTGATATATTACCTCCCCGCTTTATGTCGCATAGTAACTGCTAGGTTTGGTCTAGGTTTGGTCATAGTAACAACTCTGTAATTAGCCTTCCTTCATTATGCATCTGTAAGCATTCAACAAGTCTTGGAGATAGATGCGGATGACAATCAGTTGTCTAAATATCATAGAGAGGTTGCATAAGTCTACTTGGCATATTGTATTGTAATGGATGTTAACGGAACTTGAAGCACAGCCTGAGAAAAATGCTTCATGGGTTTGTATGTACAGTACATCCAAGACCCAGTGCAGTTCTGCCAGAACTGATCTTATGTACTCGGACCATCTTGTCCTAGTGAGCAACCTGGCTTCCAAATTCTTCACCTGCTGCAGTTCCTGAACTGTCTTCAAAGGCAGCCCCAATGCATTGCAGTTGTCTAGCCCAGAGGTTACCAGAGTTTAGACCAGAGCTTTCCAAACTTTCCATGTTGGTGACCCACTTTATAGACGTGCATCATTTGCGACACAGTGATTCAGTTTTACTAGAAAACCGAAACTAACCCCTTTCCAGCCCCGGGAGGAGCGCAAGTAGTGTTTGTGTGACACCTACACACTGCTGCCGACAGACGTGTCGCGACACACAGTTTGGAAAGCTCTGGTTTAGACAACAGCAGTTAGGTTGCCCCTATGAGTCACTTGCTAAGAACTGGAAATAATTAAAAATACATGAATTGCTATTTTACAGAAACTTTAAACACTGAAAGTGTTGAACACACACTGCAGAGTTTATACTTAGGCTTATCTGTTGTTGTTTTTTACATTAAATTTAGGAATAGTGGAACTACTGTGAGTGATTTTTTCTCCTTTTTGGTCTTCCATTGAGCTATGTCAGAATACTATGGCTTTAGTTTGAGCCCTGGGTGGCTATATATGAACATTCATAATAAACTCATATTACTGATTAGTTGGTAACTAACTTTAACTATTTGCATATATCCACGTGGCATGTAGTTTGGTTTTACTGTATTACCAAGAGGTAAGGAGAATCTTGCAATTTCTCTTTTTTCTTGGATTTTTTTTATCAGGCAAAGAAGTATCATGTCCTTCAGGCACAATGTGGTGACATTCAATAATGGCTAACCAAATGGTTATATCTGCATATGATAAGATACTGCTTGGTAAATGGCTGTCTACACTGCTCCCTTTTTTTAATCAGAAAGGTAGTTCAGTGAACAAAACTATATATTGGCTTTTCTGTCAAAGAGAACATGCTAGGTTTTCGTTTTGCTGCTGCTTCAGATAGAAGGACTGCTTTATTCAGCATTTTATAAAGAATGGAAATGAGGGTGGTTTCTTGAATTTACTTTGCATATATGTCTGCAGCATAAATAAATTTCCCCTTTGGGATCCTTTCTCTAAGGGAAAAAGAAAATGAAACAAACATTTTGTCAAAATATATACATAAACAGCTGTAGGGCTCAATCTTGGTTTCCATAGTGACTGCCTAGCCATCTTCAGGCAAGTGTAACCAAATCTGAGAGTTCCTCCAAACCATGGAACTGCAGGGGCAGAGATTATTCTTGTCCCCTTTTCCCAGCCCCAGAGATGAGCAGATTTGCTTTGGCTCCACCCTTGCTGGATGTAAGTGGAGGGCCAAAATAAGGCACAACTCTGCCGTTCCTGCCTAACTCTAAATTGTGGAGGGGAAGATGGAAATAGGTTGTCTTTGTCTTTCTGCTTTTCAGGGGCAGGGGGTCCTTGGCAAGCCCCTCTCTGTCAGGAGCTCATCCTACTCTCGAGTAGGACCCTGGTAGAGACACATGCCTGACTGGCATGTTCTCTCCCTCCTGGTCGATCGTTCGGAAGCTTCAAAAGATTTCTTCTGCCCAAACATCACAGCGACCGATGCCAACAGACACCGGCACACTTAGGGATCTGCAGAGTGTTCGCGGTTTGTGTAACAGACCTCAGCAACTCAGCATTTTGGCTAATCTACTTTATTTACATATAAACACACACGGAGCGCTGCAACATGGCTCCCTTTCTCTCTAGCATCAGACAGCAAAGAGAAAGAGCAAAGGACAATAGTCCCACTTCACGGAACACAGTAACACAAATATCCTGTCTCTGTCACTTCCCACTCTGTGGAATGAAAACATACACCATCATGTGATAGACAACAATCCCATAACTGTAATCATGGGGCAGGAATTTTAACACACTCTATCCCCACACCAGCTCTGCATGCAGTGGCTTGGAAGGAAGAGGAGCACATACTTTTACTAGAGGTGTGCAGCACCTTTGCTAGGGCTGAATAGCAAGTGATTTGGGATGTCTTTACCCCTCACTATGGTGAAACGAAATGTCAGCCAAGTGCCCTAAGTTGGCCAAATGGTATTCTCTCTCTGTACTTTTCTGCAAACTGTATCTCTGGTTTCTTAATGTTTCTTTAGGTTCGTGGAATTCGAAATGCTGCCTGTGCAACACTGAAAATCAACGGGTGGTTATTCTTATTGTTGTTAGATCAGAACAGTGGATGGGTTGGAAGGGCGGGTTGGAAACTTCCTTTAACTTCTTCAAAAATGCTCTGCTGCTCTGCTTGAAAATAATTTGTCCACAACTTCTCCAGTACTCTGCAGACAGCCTTGCACGCAGCCATCATCACCTCGTAAGGCTTGCTGGAAGGCAGTCCCCTCCCCCCAAGCACAAGCAGACACTCAAAAGTCAAGGCATTCAATATGAAGCTTCTAGCATGTTAAATAATGTACAAGCAAAAATACCCACCATCGCCACCTCTTAAATTATTTTATGGTAAGAAGCAGCATAAGGCAAACCTTCATTCTCCCCTGAAAATATGAAAGTAATCACAGAATTGTAGAGTTGAAGGGACCTGAAGGGTCATCTAGTCCAACCGCCTGCAATGCAGGAATCTCACCTAAACCATCCAGGACAGATAGTCATCCAACCTCTGTATAAAAACCTCCAAGGAAGGAGAGTCCACAAGCTCCTGAGGAAGTCTGCTCTTGTGCCTTGCAAAACTCTTAATATTACCTGCTGAATTGAACCTCGGTTAAGCAAAATCTTAAAAGACACGGGTGGCGCTGTGGGTTAAACCACAGAGCCTAGGACTTGCCGATCAGAAGGTCGGATGTTCAAATCCCCGCAACAGGGTGATCTACCATTGCTCGGTCCCAGCTCCTGCCAACCTAGCAGTTCAAAAGCACGCCAAAGTGCAAGTAGATAAATAGGTACCGCTCCGGCGGAAAGGTAAACGGCGTTTCCGTGCGCTGCTCTCGTTCGCGAGAAGCAGCTTAGTCATGCTGGCCACATGACCTGGAAGCTGTACACCGGCTCCCTCGGCCAGTAAAGCGTGATGAGCGCCGCAACCCCAGAGTCGGTCACGACTGGACCTAATGGTCAGGGGTCCCTTTACCTTTACCTTTAAGCAAAATCTTAAGCAAAAATGTTTATTGGAGCAAGACGTTCTTAGCAGCAGTGTTAGTAGAGGTTTGCAGGTTTTTAGATACAGTCATATTTCAGGTTACGAACGCTGTGGGTTGTGCGTTTTCAGGTTATGGACCGCACTGAACCCAGAAGTACTAGAATGGGTTACTTCCAGGTTTCGGTGCTCGCTAATGCGCAAAAACGCTAAATTGTGCTTTGTGCATGCGCAGAAGTGCTGAATCGCATCATGCGCGTGCACAGACGCGGCGCTGTGGGTTGCGAACGCTGCGAGTTGGAAATGTGCCTCCCGCACAGATCACGTTCGCAACCCGAGGTCCCACTGTATTTCTGTAGTCCTTCATATGGAAAAATTGTGCTTCCCCCGTCCTCAGTTTCTTTCTTTTCTGGGTGATACTAATCTTTTCTTTATATAAATGAAATGTTAGCTAATCATCACTTTTTCTGGTTGGCCTTATGTTGTGGTGTTTTTCTCCATTTCCAACCGTTCAAATGGTTGAATGCATTTCAGTATTTCATTTTGAGTTTAGCATTGAGCAATTTCATCCTGAAGGGGTAATTTTAACTTGTTAAGACTTGAAACTGAAAGGTAGGACTTAGGTTTGGCTTCCAGCATCAGTGCAAAACCATCCTTTGTACCCTAATCATAGTGCTGGAAATAATCCTCCCGTATAGTAGCTTGTAGAAGTGAAGCATAACTTTTTAAAAAGAATGATGATAATTCATACAGAGAAATTTCAAGCAAACAGATTGGCAATTCTTAAATACTGTTGCTGGAAAATAAAAGGAATATAATGAAGAAAAAGGAACATGCTTCAATAAGAAAGTATCAGCTGAAAAAGTTTGTGCTTAAAAATAAGTATAATGCTGGAAGACCTGTTGCCCTTGCAAGTCTGTTTGAAAGTTGTTACAGTATGCACTTGATCTAATAATGAATTTAATTATGCATACAAGAACTCCCTAGGTATCTTTTGAACTTCTTCACAGTTTATATGAATTTTTAATTTAGCAGTCTCGGAAAATCACTTTTCATTCTATACTAAGGAAAACTGACAGAAATACTGTGAGAATCACATTTTTTTTATGCCAAAAGATTATCTCTATTATACATTAGGTTTTGGAAATCTTTTCTACAACATGGGATAAACATTTTTGCGGGCAGAGGGTATGTGTGAAGCAAAGGGTTCTGGTTTTTGCAGATGTGATTCAAAATTAAACTAAATTGAAAAAAAATTAAACTAACTCTCAGTCGTATTTTCAGAGGGGTAACGTAGCTGTGTTAGCCTGTTGCAACATTTTGCACCAATTCATTGTGCAGCTTGTTTAAAAAAAAATAAGTGCCAGCAATTAACTTATTAGGGAGTTCTTCAGATAGTTGTATAGGTTTGTATTTAGCATAGCACTGCATTAGGGTTGCGTCTGCACAAGAATTTCTGCTTGCAAAGTGGGACTTCCTCCCTCTTCTTCCCCTATACACTCTCGGCATTATTTAGGGGTTCTCCCAACCCTCTGGAACAGATTTGAGGAGAGCGCACACAGGGGCAGGACTGGAGGGATGGAAGTCCTGTTGCACAAGCGGAAATCAGTTTGTGCTAGACAAGCTTCCCTCCATGAATTGCATATGCAACTTGGGATTTGTTGGGCCTGAGTTTTAAAGAGAATTACTGTTGAATTTTGATGTGTATTCAGCATATTCAGTTACAAGTGGAAGAGCAAATGCTCCTCTTCAGAACATAAATAATTACATTAAATTGATGCCGACTTCTTGGAATATTCTGAAGTGTCCCTTTCAAGAAGAGATCCTTCAACCCATAGCAACAAAGGAAGATTTTCTTTCTTTCTTTCTTTCTTTCTTTCTTTCTTTCTTTCTTTCTTTCTTTCTTTCCTGCCATCACTTGAATTCGTTCTTAAACCTTCCCACACTTGACGTCATCAAGACCCAATTATGATTGCTAAAAGCATTTCTTGGTCAGTAAGTGTTGCAGTAATTGTAATGTTAGTGCAGAATAGAGTACAGATATAATGATTCCTTCAACAATTCTTAGATGCTCTTTAGGAAAATTAGGATACAAACACACATTCTTTTGCTTGAATATAAATAATAATTTAACCGGATTTCCCCTCCCCCCTGAAAAGTCTAATAGAATGTGTGTGTACTGATGTTCTTCATGCTTTATAAAACCTGGAGCAAGTAGAACCTGGACGACTATGGTGCAGTGCCTCAGTTCCAGATTCCAGCCAGCCATGCCCTTTTCTGGGATATTCCATACCATCCCCCTGTCCCCTGCAACAGACATTTGACATTCTGTGGCTACTGAGCATGCTCAGTCCTCATTGGCTTGGTTTCAGGTCCTCTCCCTTCCTTAGTATTCCCTGCCCACCACATTTTTTACCTACAAACATTGGGGATTTGCCCAAGCCTGCTGATAACTTCCCATTTTGGTTACATAAGGTTACACACTCATGGAGTGATTTCCCTGTTGGTATACAGCAGGTTTCTAAAAGTGGCACTCTACAGACCACTTGGAAAAGTGAGCGTAATCAACCACCTGCTAATCACCTGGCACTAGATAATTGAAACTTCAACTCATAGCAGCAAAGGAAATCTTTTTTCTTTCTTTCCTGCCATGACTTGAATTCTTTCTTGAACTTTCCCACACTTGACATCATAGGACATCAAGCATGGAAAAGTGTCCTTGGTTCACTCAAAACATCCTGGCTGGCCTAATGAAGCTTGTAAGCCGCAGGCTACCCATCACTGATTAATATGATATTATATCAGCAGATATAATGGTGCTCTTTTTGGCTCTCCCTGCACATTTTCTCTTTTTGAGCAAGCTCTTTCCCCCGACTTAAGGACAAATTAGTAGTGCATTTAGCCAATATGACCCTAGATATTGTATTACTTCACCTTATTTAGTCTTGTTTTTTACCTGCAAGTCCAACCTGGTTACTTCATTCTAGTAAGGCAGCTATGTTTTCTTTCTTGCAGGCCAGCCCTCCAGACATCTACATCGAAAGGTTTAACATAGCACTTGGACAGTACATGGGAGCATTACAGAGCATTGTGCCTCTTTTCATATATATGGTAAGTTTTTAGAATACTTTTTCAAATTGTGCATAGTCTGGAAGGAAGGAACTGATTAGGTGCGAGGTATAGCAGTGGTCAGCAATTAGATTCTCCTGAAGACTTACATTGGGAGTTAAGTGGGATGATCTCCTGCTAGAAGCACAGATTTCCTCTCTCTGCTCATGGAATAGAATCATAGAATTGTAGAGTTGGAAGGGACCACGAGGATCATCTAGTTCAACCCTCTGCAATTCAGGAATCTTTCACTCAAAGTGGGGCTCAAACCCATAAACCTGTGATTCAGAGTCTCATGCTCTACCAACTGAGTTATCCCTCATGGGCTCACTTGGACTTATTCCACTAGTTTAATTAAAGCCCAGGCCATAACAGAACCTGCCTAGTGTGCTGAGGTACTTCTGTGCTGCACTCTTTTATCCCCCAGCAGCACCTTCTGAAATTAACCTCTCAGTTAGGAACAGAACCATCATAACACGGTGCATTCTGTTCTCAACCCAAACAGCCTGTCCAGAAGCATGCCATGGCTGGTGGTATTGAAACCCAGCAGCATTGGTCAATCTGCAATGCAACCATGAGGTTTGGCTCATACAAGCTGTCTGTACTTGTTTTTTACCCGTTTCCCCCTTGGCTGCTTGGGAGGCGTTATAAGGGACTGCAGAAAGGTGCAGCAAAGAGGGCATGCTTGCATAACTCGGGTTACAGTTAACTTAATCTCATCTAAGAGTGCCTGGAGTTGCATGGCAACCACTCGGGTTGAGTATGGTTGTACTGCATCAAGCATTGCTCATGAGTGTTCTAAAATTGGTATAAGCACTCATTTGGAAGAATCAGTTTTGCCATTAGCTTGGTGTGTTAAGCTTAAGAGTGCATGTACATTTATTTTCTTGCAGATGGGTTACCAGGCTTTCATATTTATAGACATTTTGTATCTTGCATAATCTTTCCTGGATCAGTAAGGTTTGCTTCTTGGTTTTTTGTTTTTTTTTACATATTCAGACTATTTAATTCAAAACATGCACTTACATTGGATATGTTAATGTGATTTACATGAGGAAGGGGTATTAGATGGGTTCTGCTCTAAAATGTCTTGCAGCTAAAACACTGCAAACCGATTTGAGAAATTTGATAACTGTGCATGTCAAGAGAGTTCTGATCTACTTTGCTGGTCCCATGCCAAGAAGCAGAAGTTGTAATGCTTATTATTGCAAGAGCACTTCATTCATTTATTGAATTTTGGCTCTAGCTGTGTTTTTAATGTACCAAAATAAGCTTGTAATTAAAAACAACCCTCTGTCAACACACCATCTCAAAAATAGGATTTGTTTATGCACAGTTATGATTTGGGTTTTGTCAAAACTCTCTTACCCACGTAGAGCCAACTGTTACTAGATCTCAGATTTTAAAAAGAAGTGTATCGGCAGGTCACAGATAAGATTTACAAATATGTGCCATAATTTTATTGCTTAGTATTTGTTTGATTTAAATGACTGTACCACAGAGACTATTTATAACGCTTTGACTTAAGCTCATGTTATCTGTAGTCCTAAAAGAACACTGGAACAATGCAAACTTGTGTTTCGTTAACAGCCTTTAAAGATACGTAACTTAAAATCTTTTCAGGTGCTTTTTATGTTTCTCTCCAGAAATCTCGGCTGACAAACCAAGCTAAGCTGTTAGAAAACTCTTGGTCCGTGGAGGCCATTTGTAACTCCCATGACTGGATCTAGGCGCATCTCCAAACTGTCACCAGAAAACTGATTAGCTGGTATCCTTGGTACCATTGCTTTTAGAGAGCATCCCATTAGCTATCCTTCATAGTATTGAATAATGATACACACATTAGGAGGGTTATATTATTTGCCATGGCAACAACTAAAATGGATGTTGTAAAGATTATTGTGTTGTCCTTTAAAACTACCTGAACTGGTCATTATGTAGCCTTTCTTTTGTGTTGTAATATTTCTTGATTTGATTTTTTAAAATGACTTTTGACTAAATGATAAAAATTCTGAACGGTACTGAAGGGCTTTAGTGTTATCAGAATATGTGCTAGTAGTTCACAATTGACCTTTTGTGAGGAACGTTTTGAAGTTGTTTTGAAGCATGTGTCTCTCAAGAGAAAATGAAGTGCTTGGAGGTGTCTTGTATTTGGCTGAAATCTCTGGGTGGTATGTTCAGGTCTGTAGTGATTCTAAATGGAGTATGAAGTGGGCAGTGTGTTAACTGTTGCTTTAGTCAGATTTAATGTCTTGGTTCTCGTTTTGCTCTGTCTCTGAATCAACTGTGTGTTTCTGCTGAATCCAATAGACTTCACTCACTTAGATTCATATAATAATTTCTGTATTCTCATCTCCCAATGGCACTCAAGCCTGAGGATCATTGGATCTGGACTATTTTCACACCCTAATACCACTTCCTGTAGAATTCTATCAAATATATTTCATCTGTACACTTGGAATGAATTTCAGGAACCGAAATGCTTTTTCTGTGCAGCCTGAGCAGGAGCAGTCACCATTAAGAAAAAGAGGTCAGAATAGGCCAATATATATGTGGACTGTCCCTGGATCAAGTGATGTTTCTTCTTTAAGTCCTCAGAGTTTTTAACCCAGCTCAAGGTTGTCATCTGAACTAGCCAGATGTTTAACAGGCAGTCCGTCATTTGAAAAATAAGACTTTCGAGCTGATTTGCCCCAAAATGACAAGTAGACATTCCATTTTGGTAAATGTAACCTTGGTTTAAGGAGCCATTTGGATGGAGGATTCAAAACATGATGTGTTTTTCTCTTTGCTCTATGTTAAAAAATCATCATCACCTTAGAAGCCCCAGCACATTTTGTCTCCTGACATCTGCTAGGTTGAATTTGATAGTGGTAGAATATAGTGTGGCATAATGGTTAATGTTGGGCTATGACCTGGGAGACCAGGATTTGAATTCCTACTCAGCCATGAAGCACACTGGGTGACCTTAGACCAGGCACTGTCTCTCAGTCTTGCCTACTTAACAGGGTTGTTGTGAGGATCAAATGAGGAGGAGAGCTATGTGAACCACCTTGAGCTCATTGGGGGAGAAGGTGGTATATAAATGCAATTAAATAAATAAGTAATAGTGGGGACAGCTGGGCAGATCTGGTGCTTGACAGGTATCATTAATATTCATTTTATATGCTTGCTATATGGAGGACCATAATGGCAACTGATGTGTGATGCTGAAGAACAGCAGTGATACAAGCAGGAAATGGCTCCTGTAGAAATATGTGATGCCTGCAGTACTGATAAGCAAGATAGCTCTACTGTGGTTTTACATTGAACTGTTTTATCACTCTGTGAACACTTTCTATGTACCGTAATGGGGTAGCAAAAGTTGTTAGAATCACTTTCAAAGAAAGCTATGTTTACTTTATATCAGGTATGAGCAACATGCAGCCATCATTTTCATTTCAAGCACCCCTTGGCCTAATTTCATGCATGTGGCAAACAAGGGAAAAGGGAGTGGCAGAGAGAGAAAGAGAAAAGAATTCCTAAATCTTGGGGTGATCTAGTGGTTTTTATCTTCTGTATTGTTGATTTCCTCTCTCCCCTTGAAATGGGTATCATGCAGGAAAGCTGCCTATAAATACCTTGTAATAACAACAATGTATAATAATAGAAGTTGGGCCACTTGTGTCTCTAGTACAGCCCATGTCTACCACCACCATGTGGTCACCAATAGTTTATCCCTGAAGAAATGCAGTGCTCAAAAGCAACAACAACAAAGGTTCTAAGGAGTGATGATGAATGATGCTTTTCTGAAGATTTTCACAGGCCTTTTTTTGTGTTGCTGTAAATCCAAAACAGTTAACATGGTTTCTTCTGTTTTGTTTTTCAGAATAAGTTTTACATAGAAACCAAGCTTAATCGAGACTTAAAAAATGACCTTATAAAACTGTTTACGGAACATGTTGCAGAAAAGCACATTTACAGCCTAATGCGTAAGTAAAGTTCTTGGGCTTACGTTTTCTAAAATATTAAGTTAATTGGCTTCTTTCGTATTGTGGAGTTACAAAATGCTGAAGTTTCAGTATTAATGGGGAAATTGAACAGGTAAAAAGTCTAAGACCAAATATTATATCAAGGAACCTTTAATAGCTCATTTCAAAATAGGCTTTGAAGACCAGATGATGGATGTCATTTATTCCTGGCCTATATTAGAAAATGCAGTATGATTGATTATTTCAATAAATACAGCTATCTGCTGAAGAGGTTTGAAGCAGATGTCTTTGACAGTATTAAGTTGTACTAAAATACAGTCATAATGCATCACTGGGAAAAACTGGCTCCATCCACAGATTTTCTGGCTTTTTGTGGTTTTATTGTGAACAAGCAGCATGCCAAGTCACTTCCACTGCACTCCATCTCTGATATGAGCAGGATATACTAACCAGAAAGCCTAGACTTCCTGTTCCATCTGAACAGGGGGTTGTGATTTGTTTCTCCCTAGCAAGCCTTGATCTTTAGCTAACCTTAAACCATGGGAGGTGAAGATTATTCATCAAGTTAGTTAAGGAGAAACAAGCCACGATCCACAGTTTAGATCTGGGCTTCCGAGTTTGCTTTTCCTGCTCATGCCTGGAAAGGAGTTCAGTGGGAACATTGGGAAGCATACAGTAGCATGCTGGTCATTCACAAAAAAACCATTGTAAGCCAGGAAGTCTGCAGCCACACTGTTGATTTGTTCTTACTACAACATCCAGCTTTTTGTTACTTTTTTACAAATCTTTTGCTATAAATGGAAACAGTCCTCTTCAGATGTCAATGTTGACATTGGCAAAACAGCAACTATCTCTGGATTCGAACCAACCCAGTAAGAAAATAAGAACACTTCAGTGATTACTTTGGCCTCCATTGAAATCGTTCATGGAAATTCTGTTCTTCAGACATTTTCATAAACTGTCACCAGGTTTCTGCATATAATGAGCTACATATTTCATTTTTTTGTATGTGTGGAAGCATGAAACATGCAATTTTCCATGCCTGTCTTTAGGAGAGTTGCACCACCTGCTTTTTGTGAACCTATACAGTCAAACCGCAGTTCCCAAGCGGCTCTGTTTTGGAATATTTCGGCTCCCAAATGCCAAAATCCAAGAAGTAAATGCTCCAGTTTTTGAACGTTTTTTGGAAGCCGAACGTCTGACCCGGCTTCCGCTTAAGTCCAGGAAGCTCTTGCAACCAGTTGGAAGCTGTGCCTTGGTTGCTGAATGTTTCGGTAGCAGAACGGTCTTCCTTAACGGATTACATTCAACAACCGAGGTTTGACTGTATCGGCTTTGATTAAGGTAAACTTTTTACTGTCAATGTATCAGCCCAACTGAGGTGTAGGTAAGAATTATTAGATACACCCTAAAGTCCCATAAGTATTGCATCTAAATGCTTTCTGCTAGTAGTTTAATAGTACTTATTTAAAATTCCCTTATATCAAATCAAGGTAAACAACTGATCATAGTCAATAAAAGGAAATGTCTGTTCTTCACTTCTTACATCCCAGTCCACAGCTAATGAACACCCAGCAATGCCATTTTGTAGTATTCTACATTTTTGCTGTTTAGTGCTTCAGCGTCAGTTCCATTTACAGTAGTACATCGGGTTAAGAACTTAATTCGTTCTGGAGGTCTGTTCTTAACCTGAAATTGTTCTCAACCTGAGGCACCACTTTAGCTAATGGGGCCTCCTGCTGCTGCTGCGCCGCCACTGCGCAATTTCTGTTCTCATCCTGAAGCAAAGTTCTTAACCCGAGGTACTATTTCTGGGTTAGCGGAGTCTGCAACCTGAAGTGTCTGTAACCCGAGGTACCACTGTACTTGCAACTGTTAATTTTTCTAAATCATTAACGTTATAATTTTAGTGAGACTGACTCATGTGTCTGACATATGAATGAACTGGCAGCAGTTTTTTATTTAGGTGTAAAGGTCAAGGCATTTAGATGTAAAGGCATTGTTAAAAGTCAAGAAGTAATTTCCTGCGCTGCTATTGGGTGTAATCAATAGACATTAAAAGGCTGAGTCACCTCAGTAACTACAAGGGATTTTTTGGAACCATCAAAAGGTTGATGTGCTAGGTTTTCTAGTATGGAGAAAAGACAACCAAAACACGATAGCAGTCTGTAAATGTATGTCTGGTGTGGAGAAAGTGCATGGGCCTGAAGGAGCGTCTCCACCCCCATCATTCTGCCTGGACACTGAGATCCAGTGCCGAGGGCTTTCTGGCGGTTCTCTTGCTGCGAGAAGCCAAGTTACAGGGAACCAGGCAGAGGGCCTTTTCGGTAGTGGCACCCACCCTGTGGAACGCCCTCCCACCAGATGTCAAAGAGAAAAACAACTACCAGACTTTTAGAAGACATCTGAAGGCAGCCCTGTTCAGGGAAGCTTTTAATGTTTAACAGACTATTGTATTTTAATATTTTGTTGGAAGCCGCCCAGAGTGGCTGGGGAAACCCAGCCAGATGGCGGGGTATAAATAATAAATTATTATTATTATTATTATTATTATTATTATTAGCCAACTCCTCACCCATTTTCTCATAATAAAAGAACTCTTGGCCACCCAGTTATATTAATGGGTGAGTACATTTTCCATGCAGTTCATCATTAAGTTACAGCAGTGGTTCCCAGTTGGTGGTCCATGGACACCAGGGGGTCCCCATAACCCACCCAGGGTTACCTTCAAACTCTTCTGTTAACTTACCATTGCATACAGAGATTTTCCTCTGTTTTTTAATACAAACTGTTATTTTACTTGATTTTATTTTTAAGAGGCTTAAAATGTTTTCTTATCTTGGGAAGTTTTAACAGGCTTTAAAGTTCTTACTGTGTCATGTGGGGGTATCAATAGATATTGGAAGGATCCAGTATTTTCATACTGTTGTTAAGAAAGATGGTAAAGGCAGTTGTCTTTATATTCGGAAAAGGTTGATGGAAAATATTAGAATATTCCTCATTTCTGAATTGATAATATTCTGAATTGATAACATTCTGAACTGATAATATTAGAATATTCCTCATTTGCAATTGATAATATGGTTCATTCAGTTTTGTCTTCTGAAAAGGTTATTTGGATGCCACCATTACCTGCTTAATTGGCATACAATTAATGTTTAAGTGAGTTTCTTTTATCATTTCAGCTTTACTCCTAGAAGCTCAGACCACGCCTTTTTGGATAGACCCTTCCACTATGGCAAACATTGTCAAAGGATTGTATATGCTTAGGCCAGGTAAATTACTATTGTTATTTTTATTATTATTTTAAATACTCTTTATTGATTTAGCGCATTGTTTAGAAAACAATAAAACAATGGGGGAGAAATGGTGATCACATTTTGATGGATAGTAGATATAAAGAATATCGATATGTAGTGTATCTTACGCTTCACAGAAGGAATACAAACATAGGAAATGAGCTAAATCATTTTTCTTTTGAATAGTCTATAATTTACAGGGCTGATGTCCCTGGAAAATCAAGCAGCAAGTTCCTTTGTCTCCATGGTGCTGATAATGCCATGGTTGAAGGTTTGGTCCCTGGATGGGATAGCTGCATTTTTCTGCATAGCAGGGGGTTGGACTAGATGATCCTCAGGGTCCCTTCCAACAATTCCATGATTTTGTGACTTCTGCCCTGTTGACATGGCCTGGCTTATGTATGCATGGCAAAAAATGAAAGGGCTTGGCTTTGAAGCCTTCAAGAGCGGTATATTTTAGGCAAGTCTCAATAACCAGATCAACAAGAAGGCGTATCTCTCTCTCTCTCGCTCTCTCTCTCTCTCTCTCTCTCTGTGTGTGTGTGTGTGTGTGTTATAGTCCTTTCTTATAATCTATTTTGGCCAGATTGTGGACTTGCAGGTGAAGTCCTAGATCAGAGCCATTAATGTCAAGGTGTGTAGTTAAACTGTGTGGCACATGGGAAATTGGATGCATTTGTGGTACGTTTGTGGTTATGATTGCTGTCGAAACACTGGGAACACCTACTCCACCAGGCTGCTCCCTGACACACATCTTTCTCTTCTACAGCTAAGCAATTTGATGCCTTGTACATGCATTTAGCATGCAGCAAGATAATATTTAATCCTTTCATAGAATCATAGAGTTGTAGACTTGGAAGGGACCCTGAGGATCATCTTGTCCAGCCCACTGCAGTGCAAGGAAATACAGCTGTCTCATACTGGGATTGAACCTGCAATCTTGCCATTATCAGCACCACGCTCTAACCAACTGAGCTATCCTTTCTATGTCGTGTGAAAGCTCAGTGCTAGGATGTTACAGGCCTGCCATATGAATTAATGTGTGTGCGTGCGAGTGATTTTGTTTCATTCACTATTACTTTCCATTTCTACACAGAATGGGTTCAGATGGCACCAGCTTTATTTTCTAAATTTATTCCAAACATCCTCCCTCCTGCTGTAGAATCTGAGCTTGAGGAATATGCTGCTCAAGACCAGAAACTCCAACAAGAACTTATTCAGGAAGGATTTTCCAGGTAATAACCCTGGCATTTAAAAATTAGTACCCAGTTTTTTTCAGCAAGTGTCTCAAATTGATGTTGTTGGGGTTTGGGAGTGGGGTCAGTCATGGCTATGACTATGAGCTGAAATAAAAGTGCAGCCACAGTCAGAATAATTGCTGCCAGCAGTCCTTGTACTTGCCCAGAAAAGTCAGAACAGCTTGTGTGTAAAGCAAACATTTTATGAACTGCCCTGAGAGTAGAGTTTAAAGTGCAATAATAACAACTGATTCCCTACCCCTGTACTGTCTGCTTGTTGTAAATGTTTTGCGGAAGGAGCACGTGTTTCTTTGTACTCTTCCTTGGTGTTTCCATTGACCGTGGAGAATGTGTTCACTGAGGAGCTATCAGGGATAGGGACAGTTTTCAAGGACTGCGAACAGGACAAAACAAAGACATTGCCTTTTGAACAACTGCTACAAAAGCACCCAAAGCTGTCTGCTTAAAGCCACATGATAGCCTTGATAAACCAGCTACCAGAGTTTTGAATGTTGTGATGGCGGAGTGGATGGGAATTCTTACTGTTCTGCTTTGTTTGTTGTTATATGTCCTTCTTATGTGTATGTGTGCACACTTTCAGCTTTTGCCAGGAAAAGCAGGAGTTCTCTCAACACTCTCCTTAAAAGGTTGTACAGTGGTACCTCTGGTTACATACTTAATTCGTTCCGGAGGTCCGTTCTTAACCTGAAACTGTTCTTAACCTGAAGCACCACTTTAGTTAATGGTGCCTCCTGCTTCTGCCGCGCCGCCGCCGCGCGAGTTCTGTTCCCATCCTGAAGCAAAGTTCTTAACCCGAGGTATTATTTCTGGGTTAGCGGAGTCTGTAACCTGAAGCGTATGTAACCCGAGGTACCACTGTACTTGAATCCATGCAGAATGGCTGTAGGTTTCTTGTGCAGTTACACCTAATCACTTTAGCCTGGAAATCTGATCAAGTGCTTGTTTTATTTTTATTTTGAATTTTAAACTGCTGTTCCCCAGTGACTCTGGGTAAATTTAGCCTTGGGGCTGATATTTAGCACTAGCAATGTTCCAGGAGAATAAGTTATCTGTAGTGCTAGAGGTCACTTACAATACAAAATAGCTTAGCTATGAGTCATACATATGTTGGAGGAATGTTAACTCTTCTATTTTGTTCACTAAATGGAACAATGTTGGCTTGGAAGCATTTCTTTCAGTAGCTTATCAGTGTGGTTTCCAAGATGCTCAGTTCAAACCCCTTTGGAGAAATAGTAAATTTGAGAAATTTCATCAAAACACTAACTAGTCTGATGGCTGAGGCACAAATGCCAAATGAAACTCCCCATGTTAGTAATTGTTGCCCTTTCCCAGTTTCTAAATAAGCTGCTTAAATAAAGCTGCTTTCCTGTGACTAATGGCAGGGTTGCTCCTTGTGTCTCAGATCTTTTAGGTAAAATTAGATGGCTCATTAAATAAATGTATGTTTGCTAACATGCTTGGTTATTATAATTATTTTTTTAAGATAGCCCATTCTGGGCTGTTAGCAGCATGGATGGGAAAGGGTTATGGCATCCTAATGAAAACAGCCCCTCATTGAAGTTGCTGTTCACCTCCAAAAGGAAGTTGTCATAGGTGTCAATCTCATGTTATGTTTTTGGGTAGGATAGCTACTTCTGCATGGTTGGATCCGTCCCTGTAACATTTAGAAAGGTGGCCATTGTGTTGGATAGGTAGATTGTGTGTCTGCTTCACATGCCAGTGTTACTAACCACAGAGCGGTATGCTGCCAGCATGGGAAGTAAGTACATCATTTGCTTATCCTCTGCAGCTGCTCATTTCAAATAACTGCTGGTGTTGAATAAGACCATACAGAAATAAAACCCTGACACACAAGTAATTCAAAACTTGGCCCTAAATATTAGGGATAATACTTGTCAGGCAGAATAAATTGATTCTGGTACATTCTGTTCCTTCTGTTATTGTTGCTCTTCTGGCATACATAAATATTATATTTTATTTGTATTGTTTTTGAACTCTATGTTGATGTCATGCTTCATGCTAACTTTCTATAATTCCTTCCATTGCTACCTTTTTTTTTTTTTTAAGAGGTGACCAGTCACGTAAAAGAGCTGGAGAAGAATTAACCTACAGTAAGTAATTTAGATTACCATTATAAATTATTTGATTAACAACAGACGCTTCGTTTGAGACAGTGAAGCAAACAACTCCTTCTCACCAACAGTTGCAAAGTTAAGTTCCTGTGTATGGCAACTTGCAACACGGGTCAAAGAGAAGGTGCCAGGGTGCAGAAGGTTTGGAATGTAACCTTGAGGAGTAAGAAAAACTGGCTCTCTGTAGTTCCACTTCCCTCTACATCAGGCATAGGCAAACTCGGCCCTCCAGATGTTTTGGGACTACAACTCCCATCATCCCTAGCTAACAGGACCAATGGTCAGGGATGATGGGAATTGCAGTCTCAACACATCTGGAGGGCCGAGTTTGCCTATGCCTGCTCTACATCTCTAAAATATTGGTAATAATAAAGTTTGTACAGATGAGCAAAAAAAGATTCAAGAAGTTGTAAATTTAGTATTGGATCACTGAAGTATGTGTGTGTAGGTTAACTTTACCTTCAGCATGATATCATTGAATGGATACTACTTGAATTGGCAGGATCAGAAATACCCAGGCCTTATCTTGCAGGTCCGTTCTGCAGAACAGTGTCGTTCTGCAGTCCTTGGTGCTCCAAACTGATGAAACTACTGTATCGTGTTGTATAATATGGTGGTGTTTAGGGCTTTATGGCTTAACAGCCATCTATGTATTTTTCCGGCATATGGAAAGATGTCCTTTAAGTTTCTTAGGGTATTTGTACGCATAGAAGAATGGGTGGGATGCTTGTCTTTTGAGATAATGGATCAGGTGGGAGGGCACCAGCAAAGATGCTACCTTGAATCATTTTTCTCTTTAAACTTGTTTTTTTATTTTTACTGTTTTAGATGGTTCCGCTTCGTGTGCAAGCTCAAGAGGATGCAGATAGTGACTGCAACAAGTATTTTATTCTCAGTAGGAGCAGACACTGGAGTGACATTGGAAGGGAGGGTATCCAGAAGCCCCGTTGGGCTCTACTGATACTCAGGTTCTTTGATGCAAGCTATACCTACAAGAGGAGTTTGGACATATTTCTTGCCATGTAATAAAATATCTGTTTGCTGCTATTTGGGGGCTAACTTGGAACAATGTGACCAGTCTTGACAAGTTCTTCTTGAGCAATCCTGTGAGGAGCAGACCTTCTTGTTTCTGTTTTAAAAAGACCAGTGCATACTAAAACATGGTAGCCAAAAAAAAAAAAAAAAAGCAGCTTCCTCTGAAAGAAACTTTGCACTTTCTAAATGTGTGGACATTGCTGAGCTTGTGCCCGTTAGGTTTTGTCTGAAATGTTTTGCTTAGAAAGAATAAAAATTGATCACTTGGGAGTATTTCTTTTGTTCCACAAAAAGTTTGCATCCTAGAGTCAGTCTTACGTTATTGGTTCTTGACATTCCAGATCTATATAGTTCACCTATTCAGCCCCCTTCCCCCTATTCCCCCCCCCCTTTGATATCCATTAATAGGTCCTTCTGTGCCCCCCGTCTCCTTGCTTTCAGCTTGGGTGCTTTGCAGCTTTGTCTCTCTTAAGCTGTGATTTGATTAAACATGCTGCAAATTTGCAAGATTTTCTTGCAACCTATCACTTAGGAAAACAAGAGTGAACGAAAATTGTAATTATGTTCCCTGTTTCCTTCCACATGAGAAGTATTAATGCAAGTCTCAGCATTTATTGTATTTTGTTGTTGGCTTCAGTAATGATTGCAAAAACTTAAACCCCAGATAGAAAGCGGTTCCCACATGTGATTTCAATTCAGAGTTAAAACGCTGGTGTATACAGATAGAAGGATTTGACAAGACATTGTGGGTCAGGTTATTGGCTCACATCTACCGTGTTGGAGTGTGACAGTACAGATAGATTTTTCTTTATGGTTTTAAATAATCTGTTTGTTTGATTACCTTGTTATTGGACTGCTATAATAGATTTAAAGAACGGAGCTGAAACTTTGCTTGTAGCTTACCTCTGGGTAGCAAGGTAAGGTAAAGGTAAAGGTACCCCTGCCCGTACGGGCCAGTCTTGCCAGACTCTAGGGTTGTGCGCTCATCTCACTATAGGCCGGGAGCCAGCGCTGTCCGCAGACACTTCCGGGTCACGTGGCCAGCGTGACAAGCTGCATCTGGCGAGCCAGCGCAGCACACGGAAACGCCGTTTACCTTCCCGCTGGTAAGCGGTCCCTATTTATCTACTTGCACCCAGGGGTGCTTTCGAACTGCTAGGTTGGCAGGCGCTGGGACCGAACGACAGGAGCGCACCCCGCCGCGGGGATTCGAACCGCCGACCATGCGATCGGCAAGTCCTAGGCGCTGAGGTTTTACCCACAGCGCCACCCGCGTCCCAATAGGGTAGCAAGGTACTCTAGGTCAATTTTACACACCCATGAAAAGCTTGTACCCTTTTCAGAAGGTAAGTGAATTGTGTACTTGATTTGCACGTAAAGGATTTTTTTCCTCTTGTTAAAGCTTGAACGTCCTGCAATAGATTGCACTGCATTGTGGGTATGAATATATATGCAGCAATCTGTACCTCATATGGGATGAATTTGGATCCCTGTATTCTACTTCTGGTCCCAGATCAGAGGCAAGTCACAAGGTGCTGTCCTGCCCACCCCGTGTTTTCTATGAAGAAGCACCATGCATGCATAGAGAACTAAGGGATCCCCTGTGTCTTATGTGTGGTAACCAGCTAGGTCATACTCAGAGTAGATCTATAGAGCAGACTTGTTAGTCATGACTAAACGTCTATTGATTTCATCAGGTCCCTTCTGGGTAGGATTTAGTTGGATATCACACAATGAGGAGGTTTTTTAATAGAAAGAGTAGGTCGTTCTCTGCAATAAAAGGTAAGTGCAGATATCGATTGCCACTGAGACAGCAAAGCCAAACTGGATGCAGTTGTTCTGAGAAGTTAGTGCTCAGGGGAAGTTCATTGTGAATGAACCTTTAATATAAGTGTTGTGCCCGTGGAAGGCCATGGAGTGAAAGCATTTTGCATTTCCAGAAGTAATAAATGGCAGCTCTCTTTATTAGTAAAAAAATAATCTTATTACATGCCTTCCCCACTTTTGTGCACTGGTCACACTGGGCTTATCTGGTGCACAGAGTGCCCTGCACAGTTTTGAAATCTCATTGGGTAGGACTCTTGAGAGATATGCTTGTCCATTATAGTGTGAGAGCATTATCTTAAATAGCAAAATGGTACTTGGAAAAAGTGTTGGTTTGTTTTAAAAAGAACAACAAAACCCTTGCAATATCAACAAATCTTTTAGACCTGATGGGAAAACTGGGCTCTTAGTTAATGGTCAAAAATTATGCATCACTTCAAAGAAACCATGACAGTAGATATGGCAAGAAAATTCCTTTCTACTTTTACATAGGCTGTCCTCCTTTCTTTTGATATTCAAATGAAAGACACTAGGAAATTACAGATTGTTAATTTTTGAAATGTTTTAAAAATTAATCCCTTGCATGTTCTTGGTTTGTTCAGTATTTTTCTTCGAAACAATTAATTAGATGAAAAGTACTAAGTGAGAGGCAGGTATAATTTTGTTAGAGCAGATTCTGCTGTGGAATGTTTTCCATTAGAAACAATGGACTACCTAGGACCTTTACCAGTGTAACATTTTTTGTGGTTTCATCTCCAGCAAATTGATACCATGAGCAGTATATTGTGACATCCCACTCAGTGTCCATAAGTTTGCACGCTGAGCTCCCAGTCATTGAATGTGATGAGCAAGTACATAGTCATGCCACTAGAATTACATTAGCCCAGTTGGCATCTGCTCCAGGTTGGCACCCCACCCACCAGACCTCAGTTGCCCTCAAGGACAGAGTTCACATAAGGCCTGATGTTGAAAAGTTCGGGGGGGGGGGTATCTTTTGTAGGGAGGTCATATATATCCAATACTGTATTTAATGCAGAATGTATCTGTACAAATGCCACTCACACCAGTTGACTGAGTATATCTTTGGATATGGAAAATGGGAGTGTGCAGAATGTATGCACAACTTAGTAGTTTTAGTAACCAAACAAAAACAGATTGAAGAAAATAAAATCAACATCCCTGATATAAAAGCTACTTGCTTCCGCAGTTATGAAAATTTTTTTATGATTTATTTATTTTTAAGGATGGGTACTTTGCTACATCCAGGTGATTCCTATTGTTGCAGCATTCTCCTCAGAATCCTCCCATTCAGGCTTTAGTTGTGTGGCAGAAGATGGCAGAGCTACAACTGCTAGAGCAGGAGTGAGGATCATCACCTGTAGTCTGAACAGCATCTGGAGGGTTATAGGTTCCTCATCCCTGCTCTGGTTAGTGAATGAGGACTGGAGCCAAGCATATGGGACACCATGCCTACAGTCATTCCATGGCACTGGGTCTTCTCTAAAAGATGGAAACCTAAGAGTTGTATCCATTGAAGTCATCTCATTAATGCAAGGTTTTCCACAGTGGGACTTCCTTTCCCTTCTCCCCTCCAAATCTGTTCTGGCTTTCCCCTCCAACCCTCCAGAAGAGATTTGAGGGGCACCAAGGAGAGAGACAGGAAGTTCCATTGCACAGGTGGAAGTCCTTGTGCTCATGGGGCAACTTAGTTGGGTGCAACCCATATTGTTCTGCCCTCCCCAGTTAATGTCGCCACTACACTACAGATCACCCTGGTAAAGCACTACATTGCTTAGTATAACCCATCATATACTTCCTACCAATGGTCCTCTGCCATTTGGTCCACTTTATCTTCATTTAGAGTGGTCAGAGGTAAAGTAATCTGAGGGATAGCCATCTGAAGCACGTGAAATATTTGGTACCACTGAAAGGGTGGAAGGTTGACAATCATGCCTGGGATTTGTGGTTCTTGTTTAACCAGAAAGATCATGTAGTTAATCTTCCACCTTTCTGCCATTTTGCTTTGACCAATGAGATATACCCCTACAATAAGGAAACATAAGCAGAAAGTATTCATGGTGACTTATACCATTGCCATGGAATTCCCTTCATTTGGAGTGTTGGTACTGTTTGAGACTGAATATATTCCGCATAGTCTATGTTACTACGGATTAGAATGGGATTCTCATTTGATATTTTGTTGTTGGCAGAACTAGAGCTACCAGAATCAAGCGGATGAGAATGTTAATATAAAACACCCTTTTGATTTCCAAGAGTGCAGGTTTATTATGTATGTTGGGCTGCTTTTTTTTTTTTAAACTCGTGTATCTAATTTGTGATTTGTAAATAACCTGTAGAATGCAACTTTTGTTTCAGGTTATATAATTTTATTTGTGTCATTGAATGTTGAGTCTTAGGACATTACCTTTTTGAAACCAGTCCTTCTTTAAAAGTTAGGACAAAGCCTTCCTTTAATGTCAATATTCTACACATTCTTGGGGAAAAAATGTTTTAGCCCTATGTAGCATCTTGCCTGACTAGGATACTGAAAACTTTTTGTAAAAATAAAAAAAATGTTGTGTTATGTTGTAAATTAGTATTAAGATTTCTGTATGTTTTGGCATCTAATGCTGAAATCATTTGTTTCCTTATCTTCAAAGGGTTTTATCTTTGTGAGCTGAGCATGAAAGAACACAACAAAACATATGAAACAATGGTTACTCTGTAGACATTTTTCTTGGTCAGTCAGTGTGTCAGGTCTCTAAAGCCATGACTTAACCAAAGCAGCATGGTCTTAGCTATGGTGCTTCTGTGAATCAGACAACTTGCCACACGTGTGTGTGTGTTTTGTTTCCCCCCTCAAATGAGACCTAAATAGCAAAATTTTATGCATCAGGTGTCATCTTATATATCAGAATTGTTTCTTGGGAAATTTGCTCTATTAAAATATTTTTAGACAAACATTTTGGTTTTGAAGTTTCCATTTTTAACTTGCATCCACTTATCCATACTGGTTTGCCTGGCTGAGAGAAACTTTGATGGCCAGTAATAGTGCTGGCATTACACAGTGAGTGCAGAAGTGTCCCAAGGAAAACTCTGCCTGCCTTTTGAAGGATGCTTCTGCAGTAATCAGCCAGAGAAGTAATGACATTATTTTCTCTGAGATTTCCATCTCGGATCTATTGTGCAAAGGTTCCTAATATTATACTGTTGAATATATTACTGTGCAGAGTGCACATAGGAGTTGCAGGCTGTTCAAACTCTTCACACGCCATTCACTGACATTAACAAATTTTCAGCATCAGTCTTATACCTAGCTGCTTTTTTTAGGCAGCAGGAGAGCTGTGGAAAGTGCTTTGCATATATAGTGATCTTTTGATCTTCATTTCCTGAATCCCTATTTTGTCTGCCAGACATAATTATGCCAGTTTACATTTGTTGGTAATGGAACAGCAGTTCATATTTAAGACATCACAAAAAGTGTTGTGATTTAGCCACTTCACTGCTCAGTGGTTTGTTTGCTCGTGTATTTCCACCCTCTGGGTGAACCTTTCTAATTTCTAAAGCTGCCAGCCAGTTTTTTGTTGCTAGGGTAGGGTGATTGTGTGGCTAGAAACCCCTTATTCTGAAACAATTTTTTAAATAAAAAAATTCATCTAGGCCGATTAGGATGGCTTCCCCCTCTATCCTCCATATAATATTAGTGATTGCGCTTTCTGTTGCTGATGGAATGAGATAACCTTGGAACTGTATTCTCTAGATCAGTAGCCTCCTATTATTTCTGAATCTGAGACCCACCTTTAACTCAAAGATAGATTTTGGTGGCCCATTTCTTAATCGTTTATCATATATTTGTTTTGTGGTAGTGCTTCTGTTGCGAACCACCTTGGATCATGCTGTGGCCCAGAAGTGAGTCCTGACCCCTAAGAGCTGAAGGCCAATGCTCTTGAGGGATCTGTCATATAGTGGTGGGAGATTTCTTATCAGCAAGCAGCAAAAAATATAATGTGTCCCCTTGGGGTTAGTCCCATGTATGAGGTTCCCTAGCCTAGAGGTACCACTGTGCAGTGAATGCTATAGTTGCTGTGGCATTTTACCAGGACTTATTAATTGTGAACGTGGTGGGTTGGCTTAGACAACCACTATTGTAAGAAGGGAACCTACTAATTTGCTCAAGTGAAATTATGTGATTGCACCTCCTGCTTGCCCTTAAAACTTAAGAGAGCAGATGGAGTTTGCATGGTACATACACAACGTTCACATCTAACAGCGACCCCAATTTCCCTCCTCATAAACAGGAATGCTCACATACAGTTCTTTATATCCTGGGTTGGAGGGTGAGGTTGACTGTTCCTACCGAGTTTTCTTTACTCCTCCTTCCAACAGAATCAGTGGCTCCATTAGGCCCTATCCACAAATGTGAGTGAGGTGGAGGGCAGTGGTCAGACATAGGATGTGAACAGGCGGGCCCTTTGGCAAAATGTGGCAGCGGGGTCTCATGCATATTGAGTTACCTTAGCTCTTGGATATTGGGTGGGAGCCACAAAGTTTATTCTCATTGCTAGGCTGACTGGCATTGGTGCATTAGCTGCTGAAGAGAAAGCAGTAGTGGGGCGTGTCAGCATAGGTAAAATTTGTAGTACAAATCATTATAATGTGGCTTGTTCCTGAGTAGGAAACTCCAGCGGGTGCAGAATGCTGCAGCGAGACTCCTTATTGGGTCCTCACGGCGAGATCACATTCACCCGGTGCTATACCAGCTGCACTGGCTCCCGGTGGAGTACAGGATCAGGTTTAAGGTGCTGGTTTTAACCTTTAAAGCCCTATACGGCCTAGGACCCTCGTACCTGCGGGACCGCCTCTCCTGGTATGTCCCACAGAGGAACTTACGGTCTTCAAATAAAAACATCCTTAAGGTCCCAGGCCACAGAGAGGTTAGGCTGGCATCAACTAGAGCCAGGGCTTTTTCGGCTGTGGCGCCAATCTGGTGGAACGCTCTGTCACCAGAGACTAGGGCCCTGTGGGACTTGACATCTTTCCGCAGGGCCTGCAAAAGGGAGCTGTTCTGCCAGGCCTTTGGTCGGGGTTCAGTCTGACTCCCTCTCCCCTTTCATAAGAACTTGCATGAAAGTGGCCTCCCAATTTTTCTCACAGGCCCATATAAGTTCAGCACAAACAGTTGGGCCTGGTGAGCATTTAAGGTCCCCAACCCTAATCTGCGGGTTGCCATCTGATTGGATTTTATTCTGATCCTGATCTGATTTGAGGATGTATTTTAATTGATTTTCTGATTTTATGTTAATGTGTTATACATTTGATGTTAGCCGCTCTGAGCCCGGCTTCGGCTGGGAGGGTGGGATATAAATAAAATTTATTATTATTATTATTATTATTATTATTATTATTATTATGTGGGACCTGTTTCCTAGTAGATAGGCCACAGGATCAGGTTGTTAGTAAATGTTTTCAAACTCTGAACCCAACTTTAGAGCTTCATCATATATGCCAGACTTCCCTTGTAGGCATGAGGGACACATAGGTCAGAAACAATTGTTGGATACTGTCAATCACTGTTGCTTCCAACCCAGCAAATGATAAACTGAAAATCCTCAGCTGGCAAGGAGAGAAATGAATCTGCTCGAGGGCTACTTCTCTAGCTTAATAGTACACTTATAAAAGCCAAGCCAACACCTTCAGATACGCTTGTTCACTTCTCTTCTGCAGGAAGCTCCCCAAACTACTCAGACTGCCCCCCATCCCCACTCTCTGTGCCCATTGGGATCTCTTGCAACCGCTCACCACCTGCCATCCTTCCCTCCCTCCTTCGGCTGTCAAACATTAAGTTATCCCACAAGGACCACCTTGCAAGCTCTAGGTACCGCTTTCATGCATTCCACCAGACACAGGGTTGTTATCAATCCATGCTCCTACTCTGTCTTCCAAAATAGCAGCATCTTCTGTTCCTTTCAGAGCAGCCGGTATTAACACCTGCACCAGGACCTGGGCTACCACCACCACTGAGTTGCTGCACCTGCCTAAGTGAGCTATCTGCCCAGCCACTATGCACATAGTCCTAACGGAGTAGGTTTCTTTTAGAAGCCATATACATCTGTGTGGCTCAGGGTCCCCCAGATATGCAGAAACCTGTATTCTTACGGGTAGCCCCATTTTGTTTCCAACCCATTTGAGCCAGCCAATGAGCCACATTGCTATTGGAAGGGGAAAGTGGTGCCTGCAGCTTGAGTTCAGAATGCTAGTTACGTCATTCTGTTACCCTTCCTTTGTTTTCAGTTTCTCCCTGTCATCTCCAGTGTGGTGTATGGTTAAGAGCGGTAAACTTGTAATCTGGTGAACCGGGTTCGCTTCCCCGCTCCTCCACATGCAGCTGCTGGGTGACCTTGGGCTAGTCACACTTCTTTGAAGTTCCTCAGCCTCACTCTCGTCTCACAGAGTGTTTGTTGTGGGGGAGGAAGGGAAAGGAGATTGTTAGCCGCTTTGAGACTCCTTCGGGTAGTGATAAAGCGGGATATCAAATCCAAAACTTCTCTCTCCAGCCCTCAGTATTTCTTGCTCACTGAGGATATTTGGGTGCTGGTGAGGTTTCCCTCCCCCTCCATTTTCAGTGTGAGAATGGGCAATGGCAGCTAAATGAAAATCCTGAATTTCTCCTCTCATTTTTCTAGGCATCTCAGGGAACATCTAAAAATGGCCTTTTCTCTTGTGGACCAGGCAGCAGTGAGAAAGTTTTCATTTCTCTCTACTTGCCTCACTTTCCCGATCATCCTTTCCCAGTTGCTCAATTACATTTTCTCACCCACTTTTCTGCATCTCCCTCTCAACAGTCTATCAGCATTCTGTGTTCAGTGAGCATGCTCTATTCCCATAGGGCTTGACTTGTCCATTTGGTGTGTGTGTGTGTGTGTGTGTGTGTGTGTGTGTGTGTATTGGGGGGGGGTCCCTGTCTATTCTTAGAAAACATCAGGTTTGCTGTGTGTGACTTAGAATCATAGAACTGTAGGAAGGGGTCCTGAGGGTCATCTAATCCAACCCCCTGCAATGCAGGCATCTCAACTAGTTCATACGTGACAGATGGCCATTCAACCTCTGTTAAAAAACCACCAAGGAAGGAGAGTCCACCACCTCTCACAAGAATCAGTTCCACTGTTGAAAAAGCTCTTACTGACAGAAAGTTCTTCCTGATGTTTAGTCTGAATCTCCAAAGAAAGCTAATTCCAGGTAAGTTCTGTGGCCTGGAACTTCTCACATCTTGGATAAGTGGGGCAAGGGTAACTGTGACAGAAGCCAGAGCCTCATTTCTCTAAGATTAATCTATGATGGCATTAAGAAACACATGGGGTCTCTTCTAATGTAATATATGAAAGATGCCTCTCCCAGTACCATCCAGTCCATGCATTGAGATTAGTTGGAAAGGCCCAGTTAGTAGTCCAGTCATTAACAGATGTCTGTTTGACTGGTACATGCACTGAAAAATGCATATAAAGTGGTACCTTGGTTCTCAAACGCCTTGGTACTCAAACAACTTGGAACCCACACCCAGAAGTGTTCCGGTTTGCGAACTTTTTTCGGAAGCTGAACGTACTTCATTTTGAGTGTTACGCTTCCGATTTGAGTGCTACACTTCTGTTTTGAGTGTTAAGCTGAGGTCTGTCTGTTTTTGCTATTTATTTTGCGTTTTTGTTTTCGCTGTTTTTTTGTTTTGTTTTTGTGACTGTGTGGAACCCAGTTCAGCTACTGATTGATTGATTGATTGTGTGACTGCAGTACATTGTTTATTGCTTTCATTTTATGGATGAATGGTCTCGTTAGATAGTAAAATTCATGATAATTGCTGTTTTAGGGGTTGTTTTTAAAAGTCTGGAATGAATCCATTTTGCATTACTTTTTATGGGAAAGCACGCCTTGGTTTTGGAATGCTTTGGTTTTGGAATGGACTTCCGGAAAAGATTAAGTTTGAGAACCAAGGTACTACTGTAAAACACACACCCCACCCACCCACACATAAATGCATTATTTTAGGGGAAATGGCTTTGCAAATTTGCAAATTTGTTTATATTAGCTGAGTCCACCACCTTCTGAGAGAGTTGGCCCCACTTTTGAACAACTCTTACTGGTGCTTTTATCTTGAATTCATTGGTTTGGGTCCCAGCCTCCAGAGCAGGAGAAAACAAGCTTGCTCTATCCTCCATGTGACAGCCCTTTAGATCAGGCATAGGCAAACTCCAGCCCTCCAGATGTTTAGCTAACAGGACCAGTGTTCAGGGGTGATGGGAATTGTAGTACCAAACATCTGGAGGGCCAGAGTTTGTCTATGTAGAAGATGGCTATATCTCCTCTCCTCTTTACAGTCTACATAAGCAGTGGCATTTTAAAAAGTGGAATTAGAATGGCATTGGATTGAAGGTGTTAGTGTAGCTTCTCTTGAACCACAGATTCATTTTTGAAAAGAAAGCCAATCTGTGATGCAACACACAGGTTACTAAGCTTCAGAACAATGCCTCTTGAGCTTTTCCTTCACCTGATAAATGGCATTGTCTGTCAACAAATTTCAGGTAAAATGCATGGGTTTGGTTATATAAGCAGGCACATTGCTGTATCAAGTGTGATTGACTCCTCTGGTTCCTTGTTCCCTCTAGAAGGTTTGTTGCCTTTGACAAGGGTTGATTGGAAAATAACAAAACGTACAGTTTGCTAGGCATTGCAATCCCACTGCATTGACTTCTTTACCTGACGCACTTATCAATTCTCAAGGGATGTAAGTAACAGGCTGTTTTGATTGCTGTCAATGTGATAAACCTAAATGGCTTCAACTGCTGAAGTCAGGATCACACATATAGTTTTGAAGGTATACGGAGAGAAGATTTGGTGAACCAATTATTGCAGAAGAATGGGTGTGGTTGTATAAATCTGATTCCAGTGACATTAAAATAGAATTTATATAACTTGCAACTTAGTATCTGATGTTTGTTCATTTGCAGAAAACACAATCTTCAGGATGATAATTACTGGAGATGTCAAATGCAAGCCTGTTACATTTATTTTGGACTTGTCCTCAAGTAATTGGCGAGAGATATTGAATACAATGGAAGCCATTACTGGTTATGATATCCCAAGGACAGCAAAACCACTCCCTTTGGCAATTTAAAAGAAATGGTTGAAGAATCAGATCTCAAACATACAGAATATTAGATAAGAGCAGCTAGGCAAGTCACTGCTAGCAGCTGGAAATCTTCAAAACTACTGATAGTGGTATAAAAGAGTTTGGGAAATAGCATTTCTCACAAATTATAGAAGGAATAGGAAAGGAAGGGTACCAAATAGATTGACTGAACACTGGAGATTATTTATAAATCATAAGTTCCAAGGCAATGCTCATCTTTATACTTTGTTTTCATTTCTATGAAATTCTTGATGATGTGATTAATTTGCTAATTGAGTCTTCTAATTAAGTTAAATAACAAATATTTTTGCGCTGGTACTCATCATGAAGTTGTTACGGGAAGTGCCCTTGTGCACCCCCAGAAAAATAGCACTAGCAAGAACCTTTCCCAAACTACCACAATTCACCTTCTAATTTGTGGTACACACATAGCCAGTGTAAACCATTTTATCTTTGAATTTACTTCTAGTGCCAAATCAACTTCACTTCCCCCTCTCTCTTTTAAAGAATCTGTTACTGAAAGGCTTTGTGAGAAACTCAAATGGCCTCCCCCAGGCTACCATCTTTGCTTCCAGGAACTGATGTCAATTACTGTTCAAGACTGCAGTTAAGAGAGAGGGGGCGGCTTATCAACCGAAGTCTTGGTCCTGCTGAAAGTTCAGTGCTGTTTGGTGAGCAGCTGTGTGCTCTCAAGTATCTATTTTGAGAGCACTAATGAAATTACCGCTCCATAAACATGTATTATACACAAAAGGTTTCATCCAAGCGGCCAATGTTGGTTGCTTTAGCAACCGTTTGCTCAAAGGAGGCTGACCTTCAGCAACTCATCAGTGTGAAGTGGACATTTCTGCAGAATCACTGCAGATGTTTTACATTTCCTCAGCCGGTCCCATATATCCACAGAGTGATTTAGTCATGTATGGCAGGGGGTTGGACTAAATGACCTTTGAGATCCCTTCTAACTCTATGATTGCCACGTTTTGAATAACCTTGCATCGCTTAAGGAAAGAATGTTGTCTTTGCATTTGGATCGCTTACAGCTTTCAGACAAACTCCTGAAAATTAGGTAGTGCCTAGATTAATTCTTTCTTTTTAAATACTGTTCCTTGTACAAATTTCTTTTATACAACCATTGTACAGAACAATAGCAAAAGAGTCAAAGGGATAATTACATGAAATAACTGTACCAACAAAGCCTAACAGAAGGGTTATAAACGATTGAGATTTGTGTCAGGTGCAATTGAGATACAGTTGATTTGATTCCTTTTTAATTATTGCACTGAATTCTTTTTTTCTAGCCAAGCTTGGCTGAATCCAGCTTAAAAAACAAACAAACAACAGTTAACTTATAAAATACTACTTTTTGTCAGCATAAAATAAAGATTTCAAGAGATACCTGAAGGTTAACAGCAAGGGTGACTGCCAGATTTATTCTGCTGGATTTATTTATTTATATTCATTTATTACTTATTAAAGTTATACCCTGTCCTTCCTCCTGAAGGAGCCCAGGACAGCAAACAAGTGGAAAAAAACAATAAAATGTCTTTTAAACAATTCCAATGCAGATGCAGAAGACCGGGAAAGATCTCAAAAGGGATCTTTCAAAAGATCTTGAAAGAGGGAGGGTCTGAAAAAAGGGAAGCATTGAAAAGAGAACAGAGATGGCGTCTGTCTAATATTCAAGTGGCTCCCATGAATACAGTTCACAAAGCAAAAGCAAATTCCCTTCCATGGGCTGTGAGAGTGAAGACATTGCCTGGTTACTTCTCTGAGGACAGTGGTGGTGACGAATTCCTCTCTCTACTACTTCTCTGAACCCTTTTGTTGACCTTCCCTTTTGACTCTATAGCATACTCTGCCTCATGAGGTATGTGAGATTTTCTCCACTTTTCTTGTACATCATCAATGCTCTTTTCCCCTTTTCACTGCACTTTATTGTACGGCGCACTCTACTCTCTTTATGCTGACAAGCCCCAGTAGGAAAGCCCTCAAGATCCACTTGTGGCTGTCTGCTTGCTCCCGAGTTGTGTCCTGATGCTGGTTTTTGTTGTCATGATGAATTGTATTTTGGTATCTTTGCGGCTGGATATAGAAACATCGAATTGTAGAGTTGGAAGAGACCCCAAGAGTCATCTAGTCCAGTGCAGGAATTATCATGACAGATGGTCATCCAACCTCTGTGTAAAAACCTCCAAGGAAGGAGAGTCCACCACCTCCTGAGGGAGTCCGTTCAACTGTTTAACAGCTCTTACTGCCAGAAAGTTATTCCTGATGTTTAGTCGGAATCTCATTTCTTGTAACTAGAAGCCATTGTTTCAGGTCCTCCCTGCTGGAGCAGGAGAAAACAGGCTTGTTCCCTCTTCCATGTGACAGCCCTTTAGATATCTGAGGATGGTTATCATACCTCTTCTCAGTCTCCTCTTTACCAGACTAAACATACCCAGCTCCTACAACCGTTCCTCATAAGACTTGGTTTCCAGACTGCTGATTATCTTGGTTGCCTTCATCTGCATGCTTTTTTCTCCCTCCCCACCCAGAGGCTTTCCCCCCCCAGCCCGATCTCTTAGCCTGCCCCCTGTATTTTCCGTTTTTTCTGTTTTCCTTTCATTTTCAAAAGCCTAGCTTGCTCTTCAGTCTTTAACAGCTGCTTGGTATGCAGAACCCAGTTGATAAAGTACAGAGCTAAGCTTTATCACCTGCTAATATCGGTACATCCAGGTGGTCTTTAAAGGCATTGTTCCAGGGACTACTCAAAAGATGGCAGCCAACATAGGAAATTGATTTAGACCAAGTCAGACCATTGGTCCATCTAAAGGTTAAAGGTAAAGGACCCCTGGACCATAGGTGCCAACTCCCTGGGGCCCTGGATCCCTAAGCACCCACAAAATTCCCCATGAAGGGGCCAGGCACCCAGAACTTTCGGTGCCAAGGCCATGCACACTGCAGGGCATCCATGGCCCCGGACACTCAAAGTTGCAGGGTCAAGTTGGCACTCCTGCCTTGACAGTTAAGTCCAGTCAAATGTGACTCTGGGGTGCGCCACTCATCTCGCTTTTCAGGCTGAGGGAGCTGGCATTTGTCCACAGACGGTTTTCTGGGTCATGTGGCCAGCATGACTAAATGGCTTCTGGCACACGGAGGACCGTGACGGAAACAAGAGCTCACCAAAACACCGTTCACCTTCCCGCCACAGTGGTACCTATTTGCACTGGTGTGCTTTTGAACTGCTAGGTTGGCAGGAACTGGGACAGAGTAACGCAAGCTCACCCCGTCATGGGGATTCGAACCGCCGACCTTCTGACTGGCAAGCCCAAGTGGCTCAGTGGTTTAGACCACAGCACCACCCGCGTCCCTTTTCCCTTTACCTGGTCCATCTAGCTCAACACTGTCTACACTGACTAGCAGTGGTGCTTTAGGATTTTAGACCGGCATCTCACCCAGCCCTTCCTGGAGATGTCAGGGATTGAACTGGAAACCTACCACTGCGCTATGGCCCTTTCTCTCGCCCGTCCCCCATTTTCTCTGCACCACAAGCTTTGTTTTGCTCTCCCCCTTTCCTCTTTATCTTCCTTGAGTTTTGTCAACAGGCTGCAATGGAACATAGAAAGCTTTCTTTATGCCAACACTTCACGTGCTACAGGAATGTCAGTTATGAGCAAGCCGTGAGATATAGCTAGATGGTGCCAATAATATCACATTCTTCTGGATTTAGGGGCAGAACGAGCAATTCAGAGCATAATGAGAACCTCTTGATGGATGCTGCCCCAAACAATAACTTTTGGAATTCCCCCAGGGGTCTGCAATTTGCTTGTGGAATTTCTCTTGTGCAGAACTGAAATAAAGGATTTCTCACTAAGCGGCACCAGCAAATCTTCTGTTCTGATGACGTAAAGGTTTTGCTCGCATTGAGAATGATTATGCCTAATTCCATAGCCTATCAACACTCTCTGACAGGGCAGCTTGAGCTAAAATCTAAATTAAAATTAGCTTTTAAAAATTAAAAGTGGTGGATGTATTGTGTACAGAACAGAACCAGTGAATCACTTAGCTCTTTCATTCTCTATAAGCATCACAAAACTCTCTACATGTTGCTAGAATGCAGGGTATGGGCAGATAAATTTGCCTCTCCACCCACCACAAACATACCGTATTTTTCGCTCTATAGGACACACTTTTCCCCTCCAAAAATAAAGGGGAAATGTGTGTGCGTCCTATAGAGCGAATGCAGGCTGCGCGGCTAAGTCCAAAGGCAGAACAGGGAGATGGAGCGCTGCGTAGCACTCCGTCTCGCTCTTCTAGCTTGGGGTTAGCTGAGCAAAGCCTCTGCAGGGCACCGGGGTGAAGGCACCCCCCTGCCCTGCGGAGGCTAGAAAGGCTGTCCCTGACGCTAGAACAGTGAGACGGAGCGCTCCGTCTCGCTGTTCTAGCTTGGGGTTAGCTGCGCAAAGCCTATGCAGGGCAGCAAGGTGCCTTCACCCTGCTGCCCTCCGGAGGCTACAAAGGCTGTCCCAGAAGCCTCAAGCCTTTGGAGTGCAGTGGGAACTCGCGCTGCGCTCCAAAGGCTTTGGGTCAGGAAAAGGAATCCAAAGCCTTTGAGCGCAGTGTGAGGTCCCGCTGTGCTCCAAAGGCTTCAGGGATCTTTGAGGCTGGCGGTGGGGGGAAGCAGCACTTCCCCCCACCGCCAGCCCCACAAGCTCGGGGGGCAGCGGGAAGGCGGCGTGCCGCCTCTGCGCTGCTCCCTGACCTGGTTTTGAGGCTGGTGGTGGGGGAAAGCAGCGCTTCCCCCCACTGCCAGCCCCACAAGCTCAGGGGGCAGCAGGAAGGCGGTGCACCGCCTTTGCGCTGCTCCCCGACCTGGTTTTGAGGCTGGCGGTGGGGGAAAGCAGTGCTTCCCCCACCGCCAGCCCTACAAGCTGCGGGGCAGCGGGAAGGCGGTGCGCCGCCTCTGTGCTGCTCCCCGACCTCTTTGAGGCTTTTCCCCAGGAGGGAGAAGGGACTGACTGGCTGCATCAGTCCCTTCTCCCTCCTCGTAGAAAAGCCCACAGGAGCTGTGCGCTCCTTAAAGGGTGCGCAGCTCCTGTGACCTTTTGCGGGAGATGGGGGAATTCCCCCACCTCCCGCAAAAGCAGGGAGAAGGTCTGGGAGAAGCGCACAGGCTGTGCGCAGCCTGTCCGCTGCTCCCAGAGCTGGGGGGGGGGGGGAATCATATTTTTTTCCTTGATTTCCCCCTCTGAAAACTAGGTGTGCCCTATGGTCAGGTGCGCCCTATGGAGCGAAAAATACAGCAATAAAGGCAGTTTTGGTCCATCCATTAGCCAAGATACACTCCTCATCTCAGGCTGTGGATCAGGGTTAGCCGGGGATGCCAACTTGAATAAAATATTGTGGGGGTCCAGGTTAGCCCCGCCCCACATAATTGATCACATGACACAGTGCACCCACACCATTTGAAAGGGAAGGCCCATCAACTTTGTGGAGGACCTGCCTTCTCAAATATTTTATTGTGGGGGCTGAAGTCCCCACAGCCCCTAGGAGTTGGCTCCTATTGGATTAGCCATGGTTAGTGATCCATGCCTTATCTCCATCTGTCTGAGGAACGATCTGCTGCTGTTTCCTGAGTGGGCAGGCTTGTTACTGTAGCTCACCTGCCTGGGACTGTAAGGGCCCTGACGCTGCTTTTCTGCTATACTGAAATTGTGGTGCTTTGAAAAGGTTCTTTGGGTCGCCCTATGTCTTTTTCAGAGTGAGACAATGTGGGCAAAGTATTCCAGAAGAGTACCTGTTTTAACGTTTCACAGTTTACCACAAAGTGGTTATGCTGCAAGTGTTTTCTCTCTTTTTATTATTTCTTTTTAAAATAGTTTTTTATTTATACTTTTCTTTTCTTTTTCTTTTTATTGGGTTTTTCACACACAAACAACAAGAAAATAAAGCAATCTTTTACAATCAACATTTTAAGTCATCATATTTACACTGCGAGTCCTCACGCCTCGACTTCCTTCCTTCCCTGCTTCGGTTTTCTTTATTTATACTTTTCAAATTTATACATTTCATTGGTTTTACAATCTATTTAACATTTCAAAATTTGACTTCCTTCCCCCTCTTTTGGTAGTTCATTAAATTTATTCTTTAATATCTTCTACATATCCAAATTCATTTAACTTGTTCATTTAATTATCTACTGTAAATATATGCTCTTATAAAACTGCAGTTTATTACAATAATCCTGCTAATGTTTTTATCTGTTTTCAATTTATCTGTAAATATTCAATAAACTATTTCCATTCTTTTATAAAAAGTTCGTTATCTTGACTTCTTATTCCTCTGGTAAGTTTCATAATTTCTGCATATTCCATAAGTTTTTGTAGCCATTCTTCCTTTACTGGGACTTCTGCTTCTTTCCATTTTGGGGCAAGTAACATTCTTGCTGCTGTAGTAGCATACATAAATAAATTTCTATACAATTTAGGTAGTTCTGTCCCTATAATCCCCCCCACAAAGGCTTCTGGGTTTGTTTGTTTTTATAAAAGTTATTTTGAACATCCTTTTCAATTCATTATATATCATTTCCCAGCAAGCTTTAACCTTTCTCCACATATGATAAAAAGAACCTTCTTTCTCTTTACATTTCCAACATTTGTTTGATTTAGATTTATACATTTTTGCCGGTTTACTTGGTGTTAGATACCAACTATATATCATTTTCATATAATTTCCTCTTAAACCATAACATGCTGTAAATTTTATATCCAAATTCCACTTGCTGCAAGGATTCTCCTGTGCGTCTCACTCTGAGGAAAGACCAGATGTTGCTCAGAGTAAGATATGGGTAAGATGTCCGTAGAGAAGCACCCATATCACTGATGTGGTGACAAAGAAGGAGGACCTAAAGGAGGTTGGTGAGCAGGGTTTCAGCAAAAGCTGGTTTCCTCTTACCTTGGGCCCCACAATGCCTTTCCCCAGCCCCAAATAAAAGGCCATTTAGCTCTTTTGATTCAGGAGAATGTTGTGTATGCTTTCCTTTCTTGATCTGTACCTTTGAAATTGGTAATTAGTCAAACTTGTGACTTTCAAGGACATTCTTTCATCCCTAGAGAAAAGAGAAGCATACAGGGCTTTGCCCAGAGATCAGTTCCCATTCAATTAATAAATGCATTAAAAAAAATAACTATGGAAACTTGAGCAGACTGCTTGGATGTAACCATGGCAATTGGTCTTCGGAGCACTGTCCATTATCTAGCATGCAGGCACACCGAAAGGCAGAGAAAGAGACTTGAATCCTGGTCTTAGGACTATTTTCATTTGCCATTTCTGAAAATGAGACACTTCTGACAGATCATTCAAAACAATCTTTTCACTATAGCATTTCAAAATGCTAATAAGGTCACGCTCAAGCCGCAGTTGCTCCTCTTTAACAGTAGGAAATGCAATGTCATTTGAAAGGATAAGGTCAAGATTAAGTTTTTCAAAAACTGCTGGATGAACTTAGCCCAACTCAAAATTGGCTTAATAGTTGAGGAGCTTGAGCTTTCTCAGAGGATGCTCAGAAAAAGCTCATGCATCCCCCCCCCCCCCAGATATGATACTTGTACCCATGTACTGACAGGACCACACAATTTGGATCGCCAGCCATGAATATGACGGCTTGGAAATTTTCTCCACCTTCCATCTGCTGCCTGTATGGAGTCAATCATAAATAAATGCTAGAGACTACGTGCCTTCAGTGTAGATTATTAATATTATTTAAAGTGTTGAGTAAATTTAGCCTGTGTGATGCAGCAAATTGAGCTGCTTTTATATGGTGGGTACAAAGGATTAGTTGTGCTCACCCCTAGTTTAGACAACATAGCTGAATGCTGTTCCAGGTACATTTCAGCATACGTCTACTGGGGGCTACAGAAAAGTAGCCATACTTTGGTTAAGGAAACAGCTGAGGTGGAGGAAGATGGCCCGTCATGTAACCTAGGATTTGGGGGAACTAGGAGTAAATAGTACAAAATAACATGCACAGGTGGTACTTGTCACGGCATCACTATTCCATTATTTCTGGTTCTATAGGGACAATAGTTTTACAGATGTTATAGGGTTGATTCTGGAACGGAAGTAACAAGGGTTGCAAATCTAATGTTCATAAAACTGTTGGATGCACAGGGTCAAGCCAGAGAGCTTGGCATGCTCTTTTGTAGAAAGAACTCTCCTGCTGAACATAGGATTGGCTCTATAGAATCACAGAGTTGGAAGGGACACCGAGGGTCATCCAGTCCAACCCCCTGCAATGCAGGAATCTCAGCTAAAGCATCCATGATAGATGACCATCCAACCTCTGTTTAAAAACCTCCAAGGAAGGAGAGTCCACCACCTCAGAGTTTACAATACAGCCTATGTGTTGGGGCAGAGGAAGGGATGCCCAGGCTCAGGCCCCCTCAAATTGGCACTGACAGCTCTGTATTAACCAGTCTATGTTTGCACAACAGGGACACAGGTGTTTGAGGAGCAACTTCAGCATATCATATTACTGCCCTGGTTGCGCCTATGAATTTCTCTTTACTCAAGAGAGATACCGATTGAACCTGGAATCTTCTATAAATACTCTGTCATGGCCTTTCAGCTTTAATTAATATCCTCTCAGTATAAAATTCCCACTGTACTGATTTCTGCCCACCCCCATAGATGAGAGGGAGGCAGAGAGAGGGGGAGAGAAACCCACACACAATAATTTCAAACTCCTTGCCAAAGCTTTCAGGCTTATTAATTCTGACCAATTATGCCTCCAAGATTTTATCTTATGTAGGTTAATTTCCAGGAAATTTTTTATTATGCTATCACTTACCCACACATATGATACCAATCAACTACAATAATTATCAGTTGTGCTCTCAGACCATGGCTAGGGACCATAATGCAGACACCTTGCCAAAAGCTAAGTGGGTCTGGATCCGGGCAGATCACATGGGAGACCAGCTGAGTTCCATAAGCATGCTTGCTACCTTGAGGTCAGTGAGGGGAGAAAGCTGAAGTAAAAGTATGCTTAAATGAAAAGAAACAAATGAAATGTTCAGTCATACTAGACTGGCCGTTTTGCCTAAGATACTAAGTGCTACACTTGCACAGCTCACAAATCCAGATGGCATGTTATTCCAAGGAAGCAAAATGAAATTATTGCCCCCCCCTTTTTTTTTGCTTGCAAGAGCTCAGCTCCAAGGTAAAAGAAAACAGGCCAAATGGAAACAGGATGGCTTGAGAGACCAGAGGTGAGAGCAGGGAGCAGAAACTGAAATGTAGAGTGCCTGAGAAACACAGGGGTTGGGTGAGGGCTTCATATGAAAACTGTTATTTTAGAGTGAGAGGAAACTTAATATCAGCAGCAAACATGATAATAAGTCCCTGAATGTGTCACTGTTGCCTGTTCTTGCTGTTATGAGAATGTAAGAAAACTAGGCCAGAATCTATACATGTAATAGGAATTCATATAGGAATACATATAGTGTTTTGTATAAAATAATGGATAGATGCATGTGACAGTTTCACATATGTCTGTGCACAGATTCGAGGAAACCATGACTGGTAATGAGTCTATGTGATTACTACATATTATGAATGTGCATCAACTCTTGTACTTTAAATGGCGAGGCAGATTGGGGTGGGGGTTGATGACAGTTGTGTTTCTGAATCAGAGTACACTATTAACAAGGTGGATCAGAGACTTCATAAGTTTCTGAGTGCTCTTGTGGCCCTGTCTCTCTAAACAAAGAACATTTATTTTTTGTTTTGAGAAACTAAAATTATTATTACTATTACTGTTGTTGTGATTATTATTATTATTATTATTCATCTACATGAGTTAATGATTATCTGTTGATGTTCTCTGCTTTTACACGTGGTGTTTAACTTTAGATCACGTGAGTAGAGTATTCAATTGCAAATTGCCGTTTTGAAGGGAGTTGCCTTTGGTCTTTTGTTCCCAGCCACAGTTGGAGAAAGATGAGTTAATGAGTCTCTCCAAAACAGAAAACAACTCCAGGCTAATGGAAGCCGTAGGGAGAGAACGACCTTTGATTTCAGGTCTGTTTGGAGTACAGTAATCTAATATTACTTAAAAGATGAACCTATGCTTTAACAAGCTTGTGTCTCATGGAACTATTTGGATGTATCACTGTTTTTGTACCTGTTACGAAGAAAGTTCTGGTTAGTATCGTTTTAAATCCTATTTATTGACCTGAACAACTTTTATTCCAAGAGGAGTCAGTTTTCATGCATCCTATTGTTCCAAGCTGCACAATATTAATATCTGCAGTACAGTTTGCAAAGACTCCAGCTCAAGAAACATGAGGAGATTAGAAAAGATGCAAGCCGATTACGGGCAGAAGGAGGGAGCTGTGGAACCACCATGTATGATTTAATTAAGAGCTCTTCAAAAACATTTGACCGTTTCTGACAAAAAGTGTTGAAAAGGTGCACTTGGAAGCAGTTAAAGTTGAACCAAGAGCTATTTTGGAACTCTGACATTTCAAATAAGCCATAATTTCCTCTTTTAAGTGATTGAAAATGTCCAGTCGTAATGCCTTTCATAACTAAATACGTACTTCTGACAATATCAAGTTGTGGGACAGGCTGCCATGTTGGATGGATAAAGCTGGGGCAAAACTTGGGTCAGGAGGTAGTAAACTGCTTGTCATCTACACACAGGTGGAACGAATGTTGCAAGGACCAGCATATGGTGAAAGAGAATCTGGATGGAGGAAAGAAGGCTGAGCCAGTAGTAGGGTAATCTAGTGGTTAGGAGATACAAATTGGAAGGTCCCAGGTTGGATCTCATCTCTACTATGAACTTATTAGGTGGCCTAAGGCAAACTGCTCATCCTCAGTCTCCCCCCCCCAACTGCAGTATAGGGGATAATTATTATACTGATTTACTTTACAGGGTTGCCAATATTACAGCTAGGCAAGTCTCACACCCATTGTCTTGAAAGTATTATACCAAAGGTTGTTTTTTGTTAACCCAGGAGCTGAAGGATGGGGGAAGATGCACTAGGCCGTGGAACTATTTAGGAGACCGAACAGTATGTACAAACTTAACTGAGATTCCCCCACGTTGTTCTTTCTAGAAAATAATCTGATTCAACCTTATCTCCTAATAATGAATTCTTTCTTGAGAACCCTCAGTAAAAGTATACACTTTATTTCAAGTAAAGCAGAAGAAGACTATCAACCACTTAAAGCCATTTGATACTTCTTTTGCACAGCCCACTGTTCATTCTGCTAATAACTAACTGGAAAAGCTTCATAGAATCATTCTCTTTTGCACTATAAGATTTCTAATACAGTGGTACCTTGGGTTAAGTACTTAATTTGTTCCGGAGGTCCGTTCTTAACCTGAAACTGTTCTTAACCTGAAGCACCACTTTAGCTAATGGGGCCTCCTGCTGCCGCCACGCCACCGGAGCACGATTTCTGTTCTCATCCTGAAGCAAAGTTCTTAACCTGAAGCACTATTTCTGGGTTAGCGGAGTCTGTAACCTGAAGCGTATGTAACCTGAAGCGTATGTAACCCGAGGTACCACTGTATATTATTTGGCTTCCTGCAGTTTGTTATTCTGCAGTTTGATTTGCTAACTCAGGCTTCCTCAACCTCGGCCCTCCAGATGTTTTGAGACTACAATTCTCATCATCCCTGACCACTGGTCCTGTTAGCTAGGGATCATGGGAGTTGTAGGCCAAAAACATCTGGAGGGCCGAGGTTGAGGAAGCCTGACCTAGGCTTTAGTTAAGGGCTGGCAAACAGGGTTCTTGTGTCTTTAACAGCTATATGGAAGGCAGGAACCCATACTTTTCTAGTATGGAAATACAACTGTGTGGAAAGCTTCACCGTAACAGTACTTTCTCTAATTTTGTATTATGTTGCTCCCCACAACGGTCATTTTGTGACTGGTGCCCCCAGGCAAAAAGGTTGTCTACTCCTGTGTTAATCCATTCCTTGCCATATGCAATATTTGCTAGGAACATGCAGCCGCTCAGTGCTGGGGCAAAAACAACTAGGGAAATTGGAGTGACTCAGAGTGACTCTCCCTGAAACAAACCGTGATGTCAACACATTCCCCAAGTTTGATTAGGACCCCCCAGAAAGCTGTGCGTTTACTCAGTCAGTCTGTTTTGATGCACTCTCTACTTTTCAGTGCACTAAATCTTGGCTTTTCTATGTCTCCATGATGCTCTACCATTAGCTCATGGGTTTTTCAAGAAGTGAGTCTGGCTAAATGCTTCCTATAGAGCACTGAAGAGCGTTAGATGATTTTTACTTCTATGTAAAAGCAGAAGGTGGAGTGGGGCGTTTTTGTTTGCTTTTTAAGTTAAAAGCTGCATTTATCTTTTTTTTAATCCTCCACTGCTCTGTTTGGGGGGGGGAAATCACTGAGAGCTCTTCGGCACTTCACAGGAAGTATTAAGGATAGTCTTACCTTGTACAGTGGTACCTCGGGTTACATACGCTTCAGGTTACAGACTCCGCTAACCCAGAAATAGTGCCTCGGGTTAAGAACTTTGCTTCAGGATGAGAACAGAAATCGTGCTCCGGCGGCACGGCGGCAGCGGGAGGCCCCATTAGCTAAAGTGGTGCTTCAGGTTAAGAACAGTTTCAGGTTAAGAACGGACCTCCGGAACGAATTAAGTACTTAACCCAAGGTACTACTGTAATGTCTTTTGGAGGACACCCCCTCCCAACACAACAACCACCAGAAAAGCTGGTGTGAATCTGATAATGCTTAAAGCATGTATAACTAAGAATGCACTCCACCTGGCTTCCTCTTAACTATTTGAAGGTAGAAAAGAGTGAGAGGCAAATCCCTGCTCCCCACTGTGCTTTCCACAGTTCTGCTTTTTCTCTCAGGTTTCCTTTAAACATTTACTGCCTTGTCATGAGAAAGACAACTGAAATGCCTACTTCACGTAAATTCTTCATTTTGCAGGTATCCTTTGCATCAGCGATGAAGCTATTCTTGCTAAAATTGCTAAAAGACTGACATGTTTCTTTCCGAACCCTTCCGTCAATTCCCACCGCATCGTATTATTACCCAGAAAAGTAATTCTATGATTTTTGCCTTGGGTGCTGATGAGAAAGAAATAACACTTTCACCAAAAGCAAAGCCAATTTTCACAAAAGTGGAAATGCTGTTAGAACCAATATTCCTGTGAAAAAGCTTTTTTACTTCAATTAGAATTTTTCAAGCCAGATCTGCAGGCTTACTTTGCGAAGGGAGCTCAAAATAATTGTGCAACAACATTGCCTGTTCCTATTCATAAGGGGATGTTATGAAGGGCCAGCTTCATTATCATATATATCAAGTAACAAAGCTAATCACTTTGGTCTCAATAATAACAATAATAATAAAATCCCTGCAAGCATTAAGCACAATTTGCAGAAAGGGTATTCACTCACTTCCAGCTAGGAAAAAACAATATGATACAAAGAGCAACATTACTGCTCCCTCATTGTCTCCCACCCAGGTTGGGCCTTAATGGTATACCAGTTTTTCCCACTGAATGGTATTAGGGAACATTGCAACACATAACAACATTACGACCCAGGCCTTCTATCTACTGCCCAATAATGCACTTTCTTCTGCTGGCTAATAAATTCAGCAATGAAAAATGAAAGAGGGCAGCACCCTCATGGTGGCACTGAAGGGGCAGCATGTCTCTCCCGGGTCTACTTCCTGGGGTTGGCTCCCCAGTAGCCTCATGCCACACGGCAACAACCCTCTTAACTTGTTTGTAGGTTGGGAGGCAGGTAAATTTGCCATGGCTGTGTCAACTCCCATCCTCCTCTGGAATTGGCAGCAGTCCCCTCACTGGCAATTCAGCTGGGAACAGAGTTTGCAGAAAGATGGAAGGAGCTCTTAACTGTCCCTGTTTACCAGCAGCAAGAGGCAAAAGCAGGTCAGCATATTGTCAGTTAAAAAGTTCATCCTACTGTTTTCACCCTCTAATCAGAATAGCTGTAAATTTCACAGTCCCTCTTGTTCACCCATGTTTGAAGGAGAGAACATTCTTCTCCTCTTCAAAAAAATGGCTACATAACTCAGATTTATGCATCAGGATGATGTGGAATGAGTCCCGATCAGCTCTTTGAGCCTACCTACACTGAGTATTACGGTTAGGTAAAACTGATTCCATCACAGCCACATAGCAACTGTGCTTCACTTAGGATTGTGCCGCAAGTCTTAATTTAGATTCCACTATTATCCCCGTATCAAAAGGATTGGCCTGTTGAAGTAGTGTTATGACATTACCAGAACATTAAAAGTTATGATTATTCCGTTTTGAGAATTGAGGAGGATGGCAACCTCTCTGAATTACCCTGTGGCCTGAACTGTTCCCAGAGCTGATTTAATTGAGCTTTAATTAAAGAAGGGCTGAATAGAGAAAAGGATTTAAATACCACGGTCTTGCATTTCAGCTCTCCTTTATTTCTCAGCCATTGTGGAGAGAATAGACCATTAAACAGGCACCATCTTCTCTAGCTGATTATTAATAAAATAATAATCCAAGAGTGGGGAACAACACAAACAAACAAAACACAATGTCATCCTGCAATCAATTAATTCAGCAATAAACAGTCAAACATACATTTGAGAATGTGCTCTCACCTATTACAAGATGCAGCAAAAGAGATTCAGTTAAGCACTTATAAGAGTTTATAAGCACTAGCGATGGGAGAATGTGCCAGATCCTTCTCCCCACTAATGGAGTTATGTGTTCTTAAGCTTCAAGGCCACCTCTGTCTTGCAATTCTCTTTTGATAAGAGAAAGCACTGAGAGCAACTTCAAGTTTTGAACTATATCACAACAGCAGGAGTCTTCAGTGTATATTCACCTCCTCTGCTAATAACCCAAGCAAGCATTTAGAAAGCCCCGTTGTTTTCTCACTTCAGAGGTCATTGCCCACACTGACTGGCACATCTTCTTCATACCTATTTAGCCTGCAGGAGGTCACCCTCAGCACTTACTTAATATGAAGGAAAGTAATTTGTGTTGTTCAGCAGCAAAACTGGCACAGAGAGTCTCGAAGGAGAGAAATGCTCCTAAAAATATGCTGGATGCACAGCACTCTGCTAGCATGCTCACTACAATCCTCTGGGACAGGAGGAAAGCCCTAGACTATTGTGGTTATTAATATTGCACATTTGAAAGCAATAGGATGAATAAAAATGGACACTTTGAAATGCAACATGGCAAGCCAAGAGCAGCATTATGGAAGAAAAAGGGCCCACAAATTGCACAAGGAAAGAGGATATTCAGGCTTGGGGTGCATATGCAACATGTTGCTACGGGTGCTGACTAATCATGGAAATGTAGAGTTGTAAGGGACCACGAGGGTCATCTAATTCATCAAAGCAATGTCCTGGCCTGCTGTGCCTTTAGGAACTCTGAGCTGCAAAAATCAGCACATGATGCTTTTTGCAGTATAGAAATGTAAATATTATCAACCTGTGAATGTTTGTAGATGGAGCTTCTGTTAGTTGCACAACTATGGAGGTCAACTGAGAATTTGGCAGGCTTAATAGTTTCCTTTCTGCATCCTTTAATGATGCTATTAGCACTAGACCAAACTCATAAAAGGAAAAGGACATCTGTTCTGCTTTGAAAGCTCTCCTGCCAGCTTTCTATGCACAGATTTTTCTGCTGTTTTAATGTGGGTGTTTTTGACGTGGAACAGCTTCTGCAGAGGCGGGGTTGGTCAAAACAGCAAAGACTGAAAAATGGGGAGAATGGCGTTCGAAGCGCCGGGTTAAAATCACATCCAGATATAAGCTGCTCAGGTATGGGCTGCTAGGGAACAAATGGATTAGATAAAATGTGGATTATGTGGACAGGTCTGGATGGACTCTTAGTATTGCCCCTTGCAGTAAGCAGCAGGGATGAAGCTGGGGAGAAAACTGGAATAAAATGGCTCTGCCTCCATCTACAGTTAGTCTAATGGGCACCAACCTCCACTTGCACTGAGGACATGGACCACAAGTCATAGAATCATAGAGCTGTTGAGCTGGAAGGGTCCCAGAGGGTCATCTAGTCCAACCCCCTGCAATGCAGGAATCTCAACTAAATCATAAATGACAGGTGGCCATCCAACCTCTGCTTAAAAAGCTCCAAGGAAGGAGAGTCCACCACCTTCTGAAGGAGTCCATTCCACCGTCAAACAGTTCTTTACGGCCAGAAGTTCTTCCTAATGTTTAGTCAGAATCTCATTTCACTTGCTGTGTTTTTACCCTTTCCCCCCTCTCTTTCCCACACCCAACTTAAGTGATGGCAACCTCTTGAAACTAACCTTCTCTTCAGGAACACTGATGCACAAAGGTGATATTCATTTCATCTGAGTTGAACCACCTGCTGATGCCCTTTGCTCTTTTGAAAAGATCACCACCTTCAGTTTTATACGATGGAAGGATTTTCGCAAAGTGTAATCACATTCATGGTTATTTGGACTGGTAGGTATTTTATGTCATAGAAACCTCAGGAGGCTATGGGTACTTTTGGAATGGCTAAATCAGCTCTGAGCATTCATTACTCTTTGCTTTTAATAAAATATACCATTAATAATGCATTGCCATGAATAATTAAGACATAGCGAGAGGCTGCATCAGAAATGGCAGTACAACCATCTCTAGACACACAGCCCATGGGATGTTCCCACTCAAGACATTTGCAGCCCAAGTTTTACTCAGAAATAAACCCTACTGAATTCAATGGGACTTTCTCCCACTTGTGTGTACAAGACTTGCAGCCTGAGGTGGTCTGCATGTTTTGTTGGCAATTTCAGTTTTCAGATCACAGCAAGAACAGATTTCTACTCTGTTCTGTTGTTGCCTCTTTCCTAGGCTGATCATTAAACCACACAGGCCCAGTTCACATGTAACCCTAAGCCAAACCATGGTTTAGTGTGAAAGAGCGAAGGCCCAGGCCACAAGAGAGGAAATGTCAGCCCCATTGTTCTTCCTTTAGTCCTTCTGCTGCTGCACTGAATTAAGCCATGGTTTGGCTCAGCACATCCAAACTTGGGCTCGTGGTTTAAGCTAGTTTGTCTGGGAGAGCAGCCACACTCCCCTTTTCTTTTTTAAAAATGAGAACCAATTGCAGCTTCTCACTGCGTACGGAGTGTGTATGCAATGGGAAGAATTGTATAACCACATCAAACATTCTGGAGCCATGTTTGTTAAGAAGCAGCCATTAATAAGCTTTCCTTTGATGCTAATGCTCAGTTTTTGTAGATGAATGAAATGGCATTCCTGTGTAAATGGGTTCCATTAGCATGCTGAGAAAAATTACCCGCTGGAAATGGGATGCAAAGCAGGTTTACTCAAACCATTTTTATGCTGCGCAAGAGCCTCATGCAGAACTGGTAGGCTGCTTTTGCATCCAGATGTGAACAGTTAACTAAGGGAAGATAGAATTACTTATTCTCAAAACTCAGAGTAAAAAGTTCCTTCCATACCATGTTCCTACCATTTTAAGCTAACGTGCAATGTGGATTTGTTGGTACAAAGTGTGAAAAGCTATTAAATGGGTTTAAGAAGAAAAAAATACCTACTTTAAGGCTTTTACAAAATAATAATTGCATCTTCTAAGTACAAAAAAGTGTCCTCCAAAACTTTAAAAACTTTAAAAAAACAATGAAGGGTCTTGAAAGTGCCTACTGTACGAGGAATAAAAAATGGACCTTTTCAAAAAAGAAAAGAAGCAAACAAGCAAATATCTCTGTATTCAGAGATCTAAATGGCTGGTTCCATCAGCATCAATTTTTAAGGAAGCCTAGAAAACTCATATGCTTTCTATACGTTTTTAATTGAAAGGCACTATTCCATATGCTGACAATGCTTTTTTGGTTCAGCATCCTGTTTTGACAATGGCCCAACAGCTGCCTATGGGAAGTCCCCAAGCAAGACATAAATAGGCAATAGCCTCCCCTGGTATTTTCTTCAAGCAGCTGATATTCAGAGGCATGCTTCCACTGATCCTGGTAGGAGCATATGGCCATTATGACTAATTGGGACATATTTATACAATTCCTCCTATTTACCTAAGTCCAGTTGGACACAAATGGAATCGGTGAAGCCTCACTTACTGGAGTCGCACGACTGCCACTTTTAGTAAAATCTCGTGAGAGGTCCACAAGATCTCGCCGGTTCCTGGAAGTTGCAGCAGCTTCTACTTGTTTCTCTAGCAGTGGTGGCAGGGCAGGCCAGGGGGCCTCATCAGCACAGGAGGAGAACCATGGCAAGATCTTGTGAGAGCTGGAAGCTACTGCTGCTTCTCCTCGTTTCTCCAGTGGTGGCGGCAGGGGCAGCTGTGGTGACTGGGGGTGCCGTCCCTTGGGATTCCACTGCCCAATGCAGCTGCCCAGTCTGCCAGCCCTGGTTGGAAAGCTTCTGAGTAAATGTGCTGTTAAGTGAGAGGTATTTGAGTGTTTCGGTGAAGATTTCCACACAACATTTTTGCCACCTGCACTCCCAACCTATGTGATTTCATGTTTTCATACATACTACATATGCTGAATGGTACCCAGATGATCCAGGCAGCTGAATAATCTTGGCAATTTTGCCTTAGCGGCCACCCCATTTCCAAAAGATAAGATGAGAATCACTGGTTGTTGTAGGATAAACCCACTGAAGTTTATGAAGGTGATAAGTGCCATAGCAACATCTTTGTGTTTGTGTGTGTGTGTGGGGGGGGGGAATCCCAGAAAAAAATTGTAATAAGCAAAAAACTTGTATTTTATGCAGTGCATTAACAACAGGAGGACAGACTGAATGAAAAATGTTTTGCAATAATAAGCATACATTTCATGAATGTTATCCATTTTGTATATTGACTGAATTAAGAGTTTGTATAGAGTATCTAAACCACTAAACCACTGAATACATATGGATGGGATGCAAATGTGTAGATAAGATTATTCAAGTTAACCCAGGTTAGCTTCATTTTAAGATATGAAATGTAAAAAGTACACTGCAGTGCTATAATTTAAAACAAAACAAAACAGAATTCAGGTATGTTCTCGCAGTAATGATAATGGATGGCTGTTTCTGTGCTGAAGTGATTATTTGAATAGCAAATGGGTTGGAAATTATTTTCATTTGAGCTCATATTACTCTGAAGAAATACGAGGATTCCCTGTTGTTATTTTTTAAAAACGACAACCGCTATGTTGTTTTCTCTGGAAAGCAACGCAGATGTCTAAATTAAGTCACAAATTGGATGATATACAATTAAGTCATACGCAGATGAACAGATATCAATGGGTTGTATCCAACAAAGTTATAGTTAGAGTATACCCGTTCAAGTTAGTGGACCTAAATTAGTTAATATTTTTAATGTGATTGGGCCCATTCTGAATATGAATAGCATTTGTCATTTGGATTTGATTCCAGTGGGTGTACTCTGTGTCTGGACTCTTACGAAGGTAAAGGGAACAGCTCTTCTTTAGGGGCCTATGAGCTTCTCAGGACCGAAATAGGTATGAAAGGGAATGGCCCCATTTGCCAATGGCAGAACTACAGTGGTACCTCGGGTTACATACGCTTCAGGTTACATACGCTTCAGGTTACAGACTCCGCCAACCCAGAAATAGTACCTCAGGTTAAGAACTTTGCTTCAGGATGAGAACAGAAATCGTGCTCCGGCGGCATGGCGGCAGCAGGAGGCCCCATTAGCTAAAGTGGTGCTTCAGGTTAAGAACAGTTTCAGGTTAAGAATGGACCTCCGGAACGAATTAAGTACTTAACCTGAGGTACCACTGTATAAAGGTACAAAGTAATAGCACTGCAGTGTGGCCCTCTGGATGTTACTGGAGTACAATTCCTATTATCCCTGACCATTGGCCATGCTGGTTGGAGCTGATGAAAGTTGGAGACCAAGAACATCTGGAGGGTAGGGATGGATGAATCTGTCAGTTTTGGATTCTCTCTGTTTCTCACTCCCTCCCTGCATCTTTAGTTCAGTTATCCATATTTCCACCACAGTTAGGCAGTAGGAGAGGGAACCAGTAACTAAAAATCAGCAGTTGGTTTGCTGCAGAATGGCACCAGGTGCAAAAGTTAGGCAGGAAAACAGCTCCCAGACAACAGACAAGATGCATTATTAAGCTGCATATTTTTCTTACATTGTGAAAACATCTCTTTCTGTTTCTTAGGAGTGAACAAATGGCCAAAGCATTTTACTATACCTTGGGTTTTTTTAAAATAATATTTATTACTTTTTCAACAATTTGAACACACACAAAAAAGAAAAAGAAAAAGGAACAATACAATACAAAAACACTACACAACACATTAAACTAACAAAACAAAACAAAAACAATAAAATAAATCAAACAATTTCATTATCCCATCTTTCATTCACTTATTTCCACGACCTCCTCACACTTCCCTTTTTGTATTCCACTTCTGTTAATTATTTCAGCAATTCCTTTCCATCTTCCTCTGTTTTCTATCCTATAATTATCTTAACACATTCTAACCTTATTTTTTCCTTTAATGCTCTATTAATCTATCTATACTTAATTCCTTATAACGTTTCTACTAAAGCCATATAACTTCATTCCAACATTTTTCTAACATTCATTAATTTTACAGTATTTCTGTAAATAGTCTTTAAACTTTTTCCAATCTTCTTCCACAGACTCTTCTCCCTGGTCTCGGATTCTGCCAGTCATTTCCGCCAGTTCCATATAGTCCATCAACCTCATCTGCCATTCTTCCCGGGTGGGTAAATCTTGTGTCTTCCAATATTTTGCGATGAGTATCCTTGCTGCTGTTGTTGCATACATAAAGAAAGTTCTATCCTTCTTTGGCATTTTACTATACCTTGATTAAAATTTGATATTGCTACCTGAGACCAGTTAAGATAATTTTAGGGTTGGAGTTCAGATCCAACCTTTAATGCTGTGTTGTATAGATGTGCTGAATTTATTCTATAAGGTCTTACTGTGTACACAGCTATATTGTTGCCTCTTGATAGTTATGCTAAGGTTTACCTTCAGTGAAACAGAGCCCTCTGCAGCCTGGCCATCATCGCTGAAAAAACTTCAGGTTTTGTGGAAATTGCGGTTGCCTCATCAGAATCATTAATTACAATAAATGTCACTGGAAAAGTATCGCATTAGAGGAAATGATCTAGAATTTCAACAATTATGCTAATGGACTGTCTACGGTGTGTAATTAAAATTTGGCCTTCCAAATGTTCAATGTTTGGTTTAGCTTTCGGAAGAGATGCAGCTTAGAACTGGACTGCAGCCAATGCAATCTGCATAATTAGCAAGGTGTTTATTCTTGTTTCAGTTAATCTAGTTGACTAAAATGTGACACGGCTGTAGCTTGTACCACTCCATCGTGTTATTAAGTAGTGGATAAATAATGCATCAACAAACACTGTAGTCTAGTTTGGTGATTGTTTTGCCTTGATATTGGTGTTTTCCTTCACGATCCAAATAATAGGCACAGAAACTGGGGTGTGGGTGGAAAACTTGTATGGGGACCACAAGTAACACTGATCAGGTTCTCAATAGTGTTAACAGGTCAGGTATATTGAAACTGGTCTCTATGCAAGTTAAGGACATACCAAGGGATCAATATCTCCTTGAAATATTTATTATGGGCAAACGAAGAAGAAAGAAACTGGGTTCAAAAGAAGCAGGTTGGGTAATGTTTGAGGAACAAGCCAAAATCTGAGTGGATAATAATGAATAAGATCAAAGGTTCTCAAACTGCACCAGTTAGCTGTGTGTGTGTTTCATTTAAAACCAGGCGACGTGTTACAATCCAAGCAATCAAATCACTAACAAAATACAAAGCATAGGGGGGAAGATGATTGTGATTGATATCAAGATTGCAGAGCACACAGAGCGGAGGTTTTAAGGCTTTCCTCCTTGGCCACAGTCTCCATGAAATTTGCCCCTCCCCTGTGTGGCAATCCATCCTATACTGGGGAGGAAAAAGCTCCCATGGGTACCAATGGGAACTTTCTTTCTTCATTCTAATTGTAATTGCTACACCAGTGGGAGGAGGGCAATTTTCATGGAGATTATGGCTGGGGAGGAAAGGCTTAAACCACTTTTTCCAGCAATGCAGCAATCTTGAAAGCCATCTCCCTCCTTCACCCACTCCTGGTATTTATTTTTATTTTTATTTAAAATGTGTGATATGAATACTTATAGTGCTAGTGCAGTTGTGTGTAGTTAGGACCTAATTGTACTTCACAGCAAGTGTGGGAGGGAGTGAAGGGGTTGTTGCTGCCTTTGATGTAGTTTGGTGTAGTGGTTAGAGTGTTGGACTATGACCTGGGAGATCAGGGTTCAAATCCCCACTTGCCCATGAATCTCACTGGGCGACCTTGGAACAGCCACTGCTCCTCAACCTAACCTACCTCACTAGGTTGTTGTGGGGATTAAATGACTGGGAGAACCATGTACCTTGGAGAAAAAGGTGGGCAATCAATCAATCAATCAATCAATCAATGGCTAGCACCATCCAGAGGTGAAGTCATGGCAGCTCAATGAACAACCTGGTGCTCCAATCAAGTTCCATTTAAAAAGTATTCTGGAAATGCACTTTGCAAAATCGAAGCTGTGTCAGCATCCTCTGATGAATACCTTCAAGGTGAGGAACTTTTATTCCAGTCTTTGAACATTCTGCACCAAGAGCTCCATTCAGCTTCAGTACGATCAGTAATGGGCTGGCAGATATTGTTGAACAGCGGAGCTGTCAGATGGAGATATAATTAAAACTTAAGTGGTGCTCATCTGAAGAAGAAGAGTCTCCAGAGAAATGAGCGCTCATTTAATTAGCAAGAAGTCATACCACAAGATATTCTGCAGACAATGGTAATAAAAGCGAGATGAGCGCCGCAACCCCAGAGTTGGCCATGACTGGATCTAATGGTCAGAGGTCCCTTTACCTTTACCTTTATACCTAAAGGGAAATGAAAATTAGGCTACACTCATTTGGCCATGTTCAATAATTCCGTGACCTTTGATTAGTGTGGATTGGATGATTCTATTTCCAGTCCACATCAATTTTGCCTATGTGTTTCCATAATTCTGTCATCAATGTGTGAATTTCTAAAGCTATTTCATTGTAAAACACACATTTAACAACACATTTTTGAGTCCAGAACTGTATTGCACAATCTAGAGTTGCACAAAATCCAAAGATAATGTACATGTGGTGTAGTGGTTAGAGTGTCAGACTAGGAGCTAGGAGACCAAGGTTCAAATCCCCACTTGGCCATGAAGCTTACTGGATGATCTTAGAGCAATCAGTGCCTCACAGCCTATCCTGCCTGTGATGGGATGATGAGCTGCTTGTGCGTAAAATCGTATCCCCTCAGAGTTTGTTCAAGTCCACAAACCTCTGTCTGTGACGGAGCCCCTCAGACATGGCTCCTCTAGTCACTAGCAGATTCCGACAGTGGTTGCTTTCGGAATCGCTTCCAACATAAAAGCTCCTTAACGGAAACACGTCTTCTGGACTCTCTGCGTGACAGTTTCCGGCGAGGAGTGGGTGTCCCTACAGGAGGTCCTGAAACCTCCCCACTGTTTTCGCTGGAAGTGTCTCTGAGCCATCCCTCCAGCTCACTTTCCCTCAGCTCACCTCCTCTCCCCCTACTGGTTCCCTCTTCAGCTGCTGAGTCTCTCCCAACCTGTGTGAGCCCTTTCACCTCCCTTCCTTCCGATGGCAGTTCCCTGACATCCACCTCCCCTCCAGGGCCCCCTTCACCCCCTCCCACCCCCTCCTCTACGGGCGGTGAGGAGGCAAAACCCCGGAATGAACTTCCTTCATCTTCCGATGTCTCGAACACTTCTCTCCACCTGTTGCGGTTCCTGGTCTCGAAGTACTCCTCCTCCTCAGAGTCCATCTCCCCTTCCCCTTCCGAGTCCGGGAATCCTTCCAACTCCTCCTCCTCATCGGTGGTCCCAAAGTATTCCCTCCGGAACCTCTCCACAGGCTGAGGTTTCCTTGGGAACCTTTGATGGAACGTTTCTATCAATACCTCGTCATTGATATCTTCTGCCATTACCCAAGTGTTTTCTGACTCCGGTTCTCCTTCCCACGCTACCAAATACTCCACCTGATCCCCCTTCCACCTGGCGTCGAGGATTTCTGCCACATGGCTGCTGCATTCTCTTTCTTCTATGACCGGTCCCCGAGTGGCCATCCCTTCTCGTCCCCCCTCATACGGTGACAGTAACGACCTGTGAAATACTGGGTGCAGTTTCATGTGGTTGGGTAACCGGAGCCTGAAAGCCACTGGGTTGACCTGTTGAATGACCTCAAAGGGACCCAATCTCCTGGGTCTTAATTTCTTACAACCTCCTTTGAACGGCAACCCTTGGGTTGACAGCCACACCCTATCTCCCACCCTTATGGTTTCACCTTCCCTTCGGTTCTTGTCTGCCTGCCTCTTGTATTCTTCCTTCGCCCTTTCTAAGTTGAGTTGGAGCTGATGATGGATTGCTTCCATTTCTTCTACAAAATGCTCGGCTGCCGGGACGCTCCATCTCTCCCCTTCTCCCCCTGGGAAAGCCCTGGGATGACACCCATAATTAGCCAAGAAGGGGCTCATCCCTGTGGACACATTCTCGGCATTGTTGTAGGCAAATTCCGCCAGCGCCAACTTTTCTACCCAGTCATTCTCTCTGTCATTGACATAACACCTCAGGTATTGCTGGAGGACACCGTTTGCTCTTTCCGCCTGCCCGTTGGTTTCAGGGTGCCGGGCAGTCGAAAAGTTGACCTCCACCTGCAGTAAGCTCATGAGCTTCCTCCAGAACCTGGAAGTAAATTGTTTTCCTCGGTCTGAGACCACCCTCAATGGCACCCCGTGCAACCTAAAAATGTGTTCTACAAATAACTTCGCTGTCTCTTCCGCCGTGACTGCATGCGAGCAGGCTACAAAGTGGCACATCTTTGTTAGTAGGTCTACCACCACCATGATGGCTGTTTTCCCCTTGGACTTCGGCAGATCAGTCATAAAATCTATCGACACTGCCTCCCAAGGTCGTTCTGGGGTTGGTAAGGGTTCTAATAGCCCCGCCGGCGCCCGCCTCTCCCCTTTGGCTCGCTGGCATTGCTCGCACCCTCTTACATCTTCCCTCACCTTAGGCCACCAAAATTCCCTGGTGACCAACCACATGGTTTTGTGTTGTCCAAAATGCCCCGCCGTGGGGCTGTCGTGCAACTGCTTGAGTACCCTCCCCCTTAAGTCTCCTTCAGGGATATACAGTGCCCCTTTGTAATACAAAGCTCCATTTCTTTCCTCGAAACCCCCTGGTTCCTCTCCCTCACCCCTAAGACCTCTGAGCTTATTCTGGGCGTATTCATCATTCTCTGTTTCCTCTACCAGTTCTCTTTGTCCCACCAATGCCGCCCCACACACCCAGCGGTCCTCTGGAATGACATGTCTCTCGTCGGGTGCTCCCTCCCCCTCCAAATATTCAGGTTTGCGTGAGAGAGCGTCCGCCCTAATGTTCTCTGGGCCTGGCACGTAACAAATCTCAAAGTTAAATTTGGAGAACTCCTGGGCCCATCTCACTTGCCGTTGGTTGAGCACTCGTGCCGTCCTCCAATACTCTAGGTTCTTGTGGTCAGTGCACACTTGCACCTTATGTTGTGCGCCAATTAGCAGGTGCCTCCATCTCCGGAACGCCTCATGAATGGCGAGTAGTTCTCGGTCATACACCGTGTAGTTCCTCTCGGATTTGTTCAGCTTTCGCGAAAAAAAAGGCACACGGTCTCCACTCTGACTCCTCCTTCCCTGGCTGCAGAAGCACCGCCCCAATCGCTCTGTCTGATGCGTCAGTTTCCACTCTCATCGGTTTTTGTAAATCCACATGCAGGAGTTGTTCTTCCGAGGCGAAGGCCCTTTTTAGTTCCTCAAATGCTCGCTCCGCCTCCTCAGTCCAAACGAACTTCTTCTTACTGCTGAGACAGTCCGTAATGGGCGCCGTCAGGTGGGCAAAGTTTCGGATGAACTTACGATAGAAGTTCCCAAATCCTAGGAACCTCTGCACATCCTTCCTTGTTTTGGGTGTTTTCCATTCCAGCACCGCCTGGACCTTGCCGGGATCCATGGCCAATCCCTTGTCTGACAGGCGATACCCCAGGAATTCCACCTCCTTGGTATGAAACTGACACTTCTCCAGTTTCACCCACAGCTGGTTGGCTTGCAGCCTGCTCAACACTTCTCTGACGTCTCTCACATGCTGCTCCTCATTCTCAGAATACACCAACACGTCGTCTAAGAAGGCCACACAATTCTTGTAAAGCAAAGGCCCCAGGACGTGGTTCATAAACGATTGAAAGCACGCGGAGCCTGCTTGTAGGCCGAAGGGCATAACGAGATATTCAAATGCCCCTAAAGGGGTGAACATGGTGGTTTTCCATTCATCCCCCTTCCTTATTCGTATCAGGTTGTACGCCCCCCTTAGGTCCAGCTTTGTGAAAATCTTTCCCTTCCGCACCCTTGTCAAAATGTCGTCAATCCTGGGCATAGGGAAGGCCACTGGTTCTGACACTGCGTTCAAGGCCCTGAAGTCACACACCAGCCTCGGCTTGTCCGTGTTTTTTTTATCCACAAAAAACACTGGGCTGCCCCCCACCGCCCTGGACTCTCTGATGAACCCTCTCTTCAGGTTCTTGTCAATGAACTCCCTTAGCTCCTGCATCTCTCTGTCTGACATGGCGTACAGCTTGCCTACAGGGAGCTGTGCCCCAGGGAGTAAATTGATTTGACAGTCAAAGGGTCTATGCGGGGGTAGTTGGTCAGCTTCCCTTTCGCTGAAGACGTCGCGGAGATCTGCGTATTGTCGTGGTACCTTCACTTTCTCCGTTACTTCAGTCCCTGCTAGGGTGGCTTGGGCCCCTGCCAAACCCTTTCCCTCTTTGCAGTGTTCTAAGCAATGTGCTGAACCAAAAGAAACCACTCTCTGATGCCAGCCCACCAGCGGATCATGTAACGCTAGCCAGCTCATCCCCAATATAATGGGAGCTCCTCCCAAGGTGGCCACATTAAACGCTATCAGTTCGGTGTGCCTTGCCACCTTCATTATCATTGGGACGGTCTGCAAGCTGACTTCTCCTCCCAACAGCTCCCTGCCATCGATCGTGGTCACCTGCAGGGGGTTGCTTAAAGGGATCGTCTGTATCTGGTGTTCAGCTGCAAACTCTTTGCTCATGAAATTGCAGGAGCTGCCTGAGTCCAACAGCGCCTTTATCTTTAGAGGGTGTCCGTTTGGCAGCTCTAGCGCCACTTCTATCACTAGGGCGGGTTTAGGAGGTTCTGGCGTGGGCACTTTCACTGCTCTTTGGCCTGGCTGCTGTGCCCCGACGGTGGCAGCCAGGCGTTGGCTTTTACTTGCTCCGGTATTTCTTCCTCTCTTCCCTCCACAGCTCCCACCATCCCTTGCCATTCCTTCCTCTGGGGGCAGACTCTGGCAAAGTGACCTGGCTGTTGGCAGAGATAGCATTTCCGGGCGCCTTTTCCCTCCTTCTTTCCCCCCTCACTGGGCTTTGAAACTGCGCGCGCGCGCTGTTCCGATTTCCATCGGCTCTGCTGGCGGGAAAGTTGGCTCTGGAATGTCTGGAATGCGGAACTCCTTCCAACGTTCCCCCTTCCCTTCCAGCCTCTCCAATGCTCTCGCCTCCTGGCGCGCTCCTATGGTCAGCGCAGATTTGGTCAGCTGGTCCATAGAATCCGCCCTGGGGCCCCAGGAAAGTTCGTCTTTCACAGCCGAAGAAAGCCCTTCTTCAAATAGCATTTGAATGGGTTCCGCCGATAAGTCCCACCCCAATCTGTGAACCAGCATGGTGAACTCAGTCCAGTACTCACGGACAGATCGGCTCCCCTGTTTGCAAGCCATTAACTGTCTGCGCACCACTCCCTGCTCAATATCGCTGGAAAACATCAGATCCATGGCACGAAAGAACTTCATCGTGTCCTTTAGGACGTCACTATTCGCTGCCATCAGGGGTCTAACCCAGTCTCTCGCCCCCTTTTCAAGATGCCCAATCACGAAAGCCACTCATGATTCCTCGTCAGGGAATTCATCAAACTGCAGATTGAGGGCATATTGCATCTCTGTCCGAAAGGCATGATAGTCTTTGGGCTCCCCCCCAAACTTCTGCACCAATCCTGGTACCTTTCTGGCGAGCTGGGTGGCTTTCCCCTTTTTGTCTGCATCCTGAGCCCTCCTCTCCTCAAGCCTCGCCGTCTGCAGCGCTAGCTGGACCTCCAACGCCCGGTACCTTTCTTCCAGGCTTGGACCCGCTCCAGCTCCTGCTTCTCCGGTTCCGGCTGGGTTGCTCATGATGCCTTCTCCTGCACAAGCTGCTTTCAAAGACTGTCGGAATGCTGTGATGGGATGATGAGCTGCTTGTGCGTAAAATCGTATCCCCTCAGAGTTTGTTCAAGTCCACAAACCTCTGTCTGTGACGGAGCCCCTCAGACATGGCTCCTCTAGTCACTAGCAGATTCCGACAGTGGTTGCTTTCGGAATCGCTTCCAACATAAAAGCTCCTTAACGGAAACACGTCTTCTGGACTCTCTGCGTGACAGTTTCCGGCGAGGAGTGGGTGTCCCTACAGGAGGTCCTGAAACCTCCCCACTGTTTTCGCTGGAAGTGTCTCTGAGCCATCCCTCCAGCTCACTTTCCCTCAGCTCACCTCCTCTCCCCCTACTGGTTCCCTCTTCAGCTGCTGAGTCTCTCCCAACCTGTGTGAGCCCTTTCACCTCCCTTCCTTCCGATGGCAGTTCCCTGACACTGCCCTACAGGATTGTTGTGGGAGTTAAATGAGGAGGAGAAGGGGAAGAATCAAGTGCACCACCTTGAGCTCATTGGAGAAAAAGGTGCGATATAAATGAAAAACTTAAAAATCAACATTCCAATTGCCACATTAGATCCACACACTAGCCTGGGAAATGCAGAGCAGGTCAGTTTGCATTGGAAGTCATGGAAATTGAAATCTACAGGTATACTTGGGACTCCATGGGCAGAACACGATGGCCTCTGTTGTTGGCCATGAGATCCAAGTGCCCCCTGTCTCCTAGAAAGAACATCAGAGCCAAGGTGGTAGCAGGGAGAGAAACCAACCTGGTCCCAATCCATCAGCCAAAGAAGGAGCAACTCTGCTGCAACTGCCAGTTGGCATTGGACTGGGGAAAGAACACTCTGGCTCCTTCCATTGGCCAAAAGATCAAGAGGCACCCATTGCTACCCAAGCAAGAACACCCTCTTATAACTCAGCACTTTGCTCTGATCTCGAAGAACCCCTCCCCCTTTCCCTTTCCTTTCCTTTCCTCCTCTTCCACTCTCTTTCCCTTGTGCGTCTTGCAGGAGTGGCTCACCCAGAGGGGCAGAACCTCAGCAGTAGCCTCCTGGCAGTGGTGAACTGGATCCGCTGGTGCATCTGTGCTGCTCCAGCCTCACTGATGCCTCGCCTCTTGGTAAGAGGTAGCAAGACTGCTACTGGGAGGCTATTGCTGTGCCTTCACCGCTCTCCGGCAAACCACACCAAGTGTCTTTGCTTTTTTATGTCTGATGTCAGCACCTCTCTTGCCTTTTTCTTGATGGGAATTGCTTTGGGAGATAATTCTCATCTAAAACACGAGGGGTTTGTTTGTTTGTTTATTCTGCCTGTCTTCTATTTGTACCTCACTTTTCTTCCATCATGGAATCCAAGTGTGTTTTCCAGGTTGTCTTTCATCCAGGCACTGAGCAGACCTGGAACTGCTTTGTTTAAGCAAGATGGTGACTTTGTGTACCATCAGACCACTCCCTGGACCAAGTGCATACCTTTGATGTGGCTGGCTGCAAGCTAGTGTAGGTGACACCGTGTCCTAGACTTGACAGGTGTTCATGGCACTGTTCTCAGATGCATCTGCTGATTCCTGCCAGGAAACTCTCAAAGGGTAAGTGATGGATGGGTGAATTGTTCTTCAGCACATTTCTGGTGGTGTTCTCAAAATTTGTCTTCTGCGGATCTCTGGCCCAGGAGACTGCTTGTTCACATTCAGTATCTATTTCATGGGACACATCTTGACCCTCCTTACAGAATCATTTGCACATCTCCCAGCTCAAATACAACATAGCCTGAGTTCTTTGCCAGTTAGCCTTTACAATGTAAACAAAGGCCAAAGTAAATGTGCATAGGCATGGTGTCTATGTTCTACCTCCACTATCAGAGTTGCTAGGAATCACACAAGGATGAAGATCCTATAGAAGATCCTACCAGCCACTGCAGTAACAAAATGTTGGATTCAGAGCATCGCAGAGTTGGAAGAGACCACAAGGGCCCAACCCACTGCAGTGCAGGAATCACAGCTAAAAAAATCCCCAACAGATGGCTAGCCAACTTCTGTTTAAAAACTTCCACAAATTCCACTAAGAAGAGTCCATTACTTTTGAACAGCTCTTACTGTCAGAAAGTTCTTCCTTATGTTCTTATGTAAGCCTGTGCTTGAGAATCCGGGGGGGGGGGGGGGGGACCAAGCAAGGCTGCAGACAATTCATTACAAATGTAGATAGGAAAAGTATTTCAGATGCATTACATTTACAAAAGAATATGAAGTTTAATGAATGCTAATGATCATGGAGTGACTGAGAGGTTTTAGAAGGACTGAATAGTCTCAAACTGCACTTCCAGCCTGAGGAAAGCAGGGTCATAAGAGTTTTATGATGCCAGTGAAGGGCAGAAATCATTATGGATAATAAATGGTATTAAGAGGCAGCAGGCATAAGCTACAGCCATGAATATTTAACATTTGGAGTCATCAAGGTGCTGGATTTTGTACAGAAAACAGAAGCGACATTGCCTCTGCCCTTACAAACCACAATTGGCGGAGGAGATGAGAACAACCTAGTTGGCCTGCACCAGTAATTAATTCATTTTGAATTGTCAGGGCAGAAGTAAGAGTTCAGAAGTTACTGCTGAAAGTGCAATCAGTAGAAGAATGCAAAGGAACCTGAGTGTATGCATGCTTACTTGAAAATAAGTCCCACTGCATTCAGCGATGGCTACTCCCAAGAAAGTGTCAATAGGTTTGTAATCTCGGTGACTGAACAATAAATTAGCAGATAAAAAACCAGTGCTGAGAAATCCAACGTAAAGTGCATAGGTATCGGCATGTGAAGCACATTTCATCAGGGTGCACACCCTAAACAGATATAGAAGAGGAGATTGCTGCAATTCACATGCTTATTTATGGTCAGAAACAGAAATCAATCAAGTCAATGCTGACTGGCATTTGCTCATTTTTCTTTCTTTCTTTTTAAAAAATGCAAGCGATATGTTGGCCTTAAATATCAGCTGCAGGGAATCACAAGGATGTTGTTGTGCTCTGGTACCATAGGCATTTGTTTGTCTGCTGGGGGAAAAGGATGCTGAACCAAATGGAACTTTGGTCTGACCCAGCAAGGCTATTCTTATGTTCCATGTGCATTTGCCCACCAGGGTTCATGGGCTTGCAGTCCAGCCCCAAATGTTATTCAAACACTGACAAGTCTGTCACTGAAGACTTATAGGCTAGAAAGTTGCACACTGACAGAAGCTGAGATTTTCAGGATACAGTGGTACCTCGGATTACAGATGCTTCAGGTTACAGGCGCTTCAGGTTACAGACTCCACTAACCCAGAAATAGTACCTCGGGTTAAGAACTTTGCTTCAGGATGAGAACAGAAATCGTGCTCCGGCGGCACGGCAGCAGCAGGAGGCCCCATTACCTAAAGTGGTGCTTCAGGTTAAGAACAGTTTCGGGTTAAGAACAGACCTCCGGAACGAATTAAGTTCTTAACCCGAGGTACCACTGTACTGACTGACTTCTATATGTGATCAGATCACAGAATTCAGGCAGTGCTGTTTCTAGACAGTTTATCTCTAAGCAGGGCTGTCTGCATTCACTACAATGATGTTTTCAGTGCTGTTGCTTGCCTTGTATAATAATATATCTTGAGGGTTACTTCAGCAATGTTTTGCAGTCTGTTCATTAATGGTCCATCAGCATTCTCACCCACCAATCTTTTTTTCTACATGGAAAAGAACCAGAATTGTATGCTGAAACAGCTGCAGGCACCAGGTTGTAGCACTTTCAAAACAAGTTGGATTTGTGTGCGTGCATGCGCATGAATCATACACAGGGGAATATGTTTGCCTCCTTAGGCTTACCCGCATTGCAGATCTCTGAAGGAAGGCATGAGCTTAAGGTCAATGTGGGGACTGCGAAGATCCACACAGGATCACTTCTGGAAGAATGGTCGCTAACAGAACTGACCTTTCAAGAAGACCCCAGTTCACCTCTATAGGAGCCAGGGTGGCACCAGAGTCAAGCCAGCCAAGAGAAGGGTGAGGCAGGGAACAGCTGCTCCACCTAAGACTCTTGGAGTTTAATAAACAGTCAAGAGGCATCTGCTAAAGGCCAAGGGTGACTGGCTCATGGCTTCTAAACCTCTTGCCAGCAGGGAAGTACAGGGGAAATAGGCTTCCCATAACTCCAGCTGAAGCATTTTTTTAAAGTGTAAGTCTGATGTGACAGCCATGAAAAGAATGTGAGATGAGGCCCCACTAATTGCATGAATGGCATTTTGTCTGGGGTCCCTCTAGTCCAACATCCTAACACTAGCCAAATGCGCCTCAGGAGCCCACAGACAAGCCAATAGCCCTTCCCTGTCGCTTGCCTCACTTTCAAAGCACACGCCTTCTCCTCAAGAATCACAGGAGCTGTAGTTTGTAAAGGGTGCTGGCAATGGCATTTCCGTGAGAGAGTAAAATATAGTTCCAAGGATTCCTTGGGGGAAGCCATAGCTGTTACAGTGATGTAAAGGTGCTTAAATGTATGGTTTGGGTACTGAATCCCTGTTCAGAGGCATATTGCCTCTGAATCTCAAGGTTTCCTTAGCTATCAGGACTGATACCCATAGAAAGTAGAAAAAGGACATACCCTTTGTTAACGTGTGGGTTGCGAAAATATATGATAGCAGCTCGGGAAATGATAGTTTTTGTGATAAGAACGAAAATTCAGATGAGAATCCGCTAACACATTTACTAAAAAGAAGAAGTCGTATATGTTCTGGTATCCTTTCCTCTTCCTTAATTTTTATTGTGTATGCTAGATGTGAGTGGACTATAGATGCTTGATACTGGACTTATTTGCATTTCCAGGCAAAGGAATGAATGAAATGAGAAATAAAACAGTAATTTAAAAAGTACAATAGGCCAGCAGTAGAGTGTGTGCTTTGCATTCAGAAGGTCCCAATTTTCTGTCTCTGTCTTATCCTCTTCCATTCTGTGTTATGGTCCTAAATCTGTGATCTTGATTTGTTGTTCCCATGGCTGCTATTTTTAAAATGCAAATATGAATGCATAAATGACCAAACATTCAATGTAGTTTGGCCCTAAGATATAAGGTTGGTCATGACTCATTCCTGAGCACCTAAATCAAGTGTCAGGAATTTAGCAAACTCACAGTCTGCCAGGAATGAGTCATGACCAACCTTGGGGTAGTATGCTCTCCATCCCCTCTCTTCCTCACTAAACTCATCATAAAAAAGAGGCCAAGAGACAGAGTTTTGCATAAAATTTGCATGTGCTAATTTATATGTATAAATGCAAAATTAGAAACAATGACTGTACAGTGGTACCTCGGGTTAAGTACTTAATTCGTTCTGGAGGTCCGTTCTTAACCTGAAACTGTTCTTAACCTGAAGCACCACTTTAGCTAATGGGACCTCCTGCTGCTGCCGCACCACCGGAGCACAATTTCTGTTCTTATCCTGAAGCAAAGTTCTTAACCCGAGGTACTATTTCTGGGTTAGCGAAGTCTGTAACCTGAAGCGTATGTAACCTGAAGCGTATGTAACCTGAGGTACCACTGTAGTATAAATATAATAAATCTCACCACAGTGGGGAAGACCATGACCAGAAGACATACCACTTCCTACTCAGTTTGCCATTCAGGTATTCACTGTTGATGGTCAACTTCTTGGTCCATGCTCTTCCTTCTTAGGTTTATCCTTAACCTGAGATTGGTCTAGACAGTCCTTCAAATAGAAGCCACCTTCAAATAAAGGACAGTCCCCTAACAACCCTTCAAATAGAAGATAGTCTTCTGTTACATGGAACAAATGGTCAGTCAATTCTTCATATGCAAGAGGAGTAGAGTTTTTCTTTTTTTATATAACTTTTATTAGTTTTTCAGATTTTACCAATTCTTTTAAATAACCTTCAGAACATATATCTCTTCTCCATTGACTTCCCATCCACCCTTCCATGGTGTAATTTTTTTTCTTATAAAGTTTATAAAGTCACTTTCTAACAAACCACAGTTTTGCTTTGCATTCAACCTTGGGGAACTGTGGACTGTTGTGACCAAAGTTAGTTAAGGCCAACCAGGATCAAACCACTGATTTAGCTTCAAGTTTGCATATGTAGATATGATGTCATCATAGAGTCATTCAATATGGAAAAAAACAGTTTTGTTGACACAATGGAAACACTCACACTCTGAAATGCTTTGAACAACATATCCCACCCTCCAGTCAGTGCTTTCTCCTAATGAAACCAAATGGTTTTGTTCCCACTTGAGAAAACAAGCGCCTCTGGCATTTCTTTTAATTGGAATACATTGTTTTGTTACTCCTGAAAAGTTGGAATGCTTTTAAGAGAAATTGTATAACAGCTAAACACCAGAAGTATCACATTGATTCATCGCAAAACATGCCATTATTATCTGTCAATTCCTCCCCCCATGATCTCATCAGTTCATTTCAGCAAAAATTGACTGATAATAAGGACACGCTAGGCTATGTGATCCTTAAAAGGCAGATGTAATGAAGGTGTGTATAGTCTGCTGATGGATTTATTTATATAGCTAGAGCCAGTCAAAGCAGTAGCGGAGCAAGGTGGGTGCGGTGGATGCGGTTTGCCTCGGGTTTCATCCGTGAGGTGGGGTGACATTGCCGCAGGTGGTGCCTCCCCCGGGACTCTCCCCGTCACCGCCACACTCCCCTGGGATGCGTGCCAATGCAGGCTCACCCCTGTGGGCGGCTAGCCCCGCCCCTGCAGATGGTTAGCCAGGCCCCCACAGCCTCTCTGGGTGCCGGAGCAGCTAGCTCCACCTCTGAGTCACAGAGTGTGTGAAGATCATTCTTAAAGTAAGCCAGTAGTTTCATTTTTTTGTAAATAGCCTGAATTCAGCATAGACTGATCAAATCACCCCATTAGCTTTTAGTATCCATTTTTAGGTGAACAGGGTAGTTTGCAGCTCTACATTATTTGTTTAGGCCACTGGTGGGGAACCCATGACCCTCCAGATGATGTTGGACTACAACTCCCATCATGTCTAAACATTGCCCATGCTGGCTGGGTTTCATAGGAGTTAGAGTTCAACATCTGGAGTGCCACAGATTTCCTTCTACTGGTTTAGGCCTACAGATTTTGGTAACCATACAACTTTATATTTCTATTTAATTTAATTTACTGTCATCATCAACAAAATGTGGCCCGTTTTGTCAGCAGTTTTGACTAATGTACAATTTTTTCCTAATAAAATAGCATGTTTGTATGTTATTTTGCACTAATACGTGGGGGATTGTGGACTCTTCTTCCCTGGAGGTTTTTAAGCAGAGGTTGGATGGCCATTTGTCATGGATGCTTTAGCTGAGATTCCTGCATTGCTGGGGGTTGGACTAGATGACCCTTGGGTCTGTTCCATCTCTACGGTTCTATAATTCTATGATTCATTTTTGTAAATATTGCCCTCAAAATTTGCATTTTTGTTATGAAATTAAAAGACGCCTGCTTCTTGGGAGAAAAGCAATGACAAACCTAGACAACATCTTAAAAAGCAGAGACATCACCTTGCTGACAAAGGTCTGTATAGTTAAAGCTATGGTTTTCCCAGTAGTGATGTATGGAAGTGAGAGCTGGACCATAAAGAAGGCTGATCGCCGAAGAATTGATGCTTTTGAATTATGGTGCTGGAGGAGACTCTTGAGAGTCCCATGGACTGCAAGAAGATCAAACCTATCCATTCTTAAGGAACTCAGCCCTGAGTGCTCACTGGAAGGACAGATCATGAAGCTGAGGCTCCAATACTTTGGCCACCTCATGAGAAGAGAAGACTCCCTGGAAAAGACCCTGATGTTGGGAAAGATTGAGGGCACAAGGAGAAGGGGACGACAGAGGATGAAATGGTTGGACAGTGTTCTCAAAGCTACCAGCATGAGTTTGACCAAACTGCGGGAGGCAGTGGAAGACAGGAGTGCCTGGCATGCTCTGGTCCATGGGGTCACGAAGAGTCGGACACGACTAAACAACTAAACAACAACAAAACATTGTTTGGTTGGAAAACTGCATCACAAAATTAGGAAAAATGCAAATATTGATTGATGGCTGTGTTCTGGTTCTTATTTTATTTTGAAAAATGAAAATTTCATAGATTAAACTCTAAATGTAAAGGTAAAGGGTAAAGGTACCCCTGCCCGTACGGGCCAGTCTTGACAGACTCTAGGGTTGTGCACTCATCTCACTCTAGAGGCCGGGAGCCAGCGCTGTCCGCAGACACTTCCGGGTCACGTGGCCAGCGTGACGACACTGCTCCGGCGAACCGGCACCAGAGCAGCACACGGAAACGCCGCTTACCTTCCCGCTATAAAGCGGTACCTATTTATCTACTTGCACTTAAGGGTGCTTTCGAACTGCTAGGTGGGCAGGAGCTGGGACCGAACGACGGGAGCTCACCCCGCCGCGGGGATTCGAACCACCGACCATGCAATCGGCAAGTCCAAGGCGCTGAGGTTTTACCCACAGCGCCACCCGCATCCCTGAATTGAATTTCTCCCCATCCTTATTAAGAAACATATTAGCGCATCTTTAACCATTTGCCCCCACTACAATCAGAGCTGGACCTCTCCAGATGCTTGCTATTTGCATGAGAGGAAATCTCTCATTGGTGCCAATGGGAGGTTTCATCCCACTGAGAATAGCAGATGTTTTCGGGAAGGTCTGATTGGAGAATTGCAAACAGGACAAAGATTTAAAGCACCCCCCCTTTCTCTTTGCCAATGCCATGCCTTTTATTTAGGTTTCCCACCAACTCCATACTGGCTCCCCACCTGTTACAGCTGTATAACACTTAAATTCAAATCCAAACTTCCTTTTTCTTTTTCTTGTTTAAAAGAAAAAAATACTTTTGAAAACATTTGCTTAGAAAAACCACAAATACCTCTCCTAACCTCCCTGAATCATTGTTCAATTGTATGCCATGCTTTTAGTTATATAGAAGAAGAAGAAAAGCAATTTGGGTGTCAAAGTGTTTTCTTTTTAGAGTTTTGCTATTGTTAAGTGAGCCATTTGGCGGAATGTATTTAACTGGTGCTTTAATGCTCTGCTCCTTGACATTTCACTAATCTACCTGCAATCATCTCCAAGTTGTTTATTGGATTTCTAGCCTTTTGGTAGGATGTAATTATTCCATTGTGCTTTGAATATTAAAATGTATGCGCCTGTGTGCGCGCACACACAAAATCAGACTGAAATCCAAAGTCTCTTGTTGCGGGTGTGATTCAGATTGGTGTTTAAACTCTCTCTCTCTCTCTCTCTCTCTCTCTCTCTCTCTCTCTCTCTCTGACTTGGGCTACAAAGCAGTGAGTGCTACCTATTGCTAGCATGATGCCACTGGTAGGAGAAGGGAGAAAAGTACAGCTTATACTACATTTGGCTTCTTCTTCCTTCTCCATTGAAAAGGACACTCAGCAAAAGGGATGGAAGCACTGTGTACTGGTAATGGTGCACAGTGCTATAGGAACCGTGACATGATAGGAATCTTAAGATGGCCAGTGTAAACTGTGTGAACATCTTGCAAATGAATTGGCTCTATGAATTGACTCTAAGGCTGCGATCCCAAGCCCACCTACCTGGGAGTAAGATTCACCAAATTCAGTGGGACTTCCTTCTAAGTAGACATGCTTATGATTGCAGCCTAAGCCAGGAATTTCTTTTACAGTCCTTTGGTGTAGTAGCAACTTAGTTGGAAGGAAAACTGAAACTAAACCAGATCTCTACTGATTTAGGGCAGTGGGAAATGTTTGGACTCACTGTTTTCTAGAAAACCCATATCTCTGGTCTGTGGTCCCCTCAATGCGGGAGACGAGGTACAGTACCTCCCACTCCATCTCTGTCTTTTACTTTTGGTGTTTTAACTTTGTGTCATGGTAGTTCTGGAACTTTAAGAAATAGTCAGACTTCCTGGCAAGGTATCTTTGTCTTTCCTCAACTTTGGAGACCCTGTAAACTTTCCCCAGCCATATGAAAGCTGTTGATCTATGAGCAATCCTCACATGACTTGTAGAATGCTAAAATGAGACCACTGTATATGTGAGGTCCCAGCAATATCTTCTCCCATAGAACTGACCGTGCATCAGGAACAAGGTGGTTCCAATTCCATGGGAAAGAGTCACATGACTGGGGCTTGCCCGTCTGGTTTGGCACCAAAATATTGTTGAGAGCAATTAAGCAGCTCCCGCAGCACTTAGAAAATGTTTATACCTCTCAGTTCTATTCCTACTCCAAAACACAGTTTTGGCCCAAGTGTCTTTACTGTTTTGAAGTACCTTGATGCATGAAAGCATGAGCTCCTGCTTAATTACAGAAATATATTTGCAAGACTGTTGGGGGATTAAGGAAAAAGGAGGGAAATCAATTGAATTCTTGAAACAGGTGTATCAGTTTCAGATCTATACTTTCCTTTTGATTCCCTGTTACAATGCAAGCAAAGTGGCTTGGCCAGAAGTAAGGGGTTTTTCTTATGCGCCCCAGCCATCAGATCTGCTGTGTTCCTACACTTGCGTTCCTCTCCAGCAAGAGAAGCTGTACATGTACAGTTACACAGAAGATTCATCTCTTCTGAGAAGGAAGTCAGATGGATACAGAATTATGAAATCAGTGTGCTTCAGGTAAGGTAATCTTAGCATTTTATGCCTTCCTAGAAATCAGAGTCATATAACCCTTTAGAGCTAAAGTCCCCAAAACAGCACTCAAGAAAACCACAGCGCCCTCAGACATCCCTCTTGGCGTCCCCCAAGCACTCTACCCTTTCCAATTAAAAGAAGAGAGAGGTGGTTGTGGTTTTTTTTGGGGGGGGGGTAGATTGTGTGGAGGAGCTGTCTGTTTCTTTGGAAGTGTTGCCTGCCTTTATTTTTGGTGTGTGTTTTATTTTTTGTGGGGGAGGGCAGGTGTTTTTCCTGTCTGGGGTATTCCTGTTCCTGAGTATTGCTGGATTTTTCTATTTGAAATGGGTATTTTTGTAGCCTTTGTGTGCATACATTACTGATGTACCCGCATAGGAAAGAAGATGATCAAGAAAAAAATAAAGCATTGTATAAATAATAGTGTGACTCATGAATATATGGGTGCAACTAAATTTTATGAAGTTGATCCATGAAGAAACTTTATGGTTTGAGCCAAACTTCTTTGGCTGTTTGGATAGTAGGAACAAATGCAGAGAACATTATCAGGCTTCTTCTTCTTTGTTTTGAAAAATATGTCAAATATTTGTTCTGTCAAATCAATCTTCCTTTAAAGCATTGCAAACTAGACAGCTTTTACTTTGATATATTGGCTTGTTGTCTTCCCTGTATATTTCTCAGCTTTGCAGGTCACACTATAATGAACACATGCAGCTGTTTATCTCAAAGTTAAATGTGAGTCTCTTCACATGACTCATGATTGGCCACCCTATGCAAGGAATTATTTGAGTGCTTTTTCATTTGCTTCCTCTCTCCTTCAGGTCCCTTCTTGCAATTCATCTTCAATGAACTGCCCTTCCCATCCTTCTGCATCACCATGGGAGTTGCTCTTCCATAGGTGTATCTGTTCGCAGACCTTTTGGCATGGGTGAATTAAATTGAAGTAATCACTTACAGTTCCTGGAGTTCAAAGGCTTTATTCATGCAGGAACTATTTACAAGAGGAATACAGACAGAAGTGGGAAAATAGCAGATGTCTTGTCTGGATAGAACAGCAAACAAAATGGCTTTTTAAAACCATCTATGTTGGTGGCCATCACTGCTCCTATGGGAGTGAATTCCACCTTTTAACTATGCACTGCATGAAGTAAGGTTAAGATGCAAAGGTAGGCTTCCTTGGACAGAATGAGTCTTCTTCCTTCACTCCTTGCAGCCAGAAGAAGGGAACCTTTGGATCCATAATGTCTAAAGGACACTTGAAACTTCTTTGATGGGCTTACGCCCTTTATCCTTAGTAAGCTTAGTAAGTAAGCTTAACTATGAAGGTATATCTGTACCTTCATGTATGAAGTACATTTGCTCATATTCATCATTTGTCTCTCTCTCCAGCCCCTCCTCCCACTTTGTTATTCTACACACACACACACACAGCTGCAATTTAGATTGTGATCTCAGCAGGTGATAGGTACTCATGAACTCTGCATATGAAGCCCTGTAAGTACCTTGTTCTCCATAGGCACATAATATCTCAGTGGTAATATGAACTGAACATGGATTGTTATTTTATGTTAGTTCTGTTTGTTTCAGAAGAATCTCAACTGAGTAATATTGTGGCATTGTTTACAGGAATCAAATTAATGTCTGAAGATTGAAATCATGTGGTAGGAATGAATGACTCATCTCAACGAAGGTATAACAATCACAGTTACTTTGCAAATGAGTATAAAGACCTTGGGTGAGAAGTTACATAAACTTGACTGTCATTTTTTAAAAACTTCATTTTATTGGAAAATGTACTGAGTCTAAACAATGAGTCTTTTGGCACCTTGAAGAATAATAGACTTATTATGGCATAAGACTCATGCTCTGCTATCCTAGTCTTTAAGGTGACACACAAACACAGTTATCCCTTTGAAAGTTATTTAGTATAATTACTTTAATTTTTATTCAATATAAATTAGGCTGTTTTTCTTTCTACACATTTGCCTGGTTACTGCAATGAGACCTTCTTAATGGAGTGTAGTGAGTCCTGCTATTTGAAACACCCCTCCTCTGGAAATAAAGAGTGTGCCAATGACTATGTGTACCTCCATTGTCAGAGGCAGTATGTTCCTGAATACCAGTTGGTGAAAACCACAGAAGGTGAGAGCACTGTTGCAGGCTTCTCATAGGCATCTGGGAGGTCATAGTGAGAACAGGATGTGGGACTAGATTGGCCATTGCCCTGATCCAGCAGGCTTTTATTATGTTCTTATGTGCCTTCAGCACATGTAAAAACCCAGATTTTTTCAGATTATTCTGGTGGATATCTGAAATTAATGTAATTCATACTGGTTTCATGCTACTTGCCATCGCTCTTATCTTTTCCACACCAGTTCAATATATATATATATATATATATATATATATATATATATATATATTGAACTGGTGTGGAAAAGATAAGAGCTAGGCTGTTCATACATTTCTTCAAAATAAATTTAAAACATGTGACATTTTCTTGCTAGGTTTGCAGAGGTAGAGAGTTCTTTCCCCACCAATATTGATCCTTTTTGTAGAGCCAGCAATATATTGGGCACTGGGCAGAACATGGAGAGGACACAGTCCCAGACCAGAATGCTTGCCATTTACAAGGAAGGTCGGCGGTTCGAATCCCCATGACGGGGTGAGCTCCCATTGCTTGGTCCCTGCTCCTGCCAACATAGCAGTTCGAAAGCATGTCAAAGTGCAAGTAGATAAATAGGTACTGCTCTGGTGGGAAGGTAAACGGCGTTTCCATGCGCTGCTCTGGTTCACCAGAAATAGCTTAGTCATGCTGGCCACATGACCTGGAAGCTGTAGGCCAGCTCCCTCAGCCAATAATGCGAGATGAGCACCGCAACCGCAGAATCGTCTGCAACTGGACCTAATGGTCAGGGGTCCCTTTACCTCTACCTAAACTAGTCAAGACTGAGATGAGAGGGAAAAACCCATGGATTAGGGGCACAATAGGTGAGGTGAGGCTAAGTTGGTTAAGGAAGATACCTTTTTTTTAAAAAAAAAAACCACAACCAAAGGTTTATGTCCTTCCTAAAGGACACATAAGGAGACAAAGATGATACTAAAGGAGTATGAGTTGGGGTGGCCACTTTTGCACGCATCATTGGAAAAAGAGGGAATGAGTCATGGTAAAGAGGGCACAGATTTGCATGCAATTCACATGTGCTAATTTAAATAGAAATACAAGACATCTCCCCACAGTGGGAAAGACTGTGACTGGGTGACCTTTGTGCTTGCCTGCTCAGCCTGCTGTCCATGTACTAACTGTCCCAAGTGATGGTTCTCTATCTTTAATCTGTACTTAGAATGTAAAGTAGAACCAAACCCTAGTTTAGTCCATTACAGAAAAAAGAAATGAAAGAAGGCTTAAGGCGTAGAAGACTGTGTTATCATTCCCAGTTCCTGCTGTTGTGAATAGCATCTGTGCTTATCTTCTGTGTATTTGAGCTTTGCATAAACTGACACAGCCAGTACTTGGACATTTCAAGGCCTTTTGAGCTCACTGTTTGCAATTCTCTGTGCATATAAATCTCCCAGCTGATGATACACTTTATCCATGAAATGTCTACCAACACTTGTCCCATAAATTTATTATTTGTCTTGCACAGCAGCCAAATCAGGCTCATTTGCTAGGTGGGAAACAGTGGGAATATATATAATCAAAGACTTCCACACTAATCAAAAGCCCCTTACAGCTCCAGAAATAAATTTTATATTGGGAGATATACCATGTGGCTGCTTAGAGATACAGTGGTACCTCTGGATGCGAACGGGATCCGTTCCAGAGCCCCGTTCTCAACCTGAGTAGAACATAAGACATGACTGCACATCTGCGCATGCGCGGGTCATGTTTTGCCGCTTCCACGCATGCGCTTGATGTCATTTTGAGCGTCTGCGCATGCTTGAGTGGCGAAACCCAGAAGTAATGTGCTCCATTACTTCCGGGTTGCTGTGGAGCGTAACTTGAAAACGCTCAACCTGAAGCACATTTAACCCGAGGTATGACTGTACACCAGATTATACATTTTCTAAATCAGCACTACAGAGCTTAAATAGTTTTGAGCAGCGACCAACCCACTGGGAAAGGGAATCATCTTCCAACTATATAAAATCCTCACATGACTGGCTACCCTTCTTCTCACTTCACTAATACCAAAGTGGGGAATATATTTTGGAGAAGAATTAGAGGAACAACTCTAGGAACTGTGGGAATGTTAAAGATAGTAGGAAAGGATATATTGAATAAGTATTATCCTTCCTTCACTCAGGCTAGTAAGTGATGTAGCAGAGCAGATTCACATGCAGGGGGAGGAAGCTCCAGACCAGTGGAACAGGAAGTTACACTGACTGGCTGTCCCCCTGCCTGTGCCAACTCTAGGGAAATAAGGAATGTTGCATTTGACTGTACCAATGGATTACATCCCACAGGAACAAATTCAGAACAAATTTGGAAGACAGGAGTGCCTGGCGTGCTCTGTTTCATGGGGTCACGAAGAGTCGGACACGACTAAACAACAACAACCATTCTGATCCATCTCAACTGAATTCAAGAAAACACTTTCTTGGAATGTCCAAAACTACAACCATCAGCTGCCATTTTACTTTCTTTCTTGTACAACTACTAAGGAATGCAACTACTAAGCAACACAACTACTCTGTATTCCTTGTATGGGTATGTTTCGTTACTTGAAATTAAACATCTATTTATAGGCAGCCTCCCCCACATTCCTGTGCTTATGGGAAAAGCTAGCCAATGATGCCATGCATTTTTTCAAGTACCTAGGAAGGCTGCAGAGTGCAGACCATGAGAAATTATTTGAGAACTAAAAGAATGAACATTCACAAACACCCCAGGCCATATTGAAAGCAAGGTGAATGCAAAAAACAAACAAAAATCCCATCCTGCATCCTACTAATGAGGAACAAAATTTGATTTCTCCTTTCCTAATTTTTCAAATGCAGTTTCTTTTCTGATGGAGAATGGTAAATAAATAAGTGACTGTGCAAGAGGGATGTTTTGGCATAGCGCTACCTGATACCATCAGTCTCTCTTGAGAATAGGAGAAAGAACAATGAGCTTTTAAGAGAAAATGTATGGAAACTGATGTGATTCCAGACAACTACCTATAAGTGTATCTTTGATAAACAAGAAGCTGGTGGGGGTCTCCACAGATTTCCTTTTATGCTCAATCTGATGGAGAGAGAGAGCAAATGTTACAAAGCTACAGGCAGGATTTTGTTAAACTGTATGTAAACACAATTTCCGTGAGCAACACAGCAACAGTTCTCCATCTGGAAAACATCACAGTTGCTGAGATATTACTGTATGTGTGCTGCAGTGCTTGGACTCTGAAAACATTTCTTGTTTGCCTGGATGGAGGATGGAGAGTTTTGTTTGCAAGTGAGGGGTAGAGACTTGGGCCCAGATTCAACGTTCTCTGACCACCAACACGAGGGCTGTAGTACTAGTGTAAAGGTGAGAATTATGGTTACGCAATCAAAATCCAATGTAACCATTGCACTAGTGGAAGCTTGTTTTGCAGCAGAGCTACAGCAAATTGCTGCATGCCCTCCAACATTTCTCCAGTGAAATAAGGACACCTTATTCCATAGTATTATTATTAATATTATTATTATTGTTGTTATTTATACTCTGCCGATCTGACTGGGTTGTCCCACTCTGGGTGGCTTCCAACATATATAAAAATGTAATAAAACATTTAGAAAACTTCCCTATACAGGGCTGCCTTCAGATGTCTTCTAAATGTTGTATAGTTACTTATCTCCTTGGCTTGGGGGTCACATAATTCCATACCCTCCAATGAAAATAGGGACATCCTAAGGAAAAGCGGAACATTCTATGATCAAATCAGAAACCGGGATGGCTTTTGCTAATCTGGAAAATAGGAACACCTGGAGGGTCTGCTGTTGTACAACCAGTCACACAAATCATGCTATTTTCCTGCACTGCTTTTGTTCAGGAGCCATTCTGTCTGCACAGACTGTAATTTAGCACTGTGTTGAATTCTTTCCTAGATCTGTGCAAGTCCTCTGCATTTGGTTTGTGGCCTGATTTGGTGATCCTGATTGGGTCCAAATCTGGGCTAGCCCAATCTGGACTCTCCACACCAAAATGGGAGCCTTGCACAGCTATAATGTTTAGTTAGGTTTTCAAACCCCAAGTGGCTCCAGGTTAAAAAAGGGAGCAGGAAATTTCTTTAAGATTTTCAGATCCAAGCCACTGTTAGGTAGAAGATTTAGCATCCCCAACCCCTCCACTCCCCAACCCTTGAGTCTGCTACTGAGGCTGAGTATATTCTCCCATTTACTCTGCATCCAATATACTCCCACTGCTGGTTTGGCTAGTGATGTCTTCCACAATCCATATCTTTCCTTGTATCTGATCTGTCACGTATTATGAAATGTTGCAGTTTGACACATTTTCCCCTGAAACAGGTTCGATCCGAATTGAGAAAAAGAACAACCTGCCCTCATTTCAAGCCAGTAATGTGTGTATCGGATGCACCTACTTACTTAGCCCCTGAGAGGTACTGATGACATACTAATTATTCCTTTCCTGTGCCAAGATTAAGCAAACCCTAGGACTCTCCATATTGATTTCCCTAATCGCATGAGTTCTTTGATATAGGGCTGGTCCTGAGGAGATGGAATACAGTCTGAGATATCAGTGAATGTGCTTTTCTTCTGAGCAGAGCTAAATCAATGAAGGTTACTTGACATCACTTAAGACATTCCTCTCTCCATGCTGAAACTTTACCAATATTCTGTGAAAGTACATGGGAAGCGTGTTGATTACCACTTGAATAATCTTCAGTGGAGCTGAATTTGACTGCAATCTTGTTGGCATCTGTCTGTCTTGAAAGACAACGGAAGAGTACACCATCAGTGATAAAGTCAAAAGTCAAACAGTATAGTTCCATTGGCTTCAACAGGGCTTCATTTTGACTTGACATGCATTAAATTGGACTACATTTGAAAAGAGTGCTTGGAAAGCTTTTTTTTCCATTTTGGAATACTGTTCAGACGTTGAATCATGCTAAAGAATGGTTTACCAATTACAACTAATTCTTCCTCCTCCTTCTTTTGCCTTTGTGATTAATCAAAATTCAGGATAGATTTAGAGGTTGCATCCCTATAAACATAATCCACTTTATTCTGTTTTGAACTGTCACCCTGCCCTCCAGAAAGGCCCCCTGGAGTTTAAGAAGCTAAACCACCTCTATAAAAGGTTTCATTTTGGTGTACTCTCTGTGCGTCATTTTCTGTGATTGGAAAAATGGTAACTTGCTATTCCAAAACACTGCAGACAGAAAGCGTCTCCCTGAGAGAGTACTTGCTTTGCGCAGTGTGATTTCATTTGACAGGCCATCAGATTATCATGGTGTTGGTTGTGATGCAAAAGAGGATTTGGATCAAGGTTGCTTTTTCTTTTGTGTACTAACATGAACAACCAAGAGCAGTGGAGAAGTTTATACACAGACGTTTAAATAAAATATATGCAGCCTATGGCTGTTTATCAGCTGAACTTAAGCATTAAACATGCTTAGGTTTTTAGTCTTAGATTTTATTTCAGGGACAGAAAAATAATTTCACTGGGTTTTTTTATGTGAAGCAAGAATGATGCTTTAAACCAGGGATGAGGAAACAGTGGCCCTTCAGATATTGTTAGGTTCCAACTCCTATCGGCCCCAGCCAGCATGCCAATAATAAGGGGTGATAGGGATTGGAGTTTAGAAACATCTAGAAGGCCATACGTTCCTCAGTCCTGCTATAATGACAGAGCTATGGTATAAACAAATTTCACAGAGAAGCAATTCCCCAAGGTATAGATACATCAATATTCATGATGCAAATAGCTTTTCACGAAGCAAAACAGATTGTCGAAGGCTGTGTGGTCACATCTGATTTCATCAGACTAGATTCTTTATGAGTAGCTGTTGATAATGTTTTCTTCACCATTGTTGGTTAGTGATTGCATTTTTTAGTGTCAGCTCTTCTCCTGATAACTGTTGCTCTTTATTGTTAACTAAACTGTGGGACAAGAACGAAAGTGGCTTTGTAATTATGAAACAGAATGTTTTTCCTCCATAGCCATTATAAAGAACACCTTTGTATTCTTCCTCTAGAGAATAACTTGACGCGGCCTCAAAGAAGTAAAATAAACATTACTAAAACTGAGTCAGTTTCTGGGTTTCTTTCTTTTCTTTTCTTTTAACCTCAAAGCCAAACAATATGTGATGCTAAGTGTAAATAATTTCCACATATGGAATGTTGAGAGGATGAGCTATTAGGATTGGGACTGTGAGATGGCAGAAGGATGAATCTACCATTCTGTCACACACTGTGATCCTGATAAAAATGGTCCCTTCTAAGTTGCAATTTCACTCAGGCTTCGGACATCTGCTCAGACCCCAAAGCATTGCAAGGGATCACCCCCCCCCCATTTCAACTAATATCTTGTGGCCTGGTGCTCTGAGCATCATTAGGTAGCTGCCATTATCACTTTCCCTAATGTTCCCAATGTAGTATCACTATGGAGCATAGTGGAAAATAAAAATATCAACCCCAGCCACTCAGTACTTATTTCTTCCTGAAGACTGGATATTGAGCGATGGCAAGAACATAATTTCTTTCATTATTCACTATAAGCGAGGGGGTTCCTTTTAATTGCTTTCTTTGCACTCTAGATCAAGGGCTCTTCACTGCCATTCAGTTTTATGATTAACTGCCACAGCTCCACACAACCCTTCAACTTTCAGTTCATGTAGTCATGCAAAAGGAAATACTTTATGAGATTCCAAAGAGATGTTGGAACTATGGGATTAAGTCCCTACTTTATGGGGATCATAGACATTTGGGTGGAGTGTCTATTGGGATAGATGTATGTTGCTCTTATTAAGTCTAGCCAACTTGACAGTTTGTTCATCCCACAGGAAAGAGGAAGAGGAAATTAATTACCACTTATTTGGTTAGTTCTTGGTGTTTGTTCCATCCAGCCTAAACACTAAGAGTAGACAAAGGCATGTTAGATGGGGATTGCTGGTCCCCAAGGCTTGCCATCCTATACTCACCTGGGAGTAAGACCCATTGATGTGAGTGAGCATTACTTTTAAATAGACATGTCAATTGCACTGTAAATAAGTCATATGTTATTCATTCTTATTATTTATTTCTATTTAATTTAATTCCTTTTGCCATTGTTCTCAAAGTAGGAGAATATCTCCTGAACCTGGATATTATACCTCTTAAGTAACTATGCGCCCCCTAATATTATTTTATCTGATGCTCTTTCTATTGTGCTATTTGCATATTATTTTTGATTCACATTTTTATTGTAAGCTATCTCTTGAGGATTTGCCTTAAAAGGTAGGGTAGAAATAAGCTGAATAAATCCATTTGATGGCAACACTTCATGCACCCAGTAAAGTGGTATATTGCTGCTGATTTAAATTTATTATCTGCCCTTCAACATAAGGCAGATTACCACCATTTAAAATGCAATATTAAATCGGTCTACAAAACCCCACATTCACAATAATTGGGTGCACAGAAACATACAAGCTCTTATAAGTTTTATAGCCTTTAAGGTGCTGTAAGATTTCTTTTTTTGCTGCAACAGACTGCAATTTTTAAAGAAACTGAATGTAATTTCTCTTACACACCTGGCAATATGGATGGATTAATCTCCCTGGGGAGAGCATTCCACAAACAGGGAGCCACCACAGAAAAGGCCTGTTCTTGCTTTCGTATATGATTTTTTGCACACATTTTTTGGTTGGAGAACTTTATTTCAAGAGTCAGAAAATGCAAATTGAGTGTGCTTTCCCACCAGGTGTGTGGTCCAGTTGAGGAGATCCAGTTTCTTGCTACATCCTTTCCCCTCCCATACCTGCTGCTGAACAAGGAGAGTTCCATTCTTGTTGCCCCACTGCATGTAGAGAGCAGCATCGATTTGCAGGCTTGGGCATCCAAATTTTCATGTGCAGGGGACTGACTGCATCAACTCTTCACAACCTCTTTTCTACTTACATAAATAAGAAACTGTACAACGCCTAGAAAGTCAGTATTCATTTCTTGTACTAATCACATCAGCTTAAGAAGATACCAGAACATGTATCTATTTGAAAAATATCCTTGCCGGCATGTATCAAGGGTATGAGAAAAAATCTCTTCTGTGACTATGCCAGACCAAGCCCTTTTTGATATTCAGTACCTGTTGAAATGGAAGCAGGAGGATGGTGCTTTTCCACATGCTAATGTGCTTTAATCAAGCATCACATGCTTGGCCATGCAGCTCCTGGACTAGTCTGTAGGATTTATTAGCACCCATTTCATATTAATTCTAAGTCTCCAGTCACTCAGTTGCTTTTCTGTGTTCCCTGATATGCCTCTCTCTCTCTCTCTCTCTCTCTCTCTCTCTCTCTGTGTGTGTGTGTGTGTGAAGTGCCTTTGCCAAAATGATGATGAAGGCAAATCTCAGAATGGGGATAGTTTGGAAATGAACTTGCCGGGCTCAAAATTTTTTGGACCATTATGTACCAGACCTAAGTCTCCTTTGCTTCAAAGTCCAGAGCTGACTCAAAATGGGCTTACTGGCCCAAAGGCCTGTTCTGCTAGCCTTCTCTCCTTCTAAAGCAAGTTTGCTCTTACAATGAGAGGTACAAGTGGCAGGTAGTGCAAGAATTCTGAGACATCAGTGCTGCTGGCCATGCTTAGGAGCTTTATTTGCAACCAAAGTGCATGGGAGTTGAATTGGGAAGCATTTGAATCAACAGCACCCAAGAACCCCAGCAGCAAGGGACACTTCTGAGCAAACATGTTCAGGTATTCAGTCTAAGTCTTACTAAGCTCCATTTGTTGACAGTCAGGCTTCCTTGCCACTGTCTCCCCCCAACTTTGCAAGGGTATGCTTGCTTTCGAAGTACGAGAGTGGCAGAGAAAGCTGGGTTCAGAGAACCCTTGGAAAGAACCTGAGTCTTATGGAGAGTTCTCTGAAAAATCTTGCAGGAAATAAGGTCATCCAAGGGCAAGTCCAGAAGTGCTTTTCCATGCCAGTTAACAAGGCATCACAAATCAGATCAGGGCCTCCCTCGGCTTCCGAGCTTTTAATCAAAGATAATTATTTTCCCAGGGCATTCCAATCACAGCAGTCTAGGGGAGTGATGGACATTTTTCAAGTGGATCTATGCCTTCCCCTGTGCAAGTCAATGGAGAAATCTCAATTGTATCCCTGAAAATTTGTAGAGGCTGAAACCTTTCCTCATCACTACCTCGGGATAAGAGGATCTTTGCTGGGACACTGACATTTTCTCCATCCTGGTCTTTTCTGGGCATTTATGTGACTGCCCCTCCTCCAACAATTCCTATTTTACATACTCCCAAATGGTAAGTTCAGCCCTTGCAAGAAAACCAATGCAGCTGTCATTCTGAAATTGGTCAAGTTTCATCCCATCAGTAGGGGTGAAAATCTAAATACTGCTTTAGTAAGCAAATAAAGATGAATGCTCAAAAATATGTCATCTGGAAAAGCCCCTTGAAGAACTGGGTTCAATTTCTTTTTTTAAAAAAAAATACCTTTACATTCTCCCCCTCCTCAATTTCTTGCTTTACTGACTTTACCGAGTCCCAGTTTTCCCAAATGGAAAAGGTCTTTGTACAATGACTACATGTGGAGTAATAAGCCTCTCTTGCATGCATAGCCCTTTTCCGTAGTCAAATTGATGATTTTTGTATCAGAAGATGCAGTGTAAATAAGATATGCAGCAGCTTGCAGAATAAAGCTAACAATAGCTATGTGAGTAAATTTTCCACGTGGGCTATCATCTTTGGCTCTTAAATTAACGTTTGGACAGATTTATAAGGATAGAGTTAACTGACACCACCACCACCTCTTACTGCTGTAGAAAAACACTGTTGATTGCTCTAAATAGGATGTTCAACCAGTTCTGGTTTTAGTAGTGCTTAAGCATACTCAAATGACTGCTGTGGTCAGGAATGCAGGCATCTTTAATTGGCACTGGATTGCAAATGTTTTGTTGCTGGGATTCAGGAGAAGTTCCCTTGTTTCATTGTGGTTACTGTGCAAACTTGAAATGGAAGATAGTATTAAAAGAAAGAAAGAATACAAGGTGAAATGGCTGCTCTGGAGATTGTGAGCACTGGGGTAATGTCATCTTTCTTCTGTACTCATGATTGCCACAGGTGCATTATATAATTTTGCAAAAAGAAAATATTCCAATGACTGCAGGCCAGAGTAAGCAAATCAGGATGAAGAAAACTGCACAAAGAAAAAGGAAAGTGTGGTATTCCAAATAGGAATGGTCACAGATGAACAGGCTGTGATATTGGACCAGTTTGAACATGGATGCTCATGAAGTGATTCTCTTGGTCAAATCAACATTGGACCAAACACTACATGTTCATTGGAGTCATTCAGCTGCGAGACATCAAGGATTGAGTAGCCAGGTCAAGGTTAGCCAACATGGCACCCTCTGGATGCTGCTGGAACACAACTCCCACCATCCCTGATCCACTGGTCATGCTAGCTGGGCTGGATGGGAGATATAGTTCAACATCATATAGAGGGTTCCACATTGGCTTTCCCTGAGTTAAGTGGCATGTCTTTTGGGCAACTGCACAACCCATGTTTTGATTGCTCTCCTCCTTGCCCACCTCCATCTGATCTTACCTGCATTGGCTTATGCATAGGCCCCTTTGGAGTGAAACATCCCTATGCGAATGTCTGGTTGCATCAGAGGCAAGTCACACTCCTGCTTCCCACCACACATAAAGGAGAATTCAGACCCAATATGAGGCAAAAATACAATGACTTATTGGAATAGAAAACGAAATTATTGTATAAAAGCTTCAAAATATTTCCTTCCCATCTTGGCTCATGAGAATTAAAAACATGAGAATCAATTCAAGTTTTCCTAACGTTACATAGAATAGCAACAAGGATTGCATCCAATAAGTACATTTCCCTGTCGTCTGAGACAGCACTTCTCCCAAGGGACATAAAATCCCAACTTAATTTGCTGATGCAGTTTCATTAACATCAGAATGATTCACAAATCCAAAATCAATATACATATGTTAGTGGAACCTGCCTATTCTGTGAAGCAATTTCTTCCACTAATCTGCTCATAAACACCGGGGATTTGACTCGGTCATTACTGTTCACCTAAGTGTGAAACAGCTCTGCTGGGATATGTGAAATGATCTGTGCCATTGTATGCTTCTTTCTGTAAAATGATATCATTACTCTGGATTTACGTTGACATAACTGAAAGTAACTCACGGCCCTCTTTCTATTGTATTCGTCCCTTTCCCCTCCATATTAACACACATTTGCTTTGCTAAATCAAGCAGCTGATGGAAATATACAGAGTTCTATAGACAGGGCTCAGAATGTGATCTTTGTATCATGAAGTGTATCTGTATAGAATGGTAACAAGAAGCTTTTATGAATAAAACAAAGGCAATTAAAGCTGATACAATAGGGGGATATGGGAATGAACAAAAACTGCGATAGAAGTGCTATAATCTTGTCTGTTTGATGGATGTGTAGCTAAATGGACTAGACATGCTTAGCTTTTATTATTGCCCAGTTTCTTTAAAGTCAATGAGAGTGTCATTTATTTGGTCATAAGCAGTGACCTTTATAACTCTGCCAAATGCTGGAGATAGAGGTTTTTAGTATATGAACGTCTGCCACAGGACTAGTTACCATCCCCGAGCCATGGATAGATCAAGTCCAGAGTGAAATATAGCATTCTGCCTAATTCTGAGGTTTTTGTGTGTGATGATACACAGGCTCCCATTTATGCCTTAGGAACATAGGAACACAGGAAGCTCTATACAGAGTCTGACTACTAGGCCATGTAGTTCAGTATTGTCTACAGTATTTGTCAGTAATTTCATACGTCTAGTGGAGGGCAGTGGAAACTAAGGTTGTGGGGTGAAATGACAAAGCTTCTAAAAATGTGCAAGCAATTATACACACCACTTGACCGCCTCTTGATTATTTTAAGGAATGAAAAAGCAAGAGAATGCTGCCCCCCCACAAAAAACCATTTGGCAGCAATTTGGTAGGCTTAATCCACTCTGAAGAGACTCCTGTGCCTGCAAATTTTAAACAATTTGGCCAAAAAGGGGGAAAGTTGGAGCTATTTCTAGATTTCATTTTGTAGTGAATTGGGCAACACAGAGCTTCATTTTATACAGAATGGCTCAGGAACAGAATAGCAGATCAAAGTGGAGAATGTGGGAGGGGGGTTATTGGTTTGTTTTTCTTCTTGTTTTTATCATGTATTTTGTGTTCTAATTTTGTATTTTTTTGTTGTGAACCATCCTGTAATCTTCAGATGAAGGACAGTATATAAAATAATAAATAAATAAATAAATAAATAAATAAATAAATAAATAAATAAATAAAATAAATAAATAGGATTTTGTTTATTTTAAAAATTGCTCACATACAGATATAAGATGCCATATGTACCCCTACATTTGCATTACTGAGAGACAAAGGGAGTAAGCTAAAAGGCATGTACTCTTCTTTGCTGTGGGTAAAGTTTTACTGAACTGTGTACCAATATCTATTTGCCAGAATTCGCAAAATGCTCGTTTTCTTCTGTCTGAAAAAATTTTGTGCAGTGGAGAAATTTTTGGACTCTAAGCCACTAACTGAATTCAGTTAAAACTTTCGTCTGAGTTTCTGGACCACCTTGATTGATTGATTGATTGATTGATTATTGCTGTTGTTGCTGTTGGTTTGTTATTTATTGTTTGATGTTAGCCACTTTGAAACTTTGGTTCGAAGTAAAATATAAAATAACAACAACAGTAATGACATATGACCAGTGGATCTGGTGATGTTTGAAAGAGTGAATGTTATAATTCCAGAGTACAATTAGGTTCCTATTGTTGTTAGCCATGATGAAATTACCCTTCCCAAGTTTTAGTTATTAACTAGTTTGGGGACAATGTTAAAAGTCATGGAAAAACCTTATACTATTATCCATTCTATGGGAGTACTGAGGGTGAGGGGTGGGAAGTATCTTTAGTTACTTATAAAAACATAGTTTCTATAATAACAATATAACAATTCCAACTAAGGTGATTCAGCATATATTTGTCTGAACCTCTCTTGGAAGCGTGGAACATTCTGAACTAGCTCACTGGTTGTTTCAGGACCATGGAGAGCATCCACAGCTTGTGCATCCTAAACCTGTCAATGTGGGATTTGACAAAGCAGAGACACTGACTTACCTCTCCATTGTACTATCAGCTCTAATGCCTCTATGATATTTCTACCTTCTCTGAAAACTGGCAGATAAAAACGAGTTCCCTAAAGCATGTATGCTTTGTAACCCTCAGTATATGAAATGTTTTAAGGATTCTAATTAAATATTTCTAAATAGTTTTAGGTCTTTCAGAACCCAGAATCATGCATTTGGGGATGGGGGATAGATGAGAGGATACACTGAGGATTAATTAATATAGAAATTCTATTACATGCATATATTTACCCCCAAGAAAATGAAGTATTGGGATAAAATGCGAGAGATTGCTGAAATCAAGAGGTATTGCAGTGGGGAAAGAGTCTCAGCGCTCCAGCCAATGAACTCTTACCATTTGAAAAGTAAACAGAAAAGGGGGAGGGGAATGACATGACATGCCAGCAAAATCAACCCCTGTTCCTTTAAACTCTTGCTCATCAAACAGTTTGGCTGGTTTCACAAGCCAGGCAAAGCATATTGACTCGGGAAGACAGTGATACCAGTTCCTGGACTGCCTCTTCTTTGCAGTGAATAAGACAGCTTATCCAAGCAAAGGTAGGGTAAAAGATGTAGAAGCTGTGAATCCCACTTAGCTGATTTCTTCTGCTGACTAGTAGTAAGTGCATATTATTATTGCCTGTTTCTCAGCATCAGTTGCATGCAGCTTGTTGTGTATAGTGCTCTTGCTCAGAGGCACTGAGATCTTTTTCAGCTCTTTTTGTACAAAGAGGCATATATATGTGATCAATAAATATCCCCATAGTTCATGAGCTTCTCTAAACCTGTATTCACTTGCTTTGCTCTTGTAATCAACTGTGTGTTCTCTTTATCTGATTATCTCATTGTCTCTGCAATCCCCAGTAAAAACTTAAATTATATTATCACTACCTTTCCCCACATTTATCCTCTGAGAGATAAATGTCCCCCCCTCCCATAATTTCAGCTGTATGTTAAATGCATGTGCCTCAGAAGGTGGAGGTTGCACTTCTGCTTGTAGAAGAGCCATCACAATTTTGGAGGGCTGTTTATTTATATATATTTTTACCCAAAGTGTTCAGCTTATTTCACTTTGAGGGATATGGAGACTTGGGTAGGGTGATGAGAAGTGGACTCCAGAATGTGTGAAGGACCAGCTTAAAAAAGAATGATGAGGGAAGATGTGTCCAGTGGTAAGTCCCACAGAACCTGTATGGATTATATCTGGTGTGATACAGAGTGTGTAGGACTCCCTGATGTATGAAGAGTTCAGTCTGAACTTCCTCATTCTCTCTGATGAGAAAGAAAACTACACAAATACAAGGTATTTCCATTTACAGATAGGTAGCCGTGTTGGTCTGCCATAGTCAAAATAAAAAAAATCCTTCCAGTAGCACCTTTAAGACCAACTAAGTTAGTTCTTGGTATGAGCTTTCGTGTGCAAGCACACTTCTTCAGATACACACTGTGTATCTGAGTTGGTCTTAAAGGTGCTACTGGAAGGATTTTTAAGGTATTTCCATGCAAGTTTTAATTAGTGGGATCACTTCAGCTCATGTAAGCAACCACACAACTCTGGAGGCATAAAAATGCCAATCCATATTCCCCCCTATTTATTCCAGATTTATCCTTTCTGCAGAACAGCCAATCAGTTTTAAAAACAGACAAACCCTTCTTGCCAATCACCTGTTTTTGATCTCTGATTAACTCATTTGCAATATTAAGCCCTAGTCAAAAACCAACTATTTTCAAATAGGCAGCCTCATCATTCTTCCAGCAAGGCATTTCAGACTTCCCCCCTTCACTTATTGGACATTAGGAACATGGCGTGAGTTCTCTCTACTAGGGAAAGAACATGTATCAGGCATGCACATGCCAATCAGAAATATCATCACAGTCCAGTTCAATTTCTAATCAGTTCTGTCTGGAAGTTCTGTAGTGTATTCAAACAGCTTTTTGCATGATAGTACTTTATGTACTGGAGGTGATTAAATTATTTTCTCCCCAGCAGTGAAGAATTTACAGGATTGGGCTTGGCAGGCATGGAGGATTGTGTAAGTGGCACATTTTTCATCAGTCCATTTTGTAGATGGCTCAGCCAGAAGGTGCGTAATGATTAGCAGCAGTTGCAAAGAGACCTGTCTTGGGGAAGGTGACCTCAGTGCCCATGGTTTCAGAATCCGTAGCTAAAGTCTGTTATTTTTCCAGATAGTCCAGTGTTTCCTCAACTAGAAGAAAGACAGCTGGTGAAGTGGCAGAAGATATCTGTGTGGAGATTCCAGAGGCAAAAAGATCCAGCAAGAGGAGGATAACTGAAATTGTACTCTAAATTCCACCTCCACCTAATGTGAGCCAGTTTCTTGGGCCTAGTTATTTGTCCCTAATTTCCTTCTAATCCTGTCCACCCACCCTGTTTTCTACATTATCAGTTTTGGGCCCAAAATAATTGAATATATAGCAAGGAAAGGGGAGATGATTTTGCCTGCCACATCTAATACAGGAACTGCATTTTTTTGTGACTCTCATGCCTTCCCTCATTTTTAAATAAAGTTTGTAGCTCCTAGGGATCTATAGAAATCCTTTGAAATAAGTGGGTGTTTGCTTGCTAAAGGCTCAGAAATCAGAGGATGAAAAATGTTTTATTGTGCTGAAATGTGCATGCTGTTTCTCATCTCTTTTCAAAGCCTAGAATTTTTATAGCCTCTTTTATATGGAAAAGTGTATTAACCCATGGTTCTTCATATCCCTCCCCCTTCTGCTCTCTCTTGTTCCTGACAAAAAATGGCAATAATCAAATGACAAAATTAAATCAATTTCTATACCTTTCTCCCTATTAATTTCTATACGTTTCTCCCTATTAATATTAATGACATTGAGGTTGTAAACATAGATGTACTATTTTGAATTACAGATGCACTTTAACTAAACACTGTAACAATGGGTCCAGAGAACTCACTAATATCTATGGTTTATCATCCTGCAGGCCAAATGTCTGAGTTCTTTGAAGGTTCAGGTACCATTCCGACCAACTTCACTCCAGTGGCTTACAACATTGCTATGAATGGGACCTTGATGGTTTTCCATGGTTTGCAGCTAGTGCAACGGTTGAAGTTGTTGATCATTCTGATGTACACAGGTGTGGTCATTATTGGGATGGTAGGCAACTGCCTTCTGGTTCACGTCATCCTGCGTGTGAAGAAGATGCACAACGTCACCAACTTCCTCATTGGGAACTTGGCCCTTTCGGATGTGGCCATGTGCACAACCTGCGTCCCCCTGACTCTCGCCTACATTTTCGAGCCACGCGGCTGGATATTTGGCAGCACAATGTGCTACTTTGTCTACTTCATGCAGCCGGTCACAGTCTATATCTCCATCTTCACCTTGGCCACCATCGCCGTGGACCGGTACATAGTCATCATGCACCCCCTGCGACGCCGGATCTCTCTGCAGCTCAGTGCGTACATGGTCCTCTTCATCTGGATTCTCTCTTGCTGCTTGGCGTTACCAGCCATGGCCCACACCTATTATGTGGAGCTGCATCAACAGGGTGTCATCCTGTGCGAGGAATTCTGGGGGGAGCAAGAGCGCCAGCGACAAGCCTATGCGTTGTGCCTGCTGCTGATCACTTACCTCTTCCCCTTGCTAGCCATTCTGATCTCTTACTTCAAGATCTTTCTCAAGCTGAAGAACAGGGTTGTGCCAGGGTGTGTTACTCAGACTCAGGCAGACTGGGACAGAGCCAGGCGGAAGAGGACATTCTGCCTGCTGGTCATGGTAGTAGTGGTGTTTGGGGTGTGCTGGCTTCCTCTCCACACTTTCAATCTCATCCGGGACATTAACATAAATGCAATTGATCCTTATTATTTCAGCCTGGTCCAGCTGGTTTGCCACTGGTTTGCCATGAGTTCAGCATGCTACAACCCCTTCATATATGCCTGGCTCCATGATAGCTTTAGAGAAGAGCTTAAGAAATTAGTGGTCTGGCATAGAAAAGTAGCTCCTTCTGGGCAAAGTGTGACTGTAAGTGTTGTGATCTGATCACTTCTCCTACAGCTGATTTTGCAGCTGATCTTGGGTCTATCATCCTGAGCCTCTAAGGTCTAGGTGCAAAATAAAAGTTTCAAATAACAGCACGCTGTATGCTGGCAAAAACCATGACTCCATGCAATGTGACATGTGTTGGTATCCAACTCCTATCAGCCCCGGCCAGCAAGGCTAATGATCAGAGATAATGGAGGCTGGAGAGCTAGAGGGCAGCATGTTGGCTGCCACTGGTGTAAAGTAAATTCATAGCGTACTCTGCAGTTGGATGGATTGGGGGGGGGGGGAGGAACACTGAAAGGGGGAGAATAGAAATTAAGAGTTGGCTTTTTAAAAACAACAAGAACATTGCACCTTAAATCAGTATCAGTGAAAGTGTGTGGGTGTAGGAATTTCACTTCTTGCTTTGTCACGGTGTAGCAGAACATTGTTTATAAGGGATGTGAATGTCATTAATATCTAGTTTATGTCTTAAATTTCTGCATGTATAATACATAGCTTATAACTAATTATGACAATGGAGTCGTATTCAGACTGCAGGGAAATGCCAGCATTTCAAGCTACACTTTCAGAGGTTTCTGCACTTTATACTGTTTTCATGATTTGCGATTGCCTGGAGATATTAAATGCTGAATTCTGTCTCTCACTCTTATCAAATTTGCACATCAGATCTGAGCAGCGTAGACATGGTTTACTGAACATTAGACTTCAAGCAAGACTCTCTTGATCACATTATCTTGGAATACATATGTTGTTTGTGTGATTGTGAAATAAAAAGGACAATGGTGGTGATTTCTACCTGATAAAATGACACCTTATTGAAACACATACCAGAAGTTAAACTGGATGTTTACATGAACTTTAAGATGACATAGGAGACCAGGACAGAATGTAAGTGATACAAGATCTGCATCCAGGTCTCATTGTCAGATATATATTTGAACAGAGAGAAATCAACTGGATTTGCATTGAGTGATAATAGATTTCAGTGTGACAAGTGCCGGAAAAGCAAGTTTCTCTTACCCTTGCACTCTACATTAAAACAAAATACCCTTTTGATTTCTAAGAGTGTGCAAATTTTATTAGAAATTTGCCATAAGCCAAGAGAAAAGTGCCCTATGGCAGAGGTGTCTGCACATGCAAATAACCTCAGAGCATGAGCAATGGCATACAATTATGGGAAGACACACTTCTCTTACAGTTCAGCAAGTAATGCATATTCTTAACTGCTTTCTGGATTACTGGGTTACTATTAACCACTGGCAATGTTCCCTGTGAATGGTAGACACTTTCAATAGACGTTAATGACATTTGGTGCTGTATCTAAGGCAGGTATGGGGAATATTTGGCCCATAACATCTATAAGATGTTGCTACTGCCTAACTCAGCAGCCCCAGCCAGGATTTGTTTTTGGTGGGGTGGGGTGGGGGTGGTACTTCAACCTTGATCTAAGGTGTTGCTAATGTGAAGTATTATTGGATGGGCAAGAATGGGAATTAAATATTTCATATTAAATTAGTATGGTTATGAAACATACTCTAGGCTATTCTCATACAGGGTCATTTATTATAGCAGGACCTTTGAGATGTGAATCACAGATCTCCCATGTCAGGTCAAGTAGTCCTCTCAACATTTTCATACCTACAAACCACTTCTGTGGCTGCTAAATTGGTTATCAAATCACTGGTTATTGAATTATTATGTCAGGCAACCTCTTGACATCAGCCTGAACCCTCTTGGATGTGGGAGCTTGTTATGCAGGTGGATAAGAGGGGGAATTGGTTTTGCTGGGATAGGGAAGTGGATTTTAAAGCTAACACAACTTTATCCCCGAGGTTTTCTGTCACTCTGGTTCATTTTCTTCATGAAATCTAACAAAGCAAAGGTTTCTTTTATATATGCATGTGAGTATACTGTATGCAAGTCCACATAACAATTCTCCAGAGTTTCTAGAAATAGCCATTATAACCATTAGTAAAACCTTTTCCCCTGTCTTCTTTGTTTCAAACTCTTATTATAGGATTTTTTTAAAAGGGGAAATATTTAATAATAATAATAATAATAATAATAATAATAATAATAATTTTTATTTATAGCCCGCCCTCCCCAGCCAAGGCCAGGCTCAGGGCAGCTAACAAGCAATATTAAAAACAAGTTGAATGAATACAACTTAAAAACAAAACTAAAATACAACATTAAAATATTGAAACATTAAAATATTAAAATGTAGCCTCATGGCAGGAGGAGAAAGGAAAAGAAAAAAGAAAGAAAGAGGGGGAGGGAATCAAATTGGCTCCAAGCCAAAGGCCAGGCGGAACAACTCTGTCTTACAGGCCCTGTGGAAAGAAATCAGATCCTGCAGGGCCCTGGTCTCATGAGGCAGAGCGTTCCACTAGGAGCTGAAAAGGCCCTGGCCCTGGTTGAGACTAATCTGACTTCCTTAGAGTGTTAGGACCTCTAGAGTGTTGCTATTTATGGACCTTGATGCTCTCTGTGGGGCATACCAGGAGATGCGGTCCTGTAGGTACCGCTTTTAAGGTTTTTTTTAGTTTTTTTAATTTTTAGAGTTGGCTTTTCAGTCTTACCACAAGGCACACAGGAAAGGTAGCCTTTTTGCAGCTTAGATTGTGATAAAGCCTCTCCTCCTTACAGAGGGGAAGAGTTGTGAGCAGGAGCCGTTTCCCGCGTTGGCAGGGGACGTTTCGGCCCCTGCCCAGCTGTGCCAGCTGCTGTGCCACGCCCCCAGGTAGCCAACCAATCAGGTGGAGGCTTGGGGGCAGGGTCTCACCACTCAAATGCAGACGCGGCAGCGCTTCCTGTCCATTGTGCTGCTGGTTTTCGTCGGATCACCCACCCACCCACCCTTTATTTCATTGCTTGGTTCTTGACATTGCTATGGACCTGTGGTTGGTCACCTTGGTTGGCCAAGGGGCCTGGTAGGAATTTTTATTCAACTGGCAAATTGGCACCAGCCACTTGGTTTTTCGCCTAGGTAAAGGTAAAGGGACCATTAGGTCCAGTCGTGGCTGACTCTGGGGTTGCGGCGCTCCTCTCGCTTTATTGGCCGAGGGAGCCGGCATACAGCTTCCGGGTCATGTGGCCAGCATGACTAAGCCGCTTCTGGTGAACCAGAGCAGTGCACGGAAACACCGTTTACCTTCCCGCAGGAGTGGTACCTATTTATCTACTTGCACTTGATGTGCTTACAAACTGCTAAATTGGCAGGAGCAGGGACTGAGCAACAGGAGCTCACCCCATCGCGGGGATTCGAACCGCCGACCTTCTGATCAGCAAGTCCTAGGCTCTGTGGTTTAACCCACAGCGACACGCGCATCCTACCTCGTAGCAAATTGTCACAACTTTTTAGGTATTGGCGGTTAGGCATTGGAATATGTTTGTGTATTGGAGCGCAGGGTGTGGCCACTTTATGGGTGGATGCAAATACAACTACAAGCTCCACTTTATGGGTATTCCGGTAAAAGAATCTGGTGGTTGTAGATGCTGTCCGATGCCCTTGCTGGTGGCTAGGGCCATGGCACGACCCCCGGTGACATCAGGGGGAGCTTGTAGTTGTATTTGCATCAACAGGCTCCTCCCACTGGTGGTTAACCCTTGATAGACTCACTCCTCCCTGAGGGGGTGGAGTCACACTCTGTTGTTTTATCCAGTGCCTAAGCCAATACCTCTCACATGCTGTAATCAAGAAAGTTGTGGCCTTTTTTATCCCATTAACCTAATGTACAGTGTCCCTGTGTCTTTCTTATCCTCAAGTGGGTTGCGGGTCCTGGAATCACAAAGGAAAAAAGAGCAGCCACATCAGATTGGGCTGTGTTTAGGGGGCACAGAAGCTGAAAAAAGCCAAAGGTATTCCCATGATTTGCTCTTCCCTGGTGGAAATCATGTCTATCTGGGTTCAGCTACTTGCGAGAAACAGACAACACTTTGAAACGACACTGGCAACATCAACAAAACTTTCCCTCAGACATTCATGGATAAGTGGATAGGTGTGCCCTTAATGCATAGGCTCTATGCCATGAATAAATGCCTCAGTTAGAAGCAGTAAGACTTCTGAATACCAGTTGCTGTAACCCACAGAAAGGGAGACTGCTCTTATAATTGGGCCTTGCTTGGAGGTTTCTCACAGGCATCTGGTTGGCCACTGGGAGAACAGGATGCTGGACTAGATGGGTCACTGACATGACCTAGCAGGCTCTCCTTCTCTTCTTATGTTGACTTGGAGAATGGGCACTTTGTTCCTGAACCTTCCTGAGGACTGCTGGGCTCACTCACTCAAAGGAGCAAGGGGTTGTGATAGACATGGGTTGTCCTCCTGTGAGACATGTGCAGCTATGAGGAGCCCAAACTAGTTCTTAAACTGATCCTGGAATCCCAGCAAGGATGAGCTTCTCAGAGGTGGCTGAGCATTTGCTGCCTCAGACTAAGAGTGTATGCCTGCAGTAACCTTTTTAGCTCTTGTGCATGCTACCTTTCTCTCTGCTGCAAGTCTTTACTATCAGTAATGTTGTGGCCCTCACTGGAACCGAGGCCTGGAGGGGTGTCTCTTTATTCCTTGGTGTCCAGGAAACATTGGAAATGAGTGAGTCACCCACTTATCCTGGGTTTAGCAAGCCCTTTCTGATAGCCTGAATGAAAAGTGCAAACCACACTTAGCACATGTCTGGGATGGAGAAAGTGGCCTGTTTTCCTGTTACAAAATGAAATATTGATTTTTAAATCCTGATGAATAGCACACATCTCTGCTCCAAGGTGTTAACAGCAAAGAAAACCTTCAAATCACGCTGGATATCACAGCAGGTGGTTGGGAAGATGTGATGCCTCTCTGCATTTTTGTGAATATCAGCCTTCCAGCCTTTTTCTTCATGCAGGCTGACATGCAAAGCCATGAGGAAATACAGGGGAAATTGATGGCACAAGGTCTTCAGGATACTGTAAAGGTCAGTATAAGAGGCTCACAAAAGGGAGGCAGGAGTTGACTATAATAGCCCATAGTTCCTCTTTCCGTATTACAGGTTAGCAGAAAGCAAGCACCTACATTGGCTCCCAGTACGTTTCCGAGAACAATTCAAAGTGTTGGTGTTGACCTTTAAAGCCCTAAATGGCCTTGGCCCAGTATACCTGAAGGAGCATCTCCACCCCCATTGTTCTGCCCGGACACTGAGGTCCAGCGCCGAGGGCCTTCTGGCGGTTCCCTCATTGCGAGAAGCAAAGCTACAGGGAACCAGGCAGAGGGCCTTCTCGGTAGTGGCGCCCGCCCTGTGGAACGCCCTCCCACCAGAGGTCAAAGAGATAAACCTGACATTCAGAAGACATCTGAAGGCTTCAGGGAAGTTTTTAATGTGTGACATCTTAGTGTATTTTTGGTCTTTGTTGGAAGCCGCCCAGAGTGGCTGGAGAAACCCAGCCAGATGGTGGGCGGGGTACAAATAAATTATTATTATTAATTATTATTATTATTATTATTATTATTATTATTTCTGTCTAATGGTTTGTTGTGATGCAGAGGTGGGCTCTATCACTGATGATGCTGTGGAATGCACTCCCTGTTGATATATGAAAAGCCCTATCTGTATTGACATTCTGCTGTCTTTTGAAGACACACCTGTTTATGCGGGCATTCTCCTGAGCTCTCAGACTGGGTCGCCTGTTTTAATTACTGTGTTGTTTTAAAAGGGATTGTTTTATTGTATATTCTAAAACTGTGTGCTTACAATTCTCACTGGATGACTTTGGGCCAATCACTAACCCTGGCCTTAGCCTACCCCAAAGGTATACTGTGCCAGGAGCATGTGAGCTCCCCTGTGGATCTGGGAGAAAAGATGAGATAAAGAAATCATCACTGTCATCATCTTTAAAAGTCTGCTGTATCAAGGCAAAATTTTGCAGCCTGCCAAGCAACAGCAGATTCGTTCATTTATTTTTAGAGGCAGGAGACGGAGATTGTGTGAATTCAGCTCAGTAGCTGGAGGAATAAAGCACCCTATCTCCCAGCCACCTAAAGATTGCCATCTTGTCTAATACACTATCAGTAGCTTCACTAGCAGCCAGAGAGGAACAGACCTGTGATGCTTTAATTGTGTCAGTCAACAGGGGAGAATTGCCAGTCTCTCTCCAGAGTTTCAGTTTGCAGCCAATTTAGAGAACATTTTCACAACAGCTACAGCAGTGATTCTTTTTTCTTACCGTTGTTGACTAATTAATTGATGACAAACACCAGAGTCTGAGAATACCTATTTGCTGAAGTCTTTCGCTACTCTAAACTTTAAATAATATGCAGGAATTGTTTGGTAGTCCCACAATACATTGGATTCACAAAACGGGTAAACAGGGAGGGTTTGCACATGCTAGTTGGCTGTTTGTGTTCTCTGTGAGGCCCCTTCTGCATAAAGAGGTTTCAGTATGTAGAAGGTGGGAAGCAAATACAGTCCAAATCAGCCTTGATTACATTGGCTGGAGGGGGAAAAATGCTGCTGTGATCACAGAAACGGCCCACAGTCTAATCCGGAATCCAGTTACAGAGTATTGTATTTAAGTCAATTTATTCTAATTGAACTAAAATCAGCTTAAAGCCAAAATCCTCTAGTTTACTGGTAGGTGGCCCACAGCCAGAGGTTCAGATAATGTCAGGAAGTGTTAATAAGTATTTTGAGATGAAGAGAGGGCAGAAACATTACAGACACTGCTTGGAGTCAGAAGGAAGGTGACGGTCTGGAACATGATTAGAAATTAAACAATGTTCTGATATTTTATTTTTCCTGTTGAATTCCTGACTCCTCACTACTAAGTATTTGTGCTAATCTGCTGCATCAAAATGCCACATTTGTGCCTGCAGTGTTAAGCTAATCCAATATTTAGCACCACTGTGGCAACACTGCTACTGAAACATTCTATAGTGAGTATGGACACACTACCTCTCAGGCCTGTATTGTAAATTCTGTAATATGTCCCCATACAGTGGTGATCTGAATGCTGTTAGCATGGATTAGCCCGGCAAATGAGTAAATCCAACTTTCTCGTGAAGAGAATGCACCAGCTTCCACGAGTTTGAATCGGGCAACCATTTTGTATTAAGTTTTAATTTATATAAAGAATTCAAGAGAGAAAAAGCCCTGAACAGCTATTTTACCTGCATTATGTTTTAGTAGTCATTGACTACTCCAAATGGGCTGAGGCCTTTGTCCTTCCAGACCAGGAAACCATTGCTGTGTCCTGGTTTTTGTTGAGAAATGCATTATATGCATGGCACACCTAGATGCATACAGACCAGAATACAAGTTTTGAGTCAAAACTCTTTCACAAGATTTGTGAGCTGCTGGAAATCCACACAGTGGTTGCACTAGCACGTCCTTTAACAATGTCAGGACCACTTTCTCTCTAAAAGGACTTCTGGACCTATTCATTCATTTTCTCCCTACTAGAGGCTATAAGTCGTGAAAGGCAAGGATCCACTGAACATGTGGTTCCATGAACCTGATAAAGCACCTTGCCCACATTTGTGGGCCTCACAAACAAAGATAATTCAGTAATATACAACCAGCCAATGCTCTGGGCAGCTTCATGGACTGGCCTACCATAATTGGCTGCAAGCAATTTTACCCTCAAAATACCTCACAGCAAAAAACTCTCCTAGCAGGCCACCACTTAATCTACTGCATCATGTTTAAAAGGCCATAAACCACTCTGAAAAAGCTCCATAATTCATACAAGTATTCAACTGGATTCTTCACAAGTCTTCCTCCACTTGCGTCCTGCACATGGACAGGCAAAGTTTGTGGGTGTTTGCTTGTTTAATTTTCAGTTTGCTCGATTCGCTGTAAATGTCAGCCTGGAAAAATACACAGAGGTAAGGGAGGATGTGGGTGTTGCAGATATTAATATTGCTCAGTTTGAAGCGACTGGAAACATAAGAACGGACTTCTTTTGAAATAAATGTATTATCCATAAAAATGTTATCCAAACTTTTACTGGCAGCAGCGCCATCTTAAACATATCTGATGCCGTGGTGCAAAGATTCCTCCAGTGCCCCACCCCCTGTTTCCCAAAGTTGGCGGGAATCGCTCTCCTCCCACGGGGGCTTGGGAAGGAAGCTGCATATCCGCCAGCCATATGGTTGACAGGGTGCAGCTGGCAGGAGTGCAGGAGAGGAAGGGAAGGCCGCCGGCAAAGCCACGCAGCTCCCCAACTCGCTGGGGCGCCCCTGAGAGGATGGCGCCCTGGTGCAACACGCCAGTAAACCCAATGGGAAAGATTGCTCTGACTGGCAGAACTCTTAAAAATAAAACAGAATACATCAAATGTTAGAGCCAAAATATCCATACAATGTCTTGTGCTGCCCAGCACAGGCTCAGCATCTTAGAAAATATGAAATAATCCAGGCAGACGTATAAGCAAAGGTCTCTCTAGCCTGCATTCCAGCCTCCAGACTGTTTACTTTCATTTCAGGAGAGCTTTGTTTACAACCTCACTCCATTAACTTTGGTAGACAAAGACTAAAAGGCAACTCCCTTTGTGATCTGAGCTGTTTAGTATTGTGTCCATGGGCATGGGATTATAAGGTGAACTCTGAACTACAATAAATCAAATTACTGGTTCTTGTTTTTTTTTCTATTTTGTAAAGCAAATAATAGCATGGCCATCTAAGTACTTCGGTGAGCAGATGACGAGCATAGAGTTTGGAGGGGATATCCAGCAGGCTAATGGGGGTAGTTTTGGGGGAGGGTTTTATCTCCTTTTTTGTAGATTGGCACGATGATGTTCAATTTCCAACCAGCTGTCATTTGAGCTGTATTATTTATGTAGCCAAGATGGGTTGCCACCAGTCCATATGTGTCTTAAATTAGCTCTGGTGGCATCATCTCTTCACCTGGCACTTTATTTAGTTTTAAGCTCTCTATCAGAGATTTTATCCCTGCAGGGGTCACCGCTTGCCACTCTGGAAAATTTGACTGATCAATGATCACCTTGGCATCAGGTGATTGCCCTGTCTGTTCTCCAAGAAGTTCAGCGTAGTAATCCACCCAACGTTGTGCTGATATGGTGGCGTCTAGTGTTGATCTTGATTCATTCATGCCCCGAGATACCAAATACAAAACAAAAAGAGGGGGGAGAAAATGGGAGGACTTACTTTGATAATTATAATATCTGTGAGATTTAAGAAAGACATCACGACCATGGTTTATCACTTGGTAAAAACAATCAAACATTAAAACACATCCCCCCCCCTTTGTTCTACAGTGGAGGGGGCAAAGTATTCTATTGGGATCATTTGATCTGGATGTCTTTTACCGGGATCATTTTCAAACAAAAGAATGATAGCAATGGATAACAGGCAGAAAGAGTAACAGTGTGAATACAAAAGTCAAAATAATCCTATTAAGTTTTGCCTCATACTTTCCAGGCACTGACCTGTACTTTACAGCTCTGTGTCCAAGCTCTCCCCCTGCCCTAGAGCTTTCCACATGAAAACTCCTCTCTTTAAAGCTGAAGCGCAATAAACTGCAATTCAGGTTTTCCACAAGTTACTGTTTGCTCCAGATCAGCAGCAGACAGTGGGTTTTTCATGGGGAATGCTCTGGGACAACAAAAAAGTGCTGAGACACTGAACTTTAAGCATGGGCCGTGCTTGGAAAGCATGGAATAAAAGGAAGGGTGGACAAGCCCTAAATGCTGAAATACTAAATAAGGAATAAATGAACTACCAGACTCCCTAGCACGATGCAACCAAACATCTTTTGAAAACAAAAATGTCATCCCACTTTGAGTACTGTCAATCCATCAGATTCAGAATATACTTTGCTTTTTTTTTTTTTTGCACTACAGCTGGGCTGAATATATGAAAACAACCCAGAGGTTAGAATTCTGGTTTTACAGAATGCCTAGTAATGAGAGAAACTGACACTCACCCATAATTAAATATTCTTCAATACTGTATTCATGAGCCACAGACCAGATTTCCCAACTTTCATGTAGCTGAGTCCCTCTAGTGGTAACGGCATTGATAGCTCTTCAGCCTTTCAGTATTATTTCCACTCATTTAAAGTCAGCAGGTCTATTTATTTTTTGTAAAATGATGATGCACCAGAGGATGAGGAGAAAAACTTAGACTTCACAAACTATAACTGATTGAATGATGGCACGTAAGGAACAACGTAATGCTGTGGCTGGCCAATGGGGATATACCCTGCAGAAATGTGTGATGAGTAAGTACTGAAAGCTGCTAAAAGCATTGCTCTCTAGCTTTATGATATATCACACAGCTCACTTGCAGTCTCTCTCTCTCTCTCTCTCTCTCTCTCTCTCTCTCTCTCTCATACACACACATATACATGCACACACTTTCTGCTGGCCATGGATTCGTGTGGGAGATAAATCGGAAGCAGTAGTTGCAAACTGACATGCACGAGAAAATCAAATGACTTCTGGAGACAACAGCTGTAAGTACCCTCATTTTTTACCTATTAAACTGCATGCTTGTGAAGTTACTGGGTTAACGTGCAATGAAAAAGAGAACACCAGTAATCAAATTGCACTTGGGAGAAAAAGAAAACACACCCAGCTGTCAAGGCTTTTTCTTTTCTTTTGCAGATGAGCATATATTCCCTATGGGGGCAACTCTATTATTCATTCAAGCTGACCCAAAGTGAATGAGTGTGCGTGCGTGTATGTTTGTGCTCTAGTCGACCCAAAACTGCAAAGGAAAAAGACAATGAATCTGGAGAATCTGACTTCCCAGAGCTTGCTTTCAGCAACCCACAGCAACACCAGCAATCTCTTCCTGGGGCTCCAGCTGGTTCAGTTCTTCAAGCCGCTTATCATCCCTTGCTACTCCCTTGTGGTTTTTGTGGGCATCATTGGGAATTACCTCCTCATCTACGTTATCTGCAAGACCAAAAAGATGCACAATGTTACCAACTTCCTGGTAGGCAACCTGGCCTTTTCGGACATGCTCATGTGTGCCACCTGCGTCCCCCTGACCCTGGCGTATGCCTTTGAGCCCCGAGGCTGGGTCTACGGGCACTTCATGTGCTACTTTGTGTTCCTGATGCAGCCGGTCACGGTGTTTGTGTCTGTCTTCACCCTGACTGTCATTGCCGTGGACAGATACTACACCATGGTGTATCCCCTCCGCAGGAGACTCACGATACCAATCTGCACCTATATCCTGGCTGGCATTTGGCTGCTGAGCTGCGTACTGGCTGCCCCAGCCCTGCTGCGCACGTACTATGCCGAGTTTCCAGAGCTGGACTTCTCCATCTGCGAAGAATTTTGGTTTGACAGGAAGAGAGATCGCTTAGCTTATGCCTACAACACCCTCATTTTCACCTACGTCCTGCCCTTGGCAGTCATCTCTGTCTCCTACCTGAGGATATCCATCAAGCTGAAAAACAGAGTTGTCCCTGGCAACGTCACCCAGAACCAAGCGGAGTGCGACCGAGCCCGGAGGAGGAAGACCTTTCGCCTGCTGGTCCTGGTGGTGGTTGCTTTCGGGGTTTGCTGGCTGCCTTTGCACATCTTTAATGTGATCAAGGACATCGATATCAGGCTGATAGACAAGCAGTATTTCAATCTCATCCAGCTGCTTTGCCACTGGTTTGCTATGATGTCTGCCTGCACAAATGCATTCCTTTATGCCTGGCTGCACGACAGCTTCAGGGGGGAGCTGAAGAAAATGTTTGCCTGGCCGAGGAAAAAAATAGGACCAGCCACCAATTGCATCGTGGCTAGCGTGGTGCTGTAAATATGGGCTTTTCCCAGCTGCTGTGGCCTCTTTTGTGAATGTTGAAAGTTTCTCTTTGTACTGTAATTAACATGTGAGCATGCGCAAGGGGTATTGGATGCTAAGTTTAATGAAACCCAAATGATGCCACATAAAACTTGTAGCCAGAATTAATTATATGAATGAAGGCAAACAGCACACAATTTCTTCCCTATGGGAATATAGCTTGCTTTCAAGTACTGTTGCTGCTTTGCAAATGGTGGATTCCTTATTTATTTCTTTATTGCGTACGCATCCCACATTTCCTCAAGGCAGTGCACGTGGTTCTTCTTCTCATCATTTAATCCCCACGGCAACCCTGTGAAGTACCTTAGGCTGAGAGGCAGCGACTGGCTCACGGTCACCCAGTGAGCTTCGTGGCTGAGTGGGGATTTGAACCCTGGTCAAGCAGGTCCTTAGTCTGACACCACACACCACTGGCTAGAACTGGAGTAGGGTAGGAAAGGAATGGAGAAAGAGTTGGGTGAGTTTTATTACGCAGTGAGAGGAGTTCAAAGAGAAACACTGCAGTGAGGGAGACGTGGAGAAGAACAGAAGAAGAGCCTGTGTGAGAGCCAGTGTGGTGTAGTGGTTAAGAGCGGTAGTCTCGTAATCTGGTGAACCGGGTTCGCGTCCCCGCTCCTCCACATGCAGCTGCTGGGTGACCTTGAGCCAGTCACACTTCTCTGAAGTCTCTCAGCCCCACTCACCTCACAGAGTGTTTGTTGTGGGGGAGGAAGGGAAAGGAGAATGTTAGCCGCTTTGAGACTCCTTAGGGTAGGGATAAAGCAGGATATCAAATCCAAACTCTTCTTCTCTTTTTCTTCCTGCTGGATCAGGCCAATGGCTTATGCAGTCCAGCATCCTGTTCTCACCGCCAGGGGCGTAGATAGCTGCTCTGGCACCTGGAGCAGCAGGGACGGGGCGATCTGCCCATGGGGGCGAGGTGATCCGCCAATGGGGGTCGGGAGATCTGTCCACGGGGGTGCCATAGCGATCCGCCCACGGGGGCACTGTGGCGATCTGCACTCAGGGGCGCCGTGGTGATCCACCCAGGAGGCGCCACAGACAGCTGCCCACAGAGTCCACCTGGTGAACGCAAGCCCCACGCTGCCGTTTCGAGCAGCATGGGGCCCCGAGCCACCGTGTCACTCCCAGGAGAGACACGTGGCTCGGGCGCGCTGCAGGCCAGGCCCCACAGTAAGTGCCACCCCCCACAGTGTGTGTTTTGTCACCCCCCTCAAGAAAGACACCTGGGGCGGACCACACCCCTCGCACCCCCATTCCTACGCCCCTGCTCACCACAGCCAACCAGTTGCCTCCAGAAAACCCATAGGTCAGACCTGAGTGCAAAAGCTCTCTCTCTTCATGCTGTATATCTGCAGTATAATTTTATAATGATGTCAAAACATACATATCTTTATACAGTTGTAAGCATTGTTGTAAGTATCTCATTATGTGGTGGGTGTTTTAAGAAACATGAAGTCTATATGCAGATAATATAAGAATGTGTACTATAGGCAAGCATTGCATCAGTGGGTGGGGTGGAGATAATTAATGAGAAAAAAGCAGGCCTGGAGGAGAAAAGTAAACCCTTTTGTCCCCTGCCATGTTTCTCAGGAAAATGAGCTTTCTGAGGCTGGTATCTGTTTGGGGGGGGGGAGGGAGGATCCTTCCCAATGGTGCCACCCTAAGCCACAGTGGCCCTCCATTTCCCATCCATGTCTCATTTCCCAAACTTGAAAATTCAGTTCACATTACCTGATGATCATTTTCTCATTGTTACATGTGAATGACAAACGTAGGTTGGGATATTTCCCCTTCTTTTTTGATCCAATGTTTTTGTCTGAAAAAGTTGGAAACATCATAATTCTGATGCATGAGACAGAGGGATACGTTTGTTTTAAAATGAAATCAAATAAAATGTTCATTGTTGCCAGGGCAGTTTTTTTTTTTAAATTATGTGCCAGGAAAAGTCAAATGAACAAATGACTCTCCTCTTCCTCCCACTGTTAAGCATCACTTGTGAAACTGCTTCTAGACTGACCTGCTTTGACAAAACGCGAGACCTTCTGGCTCTTGTACAGGCCTTTTCCTTACATCTGTATAACTCCAAACTGAGGTGACTTGGCATTTAGACATGAAGAGGGAGGCTGGGCTGTACCTTCTACTTCCACCACTTCAAGTGAAGTGGAGATAATTTGGACAATTTGGACAATTTGGACAAAACGGAGATACAGGAACAAGCTGAGATTGGCTTCTTTTGTTTGGGACACCCTCAGGAGATTCTCTTCCTCCAAACACACTCAAGGACCCCTGAAATCAATAAACCTCCCCAGCCCACTTTAATAATGTCAGGCGTTGGGTCTCTGGAAACATATTGTCCTTGCTATTTTCATTTTCTTAACAAAATAATGCCCTAGCATTTAAAAAATCTGTCTGCTACGTTGATGTAAGTTGCTTCAATTGGCTTAGTAAAGTGGTAAGTAATTTCTTTTAAAATGAACAAACCATTCAGTATAAAGGTCAGTGAAACACACTGTGCAGGGAAAGTGCCAGGCATACAACACAAAGATGCCTTCTCTGTCCCCTAGCCTGGCAGATGCTGACCTTGCTCCACATTTCATCCCACCTGAATCAAGAGCCTATTGTCCTCTGGACTGACAAGTAATTTGATAACTCTGATTCGTGATGATGGCCACCTTGAAAGCGAATTAAACTCCTCAAGGCTATTGTGGGGCCTGGGCAATTGAAGCCTCTGCCATTAAGCTTCATGTGTCCATTGATTGGGGCTTCAAATATGGGCTTTCATATTTTAAATGAGAAGTGGATCTAGGAGAAGAGTTTTTGATGCTTTATGAAAGTGTACACTTCTTCACACTTCCAATTGGGGACTCCCCCCCGAAAACCCTATTTATTTCCTCCATGTTCTGAGCCACTTCTCCCCGAGCCATTTGATTCCTGCCTGAGTTTGGAACAAGCCAACCTCCCTCCTCCCTCCCCGGCTCACTATAATTTGCCATATGAAGCTACCTTTTGCAGAAACAGGATGTTCAGCAGCCGTGCATGACAGCTGCCCAAAGAAACACATTAAGTAAATACAACCATGATGCCATAGGAACATCTGAAGTGGCAGCTGCTCAAAAGGGAATTTAGATGCAACGAGCATTTTTCCGAGCAGAGGCCTCAAAATTATTTTCTGCATTAATGAGTCAGTTGATTACAGTGCTTTATTGAGATAAATAGCAAAAGAAGGATAGTCCATTTTTTTGTAAATGGACATTATGACTGAGAATTAATTGCCCAATGGCTGGAGTGGTTGCAACATCCATTGAAAAGCTCAATGGGCAAAGCTCTTGGAGCAGGGAGAATGAACATGCAGGCACTTGAATTGTCTCAAGAGGTGGGTGTTGATGGTTTGTTTTGAAACATAGATCTCGAAAGACTCCCGAGTAGCATTTTAAGGCTGCAGTTCTTGCCGCCCTTACCTGGAAGTAAGCCCACTGAATTCAGTACAACTTCTTATGGACCGGACTAAAATGGTTTGCTGCCTTTCTCTCTCTGAAAGGAAAAAAATTGAATGTGATTGTTGAAAAGCCATCCTCGCTACAAATGCAAGCATGCAGTCCATTGATGGCATAATAGACATGAATGAATGAAACTTTATTTGCGTCAGCCATCGGCCATAGCAACAAAAAAAATTGCGATATACACAGAATAAAAGAAAAAGTCGCTTATATAAAACACAGTTTAGGGTTCTGAATCAGCAGTCAAATAGCGGACCTTATTCTGATTGCCCCAGCTAGAAACCTTGCAACCTTTGCAGCCATCTGCTCCTCTTGATCTGCCAGGAGAAACGACACTGTGGCAGTGTTTGGGCGACCCGGAATGGTCAATAAAAGAGGCGTGATAATCTCATTCCTCAGGTCTTTGTAGAGAGTGCACGCGAGGAGGGCATGCACCACTGATTCGGTGCCGCCATCTCCACAGGGACGTAAGCGTTTTTCGTGTGGAATCTGTTGGAATCATCCCTCAAGTACAGCCAAGGGCAATACATTCAGTCTTGCGAGGGTGAAGGCATGTCTATATTTTGGAATTGCTAGATTATACAGATAGGGTGCCAGAGAGTCAAAGTGTGAGGATGGAAAATGATCATACCATGGGCAAAATTTCCTTATGGTGGCCAAGTTGGCAAAATAGACTGTTTGCTTTGCTGTAACCCATGTTGAGTAGCTGTTGTGGGGATAAACCACAAGAGTGCAGATTTTGATAGACAATTTTGGACCAAGCACTCTTATGACAGTCTTGTTGCACTAGGGATATTAGACTGGGGGGATTTGAGTTTAAGCGGAGCCAGAAGTTGAATGTCCTGCGCCAGATCTGTATTTCTACCAAGGGGAGATTGGCCTCTAGGTGCAATGATGCTTTTGGAACACAGAGTGGTACAGAGAAAATTTGCCTTAAGAACTTTGATTGGACAGCTTCCGTGGATCCATGGTAAGTGCCAGATGGATGTGAGGGCGATATGGCTGCGACATCTGTCACCCCATTGATCGCCAGGGTTGATTTGTCATAAGTGACATAATCTGAAACACTCTTTCTGTATCCAGTTTTTCATCAGAAATAGTGTTTCCAAAAAACCCTAACATGACTTTATTTTATATAAAGATATTATATAAAATGGTATAAAAGCAGTTTAACCAAACGGTTCTTGGGAAGCTGAAGGGTTGTGGGCTTCTCTTCCCTGTCGCCAGCCGATTGCAAGAAAACTCCTATGGATGTCAGGTATGAGAAACTACACAGACTTCAAACCTCATGCTAGAGACAACGTATTACATCCTACAGATGAAGAGGGATGAATAACCTCAAAGCTATGAGTTGGACTGTCTATTGGAAAAAGGAAGGAGTCTATATGTGACAATGAGATCGCCCAGCACTCCTTCCACTTGCTTTCATCAATAACTTTAACAAGCTAGCCAGGGGGTGTAGTAGGTGCAAGATTACAAATGAATCACATACACTGTATTCAGTGGGCCAACCATTCCTTCGCAGTGCACTGCTCCAAACTAGAGGTACCTTGCAACACGTGCATTTAACTTGTGCACGTTCAGCTTTACACACTTGGCAATTTTATTATTGGTAGTATTAAAAGGGGGGCATTAAACCTAATGTGCGATTTTGACTTTACACGCCATTCCCGGAACATAACTCCAGCATAAGTTGAGAATCACCTGTATATATATATATATATACAAAAACTGCAACTAGCCAGATCTTCTTACCTCCCTTTCCTTGCTTGGGTCACCCAGAACTGATTCCCCCTATGCAGACATTTCTAAATGACTTTAATTCCTGTTCACATTTCAAGGGGCATTATCAGGAGGACCTGAGCCCCAAGTTGATATTATTATTGCACTTTGTCCTGGATCTCCTGCCCTTACCCCCCTTAAAAAAAAAACACCTCTGGAATTTGACCTCTATTTGCATCTAGGCATATAAATTAGCATATGAAAAATTTTGCCATTTTTTTTATTTCATAAAATTTACACACCACTTGATTGCGAGGAAGGGTCCCTCAAAGGAGTTTACAAAAAGGATAAAACAATGAAATTATCAGTAGAAGCGGCTAATAACCACTATTTAAAATATTAAAAATTTGTTTTATGGGTCTGTGACCCGAGTCTTCTAAGGGCCCAGCTAATGTCCCTGAAGCTGGCCAATGAAAGGCATAATTAAATCTGCACATTTGCTACAAGGGGCCAAGCCCACCTCTCATCCGCCATGCAAACAAGCAAGAGGCTTTGCCACACATTCCAGCCAGGCCAAAGCATCTAAGCAAGGCTAGTGATAGGTGAGGTCTTGGGAGAGTCTCAGGGGCTGAATAGAGAGGCTTAGGATGCCATATTTGACCCTGAGCCTTATGTTCCTCACTCCTGGTCTACAGGAAGGGAGGGAAATGAATGAGAAGAGGGAAGTGGGCCCACATCTTCCCAAAGTCTCTCCCAAACCTGCAGCCGACACTGTAACAAAACAATATTGTTCTCAATTGCCCCTTGCTTGCTCCACAGACAGACCTGCAGTTCATCCACTGTACTTGGCACGTCCGTATAAGATTTGCCACATATGCCTGAGCTTCCTCTGAATTATCGCTTCCTAGTTTCTCACAGACATCTTCTTTGTTCTTAATCATACCACCATTCCTCGGTGGCTTTGTCTGGGGCATCAGAGTTTACCTTCTTACCATGAAATTTATCACAATCCTAGCAGGCTGAAGTGACTTCCAGCTGAGAAGCCCTGCGCTCCTGAAGAGCAGATAGACTTCTGTAAATATACTATGGATGGGTCCTCAGTTCAGGTGGAAATAAACTTCTCTCACACAATCACGCTAATTTGACCCAATTTGTAGCCATGCAGAGAGGTTTGTATCTTCTCTGGGGTAAGCTCTTATTTCCAATTCACTCAAACCACAGGCTTCAAAAACGATGTCTTTCCGTACAATTGCCCACAGATAACACTATTCTCTGGGATGGAATATTTACACTTCTGTGCCCCTCATAGAAGTCCTCTAGGAAGTTCAGCAATCATGTCAGCACATGACTATATAGTGCAGCTCAGGAGCTCAGAACAAGCATGTTTTGCTCTCCAATAATCTTAGAGCAGTCTGTTCACAACCACTTTAGAGTCCCCCAAAAAGCAAAAGTCAGTTTTTCAATCCTGAATATGACTGGCCTCTCAATCAAATCACTAGCAGAAAAAATAATGAATCAAGTTGTACATTATAGGAAGCATCTTGAAATCGGTGCTCAAATTACACAATGTGTGGCAGGGGTTGCTTTAATGAAATTTAAAAGTCCCACCCTGACTTCCCCTAATTTTAGCTATATATAACACCCCTTCACAAGCCTCCCCAAAGCAGTAGCTAAGGGAGCAGGCACAAAAGGGAGAGACCAGGCAAATGCTGCCCACAACTGTAATTTGGGGGTTTGTGGGAAGCCTCCACATAAGTGCCAGGACTTTCTCAGACTTTCTCAGACTTTCTCAGAGTCCACTTTCTCAGAAAAAAAGTTGGAGAATTCTCTGCAGTGGCATTTGATATGATGTAAGGAACTGTGGGTGGCGCTGTGGTCTAAACCACTGAGCCTCCTGGGCTGCCGACGGGGTGAGCTCCCGTTGTTTGGTCCCAGCTCCTGCCCACCTAGCAGTTCAAAAGCACACCAAAAAGTAAAAGCAGATAAATAGGTACCGCTCCAGTGGGAAGGTAAACGGTGTTTCCGTACACTGCTCTGGTTTCGCCAGAAGCGGCTTAGTCATGCTGGCCACATGAGCCAGAAAAAATAAATGTCTGCGGACAAACGCCTGCTCCCTCGGCCTGTAAAGCAAGATGAGCGCCACAACCCCAGAGTCGTTCGCTACTGGACTTAACTGTCAGGGGTCCTTTACCTTTAAGGAACTGCAGTTAGGGTTGCCATATTCCAAACAGGGAAATTCCAGACTTCCGGGGTGGCGCCATCGGCAATGGCGGACTCCCTCTGAACTGGAGGGACTAGCTCCGCGCGAAACGGGTCTTTTCCGCTACGGCGAAGCGGGGACCCTTTTAAAAATCACAGGCGGATGAAGCCTGTGACCATGGGACTTGGCGGGCACCCTTAGCGCCCCCCCAACCCGCAAAGGAACCCACTAACGGGCTCTGAAGCGAAGAGGGGGAAGCGGCGCGGTGCTGTGAGTCAACTGCTATTTCCGTGGAGCGAAGCCGCATAGCCGTTGCCAGAGAGCGCTGCCTTTTTCCTGGGACAATTTGGCTTCTAAAATAAGCACCCGTGAGTACTTAAACTTTGAACAAATTGGACTTTAAATAAGGATTTGCGAGCAGAAAGGAATTGGATTTAAAAATTTACTTCAATTTGGCACTGAAACGGGAAGGTCTAAACAGGAAGTCAGCCTTCCATTTCTTTGTAGACAGAATAAAGCAAAGACAACGTAAACTAGAGCTCAGAAAATCACTTCTAAAGGATCGGCTTTCATCATTTAAAATCCTCGAACCCCCCTTCGGCAGCAGGAGAAGAAGGGGGATCTTTTTCGGACTGTTTAAACCTGCAGAAGTGAATTTAAAGTAAAGTAACTTTCCACCGTCCTGATCCTGGAGCGGGGTGTCAGGACTGACGTTTGAAGCTCATTGACCAGAGACAAATGTTTTTGACAGATAGCTAAAAGAAGAGAAACATAGTGATTCCACTGTTTCCTTTCGCATTTTAAAGGAACAAATATTGACAAAATATCTCAAAAAAGAAACTTTGTTGCAAGAACAATTAGAAGTTTTCCCCCTAGAGGGAGACTGGGAAACTGTAACTAATTCCAGGGAGCTTGCAGCTGTCACAGATTACAATCGTGGGAAAAGGCTTGTGACCTTGTAGGACAATGTATTCAGAAGCTCTGTTGTGTGCTCTCTGTAAAATAAATGCTCTACTGGAACAGTTAACTGAGAAGACGGATTTGATGACTAATGCGGTCAGAATTTTTGAACAGGCAGTGGGAAACTATATGGAGCCCACCCAGGAATTAAATCAGGAGTGTGCCCTGACAGAACAGATGAGATAAGAGGATGTTGCGGAATCTTGGGCGCCAGAGATGGAGGGAGCTGTGGCCCAGCAGGAACATGAGCTTTTGGATTTGACAAATGAACTTGGAAAAAGCCAGATTAGGAAAGATAAAGTTTGGACTGATTTGGAAATGGGGGGTTGGATAGACCCCCCCCCCCCATGCAGGGATGTTTGGACTTTCCGAGTCTGGCAATGGGCCGTGAGATGTTTGGAGCTGTGGGGGCTCTCAATTTTGGAGGGATTCTGAAACATGTCTTTAAATACTACATGGAGTTTAGTCTGGACTATGGAAAAGGGGCTGATTTGTTGAAAAGGGTCAAAAACATTACCAAGCTGGAGTTCCCACGAGTGAAAGGTGAATACGAAGAAGAGCTGCGGAAGGGACATGGAAGGGACTTAAGGGCCTCGGATATAAGGTTACCAGGTTAATGCGCTAGATCGATGGGATAAAAAGGACTGACAAAACCCGGGACCAGGAGGAAGGGACGCTGGATGAAGATTGGATTGTTTTTATTTCTTTTTTTTTATTACTAGGATTGTTTTATAAAATTGATGACTGTTAGAAAAATGTTGGAACGAAATTATTTGGCTCTAGCAAAAATGTTTAAAGAATTAGGCAAGAATATTATGGTTATGAGAAGTGGGTAAAAATAAGATTTAAGTTTTAAGGTTTTTTATAAGATAAGATGAAAATAGATTAAGGTAATGTAATGACAGAATATTATGAAATATGGAAAGGATTTGCTGCGATAATTAATAACTGGGATACAAAAAAAGGGAGGAGGAGGAGGTCAAAGAAAGAAGGTAATGAAAGTTGAAGATTTGAGAATGTTGGTTTTATTTTTATATGTTTGTGGTGTATTTTTGTTTTTTGAATTTGTATTGTTGGATGTGGTTTGTTTTCTTTTTCTCTTTTTTGTTTCTTTCTTTTTTCTTTCTCTGCTTTGTCTTTTTCTGTAATTTTAAAAATTTTCAATAAATATCATTTAAAAAAAACAACAAACAAACAGGGAAATTCCAGACAGAAAGGTTGTTGAGCTTTTTTGGGAAAATCGCAAGCAAACAAACAAACCCCCAACTTGCCGCTTTTGAGCTATTTTTATGGCTAATCAGCAAAAAAGACATTGCCAGCATGGGATTTCCCTGGACTTATTTCCAGCCAGACACTGCTGCCGACTGCACTACTCCGATATGCCCAGGAAATTGTGGACATATGGCAACCCTAGATATGGATGGTCATCTAGTTAATATTATCTACTGTTATGTACTGCGTTGAATAGGATCCAAAATGCAGCAGTCTGATTGGTCCTAGAACAATAGGATTCAGAATGCAGCAGTATGATTGGTCCACAGGAGCTACCCAATCCAGCTCCGGGTGGAAGTGAATCTGCAACCTGATTGGCCTACAGGAGTATCCCGGAGTTAGCCAATCACGTGAGTCCCATTGTGTAAATAATGTATATAAAGCAGATATTGTGGGGGAACTTTCATTCCTCGCTACTATGAGCTGAATAAAGAGCATGAAATCCACACTCGACTCCGAGTATATTTCATCTACACTGATAGGCAGCGTCTCTCCAGTGGTTCAGAGAGGAATCACTCCTGCCTGGAGACACCAGCATTTAACATGGGCTGTTCTGAGACTCTGCCACTGAGCTGTGGCCTTTTCCCAAGTGGAAGAGGAAAGCAAGAGCTCCCTGCTGCATGCATGGCTTCAGCACATTTATTTCACTATTTTGGCATCAGGCTTCAATGCAGATTGGCTGAAGTGTCTTTTAGCTTCACTCTTCAAATAAGTGGGGGAAACAGCAGGATTGGGGAAGGGAGGACATAACTCAGTTATGCACCATTTCCTACTTAAGATTCTGTTCATTCATACCCGACTCATCTCTGCTTCTTCACACCAGGCAATTTTTAATTAAATGGATGGAGATTTTAAAATTTATGACTGGTGCTTTATAGCAGCCTCGCCCAACAAGGTGCCCTCCAGATGTTTTGTTTATAGCTCCCATCAGCCTCAGGCAGCTCTGTGGTTGAATTAGCCACTTATTACTTTGTCCTTATTCCAAGAATATTGAATGATAGAATCATAGTATTTTAGAGTTGGAGGTGACCCAAGGGTCATCTAATCCACTCCCCTGCAATGCAGGAATGATGCTGTGGTCTCTCTAGGATTAAGTGATGACACTATTGTGCAGAATTTGTACCTTTAACCAATTAACGGTAGAGTTTTCCAGGGTGATCAGTGTGTAGCCATTTTAACAGATGGATTTGTAGTGACAAGTGCCAAAAACCAAACACATGCACCAATTCTTCATCATCATCATCATCATCATCATCGCCACATCATCAATACTCTGCCCATCTGGCTGGGTTGCTCCAGTCACTCTAGGCAGCTCCCAACACCTATAGAAACATAATAAAACATCAAACATTAATAGTAACAATCTGACCCAATATAAAAAAGTCACAATAACTTTAAAATAAACAACTCTTATCAAATAAAGCAATATTCAATTAAGCATCAGCATATAATAAACATTTACACTTACCAATTACAATAATCTATAATCAATAATAATTCTTTATTCAATGACAAGGCCTAAACATTATCCATATCCATTCACACTTACTCAAGCCGACCACTCCAACAGTCAACCCTGAGTGCAGCTGGTAGGAAGTCAAGTGAGATCAGAGTTCTGGTGACACACAATCACTGCCTTGTCATTTGCTTTGTCAACCTCCAAAGTCCTAGGTGCACAAGCCATCAGTTTATACTGTTGAGTTTTTTCTTGAACTCACGACTAGGAAGCGTTAATCGCAGAGCTGAGATCATTAGGTTAGTTTCACGGACTGTGAGTCTGTTCCAACATACAGTATTCTGAGATAAGTTGTTTCCAGCTCACTGGTCCATTGAAACACATCACCCAGGCAGGATTCACAGAAGCTCACCTGGAACATTTCTCCAGCTGTACAGGAGCTGCACTGATTTGCATTATTAGAACATATACTGAGTTACTGTAAGAGTCACCTTTGCTGCTCCACCCATATTGCATTGTGGCACCACCCACCGCCATGAGGGTCTCCTGCCCCAGCTGTAGCCCCAATCCCTACTGGCTGTCAAGAGGCAGAGCCTGAGGCAAAGGGAGACTGCTTCTGCTTCTGCTGCTCTTCTCTGGTGTGCATGCATGGCAAGGAAAGGGTGCATAGCCAAGCACTATGTAGTTTACTGATGAGAAGTCCATGGGATGCTTTTGTAGGGAGAGGATTGGGGCCTCTAATGTCCAAAGTGGCTTCCACCCAAAATAAAGTAACATTTCACATTTCCCACAAGCAGGTTCACGTTGCAAACAGCCCCAAACAGTTGCTGTTTATGAATACAGCTTTGATCCCTTTTTCCTTTTCAGGTACCATTTCATGGGTAAGATTTCAAGGATAAGAAGAACTCAGCCACCCCCTTCTACGTATAATGGAGAGGGATCTGTCTCTTTTGCAAAAATCATTCCTCCAACGATCATAGTTAAAAGTTTCTTTTTCCAGCACTATATATGCTTTGGCTGCCACTTTGTGGCCATGAGTAGCAATTACATTGAGGAACTGGTTCTAAAGTGAAAAAAACACAACCCCTAAATACTAAGACAACTTCACATGATGATAAAATTATAAGGCTCAACAGTTTTTAGTGTGATACGTTGCACTTGCTGCAGAGGTAGCCTTTACTGTGCTTGCACGACCACAGACCTATTTTTTTAAAATTGTCTTGGCTCAGTTTACATGTGCGGTGCTTCAGTACTTTGAGCATCTTCAAGCTATGGAGTTATTGAGAAAGACTTTAACCAAGTTTTGTCCCTGTGATGCTATTGTTCCATGTATACAGAGCCAGTTCGAACTAATACCAGTATACAGGAAGAAGCAATGATCACCAGTGTTGAAGCAATGATTCTTCAACATCAACTTTGTTGGACTGGTCATATTGTGCGGATGCCTGATTATCATCTTCCAAAGCAACTACAGTGGTACCTCCGGTTGTGGACAGGATCCGTTCAGGAGCTCTGGTCAGATCCCGAGGTTTCTGTAACTGGAGGGACTGCTTCTGCGCATGCATGTGGCATGGGAGAGTGCTTCTGCACATGCATGCGCAGCGGAACCCTGAAACATACTTCTGGGTTTGCCACGTTCACATCCTGAAGGAAGCTCAACTGGAGGTGTGTTTATCCAGAGGTACCACTGTACTCTACTCTGAACTTAAAAATAGAAAGTGTAATGCTGGTGGTCAGCAAAAGAGGTTAAAAGACTATCTCAAGGCAAATTTTTAAAAATGTAGTATAAACACCAACAATTGGGAAACACTAGCCTGCAAGTGCTCCAATTGGAGAATAGGCTTTACCAAAGGTGTCATGGGCTTTGAAGACACTCAAACTCAGGACGCAAGGGAGAAACGTGTTAAGAGGGAGGCACACTTAGCAAATCCACACCATGATCAACTTCTGCCCAGAAACCAATGTCCCCACTGTGGAAGGATGTGTGGATCCAGAATTGGCCTCCACAGTCACTGACAGATTCATTGTTAAAACCATGTTTATGGAAGGCAATCTTACTTGGCTACAAGTGCTCGCAAAAGAAGAAGAAGAAGAACAAGAACAAGAACAAGAAGAAGAAGAGGGCCAGTGTAATCACCTGGCATCCTCTGGTAGTTGTCAGGTCCCAAGCATTCCAGAAGGCAGGGGAAGTTCTACCATGAAACTATTGAAGCTTAAGATTCAAGGCCCCTAATCCCAAATTAATCCCAGATTAGTCCACATTGCTTAAAAATGTTGGGTCTAGTAGACCCAATATATATAAACAATCCCAAAGTTTGTCAGTCAGTAGCACAGCTGTTGTAAAGGTGTGGTGATTTCTTGTGGAACAACCCCACTGAAGAAGATAGCAGTGTTTACCCAGACCATGTTGCAACAGGGCCCCTCATAACAGTTCAGGGCCCCCAAAATGTAGGTCCACCACTGCCAAGAGGGGTCCAATCACAGTGAAATATGTTTTGCCTTTCTATCCATCAGTTGCTTTCCTGGTAGAAGCAGCTAGGTTTGGGAAGTTGCCCAATGCCCCCAGAATATCCATGTAATGTGCTCCTGGACAGTATGTGTAGGGATCATTTTCAAAGGGGAGCATTCCAGCATGTGAACCCTCATCTTTAGTCTGAAGGGGTACACTCCTAACACAGCTCAGATGCTGGGAAAGTGTTTAGAAAAATAGGGTTGAGAACAACAACAGAAGCACTCAAAACCAATTATCCACTATACTGAATGGTCAACACTGGTAAAATGCTAGGGGCTGTTGAACAACAGGCCAACAGGTCTATCAACAAGATACCACGTTCCCCCCCGCCCCAAGCTCCATCCAGGAAAACAGTAGTGACTTTGGTGTCAGGAGGTTGGTTCCTCCTGACCACATGCACTGCTAAAGCATTTTATTCCACGGGACATTTGAGGGGCCAGCTAGGCAGCTGTGACAGTCACTTGCTGTAAATTGTCCAGTGTTACCCCTTGAGTTGCTGAACTTGTTTAGAGCAACGGAGATACTTTGCACTTGTATGTATCTTTGTATATCTGTATCTGCAAAAGCCTACAAGCTGTATGTACTGTATCTATGTCCCGATACTTTACTGAGCCTTATCTTCTGCAATGGTAAACAATTCGGACCTTGAACTGCTTCTGTGTGGTGACTGGCACTGGGAGCAACTTTTATTACACGTGTATCTCAGCCCATATTCCCAACATAAACTACACAAATTATTACAGCAGGGCATTGAAAGTATGGAAAGAAGGCAGTCACAATAATAGCTGTACGGTTTGATCAGTGTGAAGCAGGGTGCAGCCCTAGTTGAAAAGCATCCAGCTCTCTCATACCATTTAGGAATCTAGGCCAAGGCACTGCTGTCACTTCTTTGGGAACTGATGTTAATTGAACTCATCTTATGAGGAATAAAATCTTTCTCTGTCCAGCAGATGTCAGTGAAAGCTCTAGAACAGAAAAATAATAATCTATGATACATGATATGGTACTGTAATTTGTGGAAATATGCAACAGGCCCATGGGCTTCGTAATTCTTGGCATTTAGAAAACAAATACTTCATTAAGTTGAATAAATTGCCTTTCCGTGGAGGAAGTGTTCAGTAATTTTCAGATGTTTACATTTGAATGCTTTAAATATTATTGCCATTAAATCATGTTTCGTTTAATTCTAATTATTATAATAACAAAATGTTGAAATGAAAATGTGAACACAAGACTGTTTTTATGCAACATAGAAAAAAAGGCACGCCATTTGGCATCTCTGTTAAGTGCTAACCATTCAGAAGAGCCCAATCCATCATGGAAACAAGTCTTAATGATTTTAACAGGGCTTAGTTCCAAATATGGATATTTAGGACTGTGGTCTTAAGATGTTATTAATCTCCAGTGGTGGCTGGGGCCCACTGGGACTGCTAGGGTGCAAGGCACGGAGCCCAAATAGCAATTGGATTCATAGAACCAACTATTTCTGTTTTATTCCCACCCTTCTCCCTGCTGAGTTTTACAAGGATAACACTGAGACTATAGAGGAGGAAGCTGACAGGCAGTTCAGAAAGAAAGAAGGCAGGTAGATGGGAGATGACTGAGAGCAGCTTGAGGTTGGTGGGTCAGCGTCCACTTGCCCAAATGAAGCAGCCACTACTGCTAATTGTATGAGCTGTAAATCCATAGATTAACCCTTACATGAAATCATGCACAAGCGCAATTGACTGAAGCTTTGCAACAAACATTGGTTTTGAGGAGCATCAGAGAGATGCATATAGCAGTTATCAAAAGCTACCGAAGTGGGTCTTTTACTCAAATTTCCAGGCACATCTTGTTTCACCGAGTGAGATCCCTTGGGAGCCTGAGCATGCTTCTGCTCACACAATGGAAAAAGTAGGAAGAAAAGGAGATGAGGTTTAGAAATACTCAAGAATGCTTCTAAATTTCTCCCTGATTTGGTGAGTGGGTGCATCAGTGTGGGCAAGAGCTTGGGTTCTTCAGGGAGGGTCTTTTCGGACTGCCTGAAGATTTTCAGGGAGCATAGGGCATTAAGGGGGAGAGATTTTTTTTTGTTGTTTTTTAAAAAAATGATATTTATTAAGAATTTTAATGTTACAGAAAAGACAAAGAGAAAAAGAAGTAAAAAAAACAGAAGAAAAACAAGCCACAAGCCACAAGCCACAAGCCACAATTAAACAATACGAATTAATAAAGATCAAAATAAAAAAATAACAACAAAACACATAACACAACACAATCAAAAAGCAAAGATAAACCACAAAAATTTAAAAACAAATCCAATATTCCCAATTCCTTAACTGTCATTACCTTATTTCATCGACCTCCTCACTCCTCCCTTTTTTTGTATTCTAGTTGTTAATTATCACAGCAAATCCATTCCCTTTTTCATAGTATTCTGTCCTTAAATTACCTTAATCTATTTTAACCTTATCTTACTATAAAAGACCCTAAAACTTAAAACTTAGATCTTATTTATACCAATTTCTCATAGCCATAACATATTCTTAGATAATTCTTTTAACATTTCTGCTAAAGTCAAATAATTTCGTTCCAACATTTTTCTAACATTCATCAATTTTATAAAACAATCCTAATAAAAAAATTTTAAAACTTTCTTCCAATCTTCATCCAACGTCTCTTCCTCCTGGTCCCGGGTTTTGTCAGTCCTTTCTATCCCATCAATCTAGCTCATTAACCTGGTAATCTTATGTCCGAGGCCCTTAAGTCTCTTCCATGTCCCTTCCGCAGCTCTTCTTCATATTTATACCTGTACTTTACTTTGTCTCCTGCTCCTTTTACTCGTGGAAACTCCAGCTTGACAATATTTTTGTCCCTTCCCGACAAATCAGCCCCTTTTCCATATTCCACACTAAACTCCATGTGGTATTTAAAAACATATTTCAAAGTCCCTCCAGAATTAAGAACCACCACATCCCCAAACATCTCACGGCCCATTGCCAGACTTGAAGAGTCAAAACATCCCTGCATAGGGGGGTCTATCCAACCCCCCATTTCCAAACCAAGCAAAACTGTATCTCTCCAAATCTGGCTTTTTCCTAGTTCATTTGTCAAATCCAACAATTCATGTTCCTGCTGGGCCACAACTCCCTCCATCTCTGCCACCCGAGGTCCAGCAACATCCTCTTCCCTCCTCTGATCTGTCAGAGCACACTCCTGAGTTGATTCCTGGGTGGATTCTATATAATTACCCACAACCTGTCCAAAATTTCTGATCGCAGCAGTCATCAAGTCCCTCTTCTCATGTAACTGTTCCAATAGGGCACTTGTTTTACAGAAAGCACGCACCAGAGCTTCTGAATACATTGTTATGAAGGTCAGAAGTCTATTCCCATGATCTTAATCTGTTGCAGCTGCAAAGCTCCCCGGTTCAGATTTAGTAACAGTTTCACAGGCTCCCTCTAGGGGAAGAACTTCTATTTGTATCCATCTTTTCTTTTTTTCCCTTCTCTTTTAAAGGCAGATCTAACAACAAAGTTTCCTTTTTCAGATATTTTGTCAATATTTGTTCCTTTAAAATGCGAAGGAGAACAATGGAATCACTATGTTTCTCTTCTTTTAACTGTCTGTCAAAGACGTTTGTCTATAGTCAATGAGCTTCCCAAAAACGTCAGTCTTGACACCCCGCTCCCAGGATCAAGACGGTGGAAAATTACTTTTCTTTACACTCTCTTCTGCAGGTTTAAACGGTCCCCCTCTTCTCCTGTTTCCGAAGGGGGGTTCAACAATTTTAGATGATGAAAGTTAATCCTTTACAAACGATTTTCTGAACTCTAGTTTGCCATGTCTTTGCTTTAATCTATCTACAAGAAACGGAAGGCTGACTTCCTGTTTAGACCTTCCCGTTTCAGTGCCAAATTGAAAAGAATTTCTTAGTCCAATTTTCCTTTCTACTCACAGGTCATTGTTTAAAGTCCAATTGTCCGAAATTAAGCTGCTCACGGGTAGTTGTTTTAATAGCCAAATTGTCCCAGGAAAAAGGCAGCGCTCTCCGGCAACGGCTGTGCGGCTTCGCTCCATGGAAGAAGCAGTTGACTCTCAGGACCGCGCCACTTGCCCCTCTTCGCTCTGGAGCCCGTGACTGGGTTCCTTTACGAGTTGGGGGGGCGCGAAAGGTGCCCGCCGAGTCCCATGGTCACAGGCTTCATCTGCCTGTGATTTTTGAAAGGGTCCCCGCTTCGCCGTAGCGGGAAAGACCCGTTTTCCGTGGAGCCAGTCCCTCCGGATCAGAGGGAATCCGCCATTACCGATGGCACCACCCCGGAAGTCTCAAGGGGGAGAGATTTTTTGTACCAGTGGTCTTCGACTTGCACAACCATTGGATACATCCCATGGAAAATAGCAGAAAGTGCAAATGATCAACTTTCATTTACCTAGTTGTTCTTGAAGGTGAGGAAAATATTAGATTATTAGCATATAGTTTCCACATTTAATAACTTACTATGCTTAGATTTCCACTGGAAATATAAGGCAGAAAATGAGGTTTCATTTGGAATATTTCACCCACTTGCCCCCTTCCCATCTCAGGAGAGAAAAACAAAACATTTCAATATTTTATTTTGAAGTTGGAAAGTTTTGATCAGCTGAAATACATTCAGAATCTAATTTTTAAGTTACCGTATTTGCTCATGCCAAATGTGATTTCATTTATTTAAGTGCTAAAGATTTCAAGAGAGAAGAGATACAATCTAGGTGAAGTTTTTTTTAGAAACAGAAGTTATGGATTTCTTGAAAGTTTTGACTTATTTTATTTTTAAAGGGTTCTGATTTCTTTTTGGTAAAAATTTCTAGATTGGGAGAAACCTTCCATATCTAGATAAATGTGTGATTTCTTCCTAATAAGCACATCCACACCCTATTGTAAATCTTTTTTGTGGTCGTCTATCAGTTAATCCATTTAATTTTTCAAGTAAAGCAAATTTTATTGAAAAGATGGTTCCATTATTAAATATTTTAGGTACCTGTGATTGTATAGAAAGTTTCTTATTAACATAATTTCTCAAGGGGGAAATGTGATTGCCTCTAACTATCATGAATATCTGAATTTTTCATTTGCATTGTCCCACTCTTCTTTTTGATCTCTGTAATGAATAGCTCTACTGTGAAGTATCCAAGATCAGATATTTCTCTTTCTATTTTCTGTTGGAGGGACAAAACCTGAAATTGCAAGGAGCATCCAAGATAATTGTGCCTTTTGGGGACACTCTCATGTGTTTGTCCTATTTCATGTTCTAGCAATTCCCTCCCTCGTCACCAATATCAGCAGTTTCTACAGTGTCCCTACTATTAAAAAGCTTGCAGCTGGCCCTAAATTCTTGATGGGCTTAAGAGAATTGTATGAGGTCCCATCTTTATGCAATACAGATGCTACTATCTCTGTCTTATGCCCATATCAGTTCCATTTCCTGATAAGTGCATAACTGAGGGCCATTTTGGTTGAAATACCCTGCTGAGACGGATTGTGATCTGATTGACTTCCACAACTGGTTGTACGTGTGGATATTTATTGATACCAAGCTGAAGTTCTCTCAAAGGCTGTTGCAATTGGAGCAGCTGATAGATCTGCATGCCTGTGGGGAGACAATGAAGCTGCTCACCTATATGCCATGATTTGTCGTACTGCATTGGTAAGAAAACGGAGGCTGCTACTATAACAACTATCATCTGTGTGATGAGGAGAGTGGAAAAAAGAGCTTGGCTTTAAAAAAAATTAAAATCCCTCAAAGAAAGTGATGGACTTAAATTACCAGAGCATCTTGAGAAACAAAGCTTGAGTAAGAACCTCTATTTATTGTGCCTTAAATATTCTCAATCTTTGTGTGTGGCCTCCTAATGAGATGGGAACAGCCATTCCAAAGATGCTTCAGTGATGCACCCTTCACAATAATGAAACCTCCATTTTTTTTTTTGGACTACAGCTCCCATCAACCCCAACCAGCATGTGCTGGCTGGGGCTGATGGGAGTTTCAGGTCAAAACACCTGAGGAGACCAGGCTGGTAAAGGCTGGTCCAATACATAGCTTTGCACCTGGCCTTCTTGACCAAGTCGCAAAGCCCCAGTTCCCATCATGGCAGCGTGATGGAGTAACACCATACAAATACGAGCCTGTTTCCCAGCTCTTCTCTTTTACTCCAGCATGTGACTCTGATTATCTGCAGATCCTTTGAGTGTTTGTGATTTCAATCAGCATTTTGTTCATTCACTGCCTTTTTGTTTATTGATTTATAAGCCCTTTAGAGCTGTATCATTATTGCCAGCATTTTCCTCTCCATGGGGGCAAAACAGTATTTCATTAAGAGTGTGTTAGAAGCTATTTGAAACTGACAGTGTGTTTTGTAGCCGGGTAAGAGAGGTGACATATTTATATGAGAGTGACAGAAATGATCATGAAACATAATTACTGTATCTGAAGAAGTGGAGGGGAGGGAGAGAGAAGTCTACTAGCACCAGAAGGAGCCTCTCTGTTGTGTTGTGACATCACTGCAAATATTGCTGCTCAATTCCATTTGAGTAGACAGCAGCTGGAAACCTTAGAGGGTAGTTCCAGTAGCTATGAAAAGATCATGATTGATCTTGAAATAAATATATTAGTGCTGTGCTGAAATGGCTCCTTCAGTTTCTCCTGTGCTTTCTTCCTCTGCAAATAAGGCTTTCCTTTTCCTTTTCCTGCTTCGTTCTCAGGGCATCATAGCATTTCTTTAGAAGATGAGTGCAGGGTTTGCTCATCATTTTGAGGTGGCCACGGGTGACCTGTGGGTTTTTCTTTCCATTTCATCAGCAATAAATATTTAAATAAATAATTCTTGCTTATGAGCATTATGAAATTAAATGACTTGAGCTGACCCAATGGATTAACTCAACCAGTTACTAAATATAATTTTTTCCAGATGCCGACATTATTTTAGTGGACCTGAAATAACTGACAATGATGCAAATAACGGTTGAACACTTGGGAGAAATTCCATAGATGGATTCATTGCAATAGTTACATCCATTTTATAATATCACTCTGTGCCAGAAAGTATTGGGTTGGATCCAGACAAAGGTTGTTGAACTTTGGATCTATTGAAATCAATGCAACTTAAGTTCCACTAACTAAGCCTGCATCCAATTCAATACTTTTAACCAATGTGTAAGTAGGATAGTGGAGAGTAACTGCAGACTCTGATGTAACCTCCCCTTTTGTATCTGCCAAATCACATTACTCTTGGGGTTTGCAGAGATCTAGGTTTCTAAGGCTACATCTTCAGCTAATTTCCTGTGCTGTGGTCCCTTATGTTCAGCATTTGAGGACTGCAAAGTGAGAGGCTACCAACTTGATTGATTCTAAATATGTGAATTTTTTTTTTAGAAAATTCATGAGCTCTAACATCCATGTACTAAAGGTAAAAAAAGGTAAAGGACCCCTGGACGGTTAAGTCCAGTCAAAGGTGACTATGGGATTGCAGTGCTCATCTCACTTTCAGGCCGAGGGAGCCAGCATTTGTCTATAGATAGCTTTCTGGGTCGTGTGGCCAGCATGACAAAACCGCTTTTGGTGCAATGGAACACCATGATGGAAACACCGTTTACCTTCCCACCGCAATACCTATTTATCTACTTGCACTGGTGTGCTTTCAAACTGCTAGGTTGGCAGGAGCTGGGATAGAGCAATGGGAGCTCACCCCATCGCGGGGATGTTAATGGTTTCAGAACTCACAGAGTTAAAGAGTTCTGGTGACGTCTCTTTCCTGAGGCGTGGTTAGAAACACTTAAGGGAGGGGTTTGACTCCGAGTGTTTCAGTCTGACTCTGGGACGCTATGCGAGAGGGAGAATGTGTCAGTTCTCGCCAGGTCTGAATTTATGGTGTTATTCTTCATGATTAAAGGCAAGAGAAGATAAGGACTGCCTTGTGTCTGCTCTGAATTTATTACCCCACTGTTTGCAATCGCTTCTCACCGCTGTGTTCGCTCTGCTACCGGCAAGAGAAAGAGGCCTGAGGAGGACTTTAGCAGAGCACGGATAGCTTGCAAGCTACGCAAGGGAAGTGTGCCAGGCTCCATGTTCAGCCTCTGTTTACACTCTTGTCCGGCGTAACCCAAGAGGTTATGGATGCTCGCCAACGCTTTGAAGCATTGCAGGAACGTCCCACGTGTGGGGGAAGCCAGCATACTAGCTGAAAAGTTGCTGGGGCCAGCTGGAGCTCTGGAGCTGTGTCTTTGAAGCTGGAAGGAGCTCGCTGGGGAGAAGCGATCTGCCGGAGCCGGGAGGCGGAGGAAGCTACTGCCGAGACGTGAGTAAGCTTAGCCCCCGGGGGAGGAGATGGCAGACGATCGTGAATCATTCTCAGTTCCCTTCGAGAAATTAAATGGACAAAATTGGGCCGAATGGAGCCGGAAGCTAAAGGCCTGGCTGGTAGCCAAGGGGTTGTGGGAGGCGACCCAGGGGCCCCCTCTCCCACCACCTGCAGCAGGAGCAGCGGCAGCGGACATAGCGGCTGCTCACGCGTCGCAGAGGAAAAACCAGAAAGCCCTGGGAGCTATAGTGCTCAGTTTGGAGGGCTCCCAACTTCCTCTGGTTGAAGGGCTTGAGACTGCTCAGGAGGCCTACCAAGCCCTTGAGAGGGTGCACCACAGAACCACGGCTGGTGCAAAGATCCACACCACCAGACGCTTGTTTGAGATGAAGCTGCGTCCCGGTGGGAACATCAGACAGCATGTTACTGAGATGCTATCTGTTTTCAATGAGTTGCGGCTGTTGCAGGTCAACTTCTCAGAAGAGCTGAAGGTTTATATTTTGCTCAGCTCTCTGGACAAAAGCTATGACAATTTGTGTCTGTCTATGGAATCGATGAGTCCACAGGATTTGACGCTATCGTACGTGACAGGGCGTCTTTCGGACGAACAGGAGAGGCGTGTCCGAGAAGGCAGGTCTGGCGCAGGCAGCTCCACCGGTTGCAGAGGTTGGGGGGGGCAAGCCAGATGAGAGCTGTGTTCAGGCTTTTTCCACTCGTCGATGTTATGTCTGTGGATCGAACAGCCACCTAAAACGGGCTTGTCCGCAGAGGAGCAGAGAGGCCGGGCAGGATGTCTCCAAGGTCGTTTCCCATGGGAACCAGTCTCGGAGAGGAGGCCAGCGTGGGAACGCGAAGGAAGGACGTGACTCAGAGAAGGGAGACTGTTATCATCTCGCGGCTTCTCTGGCAACTTTGAAAAACAATTCCAGCAGGGACACAGCTGTGAAGTGGGTGTTGGATTCAGGAGCGAGTCATCACCTGATAACGCCATCTGCTGGGGAGCTGCGGAATTGCAGAGCTGTTTCAGCTGGAATGATTGTTACATTAGCTGACGGGACAAAACGGAATGTATCTAAAGTTGCAAATGTATATGTTTCTGTTTTGCAGGCGGAGCTGGAGTGCTTCATTGTACCAGGGATGAAGTGTTGCTTGTTATCGATTTCTGCTCTGGCGAAGCAGGGATACAAAATTTGTTTTGAAAATGATACCTGTTCCATTTTCAGAGGTGGGAGACAACTTGTCAACGTGGAAAGCAAGGACAATCTCTTTGTTCTGGAAACACCTCTGGAGGGTGGGGGGAATGCAGGGAAAGCACAGGCGCAGTGTGCTAGTGTTCCCAGCCATGATTCATGTGTTCATATATGGCACAAGAGAATGTCTCATGCTTGTTTGGAAGATGTTAAGAGGTTGCCAGGCTGCACCAAAGGTTGTAAAATCACGCCATGTGAGGGATCCCTAGTGTGCAGGGCATGCAGCAAGGTTCAAAGGTGCAGGTTTCCCGGGGTAAAGAGGGTAACCACAAAACCTTTTGAGTTGGTTCACACAGACCTTACAGGGCCAATGAAGTGTGAGAGTCTGGGTGGAGCCAGGTATCTGCTAACGATAGCGGATGATTTTTCTCAGAATTTATGGTCTTTCTCTCTCAGGACGCAGAGAGAAGCGGCGCAACTCATCCAGGATTGGGTTGCGGAGGTGGAACTAAGGTTCTCCACCAAAGTGCAAGAGTTCAGGAGCGACCGTGGGTCACAGTTCACTGGGTCTGCTCTGAAGGAGTTCTTCAAGGAAAAGGGAATTCGTCACCAGGTGACGGGTGCAAAGTCTCCTCAAGAGAGAGGCGTGGCAGAGCACAGGAGTGAAGCACTGGCTGAAGCTGTCAGGGTTTTACTGTGTGACTCTGGGCTGCCTCAGAGCTTTTGGAGTGAGGCTTGGAAGTTTGCCAGCTTTGTTTTTAACAGGTCCTACAATCACGATGTAGGTGACACACCGTATTTTCTGTTGCACAAGAGGAAGCCACAGGTGCATTTCTTCCATTCGTTTGGTTCCAGGGCTTCAGTGCCGATACCAACAGCGCAACGGAAGGAGGGTGGTCCTAGGTACCAGGACATGATCTTCTGTGGGTATGATCCTGCAACAAATGGGTGGAAGTTTGCATACCCAGAGGGTGATCAGACCAAGCTGCTGGTCAGCAAGCATGCTGAGTTCTTTGAGCAGGGTGGTTGGTCACAGCCTAGGTATGGTTCTGATTTTCTCTCAGAATGCTTGTCCGATTCTGAGGGGGAGGAAAGGGAGGAAGGAGAGGCAGAGGCGGAGCCTGTTGCTGAAGACCAGGTTGCTGATGATGGTCAAGCACAGGGGTGGGTTTCTCCACAGGTTAAGAGGGAACCCAAGAGTGAGCCTTCATCTCCTGTTAGCCAAGTGCAGGAGGCCCGAAGATGCAGCAAGTCAGAGGGGGAGTCCTCTGTGCTGGGAGACACACTTGCTGACCCCAGTGGGTCAGGAGGAGCGCCCGAGGTTGTGCTCCGGCGGTCAACTCGGACCACAAAGGGGATTCCACTGGAGAGGTTTCAGGTCACCAGTGCGTGGGTTGGTTTCGCACAGTGTGATTCTGGGAGTGTGGAAGGGATTCAACAATTGCCTGGGATAGATGCCAGTGGGAGGCAAAAGGCAATGGGAGGTGAGTTGAACTCAAAGAGGTCTGTAAATAGGGGTTCACAGTTTCCCTCAGGATTCGTGACGAGAGGGGGTGTTAATGGTTTCAGAACTCACAGAGTTAAAGAGTTCTGGTGACGTCTCTTTCCTGAGGCGTGGTTAGAAACACTTAAGGGAGGGGTTTGACTCCGAGTGTTTCAGTCTGACTCTGGGACGCTATGCGAGAGGGAGAATGTGTCAGTTCTCGCCAGGTCTGAATTTATGGTGTTATTCTTCATGATTAAAGGCAAGAGAAGATAAGGACTGCCTTGTGTCTGCTCTGAATTTATTACCCCACTGTTTGCAATCGCTTCTCACCGCTGTGTTCGCTCTGCTACCGGCAAGAGAAAGAGGCCTGAGGAGGACTTTAGCAGAGCACGGATAGCTTGCAAGCTACGCAAGGGAAGTGTGCCAGGCTCCATGTTCAGCCTCTGTTTACACTCTTGTCCGGCGTAACCCAAGAGGGGATTCAAACTGCGCCAACCATCTGATCGGCAAGCCCAAGAGCCACAGTGGTTTAGACCACAGCGCCACCCGCATCCCATGTACTGCCTCTCATCAAAAACACTTTGCCCTCTCAAGTCCAAACTCTTCTTCTTCTTCTTCTTCTTCTTCTTCTTCTTCTTCTTCTCTCCAGCAAAGGTTCAATAGAGCACTCTCCTCTCTTGTGCACCTGGTATTCAGAGGCATACTGCCTCCCAAATATTGGAAGTAATATCACTACTATGACCAGTAGCCACTGATAGCCTTCCATTGGATGATCCTTATAATTACCCAGTCCATCATAGTTGCTGTTTGCCAAGTGACTATATATAGGCCAAAGCTACACACAGACTCTAGTTGGCTGACTTGCAGCACACTTCCTCCAGCCTTGCGTGAGGTGGCACATTAAAAATTAATGCGGAAGGATTTTGTGCATGCAACTTAGAGTGGCATTGCTTGTCCACATGTGGCACCAATGGCTGGAAGACCGAATGAAGAACAGCTGCCATACTGGGGGTATTGGTGAGAAGCGGCTGTAGCATACTCTCCATCTATCAGTTATACCGCATTGACCTGAATATAAGCCACACCCGCAAATAAGTTACACCTTTAAAATTCAAGGCTTATTTGTGGGTGTGGCCTGCCTCCGGGCACTACGTTACTCTCTGCACTACCTCCCCAAGCCGGCACCAGGGGGAGGCTTGGGAGTGGTGGGCAGGCTGCACACTGTTGCCCCACGCTCCCAAACTGCTTCCTGGGGGGTGGGCCACGTGGTAAGGTCATGAATATATGCTGCACTTTAACTTTTCACGGCCCAAATTTGGGGGGAAAGTGTGGTTTATATTCAGGCTGATATGGTATATCAGTACTGGGAAACTGTCTCTAGGATTCCCATTAACATTCATGCAACTTCCCATAATAAGTGCTGGTGTCCCACTGTTGACACCACCTTCTCTATGTGTTAAGTCTTCACCAGAATACACACACACACACACACTTGAGTTCTATAAAGATATATTTCACTCAAGGCTTGCTGAAGAAGTCATTACTCACGCTCTATGGTCCCCCCAAAAACCATTTGGCTGGAGTAGTAGGAGCCCAATATAATTTGATATACATGTGTCGTACATTACGGAGCCGGTTTTTAATATGATGATGTGCTATAAGCCATCAATAAAATGTACGGTTTCTTTGGAAGATGGAAATCCTGTTTAGATGTATCGCCATCACGATTATATTGGTTTGCAGTGAGCTATAGACAGCTGGATAGAATCAAATTAAAATTAAAAACTCATTGGGAGGAATGGACAGTATTTTCACAGATTGCCCATAAATCTACAATAACTAGGTCTCCCTGCTTGTAACATCAAAAACATTTTTAGTGTCTCATTAGCAGGGAAATTTATTGTTCAACTATTGAACTATGTCAATTTTCAAAAACACTGTGTGACTAATTCCAGAAATCATGGATTTGATTTGTATTCATTTTAGGTTGCCAGAAGAAAACTGAGCCAAGTTCTTCCCTCCCCAATTGCCGTCTCCTCCCTCCCCCCACGGGCAGTCAATGAAACGACACTAATCATGAAATTAAAGGACCTTGCATGTCTTCAGTTCGGAAAATAAAGTTCATTTTTAAAATACATATGCTAGCACCCTTCTTTTCCAATAAAGGGAAGAACCACTGCAGCCCCGAGGAGTTCATATCCCAGCTGCGATTCTTTAAATTTTTATTTTGGGGTTTTTTATATATATAAAGGACTCAACAGCAGTTTTATAGAAGAAGACGTCATTATGTTATGCTGCAGTGTGTTTTCCATCTGTGCTTGTTGGAGAGTTTGTCATAGGATCAGTTTGAAAAATACAGAAAGTTCAACCATTTTCAGCGAAGCACATATGGGATCAGGGGAAAATATTTCACAAGCATATGTTTTGTATGACAGATTATGTGCTAGTGATACTTAAGGTGTTCAGCTAGCAGTCCTAAGCCAGGCTCATGCATCTGAATTTTGTCCTGTCTCCAGGTAATTTTGCTTAAGAGATTTTGTGATTTGAGGACCCGCCACCCGCTTGAGGATAAGAAAGACACATGGACGCAGTATATTAGGTTCATGGGCTAAAAAAAGGCCACAACTTTCTTGATTACAGCATGTGAGAGGTATTGGCTTAGGCATTGGAAAAAACAGCAGAGCGTGACTCCACCCCCTCAGGGAGGGGTGAGTCTATCAAGGGTTAACCACCAGTGGGAGGAGCCTGTTGATGCAAATACAACTGAAAGCTCCCCCTGATGTTACCGGGGGTCGTGCCATGGCCCTAGCCACCAGCAAGGGCATCAGACAGGATCCACGACCGCCAGATTCCTTTACTTGTATCTGGGGGGCAACGATGGTGGGGGGACGATGTGGACTGTAGCTCAGTGACTTGTTTTGCATGCCATAGGTTCCAGCATTTCAGTTCACGTTTCTCCTAACAAATCCCACAATTGTTAGATCCAGCCTTTTTTCACTCTGTGAATGGGGCTCTTAAACAAATCACATCACAAAACATTTTAAAAAGTTTCTTGTGTTGATTTGTTGTTTGACCGCTAAGCAATGTAGATTCAAATAATGCAGTGCTTATAATGTATGAAATAAGTGAATTGTCTGAAAAGATGCAAATGGATAATTTTCATGAGTACACCAGCAGTCACCACCAGACCAACCCTATCTTCATAAGGAACAAGTCTAGTTGAAATCAGCAACAAAACTCTACACTTTAAATTTTCAGATGAACAGAAGGCACCATCCAGCCAAATGAAGCATACTTAAGCCACGTAGATTTCAATAGGAGCACTGAACCCCTCCTTCACATTGTAATCAATGGGTGCTGGTTAACTTTTCTGACTGAATTACAATTGAATTAAATGCTGAGGGGCTCTTTAAGACCAAAAAGGGATCTCAAAGCATTTTAATCCCATACCATCTAATTTTTCCCAAAAGAAATGAAATGAAAATTAGTAAGGAAGCAACCACCTGACATTTACAAAAGCTTCTTTAAAGAACACCATGTTGCCTCATTAACAACGGCCTCCAAGCACATCTCTAGATCACACCAGCAGAACTCCTCCACTTTCATCCAGCTGTGCAGAAGCAATATCTCTCTAACACTGACACACATTAATGAGAAAATGCAGATATGGCCTTACACTCATTTCTTTTAAGGGTAAAAGGCAGGGTCAAATATAAGGCCCATGGGAGGCAGATTGTTCTTTCATAGCTTTTCCAGTTTTGTGATATGTGTGAACTTAGTTGTGTCAAAACAAGATACAGTAGTTAATGGCGATTCGGTAATAAATCCATCCTGGTCATAGTTGAAGGCCACTGATACTCAATGCATCTATATGCCTCTGAATACCAGTTACTAAGGATTGCGAGTGGGAGATTGCTGTTGGGCTTATGTCCTTTTCGTGACCTTCCCATGGGCATGTGGTTAGCTAAGTGAATAGTGGTCTGGAATAGTGGTCTAGAAGGTCTTTGGTCTAATCCAGCAGGTCTCTTCTTGGGTTCTTAATGAGGTTCAACCTGGAATAGATATGGAGATGAAAAATCAACATTCCTTTATTCATGTCTGCTCTTCCATATTGTTTGCATTGTTGTCACATTCCCAACTTTGAAGGAAGAGAGAGGGAAACGTAGAACAAGAACAAGCTGAGAAGGACGACCCAATGATGACATAGCTGGTGACCAGTTTTCTAGTGTTTTACACTAAACTAACAGTGTGTGAGATGTTTCTTCTTGCTGAGGTGTCCCAATCCTTTGGGGGAAGCATGTTTGTACAAAGAGGGCATGAACGAGCAAACTTCTTCATGGCAATAGGTCTGAAAATTTCATTATTTGCCCACAGAGGGCTCAATTCATACAAAATGTCCACTAGCATGACTGTATTCTCAGAAAACTTCATGTGGTGCTGAACTGGCCCTATGGAGTTATGATTTCATGACTAAGTCCATCAGTATAGTTTAAAATCATTTTTGCCTCTGCATTTAAGGGTCTTGCAAGGTTCTTTAGAGGATATTGTGTGTTACTTTCCTTAATTCAAAATGTGACGAGCAATTCCAGCAGCATTTGCAAAGTCCTCCTGTTCCTCCTGCTGGGTGTGGAACCCATGACTTCTGTCCCAATGTCCTTCCCTGATGGCCTAAATGACTTCGCTGCTTCATAGGGGACAAAGAAGGCTGGTGTGTAAACTATCTGTATTGGTGATCTGATTTATGAATTCCACTGAACTTTTTAGCAGAGTCTTAAGGATTTCTTATAGTAGTGATGGAGTTTTCCCCCAGGAGGAGAGTAGGAAAAGGTATTTTTTTTTAAATAAAAAAAATTGTTTAAGGCAAGTTTGGATAGGTAGACTGAATTTCCCAGTAGGCTACTGACTTATGAACTTTTACACAGAAAAAACTCAAGCAATCTGCCATTTGCTATTTTTGATGCTGTACTCCAAAGCTCACTCTGTTTGCTCTTTTCCCAGAACTTATTGACTCTAAACAGATAGATGAAACTCGGCTCCCTCGAATTTTCTGTTTTCTGAATGTTCAGGGCAATGGAATATTTGCCCATTTCCTCCAAACAATGTTCCTTTGGGAGGTAAGAACACTGACTTGCTTGTGAACAAGCATCAAATATTAACCAGAACAATAATACAGTAATGAATGTGATTTTCTGAGAAGCTAGTTGTATGTTGCTTGGCAGGCCACTGGGTGGCATCTGTTCTATCCATTTGTGCAGATTCCCTTCCTTTCTACTTCCAGCAAAATCTCTGTTGCGGAGTTGGTCCTTCCTGGACAATTAAACCAAATAACTGTGTGGAAATGGCAGTAACTAAAGTGTGTGTATTTTCCGAAGGTACAGGGAAGAGAAATAAGGATTTATTTATACAAGCTGGTGTAGAGTTGACATAAATTTCTTTTATATGGTTCACATTATTGCTTACTGTCTCTTTGTAAGAATTGTTCACAGCTTATAGGAAAGGCAGTACAAATTCACTGAGAGGCTAATTAAAAGAAAGGGAAGAACTACATTCGCTTGTGGAATGTAGGAATCCTGTACGGAATAAAAAAAGTTCAGCCCTGTGTTCTCTCTTTCTAGTTAAGAACATAAGAAGATTCCCATCTGGTCCAGCTGTCTGTTCTCACAGTGGCCAACCCGATGCTTCTGGAGAGTTTGCAAGCAGAACCTGGGTGAAACTTGAAATCCCCAGTAAATGCTATTCACTGTCTCGCCAGAGTGGTGCATGCTCTAGTTATCTCCTGCTTGGACTAGTGCAACGTGCTCTACATGGGGCTACCTTTGAAGGTGACCCGGAAACGGCAATTAATCCAGAATGCGGCAGCTAGACTGGTGACTGGGAGCAGCCCCAGAGACATATAACACCAATCTTGAAAGACCTACATTGGCTCCCAGTATGTTTCTGAGCACAATTCAAAGTGTTGGAGCTGACCTTTAAAGCCCTAAACGGCCCCAGTCCAGTATACTTGAAGGAGTGTCTCCACCCCCACCGTTCAGCCCGGACACTGAGGTCCAGCGTTGAGGGATTTTGGGTGGTTTCTTCATTGCGAGAAGTGAAGCTACAGGGAACTAGGCAGAGGGCCTCCTTGGTAGTGATGCCCGCCCTGTGGAACACCCTCCCATCAGATGTCAAAGATATAAACAGCTATCTGACTTTTAGAAGACATCTGAAGGCAGCCCTGTTTAGGGAAGCTTTTAATGTTTGATGATTTATTGTGTTTCTAATATTCTGTTGGGAGTCGCCCAGAGTGGCTGGGGAAACCCTGCCAGATGGGCGGGGTATTAACAATGACAACTTCTTCTTCTTCTTCTTCTTCTTCTTCTTCTTCTTCTTCTTCTTCTTCTCTGACAGTGGATGCAGAACATAACCTTTATGGTTCTTAGCAAACTGATAGCCTCATATTCCATGGATTTGTCTCATCCTCTCTTAAAGCCACCCAGGTTGGTGGTCCTCACTGCATCCTGTGGGAGCAAATTCTATAGTTTAGCTATATGCCACATAAAACGTACTTTCTTTTTGTCTGCCATGAACCTTCTAACATTCAACTTTGTTGTCTGGCCCCAAGTTCTGGTGTTATGTGGTTCAATGTACCACATGTCCAGAAAGTTTTATGATGCACATTTTGCCTTCCTTCCTGCAGCAGACAATAATGGAGAATGAGGGTAGGGAAATGTACGTTGTGATGCCATTTGAATTAAACCTAATGGACAGAAGAGATGCAATGAAGAGGTCAGTTGAGTTCACATGCGGAGGAAGAACTGAAAGAGTGCTAAGGAGGCAATTGACAAATGTAGCATTAATGTTATGATATTTGACCAACTTGAGCTGAATGTTTTAACAAATGTTATTAACTCTCTGAAAAGGATGGACAGCAGGCTTAGAAAGAAAGGAACCATCAGAATAGACTTTCACCAGATATAGCTACCCAAAATAGCTTTGTCCCTGATGCTGGGTAGCCATGGATGTTGCAGAAAAAGAAGAAATCCGATTGTTGCTTCAGCCAGTCCCTCTGACTTTAGCTCTGCAGCATGTTGTCAAATAGAGCACACCAATCATGTATTATATGTTGTTATTTTAAAGGCTGTGGTGTAGAATGAGGACCAAGAGCACCAAGTATTACACAGACACCCGAAAAGTGGGGAAAGAGGGAAGAGAGAAAATGGGTTATGCATTGAAAATTTTTAAAGTCTAAGAAGACAAGTAACATGCAAAGCAGGACAAAAAGGAGAAAGGATATAATCAAATCTATGTCCATTTGCTTTTTCCAAATGTATTGCTTTATTATTACTAAAAAGAGATAAGGGCAGTGGCTGCTAAGTAGGTCAGTTCAGACTGCCTGTTGGAATAAAAAAGGAAGAGGGTAGCAGGAGGAGTGCACAAAGGGAGAAGCTGATGTCAGGACCTCACTTTTCATCACTAGAATGCTTTGCCACCTATGAATGGAAAGCATTATGAGTGATCTAGATATTGATTACTAATGATGGATGCGCAATAATGTGCCTCATTCTAGCCCCCAAATAAGTTTGATCAAACACACTCCATCATGCTTCAGCTTGGGGGTGGGGGGTGCTTTATTAAAACAAGAAGAGAAATCTGGATCTACCTGCCCATCCTGCCCTAGTTAGTGCAATTTTGGCAACGGTGAGCTTTTATATGTTCTGTCCATCCAACCCCCAAACCATTGTCTATCCGTAAAGTATGTCAAAAATCAAGGAGGAGAAGGTTAGTAAAGATCAAGGGAGGTTTGGAAATCTAGTGCATTGGTTCTAGTGAGGGGGAAGTGTAACTCAGCTGTGCCAGGAACTACTCTGCTTGTGGTCTTACACTTTTGCTGGTCAAACCTTATATTTATGGTTGCCAAAAGTGGGCTGAGTAACAGATGTGACTCTTACCTTCATACAGTAAGCTACATTCCAGGTGGACAAATGTCTGATGGTTCTACATGCACCTCTCTTGGTCCTCCACCCAAGAGGTGCCACCACTGTTCAGTGACACTTTCCAACCAGGCAGAAACACTTGAGGAATGTGTAGATCAGGCTGGTGACTGGTGAGGGGTGCAGCCTAGGAGAGGGAGTGTGGTTCGAGGATAGGGCTGAAAAGAGAGGTTTGGAGGTCATATTCAGCACCTCACCTCACCTCACCATCATCTGTTCCAGCATTCAACTTCCTGCCTTCTCCTTCCTCACTGACAGGAACATATTTTAATTTTTGAAGTACAAGTGGCACCCACCCTATGGAAAGCCCTCCCATCAGATGTCAAGGAGATGAGTAACTATATAATCTTTAGAAGACATCTCAAGGCAGCCCTGTATAGGGAAGCTTTTTATTGTTTAGATGGGGTATCATCACCATTACTGTAAATTCAACTTTGTTGGGAGGTAGGTTAATGCATTTGCTCAATTTCTGGAACTTGTGTTTGTATGAGCAACAAACTCACTGGTGAGCCTTAACTATAATGTGATTAACTACTAAATTAGCTGGTGACACCTGACTTCAAAGCTAGGGTTTACACACTGGCAGATAAATAGCACATCTACAGACTCCACGTTCATGAAGACTGCTACAAACTTCGTTTACTTGGTTGGGATCCTTTGTTCTGTTCCAGGATGTCTTTCGTTGCTGAATATGGCAATTTATGTTCAGACCTTTTGTGAGGGGATGGGGAATCAGTTGGGAAAGCCACTCCTAATAGCTCTCTACATTATCTACATCACTTCAAGGCCACAGCTGCTTGAATTATTTCCACAATCCAAAATATGACATACACAGGCTTTACACATGCCCAGTGCTTTTTTTCTGGGAGGACACAGGGGTACGCATACCCCTAAACATTTCGTGAAGCTTTGTACTTTTGTTCATTTACTGTATTCATTTTTCCCAATTTGGTGATTTTCTTGAGTCAAAATGAGAGTGGACTTTTAAAGGAAAGAAAGCACTGCATATGCCTATTTGTCCAAATAATTTTTCTTCACCTTTCCGTGCCAGACTAGGAATAGGAAAAGCTCTTTTGACCATCTCTGGCTCAAATTTAGGTCAATATGCAAGTTATTACAATAGATAATTTCTCAGATGTTTACTTCTATAGTAAAATCTGCAACCAGCTCCTCACACGGATTACCTGTAGTCCAGGCCACATGCTGTTGTTTACTAAGAATGCATAGTGCTGACCTGGGTCCTTCCCATTCAGATTTTCTAATCAAACGGGAAGATGATTCACAGACATTACTAAGGCCACATAGAGCCTTTACAATGCAGGAGTTAATGTTTCATTCCTGTGGCAACATTGCCACTGCTGTAATGTTTGAATTGACCCTTGATTGTTATTCTTTTTCCTTTTCACAGAACCATCATAGGGGCACATTTCCCTTCCACTGCAGTGCTCTTATGCCTCCTCACTTGTTCGTTTGATTTTCTCCTTCATATAACAACAGTAGTGGTGATGAATGCTGATTTCAATGCTTGGTCCAATTCCAGGCTTTCATTTTTGCAGGTAATTAGTTTGGGAACCAAAAAAAATAAAAGAGCCTTATAAAGCTGCACTTTTGCAGCACACAAGGCCACTTATACTGACTATTTGATGAATTAGATGGCTTACCTGCAGGAAACTGGATTTTCAATCTGAGACCTGTGACAGCATGGGAGAACCTGCCTGGATGGGTTAACCCTTTAAACACAGCCATCGCAAGCCCCTTCCTCACCAAGCTCTGGAGCCTAAGGGCAGGCTTAATTAAAAGTTCCTTCAAAATATATTCCCCACTGTTTTGAGCTACTGTGTTTCAAACAGCCTGGTGCTCTGCCAAAGCAGGATCTAGGCATATATTAAAGTGACAGGTACAAAAGATAGCACACCTTTCTCTTTTTCCATTTTCCACTGATCCTCATGCTTGTAAAGTCAAAACCACACACACACACACACACACACACAGAGAGAGAGAGAGAGAGAGAGAGAGAGAGAGAGAATAGCCACAACCTTTTGCTCTTGTCCAGTTAAAAGAGCACACTGCAAATACCTATTTCCCTTTCCGTGACTGCTTTGAAAGCTCACATGCCTATTCAGTGTTTGTCAATTGGCCAACAATACCATATTTCTAGGGACACGGGTGGCACTGTGGGTTAAACCACAGAGCCTAGGACTTGCCGATCAGAAGGTCAGCGGTTTGAATCCCCGTGACGGGGTGAGCTCCTGTTGCTCAGTCCCTGCTCCTGCCAACCTAGCTGTTCGAAAGCACATCAAAAGTGCAAGTAGATAAATAGGTACCGCTCTGGCGGGAAGGTAAATGGCGTTGCCGTGCGCTGCTCTGGTTCACCCGAAGCGGCTTAGTCATGCTGGCCACATGACCCAGAAGCTGTCTGCGGACAAACGCCAGCTCCCTCGGCCAATAAAGCGAGATGAGTGCCTCAACCCCAGAGTCAGTCACGACTGGACCTAATGGTCAGGGGTCCCTTTACCTTTACCTTACCATATTTCTATGCTTTGGTCAAAAGTTGAGGCTACAGTCATCTGGATTCCATAGTGATGATAACATTGTGAAATCATCATCTGCATAACTGAAAGTGCTTGATCTACATGACTCACTTATATGCTCCCATCACCCATATTAACTGGGCCAATGGAAGTCAAACAACATCTGAAGGGCTATTGGTGACTCACCCCTGATGTACACTATTTCAGTTCCTGGCATTTCTGGTCAAAATAATCACATAGCAGATGATGAAAAGAGCTCTTTCTGAGACCTCTGAGAGCTGTTGCCAGTAGGGTAAATAATATTGGGTTAGATGGACAGTCTGACTTGGTACAAGGCAGCTCCTTGTGTTCCTATGAAGAAGGTTAGGCTGGAAATTGGTGATTTGCTCAAGGCTGCCCACTGAGCTTCCTTGAGTGGCGATTTTACACACAAGCACCACATATTCACTGTTGATACTGTAGTCATTATACATTTTAACTGGGATTTCTACCAGCAGGCAGGTGCATCATGTTTTTAGGAGGTACATTGAAATCTGTTAGGTTCCTCCCTTCAGTAGCCTCTCCACTAATACCAGCTTGTATGCCTGTTGAGTGGATGTGGGGAACTGTGGCTCCATTGATCTAATTAGTCCCACCACGTCTCCCCGCTTGGCCCAGGTACCAAAACACCCCGTTTGTTGGCCCTGCCAATCAGCTGAACAGTGGTGCCTGGAAAGTCACTCGAGTACAGATAACCAGAGCTCTGCAGGCTGTTTTGCCTGCTCAGTTTGACTTCAAGGCGATAAGGATCCTGTTCACTGGCTACATCCGGTTGTGTACCACTTCTATTACAGCTTCGAACCCCCCAGCAAAGGCATGCATAGTTGGGATTGCATTAAATGCTATACTCTCAGTCCTTGCTGTATACCAGTTCTGCTAAGGGTGGATTCAAACACCCACATGTCACGGTGTAGTTAATTTTTTTTTAACTTTTAGAGATATCACTCACTGTTGTGCGTTGACAACAGAATAAAAATAAAATAAATCCAGATCTCTTCATTGTGCCACGGGTATATTTAGGAAAGCCTCAGTTCTATGAAGAGCTCATTGGAAAACAAAAATATATAGGAAATATGGCACAGAAAAGCTCAGCGGAGCGACAATAGGCTTTGGGGGAATAGGACTGGTCTGACTTAGGGGGTTATTGACCTAGTGCTTCAACATTGAAGTTGCCGGACCATTGACTTGAGATGGTGAGTTTCTAGTCACAGAAAGAGATAAACATAACCTAGATTTTTAAAAATTCTTCATTCTCAGAGAATAGGACCACTGAGAAATTTCAATATGTTTTGAACATGGTTCAACATGTTACACAATGTGGGGATGGCTTTATGGTTTAATTCAAAAATGGATGTGTTTTCCCATCCCAGGTATCCAACTCTCTAGTTATTAGGTACCTGTTATTTTTCCTCTTCCAGCTCTGCTCTCATTTCAGAACTGAGACACAGGCAAATTCCAAAGCTTTTGCATAAGCAGCAAATGGGCAATAAAACAGTGTGCCTTAAATTCAAAAATTCTGCCTCAGCCTGGAATTTATCAAAGGTTAAGAGTTATTTTATTTTTTTGAATAGCAAAAACAACTGCACATTGGAATCGCCCCCTCCCCTCCCCTCCCTCTCTTTATTGTTCCTCCAAACCAATGGGACTAAACAGATATTTTAGTCTGGTTCAGATAATTTCCCAATGATCTGCCACTTAAGACAACAGATGTCAATTGTTCTCTCTACCCAGTTGCTTAGTGTTCATGAATGGTCTGATTAAGGTTTCCTGCTGGTAGATAAATGCCAAGGAAAAGCCTAGGCATTTACGGAAGATAAATGCAGAAGGGAAGCAGGAGCATCTATTATCAGGCTGGTAATAACAGAGAATTCTATGAACGTCATTCATGTAATTATACAAAATGATGCATGTGAAGAACTAAATTAAAAGAGGGGCCAAGTTAAGAATGATCCCTTTGTTTGTGTAAGGCATCCTGGGATCTGAGTTCTTGTGACCTAAATAATTATGATCAGCATTTAGGTACTGGAATCAGGGTACTTAACTCAGCATCAAGAGCCACCTTCCAAAATGCATTGTTTGAGCCAGAGAAACACAGCAAGTAGACGTGCCAAAATACAAATGCAAATTGAATGAACTGGCCTGAGTACAGTAGATGCCAAGCCACTACTGGCGACCATGTTGGTCTGCGGTAGAATTGCGCTGAGCCACACACCTTTGACTTGATGCCCATATGGTATGTCTCTGAAACAAAATGATTCTTGGCAGACTGTGGAGTTTGAAAAGTTCCTCTCATTGAAAAAGGATTCAGTACATGAAGAATTCAGGATCTGGAGAACAGAGGTTGGCCCATTTATCCAAAAACAACCTGTAACATTCACATGGCTGGGATAACCCAGGCACCACCAGATTTCCTTTCTTGCCCACACAAGGGCTGCCCAGAATTGAACAACTGAACAATCCGTGCTTTACTTCCCAAGCTTTCACCTTTAAATGTAATATTTGCGTATACCTTTTAGGGACTCATTCCCCTAAGCCTGCGGAAATGCTATTGGTTTATGATATGGATGTTAATACAGGAAAATGGTCAATGGTGTCAATCCAGGAAAATGCAGGATGCTAAACTCCTCATTACACAACATTTGGGTGTGGGCTTTGCCAAACAAACAAGCCATTGCAGACACTGGTGATTTTCATTGAAACTGCAGCATTTGCACACAGGAATATAAGAAGAGTTCTGCTGGATGAGGGCAAAGTCCTACCTAGCCCAGCATCCAATTTCCTACAGTTGCCTCTTGAAAGCCCACAAGCGGAGCATGGGGGCAATAGCCCTCTCTCACAGGTGCCTCTGATCCTGGAGGTAGCATACTATGATCACAACTAGTTCCAAATGTCTGGCTTATTAATAGGCCGTGCAGCTGAGAATTTGTGAATATGGAACCTATCCTGATGAAAATTTTAAAATACTGCAGGAATAAAAGGGGAGCTTAGAAACATACGTTGAACACACTCCTTAGCTATAACCAACTCAGGTTTTAGAACAAATTACCGCACAAATGTTAGGGAGTTAGGAAGCTCCCTTTGCTCTTCCAGTACCCAGTGGTGAAGCTGCATGCTCCACTACCGGGGTCAGAGAGCAGGCGGGGGCATGCCCTTGGGGGGCATGATGCGTGGCTGGGGGGCATGGCGTGCATCCCGGGGGCATGGCATGCCACCCATAGGGGTGTGGTGCACATCCTGGGGGCGTGGTATGCTGCCCGCAAGGGCGTGGTGTGCGTTCTGGGGGCATGGCGCCCGGCACCCGGGGGGTTCATGGCGCGTGTCCGGGGGGCTGCCACAATGGCACCCTACCAGAATAGTGGTGTCGGGGTGGCCCACCCCCTCTGCACTCCCGTTCCTCTGCCAGTGCCAGTACCCAGATAATTACTGTGAGAGGCATTGAGGAAGACTGGACACAAAGAAAGGGAGAGATCAAGTGGAGTGGGAGAAAGACCTAATAGGAAGTTCCAACTATGCAAGAGAAGCAATGAAAGGAGCAAAGATGAAAACAGAAAGAGATATGGGTTTGTATTCAATTAAGTCCATTCACACCTTCTCGGTCGGATGGCTTTGTGGGCAGGCCCCAGGCCACCACTGTGAACTGGCCTATTGTAGGCCAGATTGTCCTCCTGCTGCCAAATTGGCCATTGGCAGCAGGAATTTTGGGGCATTGTCTTGGGCACAGGAACAACTGACCAATAGCTGCGCTTGGCTCCACACGCAGGACAAGGATAAATCCCTGGCCCGCGGGGCCTACTGTTACTCAGAGTTGACCCAGTGAAATTAATGGACTTGTTAGTCATGGCCATTATTTCAAGGGGTCTTCCCTGAGTACAAGTTGGTTGAAGACAACCTTAAGTTAGGTGAAAACCTTAGAACATATCCTAGATCAGGTTTTCACTACAGAGGGCATTGGGAAGGCCGGGTGGTGAATATTGTCCCATCTTTATGGAAACATCACTCCTTGGTGATGCTTGAATTGGCTGTGACTGATGTCCCCTCTTCCCGACCATTGACCATGTTGCCTGGGGCTGAAGGGAGTCTGAAAGCATCTGGAAGGCTACAGTTTCCCCCTTCCTGGGCTAGGGAGACATTCAAACATAGCAGCGAAACTTCTGACCATTCTGTGCTCCTGCAACTGTTCCATTAATTGTGTGGGCAGCTTGCTACCTATAAGAATTTCACCACCACCACCACCTTCAGAGCTTCCTGTTGCACTCAAGTATCTGCTGATCCATACTAAGAAATGTGGTTTTGCACATGGATTGCTCTCTCTCATCTCAGACAATGAACTTCAAAGAAGTCACATTAGACTCAAGTGTGAGTGATGAATACTTGCAGATCTTTCCTATGAACAACAGTATTGCAAGTGAACCAGCCGGCTAACGTTTCCTAAATACATAAATTAATAAAATAAAACCAACAATTACAACCTTATTTCATCAATTCCAATTTTATTCTATTTGCAAACAATAATAGTCCATTATGATAACTCCCAGCACAGAGAAAAATTCTCTGAATAGTTAAGAAAACTCAGAATTAATTTGTATGATTGGGTAATCGTTTTCAACTTCATTAAATACTCCGAGACCTCCTAATACATTATCCTTATCTTGATGCTAAATTTTAATTGCATGAAGTCTGGTCCCTCAGTAATTAACACATTGTATGTCCCCACCTAATTCACAAACTAATTGTCATCTCCCAGATCTTAATGTTATTTGCTAATTCTGCCAGGAAGAAAGAATTTTACTGTCAAAACTCCAGAGAAAGTGACATTCCACAGGCACAGCAATGACAAAACAAGTTAATTTACTGTAAAGTCCCTGAAAGATGAGGCTTTATAATTGCATATTTGTTACCTTCGTTAAAAAAGGTAAATGGCTCTTCAGTTACATATTTGCCCATTTCTTACACATTAGAAAAGTGTTAACGAGCCAGATTAAAATTAATTGAAAAGGTCTAAGATCTTCAAAGAGATCTTAACATCATCAAACTTCTAATTGAAGATGAGAGTGGAAGAGATTTAAATAGGATACTTAAGGAGAGGGAAAGTGAGGCAGGTGTGTTAACTACAGCAAAATGCTCTAAAAAAGAGTGCAAGAAATAAGAAAAATTCTGGTTTTTTATATGATTTCCTCTGTTGACTTCCCTCTTGTAAAACACATCAGATAATATACTGCTATGAGTTTGCAGAGGGCAAGGATTCTCTGAAATTCCTGGGTGCCAGGATCTCCTTATAATTTCTGAGATTAGAAAATGTGGGGTTTGAAATCAAGCTGCCTTTCTCAGGAGCTGGGTTTAGAGAGGGGCCACCCAAGAACAAAGACAAGTGACAGCAGAGTCATAACCCTGACGCAAGGTGAGACACTCAGCATCACACAAGAAAGGGGGAGACTGCCAGGGAGTTTGATGTCACCACAGGAAAAAAGTGGCTTTTGAAACGGAGGCTTTTGAAATGGAGGTTACAGGGAGACAGGGCATGCTGGAAACAAAAGGGGAGAAGTTGTTTATTCCCACAAAGACTGCTGGGAAGAAGGAGGAGGAAATAGGTAGAACTCCATGCAGGAGCTGAAGGGCAGAACCATCTTGGTTGGCTGGGTCAGAGGAAGGGAGATGGTGTTCAGGATGCCTTGTAAATCCAGTGCTGCACTGCTGTGGGAACAAACCCCACTTGACATGCAGTGCTCAGTACTCTCCAAAACAGAGCCAGGTGTAAATATATAATAAACCAGGTTTCCTTAAAGCCTGGAACCCCCTGGAATATTGCTACCATTCAGCAGAGATTGAAAGGGGCATGCAACCTTCGTAACAATGCTACATTTCACAATATATTTTAAAGCTGTGAAAAGGATGGCCCTTGATACCCAGCTATTGCTGACTGCCTTTCTCCTCACTCTGCCACCAGTTGTATTTGTATAGGGCTGCCATACTTCTGGATTTTCCCAGACATCACCGGGATTTCAATTGCGGAATTGACGTCTGGGGGGAATTTTCTGAAAGGCGGCGCTTTGTCCTGGATCTTAGGTAAGTCAATCGAAAAATTGCAATTTTGGAGGGCAGGTTTGTAGAAAAGCTCAACAGTTTTGGTAGTTTGTGTGTGAACATGCAACAGTACACTTGCAACAAGCGCAGGCTTGTTGCTTTGCTGGAAGAGAAGGCCCAGTGACCGCCTATATCCACACTTTGAGTAACCACGCAAAATGAGGAAATTGCCTCTGTCCAGAGTAGACTGACCTGGAACAGAGATGCAGGCAGAGTGCTTCTAGGGAGAGGGGCGTAGCTAGCTCCTCTGGTACCTGGTGTGGTGGGGGCAGAGCGACCCGCCCACGGGGCTGCCGCCGTGAGCCTCTTGTGGGCCCCCTGAACGCATCGATGTGTCGGCGATCTGCTGGGGATGACAAGATCGCTCTCTGAGCGGATCAACGCTGTGCCAACGATCCGCCCGGGGGGTGATCGTGTCACCCTCCTTAGGCATGACATCTGGGGTGAGGCGCCCCTCTGCCCTACTCCAGTGCCTAGGGAGGAAGAAGATTGCCCAGTGCAGGAGACAAACTCCTAGAGGAAAACGACACAGAAAAGCAGGACTGTCAGGAGCTACGCTGTGTCTCTGGAGCTACAAAATCAATTCCATGCCCCCTCACCTCAGACACCAATTCTCAGCTAGGTAGGGGTCCTGGTAGACCGCAAGCTTCACATCAGTATTTCTTCTTCCTTGCACAAATCTCAGAGTGGTTTCATAGTCAATCCCTCTTTCCAGGGAATTCTAGGAACTGTAGTTCTATGAGTGGACCCTCAGCACCCACAGCAAATTGTAGTTTCCTGGATTCTTTGGGGGAAGTCATGACTGTTCAAATTTCTACGGCAGTTGAGGCCTAAGTTTGTTCTCCCTCTGTCCCATGTAGAATAAGTATTTTTCTCTTACTTGTCCTACCCTGCTGCGGATCTTTGCTTCTTCCTAAACACAATACAACTTCACTCACATTGTTTTGTGACAGCCTAATCTTATTAGTCCTATTTGTTGCATCATTGCTAATGGCGTACACTAGTTATCTTGTTACTTACTCTGCACATGTAAAATAAAAGATAAACATGTCAACTATTCATTTTTTTTTGTTTTGATTCAATTTAAATTGCCAAATTGGAAAAAAATTAGCTTCTTCTGGTAATTCTACTGTAACTAACTCATTTTGATATTGGTTCTATTAGCCTTCTAATAGCATGAAAGCTAAAAAAAATTAAATCGTTCCACTTTCACATTCATAATTATGTGCAATTAAAATCTTTACATACCCAAAGGTCTTATATGAAGCCCTGCACCCTTCAACTGTCACTCTTCATTATCTGTGAGCCCAACAATTTTACAGTGATACACTGTACTCAGTGACATGCGCTAAAAAGGAAATATTATATTTTACTGATGTATGTGTTCTTTAATTTCTCTGAATTAGCTTTTTGATATGGATGCTAATTGTTTTCTTTGAAAGGAGTCACCACAGATATGTGATTTCTCTAGGCCTGTTGCTCTTCAAAAAATAGTTAATTGCAGGAAACAGGAATTTCTTTTTTTATATAAATAAAAAAATAATCAGTAGCATATCAAAGGAGTGAATCTTAATCCAACTTTCTGATAGCATGTTAAAAAGAAACCTTCTATGGTTGTGATCTGCATAGACGACGTGGGAACTTTTGAAGTTTTCCCCTCTGAATTTATGCGTGCAGCAAGATTAATAATTTAAAGAGGAGGTTTGGGCGAAATTAGCCTTTCAGCTAAAAAAAATAAAAATGGGAAAAAAGAGCAGCACACAATATTAAAAAGTTGCAATACTAGACTACATTTCCAGATACTTGTCACTTTCATTGTTTGATGAAGCAAAATAATAATAAATGTGGTCTGTATTTGGGGTTTGGACAATAGGTATTTGTAACCACTGTTAGAATCAGCCACAGTATTTTGGAGTGATGCACCATGAGTTTGTTGAGGATAGATGTGAAGAGTGAATTGCTTTCCGAAAGGCTAAGAGATTTCAGAATGAGAAAAGTCCAAAATCTCACTGATTCCGGCCTTGCAGAACAGGCTCATTCTGTTCTGTTGAGGCCAGATGGAGGAATATTCTTAATTGTTCAGTTCAGTTGGGGTCTGCAGGGGATGAGAAGTTTCAGGATTTCATTCATTTTCATGACTGAAAACTTCATATCGGTATTGTTCTTTTTTTGGAAAACTTCATATTGTTTTCCATGCTTTAAAATCATATTTGTTTTATTACTTATTCATTAAGATGCCCCTTTTTTGCGTTACTCACATTCACTTTTCTTCTTGTCTTCTTTTTCCTGCCAACTACACCTGCTTTGCTCTTGTCTCCTAACAGCCACCATCTTATTATTTTGAAATGCTCTGGAAGTTGCTTCATTCAAGGTATTCTGGGAGAAAAAGTGGCCATTTTTGGCTCAAAAAATTCAAATCAAATATTTTAAAACTCAAATCTTTGGCTTGACCACACTTTTAAATGTCTGCCGTGTAAAAGAACAAATGAATTTCTTTGTTTTTAAAAAATGTACATTAGGCCAGAAGAGTCGCTGTCCTTTGCCTGCTGCAATGGTTTTATATTTGCGGAGGAGATAATTTTAACACAGGAGAAAATTCGAAGGTGATATTCTCAATCTGCAGGCTGAAGTTTATTTCTTTATCAAGGACATTTATACCCCAGCTTTCTTCCATCATGGAACCCAAGGTGGCTAACATGAAGTGCTCAGACTTTGACCAGGCCAGATCTGTTTAGCTTTAGCAAGGTAATGACATCATATGCGCTCAGACCAGGTCATGGGCAGTTGTGGAATCCATTCTAGCATCCCAGCATTCTGTCACTTTATCCTAATGCAGGTGTGGGCCAGATCTTAGAGACTTCACTGAAAGATTCCATTGGGAGATGCTGGAAAATAGGGACACGTCTGTTGCTGTGGGAAACAGCTGCAAGGTATGAATGCCTGGAGGACTGAAAAAATTGGAAGGAGGTGAAGGAGCATGAAATAGCTTCAATGACTTGTTCTTGGGTGGGAATCTCTAAACTGTGGCACAATTCTTGACCCCTTGGCACCCTTTATCTCCAGAAGTCTTAGCACAAAAGAAAATCCCTAATGGCTTTGTCTTCCCGTTGAGATCTCTTTTGCTCTGTGCAGGGGGCAATACGTTCCTTATTATTGTTGGAGAATATAATGTAAATAAGTTGAATTAAATGGCTTTTAACAGCCACACTTGCTGTACTCTGTCTGCATTAAAATACTCTCGAAAACAGAAGTGCTCTCACCATTTATAAAGAAGTGTTATCCTAAGCAGAGTGATAATGAGATAGAAGCAGTAGGGAATCAAAAACATCCCTTCTCTCTCCTATCTATAGCGCAAATGTGAATCTAATACCATATTCCTAAATACATTCATTGAGAGTATTCTGTTGATTTATTAACATCATTTATAGACCACTTTTTAGCTGCAGTACTTCCATGCTTTCATGTACTTCCATGAAGTACTTCCATGTTACCAAAGTGTGTGTGTGAGATAGAGAGAGAGAGAGAGAGAGACTATTTATGGATGGAATGGTAATTCACTTTCAGTGCAACCATATTTTTTTCCACTTAGAAGTATGCTGCATTCAGCCCAATGGTGCTCATCTCAAGGTATTTAGGAGTGCAGTCTAGTTTTGTATTTGTAGTGGTGGTGTGTCTCTTTTGTTTTGTTTTTGATCGGCATAGATTTATTGTGAATGCAATTAAGTGGTTGCCTTGTTCTTTGCCCTCTGTGAAAATGTTTCATGTTCTGTTGCTGGTAAGCTTTTGCTCCCAATTGCTAAACTGCTATGATACCCTGGAATATTGAAAAGCATTCTAACTGCTCAGGGGGAAGTATTAGGAGTAGAATACTGATGAGCAGCTTAGCTTGGGTAGACCCTCTGATAGATAGGCATATCATAGATGGTGACCTTTTCTTTCTTTCTTTCTTTCTTTCTTTCTTTCTTTCTTTCTTTCTTCCTTTCTTCCTTTCTTCCTTTCTTCCTTTCTTCCTTTCTTCCTTTCCTATATAGTATTTCTCATCTTAGCACTTCTTTTTATAACCAAAAGTCTAAGTCATTAAGAGCTACTACATTGTTGTATATATTTCCTTCCCAAGCAGCTGATATTCAACAGCCATATGCAGTTCCAATAACACTTACAGAGATTCAAAGTAAGGGTTTTCCATTCTGTTTGTTTGTTTGTAGATTACAGAGGATCCAAATTAAGTAATTGGAGTTGAAGTGTAATCATCTTGATAGTTCCTTGGAAGATTTTCATTATCACTTCATTTATATTTATGATGATGAGCAGATGGTGTGAGCATGATAGTTCAGCAGGCATCGTTTCCCAAAATGCGACGGAAAACATTGCCCAAAGAAAGCGATAGAAATATGTTTTCCTGGTGATGACCCTACAAAGATTCTATTCCTGTCTTGAGTAAGTCTCATTGTTTTCAGGTAAGTGTGTCTAGGGTTGCTGCTGGGATCACACATAAATTGATATCAGATGATAAAATGTGAACATACTCTGCTCTGCCTCAATTCCCATTCATGCCTCATTTAACTAAACATGCACACACAACATATATAACGAGTTACTTTGATGCATTTTTTCCTTGTCTGCTTGATTATACAGTCCACATGTGTTGGATTATTGATTAATTGCTTTGGTGATCAAATCATTGGTGTGATTACCTATCCTCACTGAACTCTCATTATCTCAATTCATGTGGGGGAGATAGCTCTTTATTACATAGGGCTTGTCTTGTCTTGCAGTTAGCATGTATTTTGGAGGGATATTTGCAGTGGGCATAATTATGGTGGTAGGAGGTGGAGGTGGAGTTATCACTTAAGTGGAAGGTGAGATAGATTTTTGCTATTCCCCCCTTTTTGCTCCACCTTCCTGCCTTGGCATTATTAGGAACTTATCTGCAATCCTTTCTAGCCTGGAGGTGCTGCTGGTTAAGACCAGACCGGATAATGGAAAGGTATTGATCTAAGAAGACCATGCCCAACTGGCTTGTGTGATGGAGACCCGGTTGAGTGAAGGGGAAGGTGTAAATGTCACCCAGACATATCTAACAGATTATCTGAGGCAGCACCAAACTGAGAACATGGACAAACTGGAGGTCTGAGAAGGATCTTCTGCTTGCTATTTTGATCCTTGCCCTTCTTGGCTTGTGAAACCTGCCAGGGCTGGACTTGCACTATCTGGAAGTAGTGAATGTTTTACTGTTGAAAGATGTAGTCAATGATGTCTTAAAAAGTGAGCAGTAAGGCCATTATTGAAGAAATCAGACTTGGACCCCACAATATTATACCTTTTGCATTACAGCCTGGCTTAAACAGAACCCTTCATTTGGGACTTTGATCTTTCATCCTGAGTCACTTTGAGCCACACACGAATTGTATTGCCATACAATATGAAATATTTTGAAAGGCCCATGAAGTCCTTTGGACACACTAGCCTACTTTCACATATGGAAGTAGAGTAACACAAAACTTCTCCTTTTGTTCTGAGCAGAAGCACGACCATGATCAGAAGAAAAAACAATCAAGTGTGTTCCAAGCAAACACAGTATAATTTTACTCAGAATCTGAACAAACACACACCAGATCCTAATCCCCAAACCCAAGGAACACAGACTCTATTGGCAAGCATGAGAGAGAAAGAGAAAGAATCCATGTTAAAAATTAATGCAAAGCAAACAAGGACAAGGAGTTTGTGTGGGCACTTTTCAAGGGATGGCACACCCATTTTCCACAGCGTGATATCAACATTTCTTGGTTTAATCCTACCAACATTTATAATGGATCATTTTAGAATTAAAGTCATGGTTTAAGGTGCACTCATGATTAGTGGTATGTCTGTGGCATCACCGCTGGGCTTGGGGCATCAGTAATAAGTCAAATAGTGCTTCATCACTCTTGTTTGCATGGCTTTGAAAATGTATGATTTCCAAATTCCATCTAGAGCTGCCAAATGGGCATTATTTTACTGACCCAACAAATAGAATATAATTATGAGAATATGCGATCTGCTAACTTCATAAATAGCTTATTAAGCATAAACACAGACGGACACATGCTTTTCAGCACGTTAGAAACTCTGATTAGCTTTGGTCATTGTAATTTCTTCTGACCATGATCTTTTGTCTTCAGAAATGTGTGGATGCTGCAGGCAAGTGCCCTCAGATGTTTGGCTGCATAACACCCTTTAGTCAAAAGGCTTGTATTTTCTGGATGTATATGGCACTTTCTGTGTATGTCTTGGAGAAAGAACAAGGGTGTCTAGAATAGCTATTTTTTTGACATTTTGTTGCTGAGAAGGAAATCCCTATTTCAATTCAAGAACTAATTAGCTGTGGGAAGAGTTGTGGCTCAGTGGTAGAGCAACTGCTTTATATGCAGAAGCTCCCAGGTTCAGTTCCTGGCATTTCCAGGTAAGCCTGGGAGAGATTGTGGTCTGAAACGTGGGAACCTGCTTCCAGTTAGTGTTGACAATGCAAAGCTAGATGGACCAAAATTCTGATTCAGCCTCCTATGTTATTAAGTTTGTACACAACTGTACACACGAAACCACCGAATTTTGTACAATTCACACCATAAAAACACTTTTTTTGTAATTTACACAAAAGAGGATGTGTATCTTCTTGACAATAAACTTACAGACAGTGTATAGGAAAAACTTTGTTAGGAATACTCATTGAAAATTCCGCAGTCTAATATAAACTTTCAGCAAGGGAACACCTTGTTTCTTTTATACTTTAGGTTCTTAAAATAATGCTGGAAAGAAAAGAAGAAACCTGTATATTAAGGAAGATTAATATAGATGTGTTCTTTTCCTCTCACAAGCTGCTTACAAACAGATTGGTTTTTTTCTCCCTTCAAATTGGCTATACATAATTACTTGCCAAATGAATTGCTGGGTAATTCCATGAAAATGTCAACCTGCAGACCCATTTTTCATTTTCATATATAGTTAACATGTTCCATATAATTTTAATGAATTTTTCCCAAGTTTCATTATCTGGCAACAGTTTTTCAAAATGGCATTTTACACATGAGTAAAAGAACCAGAAGTGTGACAGGCAAGATGTTAGAGTTTCTCTATTTTTTTCTAAACTTCAGTTAAGGTCCTCTCCAAGAAAAGGGACGATAGGTTAATAATACTTTATTGTATTAAAACTTTTGCCTTTTCATTTTGTGAACTTTGAAGAAGTTTCTGCCAGCTTTCCTGTGGTTTGCCCAAAATGGCCACAAGGGCCAAATACGGAAGGTTGGCAGGCCAAGACTGGTTCATGGAGATTCCTGTGTCTGATCTAAAGAAACAATTCACCTCAGAAAGTTCATGTCTGTTGAGTTGCCTCAGGCAACAGTACAACCCTGTAAAAGGTTGAAGGCAATCTTGAGTGTAACCCAAGCACAGGGAATAATGTCTCTGTGGTAAATGTGATTATCTTGTAGGAAAGTGCAGAAGTGTTGATGCGCAAGGGGAAGAAATACTCTAGGCTAGGGCACTTTTTCTTCTTTCCCACCACTATCCTTTGCTACCTACTTTTTAACTGTGCCTGTGTATATATTTGCTGCTTCCCAGCCCTGTCCCATTTCCTCACTTCAGTGTCTCTGCAAAAAGCAGCAAATGGTCCAAGTCCCACTGTGTGCAGTGTTTCTCCTGGGTCTCATAGCAGGAATAGCTTGTTCCTGTGGGCCCTGGCTTAATGGATGCCACAACAAAGATGAACATTGAGGAGCTCACTTTGCCAGGCTGCGGCATGGTACACTGTTAACTGGTAAGAGGATGTCACTCCTTACTTTGAGCTGCTAGGAGCCATGCAGATAGCATTCAAAATGTGTACGGTCACAGGGTCAGCGAGATTTTCATATTCCAGTTTTCAATCAACAGTAGTTTATAAACAGAAATAAAAGAAAGTGTAGTGTTTCCTGACCAAGTAGACGTGTTGTAACCTCCTTGGTGCTAGGCAGGACCCACTTAAATCATTTGACTGAAATCCCACCATTTTTCAAATATCCCTGTCTCCCACTGATAGCTGACTCCTTTTATGCAGCTCATCATTTACTTGTTTAGAACCAGTTCCTTTCTACAACAGTAACGAGATGTTTGCAATGGCAATGTGAGATGCTCTCTTGGGAATAAATAGAACTTTTTTTTTTCATTCTCAGAAAGTAATTTTTAATGACTCCCTTAAATCAACTTTATGGCCAGACTCCTCATTTTGAGCAAGAACCGGCATTCCTTTGTGATAACAGAGGGCTGCATGTTACTTGATACAGGGTAATGTACAATAAGTACTCGTCCATTGCACTTCATGACACTACTGTAATAGGCAGCAGGTCAATGTTTGAGTTGCTGCTGCTCAGAAAATTGAGCTGACATTGATACTATGATAGGAGTGATAGCAACCACAGAGAGAGAGAGAGAGAGAGAGAGAGAGAGAGAGAGAGATTCTCATGCAAATAGCTGAAATTAGCATCCACTTAATGTGTTTTGAAACGTAATATGTGACTTGGATCAGGACACCTGCCTTTTGGTTAACATTTTTTCTCTTGGATACAATAAGACAATCGTGAAATAAATTAGTCACTATGCCTTCTAAAAGGTCATTGAAATGCCAGAGGGGTTTAAATACCACTGGGCCGTATTTGAAGACGCCTCCGTGAAGACTATCTGATGGCTGCTTTATTTAGATCAATCATCAGCATGTGGTCTTAAAAAGCTCATACAAATTATTCATACAAATTATAAGGGAATTTGAATTTCTGCTTTCTGTTAAGGAGAGGGCCATGCACATCCTGACAGTCCATAGGAGGAGTGCCAGATTTTTGAGGTGATATAAAAGCCCTGCAAATTACCCTTTAATTTCATTGGTGAAAGAGGATATATTTTTGGGACAAGCTGATCTCACACGTTTTGGCACTAGTTGAGTGAGAGTTGTTTTCTCTCCTCTTCCATCAGTAGAATCCTCCACTAGGTAAAAGACTCTTATTGTAGGGAACAATTCAATTCAGGTTTCATATGAAGCCAAATCTATCAATTTGCACTTTTCAGAACAATTTGCAAAATGAAAGGCAGATATGCTTTGAAATTTGTACAGGTCCGAATTTTGCGATGCTGTTCACCCATCAAACAATATTTATTATCATGTATATATATGTTTGGACCAAATCTTATTTGGGAAAGAGATGGGAGAATTATGGTGTGAGTGGAGAACTATGAAGAGGGTAGACTCTAGGGAAGCAGAAAGTGTGGTGCATGCAAGCAAGAACAGAAACTATTCTTCTCCTGAGTGATGGTAAGCCTAATGCAGAATATATTGTAATTGGAAACTGCAAGATTAGGTGGGAGGTGTATGGCTGGACTGTTTTTATATATGGAGGGGACAGGATATAATAACAGTGCTAAGCATGTTAAGAATGTCGTGGGACATAAGGAAATGGAGTTAAGGAACCCTTATGTTCTGATGGAAAATACTACTGCATAGGAGGTGCTGGAGATGGGGGAGAAAACAGGGTAGAGTTATTGGGCTGGATCCAGGCTAAGTTAGCTGAACTTCAGGAAAGTCATGTTTAACTTGCCTCAATTCAGTTAACTTACTTTGGATCCAACCCATTGGTTTCAATCCCAGATTGTAAGCCTCCTAAGGCTCTCCTGGGTGTCCCTCAATCTGGTGCCCTCTAGAGGTTGCTGTACTCCTTCAAATGACAATAATGATATACCATGGGGAAAACATTGCAGAGCAACAAATAAAGCCGAATGATGTGTGGACGGTCTAGTATAAATCCACTCCAGTGCACTATTATTGCATCAGTAACGTGTTGCGGAAGATGCCTGCAAAAAAAAAGCTAGTCTGTAGGGGCGCTTAGTTCTTTGCTGCACATGATACTTTATTGTGTTGTTTTTGTAGTTCTAGGTTTTTACACAGTTGGCCTCCTATGTTTATTGTGGTTTTATTATAGTATGGTCTTATTGCTACATTTTATTTTGCTTTTTATCCTATATGATGCCCAGAAAATTTATTTTATGAGATGTCTCATAAATATAATGAATGAATGATAATAATAAAAAAAATCTACCTGTCACCTATTATGTGAGCTTGCCAGAACAATATGTTTCACTTTGGAGACTCTCAGGCCATCTGGTTCAGGCCATCTGGCCAACAGGTGAACACAAAATATAAAGTTTTCTGTTTTGTTGCCCAGTATCTAGACAGTTTGTCCTGTTCTGGATCTATCACCACGTGCTTTTCATTGGGCTATTAAGACAGCTTTGTTTTGGTAGGCTTCCTCCATTATTACTTTAAATTTATTATTGCTGGTGCTTCTGTCACACGCATGTTTAGTTTTAGGGAAGCATGATACCAGTTTTGTGGATCATGCAGCAAAAAATATTGCTTGGATTGTCGTGCATCTTTATTTCTGTTTGTACTAAAGAGCAAAGAAATGCATGAACAAACTATAGTATCTTAGGGCCAAATGTGATAGCGGGGAAGGGGGGGTGAGGAATTACACACAAAACTGTGTCCCCACTATATTTCTGTTTGTGAATAAAATGTAAATCGAGTTAGCTGGATAATTTGCTAAAACCCGTGGCTGCAATCATTCTTATGTTGTTCGAACAGAGAAAGAAAGTAGGAAATGTTAGAGAGGAAGACAATGTGCAATTATGTATGAATGCTAACACCCTAAGGGACAAATTACCCACAATGACAGCAAAATGCGGCAGACTTCTCTTTGTGCCACTGCATAATTGACTTCCAGTTCTACTGTGAGGAAACATGGAGAAAAGCTTCGCTTGGTGAGAATTTTCAAAGCTTCAGTCTTCAGCCTTCCCTTCAGTCTAGAGTCAACTCACTTTTACTTAGAGTAGATACATTAAAATTAATGAACATCACTAAGTTAGGTCTGTTAATTTCACCCAATAGGCAAGCAGCGGAATCCCTAATGGGAGCTGATAGGAGGTGAGTATAGCCAATCAAATCTGAATGCCAGCCAAGGGAGTGGAAGGGGACAAGGTGTTGCTGGTGGCACTGAGCCCTCAGGAGATAGCAGCGCCTCTTCTCGTGTAGCTACTTCATTCCCTCCTGAGTGATGTCAGTGCTCTTCAGTCCTGTGAAACAAGATACCATGTGCTCAGGCAGAACCTGGAGCTGAAGTCTGATTTTTTAAAAAGACTATTTGCATTTGTTTACTTGTTTATCCTACTTATAGGACAAGGGTTCCTTGTCCTTGTTACTTTCTAGCATATTAGTTTGCCCTTGCAGAGCAAACCTGTAGTCCTACCTGGCTCTCTGCATATGGAATTAGCTCTTACAGCACTCTGGACCATATTTCATCGACCATATTTCCAAAGGAATGGACATTTTCCACAGGCAGGAGATACAATTCAAAATGCTAATGAGCTTGGGAAATATTTCATTCATGTGTAGAGGAAAACCAAGTGGGAGGGGGAAAGTAACATCACGCTGGCTCTCAGCTCTTAGAATCACTGCATCTTCAGTGTACCAGCTAGGCAGCCAGTTGTCTACTGATCTGATTTTAGACCACGCAATTTCTTCTCCAGTCAGACACACACACACACACACACACAGAGAGATACAGTATCTGATCTGATAGTGGCTCTAGGACATGACATCTTTGTGGATTAGAACTGACAAACAAGCAATACTTGTGGCTGGCCGATAGCACAAATATTTCCCTTTTGGCTCTTTGCCCTTATCAGAATTAGTGACCTTCTGAATTATTCTCACTACCAAATTGCATCCTGATCTTTTTTTTCAGACTTCTTCCCGGTAATACTTGTGGGGGAGGCATGTTTGCTTACTGTATATGCACATCACATATAGTACAGGTATGTGGCACACCTGTCTGTGGTAAGTATTTCCCATCTGGGTATGTGAAACTGTGCAAGGAATGAATGAGGATATGTGAGATGGCAGAGAATGGCTTTCATCGTTTTAAAAAGGTCTGCCTACCACAATTACACACCCAAACAAACTGCTATAGTAGTAGCCCATTGCATCTAAATGGGATATGGGTTGCAGCTGGGGACACCAATGTTGTAATCCTAAAAACACTTATTAGGAAATAAGATCTATTTATTCTACTGAAAAAGGTTCTAGCCATGTTTACCTGGGACATCCTGTTGAATTCATGGGCTCAAGCTGCTATGACTTGAGCCCAAAACGTCTAGAAAAGGGTACAACAGAAACCCATCCTGTTTGACACAGGCCATGCCTCCTAGACTTTCATGCAGTGACGTGAATGTCTACATAGAGAAAACCTACGTGTGAGCAGTTGCTTGCATGTTAGCTTTTCCTGCACTAGCCTGGCCAGTACCACAGAGGATACTGGGGGTGGGGCTAGGAGTGTGGCCCCCCTGCCCCTTCTCCATGTGTAGGTTACTGTTCTATGTGTGTAGAATGCCTGATCTGAATGGGGCTAGAATCAGGATGAAAACATTTCTTCTCCTGGTGTCAGCACCATCTGTTTGGTTTTCTTTGCATTGGGCGGCATGTAAATGTATCAAATCATACTTCTGAAGATGCAAACAAACCTCAATTTTGTAAAACTGGAATAAATTTAATGGCATTCATGTGGATGATGCCAAAATCAATTAAGTGAGGGCGGAAGTTAGGAATCTGAAAAGTAATCTTAGTGGAGGATTAACTAGCAGAAGAAAATGCAAAAAAAAAAAAAGAAAAGAGAGAGAAGTGATTCTGATGGTTAAGGAAAGGGGATGATGAAGAACTGAAAGAAGGTTTTGACATAAAATGATGGGCATTGGCACAAGCATGGCAGAGTGAAAGTCATTTTAACGTCGAATTAATCTGGTCAATACTCTGGTTTTACATTTGCATTGCAAATAACATTTCATGCCATACATAGAATAAAAACACCCTAAGGTTCCTATCTTAAACTGTATTGCTGTGTTAATGCAGCATCTAACACCGAGAAAATGTAATTGTTTTTGCTTTCCTTTCCTTTGGGGTATTGTTTTGCACTGTACTTCATTTTCTACTAAGGATTGGCCATACTTTTAATTAGCATCAAGGCAAAATGTCCCCTCATCTCCCCCCCGCCGCCCAAAACAAAACAAGTACAAAGAGAATATCAAAGAGTTCTGGCTGTAAAGGAAGTTTGGAGTAAATTAGCCTGTCACAACAATGGATAATTTCGTGTTGGATTAGATCCCAGATTAAGCTGCCACAGGCTCTTTAGGAAGATGCTTAACCATGGCTATTCCCAAGCATCAGTGCACGTGCTCAACAATTCTCTTGCTATCTGTAATTCCAAGCATTGTGCCCTACCCTGAAGGAGTACAGCAGCTTCCAGACACAGTTGTGAGCCCTTTTTGGAAAGACTAACATTACATTGACTACCCATCAGATCTGCTGATGTAACAGAGAAGATAACGGAACCTCCATAATCCTTAGTTTTGGGATGCATAGGATGAGTCTCAACAAACCCCTGTTGAAGACCACATCAAAGCAAACCCTTGACCAGTCTGGTCTTGGCCAAGTCTTATTATTTTATAACTATTCAACCACTTGGTTTAACAAAGGAGGGGCCAATATGGATAACAAATTAATACGGCGTGAATGAGTATTTTGACATTTATTAAGGTAATCCCAGAACCAACAGGGACCTGGCCTGCCTACTGGTTTCTATTGGGGTGAGTCAGGAGGCTGCAGAAGGGAATCATGAAGCAATATTGCTTTTCCATGACCTAGCATGTCTCCACACCCATCGCCTAGCAGCCCAGTGGTAGTCGTAGCCTGGCTGTAAATGCATCCCTAAGCAACATCCCTAAGTAACCTTCCTCAGTCTGGTGCCCTCCATATCTTGTTGGACTCTGCCTCAGCCACCATGGTCACCCAGTGGAATGAGCAGAAGGAGCTCCAGATGCAGGAGAGCTAGTTTTCCATAGTTTGAATTCAGTGATGGTTATACACATTGCAATCTGAAAAGCTCTCCCTCAGGAGACCAGTAATTCCAAAATATAGGATTACTGAACTGTACCAATGCCTCCAGCCTACATTCCCTGATTCTCACTTTCAGCATCTTGCACCGAAAATAACCCATAGCCTCAGTTTCTTATGAACAGGACAACCTGCTTTTAGTTATTTGTTTCTTCCAGTTTTGCCTTTTTAGTAGACATTCCTTTCTTACCATTCAAATTACGTGTCAGCATGTTGGGCCTGCATGTTGTTATTGATCTATGAGGATGTGAAAAACCTGTATTTCAGATGGCTGAGCTGGCAGATACTCACAGTGTAAACACCTGTCCTCCAGATATATGAGTTAATACTGTGGAATGAGGCGCATGCCAGTTACATTACGTAGAGTGAGCTGTGTTAAACATTCATTAGAAAATGATGCCAGCATCTTTCTTTATTCTTTTCATTGTGCCGCTTTAATCTCCAGCAGTTAACAAATAGACCAGGTGTTCTGAGGCAGTCTGTGAGAACATTGCATTTTGGCTTCCACCCACATCCATATGTTTATGCAATATACTTTAAGGAATTGCTTTTCTGTTAGTGTGTGTTATTTACAGCTAAATGTAGTTAACACACACTATGCATGGCCCTTATTATCTGAGCTGAAACAACACATCTTTTAAAAAGAGCATAAACCAATATTATTATATTTTATCGCAAAGTTTTCAATGCAAAAAAGATTTGCATTATTTGCATATGCAAATAAAAAAAGCAAAAGCATGAAAGCAAGCATACACAATATTTTCCAGTGCACACCATTACTAATGTAAAGCAGTATAATTTACCTCTCATAAATATGTAGGGCAATAGGAATATAACAAATAAATAACAAGAGAACCTCACTGTCAGGGAACTGCCATCGGAGCTAGAGGCGGAGGGAAGGCTCCAAAGGGATGCAGGAGAGGGTCCCAGTAGGGAGAGAGGCAGCCCATCTGCTGGGGAAGGAAATCAGTGTAACACCAGTGGAGAAGGGGGGCAGGTGGGGGAATTGGGGAGGAGGCTCCAAGACTCTTCGCTGGAAACCAGCGTAGAGAGTACGGGTACTCCGCTGCCCACACCCTCCCTGCGCAGAAGACTTTATTTATCCAGTTAACCAAAATTTGTAAATCAAATTTGAGTGCCCATTTAATTTATCAGCAGTTTGGAGCCTGCCTAAGCTCTTGCCCTCTTTCTCTGATTGCTGCTTTGGAACTTGATCTCTTCCCTGTTTTGGATCATGCATCTGCCTCTGGGCTGTTTGCAATAAAAAGTCAACTGGAAACCCCTAAACCGGGCAGGGTTTTGTTAAATTTCCAGGAGAGATTTGGCTTATGATGGTGGCAGAATCTCGGTGGCAGCAACTTTGCCAGCCTTGCTCTCCTTACTCCATGTACCACTTATCTTGGAAGCGCAGCAGCCTCTCAGTTGAACATCTGCTTCATGGAGACCAAGACTGGTGGGCTACAAGTAGATGGTTCATCTCATGATATATCTTGAAACTGCATTGCCACCACCTTTGGGGTTTTAGATGTAGTGTCCAAAGCTGAATAAGAAACCATCTTGCATACTCTGTTCTATAACAAATCTATTACAGGCTAAGCATAGCCTCTACTGGATTGTCCCTTTTCCATCACCAGACAGTGCAGAAGAAAGGCCTGGAGGCAGAGCAGCATGCATGTCATGAGGAGTCCTCTTTTGCTTTGAAGATGTGTTGCCTCAGTGTATTCCTGCCATTTGTGAGTATCCTTCTGAGTCCAAGAGACATAGAAAATTGAAATTTGTTCCCTAGTCTTAGGAAGGACAGGAATACTCCGAGTTTGAAAAAGTTTTGCTATACACTCTGAAATTCGGTAGAGATCTGCAACATATTTTCACATACACACTCTAGTGTGGTGCTTAACTGATCACCATAATCAGATTTCACATTTATTGTTTACCATGGACAATACAAGAAAGAATAGGCTCAAGCAGAAGCCAGACAATAAGAACTTTTGAGCTGGTGGTAAAGTACTGAACTCCTTGAAAGATTCCATCAATGGTGTCTCCAAAAAATTTACACATCACTTGGGAAGACTGGTGAACTAATGCCAGTGTACTGGAAGAAGTAAAGATCACCAGTGTTGAAGCAATGATTCTTCAACATCAACTTTGTTGATGTTGGTCATGTTGGTCATATTTTTAGGATGCCTGATTATCATCTTCCAAAGCAACTGCTCTATTCCAAACTTGAAAATGGAAAGCGTAATACTGGTGGTCAACAATAGAGGTTTAAAGACTCTCTCAATGCAAATCTAAAAAAAAATGTAGTACAAACACTGACAATTGGGAAACACTGGCCTGCGAGCACTCCAATTGGAGAACAGGCTTTACCAAAGTCATCATGGACTTTGAAAAAGCTCGAACTCAGGACAAAAGCGAGAAACGTGCTAAGAGGAAGGCATGTTTGGCAAACCCTCACCGTGATCAACCCACCCAGAAACCTATGTCCCCATTATGGAAGGACATGTGGATCCAGAATTGGCCTCCACAGTCACTTATAGACTCACTATTAAGACCCTGTTCATGGAAGACAATCTTACTTGGCCATGAGTGATCGCCGAAGAAGAAGAAGAAGAAGAAGAAGACTGGAACAGATTCAAAGGTGGGGTAGAATCATTGCTGGTGATGTTTGAAAGTAAATTAGATGAGCAAATGCATTGGCCTCAACTGAGGCAGGAAGTTTTATTGCAATGTATCTAAAGGTAACTTCAAGGCATATATTAAAGGATATCCATCCCCAGAGATGAAGGCACTTTCCATCAGAATAGCTTTGGATAGCAGGATGTTTGCTTTTGGCTGCAGAATTGGACATGATAATTCATAAGGTCTGTGGTTCAGTGCATCTTAGTTCAATTCATGTTTTACTCTGTTTTTCTCCAAGTTGGTTTTCATGTATGTGTTATGTATCTTTTTTGGTGGTGTATGTCGCTTTGAGCTACTTTTTCATTTTTAAAAAGTGACTAGTAAGTTAAATAAATAAATAAATAAGAGTTGACGGAACACGGCAAAACCATTTAAAAATTTGGGATGACAAGAAAAGATCAAACCAAGATTGCATGCACACTGTACATTTTAAGCACATTTAAAACACATGACTTTCCCCAAATATCCTGGGAACTGTGGTTTGTTAGGGGTGGTGAGAACTGTAACTCTGTGAGGGGGTAAATTACAGTTCCCAGCATTCTTTGGGGGAATTCATGTCTCTAAGAGTCCTACACATGTATGTTTAGAAATAAGTCGTCCTGAGTTCCATAGGACATCTTTGCTAGTAGGTATGCATAAGACTTCGTTCTTGGTCTTATTCCAAATATTAGATAAATCTCTAGTTCCAAAATGAACAGAGTCAGAAGGAAAACTTTGAATTGCAATTTATGCAGCGCAAACTAAGAAATGGAATCATTCAGTTCTGGTTATGGAAGCATTTTTGTTGATCTTGGTGGAAAAATCTGTTCTTCTGGATACATAGACGCGTGGAGTTAGAATGCCCTGACGATTTTAGGCTGTAAAAAAATAAAGGGTGTGAACTTGTGAGGTAAACAAACAAAGACCAACAGAGATTCTGAACTTATTTGAAGGCTGCCCCCAAAGCTCTGCAAATACAGCACTGCTAAGTCACTCATTTCAGAAACATTGCTGGATAACATGGGCAGATTCCAGTCTAGTGCAGGCGCACACCCCTCTATCGCACAACGGCCAATTCCCAGCGACGCCTGCAATATACTGACAGTAATGGAAAGCAAAATGATCTCTAAATAATGGTTTAAGATGGTTACTTGATAAAGGGCACCACAATAATTATGATCAATGGAGCATGGATTCAATATATATTGCCCATTTAGATGCACTAGATTAGCTTAACAGCTTTCTTTAATGTTCTGAGAATTGTGTGTGTGAGTGTGCGTGTGTCTGACAGTGTCAGAGAAAGAGGGAGAGAGCGAGAGAGAAGGAGCAGCACAATTGCCATGCCATAGTTGCTTAATATTAATAAATATAGATTATAATGGGGGGAATTACAATGGAAAACAATAACAATGCTACAGAAGACTTGGAGGAGGGGGCTTTTCATGGTTTGGTCAATGGGGATTAGCATTAAGAGAGACATGTTAGAGAGACAGAGAGGATGACATTACAGAGTCCTTCGATACGTAAGGACCTCACACAGCAGCATAGCTTTCAAGTGTCCCTTATTTGAAGGGAGAGTCCCTTATTCCAGCACCATGTCCCGCTGCTGTCCCTTATTGATGGATGTCCCTTAAATGTCCCTTAAATGATGTCCCTTAAATTTCAAAGGAAGCAGCTCCTCTCCCTCCCTCCCTGCCGGCCAGGGAGGAAGGAGGGAGGCTCCATCTGTGTTGCTTGGCTGTGTTGCTCACCCAATAAGAAGTCTAAGAACGACTGGGGGGTGGAGCTTGCATGCCTTGTGTGTGGCTAGTTAATGCAAGCTGAGGGGGTTTTTGAATGCTGGACACCATTTTGTTGCATGTGCTACTGCAAACTTTGTAGTGCAAAGCCAGGCCGGGGAGCCATCTTAAGTTGAGGCTGCATAGGCCTTGTGGTGCATGTGATTCAGATTCTATTCAGTTGAACCTCTGGTTACAAAGTTGGTTGGACAGTGTTCTCGAAGCTACCAGCATGAGTTTGACTAGACTGCAGGAGGACAGGAAGACTGGAGTGCCTGGAACAGGTGAGGCTGCAGGTCCCTTATTTTGGCTGCTGGTCCCTTATTTTCAAGGCTGCTGGTCCCTTATTTTCAAATCTGTAAGTTGACAGCTATGCACAGCAGGTGAATAGCACCAATATAAAAGTTGGTTTTGTTTTTGCCCCATGCAATTTCACCCATATTCCTTCTAACTCCATTTATAGTAATGCTGGACATTTAGAAAGGAAGCTTTATTTTTCCATACTGTATAGACTTGTATGACACTGAGGGGTTTGAGGGAGGGAATAATTTGAAGTTCATTAGCCTTCATACACTTCGGCCACATTCACACCATAAATTTAAAACAATATGATACCACTCATGGCTCCACCCACTAAACAATCCTTTCCAGAGTTCCCTGTGAAGAAGGGTAGATTGTTGAAACATTCTGAAAATTGTAGCTCTGGGAGAGAAATAGGTGTCTTCTCTCAGCACCCTGAACAAACTACAGTTTCCACACAGCCATGGTTGTTTAAAGTGGTATCATAGTTCATGTGTGGTATGAATGAGGCCTTAGCTAAGTGATAAGGTTTTATTGATTTATGGTTTCATTGAATTGTTATATGCTATGTATAAGGGAGGCAGGTGGCGCTGTGGTCTAAACCACTGAGCCTCTTGGTCTTGCCAATTGGAAGGCAATCAAATCCCCATGACTGGGTGAGCTCCCGTTGCTCTGTCACAGTTTCTGCCAACCTAGCAGTTCGAAAGCATGCCAGTGCAAGTAGATAAATAGGTACCACTGTGGCAGGAAGGTATACGTTGTTTCCATGTGCTCTAGTTTCTGTTGTGCCAGAAGTGGTTTAGTCATGCTGGCCACATGACCCGGAAAACTGTCTGTGGACAAACAGTGGCTCCCTCAGCCTGAAAAAGAGAGGAGTGTCGCAACGCCATAATTGGCTTTGACTGGACTTAACCATCCAGGGTCCTTTACCTTTACCTTACCTTATATGCTATGTGTATTCAAGTAAATCATACTCAAAGCAGGAGCATTAAAATCAATGGACTTACATTAGTCTTCATTGATTTCAATAGCTCTACTCTATGACTTGGTTAAATACAAGCTTGTTTTGATTATGTTTCTTTTACTGTGTTTGTTACCTAGAGAATATGTTTTATTAGGCAACTCATAAACTGAACAAATGATTTTTTTAAAATAAAAAAAATCCATTCTTTTGCAAAATCCAGTAATAGGGCATAGCAGACACTTTGCAGAGGACACTTAGGATGCATTTCAGTGACTCAGTTTATCCACACCTGAAGCGGTGAAAGTATATCAACTTCCTTCAATGTAGCTGATTCCGTGGTGCCTAAAATACTGTTAGGTAGGTCAAACTTGCTAAGCTAAGATTTGTGGAATAGTCCCAAGCAGCTCCTTATCTCTTGCTTTTGATGACAGGCTAATTTGAAGATATATATTTTTTTTTTATGGCTACAAGAATGGTGATGATAATTTTTATTATGAGGAAATTGAGGGAGAAAGGAGAAGAAATGCAAAGGAAATATGTAGGTGCATAAAGAAATGATGATGATGATTTATGTTTATGGTGCTTTGTAAAGCAGCTTTACAAAGAGCAAGTATGACCACTTCCTGCTCCAAGGTTCTTGTAATCTAAAAGAGAGACAGAGTGAAACAACAGATCAAGAGAAGTGGAGGCATTGGATAGGCAGCTGAAAGCTATATGAATATGGCAATTCCATGTACTCTGGTTTAGTCACTATAATTACAAATCCCATCATCCTCAACCATTGACCATTCTGGCTGGGGCTGATGGGAACTGGAGTCCAACAATTTCTGGAGGAATGCTGGTTCCCCATTCCTTCCTTACAACTTACTGTGACTAAGCCAAAGTATATGCAACTGAAATAACCAAACCTCTTCTCGGGAGTTCTTCCTCTATTGTATACAGACTAGGTAGTGGGACTAGGCAGTGCCAGATTTATGTATAGGCTAAGGAGGCTGAAGCCTAGGGCCTCTAAATGTTGGGGGCCTCGCCAGCCCTCCTGCTCCCCAGCGAGTAGTCTCCCCTCTCCCAAAATTGCAAACCCAAGACTTCATGTGAGGAAAGGGCAACTTGGGCCTTGGAATCTAGGGGGCCTCACCAGCCTGCCCTCTCCCCAGTTCCATAGTCTCCCCTCTCCCAAAATTGTAAACCCAAGGCCTTTATTTTATTTTGTAACACTTTGAAAATTTCAATAAATATCTTATAAAAAAAACAAAACAAAATTGTAAACCCAAGACTTCATGTGAGGGCAGGAAAACTTGGGCCTCTAAATCTAGGGGGCCTCGCCAGCCCACCCACCCGCTCCCCAGTGCCGCATTCTCCCAAAATTGCAAACTCAAGACTTCATGCAAGGGCAGGGCAACTCAGGCCCAGCAACTATGAGACTCAGGGCTAGCCAGTGAGGCCCAATTTGAAGCAGTGGGGCGCAAGTTGATTTTTTTTTTGTAGGGCCCCAGTTCACAGCCAAAGCCTGCAAAATCTTATAGATATAAATAAAATCCATCTAGATTGCCCTGGTGCAGGGGCCCCCCTTAGGAGCAGCACGTGGGGCCCAATTTGGCCAAATTGCTCCAATTGCCTTAAGATCAGCCCTGATGAGACTGTGCAGGGGTTGGACTGACAAGCCCTGCACCTTCTAGGTCCCTGGTGTCACTATTCCGAGTACAGACCCAAGGACTTGTTATTGAATTAAAGGGGGGAGCACTTATTGGAAATCAGTTTTGTCACCTCTCCCCCCCCCAAAAAAAACCACCCTGAGACAATGAGCCCAGCCACCTTTTATTCACAGTTGCATAAGCACCACACTACAACATGGCCATAAACCTGTACGTTCAACCACTGAAATATACGCCCAATATGTAGCAATGGAGATTTATGTTACTTCTTTATGAATGAACACTGTGTTTTATGAATGGACTCTGTATTTTGTGAATTACCTAAGAGACACCAATAGGGAGCTCTAGAATCTGACAGCTAGCCAATTGGGTACTACCAAACAGCGACCCCTATTGCTGAATGCAGGTAACCAGCAGGGAATGCTTCAGCTCAGCCTTTGCACTGTTGACTCAACACCCCCTGCTGTGCAGATAATGGAGAAAGCTCATAAATTGTATCCCTTCTGGCATCCTGGCCAACTCTATTATGCTGGTGTAAACCCAGGTGCACCAGAAACCCTGAATAGCAGCAAATAAAATTCGCTCATACGTTAGTGATTGATAAGACTTGTCAACCAGTTCTTCCAAAGTCTTCCTAAATTATAAAGCTCCAAAATACAGGCCAAAAGAGAACAGGTCTGGAAAGAGCAAGGCATACAATGGGCACCACCAGTGAAAAGGCCCTGCTCTGTGTAGCTCCTGCCCTGTCATTTGATAGGGTGCCCACTTGCCCTCCTTCTTGACATGGGATGCTTTCTAATGGAGTCTCCAGGTCCAGTACAAAGACCATAAGAAGGGAGAGCGGGGACCTTGAAGTTCCCAACAGCTGTTAATCAAGCAAACAAGGACACGTCACCTTTGTCACAGTCAGGACGCCTATGTCCTGGCCAGGCCTGCACCCAATCTTGTTTTTGTACAATCTTGTTTGTCCTCAGTAACCAAAATTATATTATCAACATATACAAGCAGAAAAGTTGTTTTCCTTCATTTGCAAGGAATCGTACAAAACAAAGTGGCACTAATAAAGAAAAGTTCCAGGGTGGCAACAGAAAGCAAACTAAAAATGCTTTTGCAGTTCATCAAAACTATCCAGTAATATCAAGTTATAGGAAAACTGGTGCTATTAGTAGTAATCCTTCTAGTTGGTTAATTGGTTCAGCAACTTCCATGTACATGACGTGTGATGCTAATTATTTCCCCAGAGTTAAATGATAACTAATCAGAGGCAGCTACAGTTGCAAATGGCAACAAAATATCTGTGAAAGGAAGAGGAGCAGGTTTGCTCAAGTGTGTTGCAGGTAGAAATACTGTTTGGAATGAAGTGAGAGCAGTAGTTTACTCGCTTGAATTAACAAATAAGAAAGTTTTGGGAATTTAAATTCTAGATTAAAATTGATTACTTCATTGAGAAGGGGATTTTAAGAAAAACACTGGGGCCTAATTTGAATAGTAGAGTGCCTGGTATCTGGTGCGTAAACTCATCCTTTATTTCCACACTGTGGCTGCAGACCAAATCACCTGTCAGGAGAGTTATGAAATTCAGGTGAGGGTCAGATGCCTTGTCAATCCCAGCAGGTATAAGAGGCCTTCGCCCTGGCCAGGCCTTCGCCCGCGGGTTTTTTAAGAATAACATTTCAACTTCATTTACCTAAAAAATAATTCTTATTCCACAAAAGGTTTACAAAGTTCCATTATTGCAAAAGTTTTTCAGTGTTAATTTTATGCATTTTTAAAAATCACTATGGTATTTAACAATAGTATCGTATGTCCTTTGGAGGAGAAATTGTGAATTGCAGAATTTTAAATACCCATCAGCATCCTTCGCTTCACTCAATTTTGTTTATAACACTCTTCCATTTTCTTCTAGTTGTGAAGGTGGGGGCTGGGGAGGGGCCTCACAAGTGGAGTAGCCTAGGACCTCTCTTCATCTAAATCTGGCCCTGGTAGAAGGACTGGGGTGAAGTGGTGATCCAAAGTCCTGTTGAGGTGGAACTTCAAGGAAATAAAGGTGGCTGTCACAAGGACAGATCCAGGCATAAGGAACAGCAAGGAGACATGGGCAGAGCTGAGACAGTATTCTTAAGTTGCATTTTTCTTTGATGGCCACCTTGCTGCATCATGAAAATATTTATGTCAGAAAATGAAGGGGTTTTTTTTGGGGGGGGGGGAATGATACAATATATTATAGGCTGCTTTTTCATTCACGGAGCCCAGACTCATCCAGCTCAAGTGCTCCTTTTCTCTGTCTCTCTTAAGTCTATGTAATTAAAATATGACCCATTTGTTATGAAACCTGTTTAACCTAAATAGGGGCATTTCACAGCTCCATGCTAGATGGATGGTAATGAATACATTGTGACTCACAATGGGAAGACACATGTTCAAATCAGCTATAGAATTACCAGACAATTGTGCCATCACACTGACTCTTGAACAATATAGTATGACCAGCACGGCATAATAAGTAACACACTACAGGTCTCAAAGAACTTTCAGAAGACTCAAATCCAGAATAAAGAACAAGGCGGGGCATACAGATTCCTTTTGAAATCTTTTTTAAAGTTTTATTTGTGGGCAAATGAATATATATATATATGTATATACACACATACATACACACATATATTGTAGCAGACGATACCAAAGCATTCACCGATTAAATAAAGGCAAAGTAGTTTAATACTCTACAGTTCAGTGCTTTTGGGTGGTGACAGGGAAGAGGAAGTAACATACAGTCAATAATCTAGGGTTGTGTTTTGTTTTCTTAAGTGTTGTGGTTTTTTCTTGACAAACCCAAATCTGTTAAAAATCATTTCCTTTAATGCTCCAATTCTGCTGTGTAGATATAGAAGCAAAGCAGGGGGTGATTCTCCAAATGATAGTAATATATGATATACAAATATTTTGGGTGAATTATATAATCAGTTAATTGGTTTATTAAATTATAAAATCTTTGTTTGCTTGAAAGAGCAATAAAACTAACTAAATGAATATTCACCCCTTTGAAGACTTCTTACATTAATTATGTTTATGCATCGCTTGCAGCAGTAATGTTAGACAAAGGGAGCTTTATCTTCATATGCCATAGCTACATTGTATTCTGGTACAAATGATGGTACTGACTTTGTGTCTACATAATTACTGAAATCTTATCCCTTTTGTGTTTGCACATCATTTTCTGTTTTTTGGAATAGTTAAACTCCATTTTACTTTTTAATAACATTTTAGAAATCATTCTGATTCAGGTAAACAGAATTTGATTGCTTTGATGGATTGAAAATGGTTAGCTCAGCCAGAGCTTATTTGATTTGTTTCTTCAGGGATTACAAAGAATAGGATTTTATCTCCCAAACTGACAAAAGAGGCAATCTCTGCATTTTTTTGCCTATGAAATGGCAGTTGCACTAAGCCACTGTGCCTTCAACATGGGCAAAGCATTAGTCATGGGGCTGCTTTTTATTCATCTGCAAAGTTTTTATTCCATATTGTGTACGGTGTCAAGCTTCTTTGCTCTTACAAATTAATCTGGAGCAGGGAAAGGAGTGGAAGATAAAATAAAATGCTGTCAAAAGCAGCAGTGGCCCAATAGATTGGTACAAGATATTAAAAACAAACACATTCTTTTCTTGCTCATAATGGTCATTGTAGGCAAATGCTCTTCAGCTTAATGTTGTGGGTTTAAAAAAAAAAAATTCTGAAGTGCCATCAGACTGATTGCTTGTCCAAGTTCACCTTGAGGGTTCTCATGTGGTTTTCATGAGAGCTACAATCCATGACCTAGTCAGATTACAGGGCTTCCTTGGTGCCACTTTTCATTTTATCCTGTGTGACATGACATTTGTAAAGCAGAAGGAGTCAAGAAAATGTCAATATACAATATAGAGATGATACAAGACACCTCTAATAATATGTTTGCAAATCTTCTTACACCATCGGCCACAAGCTCTGAGTCCCCTTCAGCGATGCTGCCCACATCGCTGAACATCTTATTCTCAATCCCTTTGTAATTTCCTATTATGCAGTGCAACACTTTTTTGAAAAGTGCTGGGAATTTCAGTACTATTGTGAGCTCACATCATATTGTCTTTCAATTTCCTTGTGGATACATGTCAATAAATGGTCCTTCCAAGAGAAGTGAGATGCTCTGTCTTAAGTCAGAGGTGGAGGTTATATTGTGAGATGATTGACTGATGATAGATAGATAGATGACAGAGAGATAGAGATAGAGATAGAGATAGAGATAGAGATAGAGATAGAGATAGAGATAGAGATAGATATATATAGTCAGATAGATAGATAGCAAGTTTACATGAAATTAATCTCCATTTCCACTGGGTTTAAACTCTTGATGATAGTTTATACTATGGTAACAGCAAGAGTCTGCACAATGGGGTTGACTGTCTTTTGTTAAGATGAAGGGTGTCATGAAACATTTGACAGGAGAACTTTAAGTGGCAAATACCCTTTTGTAAATGTGTAACTGGGAGTCTAATCATGGCAGGCACCACCACCCTTTCATTCAAGAAGGCCCTCCTCGACTGGATTCATACTCACCCATTCTTCATCTGCTAAGCCTCTCTTCTAGAGGGCCTCTGCCTAGGGATGGGGTAGACATTTGGCTCAATGTGCATTTTCGCATGAATCTGCCTAATGTGCACTTCCAAAAACACTGCACAAACCAAAACACATCTAGTCTTCAAATCCCTTCCCTGAATTTTGTGATGCATTCCCCCACCCCCAACCAAATAACATGTACAGAAATGTGTATGTTGGGGGAAAGTGTGCATAAACAGGTATATATTAATAAAAATAATGTACAAAATGGGTTATAGTAGGGGAAATTGCTTGCAAAACTGTGTATATTTGCAGAAATCCACACTAAAATGCTGGTGAATTTTCGTATGGACTTCATAAATAAATAAATAAATACCCTGCAAACTGAATTTAAAAGTAAGGGGGAAAGGAGAAGCCACGAGAAGTTGAAAGGCTTGCCCACCCCTGCCTCCACACTGGTCTCTTTATGCCACTGTGTATTTCATATCTTGCACTGAAATCATGTCGCGTGTAGGTTAGCCAATGACTCCCAGGTGGAAAAGAGGTGCTCTCTGCATCAGTTGCTGCCTCATTGCTGCTCATCAGCTACCTCAGGGCTTTAAGCTCACATGCTTTCCCCAACGCTGCTTCTGATGTTAACCTGTTGAGCAGGGACATCTCCATAGTGGTACCCTGCACCCACAAACTTCCCTTATTCCAACATCCACACTCATTACATGGATGTTTGGGCAGGGCTATGGAGGCTGGGTGACATTATCCTGTGAATTACCCTGTGCCCTGCAGGTAGGGCAGTATACAATTTTAAAAAACAACAACATTGAGGACAGAGTCAACCAGCCATGAAGCACTGTAGGCTTGTGGAAGCCTCTTCAAATGACTAATGCACGAAGGGAGAGCAATACATCATGGGGTGGTACATTCCTAATGAGAACAAGAAACTGCACCAAATTAGGATTTGGGTGTCACCAACTTTAAATTTTGCACATGCTGGAACCTGCTCCTAGCAGTATACCCCACCTATGTTTAACAGGTGATCACCATGCTGAAAGTAGACCCATTGAAATTAATGGTCATAATGTCCATTGTTTTCATGGGCTTCCTCTGATTATGATGGATGTTGAATATCAGCAGCATGCTTAGCATGCAGTGCCTCTTTACAGTTGAGTTCCTGCAATGTCTATGTGTGCTTGTGAATTTCTGAGTTTGCTGCAATGGCATCTTTGCGGCATTATTCTAGTTCTGATCTGCAGGGGCCAATAGTCAATGAAAGAGATAAAGACGGTTCCATTTCGGAGAGTAGCAAGTTCGGCCAAGCAACTAGCTCCTTTTGTTTTACAAGGCCAGGTGAGCTCATTCATGAACCTCAGTCAGTTCATCAGTGTTTCCCCCCCGAACCGCCTCTGCTTAAACCTGAGATCCAAGCTGCAGACTTCTTTGGTTTAATCCTGTATTTAATTAAGTGAAGGTCAGGATTGGGGTCAACTTGGCTAGTGAACTTAATCCAAGACCCACAGGTTATACAATAGCTGCTTTGGGGAAAGTATAATTGTAGATAGGAATCAAGAGAAGAAAAGACAATATAATTGAACAAGTTATATGATAAAGGTGGAGGTGGAAGGTGGGGAGGGGTGAATAAGACTCTCTCAAATGTATTTTACAGAGCTAGCCACTAGATAGCAGAATAATCACAGGAGTCCTGGTTGCTTTGTTGGGCGAAAAGAAAGGTAAACAATGCCTCAACAGATGAAAATCCAATATGTATGACTGTATACAAATGGTTCATAGTAGGGAGAAGTTTTTTTTCTGCTGCTATTCAATATGTTATTTCCTGCCGGTCTTATCATAATCTCAGCTCTTTTTCCCCCTAGCATGGTGAAAGAGGAGCTTATTTCCTAACAACAGAGATCAAACTCAGACTTTTGTCATATGGGAAAATATCTCTTAATGAAGAAGCAGATTATCAACCTTGTTCTAAAGAAAAGTCTTGGCAAGTAAGTTTGGAAAACTTGCTGGGTGGCAGATGAATTTAGAGTTGGCAGCACTGCAGGGTTGTTGCTGCTGCTGTTTTTTCTTCCCCTATCTTTTGCTAATGTGTCTACAGATTATGCCAATAAATCTTGCCCGCCTGGGGCTGACTGAAGGGCAGCTGTGAGGTGGTATAGCATGGTGAGGAAGAGTCTGAGTTGTGAGCCAGGAGGTTTGAACTCATGGCTGCCTCACATAGCTTCAAGGGAAACACATCAAAACCCTGTAGTAGGTGTCCTCTTTTGTCCCCTTTTTGGTAATTATTTCTGAACAAAATAAGAAATAATGAGCCTTGAAGCTATCAGATGTTCCATAGAAACCTAAGCAATCTAGCACAATCATGCTATATCAGGAATTAAAAAACCGCATAGTGACTAAGCAGAGTTTTGAAGATCCTGAACCCAAAACCCAGTAGCCACAAATCAAGTCCTTGCTCAATTACCCTGGCACAAATAACAAGCAAACTTTTCTCTGAGAAGAATCAGTACTTTGAGTTCATGCAATTCATTTATTTGAATCAGGACCATGGCTCAAAGATGGAAATATCTCATAGGAGCATCAGAAGAGTCTTGGGTTGTCGTTTTTTCCATTAGGTGACCGTAAACAGTCTACAATATTTTATGGTTTTACACTGATTTATTGTCTTGTTTGTGTTTTGTAATACTGATGTGATGGGGGGGGGGGATCACCTTGCATTATGCTTGAGTCCTTTCCAAATCTTGGAGTCCTATACCCAGTAAAGATTCTGGCCATAGCCTATCATTTAAGCACCTTCATGAGCATCCCTTTGTCTAGACAAAGTCTAGTGGAAAGACTGGGGCCAAATAAATGTTACACAGTAGTACCAGTAACAGCAGCTTCTCCAAAGCACAAAGGTCTTAAGTCCACACCAATATCTTCAGTGCATAAATACTTTAAAGGTTATACATGGCAATGCATTTCCCAAAACAACAGCCATTCAGCTCTTCCATCATGCATTGGATTTCCCTGTGATAGTCTTTTCATTATGTGAAAGCAGCTCCTGTCATTGGATCGAGAAGTAACCCATGAGAGCTTAATTGCCATGTGGATGGGTCATGCCTGGGTCATCTAAATCCTCCCTAATAAAAGGGAGTGTAGGAGTCCAACGATGGACATTTAAATCCCTGTTCAAGAAAGTAAATATTTGTGCATGGAACACAGTAGGAATGTGCCTGCCTTTATTCATTTCCTTTTCCACACATATCGCTTTTGAAGGAAAGAATGAGGCGCACATGGAATTCATTCTGCCCCAGATTGTTGAAAAGTTGTGATGTGAAAAGATGCAGAATTACCACACTTCGTGAAAAGAAAGACACACAGAGGAAGCTAATTAAAGCATCATTGACTCACACGTGCTCATAGAAATACTAAAATTCATGCTGGAAAATCTCTTCCTGTTTCCCAGTTAAAAAATTATATCAGAAGACTAGACTACTTTGCACATGCCATTTTTAAAGCGTTATTCTTAAGATTTTTTTAAGTGCACACCTAAAAATATAAAGGATGAACGCAACATATGCAGAGTTTAGAGAAAAGGTGAATTAGGAGGCAACATGACAAAAGTATATAAAACTATTCATAGAATGGAGAAAGTGAATAGGTGAATGTTTTTCTCCCTCTTTCGTAACACTAGAACTCATGGACATCCAGTGAATGTTGGGAGATTAGCACAGACAAAAGAAAGTACCATATTTTTTGCTCTATAAGACTCACTTTTTTCCTCCTAAAAAGTAAACGAAAATGTGTGTGCGTCTTATGGAGCGAATGCAGGCTGCACAGCTATCCCAGAAGCCAGAAAAGCAAGAGGGACTGGCTTCTGAGATTCAGAATATTTTTTTTCTTGTTTTCCTTCTCCAAAAACTAGGTGCGTCTTGTGGTCTGGTGCATTTTATAGAGCAAAAAATACGTTACTTCTTCACACAGAGGACAGTTAAACTGTGGGATTTCCTCTCGCAGGAGGCAGTGATGGCTACCAGCTTGGATGACTTTGAAAGAGGATTGTACAAAAGCATGGAATTTGTTCAACAAGTTCACTAGGCTTCTCTCTCCACAACAGAAACACTACCATGAATGAAGATACCTGGATCTCATAGTAAACCAAGAACAAGTTAAACTACACACACGAAAGCTTATACCAAGAACAAACTTAGTTGGTCTCTAAGGTGCTACTGGACAATTTATTATTTTTTATTATTTTTATATATATGTTTCAGCTGCGTCAGACCAACATGGCTACCTACCTGAATTGACTGCGCAGATAGGGACCAATCATGTATAAATGTCATGTATTGCTGTGCTCATTTGTACGAGAGGTGCTTAGCCATGGCTGCTTTGCATGCTGCACTCTGGCTGACATGAAGTTGACCCAAGTTGGTCTCTTTCATTGGAATGCATCCAATAATTGTTTGGGCAAGTGTTTCTGAACTTCTGCCTAACACATTCTGCACCTGACTACTGCAAAGGGCCATATGGAAGCACCCTAAAATTCTGCTATTTCTTCTTCTTCTTCTTCTTCTTCTTCTTCTTCTTCTTCTTCTTCTTCCCTAGCCTTCTCTCAAACTTATATTTCATAGTCCATATTATGTTTTACGGAATAGTAAACGTGTATTTAAAACCACATGATAGAGCCACCTGATAAATTACAAAGCAGCAAAACCAGTCTCCCACAGCACATAAAAAAAACACAAAACAGATAGCACATCTGAATTCTGAATCCTAGTCTCTGAATTTTCCTGATGAAGGATCAGTAAGGCCCAAAATGTATTGAAGCAATGAACTTCTTTCTTATCTACCCCATTGGGTGTTTTGGGGGTGGGATGTTGCTACTGCTTCTAGTTCATTTTGGGTTTCCCATTTTTGTTGGAAAGCTACCACAAAAGGTTGAATGTGTTATGCTTAGGTCCAAAATAGTAAAGGGTTTTGCCGAGGAACCTCAGGGTGGCTCCTCTCACACTCAGTTCTTGGTTGTGTGAATATCCTGAGCTTCATTATTATTATTATTACTCTAGCAGCACAGCTGGCATCCTTACATTGGAACTTCTGTTAGCCCTTCCACTAGAAAACCATATTTTCAGCAGTTTAGCAGTAGCACTCTCATCAGAAATTCACAGCGGGATGAAAAAAAATATCTCAGCCCAGGAGTTAATTACTTAAAAACATGTTCTCGAAAAATCCATTTCTCCCCTTGGGGTTGTGAGTTAAAAAGAATATCCTTGTGTAAGATTTCCACCTCTCCCGCTATAACTGAAATATAGCTCTGTTACAGAGTTCAATAAAAAAAATGCAGGCAATTTTAATCCATAATGTGTATCAATTACTGTTGGTGGTTTGGAATGTTTTTAGACGATTATGTTACAGACTTTCCCAAACAGTTCAGGACCCCCTCAGTATTAATTTTGGAAGGGGTTTTAGCAAACCAAATGAAGGCAAAAGGCTGCAAGCTGAATTAGGCATAGTTAGCATCTTCCAAGAGCTATACTGTAGCTTATTAAATATGTATTCAAAGTTTACCAGATAGGCCAATACAGTGTAACCTGTCAATCTCATCAGATATATGTTGGGAAAACAGAACCAGTGTGATGGAGTGGACAGAGGTAGCAGGAGTTGGGGTGGGAGATCCTGGGTCTGAATCTCCCTACGCAGCTATGGTATTTACAGATACTTTGGACAAGGTAAAGGTAAAGGGACCCCTGACCATTAGGTTCAGTCGTGACCGACTCTGGGGTTGCGGCGCTCATCTCGCTTTATTGGCTGAGGGAGCCGGCGTACAGCTTCCGGGTCATATGGCCAGCATGACTAAGCTGCTTCTGGTGAACCAGAGCAGCGCACGGAAATGCCGTTTACCTTCCCGCTGGAGCGGTACCTATTTATCTACTTGCACTTTGACGTGCTTTTGAACTGCTAGGTTGGCAGGAGCTGGGACCAAACAACGGGAGCTCACTCCGTCGCGGGGATTCGAACTGCCGACCTTCTGATCGGCAAGCCCTAGGCTCTGTGGTTTAACCCACAGCGCCACCCGTGTCCCTATTACTTTGGGCAAACAGCTATCTAAAAGGATACAATGTGATATTGGCCCTTGTACCTTGCCCAGCATTTCTAGGAGGAAGAAATGTGAAAATAAATAAACACCGTCTCAAGTCTTTCACATTTAGAGACTGAATACTGGGGTTGAAAGTGACTTTTGTGTTTGTGGTTTCAGAGCTACCAAAATATATGAAGCTGAGGCTCATGGTGCTTCAATTAAGCAGCTTCATGACGACCACACCACATAGGGGTGGGGATGATCTTTGCACTAATGTTACTAATGCATAATTGCACAAAGAGCATGCTCAGATTGCACCGTGTTGTATACATGGGTAGCAGAATTTAGTGCTCAGCTGGCATGTAAGCAGCAATATGCCACATTGTGTGAAACAGTCCTCCAGTTATTCAGCCGACTCACCTTTAAACTACTGTTTGACCTATTGGAAGATCAGGATGTCCTGGTTATGGTTATTCTAGCTCCAAACATTTCTCATCTCTTCCTCTGGGAGGTGAGTACCCTTGTTTCAACAAGGGAGGCAACAGGATTCACTTGGAGCCAATTACAAAGAGCTGGGCTGCAGCAACTGTTTTGGAAAACTGCCTTTGTTACTTGAAACTCCTTGTTATCATGCGTTTCCTCCCTCCTCTGATACTCTATATAAATAGCAGATCTATTTATCTGAACACCTGGTTTTCTGAATGGTTGCCATCCTTCCCTCCCCTACTCTCTCCTCCAGTTGGAAAAATGATCTTGATCACTACTTGTTTGAAATTCTTACAGGATGACCACCCTTCTGGATCTCCTTCAAAAGACAGTGGAAATCTTATTAAGGACAATCCAATTAGTCTTTGGAAAATGTGGCCATTATCTAATTATCAGTGACCTCTAACATAGCCCTGAGGGTGTAGCAAGAATTCTTGGTTATTAATCTCCATGGATTAAATAAGTGGGCCCATGATACATAATAAGAAGGCAGTTGCATTGTTGCCAGCTCCACAACTTCCTCAGAGATAAAAGATTAATTTTTGTTCAAGTATAAGCAGGTCTATGGAACACCTTCCCCAGAGGAGGAAACTGCAAAGATTGGGGATTTTAAAGAATAGGAAAGGAATGAAAGGAAAGCATACACTAAGATCAGAAGTACTTTTAAGTACCAGAACAAGACAAAAGACACAAAGCTGCCACTCATCCAGTCTAAGTCTTTTCTTCCCCTCTTCATAGCAATGCCTTGTAGAACAAAACACATGACGTGATGAAGTGATGTCATTGCATCGTGCATTTCATTGGCTGTTAGCACATGGAAAGGAAGGTAAATGTTGAAAAATGGGGAGGCAATGTTGAAAGTATATACAGTGGTACCTCGGGTTAAGTACTTAATTCATTTCGGAGGTCCGTTCTTAACCTGAAACTGTTCTTAACGTGAGGTACCACTTTAGCTAATGGGGCCTCCTGCTGCTCCTGCGCCGCCGGAGCATGATTTCTGTTCTCATCCTGAAGCAAAGTTCTTAACCCGAGGTACTATTTCTGGGTTAGCGGAGTCTGTAACCTGAAGCGTATGTAACCTGAAGCGTATGTAATCCGAGGTACCACTTTATTCAAGAAAGTATGGACTGATGTGAGAACATATGAAGAACACTGTTGGGTTAATCCAAGGATTGAAGTCATCACCAAGTTGCTTCTGGGAAGCCCATGGACAGGCTTGAAGACAATCATTCTCTCCTTGTGTTGGCTACTCAGCAACTGGTAGGGAACTGGAGCTTTCTATTTATCTCCAATGTTTTGTCTAATCCCCTGTTAAAGTCATCACAGCCAGTGGCTATTATCACTAACAATAACGCAGTCATTTTAGGCTCTGAACAGACATGGTCTCTTTAGATGGTAATGTATCTGAAGGACTGTATGAACCTGTCTCTGAGAAGGTAAGGTCCTTCTTTCAGTCTTGTCACCCTCACAGACACACTTGGTGGTGATGTGGGAGAGGACCTTCTCGGTGGCTGCTCCTAGACTTTGGAACTCCCTTCCTAGAGAAACTAGACTGCCTCCCTCCCTATTGTCCTTCTGCTGGCAGGTGAAGACTGTTTTATACCAACAGGCTTTGTGGGGCTGGATGTATTCTTTAAGGAAAGGGTGTTTAAATAGTGCTGTGGTGTTTTTACCTTTTGTATTTTAATATAGCTCCTTTTTGTATTGTTTTCATTCTGTTGCTGTTTAATTACTTGTAAACTATTTTAAAATATAATTTTTAGCCTTCTGTATTTTATCTATGTTATTTTAATCTGTGCAAGACTCCTTGGGGCCTGGTCTGGGAAAAAGGCAGGCTATAAATATGTAAATATGTAAAATAATACTTCATATGGTAAGCCAGCCCTGCTGCTTGTGGGTAGGGGGGATCTGCTCATTCTGGTGAACTGGGCCCTAGACTCCTGCCTGAACATCCTGCCCTGATGGTACGATGGTGATAGCCACATCTTGCAGCAGCAAAGTCAATTTATACACTGTGTGAAAACAGTGCTTTTATTTGTTTGCCTTGAGTCTATTGCTACTGTCAGTCAGTTCCGAAGACCGAACCCAAGATCCAATATTATGAGGTATCTACTTTCCATGAATCATTTAAACCTCTATCATGTTTTCCCTTAGCTTTTTTCTAAATGAAAAAGCCCCATAAATGTAACCTTTCCTTTTAATGAGGAAGCTTGATAATTTAGCTAGCTCTTTACTGCCCCTTTCCCAGTTCCATTACACACACACACACACACACACACACACACACACGAACACATATTCAAATACGGGAACCAGAACAGTACACAGAGTTTTCAAATACAGGATTTATATAAATGCAATAGTTGCTGTTTTGGAAGAAGACAAGGTGTCAAGTCACACCTCGGAGTGTGGGTGGGGAGATGCCACATGAGCAAATTATAGCATAATCTTGGAAAGTGCTTTGCAGTGAGATAGCACCGGGCTTTGGGGGAACTACAGTGGAATTTGCAAACCTTGGCAAGCACTTTACTGAAAGAGGAGATGGCATGCAGATGGTGGTATCAGCATTTTAACCCATTTGCAAAATATTGCCTAAACAAGGGGCCCTTTTTAACGGAAGCTGAGAAGTTTTGGTGTTTCCATTTTGTGGGTTGACACTCCTGAAATCACAACTGGCAGCATGGAGATTATGGGAAAGCAGAGCCAGGTGTGAAGGCCCCAATCCCCAATGGATAAAGAGAGGGAGGCAGCAAGAATTAAGGGAAAGAAAGGTGGGCTGGTTGAGTCAATTGCAAAACAGGCCACCCTTCAACACCCATACCCAATAACTGGGCTGGTCCAAGACATTTTCAAGATGGTCCCCAACCCCATTCTGTGCATAGAAGCCAAATGGATAGGCAGCTGGATCTTATTGGGACAAGGCAGCATCCTCTACAATATCTGAGGACAGCAGAGTAGCTGAAGGGGAAAGGGGAATGGAAAAGTAGCTTAGGAAAAACAACCAAGGGGGCTGTTGCTCCTACTTCCCAGCATGTGTCAGAAGAGGTGGCTCTCTCATTCTCTATAATTGTAGAATAGGTGGGCCTTTCTCTAATGTATCATTCCATAACTTGACATAACTTCATTCTAGTTGCAGTGTTTTGGGTTTATTAGAACATTGTAGTAGTCAATACATATTGTGGGAATGAAATGGCTAAAATAGAAGTGGGGCAATTCTCTGCGGAGGAAAGTTATTTCACACAGCATGATATAATGCACTGGGCAATGGGGAAAGTGTTCATCAAGAATTATGCTTCAGTGCCCCTTGAAGAATAGGCGAAGTGAAATTGGAAAGAAAATCAAAAGGAATTATTGGACACAATCTTAGAGCTAAAACTTGGACTGTAACTATTAAATACAATTTCACAGCTTTTAATCATTCTTAACACAGAGCCCTGGATAACCCTTAGCTGTCTCATTATGCCACTATTAGATTAATTCCTCCACAATGTTTCATCCACGGAAATATAGCAGTGGTAATATAAGTGGTGGCCAGCCAAAGAAAGAGGGAAGGATTGGATGCAGGGGGAAAGCCAGAGGAAACAGGTTCTGCAGATGCCAATATCAGAAACTAGCAAAGGAGAAAGCTACAAAAGTTTCTTTTTGTAGGATGCTGGTAAGACATGTTGCCCCAATGAAAGAATTTCCTAATTTGAAAATGTGTTGGGTATAAAATGAGAAGGTGTTTTTTCTGTATGTGACCTGGCCAGAAGTTAAATTCTTGATTCAACAAGAGCAAAGAATGAAACATGCAAATTCTTCCAAAGGCCCAGAAACCATAGAGAGCATGGGCTCTCCATGTATCCAGTAGAGGTTGGCAGGACTGCACCGCTTACCTGGTAACACCAGAGTAGGGCCCAGTTACTGAGAGGTAGAAGGGAAGGGGAGAGGCAGCAGGGAGGTCGGTGCAGAGACAGTGTTGGGAGTGTTGGATTCACTCTGCCACTGCATACGCACTGCACCCACCTCCCTCATCAGTGACAGACAGCAACATCAGTGTTTGCAAGGCAGGTAAGCAGGGCAGCCTCACCTCACCCTGTCCCACCGACTGCTACTGTGTGTATCTCTGCCTTTCCTATAACTTTGAGTTTGTCTCTTACTCACTGACCCCATTGTTCCTAATAAGCTCAACTGTCCAATGTTTTCTCTAACACAAACCTAGTTCCTGCAAAGGTTTTTCTATTATGTCATACAGGACTCTAAAGGCTGGAAGAACTGTCAACTTGAAATATGATTATGAGACATAGTCTTCCAAGGTATACAACAAAGCATTTCAGGCTTTATCGGTCAGTGCCAGTACTTGTAACCAGTTAGACGTGTAATACATGGGGCTACAGCCTTTGAAGAGAATTCAGAAAAATACAATTAGTCCCAAATATAGCTGCAAAGCTATTAACTGGAACTGGACATTTTGATCACATTATGCCTGTACTTTGACGACTGCACAGGTTCCTGGTCTCCTTTCAAAGTGCTGCATTTCCCATTTGAAGTCCTTCATGGCTTGTGACTGGGATACCTGAAGGACTACTTTTCTTCTTGTACGGCTGCCAATACTGGGGCTGGACTGAACCGACAAGAACTCAGGAGTTTCAGGGTGAGGGCAGGCAGCATTTACCTTTCTCTGAAATGACTTCATGACAGCATTGCACATCAAATCCAATTGACTGCATGGTGGCACAATGGTATCATGTTGACTCCGTAGTTTCCAACTGGCTGAATTGAAAAGTAATGGTGTGGAAACAGCAATTGATTGGTTCAGTGAACAAATTGCAAATAGCAATGAATGGGTGGTGGGTGGTTTGGGGAACTTCTTGGGGTCCCCCAAATCCATATTTCCACACTGAAAATATTTGCTAGAAATAAAATTCAGCACAGGACCATAATTGCCTTTATAGGGGCAGTCTGAAAGTCACCCTACTTTCCATAAACTAACATGTTAATAAAATCTGGCATCCAGAGTACCTTGAATTTAGCCCCTTTCCCTATAAATTATCCAAAATGTGTGTCATTCACATGACTGGCTCGGAATGGCAGTTGCCAGCTGTAATATAAAGAATGTACCTATGGAAACTGAGAACTGGTTATGGTAGATACACTGTCAAAGGCATGATTTATAATCTGGAAATGTATGCAGAAAGAGAGGCCCACCGACCAGGCCTGTATCATCTGAAGCAATCAAATCCCACAAATATAAGGCAATTTAGCATTACCATTTCCAAGTGTTCCCCACAATAAGGACTCTTGTGTGCTGAAGTTTAATATTCAGAGCAGAAACCACAAACTCTAACAGCCGCTCCTGGTCAAGATAGCTAATAACCGTTCCCAAGCAATGGCACTTTTGTAATAGTTTTGCTCAAAGCAGCTGGGGATTTACTTGTATGTCAGCTTCTACATCTGAGAGCCAGAAAACGATAGTAGGCCAGACATCCATTTGCTGTATATATTGATATAATTTCATCTGAATTTATAGTGTGGGAATTATTGCACGGGCAAGAAATGTAACCTAACCTTCATCTCAAACAATGTACTACAGACATTATGGGTTCTTTTTTAAAAAAAAGGAGTGTGTGGGGAGAGAAACGTACTGACTTGTTGAATCAGATTACTCAAAGTGCAGTCCTAATGGATTTCAATATTCGCTCACACAAATCAATGTTCTTTGCATTGTATTCATAGAAGTGAAGTAATCGTTTGACACCCACCCCTAATATTCCCTTCTATTCTGCCCATTCAGTGTATGCTCTGTCTTAGGTCTTGGATCACAGTCATTATGCTTGGAATAACTCCACTCAGCATTCGTCCTTCTCAATCTTGAAGCAGGTTTTAAATCAAACGCTGTAAATTTATGTGCCACGGATGAAATGCATATGAAATATATGGAGTGCTTTCACACAACACACTTTTCTCCAAGGGTATAGAGAAATGTGAGGAGAAATGAAATGTGTGAAATGTTTGCTTGCTAATGCAGTGGCACAGGAAGGGACTTCTCAATTCTGGACTTAATGGGTTGCATCCAGTGCTGCCATTCCACTCATGCAACAGACTAGGTAAGGTCAAGGTCAAGGACCACTTGACGGTTAAACCCACTCAAAGGCAACTATGGGGTTGCGGAGCTGGGGCAGATCAACGGGAGCTCACCCCGTCGCAGGGATTCGAACCGCTGACCTTCTGATCAGCAAGCCCAAGAGGCTCAGTGGTTTAGACCACAGCTTCACCCGCATCTCTGATGGAGCAGACTACCGCTCATGCAACAAAACTGCCTGCCCCTCGCTGCAGACCCTCGCAAACACTCAAAATCTGTTCCAGAGGATTGGGGGACCCCCTGCAGCAGATTTTGGGGGCATGCAGATGGAGGAGTGGAAGAAGAAGCTCCATTGCATGAGTTCCCTGGCCACCTTCAGGAGCAATTTGACTATGTTTTTATTTGTCCAAGACTTTGGAAAGGGATGGCTTTTGTTAGGCACCGGAAGTTCATCACTACCAGCAAAAAATAATGGTGAGTATCCTTGCACCCTAAAGAATAACAAATTGATTCTGCAGGGGTAAGCCATCCCGTTTCACTGCCTGAGGTGAAACAGGAAAAGTGCCATCCTGTGTCTGCCTCACTTACTGGGGTTGCACAACAGCAGGTTCCAGGTTCTGGCAAGATTCCCCAGGGCTCTCACAAGATATTGCAGGAACCTGTAAGCTGCTGAAGCTTCTCCTCCTCGCTTCTCCATGGGGGCACCCCTTGGATTCTGCTGCCTGTTCTTTTATGCACTTCCAGCTTCTGTAGGTCCTGCTGTTAAAGTCCCCCTGAGTCTTGGCACTCATGATACATCTTGCCTAATAGCAACTGGTGTTCCTGCTATCTTTTATGGTATCTAGTTCTGTTTCAGGCTTCCATCTTGTTTTACATAAGGTGTCTTCACAACTGGCCAAGACTTTCCAAAGCTGGTAAGCACTACTTCAGATATGCTGGACTTCTAATCACCCTCAAAGGCACGCATATCAGAAAAGCATATGGCAATGTTGCTCCAGTTTAGTGATAATTATGCCCATCTAGGCAGATTTATGCAAAGCTCACTTTTATTTATTTGATATGCAGGCACAAAAAGAAGGACTTGGCTGGAACCTAAGTGAGAAAATTAAATGACACCACTTCCTTAGAAACACAAAATAATGTATGGATGTGCATGTGGGCGTCAATTGCCAACATAACATGAAAATTAAAGGCATACTTTGAAAAAAATAGCGATTTAGCAGTTAATTGGTGTCAGAATAGCTTTGTATGATGAACAAGCTAGATTAAGGCTCAGAAATTATTCATGAGATCTTGTGCGACGCAATGGCTGGTTTCTGGCATCAATTGATTGTAGCCTATTGTCTAGCCGGGCTTCCATTCCTGAGCTGCAGTATATCAAATCAAAGTCAATGATCTCCTGTGACATTTTGGGGAAATGAGGGACAAACCTATTTTACATGAAACAAGGTTTGCAGAATGTGGTCTTACTTTTGATATAGCAGTTCCTTCTAACATCTTGGTAGAAGTGCAGGGACCCTGCTGGGATCCACAGCAGCAGAGTGCTAAATGTCTCCGTTCACTCTGTTGACTGAATGGTTAGCTTTATTGCAAATCTGTATAAAAACTAATGAAATTACCCTTCACCTATCTTCAAGGATTAGCATTAATGCTCAGAACAAACTGCAGGACCGCTAATCTCTTAATGTCCCCTAAGATATGTACCAAATGAAATGTATAAATAATAAATGAAATCTCACTTTTTAAGAAACGCCAAGTAACTTTCTACTTTTTGAGAGCAAAATGTGAGCTTCTTAAACATGAAGTCAATAAAACAGTTAATGTTCTGTCCAATCCAGACCAAGGATTTGGTTGATTAGAAGAAGAAAAAAATCAAGCTTTATTCTTTGGGGCAAAATTAACCACCATATTTTCCTTCTGTGATACATAAACCAGGGATAATACATAATATATAAACATCCTTGGTCAAATTAAGGTATATGTCCATACCTTCAGTGTCCTTTTGGTGACTGAAGTCTGTTCTCCATGGTCAAAACCGTGTTACTCCTTACCGAGTGCTGTCCGTATTCCCATGTTGTCAATGTCAATTCCAAGCCACATCAAGATAATATGATTCATTATATCCCCATACTAAGCATGTGCAAACAGCATGTCTATTCAAGCAAACACTGGCTATCTGGATGAGGCACCTTTGGGCGACTTTTCATGCCTTGTCTATTGTAAGGATACAGCCCAGCAAAAGTTAGTTGTGACGGTACCATTCAATGCAATAATAGAAACAAGCAACCAAAACTGTATTCAAGGTGGCTATTGACAACCAGTTACTGCCAACAACCTACCCCCAGTTAACAGCTTAAGTTACAACTAACTGAAGCTCTATTGATTTTGGTGAGAGTTTTATTTGCCAACACAACTAACATTTGTTGTGCCTTCTGCCCTAAGCCAACTACTCTCCTTGTGTATCTGAAGAAGTGTGCATGCACACGAAAGCTCATACCAAGAACTAACTTAGTTGGTCTTTAAGGTGCTACTAGAAGGAATATTTTTTATTTTGACTATGGCAGACCAACACGGCTACCTATCTGTAACTACTCTCCTTGAATCCTCTTGCGGAGTCCCCTTTCTCAAGCTTCGTCTTAAAGAATGACGTCAACCTGACAACTTCTGCTACTAGTAGGTTGGAAGTTCTGATTATCTAGAATGAGCACACTTCTGGGATGAACACACAGCCCAATTGTTATCGCTGCATTATCAACCCTTGCATATTTATGATGGAATTAATGATGGCTTCTTGACACAAAATACTAAATATAGTTAGTATCTTTGACAGGGAACCATATATAACTACAGATGATTTTGGTCCACTGAACAATAACATTCTTTTAAAACTTTCTTGTCACATTCCTTTCCGAAGGGTTACATTTATATCTGCGGCAGGATGGATGGATGGGGCATGTGAATTGCACCTTCAAACGATTCTTTTCCTCTTCGAGGGGAAAAAAAAAGAGAAAAAGAGACAAGCACCAGAAACTTCAATCAATGTCTCTCATCCCTGAAAACTATGACACTGTCAAACTGCTGTCATTAAAGCTAACTAACCATATTAAACGAATATTAAAATATAGGTTTCTTTGCATAACATAATGAGCAAAAGTGCTTTTAAGTTTTTCCATTCGCTTTGAGGTGTAGGTGGCATTTTCATTCCAAAACTTTGAAGTCAGAACAAAATGCACAGGTACAGGGTACTAGATCAAATAATAATCAACTTCAAAAAGCATTTTGGCTGTTAGATATCCCAGGGCTAATTTCCTCTAGACATTTTAAATGTAAATGTCTAAACTCATTTAAAAATTGTAAATTGGTCTAGGTTCAATCAAAACCCATCCTGACACAGAGCAGGGAGAGTGGGCTAATTGTCATTTGTTTGTCAAATGAATTCCATTTGGAAAGCAATGAAACCTCCAAGCTAATTCTTTTAAGGTGAGCTGGTAGTTGTATTATCAGTTAAATGCAGTAAAATGGATAATCACATGATGATAATGAAAACTGAGCCTATGTTAACATTCGGGCTTAGTCTGCCACAGGGCGTACAGTGATGGAACTTAAGTACTGTAATGTTCCATAGGGCACAATGGCACCAAGTCTGCTCTTTAGCCGCACAGACACTTTCTTTGCATTAAAAAAAATAAAAAACTTTATCAAAGCACCGTGGCAATGTAGAAAATGTCAAAGTGAAATGCACTGTAGGCAAATTGTGATTTCATTAAGTTTAAATTTATTGCTTTTGACTGATGTATTACCATGCTTGTTAAGAACCAGTAATTTAGAATATCTGCCTGCTTGGTAAAATAGCTTTGTCTCCCTTGCATAACACTTTGAAAGACCACCATAATTCAAAGAAAGTGGGGGCCTATTTTATTTTTCTAAAGAAATAATTTCAGACATTCAACAGGAGCTGACCTGGTGGACAGATAGTCTTGTGCACTCATCCTGCGTGTTTTGTTAGTTTCCGTGGCAGTTAATTGCAGCCAGAATATATGTTATTTTTGCTACTCTTGGATAGCTGCATCTAGTTCATTAACAATGGGAACTTAGGAAGAGCTTAATGCCTCTACTTGGTTTGCTGCTTCATTGAGCATGTATATTGGATGTAACTAGAAGTCCTTATAAGTGGAGCTGTCCCAAATTTTCACATTCATTTTGGGCAAATTTAGCTGGTGAACGTGAGCTCTCCAAATGAGCATTTATGGAACAAAATGGCTATACAAGTGGAGCAACATGGCTGGCGGACCATTCATCAAGCACATTAAATAATTGCAATTGATTAATTCTGTGTCCAGGATTAGTACTAGGCCGTAATTCATTTAAAAATAGATTTAAAAAAATTATGACTTCTGAACTGAAAAAAAAACTTACGCTGTCCATTTCAAGTTGTGTCTGTTAAACGTTTCCCCATTCACTTTGCCTTGTTATCTCCTAAAAGAGAATTATCCAGTGTGACTATTCTGTGATTTCAGTAGGAAATTTGGCAGAATTGCATGTTGGAAGTGAGTAATGCTAGTTGATAACTGAAAACGGTAAGTGTTCATTGTTTCAAACAGGATAAAAAAGCTGATCTGTGTTGATGATATGATATGATATGATAAAACAGAAAAGCAAATAAAAGCTGATCTGCAATAGGTGGATTTTTCATTGCTGCTTTTTCTAGGTCCCTTCATCTCAACCAGACTAGTGGATTGTGAATGTTTCTGTTTGACCAGATGCGAATAGAGATGTGGGTCCTACAGCAGTGATAGTAGTAGCAGGAATTTAATTTTTGACAGGTGCAAAACTTATTTTTCTACTAATTTATTTCTTGCATTTCTATCTCACTTTTCCTTCCAATTGCTCAGGCGGGAAGCATGACTTCCCACACTCAGTTTAATTTCACAACAAGCCAATGAGGTAGGCTAGGCCAGGCCCAACAAAATCCAGTACAGTGACTGTCAATTTCTAAATCTGAGCTATCTCCTTTTTTTAAATGAACAAAATATGTATTCAAGTATATATATCTCTGAACATATTTTGCCTCAAAATGCTATGCACTTCTAGGTGTGTTTTATCTAAAAAAAATGCATTTTCAACATATTTCATCCTAAGATACATATTTTAAATGCATTTTTCAACTGAGAACAGCATCATATAATTTGGAGAAATGCAAAATCTGTATTATAACTCTCAAATTTTCAGTTTTGAAACATAAGAAGAACCTGCTGTATCACAACATTTAGGAAACATCTGAAGGCAGCCCTGCACAGGGAAGCTTTTTAAGGTTTAAGGTTTAATGTTTTATTATGTTTTTATATATGCTGGAAGCCACCCAGAGTGGCTGGGGCAGCCCAGTCAGATGGCTGGGGTACAAATATATTATTATTATTATTATTATTATTATTATTATTATTATTATGTTCTCACAGTACCCAATCAGATGCCTGTGAGGAAACCCATAAATAGGATTTGAGTACAAGAGTGCTCTCCCCTCCTGTGAAACATTGAGAACCTAAACACAGCTGAGCTTCAAAAATCACACATATTCAAATTTTGTGATGCAATTCTCCAGTCAAATGACGTTTACAAATATCCAGATATTAGGGGAAAGTGTGCAGAAAAAATGAATAAATTTACAAACAGACATTATACTTGGGAAAACTTCTTGCAAAAAAAGCGTGCATCAGTCAAAACTGCATACAAAAATGTGTTTATCGGGAAAATTCATACTAAAATATTGATTCAATTTCATGAGAATTTATTAATAATAATCTTAAAATTGCTGCAAAAATGTGGAGAAATTTACAATTGGGAAAATGAGAAACTAAGAGAGCTGAAATGGATCGGATCCTTCCATTGATAGCATAAATATACCTAATGGGAGTTTTTGTAACTTTCTATTTCATTATGTCTTTTGAATACCTTGGAAGATGCACTCCAATCACAGGCTTTGGACTCTTGTTTTAAGATACTGAACAAAGTTAGCATCATGCTGTGAGCCACTAGCTGGAGCTAAAGACCTATAGAGCATTTTTAAAAAGAATATATATAAAACATAAAATAAATCCCCAAGCTTACATTGCCTGAAGACAGCAGCTTAAACCTAGGCTGTTTAAAGCAGACTTCAAATGGGCTTTGGACAACGGTTTTTGGATATTGGCTTTTCTGACATTTCTCTGAAGTCAAGGAGACTGTCCCAGAAGATGGGAGCTTCTGCTGGTTCCTGCTCATCATGGTTAGCAAAACTAAACAAATGCAAATTAACTGGATAGCAGAAAGAAGACTTGGAAAAAGCAGTGATTGAGAAGACTTATTTATAAGGAGAAAAAGGAGCAGGGATATGGGTAGTACAGTATATAAAATGGCTAAAGGCCAAAAATGTGAAATAGGTAAGATCTAAATAGGCAATTACTAATGCTTCCTTCTATAAGGGAATTGGTATAATTGTTAATGCTGAATATTTGATGCAAGCATAAAAGACATTTTAAGAATCTTCCCCAATAACCATATGCTTCATTCAACACTGGGTGCCCTGCTTGTCATCCAATAGACAAGCACAGGGATTTCTTAGTCACAAAACCTCAGTTGTAGAATGCCAACTCAAGGAAAATCCATCTGACTCCTGCTATGTGAATGAATCACAGTGACTCTTCTGTTTGCATATTCTTCCTCCCCTCCCCTCTTCTTTCGCAGTGGCAAGGATGCATTCGGAAGCACCTGCCCCTTCATTTAAACAGACGACGGTTCCCCATGATGTCTTAACTCAGAGAACTGTGGTTTGTTCAAACACTCACAAGTGTGGTAAAAAGAAAAACCAGGACCAAACCAAGATTTCAAATCCTGGTTTGCTCGCTAACTAGAGTTAAAGAAACCACAGTTTGCAAAGTTCGAATGTATTGTGCAGAATGTTTAAGAGTGGAAGAAGATGTTCCCAATCTTCTGCTTGCAGATGTGAAGGAGGAGCTATGGTCGAATGCAGCTTTTCAATCTGTCTGCTTTCTGGATTGTGATCTCAACGTGACTTTTAGGATGCCTTTTAGGAAAGTTCTGGCATAGACAGTAGTGACACTGAAATCCTTTTGGCTGAAGTCTTAATTTTGGCATGGGTCATTATATTCTTATTTTTTTTAACATTTATGATTGCTTTATTATGCTTGTTTTAACCACTTTGAATCTCACAGCTGATAGAAAAGTGTGATATAAATTTATTCTTGCAGAGGGATTTATATTCTGTGTTGCTAATGAATCTTGTGTGAATGATAGCAGCAAAATATGCTGGTCAGAGCATCAAAGAGTTACTTCAGGTGAACCTTACTCATACCCAGTTTCTTTAAATATTAGAAAAGTTATGGGCTATTTCTGAACCTACTGTAAAACAGTTGCTTCGGAAGAAATTTTATGGCAGCAGGAACAAAATACGAAGACAAATAAGTCCTCAGCAGAAGTCACAGTGCACCATAAAATTAATGTACTCTGTATGTTTAGTTAATCCAGGTATTTAGGCATTCTGTTTATTAACTCCAGATACCATTTTCAACATTTGCTGGTAAGTAATTATGTGTGTCGATTGTGGTAAATTTGTTTCAATAAATAGTTTAATAGTCAACTTGAATTACTTCATGCACATTGAATCAATTAAGCACAGGTGGCAGCTACTTCATAAACACTGGCACTTCCTTTCATCTGCTGGAAAAACTATATTGTGATGTTTTAACAGACTGCAGGGCTCTCCCTCTAAACAAAGAGACAAACACATTTTCTCTACAGAGCAGAATGGTTTTATTTTTAGGATCACAGAATTGTAGAGGGGACTCTGTGGGCCATCTAGTCTGTCCCCCTGCAATGCAGGAATCTCAATACGCAGCATATTGAAACCATACTGGTACCTGCTTAGGTTTGCAATCTTGGTTCAGCTGGTTTGTAAACTTTCTATTATTATTATTTCTGTTCAATTCCATTCTTGTCAAGCTCCACGAAATACGAAACTTGTTTTAGCTTGTATGACATGTTACCTTCCTTTGAGCCTTTCAAGCAAGATAGGATGAGATTTCCTTTTGATTTTAGCACATCGCACTAATGAAATATATAACGCTTGTCTTACAGATACAAAAATAAACCATCTTCCTTTGGGAATATAATTTTATATATAACTTCTCAAGGAGAAAAATATATAGGGTCAGAAATCCAATGACCAGAGATCCAACCCTACATACTTTTTCTGAGCAGAATGAAAAGAAATCCATGGATTTGGCTGGCTTCCTCCATCTGAAGTCTTCCGTGCTTCATCTCATGTCAATCCCAGGTGCCCACCAACACACAAGGTTGGCTTTTTTAAGGGAAATGGGTGTCTGTAGCATGGAAGAAGAGGCAAGAAAGGCAAAGTCCTTGGTCAGAGACAGTATGCTTCTGAATATCAGGTGCTGGAAACTGCAGGATGGGAGAGTTGCACCCTGAAGGCTTCCCACGGGCATCTGGTTGTCCACTGTGAGAACAGGATTCTGAATTAGAAAAGTCATTGGCTCCTCTTATGTTCTTTTGCTAAGAGAATTCTGCTCCCAATTTGTTGAATCAAAGCCACAGTTATAGACATCATGAAAAATATAGATCAACAGCAGAGTTATATTTTGAAAGTACACAATTGTTCCACAATATACAGGAAAATTGTCAAGAGAGTTCCTTGATTTTCTGTCACTTCAGCCCTATATCCAACAAAAAAAAATTTTTTTTGTTAATATTCTTTATTGATCAAAAAATTTGCATGTCTATACAAGCATTATGTAGTATCTCTTAACAGGTAAAAAAAAGAAAATTATATAAAATAGAAAAATTATAAAGAAAGAAAAAAATAAAAAATAAAGAAGTAACAAAGATAAGAAACATAGAAATAAAAAAGACAAAGTTATTTACATAGTAAAGTACTCATCCACACAATCCTTCCCAACCTCCTCATTATACTGTTTGAATATATATCCATCAAAATTAGCCCATATTGTATTAAAGTGGTTACTTCCCATCTAGCATGCATACTGCAGATTGGGGACTCGTCGACACTGGTAAAGAAAAAGCGCTTTATATGCGTTATAACACTGGAACACCAGATGGCGCTGTGGAGTCCTGTCTTTTGCCAATGTGATTTCCCTTTAGGAAATTTTCCTGAAACGCGTTTTTGATGTGTCTAGATCCAGCCCAGGAAAGGTATTGCCAAATCCAAGCTGATTTCGGCATTTTATCCAAACCAAGCCAACCAAAATGATTGGGGGCTGGAACAGCTTCCCTATGAGGAAAAGATATAATGATTAGGGCTTTGTAGGGAGGGTTGGGGGGGATAGTGAGTGAAGGGGAATATAATGGATGTGTGGAACATTAGGCACTGGAGGGAGAAAGTAGAGAGAAGTCTCTCTCTCAATGCTACTAGAATTTGGATTCATCCAATGAAGCGGCGCAGTGGGAGATTAAGGGCAAGCAGAAGTGAAAACTAATCTATGGAAATTACTACCATCAACAGATGTTGCGATGATCACCAGCAAGATGGCTTTGTTCTTCATCCACTGTTGGGGATAGTATTCCTAGTGAATGCAATTGATGGGACTTACAAGTGGGAAGAATGCTGTTGCAAGGGCAGCCCATCCCATTTCACCACCAGAAGTGAAATGGGAATGTCCTGCTTCTCCCCCGCCTGTCGCCACCATGCCACACCCCAACCACTACCCCCACTGCCAGAATACAACCCTCCCCCCATTGCCAAACTTGGCAAGAGATAGGGTGTTCCTTGAGGCATTGCCACTCATCTTCTCCACCAGTGAGAGAGGATCATTCTGGCGGTAGAAGAGGTGGGGCAAGCGGGATACCCCCTCTTGCTCTTCTGCTACCTGAGGCAAGTGCTTCAGCGTAACTCATCGGTGGGCCAGTTCTGCACTAAAGTCCTGTTTGTGGGCTTTCTATGGGCATCCACTTCAGCACTGCGAGAACAGAATGCTGGACCAGATGAGTTTTTGGCCTGATCCTGTACAGCTCATTTTACGTTCTTAACGGGCTTCAGAAGAAGATAAGAGAAATCAAAAGAAGATAAGGGTATCAATGGCTACTAGTCGTGATGGTTACCTTCAGGATGAGAAACTCCATACCTCTGAATAGAAGTTGCTTGGAACAAATAGGATAAGGCGATTGCTCTTGGTCTTCCCACAGCCTTGGTTGGTCATAGTGGAAAACAAGATGCTGAGCTAGATAGGACTTTGCTCTGATATGGTAGGGCTTTTTATAGATTCTTATGGGCTCCACCAGACCCAAATGTCTAATAAAAGTTGTCTTGATTTTTAAAAGCAGCAGTTTCTGTTCTAGCTCTGAGCTGTGTGTGTCCAGCTCCTAAAGCAAATCTTGAAGTAGCTCTAGTTGGCATCTGACATGGACAAACCCAGCCCTGATTATCCAGTGAATTGTCCTGTGAATGTCCAACATGAGAAGGCATGCTACCCTCCTTAAGACTATGCAAGAAGGCTTTGATGCAAGCTTTGAAGGCCCTGTTGTCTCCTATGTCTTGCGCTAGTGAGATCAGATGAAGCTATAAAAGTTCTAAAATGTCCGCATGGAGTCCTCATGACAGAAAGACCACAGGGATCCATCTTTGGCAGTGTGCAGTAGCAGGACACAACAGTACATATTGAATTTTGATATGGCCCTAACCACCATTATCTGAAATAAGGGTAAGAACAGGAACAGAGGTTACAGTAATGATCATTGTTTTGTAGCATTACAGCACTAGAAGACTAAGAAGTTCTAGACATGGCACATTAACAAATGAGGCCAGAGCTCTGGGAAGCTCCTTTCAAAGAGACAGTATCAAGTATGTCTATAAGAAATAGCACCTACCCTACAAAGACATTAGAGTCATTTACATAGTCTCATCAGTGGCTCAAACCGGCTCCTTGTGGAGTCAGACATTTGGAAATAGATAAAGCCCATAAAGAATGCTCCTTTTCTCCGGGAGAGATTAATGTAGATGTGAACACATTAGTGCTGTATGAGGGAGAGTATACTCTTTGACAGATAACTGGGATTGGGAATATTAGATTACCAAATAATGGACCTTTTAAATTCTGTCATCATTGCTTATCAACTACATTAGCTTCAAACCTGCAATTTTGAGTGTGGTGTTATTGAGCTTTCAGAAGATTAAATTACTGGACTTTTGTTTGTGAATGTCTCTGTGAAATTTCCTGAAAAGGATCGTCATCCTCCTCTATTGTGTCAGTGTGAATGCCAAATAACAGACTTTATGGGATATTTATAGACATACAAATGATAGTACTAATGCACCTTAATGTCTGTCTACCTGAGTGGAAAAAGCAGAGTGTGATTAGATAACACTCCCCTGTATGCCTTTTGTAAACCTGTACAGAGGAAAGAGACTTTCCTTCTCTTCTCCAGACGCTCCTCAACTCCCAAGCCACAATTTATTTCAAATGTTATCCTCTATGGATAACTTTACAGTAAGAATTTCATTCACAAAGGATTTCCTTTTCTTTTAATCATTTGGCTATATATGTATAGGCCGGGTTGAAACTTGCTACTACCACTGTTTCCTGAAAATATTCTCCCCCTGTGAAAATGGAGGGCCAGTGTTCTGATGCTTTTAGGAGGGGTGGGATGTAGAAATCTACCTGATGTTTTCAGGATGGCATTGCTGCTTGTCATACTAAGTTTTGCCAGGATGCATGGTTGGCAGGAGCAGGTAGAGAGCCCCTCATGGTGCTTCACATTTCCCAGGATGCCTTGGGTGGCACTCCCAAAGCATTCTACAATGTGTGGCTGGCAGCAAGCTGTGGAAAGAACCACACAGCCCTGTGAGGGCTTTTTTTTTAAGTTAAAAACTAAAGCAAGAGAAGAAACTTGAAAAAATGCTTGGCTGTCTCATAAGGTTAAGCAAGGTAATGGCCAAAAATAAATAAAATCCCACTGCTTCAGAAGACTTTCATTTCAGCATCACTCAAATGGTTGAAAAGGGTTTTTGTTGTTGTTGTTGTTGTTTTGCCACATTCAGCACAGTCCTAATACCTCTCATCAGAACTGAGTTAAAGTATCACACTTTTGAATGGGGAAAAAAGAATTTTAAAAAGTGAAAACGTGATACACAAAGTGCACTCCATAAACCATGCCACTTCCGACTAGATGGTTTGAATGCTCCCTCTTGTAAAGCAACAACCAGCATCCATGCACATGGAAAACTAGTACAATATGTCAAAGTCAAGACCGGTTGTGGTCAAGGAAGGGCTGTAGCTTAGCGATAGAGCATCTGCTTTGAGTGCAGAAGGCTCCAGGTTCAATCCCTGGCATCTCCAGTTATGGCTGGGAATGTTCCCTGTCTGAAACCCTGGAGAATCTCTGCCAGTCAGTGTAGACGCTACAGAGCTAGATGGACCAATGATTTGACTCAGTGTAAGGCAGCTTCCTGGATGCGGGTGGCGCTGTGAGTTAAACCACAGAGCCTAGGACTTGCCAATCAGAAAGTTGGCGGTTCGAATCCCCATGACAGGGTGAGCTCCCGTTGCTCAGTCCCTGCTCCTGCCAACCTAGCAGTTCGAAAGCATGTCAAAGTGCAAGTAGATAAACAGGTACTGCTCCAGCGGGAAGGTAAACGGCATTTCCGTGCACTGCTCTGGTTCGCCAGAAGTGCCTTAGTCATGCTGGCCACATGACCTGGAAGCTGTACGCCGGCTCCCTTGGCCAATAAAGAGAGATGAGCGCCGCAACCCCAGAGTCATCCACGACTGGACCTAATGGTCAGGGGTCCCTTTACCTTACCTTTAAGGCAGCTTCCTATGTTTCCATGCTTCTGACTTCCTAAATGTACATATGTAAGGATTATTTTCCAAACCAGGGTTGCAATGAAACATGCAGTTCTCTATCTGTAGGAAGCAGAGACCAAGCAACACAGCACCTACACTGTTCCCTTGGCAGAAGTCTCGGGCTGGTGTACAGTTGTGTCATTGAAGGATAGGATATGGAGTATCCTGTTCTGTTAGCTTCCATCCTGCCTACAACTCCAGTCATTTGGATGGCACATCTTTGCCAATATATCTAGGATATTATGTCAGTAAGTATTCCATGTATTTCATGTTCAGCCAGCAGAGAAGGACTTCTGCTAAATCCCATGGCTCTTCAGCTGGTGTAACTCAAATATAGGATTGCCATTTTAGGACTTTTCTGTACTAGGGGACTTTAAAGGTGGCTGGGCCACTTTTTTATTTACATTTTTATTTATGCTGATTTTCCAGCTGTATTCTGATATTTTGCTAGTGGCTTTGGCTATGATTTTATAGACACTCGTGATCTAAAAACAGGAAATGAATCATCCTTGAAAGGGTGTGTGATGTGCTATTTCTATTATTCCAGCAGGCCTTTATTTCACAGCAGTTTGAGAGCCTACCTGAACTGGTGAATTTTAGGATCAGCTGTTTAGTTCGTATTAGTAATGTGTTGAGGGCGGGGGAGGAACTTGCCGGAAAGTCTACAAACTTCATGGAGTTGAGTGCCAAGAAAATATGGTGTGTGATAAGCTAATCAAGGAACTGTGACAGTTACATGTTTATAAGAATACATGTTTATTTAATTAGGTAGATGTAAATGTTGTCCATAAAAACATATCAGGAAAAGAATAAAGATATAGCAGAAACGCTCAGTTTCACATTAGACTCTCAGTGTAGGCACCTCCTACAATCAAAGTACTCCAATCACTTGGAAACAGTTTAAAATACATTTTGTTGTGCTTGTTTATTTTTTAATGTTTTCTTTTAATTACCATATTTCTCTTGCTTCGGAGATAAAACCTGTTGTATTTGGGTGGCAGACTTCAAATAGATGAATGTTCTGAATAAGTTAAAAAGGGAAGAATTCATTTTAAGCACAAGTAAATGCACTGTTTGTTTTAAAGTCCCCCCTTATCCTCCACCCCTTCCCACTTACTCCTCCGAACCAAGTTTACTTTCACTTTGATTGTACAAAAGTGGCTTAAAGGAAGGACTGGACACCTACAGGCCTATTCAAAAGTGTCCATTGAACAACACTTGAAGACGTGCAGTATGTTTGATATTTATGAGCTGGCTTAGAAATTGAATTTGGCAACCATTCTGAGTGGTTTGATAATTATTCAGTACCCTGAATACCAACAGTGGGCTGTGTTCGCACATCATCTTACAGCATAGTTAATGTTTAACACAAACTAGTTACCGCTTGTGGCTTGCTTGCAGAGATGCAAATCACAGACCCAGGTCTGGATAAGGATGACAAGCCAAGGCCTGTGGTTTGCTGCTTCTGACATGGACAAGGGGAAAAGGAGCAACAAAGCTGGAACTTTTGGAGCCATGTGCAGCAGCATGCTGCTCATTCACATTTAATGAGCAGCGTGCACATGGGTCCAAATGTTCCTGCTTTGCCCCTCCCCTGTGGGATTAGACTTTCTAACCTGATGAGACATTTAATGTGATGTGAGAACCCGGCCAGCGTCTCATGGATACTTCTGTCCCTCCAAACATCCCTGTGCATTCTGGAGGGGCTAGCAAAAAATTCATAAAATAGGGAAAGGGCTATTGGATTGTCCTTTCCTTACAGATCTGTCGCAGTTGGCTAATTTAGTGGAAGCCATAAATGACTGAAATAACACTGAGAAATAGCAATCTAAAAGCTGGGATGTAAATCTCCTTTATTAGTGCCAATATGAAACAACCTTCAGGTGGACATTGGTGCTAAGGCAGTGGTCTGAACAACACAAGTTCACCATATTTAATTGGAAAAAGGTGTCAGTACTGCATACCTTTGAGTACATCCAGAAAAAAGCACTGCTTTGCTTTGGACTACATCAGCAAGTCCAAGAAGGGGCTCTTGTCATCTGGGCAGCCCAGGACCTCCATACACATTGCCTAGGCTTGTGCCCCAGGGAGGTCACTTGGGTGCGGCAAACACCCAATGTGAGAGGCAGCAGTTACAAATTACCAGTCTCTGCAGTCACAGCAGGCACTGTGATTCTCCGGCAGTTTGACTTCACCCCCAGAGGACCACTCCATTGTCTCTTGAGATGGACGGATGCCAACAAGAATCATGAACCTGGTTGTGGCCCACCACCAAGCCAACTACACACAATCTCCTGTTATGGAGAAGTAGAGTTGCTAGCCTGCTGCAGGCCTTACACCTAGCTGAGGATGGAGGCATATGTAGAAGGGGGTGTATAACAGCCAGGAAGAGTCATTGTTCGGGGAGGGGCATTTTGGAGCACAGCAAAACACAGTAAAAAATGATTGTATGAATTTAATTAGAAACTTTCATTAGGAGATTAGATAACTAGAACAAAGAAAACCAGTGAAAAGGTTTCTTATTAATACTGGTAGCTCTGTAGAATATTGATAATGTAACAAAGGAAAGAGTGGATCTGCATAGCAAATTACTGAAGGTTACATATATACTTCTAAACAGTTTCCATCTAGCTAAATGAACCTGGAGTCCCCCTGGTGAAATGCATTTGTGTACAAAAAGCCACACTAGTGGGACAACCACTTGGACCCATGCTTTCTAGGCACAGGGCAAGCAGAAGTGTGACAAGCCCCAAGTCTACCAATTTCAGCCCCCAAATCCATTCTAGAGAGATTTTATAGTTCTTAATAAGGATGCCTGTCCAATATTCAGGCAACTGGATTTGAAAACTCCCTACTGTACTGGGAGCATTTTATTCCCAAACTCCATGAGCTGTTTATCTCTGTGTATATTCATACTAAAGAATTGAACTCATAGGTTCACTGGGTTTAAAGATACAAAAATTGAACTGGATAGAAAATGGTGCTGAAGTTTACATGTGCTACAGACTGAGATCATACTTATTGCCCCTAAAATTCCAGCAGTGGTGATTGCAGTGTATCTGTTTGTTCAGGGAAAAATAAAAGAATTAAGCTGTGAGGAGGGGGGGGGGAATTAAGAGAGAGAAAAAGGAAGAAGTGAAGACCCATTAATTATTGTGTTACAATGCTTTAGCGACGGAAGCCTTCAGTCACTAGCGAGTGAAAGGTTAATCGCTTTTAAAAATTCTGAGAAAATCTAAGGGCACTATTAGATAAAATGATAGATCGGTGGAAGAATGGGAAACATGAGAAAATTGTGGTATGGATTGCTAAAGGGCAAAAGCAACTTGCAATTATGGCCTTTTGTTCTCACGAACCTAGTGCATTTTTAACCTGATACAGTAACATTACCAAGACATGGGCAAAAAAGCCCTACCCCAAGCTGTAACCTCCCTTCTACTAGGTCCTGAGACAGCTGTGCTGCTCAGTAATTTGCTACTGAACCAGGTTCAAGGTTCTTGTTTAAATTCACAAGCCCCAAACACAAGGGCTGAAAGGGGAAAATCCAGTGGCAAGATCCACCAGGATGAGCTGCTTCAGATGCAGTGGCTCTCCAATATAGGGCTTTCCACATTTTAGACCACATCTCCTATCGCTCCCGGCCAGCATGGTCAATGGTTGGCGATGATGGAAACCATAGCCCAACAATATCTGGAGAACATCATGTTGGCTACTCCTTTTGCAGAACAAAAGGTACAGAATTGGTCCCAAATCCTCATTTTGTGCTGCATCAACTTGCACATGAAACTTGACCCATACGCAACACTTACATTGGGAAAAGCAACAATATTCATTGGGCCATTTTCTCTGCCTTGCACTCAAGGGGGAGCAACATCCCACGGCACTTTTGAGAGGGAGGGGAGAGCTCAGCAATTCAAGGAGGATAGATAAGTGTAGGCATGTGTACAGGGTGTGCCCAGGCACTGTCTAACAACAACAACCAAAAAAGTGGCTTTGTGAGACCTTGCTTAGTTGCTTTGTTGTAGTAGTGCACCAGCTCCACCAATGCAATCAAGCTGCTATTCTGCATCTTCCAACAAGCTGTGTCGCACCCCTCCAAGTGGGCCATGGTGCCCACCTCCATCTGAACCATCAACGCTGATGGTGCGTACAGGCTGGGAAGGATTGGGAGAGGTGTTTCTGCAAAGGCAGGCATGTGTTTTAGTTGGCTTGCGAGAAGCCTACCCCAGTCCACCTTCGGCGGGGAGAGATCTGAGGAGGTTAGGGGCTGCTTTTGTGGTGTTCATGCATGTGGGAGCCCTGCATTGTTACATCACTTCCAGTGACAATGTGGGTCCCTCCAAGTGGCAGCGCTTCAGGGCTGAAGTCATGTTTGGTGCTCAAGGGCGCATACCCTGGCCATTCCCCTTGAGTGCTCCAGCCCCCTCTTCCACACAGGCGAAATTCTCTGGGTGTGAACCCTAATGAAATGTGCTGTGCATTCCTCTGAGGATAAGGTTGTTTGAAACTGGTCACAATGGACATAGTCTGCCCCTCCATTAGGAGGCAGTGTGCCAACCTCTTAATGCCAGTTGCTGAGGAACAACAATCGGAGGGGCCTATCACCTTCAAGTCCTGCTTGTGAACTTCTCAAGGGCGTACGATTGGCCAGTGTGCTAAGAATGCTAGGCAGGCCTTTTGTATGATCCAGCATGGCTTTTCTTACACCCCCCTGTTCATATTGCATTATAATTTTGTACAGAAGACTCTCATTCAGCATTAGCTGAAGGTCATTAGAGAGGACTTCAAAAGGTGTCCTTCCCCCCAGTCCTACAGGAAGCAATCAGAACGAGAAGAAATCTGTGAGGCTGAAGTAAAAGGGGTCGGCTGCCTAAATAACTTTCAGCTCGTTCCCTATTGGAGGGTGATGACCCTTCAGTAGTGCGTGAAAGCACAAAAGTCCAGCTGGTTTAGAAGGCTGTGGACCCCACTGCGCTTTAGGGAACAGCTCTCTGCCTTTTCTGCTTAAAACTACTCTACTAGGTAAAACGTATTCCCTTAGCCACACAGTATCTCCTGTAAACTTATGTTTATATGGTAATATTTAAATTACGAAGCACTAGCCTTTCACCTTCAGGATCTTGCCTTGATTAAAGTTCTCATCCTATGGGAAATGAGTTTGGTGGCCTAAGCCGAGTCTCTGGTAGACAAAAGTCCTTATCTCTAAACTCCAAGCATAAATTCAATGCAACTTGGCATGACTGGAAGTCCCTGCACAGGCAAAGACAAGGAATGAGCATGTGTCAAGAGCAAATTATTTAAGTCATCCAATCAGCAATGAATTCAAAGCAGAAACATCAAAACTGGTGTGCACCGGCTGCTGCAGAAACTGGGGGGGAGGGGGGGAGGCACCCTGTTTTGCATGTTTAGCTATATTCATGAAAAAATATCGTTTAGAGCTGGGGGGGAAATTAGGTCAAAGCTGCAGTGTAGCAGATGCTTAAGAGCCTTGTTCTCTTTGCCTATGTTCTCCTCATTGCCATACCAAGATATTGTTGTTGTTGTTGTTTTTTAAAAAAAAAAAAGATGACAAAGAAAACAATCCAGAGTTTCCAGGCAGGTCTGGAAGGGCTGAGGGAGCTCCATTTTGCAGGTGCAACCTTTTGTGTGTCTGCTAAGGATGAGTTTTGAATAGGGTAGGGTAAAGTGTGTGTGCTTGTGTGTAAGAAATAAATAAACTATCTCTTTAAAATATCAATGGTTCACATCTGTGCAGCATTTCCAAGTGTGCAATGCACTTCATCTATCTGTAATCCTTGCAACAAGCATGCAAGGTAAGTCAGTATTATTCTCCTCTTTATTGTAGATGGGGGAACTGAGGCTGAGAAGGAGTGGATTACCCAATGACACCTGGTGAGCTCATGGCAGAGGCAAAATTCAAACCAGAGACTTCCTGGTGTGCAGCTCAGTTTATTGGGCAATAAGCTGGTACTCCCTTACTCAAGGGCAGAGAGAGAGAGAGAGAGAATGAAAGAATCCAACGTAAGAGTAGGAGGGATACCTCTCCTCAAACAACATCCCTTTCCTCTTTGCAATATGCCTTTGAAACTAAGATATAAAAGGACTTGCTGAACTCGGGGTAGGAGGCAGCCCCACTGCGAATGCACAGACTCTTACATGCACAGAAGTAGTTTATTACTACTAGTATTTCACTGTTTACATGCTAAAATGGCTTCTAAGCAGTTTACAACAATAAAATCAATGTTCAAATCCATATGTAATTAAAATAAACAACAAAACAGCTCCATCAAAGCTTTAAAGCATCCTTAATTAAAACATACAATAAAAGAAACCAGTTAAAAAGCATAACAAAACAAAAGGATCAGAAGGTCAGGTTGAAAGGAATGCTTGCCTAAAGAGGCGTGCCTTTCAGATCCGTCAGAATGCCAATACTGATGGCTCTTCTCATATTTCAGTAGGAAGTAGGTCTTCCATACAGGCCATGACCTGAAAAGTTGTTATATTTACTATGATGACTACCTTTCTTCCAAGGAGCTCAGGCAATCTACATGGTTCTCCCTTCACCCCTTTTATTTTCACAACAAACCTGTAAGGTAGGTTACACTGAAAGATAACACTGGCCCCAAATCATCCAGTAAGGCTGAATGGGGATCTGAATCTGGGTCTCCCAAGTCTTAGTCTGACTTTCTTACAGCTACACAAAACAAGTTCTAAAAACCAAGCATGTCTAATGTAACCAGAGGCGAAGGAGATGGAGCACTGAATCCTGATCTATATCAGTTATGTCCGAAGGGAAATTTCAGAGAATTCTGTGTTCCCCACCACGTTATGGCAAGCTGCAAATACAAAATACAAAATATATTTAAATATATATTAAAATACAAAAGTATTAAAGATAAATAATTCTCTGTCCTCCCACCCTACACACATTTTCCAGCCAGATATGCTTCCCCCAGTGGGACAAAAGGGAGTCCTTTATCATGTGGTGTGACATCTGCCATGGACCACAGACTCGGCAGATGACACCTCCCCCTCCCCTAAACATCTTCCAAAACCTGAAGCATGTGAGTGCAAAATACAGGAAACCAAGTAGAAATTAAACACACAAGCAAACCCATTGTTTACCATGTTTAAAAATGGCAACCGTGCAATTGTTGCTGATTTTGTTGCATTGTGGCTTCTCAAGTCCCTTACTCCAGAGTAATGACTGTGTAAGAAACACGGATTGTATAAGTAAGGAAAAGTCAGAGTAAGAAACATGAAGACGCAGGACCTCCCGCCTGCAATAACTTCACAAGCGGCCTTGTGCAATGTCACATTCTGTGACGCTGAGCCGGTGCACGGCCAGATCTTAGCAATGAAGCAGAAAACTCTTTCTTGGCCAAGATACGTAGCAGCTGATATTTGCCTCTCTGCCCTGTTGTGTTCCCTTTCTTGTAATCCCGGTGCTGTGCTCCCAAGAAGATGGATGGCCATTTCATTACCGAACAGCATCTCTTGTCAAACTTTGAATTACTGATCATAAAGAAATATCAGTTCTGGTCTGAAGGGTTGTTTGAGCAGCACTCCTTGTTTTTATCAGCACGACTGTTTAGTGCAACATACACAAGGCGAAAGGAGGGGGGTGAACAGAAGGGGCATTGCGGGAGGGGAAGAATCAAACCTGGCTGAAGAGCTATGAGTTTGCAATACCCTACCCATACAAACAAGCCCCTGCTGCAGTTCTAGACGGCAGAAATAAAAGGGAGCTTTTTGGCTCACAGCTATATAAAAAAATTATCATAGTGATGAAGTTCCTCTGCCATCAACAGAGCTGTGATAACGTTGTTTGATGATGATTTTCCCATGAATGTTAAACAGCTGCCACTGCGGAGGGAAAGGAGCTTATCTGCACCTAATACTGATCTCTAATTCCTGCCCTTCTTGAACCATCCATTTTCTAACAGCATTAACTGGCAAATTTACATCCCATCTTAATGCCGCTAAAGAGGACAGGAGATGAAGAGTAAATGACAGGAGTGTAATGAGGATGGCTTTTTTCTCCTTTCTCTTTAATGGCTGAAGATTTACACAATTGTCTGTAAGCTTATATAGAGAGCTTACCTGAACCTTTTGCCAGCATGGATTCAACTTACAGGAGCTTTTGTTAACTAAATACACATAAATATTTTTAAGGAGGTTTAATATTGTGACTTCAAAGAAAGCCAAATGACAAGATGAGAGACAAAATTATTATTTTTCATCGTTTGGGGGGTTAAAAATGGTTCAGATTTCTATTTTTCTACAGAAAAGCGAAACATATAGATTTAGCTATATATATTTTACATACACACACGCACACACACACACACACACACACGGTATGAGTGTTAATAAACTTTCCCTTTCACTTAAAAAAAAAACAAACAAACCACGTGAAGAATAGGATTTCAGGTCACCAAATTCTCAGCAGAATTATCTCCCAACCTCAGCAATCAATGGTTATCCAAATACATTATGTAGAGCTATGTTTCATGTCAACCACAATGTGGCTTCCTTTCTGATCATGTAGGCACCATCCGAATGTGAGATTATACTGCATGCTGTAAATGATGGAAAGAATGGGGCATTCTAATCGGCAACACTGCAGCGACAGGACCTAGTTTGAGGAATACAGTGGGCTTGGGTGGTTCTGGGTTGTTGTTTTTTAAATCCAGTTTATAATTTCTGTTGAAATAATTGTGAATTCACAATATTGTAATCTAGAAGGAATTTAAAAATCAAGGGTCTTCCCTACCCTATTCTGGTCATATCCTGTTTTGCTTTTTTTGTAATCAGTTGCTTGATTAATTAAAATCATATTATTGAATTATTTATTGAATTTTTACACCACCCTCCACCCAAAGAACACAACATTCGAAAGCAATGGCTCTTTTTGGCATGCTTCCAATAGCAAAATATAGGTTGGTGGGCATGCAGGATTGGGTCTTCTCTGGAGTGGCACCCAGGCTTTCAAACTCCATTGCAGAATTCAAGAAGCATGTCTGACCTCTTCCTTTTAGTCTTTTTGACGTATGATGAAAACAATTTTCTTCCACTGGGCTTCTTCTGATAATTGACTCATTCCAGTCACTAACGTTTGTCTGGTTGTTGTTTTTTATGTTCTGATTTAGTTGTTTTTATTCTACTTTCTGTTTATTTATTTCTTTATGAAAATATACTTATATACCGCAAGTTCATTTTTTAAAGAAATCAAAGCAGTTCATGACCATTATAGATAGCTATACACTAAGATTCTCATAAACATTTACATGCTAACTGTTACAGAATATTTCTTCTTCATTGTTTGCATAAGTGTAGTAGCATAGAAAAGTTTTCAGGAAACATTTAGACATTAAAATAGAGGGCTCCTACATTTTAAATCTTGTACCCCACTTTAGGTCTGAAGATATAACTTAAAAAATATGAATATTAAGTATACTTGTAATGACTAACTTTGCTCTTTTGGTGAATGCAGTTTCTCAGATGTTATCAGTTTTCATTTTCCATCAATGATGGCACAGGATTTTCTCTTCCATTGAGAGAAAGGTCCTCTTTTCCTCCACTGCAAAACAGGCCAATATCTTCACAAAGGCAACAACACGCCACACAGTTCAGGGTTCTCTATCACGCTGATAATATATGGTTGAATGTAATTCTAATGCTTTTATATGAGAAAGCCAACGACGGTAAGCTCCACTTATTGTAATGCATGTGTGTGTTCCTTTCTGCCATTAATTTCTGAGAGATTAGTTAGAAAGTGGCAGGTTTAGAAACCTTATGCAGCCTAATCCTACCTATGTTTACTTAGAAACAAGCCAATTGAATTTAGTGAAACTTACTTTTTAACAGGGGGGCCAAGGGGATTTTCCGTATGCGAACAGAGGCCCCTGTCCCTCTTACAGGAGGCTCTTTTCTTTTTGCATAAAATGTGCACATCCTTTGTGCCATATGCAAATTTGTATTCTCTTTTGGGGAAGGGCGGAGGCTCCAAAAACAAATCAGAGGCCGCAAGCAAGTAATAAAGTGTCTGACAGACAGAACGCCAATAGGTGAAGTCTTTCCATACTAGAAAAGGTTTCACCTGTTGAATTTCGGCCTGCCACACAGTGTTAAAAGAGCAAGAGCCCTGATTTCATCCCAGCGCCAGTTTTAAACCATGCAAAGAATTCAATCTACAAGAGTTGGAAACCAGTTATGTTATCGTGGGTTTTCCATCAATTGATCAGAAGCAATTGATATTGCGTTCATAGCAAGATCAGGCATGGAGGTTAAGGGGTGTCAAAAGAGATTTAAGATTTGCAGCAACCAAGATTTAGATGTCTGTGCTTGGATAAACTATACATTTGATATTCAGTTTGCTAAAAAGAAAGCTGTATATTTTAAGAGTGTTTGTTCTGGTTATTTATCATTCATACCTCATAATAACTACAGCAATAAGTCAAATTCTCTCTCTCATAAGGATTTGAGTCTTTGACACTGATATACCCATTGCTGTGTTTATACCAGCAGCAGCAACCCACCCAAAGAATCCCCCTATTTTCCACCCATGGATGAGAAAGCAATAATCCCCCTCACTGCATATTGCTACTCTAATCAACTTAACAGCCATCCCCTTAAAGAAAAGCCATCCCCTTAATGCATTCCCTTAAAGAAAGAAAAAATCCAAAATGCCAAGAGACTGGGTAACAACACTGGTCTATACTTCAGGGCTGTCATATGCTTTTGCCTTCCCAATAGTTGTAAACTACAAGTCTCATCATCCCTGGCCATTGTCCATGCCTCCAAGGGATGATGAGAATTGCAGTTCAGAAGCATAGGAAGGACCAAAGGTTCTCCACACCTCCTGCAATGATTCATTCCCCCCAACATGGTGACTTCCAGATGTTTTGAACTACAAATTCCACCATCCCTCATTGAACATGCTGGCTGGTGTTTATGGGAGATGTCTAAAACATTTGGAGGGCATCAGGTTAGGGAAGGCTACTCTCCCTGCCACTGCTACTCTGAAATATTGTTGTTTAGTCATGTCCGACTCTTTGTGACCCCATGGACCAGAGCACGCCAGGCACTCCTGTCTTCTACTGCCTCCTGCAGTTTAGCTCCCCGCAATCTGCTCCTGAGGCTTGGGAGAACCTCAAGAACAGCTCAGGAGGGAGGACAAGGGAGCAAGAAGAAGTGCTTGTGCTGGTGGAACATTTGTAAGAGCACAATATTGAATTCATCCCAAAGCATCTTCTCTCAAAGCAACCTGGTTAAAGATTTTGTGTGTGCGTGCTCACTATAAAATAAACAGGAATGGATCGAAGCCTTAAAAAACTGAGCCGAGAGCATCACATTCAGGCTTTGAACCAGAATATTCCAGTCCACATTGAGAGGTATTCTAAGCATGGACAAAGCAAGGGAAGAGGAAAGAGGAGACGGTCTGCACATTGTGGCATTGCAGGGAGAAACTGGAAGGGCCTAGGCGTGTGCAGCTTGAGAAGGGGAGGGGGAGGGATGGATGCAGAATGGTATGATGGCTTCACACTGTGAAGTGGGCTCTTTCAGATATGGGGGAGAGGATACAGTCATACCTTGGTTGTCGAACACCTTGCGACTCAAACGTTTTGGATCCCAAACACCACAAACCTGGAGTGAGTGTTCCAGTTGCAAACTATTTTTGGAAGCCGAATGTCCAACGGGGCTTCTGTGGTTTCCGACTGGCTTTTGATTGGCTGCAGGAAGCTCCTGCAGCCAATCAGAAGCCGTACTGTGGTTTCTGAATGTTTTGGAAGTCGAACGGACTTCCGGAACAGATTCCATTTGCCTTCTGAGGTACGGCTGTCCTAAAAAGGAGATGGAGAAGGGCTGTAGCTCAGAGGCAGAGTATCTGTTTTTCATGCAGAAGGTCCTAGGTTCAATCCCTGGCACCTTGGCTACCTAAAACCCTGCCAGTCAGTGTAGACAATACTGAGCTAAATGGACCAGTGGTTTCACTTGGTCCAAGGCAGTTTCCATATAATTGCATATGAGTTCTTGTGGTCCACTTTACATGGCTAAACAAACACTATAGTGTCTGAGTAAGAGAGCAAGTGACATTTCCGTGTTCCTCCCAGGAAAAAAAAAATCAAACTTCTTTATGCATGTATGTACACAGAGATTACAGATGCTTCCCAGACATCTACATGAAATTTTCTAACCCAAATTTATTTCACTACCTGCTATACACATTCTTAGGTCTATTTTGTATTGGCATGGTGGTGCAATATAGCCCCTTGGGGCCAGCAAAGTACAAGCTCACTCATATAGTAATAAATCAAAAGAAAGTGAATGACTGTACGAATCCCTTAAAAAAAAAAGTGTATGTACAGCAGCATTTTTTTACACACACACACACACACACACACACACAAATGCTGGATCAGTGTGTATTTTTAAAGAGCCTTCATTTTGTGCTTTGACGCTTGTCTTTGTATAAATCATGAGTTTGATTTGCGTGCACGAATATATCTTGTCAGAAGCCAGGAAATGAATCGGTGCCTTGAGCAACATATTTCCCCTGGACTTCAAACCTCAGATGCAAGTCTCGCAGCTATAATATTTCTGCGCGACACATGGAAGGGAAGGGAGACTCGTTTAAAGCCCATGTAAGCCAAAGAAAGAAAGAAACTCCGGGTTCCAGTGGGAAACGCTGGCGCACCTTGAAGCACCACATCTCAAATGCCATACAAATTGCTTTTGAACACCCTGGTGTCTCCGCTTCTGCATTAAGCCCTACAAAGAGAGATGGTAAAAGATGATGTGGCATAAGCACAGTTAATCAAGGTGAATCCCCCTCCTCTGCTGATTATAGAGTGAGGATAGATTTCTCTGGCCTTATAGGAGAAGAAAGATACTGCAGAGATAACATCTAAACCCATAATAAGAAAAAGAGATTATGTTAACTGTTGCTTAAGATGTTCCTTTGTGCCGGAGAAACAAATAAACTGAAGGCTTTGAAAAATCAAAGGGCAATTTAATGTTGCAATTCTGTGCAGACACAAAAGAATCTCATAAAGAGTGGCCTCCTCTTGTTGCAGGTAGATCACAGAACTCTCACTGTTTCCAGCATGTCAACAGTGACGCCCTGCTACAACCACCAAATATCAGTGCTGGGGATAAATGCCTGTCTGACCGGCTTTATCTTTGAAACTGGATTAGAGGCAGGGTGTTTTGGTTTTTTGGGTTTTTTTGTAAGCTTTGCACTGGAAGAGGGAGAGGACTGTTATAAGAGTTGTGTTCTCCTGGAAGATAAGTGCTTAGGCCACCTGAAAAACAACTCCGGAATGCAGCCGCAAACCAATAGTTTTATGACAGCAGCTGGACTGTGGGGTGGTTGGGCTCTCCTTTCTTTGCACCCTTCCCCCCTCCCAAAGTGAGTGTGGCATGGATTTTGCTCAATGAGGCTGAGGTTTTATAGCAGAGAATGACCTGATCCTCCCCAGATGTTGACTCCAACTCCCATCAACTGTAGCCAGCATGGCCAATGATCAGGGATGTTGGAAGTTGCAGTCCATTGGCATCTGGGGGTCCACAATTTCCCCACCCATGCTTTCTTGGGAGAAAACACATGTGAGTTAATGGAAACCCTTGCAATGCTTTGCAGATTTTAGATTTCTAAGTGGGGAACTAGTATTGAATGGTCACAGAATTAGAGATCCAAGAGTTCCCTGGGAAGAGAGATGGGTTTTAAAACTACTCTGGGGATTGTCACTCTGCGAGGGGAATAAGGGTCTCCTAAAAACTCTCAGCACCTTAACAAACTACAGTGGTACCTTGGGTTAAGTACTTAATTCGTTCCGGAGGTCCGTTCTTAACCTGAAACTGTTCTTAACCTGAAGCACCACTTTAGCTAATGGGGCCTCCTGCTGCTACCGCGCCGCCGGAGCACGATTTCTGTTCTCATCCTGAAGCAAAGTTTTTAACCCAAGGTACTATTTCTGGGTTAGCGGAGTCTGTAACCTGAAGCGTATGTAACCCAAGGTACCACTGTATAGCTTCCAAGATTCTTTGGGGGAAGCCATGGCTGTTTAAAGTGGTTTGATAGCACAGATGCGGCCCTAATGTGCTATTAAATTTATTCAAAGGATTACAAAATAATACTGGAATCAGGGTAAATGGAACCTACTCAACATTTTCACCTGAGTTGAAAAAAGTTCCCCGTTTTTTGGCACCCATCGCACAAATGTCCAGCTATTCATTTGCATTGCCTTCTTTCAGACACACTCTTGTTTTCTTCAGTAACGTCATCACATAGCTAAACCAGAACCGACCAGCAACATTGTATTGTGCCATCATCATGTTCACCATGCAGCTTAAGATTATGTAGGATCACCTCTGTGGCTAATCAAGGAAGCATCAGCCTCACTTTCAGAGAGGGATGGGGCAGGTGTTAGGTTTGGTTCACATCCTAAATTCAGTCTTCCTAAGTCAGTATATAAACCGAAATGCAGCTAACCTGAGAAATATTCACTTATCTGAATTTTGTGACAATGATGTGTGCATTGGAGGCTAAGTGCACACAAAAATGTGTATATTGGTGCAAATAATGTACAAAAATGAACAATTCTAGGCAAAACTGTAAGAAACTATGTATATTAGAAGAAATATGCCTGAAAATATGTATGAATTTTAATGAAGACTTAATAAATGAATAAATCAGAAATTGATGAAGAAACTGGGTGAACAGAACTTAAGGATGGATGAGGAAATGGGAGCATCTGAAACAAACAAATTCACTTGTCCCTGATTTTTTATGGTATATGAGGGCATCAGACAGCAAGATCTTATTGCACATGTTGCATTATGAAGTCATCCCATTCACTCTGAAGAATTTCAGGTTGGCTGGGATGGTTTACATTACTCATCTGGTAAAGAGAAAGAAGAAGAAGCTAAGTAGGAAATAATGCTGATGGTGCAGCTATGAGCAGAATCAGTGGCACTAAGCAAGAGAAAAGGTGAATAATTGCACAATATTAGTGTGTTTTTAAGAAAATATTTCTACCTCACCCAAATTACTGTATATATATTATATATACTAGATAACTGAAACAGGATATTTGTTGTTGCTTTAATTGCAGTGCACTCCAGGAGTAAACAATGGATCACATTCTTCCAGAAACAGTAATTAATACGTGATAATATGACATTAAACAAAGCATAAGGATCAAAACAAATATATAATTAAGAAAGTTCATAAGTTGAAGGGCTTTTTAGGTTATAACCTTGGTCTACCAGCAACAATGGCTTTTTAAAATTAAATTGTAGCCTAAGCAATTGTGATCTGTTGTGTGACATATGGGGCTCAGAAATTTAACTACAGTGGTACCTTGGGTTACAAACACCTCAGGTTACAAACGCTTCAGGTTACAGACTCCACTAACCCAGAAGTAGTACCTCGGGTTAAGAATTTTGCCCCCGGATGGGAACAGAAATCATGTGGCAGCGGCGCGGTGGCAGTGGGAGGCCCCATTAGCTAAAGTGGTACCTCAGGTTAAGAATGGTTTCAGGTTAATAACAGACCTCCGGAACGAATTAAGTTCATAACCAGAGGTACCACTGTAATAGTAATAGCAGTGCTTTTATTCAACAAAGAAGGGTGCCAGTACTGTGTACCCTTGAGTACCCCCAGAAAAGAAACATTGAGTAATAGTAATAATGTAAAAAAAAGGAACAATGAGAGTAGGCTTTTCCTAAAATACTTTGTCAATCTTACTCTTTTAAAATGATTACAAATGCCAGTATCTGTGTGGTTGATGCTGCATATTTTCAATTTATAACACAGAGATGGGCAAGGGAAATGGCAACGACTATTGCCTGCCCTAGCAAGCAAAACCATTCTTATGAATTTGGAGGATGGCAATTCTGAAAACCTGAGCTTTGGAAGCACGCTGGGTGAAAACGCCTGACAACTTAAAATTAGCTCTTGTCTAATTGAAGAGAGAGTTGATGATTTCATTCTTTGCAGCTCAGGGTGCAGCACATATATGGTTGGAAGCAATTTAGAAACAGTTGCCCAGCTGAAAAAAAGGTGCCACGTAAAAGATTTGCCACATCACTCTCTCTATTGGCTGCTCAGGCAGCTCCCACTGTTTCTGCCAATAAAGGTAAAGCAGCTCCACCTCCAGTGCTAGCGCTAAGCTGACAAATCAACCTCCAGAGTCCTGGGAGACTCAGCTGAGCTCTCAAGAGGCACAAAGGCTACTGATGTTTATGTCATACTTCAAAATGCTCTCGTTTTACCCAGGAGATTCAAATTTTTTGGGATTATCCCCCTCCCAACTTTTGCATCCTCTGGGGCAAATATATCTCAAAGTAAATAAAGTCTTCCTCCCTCCCACTTCTATTTCCCCCCATGAATTTTGCTGCTGCCTGAGGAGTATGTTCTACTGTGCTCTGCTGGATAAGAATTCCTGCTTCCATTTTTTCCCCCCAGGCAAGGCAAGCTTTGCAAAAGATAGAGCCCCTAGTAGAAATGGACTAGCTGACATTTTGCCAATATTACAAATAAGAAAAAGCATGTGGGTCTGCTCAGAACTAATGAGAATGTTCACAAGATGCAATGGAGTGCAATGGAATCGTCAGTGGGAAAGCCACTGTATCATAATAATAATTGATTGGGCATTAGTGTTGGCCCTTATAGGTAGACACTTTCAATATCCCCACTGTACTCACTAGAACTTCCTCCTCCATAAGTAGTGTGGAAAAGAAGCTGCTTGCTAATGAGTAGCCCAACCAGCAGTCAGCCCAGATGCAGGAAGGGGTGTTAAGAAAGCAACATTTTCCATTCTGCTCGGTATTTCTTATCTGCAGCACTGTTTCCTTTCTGCTGCAGTTCATCTTCCACCAAAACTGCACTCTTTGTCTCACTGTCTGCTGTGATGAAATTATGTAACTTACACAATTCATGTTATTAATTGTGTGAATTATATTGTTCAAACATTATTCCACTCTGTACATTTCAATGCAAAGGAAATGCCATGCAAATGCAACAATCCTGTGTTGCTGAAATCAAGATTGTAGCCTTAAAAATGTGTGCGCTTGTGTGTATAATGCCTTCCTGCAACCATTTCCCACTTGCACAACACACATAAAAACACTTCGCACAATTTGCTTCCCATTCACTCTCACTCCCTGTCCATTGCATCCCATCCACACTATTAGTTTATCACTGTTGTGATACTGCTTCTTCCTAATTTTTTCGCATCCCATTCTCACCTAGGCATCACCATGAAAGACGAAATGTATTACTACTATTGCTACTAAATGGAGGAGATGTGTCTTCAGGCCAGAGAGTGGCCCTTTAGGAATCTGAAGTCTGCACAATGGGGAGGATTATGGGAAAGGTAGTCTAGAGACAGAGGCTCACAATGCCTTGGTCTGCTCTTAGCTTCTCACTAGGAGCTATCCGTGGTCCTGCAACATCTGGACCTGCTTTGCTGCTTTCCCTGTGGGCTCCTCCATTCGACCAGAACATGACATGATGAAAGAGGCCACAGATTTACACAAAATGTACATGTGCTACTTTGTACATAAAGGTGCACATTTAGAAAGGATTGCTTTTTGAAATACATTTCACTGTAAAGGGGAAGGCTGTGAGCACTGGGTGCATGCCCACTTTGCTGTTAGGTTACTAACTGTGAGGGGAAAACTTCTTGCCCTTCCTCCTCTGGTCTTATATTTCTTTTTCTTTAAACTGGACTCGGGCCACACAGACAGATGCCAACAACTCCCATCATCCTTGATAATTTGTTCTGCTGTCTGGGGCTGATGGGAATGGTTGTTATCTTTTCATCATATGGAGAGCCATAGGTTTGGGCACAGCTCACCATGGAAAAGCAGGATATAAATAAAAGCACCAGTGAGAGAAACCAAACCTTGAAAACGGTTTACATTTTTTGTCAAACCTCGCTCACTGCTCTGTAGGTTCAGGCTAGTGATGACTCCTTAATCATAGTTAAAGAAGAGATCTGAAACACACAGGTTTATAAACCAACTACAAACCTTGGTTAATGACCAAACTTTTAATAAAGCATGGTCAAGCTGGTAGACTGAGTTCATACATGATGCTAAGCCTTAGTTTAAAAAACCTCCCACAACAATCCAAAGTTTCATAAATCATAGTTTAGCATTATGTGTGAACTAGGCTATTATATGCAGGGGGGACCCACATTATAGGTTTATTATGCTTGGCACTGTGGGCACCTAGAAACTTTATATCTCTCTCATCTGTTGTTGAGTATTTATGACTTTGTTTTAGAAGAATACTATGCATTTTCAGTGCGAATAATTTTGATTCCCTGAAATAGACATAAATTGGCAAAGAAAGATGAGGAAAACCTGGTAAGTAAGGGAGACCCCTTTGTCCATAATCAAACATTCCTATGCCCAACATAATAATAATAATAATAATAATAATAATAATAATAATATATTTAACTTTGTGTCCCATGGTAGCATGACGGAATCATAAAAAAGATCAAAGCTAAGAAGAAGTGGTTCTAGGGGGTGGATTCAATAGTTCTGAAACTGTGTTTTAAGTAATCACAATCTCCATTGTTATTAGACAAATATAAAACTACTATGTGATTGAAGCCAATAGTTTTCGGAAAACTACTTTGTGTGTGAAGGCTGCATTAATGATCAGACTGCCTGAAAAAGACTGTCTGCTTTGGGAGATTATTTGGCACTCTGGGCAGGGAGCTAAGGCTCAAGCTGGATGTATATACACTCAAATGGCTGGTTTTGCCCTTGTTAGAAGTCTACATAAATTACGGCCTCTTCATTTGTTTCTTTTGTTACTCCTTCAAAGACCTTCATCATATTCATCTGACAGGATTTACTCTTGGAAAACCATAGCTGATCTTAATAACCCTTTGCCTTTTAAACACAAACCTCTTTTATCCTTAATGATTGATAACTTAGCATTTGGTCATATATCTAGGGGAGATATCTCAAGGCCATTTGTGTATTCCAAAGACTAGGAAAAGAACAAAGTGGTTCTATCGTGTTCCTTTCCCCCTTTCCCCCTTCTTTTAAGTAACTAAAACTTCTAGAAGCTTTAAAAACACAAATAATTTCAGGTAGAGGACTATGTCTGAGGGAGCAATTTATCCAATTTGTTCCAATTGTTAAATATATTCCTTGTCTTTGTGCATCTTTTTTTAAAAAAAACAAAAAACTTTACGGAAATCCATTAGTGTAACCAATTTGTGTAATCCAGTTGCTGCTCCTTTTCTGTAAGTAATCTAAAAATGTTCTTAAAGCAGCTGATATAGTTCTGTCTCTGACACTTGAAAAGCTTGGCTAGTACCCAGATGGAAGATTGCCTGGGAACGTCATATATGCCTCTCTGAAGTTCTTGAAGGCAGAGCAGGTCATGAGCATGATGAGGGGGAAATAAAGGCAACTTTAGTCTACAACAGGGGCGGACAGACTATGGTCCTCCAGATGCTGTTAGACTACAACCCCCATCATCCCTGACCATTTGCCATGCTGGAATTGTTTTTGTCAAATGGGACCCAATGGTACACTATGGCCATGGGCAGTTTCTAGTTCTTGGGCCAGGTCTGGACACAGAGCAATTTGGTCTGGCCCAGGTATCCCCAACACAAATGTCTTCGGGTGAAAATAAACAGAATCACAGAATCATAGAATCATACAATTGTAGAGTTGGAATGGACCCTGAGGATCATGTAGTCCAACCCCAGCAATTCAGGAATCTCAACGAAAGCATCCATGACAGGTGGCCATCCAACCTCTGCTTAAAAGTCTGCAAGGAAGGAGAGTCAACATTCCAAGGGAGTCCGCTCCACTGCTGAACAGCTCTTGCTGTTAGAAAGTTTTTCCTGATGTTTAGTTGGAATCTCCTTTTTCGTAACTTGAAACCATTGATTCAGGTACTACCCTCCAGAGCAGGAGAAATCAAGCTTGCTCCATCTTCCATGTGACAAGTGGCCATTTGAAGATGGCTACAATATTTCCTCTCAGTCTCCTCTTTACCAGGCTAAACACCTTCAACTGTTCCTCATAATGCTTGGTTTCCAGACCTTAGACCATCTTGGATCCTACAAGTAGTGTTACATCTGATCTGGATGTTCTATTTATTTGTTTAACACAATGTATATACCGCTTGATTGCAATCAAACTTCTAAGCAGTATGTGACGTACTGCAGCTTGTGCTAGGGGGCATCAGTGTTCTTTCAGAGCTGACCATTGCTATAATCCAGATCTCAGTCTGGTGGGCTAGGTGGCCCTTGAGTTTAAATAAGGTGATCGTCTCATCCCTGACCGTTGCCCATGCTCACTAGGGCTGATGTAGGCTGAAACATCTGGAGGGCGCCAGGTTAGGAAAAGCTGCAGTATGCATATCTTTGCATGATATTGTAATCTCAAGTATGGGTCGGTTCTCTTCTATAGTAATAGCCTGTACTGGAGCAGCAAAACCAGACTCTTTCATCTGCCCCACCTGAAATAAAGCATGTCTATCCCGCATTAGTCTCTATAACCACTGGAGGCACTGTAACTCTCTCCAATGGTTTGATTTTATCTTCCATTCTCTCTTGAGACAGACAAATGCCAACAAACCGGAGCTGCAATTAATATATCGTTGGAACACTGACATATGACACAGGTTGGTTGGTTGATTTCATTTATAGCCCACCTTTTTTCTCCAAGGATGGATCTGGCTGAGTGGAGATTTGAACTCAAGTCTTTCAGGTCCTGGTCTGACAATCTAACTACTACACCACACTGGCTTATAGTGTTAACAGAGGGATGTAAAAATTTAGTACCACCCAGATTTGCATTTGACTTCCAAGTGTGAGAAACATTTCTTTACTTATAGCTGTTTGGATTGGATTTTTCACTGATAAACAAACTTCTGTTTAGCCTCCAACTAAGCAGCTGAAATTTCGACTGACACCATGCATGAAAATCACATTAGCCTGCTTGTACAAAAAATCCTGCTCTGGCTACCTCTAAAGTCCTAGTTATTAACTTACAAGATCTTAAATTGACTTGCTTTCTGAATACCTCAGAGACATTATGGGACCTTATACATCCTCGGCCATTTTCCTTTGGCCTCGGTCAATTGGATTAGTTCTTTCTGGCTGAAGACATTGAGCCACAGGGCACTTTAAGCTTTTGCTTCCACCTTATGAAATTCATTAACCACGGAGGTCAGGGTGGCTGACTTTCTGATATGCTCTCAATCGGAGATCAAGTGGTACCTTTTCTGGGTTGCTATGCAGCATCTGCAAACCTTATGTGAGCTTTCATTTAGATTTCTGTATCACTTTTTCCCCTGTCAGGGTTCAGTCAGGCTAGAAATGTATTTATTTACTGATTTAAGAGCTGCTTCTCATCCCACTGTATCTTTTTGAACATACATTGTATTGAAAAATGATCCAGATGTCACATCTTAAAGGAATGAGACCCACAATGTTCAACTTTACCTTCATGAAGAGGACATTGTCACCAATAAAGATGCTTGGCCCTCACACTAGTACTACCTAGGCATTGATCACCTGAAAGGCTAAAGCAGGGATGAGGACCTTCGGGCCTGAGGACCTTTTTGGCTCTCCAGGTCTCTCTATCCAGCCCATGGCACTTTCCCCAGACAATCCCTCCCCATCACCAGCTCTGCTTCACACCCTCTTTGTCTGGAATGTGTCCTTGAACTCTGATGGTGTTTCTTGTGTAGAGGATAGAGAGTGGCATGTGACTGCATACAGAAACTAGCCTAGTGTACAGAGGTAAAATTTGCCTTTGTTGCTTCACCCACTTTTTCTCCTGGCTCTGCCCACCAATGGCATGTGGCCCCCAAAGGTTGCCAAGAAGGAAAGGCAGTCCTTGGGGTACTGGGAAAAAAGGTCCCCCCACCCTTGGGCTAAAGTATGACTGGGCCCTGGCCCTGTAACCATGCAAGGCTCCTAGTTGTATGGAGGAGTCTATGTGGGGCAGCTGTCTCCTCTTCAGACCTGAACATAGCTGTCAACGTTTTCCTTTTTTGAAGGGAAATTCCCTTATTCTGAATAGGATTCCTTGCGAGAAAAGAGAAAAGTTGACAGCTATGGACCTGAACCACCTTTGCAGAGGCCAGAGTGACTACATACAACATCAGGACCAAGGCCAACAATGTTCCCTCTCTCTCCCATTCATGTGTTTGTAAAGCTCAGCAATTGGGTACATATATTATACGCTCACTGAATGTTGCATGTAAATGGCTGTACAAGTGCACCGCTTAGCTATCCGCACACATAGATTCATCCTCAATGTGATGTGTTACATCATGCATTTAGTGCATTATTGGACCTGAAACTAGCAAGAACTGAGGCCTGCAAGTAAATATTGCAGTGTGGAGTGATGTTTTTCAGCTAGATCAGTTCTTCCTGATGTTTAATAGGAATCTGGGTAGTACCAAAATGGTTGGTACCACCCCTGGAGCAGGGGCAGTGAGATTACTTAAATGTGCGCTAAGAGGAAAGGGGGTGGCAGAGGACACTGGAAGTGTAAATGATTACCAGACTTCGAAAAGCCAGTATACTGGATCAAGTTCATCAATTTTGCTTAATTACACTAAATGGTTTTGCTTATTACGCTAAATAGTTTTAACAGGATTCCGAATAAATGTGCAATTAATTGTTACTGTTTTGAATTCTTTTTTGTTATCGTCTTCCTTAGCAAACCACTAATCTGAATAATGCTTTTTATAGGGTAGGATACGGGGCACTGGGGATGAGTTTATGGAACCAGTGGAGTAGTGACCTGAAAAAGTTTGAGAACCACTGAGCCAAACAGTCATTCCCTTTTCCATGACACTCCATTCCATCACCTCCCCTCTTTTCCTGCTCAGCTCCCAATTTTCCATGCTCGCTGATCTTCCCTGGTTCTCATTGGATTCTGTTTATCTGAGGGGGGTAACTCCTTTGGGTCCCTCCAAGTCTCTTTGTACTTCTGCAAACTTTAAGGTACAGTGGTACCTCGGGTTACATATGCTTCAGGTTACAGACTCCGCTAACCCAGAAATAATACCTCGGGTTACATACGCTTCAGGTTACAGACTCCGCTAACCCAGAAATAATACCTCGGGTTAAGAACTTTGCTTCAGGATGAGAACAGAAATCATGCTCTGGCGGCGCGGCAGCAGCAGGAGGCCCCATTAGCTAAAGTGGTGCTTCAGGTTAAGAACAGTTTCAGGTTAAGAACGGACCTCCGAACAAATTAAGTACTTAACCTGAGGTACCACTGTACTCTCCACACCTGCTCATACCTCCCTCTAGTGTGTGGATTTTGCTGACAGCAGGATCCGCACTCAGAGAATGAGTTCACCATTGGTATAAAAAGAATGTATTTGTCAGAGGCAAATGCTGGGTAGTTCTCCACACACGCTGAGAATAATCTGCGTTGTTCATGCACAGCATTACTCAACTCATAGAATAAAAGAGGGCAGCTTCCATGTGAACCCCAGAACTGCAAGACATATGGTGGGTGTAGAATTTCACTTTCAGTCTGCAAGATACACTGGCACATTGCGTTAGGAAGACTTTCAAATTAGTAAGTGGCTATACAATCGAGATGTCATGCCTAGAGTGAAGCACTTAAAAATTAAAGTTAAAACGTTAGCGTCACCTCCAGAGACATGTAAGACACATGCAGGTTTTCTGGTTTGAATTATTTTGAGTGGTTCATGATGGAGAAAAGAGGGGGAAGACATTTTAATAAAAAATGACCCAATGAAGTCTCCCCTGCCCAGCCAACTTTTCACAGAACAGGTTGACAGGGCATTACGAGTTCTTTTGTGACTTACTGTACACGGAAAGGGTCACAACATCTAGATTTAGTAGCATCCTAAATAGGTACAGTAATTTATTCTGGTTATTCCATTACATTCCCTCTCGCTGGGAATGCTAGTATTTCTGAATGGCTTCCACACAAATGGAAACCAGCTGAAAAGCTGACCACGACCAAGATGTAATTTAAGATGGCATTTAAGTCCCTTTGTCTTCCCCGTCTCTGGAGATATCATCATCAAATAAAGAATTCATCAGGTAATGTTTTTTCTTCATTATTCAACAGCACAATTCTGAAGTGGGAAAGATAATTAGACATACAGTACTGTCGACACAAAGTTTATGGGGAGATTCTGATTAATTAGCTATGGTAAAAAGGGTTTTATAGAGTCATAATTAATTTATATTTCAGAAAAGGAAGGCCAATGCATAAAAAAAAAAAAAAATCTCCTAGCAACAGGTATCTCAAAGTGTGCTGATTTTCTGATTATCTGCTCTTTGGAGGAATTGCGCAAGTGTACTTCTTTTCAAAGAAGCAAATGCAGCTTAATCAGTACAGCTCTGTTGGTTTCATGAAGAATAGGTCTATTGACTCCTATGAGCAATGATGTCCCAGAACATGGGACTTCTGCATACCAGATGCCAGAGCCAGTCTACCCATGAGGCAGGGTGAATGAGCTGCCTCAGGTAGTGGAAGTGCAAGAGGTGATGCCCCTCCCACTCCTCCACTGCCATTGTGACCCAAACCCCACTCTTCTTGCCCCAGGGTTGGAGAAGATGAGCACTGAAGCCTTGTGGAATGCCCACCACCACCACCAAGTTCAGCAAGAGGGAGTCATTCCAGCACACAATGTTGCCACTTATCCTTCATATTCCTGGTGCCAAGTCCTTGTGGAATGCCCCCCGTCACAAAATTGATGAGAGGAGGGTGCTCTAGTGGCAGCAGAAGTGGCGGTGCAGGTGGAACATGCGATGGGTAGGGCTGTCCCTGCCAGATGCTATGGAACAGGAAAGGGCTACTGCATCCTTTGGGTCTTGCTCTACGGTGTGAAGAAATTGGGCAGCCAGGATTTATTCTCCCTCTTCCATAATACTAGAGCTAAGGGTAACCCAACAGGAACAAGTCAGGTCAATCCAATCAGCTCAGTATTGTCTACTCTAATGGGTTGCCAGTGGGGTGCCACCCAGATGCTGTGGACTACAACTCCCATCATCCTTGATGGCTGGCCATGCTGGCTGATGGAAATTGGAGTCCAACAACTTTGGCTGCCTTTGGTCTATACTGATTCATAGTGGCTCTCCAGGGTTTCAGACAGGAGTCTTTCCCAGGGATGCCAGAGATTGAATCAGGGCCTTTTTGAATGCAAAACATGTGCTTTTCCAGCTGCAGCCCATCCCCAATGAAATTGGTTGCCAGTCGATTCAGGACAGGCAAAACTAAACTACTTCTTTGTACAATGTGTCATTAATTTCCATAATTTACTATTACAAGAAACGGTGACAGCCATTGGCTGAGATGGTTTTCAAAGGAAACGAGATACAAAGTATTGGAGACTTTTGTCGGCATCCATCTGTCTCGGGAGACAATGGAGGACTGTGCCTTAGGGGGTGAAGTCAAACTGTTGGAGAGTTACAGCGCCTGCTGTGGTTGTAGAGACCAATACGGGAGAGCCATGTTTTGTTGCAGCTGGCTTAATAGGCTCACCAAAATCAAAAGCAGTAGGCCCAGAATGCTAGTTGCTGGGGAGCAAAAAGTGCAGGAGGTTAGTTTGCAAGCCTATCCAAATATACAGAATGTTGAGATATATATATATACACACACCGTATTTTTCACCCTATAGGACACACTTTTTCCCCTCCAAAAATGAAGGGGAAATGTGTGTGCATCCTATGGGGCGAATGCAGGCTTTCGCTGAAGCCTGGAGAGGGAGAGGGGTCGGTGCGCACTGACCCCTCTCCCTCTCCAGGCTTCAGGAAGCTATCCGCAAGCCTTGCGAGCCGGTCTCCCAAGGCTTGCGGAGAGCTGCCTGCATCCCGAAGCCTGGGACGTGCTGAAATTATTTCTTTATTCCCCCCCCCCCAAAAAAAAACTAGGTGCGCCCTATGGGCCGGTGCGCCCTATGGGGCAAAAAATACGGTATATATATCTCTTAACCCTCTGTGCATTCTTGCATTTGTGGGAGTTCTCACCTCCACATGAGAATATATATGTGTACAATACATGTCACAACATTGAAAGTTGATTCAGCTTTTCACCTACTTAATGTTGTGGGAACCAAACATACATGGTGTGCAAGGAACTTGCACTTAACATATCGTTTTCCCATGTATTACAGCAGCTACCACAATCTGAACAGTCTACTGAAATACTGGTTGTTGTCTTAAAACAAAGGAAGCTGCCTAATATCAAGTAAAATTATGGTGAAGCAGAAGGGAATATTCATAAAGAGTGCCAAAGACTTGCTTCTATTTCTGAGCTAAGGTAATAAAGACTAGCAAAGAAAAAGAAATTAAGCTGCAGAGCTATTAATATTGCCCATTCAATAACTGGTGGTGCATATTGGAGATGTGCAGCATTACGCAAAATGGTTTGGAGCTATGAAAGAAAAAAAGCCTTGCAATGCTCAAGATTCCTGAATAAATAATTCTCAATTAAATGTTAGCACCTAATTATGTTAACTTACAGTAATTACCGATGCAATTATGAAATTGAAGATTAACCTGAAAATGTAGGCTAACTAATTTATTTTTATGATAGCTGGAACTTTAATGGGATGTGTAAGGCTTCTGCCATTCCAGGTATAGTGAGGTTACTTTAACACGTAATTTAAAGAGACTAATGAAGGTCCAGAGCATCCAACACTCTAGCAAACTTTCTCAGCAAGTGTATTCTCATTGCATCAAACATTATTTATCCTAGTATTTCTTCATAAATCCCGTAAAACAGCAAGTTGCCTTGTATCAAGTCAGACCATGGGCCCATCTAGCTCAGAATTGCTAACACTGGTAATGACTCTCCAGAGTCTCAAGCATACCTGGAGAAGCTGGAGATTGAATCTAGACCCCTAGGGGCTTGGATGGCTGCATTTGGCCTCCAGGCCTGGGGTTCCCCCTCTCTGATTTACACAATCACACCAGAGATCAGGGGAAGGGATTTCAGATCAGAGGTGTGTGTTTCCAGGTAGCCCCGTGGCCCAGCACCTGCATTTCTGTAAGTAAGCATGGTCCTTTTGGCATGTGCTAAGAACAAAGCAGCCTTAAACTTAAAGCAATTGGAAGAAGCAAATGGACCCATCAGAACACACTTTAACACATATTGCCAAACCGAGGCTTGAACCCACTTGTGGATTGCTGGGTCAGAAACTTGGCTGGCATTGTTATCAACTTAAAGCACATGTGGCAAGTGCAAACTGGGTAGTGTGTGCTGGCATTTGTTTTAATTAGGTATATTGATAACACTGATGTTTGCTTTTTCTGTTGTAGAGCTGCATGCTTATTAAAACAAAATGCTAAGACTATAGTATCTGCAAAAGTCATTGCCGAGTAGGTTTCAGAGAAAGGCAGGCAGCATGCAGAATATCGTTTTTGTATCTTTTTAGAAGGCTGATACTGTTTATCAAGAATGAGCTATAGAGGGTGGTTTGGTTTTTTTGCTATTGTACCTAAACAGCTGATTCAATTGAAGGCATCACTTGGATCATTCTGGATTCTACTTGTTTCTGAAAACCACTCTTGCTTATCGCTCTGCTAGTGAACCATGGAGTTGACTTGCTGACTTGCATGCCCTGTGACCCCCCTCGCCCCCAATATATAGTAAATAACCAGAAAGGACAAGTGTAAGTGAGGCCTGGACAGGCCTTCTATTTATTCCTCAGGCATGGACCCAAGTGATACCTGCTGGTACAGTTGGCCCCATGGAGGTCCTGCACAGTAGCCTGCCTGAGATTGGCCAATTTACAGTCAGGCTATGATCTGACCAGGCCTCCCATCATGGGATTGTGAAGGGGGGATGGTGCCAAGCCACAATGTCACCTGCCCAATGAAGCGGTAAGCTGACTTATGGAAACAGACCATGTGTCTGATAGATCATTGATCTGTGATCTCAGTTTGAGGTCAAATGCATCTGAACTGGAATCAAGCCTGGCTGACCCACCAAAAGCAGCCAGTCTCCACAGCAGCCCCTGATCCCCCCTAGGCCCCAGAAAAAAGAGCCCATGTAGGTTGCTGATGGAGGTGGGAAGGAATTTTGCCATATATAGATACTGTGTGTGTATGTTGGGCATTTAACATTTCAGAAGATTTGACAATGTCATAACTTGTGATTGGTGACAAAGTGGGGGGGGGGGGAGGCTACCCACAAACTCTTGTGCTTCCAATAGTTGGGAACCATTCTTCACTGGAGAATGGCTACAAGACAGAGCCCAAAATTTGTAGCTATGGAAATCATAAGCAACTCATGACTTCCAGCTTCATTCCTAGTTTTCCCAGCAGGCCAGTTGGCCTGGTTTCCATCATCAGCAATGCAGCTATTGCTAACATCACAGTGTTTCTGTACAATGTGTGCCAAAGTTATGGAATCTGTATACAAACTCAATGAAGTTGGGATCATAGTTGGTGTGTGTCTCCCTTTCTCCGTTGTACAAGAACATATTCAACAAATGTCTTCATGAAGACATCCAGAGGATGAAAAAATTTGAAAGCACTTTTGCTTTGGTTTACCTAGTTTATTATTTCAGACTTTGGATTTTGATTAAAACCATAGAATTTGGTTTGATTGCATGCAGCCTAAATGCAAATGTCTTTCACTCATTAAAGATAGATTTTTTAAAGAACAAAATGTAGTTTACAACAAGCCGGAAAGAACGATGCAGTTTGACTGTGGATTTAGTTGAGTAGAAGCCTGAAAATTCAGGGAATGGATTAATAGTCAGCAAAATAAATGGAAGTAACATTCTTTCCTTTCCAATATGGCTTTACATGTGAACCTGCTCAACTAGACTTGCTGAAGTCAAAAAGAGAGCAGAATGCAAGCAGTAAGCCAAACAGGAAATTGCATGCCCAATTTTGCAATCCCCCATCATCCACAAAGTCTCTTGGAAGTCAATGCTGTTGAAGCCCGATGTAATCATTTTATTTACTCCCTTATTTTTCAATGAATATGAATGCTCTAAACCTAGCAACAATGCCAAGTTTCAGTTGTGCATGGTATCTGCAGTATATCCTTGAAGTAACAAAGCACCAGAGATTACTTCACGTGTACAGATTATGCATTATTTGTGAGGTTGTCACTTGCACTGCTCTTTCTTTTGCAAGTGAAAGCATAAAACCATGTGATTAGCCATGACACACTATGTGTTGGGTTTTACCCAGATAAACGTCAGATTTAGATAATCCTACAGAATCTACGCCACATACTCTTAGAAACATGACTCTCTGAAGTTTAAGAACAAAAGAGTTTTCTCCCTTCCAAATTTTTACAGTGGTGCAACAGCATTACAGGATCAGGCAAAAGTTTAAGAACTTTCTAAGGTTTGCACCCCAAATTACTGGAGATTAAGATAAGAGCAAGTGGATTATGTTCAGTATGGAAAACTCTATTGAGCCATTTGAGAATACCGGTTTCTTGCTGTACTCATCTCAATGACAGCACATTACAGACTCAAGTGAAGAAAATATATTTATACCATCTTGGTTGAGACATCTGGATGAGCCGCTAGTAAAAAAAAAAGAACTGTGCTAGGGAAATGTGGGTTTTTAGTATTCATTGATAATATATTAATAACTGATGAGCTATTCATCATAAGTGCTTACTGTTTAAAAAAATCATTTTAATAGGCACCCCAGCATATCTGCTGGTGAATCTTCTACTTCTTCCACCCAAGAGGTGAAACCAAGCTGATGTCCAAAGTGATGGTCCAGTAGATGAATCAGCTCCCACCCTAGTGAGGTTTGCTTAGAAGATATATTAATATTAATACAAAACGATGAAATAGTTAATATGCAGCCTGAACATTATACTCAACTTTGTGAGGGTTGTTTCTAGGTGATTCAGCTACAGTTGGATTATTGATCCTTCAAACTGAAGATACCAGCAGACATTGGTATGGTTTTTGGCTCTAGCAATCTGCCAGGCATTGGAAAGACAACTTTAATCCACCCAGTTTAGGATGGAAATGTGAGAGTAGAACAAAGAATGCCGTATCGTCCTTTGCCTTATACATCCAGCACTTTCTGATGACCCAGAATTTCTTTTCATTTACTTTTGACCAGTTGATCATTTAACCGGTCAAATTCTATATTTTAATTTTGTTTTCAAACTGATTCCCTCTGCCCCACATGGAATAGGTTTTCTCATCTGCTCCACAATATGTGTAACTCAGATTTCTAGATGTTTATTAGTACTTTTAACATTCATTTAATGTTTGCTGACATTTTCTCTTTGTGCTATTTCTATTGTTCAAACATTGAATTTTGTTTTAAATGTAAAAATTGCATTTAGAGGAGCAGGGGGACGATGAATTTATTTAGGATGCTTTGTAATGATTTTAAAAGAAAAAATAAAACCAATTATGATTCAGGCATGAGAAAGTGAGTTCTGAACATTTTCATTCGTAATGATTACACATTCGATCCCGTAGCAATTTTACAGCAAAGCAAGCTGAATGTGGTTCTGACAATATGCAAAGGAGCTTGAGTTTAATGCATGCTGGACTAGTGGATGGGAATGAACTGGACTGTGAATCCCACTCCCCCACTTTATACTTAATTTCGAGTTATCAAATGTCCTAAAATATTGTGACTCCCTTTCCCATAGCTATATTGAAGGTTATTCAAAATTTAATATGTGGGATATACAAATGTGAAATGAAATAATTGCTGTATTTGAATGCCATGTTAGACTGAATGACACTTCAATCATCTGATTTACCTAATGCTCTATATATCATACAGACAGAAGAAGCTGCTTTATATCAGCTCAGATCCTCAGCCCATCTAAATCATCATTGTCTACTCTGGCTGGCAGCAGTTGGAGGGAAAACGCATCACACAGCATTATTTGGCAATAAACTACAGGATAACATCATGTATACAGAGTCAAAAGACAGGGATAGGAGTGCACTGGAACCAGAGTAATGTGCAGATTTAGGGCAGTGCAGGCAGTTCCCATCCGAAGGGTGCTGAGCTGAGGGGGACACAAAATAATAATAAATAAATAAGGAATAATTTGAAAATAAGAAGTATTGGGTGCGGGGGGAGGACATGCCGAGCTTCTCCTTTAATTCCTCATGGAACAATGCTACAATTTCCTTGGGTAATAAAAATGGTGGTCACCAGCCAGCAGGCACTGGGGAAAGCTCTATTGCAACCGCTGTGAAATTAGTGATAGTGGGGGGGAAAGGTAAACCAGGAAAAAGTTTTCCATCCCTTTCCCTCCCCTCTGAAAAGTTCCCATTGGAAAACGTCTGCTGGGCATGGAACATTCTGTGAAAAAGCACTCCACCTGAAGAACACAGTAAAACAGAGCACAGCATGTGCATTAGTTTTCCTGATCCTGACGATTGGTCCAGTTGTTCTGCTTAAGGATGCATGCATCTGTCAATTTGGCAAATTGATCAGATGTGTGGACTACCCAGCCTCTTACCCATTTTGACTAACAGGCGTAAGTCAGTCACAGAGGTTTCATCCAAGAATTGGTCTCTGATCTCCCCATACCTCCAAGTGACAACTGCAGGGTTAGAATTGCAGCTGCTGTTTGCACGGCAAGACCCACAATATCAGTTAGCCTTGGTAAGTGGCAGTGGCAGAGGAAGGGGGTGCGGTAGGGGCAGGTTGCCCCGGGTGTCACCACTGGGGTGTGTGTGACAAAATGCTGGGCTGCACTCACCGCGGGGCCAGCAGTGCACCTGAACCACGTGTCTCTCCTGAGAAGCAGTGGCTTAGGCGTGCGCAGGTTCTGTGATGCCCAAACGCTCTGCCCGCTGCCTTCCTCTCAGCTGTAGGGTGGCTGAGTGGGAGGAGGCAGGCATGCTGGCTCCTTGGAGGTCCTGCAGAGTGTCCTGCCCTGGCTTGCCCCGCCCCGCAGGTGGCTGGCCCCACCTGCCACCCCAGGTGCCTGATTGGCTTGCTCCACTGCTGGTAAGTGGCCTGGGAGAGGAGAAGGTACTGGCCTGATCGGCTCCTGCCCTCTTTAAGAAGGGTTGGATTTGCAACAATCAGCAGGTAAAACTTTTTGTGGCAAAGAGTTAAACATTATTACCACCTAATTAATTGCTGCAGATCTAATGAAGGCTGATCGCCGAAGAATTGGTGCTTTGGAATTATGGTGCTGGAGGAGACTCTTGAGAGTCCCATGGACTGCAAGAAGATCAAACCTATCCATTCTGAAGGAAATCAGCCCTGAGTGCTCACTGGAAGGACAGATCCTGAAGCTGTGGCTCCAATACTTTGGCCACCTCATGAGAAGAGAAGACTCCCTGGAAAAAGACCCTGATGTTGGGAAAGATTGAAGGCACAAGGAGAAGGGGACGACAGAGGGTGAGATGGCTGGATAGTGCTCTTGAAGCTACCAACATGAGTTTGACCAAACTGCGGGAGGCAGCGGAAGACAGGAGTGCCTGGCGTGCTCTGGTCCATGGGGTCACGAAGAGTCAGACACGACTAAACGACTAAACAACAACAACAATGTTAAAAGTTCAGCATTGGAGGTGACTGCTTTGAGTCCACCCCCACCCCCCGTATTACTGCAATGCAGCTGTATTATTAATTATTGTTATTCCCTCCTCTCCTCTGAACAGAACCTTTCAAGAGTCCACATTTGGGGAACATGAATACTTTCCCCCATGGCTGCTGTTGAGACTCAGATAGCTGCAATGAAGAGTTTAAAACAAAAACAAAAAACCCCAGTGATTTCACATCCTTAAGATGGAATGTTCCTAAGATGTGAAATGTGACAGGCATGGCTTTTCATTCTCAGGGACCCTCAGTTTATTCTTTTCAAAAAAGAAAAAGAAAAGAAAGAAGCTTACCTCTTTTGAGGTTGGATTACGCTCCTTGAAAGCATAATCTGTATCAAGTAGTAGTGTGTGGGCACATCATCCTCAGAGAAGCAACCAGGACAAATTTTTTAAAAAGTCATAGAGGAAACCACATATGGATCTGTTCCCAATGATGATCTCATTCATAGTTTAAAAAGTGAATTTAGCTAATGTGCATGGTATTAAATGATGCCAGAAAGACTCTCAAACTTTGTGCCATGCAACTCTGCACATTAAGGGGGGAAAGGCTTGAGCCTCCTTAAGGTTACAGTAGCCATCTCTCAATCCAAATCTAGGAACAGAAAGATAAAAGGTGAGAAAGATTATATTAGTATTAGTATGCCCAGGTTGAAATCTTGCTGAGCCATGATGACTTAGACTTGTAGTGACTGTTTCTTCGCCTAACTTTTGGTTGTATTTCCTTGAGCCTTGAAAACATAAACTGTATCAAGCTACACTGAATGGTACTGCTACATACCCAGTCTGGGTTTGGAACAGTTGCAAAATGTGTGGTAAAGTCTACAAAAGTGTAATGCACATTTTAGATGTGTATTCTAAAGTAGTATCATGCGTTCTGTGTTCAGTACTACTGTTTTATATATGAACACTATGGAGGAGGGAATTTAATGTCTCTGAAATTTGCAGATTTCCTTTTGATTCCCTTATACTGTACCTATTACGGAATTTTCCAGTGTAAGCGTAAGAGGATTTTGAAGGTTCTCCACTAGTCACACAGAGTTTTTATAGATTATTGCAACCATGAGTATCTTCTATCAATAAGAGCACTAAATATGATACCAGTTTTTATTGTGGAGTTAGAAAAAGCTGGTCAGCTACACTGCTGCATTCATAGGTTCAACAGGAAGGGGCATGAGAACAAGATGAAATAGGAGGGGGCAGAGATCCATGCACATGAAAATGATGCCTTGTGAATGGCAATTCCCGCCCCCTCCAAAAAAGTATACTATCCTTCTTTTCTTCTTCCTTATCTTCCACTCACTCTTTTGTTCACTTCAGTAATTGTGGGTCATCATGGCTACCCAAATTTGGCTGCTACTATTGGTAAAGTAAAACGGTTTAACTGCCAATACTCCCAGCTGCAAGTGTGCTATGGCTGATTGCTGCAGCCATCTGTAGAAAAGAAAACCTTAGCCAGTTCAGGAAGAAATTCATAGCTCTCAAGAAATAGCATTACATCTGGATGGTCAACAAGATCATACGCCAACATCTATCGGTGAAATTATGTCCGGAGGGTGGGGGTGGGGGAGTAGCCAAAGAATAAGTGCTGAATTTCTCAGATGACATTAGGAGTGGCTTTTAAGGATATAGGTAAGAAATGCATCATTTTTTAGTTAGTGTAACTAAGGCAAAGACTATTGTTCAAGTCCAGAGAAATAGTATAATGTAGACTAGAGAGTCATCAAGAAGTGTTGTCCCACTGAATTATTGAGATAGAAGGCATCCAATTCCCACTAAGCCATGAAACATATGAGGTAACCTATCTATCTCAGCCAAACCTACCTGACACGGATGTTGTGGTGATGAAATAGGAGGGGGCAGAGATCCATGCACATGAAAATGATGCATGTTGGGGTAAACCACCACCAACAACCATATATGTTAATGCAGTCTGAGCTGGTGGTGATTGATCAGGAAAGAGATCTTAGGATTGTGGTAGACAGCATGAAGAAAATGTTGGCCCAGTGTGTGGCAGCTGTGAAAATGAATTCCATGTTAGGAATCATTAGGAGACAGACTGAAAATGAAACTACCAATATCAGAATGCCTTTGTATAAATCTATGGCAGGAGTGTCAGCTCCTGGGGACCAAGTGCTTTTGGCGTGCCCCCCAATATCCAAATATCCATGTCCAAAAAGCACGGAGGTGAAGCACAGAGCTTTAAAATGTGTGTGGGCAGGTTTGTGGTGGAGAAGGCTACAAATGCTTAGTAGTCATGATGGCTACATTATTGTCAGCATTGGAGGCAGTGTGCCTCAGAGGCTGGCAATCACCTGTGGGAAGAGTGCTGTTGTGCTCATGTCCTGATTGTGGGTCTTTCCATAGGCATCTGGTTGGCCACTGTGGGAACAGCTTACTGCAACAGATGTTAGATGGGTCTTTATTCTGATATACACTGCTTTAAACTCCTCTGAGAAAATGGTGGGATATAAATGTTCTTTGTTGTTGGCATCCATCTGTCTCAAGACACAATGAAAGAGTGTGCCATCGGGGTTAAAGTCAAACTGTCGGAGAGTTTCAATACCTGCTGTGGCTGCACATGGTTTGTTGCAGCTGGGGCCGATAAAAGCGCCCAGTTTTGTTGGTGCAGATGCACCATGGTGTCCATTCATAGATGAGTCTTAACAAAGCAGGTATCTCTGTTCCATGATGCTTCCTGGTTTCCTGGAAGTGAAAATGTCAACCTTCCTTCTCCTCCTCTGTCTTTATTATACCCATGTTTCCATCACAAGGGCAAGATTCAAACCTGACATTGACAAGGCACAGGGTTTATTATGACAATGTGGTGGCTAGAACTTGCAGGGCTATTATTTCACTGCCTACTGTATTTTTTAATTTTCCTGTGATAGAAGAGACTATTCATTTTGGTGGGTTATGGCAGAAAGAGAGAGGGAGGGAGGGAGAGAGAGACTGGATTGTTCCAAAAATGTAAAGCAGGATCAGCAGTGAAAGATGTTGAAGTGGCAGCATTTCCCTGAGAAGCAGCCAACTTAGAAGTGGGATGTGAGATTAGTGTCATCAGGAGCTGCTGAAAGAGCTGCGGAGGCAGCTTCTGATGGGGCACTTTTCCTTTTAGTGCAGCCTGGGAAGAAGAAGAAGAAAAAAAAGAGTGCAGCAGAATTGTTTAGAAAACTCCTTTTGAAATGTTTCCCATCTGTGTCCCTACAATATGGTTTTGCTCCTAAATCTTCTCTATATGTTCAAGTGACAGGAAGATTATTGCATGCAAAATGTCCTCTCTCTCTCTTTTTTTTACACCACTGAGTGTTGTTATTACGGCTGAAACATTGGTGGTGCAGTCCAATGCATGCCTACTTAGAAAGAAACCCCACTAAGTTCAAGAGGACTTACTTCCAAGTAAGGGCATAAAGGATTGCAGCCTTATCTAACAGCCTTGCCTCTGAACCCACTTGCCATTGGCTGATCTTGCAGGCAGACTAATTCAAAGTATTCAGCCAGAGGGAGAGAGCTACAAGGTCTCCCTCTGCCTGGAATTTCTGGCTGTTGTGGCTACTGTGGTGGCCGGCTGGCTCCGTCCTGCCAAGCCACCGACTGATGAGGAAAGTGGTACTCTTTGGGCCTGTTCTGGGCGGGTCCCTCAACTCTCTCAAGGTGTTTTTGCAGAAGATGCTGGGTGATGCCGTGGGGAGGGGATTGTGGCAAAAAATGCCTCCCATCCTCTTCCTTTAGCAGATGCCTCTGCTGAATCAAAAGCATAACAGGCATAACAGGATGACACCCAACAATCTCGTGTTCTGCAGCAGCCTATGTTTTTGTTCCTTTCCCATTTGTGTTTAACATTTAAAGCACAATTAATCAATCCGCAAAGCATACAGCTATCTTTTGTGCTCCCAATACACTATAAAAATGCCAGGAAGAGTTCACAGTGTTGGCCTTTGAACATTTATGGCCAAGTGTGTGATTACCTGGAAAGTCTCATTCATAATGAGCTCCTCTGACACTTAGAAAGCATTTGTACAGCATCATAAGAAATGTGCAATACTTTCTCTTTTACTAAGTAATTATTAATGCATAGTTTCTTTCAAAGGATCAAGGAGTTACATTCCTTCTTTTTCCTTTAGATGATATAGACCAAGGTTTAATTATGTTCACCAATTCTTGATAATCACTATCTCCCTTGGAATGCACATATTCAAAGGGGAGGAGTGAAATAATCCAAATGTATTCTTATGAAAAGAAAAGGAGCTTTCCCCCTTGCTGAAGAACTGGAGTGATTTTAAATAGTCTTGCATGTTAAAAACATGTTTCTTTTATGACTGCATTCAGTCCAATCTGCAACTGAACGCCACATATGCTCTCCTCATGCTACTATAAGGAATTATCGAGGCAGACATTTTAAAGTCCAGCTACTCAAGTTAAGTCAATCCCACTACATTCCCACCTCACTTCTTGATGAACTGTTTACTGAGCATTCATCCCAATTTGCTTGAGGGGAGATTATCCAGTCTAGTCAAGCAAATGTTGCCCAACACTTTCATGTAGGCATTTGGAGGTCCAACATGCTGGTAAAGTTTAAGGTTTAAGGTGGCCCCCACAATCCATCCTCCATAAAAAAAAAGCCATGTCCCCCACACCCATAATATTCTTAGGTGTCTTCCTTCTTCAGTCTTCAGTGAGTGACTGCAAGTGGGAAAACAGAAAAAGGTTCCCCTTTCCTTCCACTCTGCGAACACACACACACACACACACTTCCACAGATCATAGAATCATAGAAATGTAGAGTTGGAAAGGACCCAAGAGTCATCTAGTCCAACCCCCAGCAATTTAGGAATCTCAGCTAAAGTATCCATGACAGATGGCCATCCAACCTCTGCTTGAAAACCTCCAAGGAAGGAGATCACACAGATCCTTCTGGTGCCACCTTAACTGAAGAGGATGCAAACAGTAGCAGCAAGCCCAACAATCAGGCAGAAGCTGATTGGCTTTGCATTTTGCTTTGTTTCTCAGATTTTCCCAAGACCGAAGAAATCTGAATCCATGCTACCAAAATGAAGGATGGGTTCTGCTTGAGGGTAACATCATGTGAACGATGCCTAGAGATCTTGAACTCAAACATCCTCAAACTCAAACAGTATAGCCCAGTGTGGACAAACCCTTAGGAGCTTCAAAAGAGGAATCAATGAATTTATGGAGGAGAAGGCTTTTGATGGCTGCTTGTCAGGGTGATGATACACTACGTCTAGGATCAGAGGAAGCATGCCTATGGCTATCAATTGCTAGTCCACAGAAGCAAGAGTGGACTGCTACCCTCATGTGCTGCTTTTGAACTTTCCAAGGGTATCTGGTTTGCCACTGTGAAAATTAGATCTGGCAGGGTTCTTCTTAGCAGCATTCCAGCACTGTACCCTGCCAGAATGCGGTTGGGACCTTCCATGTCTGAATGTTCCTCATTAAAAACAACAATCTATGTGCAACATAAACTAGCCAATCAAGGAGAAAGCTAGGGTCCCTCACACTGCATATAGGGAGTTATTGTTTACGTATGTTACTATGTTATGTATTTTTGTGTTTGTACATTTGGACTGCCCTGTGGTCCTTGGATGCAGGGCAGTATAGAAATGAAATGAATAAATTTATAAGCAGAGAGGTTTGGATCAACAAGGATGTTTTAGTGGGCCCAAGACATGGTCTGAAGGTACCTCCAGGTATAGGGTGGTATATAAATTCTAATAATAATAATAATAATAATAATAATAATAATAATACACGATGCAGTGATCTTGCTGAAACTTAGCAAGTTTTTTGTCTGGTCAAAGCCTAGATGAGTATCTAGAAACTTAGGGTTTGCCACCATGATCTGTGTCATGGAAGTACAGATAGGTAATGGATAAATGAGGGCTATATTAGTTCAAAGCAGTGTTTGAAGTACAGTGGTACCTCGGGTTACATACGCTTCAGGTTACAGACTCCACTAACCCAGAAATAGAGCTTCAGGTTAAGAACTTTGCTTCAGGATGAGAACAGAAATTGTGCTCCGGCAGCGCAGCAGCAGCAGGAGGCCCCATTAGCTAAAGTGGTGCTTCAGGTTAAGAACAGTTTCAGGTTAAGTATGGACCTCTGGAATGAATTAAGTACTTAACCCGAGGTACCACTGTATTAGGCACCAAAAATATGGAAGACCGCCTCCACTCCTACTGACTCTTATGGGTGTTAAGATCAGCAGAGGGGACCTTCTTGCTAGTTTAACCACCCTCAGATGTTTGGGAGAGAGCATTTTCTGTGGCAGTCCATAAACCATGGAATTCCTTCCCCACATCTGGCATCTTCACTGTATAGTTTTTGTCTTGTGCTGAAGGCAAAACTTTTCAGTATGACCTTTGACAGCTTCTTCTTCTGATTTTAAATTATTTTAACTGATTTTAGTATTGCATTTTTATATTGTTGTAACCTACCCCAAGACCTTAACAGTGAAGGGTAACAGTGAAGGTTAAGAAATCAAATAAATACAATAAATAGATTCATATCCAAGGTTTCTTGCCGGCATATGGGCCAGAATAACAAAAAAAAAAGTGTAGATAATATTGTGTGAGGATTTGAGAGTTGATAGTTTTGATTCTGAACTCAAATACATGACAACATTGTCCTCATATTGGACAATTTATTCATGCAGTTAGCAAATTAATCCATCAAGTCAAAATAAATGTTAACTCTATGGTGGGTCATTAGTGAGCAATCTAGTGCTGACAGAGTCCATGGAGATAACTTGCTCACAAGGCCTTCCCCATTCACTTCAGAGGAAAGAGCTAGCCTATGAAACTGAATGGGGGACACCATAGTTGAATATGGTGACAAAAATCAGAGTTTAAATACGTTAACCAACTATCACTGCGAATATATGTATGTATGTATGCATGTATATATATATGTATATATGTGTGTGTGTGTGTGTGTGTGTGTGTTTACTTACATTTAGCAGCGCCAAGCTCCTTAAACAATTTAGAGTTAGGTATCTAAAGAGAAGGTTGGGATTTAAGATTCGTTTTTCATTCAAACTTACCTAATTTGCACTTTCAGAAACCATGCAAGACTTGAAACACAACCATCTTTCAAAATTCGCACTTCTCCAAATTTTGCAGTGCAGTGCTCCAGCCATGTGTGTGTGTATAAAAATGCATGTACCAGTGAAATTTCTGCAGAGAAAGTCACATATTAGTGGCATCAACATACAAAAATGCATTACATTAAGGACCAATTGCTTTCTAGAAATGTGTATATTAGGCAAAATTGCATACAAATGTGAATTTAAGGAGAAATTCACACTAAGATACCTGTGTGCTTTCATGAAGACTTCAGAAATACATATTTGCAAACTGATGTGGAAATGTGGAGAACTGAACCTAAGATTGAAAAAAAATAGAAACCCTGAAAAAATGAAATTTGCATATTTGCCCATCCTCAGCCATGGCCAATGTACTTTTGTGAAATATATTGGACTTGTTTGTCAGGAAAGGTCTATGCTCAGCCTCACAGTCACCTCTACATGGTGCTGTTCCTGTTGGGATAAGCTACAGATTTTTTTTCTAGATGAAAGGAATTTAAAATAATGTAAATACCTCTATTTGTCTGAGTTTTCTTTTAGGGGAAATATGTTGCAGTGGGGGGAGATCTAATATAATTGTTATATACTCATAAAAATGAGCTCAGCTTTAAACAGTCGTCTAACCCATTTTGTTCTAACATCTAGCAAACTCCAAGAAAATCTCTTTTTACACAATCTTTTGGATATGTCATTTGCCATTTATATTTGATGGCCTTAAGGGGGGAAAGTTATGAAAAGGTATTAATGCAAGTAGATAATAAAGCTGCATTCTATAAATCTATAGCAGCTTAGAGTAATCATTAAAGCATGCAAAACTCTTTCATCTATTCAAAAATATGCAGTGCACAGAAAGCCTGCTAAGGTGCATGACAAGTCAGAGTTAAATATATATTAATAAATGAATTAGCTTCATAAATAATAGCCATAATGACATTTTAGGAGACAATAAGTCTGAGGATTGTCAGAAAATGGTTGATGTATGAGCTTCACGTCTCAGTGATTCTTCAAAATGAATAGGCTTTGTGGAGATAGTTCAGACCCGCGACCAGCCTATTTCCTTGAATAATTTACTTGTTGTCAATTTGTACAGCCACATTACACATGCAAATTGTGTTGCCTATGCAAACACCACTTTGAGATGATAAAAACAAATTTACGAAGGCTATAGAGGAAGGATTTATTTCACTTTCTCGCCCAGGTCAAGCAATACATGTATCTGACGATTGTGTGTACCCAATTTTGTTGTAATTATATCAGCAAATTATTCTTTATAATCTTATTATTTTTAGCAGTCTCCTTGTGCTTGGGATAATTAGCTTTCTTCACTCAGTGTAAAAACAATTCAACTTGCCAGCGAGGCAGGGCACAGCTCCATTATCTGTTTTGGGTTTAAATTTATTCCCTATATTCTTGGACACTTTGTGTAAATTAAAAATTTCATAGTCCCTAATACTGTACACGCTGTTCATTCAGTGATGAATTAAGGTCCCTAAACCTCTACGTTTGCTATTAGATATCTCACCCACTTTATATGTTAATCTGTGCTAATGAATTCCACAACCCCTAGCCACAGCGAGATGACTAAAATTATTACCACTTACAGAGATATGCCTTTTTCATTTAAAGTTCAATTCAAATTGCTCCCATAAACAGTCTGCCACACAAAGATACCTCCTTTAAAGGAGAGTTACTTACCTGTAAGTAGAGTCTTCTGAAGGTAGCATTATCTTTGGATACACATTCCAAAATCACGTGACCTCTGGCTTCATAGCATGGGAAAACGTTGCTCTGAGCTCGGGAGACACACTTGCCAACTTGTGGAAATCCAAATGGAGATTTCGACTCCTCCCCTTGACCTTGGATTTCCCTCCCCCTGCCTTTACTACTTGACCTGCGATGAAAGGACAGCCGTTTTTTGCATTAATGAGGATAACATCCTAAAAGCATGGCAGAAGCAACAACATGAAGATGCTGCCCACTGACATGCTTGGAAGCAGGATAGTCGGAATCAGTGTTTTAACAGCTGGCTTTTTTTGTCCTATTCTACACATTCCAATGTTGGCTTCTCCTTTGAGGTCTGTTTGAAAGACATCAGCTCACCTACCTAACTGTTCAGATGGACCGCTTTTATCTTAATTGTTTTGCAAAGTTTACTTTATCAATGGCACAGCCTTGCTGCATATTTTTTTTAAAGACCTAAGAGCTGAGGTTGCCAGATCAAATCAAAGAACTCAGTCCCTTCTTTAATACCTGATCCACATCCTAGTTGGTCAGGGTTGTATTGTGAAGTGTTTGGATTTGATTTGATCTTAGATAGCCTTAGACCCCAGGAACATTGGTTAGGGGGCTTTAGTGAAGGTGAAACTGAATGGAAATAGCAGATTTCAAAATGAGAAATGCACTTTATTACCCTAAAAGTGCGTAGTCTATTACATGAATATGATTGAGAACATGATAAATTTCAGATTGAGCTCAGGAAAAAAAAGTTTTTTTCTAGTTTGGGGTTGGGGTGGGGTAACTTGCATTAGCTAATCCTATTCCAAATCAAGACAAAGAGAGCTAAACAAAGTGGGAAGGGTTCAATAACTGTTATATATGTATAATGCAGAAACTGAAAAAGAGTTCTGGGTGTTAAAATGCCATAGTAAGAAGGGCTCTACCAATGCCTTTTTGGTAGGAAAAGCAAAGCAAAAATTTAACCCCCTCTTGTTCGTCCATAATTCACCCATGAAAACAGCATGAAAGAATTGTTTGCTGAAATACCCACCCAGATTTCATCATATGGTATGAGGTATGAGGCTGAGGCTGGCGGGACACTGCCCCATTTACAGTAATAGACAGCCTCCACAGTATATGCTTAAATCCTGTGGTCCCCAAAAACATCTGGGCTGCTGCATCTGTACTAGTTGCAAGTCTTTGCTGATATTCCACTACTGTGCTGGCATTTTGGCTGTGATCTGTTCCTGCTGCCAATATGGGAGGTTTTTTTGGCAGAGGGAGAGAAAAGTTGCTAAATGAATGGAAAAGCTTTCATTGCTAGCAACATAGGGAATGATATATGTAGATCCCTGACAGTACAGTGATGAAAATGGTGGCTACTTACTTGGTCATCGTCTGATCTTCCTCAAGGTCTGCACCGCAATTTGTGGAATAGCACTGTCAAACCAAGGAATGGATCTTATTACCAGCGTAACCAGTCTTGGCATATGGCTATAATTACACTGTGTTTTGTGTTGTGCAATTTTTGCACTTAGCAGTACTCCCTATGACCTAAATGATTTTAGAATCCCATTACATTGCAGAAACTTCACTTTCCCCAAAAGCATAAAGTCTCTTTATCTATCTATTAAATGTTGATTTGAAAGTTATTGTTTCAAAGGATTAATACAAATGTCTAAAAAGTAAGTGGCATAGTAAAAGGGCAGTAACATTTTAAAGGTCATTTTATTGTCTTTGCATCTCTTTCTAAAATCATTAGTATTCGTTTTCAGCAGGGGTTTTTTTTTAAACACACACACCATCACGCTAGACAATTTCCCATTATGTTCACAAAAATGAATACAGGGTAGATACTATACTAACACAATGACTGTAATCTACTAATACAATAAGTTCTTCAAACTATGTTTAAACAAGAACTCTGTCCTTGATTATTTCAACTTATTTCCAAAACACTATCTAAAATGAAGAAAATTAATATTTCCCCCCCAGATTTTTGAGTGAAAGGAACTTTGGATTCATTTCTTGCCACCTACTGTCAAGAGCATCTAGTGATGAGTGATTATTTAGTTAATTTATCTTAAATATACATTTTAACATCAGGATTATATAATTTGTCGCCTTTTGTGCAAATAAGTGCATATGTAAATTCCAAATAACATTTATTTCTATCTAACTGTGAAGTCACCAAGCACTGTTCCAGTCAACCCGTTGACAAGAGAGAAATTGTTTAGTGTGAAGTTTTAAAGAAATCCAGAATATATCTGACCAAATTACCTGACTTTGTCAAGTTTGTAATAATATAACAAGTAAAACAAACTCAACTATCCTTATGATATCAAAACTTTTTTGCTCAGATTATCAACATTTATTTGTGGAACAAGAAACAGAGGGGAAAGATGGATGGGTAGGAACAGTCAAAATTCTCATATGATTTCAGAGGAACATATAATGGTGGAGAGAGGAGATTGAGCAGCCATGCTTCAGAAGCACTCTGCTTACCAGGCTTATGGGTTGGATAACTACTGTGAATGAGACAGAAAGAATCAGAAGTTTTACAAGAACAACGAAGGTTACCTCCAGACTATTAAGGCTACCTCCAGGCATTGTTAGTGGGTGGTTCCCTAGACTGGATGGATGGGAGGTGGCCTGTTGAGGTACATAGCTTGGGGTACTCCAGAATCCTTTGCTGTCACTTGCGGCTCAGATGGCCTCAGTGGTGTGGAGTGCCTTCCATCACTTTTGACTGATGGCCCAGCTCCACCCCTATTTCGACCATAGGCACCAAATTCTTGGTCCCTTTGCCCCCTCCAATAAAATATTGAATGGGGCTGGACCCTTCAATATTTTCTACAATTTGGCACCTCCCCCTCTCCTCCCTTCCTTGGGCAGCCAACTCCCCCAGCCGGGCACCACCCTCTTTTCCCAGATTGCCTCCTAGGTTTGGTACCATTTTCAAGTGTTTCTAAACCAAGGCAGGCAGGGAAAGTTAGGCAGGCAGGCAGTCTGAACAGTAGGAGAGGTGAGTGGTTGGAGGGTGGGGCAGGGAGAAGAAGCGAGTGAGCAGGCAGTAACTTCTTGCGCACAGGCAGGGGGCGAGAGGTGAGGGGGGGGAAGGGGGGGAAGGGAGACCTGCCCTCAGCTGCATGTGACGGAGGAAGGTGCTCACTGCAGAAGTGCAGGAAGTGGGGAGAAGTGGGGGTGGGGGGGCCCTGCTTTATCCACCTGCTTCATCCACCTTTGAATCTCTCCCTGTCAGTCTGGTAGCATTCCTCTGCTCTGATACACTTACTAGCCAATCATTATTATTTTTATTATCTGCTGGAGATTTCATCAGATAAAAATGACAGGTATGGGACAAAGTCTGGATGTTTCGATTTCTCAGAAGATGTTAGGCCACTAGTCCATCTACATCAGCATTGTCTATATCGACTGGCAGTGGTTCCCAACAGGTATCTTTCCTAAGTGGAGGAGGAGGTTGAACCTAGAACTTTTTGCATGAATATGTATTGTGCCATTGAGCAACAACCCGTCCATAAAGCACCAATATGACACAGCTGCAAATGAAGCAATTCTAGTTCCAGTTTAACACCATTGTCTGCATGACTGCCTTTTATTTTGTAGAACTATTTTCTTAGTTGTGGCATCTAGATTTGTCCCCCCCCCCCCGTTTTCCCTTTGTTTTATTTGTTTTGTTTTTGCCAAGCAAGGCAAATAGACACGATATGGTGGTGGTGGTGGCGGCAGCATCAGTCTGTCTTGAGAGACAATGGAGTGCACCTCCAGGGGTGAAGACAAACCACTGTGTTAGTTTTTTCATCTTCTGAAGATGCCACAAGGCAGTGAAGGTTTAGGATCAGAGTTTTAATTTTTCTATATGGACTGTAGTGAGTGCTAAATAAGCATGTTGCCCAGTAGCAACAACACCACCATAGGCATGATCAACTCTCCCCCCCCCCCTTGTTGAAAAATGTGGTCTAGTTTGCTAATGTTCTTTTGTGTATCACACACTCTGCTACGGCGCAGGTGGGTGGATTAAAGTGAATACTGGCACAGATGTATGATTTGCACAACACCCTGCCTTTTTATAGTTTGTGGCATTAAAATTTCCAGTAGTAGCATTAATAACTCCACAGCCTGTGCTTTAATTACGGTGCTTTCTGGTTGTTTTATGTTTGGAAGAATTCATAGCACATGACTCTTTCACTCATATAAATGATTGTTTGGATGAATACCAAGACCAGAATTTTAAATGAGAAAGGATGTTAGCTCTACTGACCACATGACCCGGAAGCTGTACGCCGGCTCCCTCGGCCAATAAAGCGAGATGAGCGCCACAACCCCAGAGTCCGTCACGACTGCACCTAATGGTCAGGGGTCCCTTTATCTTTACCTTTAAAGAGGAGGTTGTGCAACTGTTTCTGAAAATACCACTCTGGATGCAGAAGCATTTGACAATTATCTCTTATTTACTCTCTATTGGAGGAAAGTGCTTGAGAGGGTAGTGGTGGCCCAACTTTAGGGACTCTTGAAGGAAACCAATTATTTGGACCCATTAGCTGACTGGCCACCCCTGGTGGTGATGGCAATGATGTTTTGAACATCACCAATGCAAAAGGCAGCCTGTAAAAGTTCTTAAGCCTCTCTCGGCTGTCTTCACCAGTTGATTTTTTTGTTTCTTTTGTTTCTGCTTCATCATCATCGCACCTCCTGAATTTCACCCTTAAAAACAACAACACCGGTCCCCATTTTTGAATTTCGGGGGTGAAATGCATCGAAAAGAAGCTGCTTTCTTCATCTGAATGGTTTACACCAGCTCCTCTGTTACTTCCACCTCACGCCTGAAAGGCTATAGAAACGAAAACCGGAAGTTTTGTAAGAAAGCTATTAGGACTGCAGCCTTTGGATCGATAAACCCCACCCCTCCCCGCTACGGAGGATGGTTGCTATGGGGACTGCCGAACCGAGGAGCGCGGATTGGCTGAGGGGCGGAGTCAGTGCTTTCGAGGGCGGGCTGTGCGAGGAGTTTCAAGATGGCCGCGATGTAAACAAGTGCGGGGGGTAAGTAAGACGAGAAGAGGGAGGCTGCGGCGGCGGTTCTTCTCCGGCCTGTAGGACGTTATTGGGGCAGAGTTTTTGAAGGGAGGCCGGGGGAGCTTTCCTCCTCAGGTTGGCGGAGGGAGGCTGTGAGCTCTTCCTCTCTCCAGTCGCAGGTTTACGCGCTTTGTAGGAAGTCCCATAGAGTTCAGTAGGGCTTGCTCCCAGGTAAGGTGGGCGATTGTGAAGCTTGCCTTGCTCACGAGTAGTAGGTTGCCAATAAAACGGGTGCTTTTTTCTCCATGCCAGCCCCTTTTCTGCCCGCTTTCAGTTGCACTTTAATGACAAGGCAGTGCAAATCGTCAGCACCGAAGATCGCGCCAGGCAGGAGGAGCCCCATAACCGCACCTGCCCTTCTCGAAGGTAGCTTTGTGCTTTTACCTCCAGCCGTGTACAAAGGGCGTGGAAACTCGTGAATCGATCGCCACAGTCTTAACCGGGCTCCTAGGAGAATAACGTATTTCACAGGACTGCAAAGAGAGGTGCTGCATAGAAGATGCAACCCTGTGCCTGTTAGATAGGAGATGGGGAATCTGCTCCTCCAGATGTTTAGTATTTATTTATTGAATTTATATACCGCCCTATACTTGGGGATCTCAGGGCAGTTCACAGAATAAAATCAAGATATAAAACCACAAAATACCTAATAAAACTAAAAAGAACCCAATCTCCCGCCCTGCCCCCAACCCTTCTCCCCACATTTTAAAAGGGCATAGGATGTCAATCAGATCAACCAAAGGCCTGGTTAAAAAGGAATGTTTTTGCCGGACGCCTAAAGGTTTTTAATGAAGGTGCCAGGCGAACTTCTCTGGGGAGAGCATTCCACAGATGGGGAACCACTGCAGAGAAGGCCCGTTCTCATGTTGCCACCCTGCGGACCTCTTGAGGAGGCACATGAAGGAGGATGTTGGGACTAGCATGGCCAAGGCTCAAGGATGGTGAGAGCTGCAGCCCAGTTACATCTGGAATGTTAATAATAATAATAATAATTTTTATTTATACCCCGCCCTCCCCAGCCAAGGCCGGGCTCAGAGCGGCTTACAAGCAATAATAAAAACAAGTTGAATGATTACAACTTAAAAACAAAATTAAAATACAACATTAAAATAATGAAACATTAAAATATTAAAATATAGCCTCATCGCAGGAGGAGAAGGAAAAGAAAAAAAGAAAGAGAGGGAGGGAATAAAATTGGCTCCAAGTCAAAGGCCAGGCGGAACAACTCTGTCTTACAGGCCCTGCGGAAAGAAATCAGATCTTGCAGGGCCCTGGTCTTATGAGACAGAGCGTTTCACCAGGCCGGAGCCAGAGTTGAAAAGGCCCTGGCTCTGGTTGAAGCTAATCTAACTTCCTTAGGGCCCATGACCACTAGGGTGTTGCTATTTATGGACCTTGAGGCTCTCCGTGGGGCATACCGGGAGAGGCGGTCCCGTAGGTACGAGGGTCCTAGGCCGTGAAGGGCTTTAAAGGTCAAAAGCAGCACCTTAAATCTGACCCTGTACTCCACTGGGAGCCAGTGCAGCTTGAAAAGCACTGGGTGAATATGCTCCCATGGCAGAGACCCCGTGAGGAGCCTTGCTGCAGCATTCTGCACCCGCTGGATTTTCTGGGTCAGCTTCAAGGGCAGCCCCGCGTAGAGCGAATTACAGTAGTCAAGCCTGGAGGTGACCATCACATGGATCACTGTGGCCAGGTCGGGTTAAGAGGTTCCCCCACCCCGGATTAGGCCAAGGTTAGATGCTGAATCTATGGCAGGAAATGTATTTATTTTATTTTATTTTGCAAGTTTTAAAGAACAGCTAGTTTTTACAGCTGCATTCTTAAGCATAAAATCCTGACCTATAGCTGGGGAACTCTGAAGTTCAGAGAGATACAGCTTGACATGGATCAGGGAAAATAAGCGTACAGAGGACAGTAACTCAGCTACAGTCCTAACCTCAGTTACCTGGGAGTAAGTCCCATTGAATTCTGAGTTAGAAAATGGTCATGATTTGTCTGTTAGTTTAAGTACAGCTCCTTCAGCAAGAAAACCAGGCCCTGTGCGTTTTTATTGAGAAGTGAGCCTTGCTGGCTTCAGTAGGCCTTACTCCTAAGGAATGGTGTACAGTATATGATTGCACAGAATCCAACATATTAAGACATAGTAGAGAGTAAGATGAACTTCAAACAGCACAGATATCCACGTATACTTCCAGCATTTTACAGATACAAATTAGAATACTCCTGAATATAAGTGTGTGACACCAGAGACTGAGAATCTGCAGCAGAGTGCCTTTCCATTATAGGAAATAAAAACATAAACATGGTGTTTATTCTGTTTATTTCATAAAATTTATATACTGCTTGATTGTTAGCACCCTCAAAGTCATTTACAAAAAGATAAAATGAGAAAATCAAGAAAAAATTACATGCAGCAGAAGTGGAAAATGCAAAATCTGTGCTGGGGATTATTAGGAAATGGAATGAATATAACTGGTTTATCATATCTACTGTTGATGACCTTCATCTGATGCCAAGTAGAGTGGCCCCTGCAACCTGCCATTCTTCACAGAGTTGGCATTTTGATAGAACTGAAGGGAGAAGCCACCAAGAAGCCCAGGGAAGGCTGCTGTGTAGACAGTGCCCTGACTTATGAAAGGCACCTGAGAATGGGCAGTCCCCAGACATCTAATGGAAAAAATGAGGGCCATTTGTACGTGCTCTGTTTTTAAGGCTGGGGTGGGTGGCTGCTCAGAAGGAAGCAGCTCTCATCCTTCTCCTGGTATCTGAGATCCATAGAAAAGCAGGAGGAAGAAGATCAGGGTGGTTTTATAATCCTGTTCCCAACTGGCAAAAGGGAGCATTGAGTGGCAGACAGAGAGTAGTGTCCCTGGGCAGGACAGGATACAGTTTGCAGCATACCCTGCCAAACCTGGCTTATTTGCAAATCTGTTTGTGGCCACATTTGGAATACTGTTTTTTCACCCAATCTCGAGAAACATACCCAAATGAAGAAAGTTTAAAGCATGTGATCTAATCCTGGGGTCCCCAGTGCTGCACCAGTGGGCAGTCTCAGGTCATTACTATTAAGTATTTTGACTTATGGGTCTTTTCTTTTGCCCTTATACATGTGCCACTGCCACACACCCCTGCCCCGGTAGCATACATTTATGGATTATGGCTGCCAGACCCTGCCAAAACACATCATCATAATATACATATAAAACCACTGCTCAGTGTAGTTGCATAAACTGCCTGTTTGATAAACAGTAAGATGTTGGACGTTAATTCTAATAAGCCTGTGTAAGCCACTTAAAACTTCAAATAAAAAAATGATTATTTTTGTAATATTGTATTTTTCTAATTCTCTTTTTATGTCCAAAGGATTTGTTTTCACATTCTGTTTCCTTGGATCTTAGAAAATCTGAATTCACTTTGACATTGATGAATGAATAGTTAAGAAGTAAGATGCACAAGAAGTTCTGACTCTGTTTTCATTGCTGCTGAAGAGACAGCGAAAGCCCTAAAGACATTTTAAATAACTTTGTTAAAGATTTTTCCACAGTGATAATGTGTATGTTATCTTTCATTATGTCCCTAGAGATGTGGAGTGGACTGTTACCTCCTGGTGTGAATGAAAGTGATGTTGACACGAGTTCTGATGATGAAGGAACATGGGATGGGCCTGGGCCTGAGTCCATCTTAAAAGAGAAAAGAGAACAAAAGGATTTGAAAGGCATTCTGTCTTCTAGCTCTGAGATTCGGGAACCTGAAAGTATCACTGAAGGCAATCCTTTTACAGCAGTGGCAGATGAAGGACAGGAATTCCAAACATGTCCTTCTGGAGTTTCATTAGATATGTGGAAAGTAGGTATGATTACAACTCTGCACATGACTGATACTGTGTTTGGTATAGTAGCTCTTGTAGCTGATGTTTACGTAGGTAATCATTGTTGAAAGAACAGGTTGAAACAAGAAGTAAAATTATGTTAAATGGAACACAGTCTCCATATTAAACCTCTTCACCTATGGAGAAGAAACTTCTGGGTTTTGTTTTAATATCATTGTCCAAAAGGTTGCTCACTTAAATAGGAATGGAGGGAGGTGTGATTATTTCTCAAGATGTGTGCTGGTGTTACCATGGTTTATCAAGTTCTGGTTTTGCGTGTGGAGATCAAGTACAGAAACTTGAGGCTTGATTTAGTAAGCAGGTTTGGCTACTGTCTGTTGATCTTTATCAAAGTTTCCTAAAATGCACACTCTGCCTTCTCTTTTGCTATATCTTCTAGCAGTTATAACCTGACCATCCTTGAGTACTCATACTTTATTTTTCAATGTATTTCATATTTGTTTTATATCTTCTCCGAGTCCAGAAAACAGCTCAAGCAATTCTGCATGTCCAAATGAATTTGGGAATTAGGTATTTGAAGCAGCTGCCCCTCATGCCATATAAACACTTTTCGGGACTTCCGGGTTGGCGCCTCTGGCAATGGCGGATTTCCTCCGATCGGGAGGAATCCGCTCCGTGGAAAAAAGGGTCTGAACCGCCACGGCGAGGCGGAGACCCATAAAAAACCACAGGCGGGAGAAGCCTGTGGACGTGGGATTCGGCTGGCACTTTTGCGCCCCCCCTACTCGCGGGGAACCCCGGTTTCGGGGGGTCCGGAGCGACGTGGGGTGAGTGGCGCAGTGCTTTGAATCGACTGCTTCTTTCACGGAGTGAAGCCGCATTGCTGTTGCCAGAGAGCGCTGATTTTTTCCTGTGGACAACTGGATTTTAAATAACTGCCTGTGAGTAGAACGGAAAATTGGATTAAGAAATTTCTTTTAATTTGGCACTGAAGCGGGAAGGTCTAAACAGGAAGTCCGCCTTTCCGCTTTTGTAGATAGATCAAAGCAAAGACACGGCAAGCTAGAGTTTAGAAAGTCGTCTGTAAAGGATCAATTTTCATCATTTAAAATTACTGAACCCTCCTTGGAAGCAGGAGAAGAGGGGGGAACTTTTTCTGGACTGTTTAAACCTGCAGAAGAGAGAGTAAAGAAAAGCAATTTTCCACCGCCTTGAACCTGGGAGCGGGGTGTCAGGACAGACGTCCTCGGGAAGTTCATTGACTATAGACAAACGTTTTGACAGATAGTTAAAAGAAGAGAAACATATTGATTCCATTGTTCCCTTTCGCATCTAAAAGGAACAAAATATTGACAAAATATCTGAAAAAGGAAACTTTGTTGTTAGATCTGCTTTAAAAAAAAAGAGAGAGAGATGGATACAAATAGAAGCTTTTTCCCCTAGAGGGAGCTTGCGAAACTGTTATTCAATCCGAACTGGGGAGCTGTGCAGCTGCAATAGATTAAGATCGTGGGATTAGACTCTGACCTTGAACAAGAATGTACTCGGAGGCTCTGGTGCTTGCCTTCTGCAAGACAAGTGCCTTATTGGAACAGTTACATGAGAAGACGGATTTGATGACTGTTGCGATCGGAAATTTTGGACAGGCAGTGGGTACCTATATAGAACCCACTCAGGAATTAATCCGGGAGTGTCCTCTGACAGATCAGATGAGGGAGGAGGTTGTTGCTGGACCTCGGGAGGCAGAGATGGAGGGAACTGTGGCCCAGCAGGAACATGAGTTGTTGGATTTGACGAATGAACCTGGAAAAAGCCAGATTTGGAGAGATAGAGTCTTGTTTGGCTTGGAGATGGGGGGTTGGATAGACCCCCCCTATGCAGGGATGTTTTGACCTTTCAAGTCTGGCCTTGGGCCGGGAGGAGTTCGGAGTTGTGGGGGCCCTTAACTTTGGAGGGACCTTGAAACATGCTTTTAAAGTTCAGTGTTGGCTGAACTTCAGTGTTGGAGTTCAGTGTTGACTATGGAAAAGGGGCTGATCTGTCGAGAAGGGACAAAAATATTGTCAAGCTGGAGTGTCCACGAGTGAAAGGAGCAGAAGACAAAGTAAAGTACAGGTATAAATATGAAGAAGACCTGCGGAAGGGATATGGAAGAGATTTAAGAGCCTCGGACATAAGGTTACCAGGTTGATGAACTAGATGGATGGGATAGAAAGGACTGACAAAACCCGAGACCAGGAGGAAGAGACGTTGGATGAAGATTGGAAGAAAGTTTTAAAAAAATTATTTAGGAAAGTTTTGTAAAATTAATGAGTATTAGAAAAATGTTGGAACGAAATTATTTGGCTTTAGCAGAAATGTTAAAAAGAATTATGTAAGAATATGTTGTGGTCATGAGAAATTGGTATAAATAAGATTTAAGTTTTAAGTTTTAGGGTTTTTTATGGTTAGATAAGGTTAAAATAGATTAAGGTAACTTAATTACAGAATATTATGAAAGATGGAAAGGATTTGCTGAGATAATTAACAACTAGAATACAAAAAAGGGAGGTGCAAGGAGGTCGATGAAATAAGGTAATGACAGTTAAGGATTTGGGAATATTGGATCTGTTTTTAATTTTTTGTTTATTTTTGCTTTTTGATTTTGATGTATTATGTGCTTTTCTTTTTCTTTTTGACTTTCATTTTTATTGATTTGTATTGTTTAATTGTTACTTGTTTTCTCCTTTTTTTCTTTTTTTCTTTGTAATCTTAAAATTCTCAATAAATATTATTTTAAAAAATATATATATAATGAACACTTTTCACACTGGGAGGGGTTCAGAAGCAGTTTGTGATATGGCATGGTGAGGCGGTCTGTTTCTCAAAGAAAAAAAAGTAACTCTCCTTGACTATGCCCAAACCTTTAGGTATGATAAGGGATCTTTTTGGGTTCCAGCCTTTATGCAGAAGGTTGAAATTGACTCCGAAAAATATGCCTGCATAGTTAATGCAGGAAGTGGAATAAATCACATAGAGATCTGTGTAGACTGTCAGTGTAGTCCTGAGGCTTCTTGCATGTGTTGAAGCTGAGTTAACTGCGTAGAGATGCTGTGCATGTATTGTTTTTTCTTTTCACTGCCATGTCATTAACTTCATACACATTTCCCTTGCACTCATGTAGCAGCTACCATGAAGTCCATGTTGCTTGGGAATACCATGTCCATTTTAGGGTCTGCAGGCTCTGATCCTTGCCATTTTGGACCTTTGAATGCAGCTTGCTTCTATCAAGACTGTTTTATACAGTAGATTTCTGAAATAAGTTGATTTTGTACATTCAGTGACTTCACTGTAAAAGCAAACAAAATAACATAGTGTTTCTCAGTATGTGTTTTTCTCTTTCAACAGAAATTTCAGAGCCTGCAAAAGAAAAACTTTGAAATGAAAATCCAAGTCAGTCAGAGTGACAGGAGGGGAAAGAGAAAGCGTTCCAGAAAAGGTGTTCTGCTTAATTAACAGACGTCTTGGGAAATGTTGTTTAATGGCTGAAAACATTGTGCTTAATTGAGTCCAAAAATGGTTAAAGCACGGATTAGGTGGCGGTAGTAACAACGCATACGTTGTGGAATATTGAACTTGAGGATTTTTCTATAATTTGGTTGTGATTCAGAGGTATAAAACATAAATAACATTATTTGTTATGGTCAGGATCCAGAGAACACAACTAGTTCCAGGTATCCAAAGGACATCTTTCCAGAACAGCAGCGCACATGCCACAAGCAGATTATTAAATCTGAGAGCAATTTTAAAAGCAGTTTGTAGTAAGGCAGGAGGGACTATACTTCAGAGAAAATGCCAAAGGCCTTTGGGCATGTCAGAAATAGCTCTTTGAATCTTGGCCCATTTATGTAGTGCTGCTGTACAGTGTTTGTCATTTATTCTTTCTGTGACCGCATTACATAGGTCATTCTAGTTTTATTGGAGAACCAAAGCGAGAGAGAGTGACTTGCCCACAGACTCCCAGTTGATTGAATAGGGATTTAATTTCAAGTTTGGGTCTTGTACACTACTCCTAATTAAACCCCAGTAGTTCTCATGTGTATTTTTATTCTTAGGCAATTCAGCATTTTAATTATTAATGCCTTTTCAGGGTGGCATTTGAACTAGCACTTAGGTTTTTGTAGATTACTATGTGATTCAGCTCTCCAAACCACTGTGCCCAAACCATCCTACTAAGCTTAGTTGTCTCCATCATAATTATTCTCTGTGGGAAAACTGGTTTATGCTCACATCTTGCCCCTTTGAAATCATACCTCTATGCATTAAAAAGTGCTCTGTTGGAGGAACTAAGCAGCAGCATGATGGCAGAATTGATGCGCTGATTGGGGAAACAAAGAAACTTAGTCCATGTACCACCACCACCACCAGGGAGGTGTCTTTGGGTTAGGGCTGTTACACTGAGACATGTTTAACTGAAGCCAGTAGAACTGACTTCTACGTAAATCATTTGGACCTGAGTATGAAGGGGTTGTATAGATCAGTAAGAATAACATCAAATAGTTATTTTGTACCACAGTAACAATAACATCAAATAGCTATTTTGTACCACAGTAACAATAACATCAAATAGTTATTTTGTACCACAGTAACTATGCATGTCAGTTCCACAGTTGACTAGAGCTTATTCTCAGTTGTGTATGCTTTGGATATCTATTTAAGATACAATGGTACCTTGGTTGTTGAACTTAATCCATTCTGGGAGCTTCCTACACTCAATCGGAAGCTGCGGAAACCGCGTCTGGAGTCTGGCTTCCAAAAAACGTTCACAAACCAGAACACTTACTTCTGGGTTTGCGGCGTTTGGGAGCCGATTTGTTTGGGAACCAAGCCGTTCAACAACCAAGGTACCACTGTACAATGAGAATAGTACAGTCTCAATCCAGTCTGATGCAGTTGTTGCACTATATACAGAGGGATTCCAGTGGAATATAAGACAATCCTGTTCTCCTCCCCTCCCTCCACAGCATGCACGTACAGCTACTCAGACCAAACCATTTGTTATATGAATATTGGAGGTGTGTATGGACCTCCAATTCCCTGTAAAATCAGACACATTCCAGCACATTGCTATGGATGTATGTGCACCTTTGTAGAAAATGGGGAAATGACATTATATTGTGCTCTGTGACAGGGGTGAGTGTCCAGCCCCCTGGAGGGGGGGGGAAGGCATCAGCTAATTTTTCTGACCTTGGTGAACCTTCTTCCTACTTGCCACTGTGCTAGAACCACTGCTCACTGTAAAAAGAATTTAGTGGGTGTTACCAGAAGTGCATAGAATAGTTGCTGCACTGCCTCTTCCTTACTGAGTGCACTTCCACCACACTTACCTCTGCCTATTAACCTCTGCCCATGGTGCTTCCTGTAGCTTTGCTCCCAAAGAGATGTGATCTCTGACTGGAGCAGCCAAAGCATGAAATGACAGGAAGCCAATCAGATATGAGCTGTGATGGGAGCAGCCAAAAGCCAACAGCAGAGGGAGAGCCAGAGGTTGCCTGAAGCAGTAAGCAGAGGGAGAATTTGTGAAAGATTGCCTGTTTAGAAATGTTGCAATATTGATTCCAGAGACACTCTCCTTATGTGAAAATATGAGATCATTCCATCAGACTGTGTGAGAAAATTAATGATTTGGCAGATGGTAATAGTTGTATTGGAATTTGTTTTCTGTTTATCAGCAATTGATGAGACAACTGACATAGCCAACACTGGCCAGTGGCAATTTTGTGCATGGAAATCTCATCAGATTTTGAAACTAGAGAGGACTTGCTCGCTTTGTGGCAGCAATGAATGATGCTGCCAAAGGAGAAGATACCTTTCAGAAAGTTATGTCTGCAGTCCAACAGATGGAAGCTGATGTTTAAGAACCTTAGTGGCCTTGCCACAGATAGATCACTAACCATGGTGAGAACTCAGAAAGGATTGTTTGCCCTTATTAAGAAAGTAATATAGTGCTATAGTGGTGACACAGGTGAGTTAATTGTGTGTCACTTAATTACCCACTAGGAGAACCTGTGCACAAAACTTGCCTCTGAGATGTGTGATAATAACAGTTGTTTCATGTATTAAATTTACTAAAATAACTTAAAGTACTTTCTTTCTTCAGGTAAATTAAAAAAGAAAAACGAAGAAACAACGGAAAGGTATTTAAGAACTTTCTGTGATTTTAAATTTATTTTACAAGTATAATGAAAGAAACATAACATTAAGTTGCAGTGAATTATACTTACTTTTGTGCCTTCAGTAAATGAGGGATTATGGCCTATCTAATGAAAATATATGTACATATTTATATTTAGTGATATCAGGCTAGACTTCCTTAGGTAAGATGCCCTTGTATATCAAAAGTACAAAAGTAATAAATCTTGATTACTGTGTAAAAAATCTAACTGTGTAAAAAATTCAAAATATCAAATGTGTAGAAGCAGCGTTTTATTCTAAATACGTTCTTTAAAAGGATGTTTTAATGCATGTTTCAATAATGTGTGTTTCTTTTCAAATGAAATAATAATCTCCTGAAAATGTTTTTTACCCCTTTGTAGCCCACAATCCATAAAAGAAAGCCCGTTGGAAGAGCTTACTAAGTATTTTGGAATCAATGATAGGTTTAAATCAATTTCAAGCAAGGAAGCCCCTCCAAAGGTGACTTACTATACCAAACTCCTAACTTTAATATGTATACTTTGTTATTTTCTGAATAAAAAAATAGGCATAACTTACTCATACCTCTGATATGCTTTCTTCCAAAGTTACTTTCTGAAGAGCATTTCTCTCTTTCTCTGGAATGTTATATTTGCCACTTGTGTTTTCCAAGCAATTGTTCACAACAAGCAAATACAATGGTACCTTGGTTTACAACTCTAATCCGTTCTGGAGGTCCGGTTGTAAACCAAAACAGGTTGTAACCCAAAGCGCGCTTTTGCCAGTGGGGCCTCCCCCCCAAAATTGGTTGTAATCCCAAAAAAGGGACACACACTTCTGGGTTTGACGTGGTTGTAATCTAAAACAGTTGTAATCCAAAGCGGTTGCAAACCAAGATACCACTGTATCACAAAACACTTTTAAAAAAATGTTCCTCATTATGGTATTTGTCCAGCTGCTGGAGTTGCTGTCTACCTTACAACTGCACCCTCTGGCCTGGGAACCTTTGTTTCCCAATCCTAGATTACGTGAGACACTGTGGTTACTATATCTAAAGACTGAGCCTGCGGTGTTTCATAGATGCGCTTCAGACGTACTGTAGAGGAGATGTTGGTGTTACTTTAAGTATTTGTGAGTCAACCAAGATTCAGATTGAAATTACAGAAAAGTAGAAAGATCTCCATCTTCATACAAAAAAAACCCAATATTTTTTTCTTACAGAATAGTCCTTTAGAGTGCTGTCTTATAAATGCCTCCTCACAAATAAGTCCCATTTAGTTAAATGGAGCTTGCTCCCAGAGAAATGGATATAATATTGAAATCAATGGGACTAAAGCATGCTTAACTTCCTCTCGATCCAGCCCATCTATGGCCAAAGAACTTTGTTCCATTTGGTGTGTTTGGAATAGGAGTGTAATGAGTCAAGCTGCCCTGGTAATAAATAACACTTTATTTTCTGCTAGCCTTACATTATTTGTGTTGCATCTTACAAAAGCCCTAGAATGTTTATTAATGATCAGTAACAAATTATTTGTTTTCTGCTAGCAATAGATAACAAAACAGATGGAGTGACTAGCAAATGTATGTAAAAATAAATGTAAGCAAACTGAGATGCAGTGAATATCTTCTTAATTGGAAGATGACATTCTTCTAGTAAAGTCTTGACACATCAACTTGTAATCAGCATTCTAGTTCCTTCCCCTCCCCTCAGATATATTACAAATAGAGTGTTCAAGAAAGATGAACCTAGAGTTTCAGGGCAGAAATCTATTACATTATTATTATTGCATTCATTAGTGGGCCTTCATTTGTAAATGTTAACTCAAGACAAGTTAGGATTTGCCTGTGTTATTAAGGCTCATTCTTATTGCTTGTTTTTAGAGATTAAAAATGTAGTCCTCTCTTCCTTTATAGTTGACAATTTGCAGGCTTGAATTCAGTAATATGGTAAAGTGACAGCATGCCAGAATTCATTTTTTGGATAAAGATAAGATCTAAGAATTGTGAAGACGCAGTGGTAATTGGCATTCTTCATATATTTGACACATACACATATTCAGGGAAGCTCCAGGGATGGAACAGATAAGTCAGATATTGAGATAAAATTTTATTGTGACAGGCATAAACTAGCCCATGTAATTTTTTTAAAGTGCTGTATTTATCCAACACATAAGGTGGAACTAATACAATGATTTCTTCTCAAACAACCATTCTGTGAATATCTATGTACTTTAAACTACTTTCCAAATACATCCTGTATGCGATTTGTTACACACAGAAATTACAGCTCTGCAAGTGAATATGGTTTTGTACATATTGTGCTACATTTCTCCTGAACGTCTTTTTGCAATGTCCAGTTGATATTCTACTGGGAACTTTCCTTTTTGTCTTGATATTTCTTCCAGTCTGGCCTTGAAATCAGCATAGACAGATCTTTGGCTGAAGGAGATATTGCACAAGCCGAGGAACTAAGTGATAGATTAGCTACTCGAGAGGTAGGTTGAGCTTTTTCGAATATCTTCACACAAGTCTTATCATGTGGATTAAAATATGGTCATGGGATTGTTTCTGTTTCCTAATCCTTTACTTCTTTTTAGGCAGCCCTTTTTTCAGCTATAGTATATGGGGGAAGGGGATTCTTTGAGAAATGTTATGAATATAGAATGTTGTTGGGACAGACATCACCCTGAAGTCATTCAGAGGTAAAATAAACCATGGAAACATACTCAGAAAGTAGCCATCTCTGTGGGACTTCACAGTTATTTTTATGTGACAGCAGGTCCTCACGCCTGTTGTTGCTGCTCTTACATTTTAAAACTCCTCCTCCAGGGGGCTCAGGACAGCATACATGGTTCTCTCCCTTCCACCAACCATTTTATACCCACAGCAATTGTGCATATCTGAGAGATAGTGAATGACCCTGAGTCACCCAGTGAACTCTATGGCTGAGTAGGGGGATTGAACCCAGGCCTCCACACTGCTAGTTCAAAATTTCACGTGCCTTTGAATAAATTGCTGTTAATACTCAAAGAGAAGGATTAAAAAGTATGACATGTGGTATGGGAACTGCCATTGGAAAGTGTAGGGAGGACAATACCACTGACCTGTACATAAAGGCCAATTGATGCACCAGTCCTGAAAGACCTACATTGGCTCCCAGTACGTTTCCGAGCACAATTCAAAGTGTTGGTGCTGACCTTTAAAGCCCTAAATGGCCTCAGCCCAATATATCTGAAGGAGCGTCTCCACCCCCCATCGTTCAGCCTGGACACTGAGATCCAGCTCCGAGGGCCTTCTGGCAGTTCCCTCACAGCGAGAAGTAATTTTACAGGGAACTGGGCAGAGGGCCTTCTCGGTAGTGGCACCCGCCCTGTGGAACACCCTCCCGCCAGATGTCAAGGAAATAAACAACTATCTGACTTTGAGAAGACATCTGAAGGCAGCCCTGTTTAGGGAAGTTTTAAATGTTTGATCTTTTATTGTGTTTTTAAAATCCTGTTGGAAGCCGCCCAGAGTGGCTGGGGAGGCCCGTCCAGATGGGCAGGGTATAAGCAAAGTGTTTGGTTTTTTTTGGACTGTACTGATTCAGGGTGCAAATGCGGGGTTTCTATAATGGCCTTACATAGGACAAAAAATGCTCATAGGTTTAGAAAAAGAAAGATCAGTTCATCTGTTGACAAGCTATTTTTTCTGTGTGCAAGGAGCATTTTTAGAGGAGACCATTTAGGGCCCCATCGGTGACCTGGCGTGATGTGGTCCAGGAATAGCTTTGCTGTTTAATGCTATTCATTTTATAAACTGATCCCAGTTTGCTGCATTTTTTATTGCAATTAATATCTTACACCTTAGCAAATAATTGTATGTTTTAAGGCTTATGGGAACCATTCACAAAAAGGTTAAGCTCAATTAAGCTGCTTTAAAATGAGTGGAACCTAAGCAATTTCTCCAATTGCCCCCTTTGTGAAGAAGAAACATGGCCAGTGCTGTAACACATGCTCTTGCTTCCCCATAATAATGTGTAGCAACATGTTTCAAGTTGGGATTCTATTTCTGGACATCAATGTGTGAGAGAGATAAAAAAAGTTTGAGCGCTTAGCTTAAAACAACAACCCTATATATTAAACTTATGCTATGAGCTCCTTTCCTCAGGGAAGGTTGCCTTTCTTTCCATTTTTTAAAAAATAATAGTATAGTTATGAGAATACATAAGAGTTATGTTGGATCAGATCATTATTCTGTTCCCTCAATGACTAACCAGATGTCTAGGGAAAACAAACAGCACCTGCACTGGAGGTAATTCTAAAAAGACAATAGAGGCAGCACCTGATAAGTAATAGGAGGGCGTTCCAAAAGGTAGGTGCCGCCATGTGAAACCCTCAATTCTGACATCGTGCAGAGCAGACCTTATGAGATGGTATCTGCGGGATGTCTTCTACAGAACACAGTGACCAGTTGGATATATCCTGGACCTAAGCGGTATATGATGTTTTACACTAGTACCAGCACCTTGAATTTAGCCTGGTAGCTAATTGAGAGCCAGTGCAACTATTTCAGCAGCTGTCTATCACGGTGATATTCTGGACAGTGAGCAGCCAAGCAGACACATACGTATTTGTACTACCTGTAGCTTGCAGGTCAACTTCAAGGTTACCAGCACATGGAAAAAAACATTGGTCATACTATCCCAGTCCATAAACAACCATGACTGCTTTACCACCCAAAGCTGGCACAAGGAACTCCTAGCCACTGAGGTCACCTGGGTGAATAGTAACAGGTGGATCCAGGAACATCATCACAGCATGTATCTGCTCCTTCAGGGGGAATATGACCCCATCCAAAGCAGGTGGTTGACCAGTTATCCAGGCTTGGGAACTGTTCGCCCACAGTGCCACCATCCTGCTAGGAGTCAGTCAGTTGGTTAGCTTTCATCCAACCCACCACTGAGTCCAGGCACTGGTCTAGCTCTCACATGGTATTTACTAATTCAGATGTTACAAAGAAATAGAGCTGGGTATCATCAGACTAATAATACTTCACCCTAGAAGTTACAGCTGGCTCACATTTAATGCTTGTCTTGGAGTTTGTGCAGTAAAAGGAACTGACCTTTCACTCCTGGGTTTACTGAACTTGTGCGTTGATGTGTGGAGAGCTAGTTCTTCTTCCCTTACCATACACCAAAGTTCCTAAATTTTAGGAGTATACTCATATGTCCTTAATATGTGAAATTAAGGGCATTTGACTATATTTATTTCACACTGTCTTACGTCCACAATAGAAACAGATACTATAGGTGCCAATGACAAAGGGTAACTTAAAACTAGAAGATATCACCCATTTTTATTTTCACACTACTAAATGAAAACCTGGGCTGACCTGTATTTGTGGGTACAGCTGTTTAACAGTGTGATGGAATACGTGTTCAGTGGATAAGTGTTCTTTGGAAATCAGGTATATAGGTTTTTAATCAGTGGTATTTTCTTTTTCAAGAAGCAGTAACTGGAACCTGCTGATAAAGCCTTTGCTTTGAGGCACAGATCCCAGAGTCCTTAAAGCTGTTTCCTTCCTTAATAAGTGAAACTAATTTTTGATGTATAACATTTATAAGCCTGTGAAACTGATAGAACAGCATCAGTATTGGGGAGGAGGAGGAGAGCCAGAAATAAAAAAGATGGCTGAAAAGAGGCTATGAAAACATGCTTTTAAAAGCTAGGGAATGCCAAAACGTAGTCGTCTATCATTCTCTCACAGAGAGAACCAATTTTTATAGAATGGGGTTGCCTCAAATAAAAAAGGGATGTAAAGAATGTACATAATCTAGAGCCAGGCAGTGTAGAATGAGCAATATATATTTTTGAGATATGGGCAATTATTTGGCTCTCTGCAATGGGGCACTTGTTGCAGTTGTAGTTGGGTGCAGGCAGTTATGTTGTGGTACTGCTCTATTGTTTTTCAGGTGTTTAGTGTTCTGCTGATGCAATAGAGTGTGTCAATAAATAGTTTGATATCCATAGGGCTGTGGGTATCTGCCTGCAGACACTTGGAAGAGTCTTAACTGTAAACTGTAAACTTCTAGTATCATCTTGAATTGTCTTGCTAATTTCTATTTCTCCCTGAGATTATAGGATCATGGTGGACTTGGTTAGAATATCTGGTACACAGGCAGCAACCATTTTAGGCACATCAAATTTATGCCCAATCACTGATGCCTGAGTCCTTTTGGACCCAGATGAGAGGTGGCAGAACAGTGTGGGGCATCCTTGTACATGCTCTGCTGTCACCTGTGGGGGCCTGGGACAGAACTGCCACATGAAATAACCGTCACCTGCAGTGTTGTCAGTGCCTAGTTATAACATGGATTATATTGTATGAGACTTGATTGCACCTGTTTGTGCTGGTAGAAATTTCAGTCATGTTCACAAAGCAAGGGGGCAAGATTACTGTCAGATTCACTGATGTTTCCATGTATGTCTCCAACATCAATAGAATGAAATTGTGGTAGCAGTTAATGAGGGACTTCATCAACAGCTATTCAAAAATCTTGGTATATAATTCCTACTAGCTTGTCCCTGTTCTCATGTTTGATGACACTCTCAAAGAACTCTAAATGGTTGGTGAATTTGGAGAATCCATTCTGATTGTTCCGCATTAAAGCTTGTTCTTCTATATATTTGAAGATTCTAGCTTTAGTAATGCTTTCCACCAGTTTACGTGAGACAGAGTCAGAAATAGTTCTCTGCATAAAATTATCAGGTTTCCTTCATGATCAATATATTGTGAAACAGTTTCTTAAAATCCCTTACTTAAATCATAAAACAATATTCTTCAAAAGTAATATGCAGGAATTCTCCCTTGAGGGTCAAGATGCACATGGTTCAGAGAACTGAGCTGGCAATGTAATTTTAATTGTTAATATTTTGTGAAAGTTGTGGGTTGTAGCCAGAAAGTCATATTCAGAGTAATAAAAATAAATGGACTTAGGTGTATTGAATACAGTGGGTCTAATCTGGAGTATGACTTACGGTAGTTGGATGCAACCCAGTAGGGTTAAAACTTTGCTTTGATTTCATGTGCTGTTCTTATTTATAACGGCTTGGACTGTGCTCACACAGCATGATTTACCCAACCTCTTCATCTGTGCTGCAGCCTCAAGCAAACCCCAAAAAGCTACTCTTGAGGGTCCAGAATGACATGAGATGAGGTGTAGGGAACTGCAGCAGGAAGGGGAATTGGTGGGAATTAGGGGCCACCTTAAATCTATGAAAGTGTCTTCTGCTTGTGCAAGTTCACTTTTGGATCCAAGCCAAGTTAAGAATGCAGAATAATTAAGCTATAGCTAAATTATGTGAGGTTTCTTGTTAATCTTGGGTGTCACAGAAAATCGTACTACAAATTATTCATTTACATAATTATTCCTTTGGACGTGCTAAGAAATTTAGAATTCCTGAATTATACTGGCCATATAAAAGATACCCCATTTTGCAACCTACAGAAAGGCTTTAACAAGTTGTTATTAATCAGTGTAACTTTGATTAGTTTAAATTAAATAGATTGTTAAAGAACACTTTTACATCTCCGTGAAAACCTCCTGACTCTCTGGGCTGCTTAACAATTCATGTATTTAAATATTTTCTGAGTACTGTACAGGACTGACTATTAAATAATTTGAACACATTTTCTTTTAAGCAGTATAGTCTGTGACCATTTTTTAAAAGCTTATACAGCAGCATACTTACATATCTGCTACTGATGAATTCCCCGCAGCTTAGGTCAGCAGGGCCCACCTTAAACAAATAAGTTTGGATTGGCCTCAAATCTCCTCTGCTCTATCACATTCCCAATGTCTCCCCATAACCCCTCTTCCCAAATGCTGGGCCTGGGCAGGGAAGGTAGAGCTGCTTTGCCCAGCAGTGTCCATTGCTGCAAGGAAGCATGGAGCTACAGTTTCCATTCCTCCTGGATTATCATCCAGGCATTCAGCCGGAAGCCTCTGCTGTTGGGAAGTCTACCTGTTGGGAAGTGGCTGGGGAAACCCAGGCAGATGGGTGGGGCATTATTATTATTATTATTATTATTACTATTATACCTGCCACTGGTGCTATCTCCTTCATCAAAGTGAGGTCGAGAAAAAGGGGCTCCTGGTGGTGTGTATTGGCAAAGACTGATGGGAATGAATCTCTAGGAAGGCCTCCAGCAGCCAAGGTTTTTCAAGGATCCAAATGGAGCATACATAGCAGCTCAATTCCCAATACAGTGGAGCCTTGGTTCTCGAACTTAATCAGTTCCGGGAGTCCGTTCGACTCCCGAAACCATTCAAAAACCAAGGCGCGGCTTCTGATTGGCTGCAGGAGCTTTCTGCACTCAAGTGGAAGCTGTGTCAAACGTTTGGCTTCCAAAAACATTCGCAAACCAGAACACTTACTTCCAGGTTTGCGGCATTCGGGAGCTGATTTGTTCGTCAACTAAGCCATTCAAGAACCAAGGTTCCACTGTAGTTGGAGAACTTCTCTGCTGCTCTGCTCATAAGTGACTCATGATTCACAACTTGTGTAATTTTGTATGGCAAGCTTGATAACTCAGTGTCATCACTATAGCTTTAGTTTTCCTTCAGTATTTAAACTGCTGAAGAAAAATATTTTTATTAGTAGTGGTACTTTAATTCTTCTATCATTGAAATTTGAGTGGTTACTTGTTTACTATGTGTGAAAGATCTCCTGCCCGATCCACCCTCAAAATACTTAATATCAAAAGTTTTTCAGTTACCTTGTGATTTAGTTCCTTTGCTCTGTTTTGTAATAGTGCATTAAAATTAGGGCAGTAACTTAAAGAGCAAAAGGCCCTGCCATTTCTGACTTTTCCTGTGCTATCATTCCATTTGTTCACCTAGTAGTTTGGGCCCTTTAGTGTAAGAGATTTCACAAACAATAATTTGTATGTTCTTGTTTTAAATTTGTTCAGATGATTCATGATAAT